>NC_064823.1:12670923-13920923 GCF_024166365.1 Elephas maximus indicus
CATTGGTGAGGAAGTGAGTCACATGAATCCTGAAGAATTATTCTAGTCAGCAGCGAGAGCAAATGCAAAAACCCTAAGACAAGTGTGCTTGATATGTTTATAGAAAAGAAATAATGAAGCCCTGGTAGTGCAACGGTTAAGCTCTCAACTGCTAACTGCAAGGTTGATGGTTCGAACTCATCAGCCACTCAGCAGGAGAAAAGACCTAGAGACCCATTCCTGTAAAGATTACAGCCTAAAAAACTCTATGGAGCAGTTCTAATCTGTCATATAGTGTCACTATGGGTTGGAATCATCTTGATGGCACAACAAAAGCAAAAATATGGGTAGAATAGAATAACAAGAAAAAGTCCAACGCATAACGGAAGTGATGGGGTGTGGGTGCATATCATTGAGGCCATCGTGGACAGCTCTCAGTGTTTTGGCTTAATTAAACTGAGTGAAGTGATTTTGAAAGTTTTGAGTAGAGGAATTATATGATCTGAATCATATTGTTAAAGGACTATTTTGACTGCTGTTTGAGGAAAAAACTGTAGTGGTACAATGATAGACACAGGAGACCAGCTTAGTGGCTTCTATAATAACCCAGGCTTGAGTCATCTCTGTGACTATAACAAGAATTATAAAAATGGCACTTTTGCCAAATAGAATGCAGGAGTCCTAGTTAAGTTTAAACTTCAGATAAACAACAAAGAAAATTGAATAATTATAGTCCATGCAATATTTGAGACATACTTCTACTAAGACATATATTTCACAGCCTACTTATCTTAAAGAAAAGCCAGGGGCGTAGCGGTTAAGTGCTACGGCTGCTAACCAAAAGGTTGGCAGTTCAAATCCACCAGGCGCTCCTTGTAAACTCTCTGGGGCAGTTCTATTCTGTCCTATAGGGTCGCTATGAGTTGGAATCGGCTCAAAGGCAAGGGGTTATCCTAAAAGAAAATTATTGTTTATCTGAAAATTTACTTGTGTGCCCTGTATTTTTTTCCTTTTGGCTGAATAGTGCAGTTAAAGAGTGGTAATAACAAGAATATATCAGATTCCAGATATATTTGAACAAAGGCTGCTACATTTTGCCAAAATACTTGACTGAAGCAAATGGAGGAATGTAGGATTTCCTGAAATAAGGGAGATTTTAGAGAACCAAGGATGAGAGTATGCTGTGCATTTTTGTGTTTGTATGTGTGAGACAGAGAGAAATCGAAAGTTTCATTTTAAATATTTTAAACTTGAAATATTTACTTGAACTTGAAATGTTCAAGTTGAGGTGATGAGTACAGATGGATATATAAGTCTGAAATTCAGGCTGAGGATATATATTTGACATTTATTGCCACATAGCTAGCATTTAAATTATCAACATTTATGAGATCAACCAAGGAGTAAGATAGATGCAATGAAGAAAAAAGTAAAAACATAAAGATTGGCTGTGGGATACACTAGAGTTTAGAAAAAATCAAAGCAACGACAAACAAAACTGTAAAAGAATGTCTAGTGAGATGTGAAGAGAAGTAGGAAAGAACTGTTAAACAGTGTCTGCAAATGAAGGTCCTATTCAATTAGTTCAGTAGCTCCACCAAGCCATCAAGAACCAGTGATTTAGTTGTTTGTTTTGTTATTTTTTATTTTCCGACTTTGCTATCTTCAATGTATGGGCTCTGACTTTTAGGTACATATCAAAAGAGCTGCAGCACTTCCCCGCAACAACTAAAGCATGAAACCATCCAGAGCAAAAAAGGGTTTTATTTCCTCCTTGTGTCTCTTTTTAAGACAAATGGAGCTTTCCAAGACACTTTTTCCCCCAAACAACATATTATACATAACTTATAAGCCTGAATTACACCACATGTCTACTTTCCACTAGGGACTGAGGTTAGCAAATAGACAAAATCAACAGATGACTTGGATCAATTGGAATAAGCATCTCGGATATGCGACTTCCTACTTGAAGCCCACGGGCCCAAATGCAGGATGGTGGTATACTTGGCAAAAGTTGGCACTGGATTTTAAGGGACGGTGTCATGCTTGGTAAGTAGGCAAATAACACATTTTGATATATCATACAGATACTAAAAAAATCGAAGGTATTTTTATCCCCTAATATGAGAAATTTTATTATTTCTGAGTTAATCATGTAACTCAGGTGTCTAAATTTGATAGATATTTTCTATTGATTAACAAAAATGAGTGATATATTTACATAAATTTATGTTTTGTGTATGGGTTATATATGTATACAAATTTATATTTTCCAGATAATGTATTTATAGAAAAAATGGGAAAAATGAATATTTTGAATGGTTTGAATATAACATCTTAAATCTCAAAATTCATTGTTCATTTCTCTATAGTAATATATATGGTGGTTTATGAACATATTTTCTGACTGATATGTTTCATGCCATGAGAAAGTCTTTTGACTTTTATCCTGGATGCATGAATCTCAACTAGTCTGTGATACATTGTTGAGATCGCTTTAAAGAAAATAGCCCCTTCACTGAAAGAAATATAAGCTTTGGTTTGGCAATTACACATGAGTCAAAAAGCTCTGGGTTTAAATTTTGAAGACCTTAGTTCCTGCTCTTCCTGTGATTAGGACACATCTTTTTTTTTTTCTCCTGATATGGAGAAAGGAGGAGTTGGACTTAATTATTTATTCCAAATGCCACAGATCTAACTTTAAATTATATTATTTTAGCTTACCATATAACATAATTCATAATCCTAAAAAACAGCTCTGCTTCATTTCAAATTAATTAATTCATTCATTTAGCCAACCATTTTTTAGTTTGTTTCTGCTATTATCCTAGCACAACCTCTAAGTACATTACAATGACTATTGTAAGAAATTATGTTTGATTTCTGGGATATAATATTAGATGGAGAAAAGAATATAATCAATTATGTAGAAGTTCATTTTTTATAACCAGGAAATTCAAGAATTACTTTCTTGGATAAAAATAAGAAAACAGATTAAAATAAAAAATAGAAATTTTAATAATGTAGTTAATAAAAAGAGATTCTGAATCACTTTGCATTCAAACGTTTATTTATTTATGTGATAAACATGAAAAGGAAATAAATACATAACAACACAAGCCATTTTTATTACTTTAAATAGTTATTAGAGTAGCATTTTATTATTATTTTGCCAAGAAAATAAAGCAAGCTAAAATTGCACACGATAAACTGATACTCAGTGAACAAACCGAACATAAAGCCTTGTTTCTCTTAAGAGGAAAGAAAACTTTCGGAGTTTATAATTACCCAGTTTAAATGATCTGATAAGTACTGGGAGTGATCCACAGTTATCTACAGAATAAATCCAGGTTTTCCTCAAATAGCATTGAAATAACTTACTCAACACTTTGGTATTAATACCACTTCTTTTGCCTTGAATACACATTTCACTTTGGAAGTTAGTTGAAATCCTCCAATTCAACCTTCAAAATCGAGTTCAAATATTACATTTTTTAGATCAGACCTGCACTTTTTTACATCACTGCATAATCAGACATTACCCTTTAACATAGCTCTTTGTTTTCCTGTCTTTGATGATAAACTGTGCCAATTTTAAGAGCGTCTTCAGCATCTGAAAAAAGTGCCTGGCATGAGGTGGACCCTCAATATGTATTTGTTAAATTGAATAAGTAATAATTAATGACTTCAACAGCTAAAATTAGCATTTCCGAATCTTAGTATTTCTATATTTTTTTTTTGTTTTCAACTTTAAATTTCATTTTGGGCACTTTTTTTTTTTTTAAACCTTACATACTTATGTTCATCTTATTGTCCACTCACATGGGTGGGAAATATCTTAATCAACTTTATATATGCAACATCTAACACACATATTTGTTGACTCTATTATAGAAGTTTGTAATGTCGGTTTACTTATTCTTTGCTTGGTAACCAA
Organism: Elephas maximus indicus; assembly: GCF_024166365.1. Classification (NCBI taxonomy): domain Eukaryota; kingdom Metazoa; phylum Chordata; class Mammalia; order Proboscidea; family Elephantidae; genus Elephas; species Elephas maximus. The sequence continues at coordinate 12,674,840 of NC_064823.1, forward strand.
TCAGTCTTCTAATCATATGTAAAGAAGATACTTAAGAATAAAATATTATTTCTAAACTACATTTTAAAATATAAATTAATGTTTTTAATTCTTATTTTGAACCTTTCCAAATAGCCAAAACTAAAACCAAACCCGTTGCTGTCGAGTCGATTCTGACAGTAGTTATGAAAACCTGTGCTTTTAATCACAAGTGACTTGTGATTTGGTATTCAGCAACAAAAAACAGTGGATATATTAGAAGGAGAATATAATGTTTCTCAAGCTGTATTTTAAAACTCAGATAATAACTACTGCGATTTATGTTTTTGTTGTTAGGTGTCATCCAGTTGGCTCTGACTCAGAACAAATGTTGCCTGTTCCTGCACCGTCCTCACCATCCTTAGTATGTTTGAACCCATTGTTGTAGCCACTGTGTAAATTCATCTCATTGAGGGTCTCCCTCTTTTCCACTGTCCCTCTAATTTACCAAGCATGATTTCTGTTTTAGATTGAATTGTGTCCTCCAGAAATATGTGTTGTAAATCCTAACCCCCTACATGTGCAGTTATTGTCCAGGTTGGAAATGGGTTTTCTTTGTTACATTAATGAGACAGTATTACAGTAAGGTATATCTTAAATCAATCTCTTTTGAGATAAAAAAAAAAAGAGCAGATTGAGCAAGCAGTCATGCAAGCAAGCACAGCTGGGGAAAGATAAAAGGTGTATCACATGATATCTTCAAGGAACCAAGAAATAGAAGCTGAAAACAGGCAAGGACTCTCCCTCCAGATCCAACAGACAGACAGAGAAAGCCTTCACCTAGAGCTGTCACCGTGAATTTGAATTCTAGCCTCCTAAACTGTGAGAAAATAAATTTGTTTGTTAAAGCCAACCACATGTGGTATAGGCAGTGTCCAGGTTATGAACTTCCTACCTAGATACAACCTGTAGTAACAAACCATCCCCCATAAAGGCTATTATATTAAAAATTTGAGGTACATGCAATGGTTTATGGTAACAAACAGGCACTACTTTCTGACATGCATCAAACCATTACTATTAAAAAAAATCTTTTTATTACCACTGTATTATTATGTTAAAGATGTTTTAGTGTATCTGGAAATGTTTCTTTAACTTTTTTAATGCATAGAAAGGTACGCTATATACTAAGACAAACATTTGACTGACATTAGATATGAACCATACCTAACTGTTCTGACTTACATACAAATACAACTTAAAGACAGACTTAGGAATGGAACTTGTTAGTAATCTAGGGACTATGTGCATTTCCATTATAGCAGCATCTTGGAAACCCCATGGGGCAGTTCTACTCCATCCTATCGGGTTTTTCTGAGTCAGAATTGACTCAGCGGCAACGTGTTTGGTTTTGCTTTGGTTAGAGAACTAAGACAGTATTTGGTACCAGAGAGTTGGATGCTGCTCTAACAAAAATTTAGAAGTGGTTTGGCAATTGGGTAATGGGTAGCAGGAGGAATTTTGATGTACTTCATAGTAAGGGCCTAGAGTGCCTTGAAGAGACTGTTGGTAGAATTATGGATGTCAAAGGCAATTCTGGTGAGGGCTCAGTAAGAAGTGAGGAAAATAATAGTGAAAACCTCTATCATCTTAGGGAACATATTCGGCACCATCAACAGAATGTTGCTAGAAATGTGGACATTAAATGCACTTCTAGCGAAGCTTTAAAAAAATGATGAAATGTGGCTGGACAATGGAGGAAGGGTGATGCTTTTCATGCAGTGGCAAAGAACTTGTCTAAATTATGTTTTGATATTTGGTGGAAGGTATAACTTGTAATTGATAAACTTGGGTATTGGGATGAGAAGAACTGTAAGCAAGATTTTAAAGGGGCTGTATGGTTTCTCCTTGCAGCTTACATTAGAATGCAGGAGGAAGGAAATGGACACAAAGATGAACTGCTTGAAATGAAAACAAAACTTAAAGATTTGGAAAATTCTGTTGTAGGAACTAAGGTCATGTGTCCTAAACCTCTCACCAAGTACTTGGTAACTCAATCATTTTCAGAGATTAAGGTTTTTACTGATGGGTCTAACCAACTAACACAGCAGAAAACCCATCAGCTTAGATAGAAGGTGACAGAGACAGAATGAAAGGAAGAAAAGCTGTCTGCTTCTTAGATTTCTACAGACAGTAAACTGGCCAAAGGAGCTACATTTGTTGTCCTCCAAGAAAAGAAAAGGACAATCCCTGGAGTATCTTGGAGATCAGCATAACTGATAAAAAAGGAACTCTGTAACAGGGCTGACTTGGTTTCAAAGGGTGGAGTCACAGCCTTGTAGTTTTCAAAGTGTGGCTCTGTGGCCAACTGGTTTGAAAGGGTAGAGCCAAGGATCCTAGGTTTCAAAGAGTAAGACCTCCACCAACTCAGTTAAGGAGCATGGAGCTGCTGTTCAGATGCACCAAGGGGATGGAACCTCAGCCCAAAGCTGAGGGGTGGAGAAGCCCTGCCCAAAGGCCAAGAGAATTGGTGCTTTACCCAAAGCTGAGGGGGTGGGTCTGCCATGCCAAAGAGGCCGAAGAATGGAGCCTATCAGAGCTGAGGTGGTGGGGTTGCCATTCACACTTACAAGGAGAACAGGGCCACTCAAAGATGAGGGGGTATGTTTTCCATTCCAATGGGCCTGGAAGGTAGGTCCTCTGCCCAGGGCTGAGGGGCCTACACCAGAATCCAGAGAGTATGGGCAACACCCAGAATCTGGAGGTCAGGGCCATTGCCCAGATTAGCTCAAAAAGCAGAGGATTATTTTCAAGTTTTGAGAGCTAATGTAATTTGTTCTGCTGGGTTTTGGACTTGTTTGGTGCCCATTATTTCCCCTTTCCCACCGATTTCTCAAATTTGTGATGGAAATGTCTACCTTGCACCTGTTCCACCACTGTATTTTGGAATCAGATAATTGTATTCCCGATTTCACAGGTTCACAGACGAAGAATTTTGCCCCAGGATAGAACACACTTAAAGTTTTACCTTTATTTGATTTAAATGATTCAGAATATGAGATTTTGGTCTTGAAGCTGATTTAAGACTTTTGGGATGATGTATTGGGGTGAATTTGTTTTGACTGTGGGAAGAACATAAATTTTGTGAAGCCCAAGCATGGAATGTTATGGATTGAATTGTGTCCCCTCAAAATATGTCTTTTAAATCTTAACCCTTGCACCTGAGGTTATAATTCCATTTGTTAATGGTTTTCTTTTTTATGTTAATGAGGCTGTATTGTTGTTATCAGGTGCCCTGGAGTCCATTAAGACTCATAGCAACCCTAGGTGCAACAGAATGCAACACTGCAGAATGATGTCTGCACCATCCTTGCAATTGTTGTTATGCTTGAGCCCATTGTTGCAGCTACTGTGTCAATCCATCTCACTGAAGGTCTTCCTCTTTTTCCCTGACCCTCTAATTTACCAACCATGATGTCCTTCTCCAGGGACTGATCTCTACTGATAATATGTTTGAAGTATGTGAGATGAAGTCTTGCCATCCTCCTTTACAAGGAAAATTCTGACTGTACTTCTTCCGAGACAGATTTGTTCATTCTTTTGGCAGTCCATGGTGTATTCAATATTCTTCTCCAACAGCACAATTCAAAGGCATCATTTCTTCGGTCTTCCCTATTCATCATCCAGCTTTCACATGCCTAAGAGGCTATTGAAAACACCATGGCTTGGGTCAGGTGCCCCTTACTCTTCAAGGTAACATCTTTACTTTTCAACACTTTAAAGAGACCTTTTGCAGCAGAGGCCGTATTAGAATAGGTTATGTCTTAAGTCAATCTCTTTTGAAATATTAAAAAAGAAGGCTGAACAAGCAATGAAGTAAGGAAGCATATACAGGGGGAAGATAATTGCCATGTCACATGAGATCTCCAAGAAACCAAGAAACAGAAGCTATAAAGAGATAAGGAAATTACCTAGAGCCAATGGAGAGGGAAAATCTTCCCCTGGAGCCGTTGCCCTGAATTTGGACTTTCAGATTCCTAAACCATGAGAAAATAAATTGTTGTTTGTTAAAACCATCCACTACGGTATTTCTGTTAAAACAGCACTAGACAACCAACACGATGCCTTTCTCCAGTGATTGGAGATGACTTATCCAAGATAAGCCAGACAAAACCTTGCTGTCCTTTCTTCAAAGGAACATTCTGGCTGTACTTCCTCCAGGACAGGTTTCCCTGTTATGCCGGCAGTCCCTGATAGTTTCAACATTCTTTGCTAATACCCGAATTCAAGTGCACCAACTCTACTTCTTCTTTCATCTTCCTTTTTCATTTTCCAGCTTTTGTATGAACATAAGTAGATTCAAAACAGTTTTCTTGCTACTTACCAAAACACTGGCAGCTCGAACCGACCCAGCAGCTCCATGGAGGAAAACTGTGGTGATCTGCTCCGATAAGGATTTCAAAATACAAAAAAAAAAAAAAAAAAAAAACCTGTTGCCTTGGACTAAATTCTGACTCATAGCAACCTTACCGGTGAAGGTAGAACTGCCCCATAAGGTTTCCAAGGAGCAGCTGGTAGATTTGAACTGCTTGCTTACCTTTTGATTAGCTGCCAAGCTCTTAACCACTACACCCCCAAGGCCCCGCCGTAAAGGTTACAGTTTAGAAAACCCTATGGGTCGGTTCTATTCTGTCATATAAAGTAGCTATGAGTTGAAATCGACCCAACAGCACAGATGGACATATTTCTAACTTTTTTTTTTTTAACCTACTCTACCATCTGCATTTCCTAAATATATCATATTCTCTCATTTGTCTTCCTGATTCCTTCAATGTTTAACTGATTTTTGTGGGCATTCCATCTGCCAAATATCATTAGAACACTTTGAACTGAGGGTCAAACAGTTTAATTTTTTGTGTAATCAAATCTTCACAAAGTGTATTTATACATAATAATAGATCTCTTAATTTTCAAATATTTCTTACTGTGACAGGACTTTGACTATGTAAATTACAATCTAATATAATTCAGCAATTCAGTCAAAGGAATAAATAATTGATAAATTAACGTTATCAGTTTTCAGGGTTAGAATGAAATATCTGTAACTCTTAGTATTCATATTGCCTTATTTCCCCCCACATTATTTTAATCTTTTCTGTTGATGTTCTTTATTTTCAAGAGCTATTTGACTGACCTAAACAGTATAATTTTAGTTTAAGTGTATCCCCTCCTTATGCATCTAAATTTGTAATCCAGAAATCAAAGGTAACTTCTTAACGTATCTGTTGAAATGTGTTTATCTTCTGCGCTAGGATCGTAGCAGAAACTCAACCAGTTGTGTTAGCTAAGTAAATAAGTGAGTCGGAAATGGAACAGAGCTATTCTTTAGGATTATAAATTATGTTATATTTACTTGGTAAACTAAAATGATAGAATTTGTGATTAGATTGGTGACATTTGAAGTAAATAATTATATTTTGTTCAAGTCAGGAACCGAAACCTGCAGAGATTAAATGACGTATCCTGAATATAGAGAGACCAGGATTCAGATACTCAAAATTTAAATGTAGTGTTTTTGAAAGCATGAAATCACATATTCATTAGAAGTCACTCAGATTTCCCTTTAATTCCAACCCTATGCAAGTCCAAATCTACTTTCCGTCTCTATAGATTTTTCCATTCTAGACAGTTCATATAAGCAGAATCATACAATAACTGGTATTTAGCGACTGGCTTCTTTTCACTCAGAATAATGTGTTCAAGATTTACCCATGTTGCAGCTTGTATCAATGCCTCATTCACCTTATTGCCCAATGATATCCCATTGTATGGATATAACACACTGTGTTTATCCATTAATAAATTGATTATTATTTCAATTGCACTTTTTGGCTATTAGGAATAAGACTGCTATGAATATTCTTATATGTGTTTTTATGTGGATATGTGTTTTAATTTCTATTGGATATGTGTTTAATTTCTAGGAAAGTAATTGTTAGTTGATATGGTAACTCTATGTTTAAATGTTTGAAGAACTGACAAATTGTTTTCCAAAGTGACTTCAACTTTTTACATTTCCACTAGCAATGCATTGGGGTTCCAACTACTTCAATAACAGTTGTTATTGTTTGTCTTTTAATTATTTATTTATTTTTAGTGATGCTAGTGTGTGTGAAATGGTATCGTTTTTGTTTTGATTTGTATTCCTCTAATGACTAATTATGGCCAGCAAGCATTTTTTTTTGGTTAATGACTAATGACCTAGAACAATTTCTCATATGCTTGCTGGCCATTTGTGTATTTTCTTTGGGAAATGTCTATTCAAATTCTTTGCCATTTTTTTTTTAATTGAGCTATTGTCTTTTTGTTATGGAGTTGTAAGAGTTCTTTATTTATTTGAGAAATAATTTTCTTATCAATTATATGATTTGCAAATATTTTCTTTCATTCCGTGGGTTTTCTTTTCACTTCCTTTGTGGTATCTTTGCAGCAAAATAGTTTTCAATCTCGATACAGTCTTTTTTATTTTCTGTTGTTTCTGGTGTCACATTCAAGAAACCGTGGCTTAATCAAAAGCCACAAAGATTTATTCCTATATTTTCTTCTAAGAGTTTTATAGTTTTAGATCTTACATACAGTTTTTAATTAGTTTTTGCATACGGTACGATGAAGCAGCACAGTCCAATTTCGTTCTTTTGCATGGATATATTCAATTGTCTCAACACCATTTGTTGGAAAGAATATTCTATTCTGAATTGTCTTGACACCCTCACTGAAAATCAGTTGGTTGTAAATGTATAGGTTTATTTTTGGATTCTTAGTTCTATTACCTTCATAGTATGTCTTGACTACTATAGCTTTATATTAAGTTTTGAAATTGGTAAATGTGTGTCCTTCAACTTTGTTCTTTTTCCTAATCTTCTATTCTGATTCCCTTTCATTTCCATAATATCTGTCATTCCCAAGATCTCTTTCTATTTTCAGAGGGTAAAGAGATGGGAAGAAATCCTGCATAGTGCATAAGGTGAATTGATGGGCTAGTAATCAAAAAGTTGGTAATTCAAATCCACCAAGAGGTTTCTTGGAGGAAGGGCCTGATGATGTACTTCTGAAAGATCAAAGCCATTGAAAACCTTAGAGATCACAGAAGCATATGGTGTTATTATGAGTTGAAATCAATTTGATGAGAACTGGTTTGGGTTTTCTTGGTAAAGAGGGGAGAGGTGTCCCTGGGTAGTATAAAGAGTTAACGCACTTGGCAGGTAACCAAAAAGTCAGAGGTTGGAGGTTTGCATTCACCTAGAAGCATCTCAGAGAAAGTGTGGAAAGCTACTTCCAAAAAATCAGTCATTGATAACCCTATGGGTAACAGTTCTGCTTTGACATGGGGTTGTCATAAGTTGGAATGGGCTCAAAAACTGATGGGAAAAAGTGAGAAGCTCTCATTGGTGTGTGCTCTCTTTCTGTCTGTCCAAAGAATGGGATTTACTATATGAAAATGCACTTGTATTCTCACAAGTGTTTCAACTCTACTCCCACACAGGAGCACAAGAATTCTTGTTTCTGCAGAACTGCTGGGAATACTGTGTGCATAGTGGAGGAAGAACCTCAGAAAATCTTGTGCTTTTGAATCTGGTGCATGGTTCCCTGAACACTAATTCAAAATGTCAGATATTTGGACAAAACCGTATACAAACCTCATTACATGTATATATTCCTTATGAACCTCAAGGATTTATTTATAAAGGCATGAGTTCTTTCAGTTGTAGATTACAGAAAATTACACTGAAACTGGCTTTAAAATTAATGTGAATTAATTTGGTTCATATAATCGAAACTTATTAAAGATGGAGTGAAACTTATAGAAAGTTTGATCAAGGGTTCTGCTATTTACCTAAGGTTTTCATAGTTACGCCTTTATCTTTCCTGTATGACTTTTTTTTTTTTTTTTCCATTGGGGTTTCCCTTATGGTAGCTGTAGGGCTGTAGGCTTCAACTCTATATAATTTTGTATTGAGGTGAAGACAGACCTTTTTTACCCTAATCATTGAACAGAGTCCAGGTTTTACTTTGAATTGACAAGCATTGCTGGCCAATTCTTGAATAATCAACTTAGTAAAAATGATGGGATGGCACTGATTGACTCTAACTACCCTAAACTCACACCTTAAGCTATGGATAAGGTAAATCTTCATATCTGTTAATTCAGGAAAAAGGAATACACTAGATGCTATGGATACATGGATCCTACAATAGATCCTTTGAAAAATAAGCCACCGATTTATAGTCTCCCTTATATATATATATATATATATATATATATAAAAAAATAACTATATCTACATGAAACTCTCACATGCTTTCTGATAGGTGAAAATCAGAAGTCTCATCCAGTTTCTGTGGGCAGTTCCAAATGAAATATCTCTGGGTAATATGTTGTCCTTTTTATCTATCATGTCTGAACAATATTTCTCATAATAAAAGCATTCTTCATAAAGTCTGAGATCACAATATGTAACATCTGATATAAAACCTTAACCTTCAAAAATTTCAAGTAAGAAAGAAAAGTTACAAAATCACTAAAATAAAATTTCTTTGTCTGTTTTTTAAAACTCTTAGTTTAATAATAAATAAATAGATTTACTTTGTGTTAAATTGTTAATTCTTCACTCAAATAAATGAATTGCCATTTAATTTGATGAACGCTACAGTAGTTAAAATAGTAGACGCTATAATCCTATTAGGTTCCTGAGTAGCACGAATGGTTTGCTCTAGACTATTAAACTGAAGGTTGGCAATTTGATTCTACCCAGTGGTACCATGGAAAAAATGCCTGGTGATCTGCTTCTCTAAAGATTTCAGCTAAGAAAACCCTATAGAGCAGTTCTACTCTGTGACACATGAGGATGTTATGAGTTGGAATTAACTATATGGCAACTGCAGGTTTTCGTGTTTGTTTTTTAATAATACAGTTACTCATTTCAAATCTTAGTTCTCTTAGCTACCAGCAGTATAATCTTTAGCAAGTTATTTGATGTCCTTGTTGCACTCTATTCACCAGTAAAACTGAAAAAAAAGCATTCCTCCTTATTTGTAATAAGTAACATAACCAATGAAAAACACTTAAAACAGTTCTTGGTATACACTAAAAACTCAATATTTGTTAGCATTCAATAAAACTGAAAATATATTGGTACTTTACTAAGTTAAGTGAAAACAATGAAGTAATAATTACACCCACTCCACCTGATTGACATCATTAGATTCCAACGACCAGATCGTTATGTGAAAATTGACATTATGCAAAACTGGAGGATGACCACATCAGATCATAAAGTGGAAGATGATCACATCATTATAGAACTACCAAATTACAACATTATGTAGCTGCCAAACCGAAGAGAATCATGACTCAGCCAAGTTGACACATAACCTTAACCATCACAGCCAGCATTCCTTTCGCCTCACACCTGGGAGTTCATCATTGCCAGACATACATCATTAACATGCAAGATAGTTGAATAACGTAGTAGATTTTTTACTATTGTCATAAATGCAAAATGTTGGATAATGAGATAGTCGATAAGTGAGGGGTAGGTGTATATTAAACTCTACCTAAACCTGCCACCTAAATCTTGCCCTAGAAGTATCAATAGATGGCTGACATATTTCTACAAGATTTTTTGGATTCAACCTTTAACTATAAGATATTCTTTTACTGTAGTACTGAAATTTAGATAGGTTAAAATTTCAACAGTGCTTACTGAAATGAAAGGGCATGGAGGTTTAATACACAGGTTAATATTCCATGACTCATAATCACAAACATGTACCTATTTTTACCAACTGTTTTTTGAGTTGTATTTGCTTATTTTTGCTGGTGAATATTAGAGCTTCTAAATGCATACAAGGTTTTATAAAAGAATAGAACATTATGCAGACAAATAATTCAGATCGAATAGTATTTTGGCACTCGTTTAATTGTTGTCATAGCATTTCACTTTCTTAACAACCATGCATATTTAAATATAAATTCATCCTGTAAAATTAACACATTAAGGGTCTACATCAATCATATTGAAAAGGTAGTGAAGATGATATATAATACTCATTTCGGATGAGTATTAAATGTAGTATGCTCTTAGAACCAAAGAACTTTAGGTTTACGTAACTAGATTCTGACATCAGTTAGTTCCATTATACAAAGCTGTATGCAATGATAGTTTCTAACATTAGGACTTCTTTAAGATGCCAAGCTGGCTTTTCTGAAGTAGATTTCTTAACATTATGATTTCAACCATTTTATACCATTGCTTCTCAACCAGTCCTTTTCTTCTAATTTATTTAATTATTAAAAGACACATAAGTGTGTAGAGGTTCCCTGGCAAATACTAACAGGCTATCTGGGAAATACAGCCTCAGTTTGTAGGTTTTTGCCATTTTCCATATATATATATATATATTTTTTTTTTTTCTTGTTGGCTGATTTCTAGCTACAAATGTGACTCCATTGAATACCAAGGGGAGAGGAGATGTGCACAATGCCCTTCATGAATCAGTGGACTCAAACACATCTGCACTGTGCTTGGGGTAGAACTAAACAGTCACACTTACTATGGTAGTTTTAAGAGAATGACATTGAGTGTGTCTGATCTGAGCTATGCTATATATACCATGAACCACCAGAAGAATGAACAAAACTGATTTGGAAGAAGTACAACCAAAATACTCCTGAAAAGTGAGGATGGTGAGACTTTATTTCACTTTCTAGTCCCTGGAAAAGACATCATGTTCGGTAAAGTAGAGGGTCAGAAAAAAAAGAGGAAGACCCTCAATGAGATGGATTAACACAGTGGCAGCAACAATGGGGTCAAATATAGCAACAATTGCGAGAGTGGGGCAGGATTGGGAAACATTTCATTCTGTTGTACATGGGGTTCCTATGAGTCAGAGCTGACTTGACAGCACCTAACAACAACAACAAAAAAAATGCACAAAATGGAGTCCCGGGGTGCTCGACTACTAGCCAGAAGCAAGGTCTGGCAATCTGTTTCCATGTAGTTCTACTCTGCACACATAGGATCTCTGAGTTAGACTCAACTTGACAGAAACAGTTTTTTTTTTTTTTTTGGATGCACAAAATATATTTAGCTTTTTAGAGGTCAAGTCTGTTTTATTAACATCATATCTGCTTTTGTACTAAAATAATCATAGCACTTTTTTTTTATGTTCACACACTTTTCTTATTTTATAAAAGAGTATTTCTTGATTGAATCTTTCAGGAAGATGAACTCTTTTTTTCAGTTTGAATATCTTTTTTTTTTAATTGTGCTTTAGATGAAACTTTACAGATAATTAAACAATTAATGCACATATTGGTTTTTGACATTGGTTGCCAATCTTGCAACATGTCAACACTCTTACCTTCTCACCCTTAGGTTTCACATTTTCATTCGTCCAGCTTTCCTATCCTTTCTTGCCTTTTTGTATTTGCCCTTGGGCTGGTGTGCCTATTTAGTCTCATATACAGTGTTGAGGTATGTGTATTATTGTTTCTTTTATGGGTCTGTCTAATCTTTGGCTGAAAGTTGAACTTCAGGAGTGACTTTAATACTGAGTTAAAATGGTATCTGTAGGATATACTCTTGCGGTTTCTGCAGTATCTAACAGAGCAGTAAGTCTGGCCTTTATTTGTGAGTTTGAATTTTTTTTCTACATTTTTCTCCTGCTATTTTTCACCCTCTATTGTGATCCCTGTCAGAACAGTTGGTGCTGGTAGCCGGGAGCCATCTGGTTGTGCTGGACTCAGTCTGATGGAGGTTGTGATACCTGTGGTCCATTAGTCGTTTGGACTAATATTTCCCTTGTATCACAGATTTTCTTCATTCTCCCTTGCTCCAGTAGGGATGGGGTCAATGGAGATCTTAGATGGCTGCTCACATTCTTTTAAGATCCAGATACTACTCAACAAAGTAGGATGTAAAACATTTTCTTTATAAACTATGTTATGCCAATTGAGCAAGATGTTCCCTGAGACCATGGTCGGTAGCACTCAGCCCAGTAGTTCAGTCCCCCAGGGAGTCTGGACGTGTCTATGGAGCTTCCATGACCTTACCTTGGACAAGTTGTGCTGGCTTCCCCAGTACTGTGTACTGTCTTACCCTTCACCAAATTCACTGCTTATCTATTGTCCAGTTAGTGTTTTACCCTCCCCTCCCTGATGAGCCCTTATAAAAAAGAAAGTATAGTTAATAGAGTGGTTATTAAGTTAAACTGCATAGAATTTAGGGATTATATTGAGGTGCTTCAGCAGCAGCAAACGAGCTTCTGTTTTACAAAAAGGGCTACAATTCATAATTTTGCTCAGATCAAAAAAAGAAAAAAATGCTTAAAAATTGGAAAAAAAAAAAACTAGCATAGTTGAGAAAGAATAGAAGTTGGAGTCAAATGGATAGGATTGCAAATCCCAACTGGTAAAAGTTGATGAGTTTGACCTCTCCGACTCTCATCTGAAAAATGCAGATAATATCATTTGTGTCAGTCAGTGGTTTTGAAGATTATAGAAATGGTTAGCAAAGTACACAGCGCTGTGTAACAGATTTTAGTTACACGTTTCCACTAGGTGCTATGATGTTAAAATGATTGCTTATCTATCAGGAGTTTTGTGGTAATGCATAATATAAAAAAAGAAAAAAAAATGCATAGCTATTACTAAATAAGTCAAAAATTTCTTTATTTAACTTTAGAGCAATAGCTAACCCTTTTGATAGATGTAGTTATTTGATTTGTACAAATATGTCCAATTTTCTGACATGTAATTTTAATTTATCCTTCTACAGACTAATTTCATTTATTGGAAATTGTGAAGTAAAAATCATCAAACATGTATCAGAGACTGGAAACACTATAAATTTACTGAACTTCTAAGTCTCCTTTATTTATGGGGATGCTGCTTTTTCCTTAGCCAATTCCATGTCTCTGTTCAAGCTAATAACAAACAAAAAATTATCTTAACATTCTATTTTTCTTTAAATTATATTTTCTGTTTTAACAGTGAGTTCCAAAGCCTATCTTGCTTTCCAGTCTACTCAATGCCTCCCCTTCAACCTCAAATTTCCCATTGTCACTTGCCAAAAATTTTCTTCTCAATATTTCATAAAAATCAAATCAATTTAGGTTGCAAAACAACCGTGTTGATTCTTCTTCTTTTAGCATTAATTAAACAACAAATGTGTAGGGTTTTATGAGTGTTAATAGATTCATGCACGTGCAGTTGAAGAATGACTGGCATACAACAAAAGCTTAATATATGTTAGTTATTACTGATACAAAGATGCCTTGTGTGGTACAAGTGGTTAAGCCCTGGACTAATAACCAGAAGTTTGGAGGTTCAAACTCACCCAGGGACACTTCCAAAAGATCTTTCTATTTGCTCCCATAAAGATTAGAGCCTAATAAGCCCTGTAGGGCAGTTCTACTTTGTCACATGTGGTTGCTACAAGTTGGAATCGACTCAATGACATAACAACGCCAAGAATACATGTTTATTGAATCTTTAGTATATTCTGTGCTCTGTGAAAAGTGTTAATGTTAAAACAGTGATAGGATAGATGTCTAGTGATCCTACAAAATATTGAAATTCTAAAGTGGGATAAAGAAAAGTAATAGGAAATTGCCTTAGAAGATGCACAATATTGTCATAAATTTGAAGATTGATGAAGCTTTCTTAGGTAAAGGAGAATCTAAGCTGATATTATTAGTGTATGCCCAGGGTTTCATCTAGTCATATTTTTCCTAAAATTTGTCCTGAAAAAGTACCAACCAAAAAAACAAACCCACTGCCGTTGAGTTGATTCTGACTCACAGCATCCCTATAGGCCAGAGTAGAATTGCCCCATAGTGTTTCTAGGGAGCAGCTGGTGGATTTGAACTGCTGACCTTTTGGTTAGCAGCCGCGCTTTTAACCACTGTACCACATGGGCTCCAAAAAAAAAAGTACCACATTTGAAAAATATATTACTTTGTGCTATTTAAAATGGATGTAAATAATAATAATAATAACAACTCTGGTTCTCAGCTAATATTTTCAACAGTTGACTGTTGAAAAAAATTACAGGTTTACCATTGAAAAGCAGAGGAAATCAATGAAAGCTGGGTTTTGGCATTTAAAATAATTATGTGGCCATAATAACATGCTAGTAATTTTGTAGTACTGCTATCCTATGAGGGAAAACTTCCAATTCATGGAATGGAAATCTTGGTTTATTCATTCAACAAATATTGTTGATGAAAGCTGTGTGTTGTAGTTTAAGCAGTTAAAATACAATCTGTTTTGCTTCTGCCAGCTTGCATTCACATAAAAAGGGGGAAACAATAAACACATAATATTGAGAAAAAAGCAGTCAGCCAGATGGCATTAAGCACCTCGGAGAAAAAAATAAGGAAGAGAGGGGAAACAGAGAGTGCTTGGGTTAGGTTATTATTGTTATTTTGAAATCAGGCGGTCATAGAAGACCTCATTTTTAAAGGTGGCATCTGATAAGTGCCTATAACAGGTGAAGGAACAAACCATTTGTGTAACTGGGGAAAGTATTTTCAGACAGAAGAAAAAGCAAGGACAAATGCATTATAATGATGTTTGGCTTTTTTGAGTGACAGCTGGAAGTCCATTATTGCTTCATTGAAGTGTATAAGGGAAGGAGTAGAGGGGATGAGGGCAACAGGTAAAACATATGTTAGGGCTATGATTTAATATGTACTCTGAATGCAGTGGGAAGCCATTAGAGGATTTTGAGCTGAAGAGTTATATAATCTAACTTACCTTGCCAAAAGATAATTGTAACTGCTGTGCCTTGAGTAGTCTAAGTGAACCAAGGTTTAAAAAAACTTTCATGAGGCTATTTCAATAGTCTAAGTAAAAATTAAGTTGTTTGCAGCGGAGGCGATAAGTGGCTCTAAACTGAATGTAAATTGAAATATTTTCTCTTAGTTTATATACGAGAGAATGTCACCAAAGATGACTAAAAGATATACAAATGAAAAAAAAAAAAATGGAGTTTCCATTTACTGAGATGGTTGGAGTGGTAGTGATGAAGGTTTTGGAAAAGTGATTGGAAGTTCCACCAGGGACATGCTAAATTTGAGATACTATATTTTAAGGGAATATTTAATTAGGAGTAAAGTCTAGGCTCGAGATACACATTTTGGAATTTTCACCATATAGATTAAATTTAGAGCCGAAAGACTGGATGCAATCACCTAGGGAGTGAGAAGGTATGAAAGAGATCTGAGGATGCAGCCCCGGGACTCTTTACTCTTTGGAAGTTTTAGAGGTAAGAATCAACCTCAGACATTGAGAACAGAGGTTAGAGGAGTAGTAGAAATAGCCGAAGAATACAAAGACAGTATTTGAAATGGCTGTTTTTAAGTCAAATAAGATAATAAACTTAAAAAAAAAAAAAACACAAACCCAGTGCCGTCGAGTCCATTCCGACTCACAGCGACCCTATAGGACAGACTAGAACAGCCCCATAGAGTTTCCAAGGAGCACCTGGCGGATTCGAACTGCCGGCACTTTGGTTAGCAGCCGTAGCACTTAATCACTGCGCCACCAGGGTTTCCAAATAACATAATAGCTGATCAATATTAATCATAAGATTTAGCAACATGAAGACGGGGATAGAAATCTGATCAGAGTGAGTACAAGAGGTGGAATTTTAGTCATTAGCTATAGATAATTCTTTGAAGAATTATCTGAGAAGTAAAAGAAAACAAAGTGTGTGCTGAAGGAAGACGTGGGTAAAAATGGGCTCTTTTGGTCAAAGATATGATAAATTGCATCACAGGTATATGCATATGAACTCAGAAAAAAGGAACATTTGATGATCAAAAGCAAGAGAAACATGGGGAAAACTGCTGAAGAAATATCTTTGGTGTAACTTGGGGCTGGTATCTGGCTAGGTGATTACAGTCAAAGTAGAGCTGGAAAAGCTGTGTGGGAAGAATTTATATCTGTAAAGAACCCTCGAAGTACAGCCAAAATGCTCCTTTGAAGCAAGGATAGTGAGACTTTGTCTAGATTACTTTAGATACATTGTCGGGAGAGACCAAATACTGGAGAAGGACATCATGCTTGGTAGAGAGTCAACAGAATAGAGGGAGACAATGAGATGAATTGACACAGTGACTGCAACAATGGGCTCAAAAATAGCAATGATTGTGAGAATAGCACAGGACCAGGCAATGTTTCTTTTTGTTATACATAAAGTCCTTATGAGTCTGAGCCAACTGGATGGCATTAAGCACTTTAAAGAAAAAACATTGGAATAAGAGATTGTAAAAAAAAGTATCAAAATATATCTTCTATTAAATTGATAAGCATCTAGTTAAATTCATGTGCATTACTGAAACAACGTTTTATATTAGCTGTGCTTATAGGTGTTTGGGTTTATAAGGTTAAAGTAAACCCCCATTATATCAAAATTAGTCTAGCCTAAATAGAAATGCCTGTATAATAGAATATTAGAACATTGAAACATGTACTATCAACTCTCAAAACCTCAAATTTCTGAGATATTTCAAAAGGAACACATGAGTGATTTATAGTCTGAGATTGAAATCTTCAATGTTGATCGAACAAACAGAAAAACACAGAAACATGTTACCCAAGAAACACTGGAAATAAATAGGAAAATATTTTGAGTTAGCATATAAGTTAAAATAAAAATTATTTTTAACTGAGAAGATGGATTTTTATGCAAATTGTTGGAAACATTTTAGTACTGAAATTGAATACTGCTGTTGAATTATTCCAACATTTTTGGATTTTAATGCTGAGGAATAGCAAGTGTTAACTTTTCAGGATCTTTAAAATGTTTTAGATTAACTCCTGTCTGTTTAGCTAGATCTGATACATAAGCATTTTATGTTACTTTATATTTAGGAGGAAATTGAAAGAGATTATCCCTTGGCATATGATTTGAATAGAGGATTTTTTTTTTTCAAACACTGAATAAAACTGAGTTTTAAAAATTAAAAGAGAATTTCATTTTTCCTATATGTAATATGATTTCTTTTATGCTAATAGAACTACTGTCGTTAATTAACATTTTAATCACTGTAGGTATTTCTGGTAATTGCATGTTTTCAATGCTATCATATTCTCTTCAAAAAAGATTTCATTTCATAAATATATTCAATTGCTTTGGTTCATTTTCATCATAAAAGCATCAATGACTATGTTATTTATAGGAAAAGTAATATAATTACAGCTATTGCTTCAAAACCTAAATGGCTTCAATTGCTATTATTAGTGCATGAAAGTATGAGTAGATAGTTTCTGTTAAAAAAATAAGAGAAAAGATGTATCAAAATGAAAAATAGTGGACTCTATCAGGCTTACAGGAAAATGTCTTCTTAAATTGTATACTTTTTCAGAAAATTTGAAATGAAAAGCTTACTAATAGGTATATGAGTATAATTAGTACAGTCAGTCAAACATGGTATTCTTTACAAAAATCCCTAATTCAAGGTCACATCCATGTTATAATAGTAGTTGTGGGATTAGTGGAGGCTTTAGGTTGGCAATTTTTTAGCCCTAGAAAAGTGGTACTTAACTCAGGTGCAAAAGAAATTTCCTCTGCTTTTCTGAATCACATGATTAGTGTGAGGTCCATAAATTCTGCTTCTTATTGATGATCCTAGGTGATTCTAATTCAGATGTCTATCAGCATTCCTCAAGAAATATCATTCTAGAAAATTGCTTGCTGCTACTTTTTTTTTTCTTTGCTTCAATGACTTCAGGAGTTATACCTACAAATCCAGTATAAAATTGCTTTTAACACATAGATTTCATTTTTAGGATTCTCTTTCTTATATTTTGCTTCAGAGAAGCATATTTGTGTATCTGGTTATATTTTAAAAAATGAAACAAAAGCAATAAAGCAAAAGAGATAAACCACATGTACATGTTTGCTAAGAATATCTGTACATGCAGGTTATCTATTTCACGTGTAATTTAAATTCTTGATTATAACTTTTTTTAGTCAGACACATACCAATTTTATCTTCACTGGCAGACTATGGCTTCCAGACTGAATTTTGACTGTTAAGAATTACAAGATTTATTTCATATGTAGAAAATTCTGATTCATATGCATATTTTGTTGTTACATTCTGTCCATTTGCATATATATGTTTATAATTATAAACCCATTGCTGTTGAGTTGATTTTGATTCATAGCTACCATATAGACTCTATAGGACAGTGTTGAACTGCCCCATAGGGTTTCCGAGGAACAGCTGGTAGATTTGTACTGCTGACCTTTTGGTTGGCAGCCAAGTTTGTAACCACTGCACCACCAAGCTTCATATATATATATATATATATATATATATATATATATATATATATGAAGCAAGGATAGCAAAACTTTGTCTAGCTTACTTTGGATATATCATCAAGAGCGACCAAATGCTGGAGAAGGACATCATGCTTGGTAAAGCAGAGAGTCAATGGAAAAGAGGGAGATGCTCTAGACGGATTGACATATATATATGCGTGTGTGTATGTATGTATATATATACACATACATGCATGTAGCATGTATGTTTATATGTTTATATGTATATGTTCATATATGGAAACCCTGGTGGCATAGTGGTTAAGAGCTACAGCTGCTAACCAAAAGGTGGGCAGTTCAAATCCACCAGGCGCTCCTTGGAAACTCTATGGTGCAGGTCTACTAGTCCTATAGAGTCCTTATGAGTTGGAATCAACTCGAAGGCAGTAAGGTATATACATATATATATAAAAAAAAGAATGTATATTTGGAGGTATATGTATATATACTAATACGGATACTATTTTTTCATTTCTCAATTCCTCTTCCAGTGCATTAGTCCTTTTTCATGTTCTTAGAGAGACTTCTCTAAGTCTCTAATTATTTTAGCTGTTCTGAGTGCTCTGAGACCAAAACATGGGCTTTTATGGCTTAAATAACAAAAAAATATATATTTATTTATTTTTATGGCTTACTTCAATTAAATTAAATTAAATTCAATAAAAAAAACACTATACCAATTACTGTGTATAAAAAAAGGTCTAAAAGACTAAGATTTTAAGCCATTAAATTCTTCAAATTCATGATTGCATTTCTACTCCCCATAAAATAGTATATTTCTTGGCTTGTACTTAATTTATATAATGATTAATCCAGATAGAATAACACTGATTCTCCAGGTTAGTATGTATTGTTTTTCCCCCTTTATAAACTGGACTCTTTGGATGGAAGTTACCACTGCAGCCCACGCTAAAGGAGTGGTAAGTTATGCTCCCTCTCCTTGGGGGACTAAGTATATTTATAAATAATTTGAAATTCTTTTGCACAGGAAATTAGTCTTTTCTTTCTCACTTACTGATTTATTCCATAATTTATTTAAGTCAGCTTGGAAATTCCTTCTATACTTTGGATTGTAAAGCAGTACATCTTTATTTTCTTGCCCAAATTTTTTCAGCTTTGCCCATTGGGTCTTGTGCTCCTTTGACATACCCCCATTTATGTAAGGTTTTTATTTATTTTTTCATTTATTTTTACTTCATTATTTTCTGGCAATACTTTTTACTCCAGCCTCGTCTTGTATATTACCAGCCACAGTTCTAGAATTAGCCATTTTTATAAGAAGCCATGATTCTTTTTCTTCTTTAAACCAATATCTGGGCACCATGTGTGGCCATTGCTACTAGAGGATAATGATTTTGCTTCTGAACCTTCTTATCTGAAAGAGCAAGGACATATATGTGCATATACTAACCCTAATACAGATACACATCTATAAAAAATGTCTATATATAACAATTTTTATCTATTATAAGCTAAATATCAGTACATACCCAAGTCTCCAACTCCAATCCATTACCACATGAATCACTCTAGTGTCTTCCCCTTTCACATCTATAAACATCCATTTTAACATTAAGAAACATGGTTCCCACCATATGACATCTATTTGCATAATTTTTCCATCTCAGAATATATGTATGAAAGTATCAGAAATGTTAACTCATATCCTTATAGGATAAAATTTTATTAACCAGAATATAGTGACTATGTGCAGATCCCTTTGACTCTTACTTTACAGGTTCCACTCATTTCCAAAGTTATCCAAGTCAGCACATTTTACCCACCATTTTTGTAAGATTGTTTTATATATTTGTAATACAGTTAGATTATTTAGCCACTCTCTGTGTTCCATCTGAGGCTTCCAAACCTCATAAATGATTTCTTTTTAACATGCACAGATTAAGCTTCACTCTATTTTGTACAGTTTGATGGGTTTTGAGAAATGTATAATGTTAAGTATCCAACATTGCTGTACCATGCAAACAATTTCACCTCCCTGAAAACCTCATGTGTGTCAGACATTCAGCCCTTATCCCGGCACCCCTGTCAACCATAGACTTCTTTTTTTGTCTTATAACTCTGCTTTTTCTAGTATGTCACACAATTGAAATCAAAAAAAATTTGTTTCATTATTAAATCTAATTTCATTCAATTAGATTTGTAGAGTTTTCAGCTGGTTTCTTTGACTTAGCAACATATATCTGAGGTCACCCATGGCTTTTTTGTTACTTGGTAGCTCATTTCTTTATATCACTGAATATATGGATTAATTCTGTTATACGAATTACCACAGTTTATTTATCAATTCACTTATTGAACAACTTCTTGGTTGCTTCTTCATTTTGGTAATTATCAATAAAGTTACTATAAATACTCACATGCTGGTTTTTGCAGGGACATAAATTCTCACATCGTTTTGGTAAATACCTAGGTTGATCTAATAACATGAGATAGGGTGTGATCTCTCGGCTTCTATTTACTGGAAGAGTTTATAAAAAAAAATTATAATTTTTTTTTCCCCATAAATGTTTGGTAGAATTCACCAGTAAAACCACCTGAGACTGGTGCTTTCTTTTTTGTAAACTATTAATATTTTATTCATTTCTCTTTAACAGCTATTTGTCTATTGATATCATCAATTTCACCTTCTGTGAGTTATGGTTGTATGTGTCTTTCAAAAAAATGGTCCATTTCATCTAAGTTATCAAATTTGTGTGCATATGTTCATCCATAATATTCCTGTATTATACTTTTAATGTTCATAAGATGAGCAGTGATGAATCTTTTTTTTTATATCTTATGCTGGTAATTTGTGTCTTTTTTATTTTTTCATGATAACCTGGTGGTACAAGTATTAATTTTATCAAATTTTTTTTAAATCAGTTTTTTGATTCATGAATTTCTTGAATTATTTTCCTATATTTAGCTTCATTAATTTATGCTCTAATGTGTATTATTTCCTTTCCTCTGGTTGTTTTAGGCTTAAATTGCTTTTATGTCTTTAGTCCTAAGGTGGATATATTATCATTTTTTTAAAGTCATTCCAAAGCAACTAAATTTTTTTCCAGATAGTGTAAGTTTCTCAGACACAAATTTTCAGAAGTTTACACCAGCTTCTTCTCTCACACATCAAGCAGAAATTTTTCATTGATGCAACAATAACAAATGTTTATAACAAAAAGAAGCACTATGACTAATATTTATTTACATTTTAATGGATATAATTTTTTTTTCTCAAGCATTCACTGGGATTTTAGATTTTAAAAATATATCATTAAATTATCAATACGTATAAACAAGCTATTATCATCTTACATGCATAATCAGTAATGGGGCTAAGCCTAAGCCTATGTCTATATCTATATTATCTGGAGATACATATTTTAGTATCTATAAATCCTCACATTACGATTTTCGATAAAGTTTTAAAAAAATCACATGTGTATCCCATTGGTTTTGAAAGGGTATCATGTTCAGTCCATTCCAAAGTTTAGGTTCCAAGTGACATAATTCTCTTCACATATGAGTCCAGGGATATGGATATTTAATGGTAAACACATCATGTTACTGGGATACCATACTTGAAACACAAATCCTATTCTATTAATGGTAGCTGAATTTCATGGTTTGTCAAGTTTTCTTAAGTACATACACTACAAGTTACTTTTTTTGAAAACAAATTATACAAATTATAGGGACCACAAAAATACAAGCTATTTTTAATAAATTAGTCTAGCAATGCTGTATAACCAATTATACCCTGTGGCAAGTGATCAGAATAATCCAAACATTAAAAAAAAAAAGTTATTTCAGAGGCGGAGCCAAGATGGCAGACTAGGTGGACTCTACTGCGGATCCCTCTTGCAACAAAGACTCGGAAAAACAACTGAATTGATCACATACATAACAATCAACGAACCCTGAACAACAAACACAGATTTAGAGACGGAGAACGAACAAATACGGGGAGGCAGCGATTGTTTTCAGAGCCTGGAGCCAGCGTACCAGTCAGGCGGCTTCATTAACATCCGAATAGCCTGAGCCAGAGGGAGAACTCTGATAGGGATCTGACTGCATTTTTTTTTAGCGGATTTTCTGGAAAAACTAGTTTCCCAGTGATGGCTCGGAGACAGCAGTCCATATCAAATCACATAAAGAAGCAGACCATGACAGCTTCTACAACACCCCAAACAAAAGAATCAAAATCTTTCCCAAATGAAGATACAATCCTGGAATTATCAGATACAGAATATAAAAAACTAATTTACAGAATGCTTCAAGACATCACAAACGAAATAAGGCAAACTGCAGAAAAAGCCAAGGAACACACCGATAAAACTGTTGAAGAACTCAAAAAGATTATTCAAGAACATAGTGGAAAAATTAATAAGTTGCAAGAATCCATAGAGAGACAGCATGTAGAAATCCAAAAGAGTAACAATAAAATTACAGAATTAGACAATGCAATAGGAAGTCAGAGGAGCAGACTCGAGCAATTAGAATGCAGACTGGGACATCTGGAGGACCAGGGAATCAACACCAACATAGCTGGAAAAAAATCAGATAAAAGAATTAAAAAAAATGAAGAAACCCTAAGAATCATGTGGGACTCTATCAAGAAGGATAACTTGCGGGTGATCGGAATCCCAAAATAGGGAGGGAGGACAGAAAACACAGAGAAAATAGTTGAAGAACTCCTGACACAAAACTTCCCTGACATCATGAAAGACGAAAGGATATCTATCCAAGATGCTCATCGAACCCCATTTAAGATTGATCCAAAAAGAAAAACACCAAGACATATTATCATCAAACTCGCCAAAACCAAAGATAAACAGAAAATTTTAAAAGCAGCCAGGGAGAAAAGAAAGGTTTCCTTCAAGGGAGAATCAATAAGAATAAGTTCAGACAACTCAGCAGAAACCATGCAGGCAAGAAGGCAATGGGATGACATATACAGAACACTGAAAGAGAAAAACTGCCAGCCAAGGATCATATATCCAGCAAAACTCTCTCTGAAATATGAAGGCGAAATTAAGATATTTACAGATAAATGCAAGTTTAGAGAATTTGCAAAAACCAAACCAAAGGTACAAGAAATACTAAAGGATATTGTTTGGTCAGAAAATCAATAATATCAGATACCCGCACAATACAAGGTCACAAAACAGAATGTCCTGATATCAACTCAAATAGGGAAATCACAAAAACAAACAAATTAAGATTAATTAAAAAAAAAATAATACACATAACAGGGAATCATGGAAGTCAATAGGTAAAAGATCACAATAATCAAAAAGAGGGACTAAATACAGGAGGCATTGAACTGTCAGATGGAGAGTGATACAAGGCAATATAGAACGATACAAGATAGGTTTTTACTTAGAAAAATAGGGGTAAATAATAAGGTAACCACAAAAAGGTATAACAACTCCATAACTCAAGATAAAAGCCAAGAAAAACGTAACGACTCAACTAACATAAAGACGAACACTATGAAAATGAGAATCTCACAATTTACAAAGAAAAACGTCTCAGCACAAAAAAGTATGTGGAAAAATGAAATGGCCAACAACACACATGAAAAGGCATCAAAATGACAGCACTAAAAACTTATTTATCTATAATTACGCTGAATGTAAATGGACTAAATGCACCAATAAAGAGACAGAGAGTAACGGACTGGATAAAGAAACACGATCCATCTATATACTGCCTACAAGAGACACACCTTAGACTTAGAGACACAAACAAACTAAAACTCAAAGGATGGAAAAAAATATATCAAGCAAACAATAAGCAAAAAAGAAGAGGAGTAGCAATATTAATTTCTGACAAAATAGACTTTAGACTTAAATCCACCACAAAGGATAAAGAAGGACACTATATAATGATAAAAGGGACAATTGATCAGGAAGACATAACCATATTAAATATTTATGCACCCAATGACAGGGCTGCAAGATACATAAATCAAATTTTAATAGAATTGAAAAGTGCGATAGACACCTCCACAATTATAGTAGGAGACTTCAACACACCACTTTCGGAGAAGGACAGGACATCCAGTAAGAAGCTCAATAGAGACATGGAAGACCTCATTACAACAATCAACCAACTTGATCTCATTGACTTATACAGAACTCTCCACCCAACTGCTGCAAAGTATACTTTTTTTTTCTAGCGCACATGGAACATTCTCTAGAATAGACCACAAATTAGGTCATAAAACAAACCTCTGCAGAATCCAAAACATCGAAATATTACAAAGCATCTTCTCAGACCACAAGGAAATAAAAGTAGAAATCAATAACAGAAAAACTAGGGAAAAGAAATCAAATACTTGGAAAATGAACAATACCCTCCTGAAAAAAGACTGGGTTATAGAAGACATTAAGGAGGGAATAAGGAAATTCATAGAATGCAACGAGAATGAAAATACTTCCTATCAAAACCTCTGGGACACAGCAAAAGCAGTGCTCAGAGGCCAATTTATATCGATAAATGCACACATACAAAAAGAAGAAAGAGCCAAAATCAGAGAACTGTCCCTACAACTTGAACAAATAGAAAGTGAGCAACAAAAGAACCCATCAGGCACCAGAAGAAAACAAATAATAAAAATTAGAGCAGAACTAAATGAATTAGAGAACAGAAAAACAATTGAAAGAATTCACAAAGCCAAAAGCTGGTTCTTTGAAAAAATTAACAAAATTGATAAACCATTGGCTAGACTGACTAAAGAAATACAGGAAAGGAAACAAATAACCCGAATAAGAAACGAGAAGGACCACATCACAACAGAACCAAATGAAATTAAAAGAATCATTTCAGATTACTACGAAAAATTGTACTCTAACAAATTTGAAAACCTAGAAGAAATGGATGAATTCCTGGAAAAACACTACCTACCTAAACTAACACATTCAGAAGTAGAACAACTAAATAGACCCATAACAAAAAAAGAGATTGAAACGGTAATCAAAAAACTCCCAACAAAAAAAAGCCCTGGCCCGGACGGCTTCACTGCAGAGTTCTACCAAACTTTCAGAGAAGAGTTAACACCACTACTACTGAAGGTATTTCAAAGCATAGAAAATGACGGAATACTACCCAACTCATTCTATGAAGCCACCATATCCCTGATACCAAAACCAGGTAAAGACATTCCAAAAAAGAAAATTATAGACCTATATCCCTCATGAACATAGATGCAAAAATCCTCAACAAAATTCTAGCCAATAGACTCCAACAACACATCAAAAAAATAATTCACCATGATCAAGTGGGATTTATACCAGGTATGCAAGGCTGGTTTAATATCAGAAAAACCATTAATGTAATCCATTACATAAATAAAACAAAAGATAAAAACCACATGATCTTATCAATTGATGCAGAAAAGGCATTTGACAAAGTCCAACACCCATTCATGATAAAACCTTTTACCAAAATAGGAATTGAAGGAAAATTCCTCAACATAATAAAGGGCATCTATGCAAAGCCAACAGCCAATATCACTCTAAATGGAGAGAACCTGAAAGCGTTTCCCTTGAGAACGGGAACCAGACAAGGATGCCCTTTATCACCACTCTTATTCAACATCGTACTTGAAGTCCTAGCCAGAGCAATTAGGCTAGACAAAGAAATAAAGGGTATCCGGATTGGCAAGGAGGAAGTAAAGTTATCACTATTTGCAGATGACATGATCTTATACACAGAAAACTCTAAGGAATCCTCCAGAAAATAACTGAAACTAAAAGAAGAGTTTGGAAGAGTCTCAGCTTATAAAATAAACATACAAAAATCACTTGGATTCCTCTACATTAACAAAAAGAACATCGAAGAGGAAATAACCAAATCAATGCCATTCACAGTAGCCCCCAAGAAGATAAAATACTTAGGAATAAATCTTACCAAGGATGTAAAAGAACTATACAAAGAAAACTACAAAGCTCTACTACAAGAAATTCAAAAGGACATACTTAAGTGGAAAAACATACCTGGCTCATGGATAGGAAGACTTAACATAGTAAAAATGTCTATTCTACCAAAAGCCATCTATACATATAACGCACTTCTGATCCAAATTCTAATGTCATATTTTAAGGGGATAGAGAAACAAATCACCAATTTCATATGGAAAGGAAAGAAACCCCAGATAAGCAAAGCATTACTGAAAAAGAAGACGAAAGTGGGAGGCCTCACTCTACCTGATTTCAGAAGCTATTATACAGCCACAGTAGTCAAAACAGCCTGGTACTGGTACAACAACAGGCACATAGACCAATGGAACAGAATTGAGAATCCAGATATAAATCCATCCACGTATGAGCAGCTGATATTTGACAAAGGACCAGTGTCAGTAAATTGGGGAAAAGATAGTCTTTTTAACAAATGGTGCTGGCATAACTGGATATCCATTTGCAAAAAAATGAAACAGGACCCATACCTCACACCATGCACAAAAACTAACTCCAAGTGGATCAAAGACCTAAACATAAAGACTAAAACGATAAAGATCATGGAAGAAAAAATAGGGACAATGTTAGGAGCCCTAATACAAGGCATAAACAGAATACAAAACATTACCAAAAATGATGAAGAGAAACCCAATAACTGGGAGCTCCTAAAAATCAAACATCTATGCTCATCTAAAGACTTCACCAAAAGAGTAAAAAGACCACCTACAGACTGGGAAAGAATTTTCAGCTATGACATCTCAGACCAGCGCCTGATCTCTAAAATCTATATGATTCTGTCAAAACTCAACCACAAAAAGACAAACAACCCAATCAAGAAGTGGGCAAAGGATATGAACACACATTTCACTAAAGAAGATATTCAGGCAGCCAACAGATACAGGAGAAAATGCTCTCGATCATTAGCCATTAGAGAAATGCAAATTAAAACTACGATGAGATTCCATCTCACTCCAACAAGGCTGGCATTAATCCAAAAAACACAAAATAATAAATGTTGGAGAGGCTGCGGAGAGATTGGAACTCTTATACACTGCTGGTGGGAATGTAAAATGGTACAACCACTTTGGAAATCTATCTGGCGTTATCTTAAACAGTTAGAAATAGAACTACCATACAACCCAGAAATCCCACTCCTCGGAATAGACCCTAGAGAAACAAGAGCCTTCACACAAACAGATATATGCACACCCATGTTTATTGCAGCTCTGTTTACAATAGCAAAAAGCTGGAAGCAACCAAGGTGTCCATCAACGGATGAATGGGTAAATAAATTGTGGTATATTCACACAATGGAATACTACGCATCGATAAAGAACAGTGACGAATCTGTGAAACATTTCATAACATGGAGGAACCTGGAAGGCATTATGCTGAGCGAAATTAGTCAGAGGCAAAAGGACAAATATTGTATAAGACCACTATTATAAGATCTTGAGAAATGGTAAAAACTGAGAAGAACACATACTTTTGTGGTTACGAAGGGGGGAGGGAGGGAGGGAGGGAGAGGGTTTTTTATTGATTAATCAGTAGATAAGAACTGCTTTGGGTGAAGGGAAAGACAACACTCAATACATGGAAGAAAAAAAAAAGGTCAGCTCAATTGGACTGGACCAAAAGCAAAGAAGTTTCCGGGATAAAATGAATGCTTCAAAGGTCAGCGGAGCAGGGGCGGGGGTCTGGGGAACATGGTTTGAGGGGACTTCTAAGTCAATTGGCAAAACAATTCTATTATGAAATCATTCTGCATCCCACTTAGAAATGTGGCGTCTGGGGTCTTAAATACTAACAAGCAGCCATCTAAGATGCATCAATTGGTCTCAACCCACCTGGAGCAAAGGAAAATGAAGAACACCAAGGTCACACGACAACTAGGAGCCCAAGAGACAGAAAGGGCCACATGAACCAGAGACCTACATCATCCTGAGACCAGAAGAACTAGTTGGTGCCTGGCCACAATCGATGACTGCCCGGACAGGGAGCACAACAGAGAACTCCTGAGGGAGCAGGAGATCAGTGGGATGCAGACCCCAAATTCTCATAAAAAGACCATACTTAATGGTCTAACTGAGACTAGAGGAATTCCGGCGGCCATGGTCCCCAGACCTTCTGTTGGCACAGGACAGGAACCATCCCCGAAGACAACTCATCAGACATGAAAGGGACTGGTCAGCGGGTGGGAGAGAGATGCTGATGAAGAGTGAGCTAATTAAATCAGGTGGACACTTGAGAGTGTGTTGGCAGCTCTTGTCTGGAGGGGGAATGGGAGGATAGAGAGAGAGGGAAGCCGGCAAAATTGTCACGAAAGGAGAGACTGAAAGGGCTGACTCAAGAAGGGGAGAGCAAGTGGGAGTAGGGAGTGAGATGTATGTAAACATATATGTGACAGACTGATTGGATTTGTAAACGTTCACTTGAAGCTTAATAAAATTTAATTAAAAAAAAAAGTTGTTTCAAAAAATAATTAAATATACTAATACGAACCAAGGAAACCCTGGTGCTGTAGTGGTTAAGTGCTACAGTTGCTAACAAAGAGGCTGGCAGTTTGAATCCGCCAGGCGCTCCTTGGAAACTCTATTGGGCAGCTCTACTCTGTCCTGTAGGGTCACTATGAGTCAGAATCAACTTGACGGCAGTGGGTAATATGAACCAAAGGAAATGTTGGCATGACCAAAGATATGTCTCTAAAGCTTACTTTTCTTTCCTTATCACATATTCATCCTAATTAATTGGACAATAGCAAATCTTTTTAATTGTTCCCACTGATGTGAGTCTCTTTCTGGCAACAATCATTGCCAGATCACCAAATTATTTTTCTTTTGTTCGTTTGTTTTAATACACACTACATTAAAAAAAAAAAAAAAAAACTTCAGCACGATCAACTCTTCCTTCATACTACTGCATTCCCAAGTGGTAATACACGATAGTGTAAAAATAGCCATTCTACCCAAATTATCTGTGAATTTAAAGCAATTCTTTAAAAAAGGCCCAGAAGATTATTTTTAACTTAATAATTATATTTTAACTTTGTGAAAGAATAAAGAAAACAAAAAACCTGTGAAAGGTCTTTCACTTTTGATAATGCTGAATAGTTCATTTGAACAAAACTCACTTTGAGAAGGACTATTAAATTCTTGCATATGAGTTAGCTTCTTCTTTATGATAGTAGATAGCAAAGGTACAGAATATAATGAAAATCAGGGAGGTAAGCCTGGAATTTGGGGGTCTTTTTTTTTTTTGTTTTTGATAAGAGCATTTATTTTGTAATAGCAGAAGTATTGCCAGATAAGGTGAGCTATTAGTAAACCCTGCAAACTTTGAGTATATCATTCAGGAATAAAGTTGAAAAGAATATAGACCAGTTATAAAAGGACCGAGGCCCAACTTCAAATTATCTTAATCTCTCCCAAATGGATTAGAGTTATCCAGAATTGGTTGTGACCCCAGCCACCTGCCTGTAACTAATATAAATTCTCCCTTAAGGAAAGTGTTGCCAAGGTTATTGTTAGGTGCTATGGAGTCAATTTTGACTCACAGCAACACCATGTGACAGAGTAGAACTGCCCCACAGGGGTTTCTTAGCTGTAATCTTTTGTGTGAGTGTGTGTGCTTTAGGTGAAAGTTTACAGCTAAAGTTAGTTTCTCATACAAAAATGTATATACACACTGTTATGTTACCCTAGTTGCTATCATCATAATGTGACTGTACATTGCTCATTTCCACCTCGGATTTCCTGTGTCCATTCTTCCAGCTCCGATCCCTTTCTACCGTCTAATCTAGCCTCTGAACGGGAGCTGCCCATTTAGTCTCTGGTTTGTGTGGCCTCTTTTGCCTCTTGGGCTAATATTTTCCTTGCGTCTTTGGTGTTCTTCGTTCTTCTTTGCTTCACGTGGGCTGGGACCAATTGATACATCTTAGATGGCCACTTGCTAGCTTTTAAGACCCCAGACGCCACTTACCAAAGTGGGACACAGAACATTTTCTTAATAAACTTTGTTATGCCAATTGACCTAGATATCCCCTGAAACCATGGTCCCCAGACCCCTGACCCTGCTACACTTTCCTACAAAGTGGTTGTGATCAGGAAACTTCTTAGCTTTTGGTTTAGTCCAGTGGTGCTGCATTCTCCTGTAAAGTGTGTTGTCCTTCCCTTCACCTAAGATAATTCTTGTCTACTGTCTAGTTAGTGAATTCCCCTCTCTCTCCCTCCCCACCTTCGTAACCATGAAAGAATGTTTGCTTCTGTGTTTCAACCTTTTCTTGAGTCTTTATAACAGTGGTCTCCCACAATATTTGTCCTTTTGTGATTAACTTAATTTCACTCAGCATAATGCCCTCCAGATTTATCCACATTATGAGAGGTTTTGCAGATTCATCGTTGTTTACCGTTGCATAGTATTCCATTGTGTGACTATACCATAATTTGTTTGTCCATCATCTGTTGATGTGCATGTATGTTGTTTCCATCTTTTTGCTATTGTGAACACTGCTGCAATGAACATGGGTGTGCATACATTTATTCATGTGATGGCTCATATTTCTCTTGGATATATTCCAAGGAGTGGGATTGCTGGATAGCATGGTAGTTCTATTTCTAGCTTTTTTGGAAGCTCCAAATCAACTTCCAATGTGGCCGTACTATTTTACATTTCCACCAGCGGTGTATAAGTGTTTCAGTCTCTCCATGACCTCTTCAACATTTATTATTTTGTGTTTTTTGGATTAAGGCTAGCCTTGTTGGGGTGAGATGGTATCTCATTGTAGTTTTGATTTGCATTTCTCTAATGCTAATGATGGTGAGCATTTCCTCATGTATCTGTTAACTGCCTGACTGTCTTCTTTGGTGAAGTGTCTGTTCATATCCTTTGCCTATATTTTAATTGAGTTACTTGTCTTCTTGTGATTGAAGTTTTGCAGTACCTTGTAGATATTAGCGATTAGACTCTGATTGGATATGTTGTAGCCAAAATTTTTTTCCCAGTCTGTAGGTTTTTTTACTCTTTTGGTAAAGTTTTTTAATAAGCATAAGTGTTTGATTTTTAGGAGCTCCCAGTTACCTAGTTTCTCTTCTGGTCTTTGTGCATTGTTAGTCATGTTTTGTATTCTGTTTATGCCCTGTATTAGGGGTCCTAGCATTGTCCCTGTTTTTTTCTTCCATGATTTTTATTGTTTTATATTTTATATTTAGGTCTTTGATCCATTTTGAGTTAGTTTTTGTGCATGGTGTGAGGGATGGGTCTTGTTTCATTTTTTTGAAGATGGTTATCCAGCTACAGGCTGTTAATCTTTACAGGAGCATATTTCCAGCTTTTCTCCTCCAGTGGGTTCGACTGCTAACCTTTCAGTTAGGAGCCAAGTACTTAACCATTTGCACCACTGGGGCTCAAGCATCATCCTATTCCCCAAACTTTTACTACAATATTTTCACATAAAATACCCAGCACGTGATTAAAAACTAAACAAATAAAACACAACCAAGCAAAATAACAACAAAAAACAAACCAACACCATAACAAGGAGCATAAGAATTCAAGACAATATCACCAAAAACCAAAAGATGCATTAGCCAACAGAAAGAAACTCAAAATTGACCCAGTTAGTGATGTTTTCAGATGTGGGCTTCAAAATAATACCCAGAATAGGTTCAGGGAAATATAAACAAAGATTTAAAAATTATAGGAGAGAACTGATAGTGTGTTTAAATTTAGAACTGTTTGCAATTATAAAAGTTTAAGCCAAATTTTAGCAATCAAATGAGAGATGCCATTACTTGAAATAAACGTTGAATACATTGAAATATGATTTTAGTGAATGCACGTAATTTCTTGAAGTTTCTAATGTGATGCTTCCAATTTTATAATTATAGCACATTTATAAAACATTTGCTGATATTCAATATGAAATCAAAAGTAATTGACTCATTGGCAATATATGTATACATATCTATAGATACATGGAGCCCTGGTGGTGTAGGGGTTAAGAGCTGGGCTGCTGACTCAAAGGTCAGCAGTTTGAATCTACCAGCCTCTCACTGGAAACCCTATGGGGGCAGTTCTACTCTGTCTTATAGGGTCGCTATGGGTCCTGGTATCAGTCAGAACAGGGTCCACAGCAACGGGTTAATAAATATCTATATACGTATCCTACTGTGTAGTTAGAACTGAAGTTTTAGGGTAGATTTTTTTTTAATTGCACTTCAAGTGAAAGTTTACAAATCAAGTCAGTCTCTCATACAAAAATTACACTCACCTTGCTATATACTCTTATCTAGGATAGGTTTAAATGCATTTTCTGAAATTAGGTAGCAAGATATATAGCAATTTAATACTCTATATTTAGGATTATGATTGATGATATTGTATTATGTCCTTATCTCCTAAGCAGACATTTCCCAGAAAATAAATAAAGAACATTTTAATTGGGATATTTCATGAAGCCATGATCCCACACCTCCAAACAAGAAACCAAATTCCATGAGATGTTTGACTTTGCATAAGTAACCTAAGAGGCTGCTCTTTTTTATTGTTATTGTTGTAAATGTATCTATCAATGTTTGTCAACTCAATGTTTTACAGGTTGGCAACTTACTGACATTAAATTAACTGGCTATTCAAACGTTACCCTTAATCAATGCAATTTTTCTATCACCATAAACTCTAACACAGTGTTCCATAAGAAATAAATCCTGCTTTCTCCCACCCTTTTTTCCTAGACATTTGCTTGTTCCTGTCTTTCTATATAAGTGAGGTCATACAATATTTGTCCTCTTGTGATTGATTTATTTCACTCAGCATAATATCCTCAAGCTCCATTCATGTTGTAGCACGTTATTAAGACTTAACTTCTCCTTACGGCTACAGGGCATTCCATTGCGTGCGTATCGCATTTTGAAGCTGCTTTTATTTAAGGAAAAAGAAAATCCACAAAGGCAGACTTTAAAAATTTAGGCATTTGTTATGTTTTTATCTTTCTAAATGATTAGTTCATTTCTACATTTGCTAACTTAGGTAAATGACTTTTAAAACTTCACATTGCTTTTAACATCCTGCAACATAAAAAGGCAATTTCTTTTTGGAGTAAGTATGGATTTTAAAACTTGAATGAAAATGAGAGGTCTAGAGAAGTAAAAACTTGGTTCCCTTTTTGTAATTTTTTAATTCCCTTATGTCATCAGCAACTAGCTATGTAGGCACCTACTTAATCCCTTCAGAAAATTTTTTCCTGGTTATCTGGGGGCCACAAAATTTAGCCTGGAAACTTTAGCTTGAATCATTATGCAAATTGCTTTATGAGAGAACATAACCTTCTGTCCTCCTGATGGAAGCAGAAAGTGAAGGAGGCATACTGAATTAATGATTACTTCCCTGAAGAGTCTCAAGTGGAAAAGCTCACAAGGGAGGTTGGGAATTTTATTCCTTTCACGTCCACTTTTGACTCTCGACTTGTGTGAAATAAGGATTATAAAAGGGTAAATTTTATTCTTTGTTCCTTGCCAGCTTAGCCAGAATGATCGTTATTTCTTATGGAAAGGTATGAAAAGATTATACAGATTAATCTATTAATTAGAAATATTAAAACAGAAAGAGGAACTATGCACTGTATAAAATCTCCAAATATTTTGATTGAAATTCCCTATTTTTATCATGCCATACAAAGGAAGGAAACCTGGTGGCGCAGTGGTTAAGTGCTACGACTGCTAACCAAAGGGTTGGCATTTCAAAGCCGCCAGGTGCTCCTTGGAAACTCTATGGGGCAGTTCTACTCTGGCCTATAGGGTCGCTATGAGTCGGAATTGACTCAACGGCACAGGGTTTAGGGTTTATACAAAGGAAAAATATATTATTTCTCATAAGCAAATCTGCAAGTTGCTATTGCCAATTATATGATAATGAAAGATAGTGAGGTATACATGCCTTTCAGAGAAATTATTGGTCTGTGTTTAGAATGTACAGAAAAAAAAAAAAGATGGTTGAATCCTAATGGTAGAAGTTCTATCTGCTAGATAATAGTTATACTTTGTGTTAGTCACCTAGTGTTGCTGTAACAGAAATACCACAAGAGAATGGCTTTAACAAAGAGAAATTTATTATCTCACAATCTGGGTGGCTAAAAGTCCAAATTCATGGTGCCCACTCCAGGGAAAGGCTCTCTCTCTCTGTCAGTTCTGGGGGAAGCTCCCAGTCATCAATCTTCCCCAGCAGAGGAGATTTTCAGTGCAGGGACCCCAGGTCTAAAGGATGTACTATTCTTCTGGCTCTTGTTTCTTCGTGGTATGAGGTTCCCATGTCTATCTGATCCTTTCTCTCTTTTATATCTCAAAGACATTGGCTTGAGAAGCAACCTAATCTTGCAGATTGAGTCTTGTTCCATTAACATAACTGCCGCTAATCCCACCATATTAACATCATAGAGGTAGGATTTATGACACATAGAAAAATCATATCACATGACAAAATGATGGACAACCACACAGTACTTGGAATTATGGCCTAGCCAAGTTGACAGATGTTTTTGAAGGAATGACATATTTCTTATTAGGAAAAGGCCTAGTTCACACTTTGAGATTTGGTAATGTTTCTGCTTCTTCATATCTTCCTCTCTGTGTGGGTATTTCCATTAAGGTCAGTTAAGTTGTCCATTACAGTAGTAATAACAAGAATACTACCAGTAGTCCTGCAAAGGATTAATAAAGTAAGTCACTGCTCTATTTTCTGCATCCACTTTTCTCAAAATCATTTAATACATAGCTCTGGGATGCAGAGAAAGTTGTCTATCATACTAGAAGAAGATAGGAAGCCACAGCACCTAGTTTTCTGTTTTAACGTATAAAATATATTTGTTTGTTATATTTTCCTATTCATGGTGACAAAAATAGCCACTGATATTCAAATCTGCTATTGAAAAACTGTCTAAACCTCCACATATTTATTTATGGAAGAAACTTAGGTTGATCAAAGAAGATTCAGTGAAATCTTGCCATTGTTTTTGCATTTATTTGTACATTCTCTGATTTACTCCAGATACAATTCTAGGGCCCCTCAGCAGGCTCTGTATGTGGCAATTTCACTGTGAACACTACACCTCTCAGAAAGAATCATGGCAAATCACAATTTCTCTTCTCTGTACTTTTTGCTGAGCTCTGTACTGTTTGATGAGCTTCAATGTAATAACTGAAAATCCCTTACTCTTTTTTCCATTTGTCATATGTTGAATATAAATTCACTCCAAAATAAGAAGAGCCCCTCGCTTGCTTATTCTTAATTTTGATTCATTCTATCTGACCCTGAATACAACAGAGAGGGCAGATGTGGCTGTAACTTGGCCGGAATTATATTTAAAGTGAATAAAAGATCAAGGAAGTGAAAACCTACAAATCTTCTTTCTTTCAATAAGATGGAAACATAATTGATGCTATGAGGAGGCATACATCTAATACATAAAATTAATATTTTCATGGCATTGTAATGCAAAAAGTTACAACTTTTTCCTCTACACTATTTTTCTAGAGTCTATACCCAAAGAAAGTGATACCAATATCACAAGGCATTTTCTTTTTTTTAACCATTTACTTATTGTTTTTATCGTGGTAAAATGTATATAACTAAACATTTGCCATTATAACCATTTTTAAGTGTACAATTCAGTGGCATTAATTACATTCAGCATGTTGTACAATCATCACCATTATCCTTTTCTCTCTTTTTTTTTAAATAATATTTTCTTGAGTTTTGTTGAAACTTTATACAGCACTTTAGGTTACTATTTGAAAATTTCCAAGCAAATTGTTTCATGTCATTAGTTACATTTCTCACAATGTGTTAGCATTCTCTTTGTGTTCTTTTGTTCCATTTTCAGTACTCTAGTTTCCCTGCCCCTTATTTCTCATCTTTGCTTCTGAGTCATTGTTGACCTCTTGGTCTCATATGATGGTTTTTAACTAGAGCACCAATCGTACTGGGAATATCCTTTATTTTATGTGCCACTCTGCTATTTCACTAAAAGGTGATCTCAAGGCATAGGCTTGGTTCTAGGTGTAAAAAGTATTTCAAGGCAATAGTCTCAGAGAGTCCTCTGTTCTCTATTGTTCCAGTTTTTCTGGATTTTTTTTTTTTTTTCACTTTTGTAAGAATTTGAGTTCTGCTCCACATTTCTCTCACATTCTGTCTAGGACCATCTACTGTGACCTTGATTAGAATGATTAGTGGTAGTGTTTGGTAACCATCTGGTTCTTCTGGTCTCAAGGTAAATGAGATCACGGCTTGTGCAGACTTGTTTCTTCTCTAGCTTTTGGTTACCTTTTTACTGTTTTGCTCCTGATGGGTAGAGACCTTTAGTAGTGTCTTAGATGGCCATTGATAAGCTTTAAAGACCCCAGATGCTACTTACTTCCCCAGGAAGCAGATCATGATTTTTGTGGACTATGTTATGCCAATTTACTGAGTTGTCCCATGAGTCTACAGTCCTAAGCTTTTAAATCCAGAAAACCAATTTTGTAAGGTGTTTAGTTATGTCTGCGAAGTATGTGTTTTTGTCTTCAATGAATATATGTGCCTGCACCCACATGTTTGTATTTACCTATAGATACTTCTATCTGTTCTCACCTATGTATACTCCTGTACCTACCCATATGCCCACATGCCAATACCCATCCATATGTGCTTAGACACTCATTTTTACTTTGGAAATGCTGTGCTCACTACATCCACATTTGGTGCCATTTTTCCAATCACCAAAAACTTAATAAATTCATAAGTCTCCATGATCTAAAGTGTACTTTCGCGTAACCCCTCCTCTCCCTGGTAACCACCAATGAACACGGTCTCTCTCTTTATGTATATGTATACGTATACGTGTGTATATATATATATATATATAATTTGTCTTCTTATAAAAGAGGGATTGTACAATATTTGTCCTTATATGTTTGACTTATTGCACTTAGCATTATGACTTCTCGGTCCATCTATGTTATAATATGTTTCACAAACACATCATTTTTCTTTATGATTGTATAGTATTACACTGTATGTATGTACCAAACTTGCTTATTCATTTTTCCATTGATGGATACTTCAGTTATTTCCATTTATTTGTTATTGTGAATGAAGCAGCAATGAACATAGGTATGCATATATCTTTTAATGTAATTATTTTTAGGTCTCTAAGGTTTATGTCTAGCAGTGGGGTTGCCAGATCATAGGGTAGTTCTATTTCTAGTTTTTTGAGAGTGTTGTACCATCATCCACAGTGGTTGTACCATTTTACAGTTCCACCAGCAATGGTTAAGGGTTCCAATCTCTGCACACCCTTGCCAACACTTGTTGTTTTATATATATATATATATATTTTTTTTTAATCAGTGTCATTTTAGATGGGGTAGGAGAGTATCTCACTGTTGTTTAGATTTGCATATCTCTTAATTTTTTTTTTTTTAATGGCTAAAAACAAACAAAAATGAACCAAACCCACTGCCGTCTAGTCAATTCTGACTCATAGCAACTCTATACAACAGAATAGAAATGCCCCACAGGGTTTCCAAGGAGTGCCTGGTAGATTCAAACTGCCAACCTTTTAGTTAGCAATGGTAGCTCTTAACCATTGCTCTAATGAAACTTGAACATGAAAATCTTTTCATATGTTTGTTGGCTGCTTAGATATCCTCTTTGTTGAAGGTTCTATTTTCTTTGCCCATTTTTTAATTGAGTTGTTTGTCTTTTGTTGTTGAGTTGTTGCAGTTTTCTATACATTTTAGTGATTAGACCAAGCCTGTAGATCGTCTATTTTCTCTTTCAGTAAGTCTTAATAAGCATAAGTTTTTAATTTTTATGAGGTCCAATATATCTATTTTTTCTTCTTCTATTTGTTGTTTTCTTCAAGGAAATTAAAGATTTTAGGTTTAACAAGTAGTTCTTTGATACATTTTGAGTTAGTTTTTGTGTATGGTGTGAGGTCTGGGTCCTGTTTCATTTGTTTGTAGGTGGTTATCCAGTTTTGCCAGCATCATTTATTAAAGAAACTTTTTCTGCCACATTGAATGATCTTTGACTCCTTGTTGAAAATCAGTTGCCCTTAGATGACTAGGTTTAATTCTGAGTTCTCAATTCTATTCCACTGGTTTATGTGTCTATCATTGAACCAATAACAGGCTCTTCTGTATTACAGTGACTGTATAACATATTTTGATATCAGAGAGTGTGAGGCCTTCAGTTTTTTTTTTTTTTTTTTCTTCAATATTGCTTTGGCTGTTTGAGTTTCTTTGCTTTCCATTTGAAGTTGATAATTTCAGTTTTCCATTTCAGTAAAGAAATGTTTGGATTTATATCAGGATTCTACTGTATCTATAGATTGCTTTAGGTACAACTGACATCATCACTGTGTTAAGTCTTGCAGGTCATGAGTTCAGGATGTTTTTCCATTTTCGTAGGTATCTTTTAATCTCCTGTAGTAGTGTTTTATAATTTTCATTGTATATGTCTTTTGTGTCCCTGGTTAGGTTAATTCCTAGGTATTTTATCAATTTGGGGGCTGTTTTAAATGGTATTGTTCTCTCAGTATAGTATTTGTTAGTGTAGAGGAACTCAACTGATTTTTTTGTGTTGATCTTGTACCCTGCAATGTCACTAAATTCTTCTATGAGTTCCAGAAGTTTTCTTGTGGAATGTTTAGTGTCTTCTATGTATAGGATCATGTCATCTTCAAATAGAGACAATTCTACTTCTTCTTTTCTGATTTGGATATCTCTCTCTCTCTCTTTCTTGTCTTGTTCTGGTTAGAACTTCCAGTATAATGTTGAATAAGAGTGGTATAATGTTGAATAAGAGTGGTATAATGGGCATCCTTTTCTCATTCCTGTTTGAAAGGAAAGGCTTTCAGGCTTTCCCTGTTGGGTATAATGTTGGCTGTTGGTTTTGCATATATGCCTTTAATTATGTTGGGAAATTTCCCTTCTATTTTTCTGAGAGTTTTTATCAGGAAAGCGTGTTGAATTTTATCATTTTTTTTTTTTTTTTAGCATCAATTGATATGATCATTTGTTTCATTTCCTTTGTTTTATTTATATGTTGGTTTGCATTGATTGGTTTTCTAATGTTGAACCATACTTGTAATCCTGGTATGAATCCCAACTGATCATGATGTATGATTTTTTTTGATACATTGATGATGTCTATTGGCTAGAATTTTGGTGGCAATTTTTGAATCTATGTTTGTAAGGGATAAACCAAAAAACTAAACCCACTGCCGTCGAGTTGATTCTGACTCATAGTGACCCTATTGGTCTGTAATATCCTTTTTATGTTGTGGCTTTGCCTGGTTTAGATATCAGGGTTATCCTGGCTTCATGAAAAGAGTTTTGTCGAGTGCCCTCCTCTTTTAAGTTTTTGAAGAGATTAAGTAGGATTGGTGTCAACTTTTCTTCGAATATTTGGTAGAATTCTCCAGTGTAAGCATCTGGTCCTGGGCTTTTTTTTTGTTGTTGTTGACAATTTTTGGATGACATCATTAATCTCTTCTTTTAGAATGAATCTGTTTAAATATTCTACCTTTGTGTTAGTTTGGGTAGGTAGTTTGTTTCTAGGAAACTGTCCATTTCATTTAGGTTTTCAAATTTGTTGGAGTACAATTTTTCATAGTAATCAGTTATGATCTTCTTTATTTCTGTTGGGTTGGTTGTAATGTTAGGAATTTATTCTCTAAATTTGGTTTTTGCATCTTCTGGTTGTTTTCTTTTGTCCATCTATGCAGTATTTTTTCTATTTTATGAATCCTTTCAAAGAACTAATTTCTGATTCTGATGATTCTATTGTTTTTCTGTTTTGTTTATTTCCAACTTGATCTTTATTATTTTCTTTCTTTGGTAGTTTTTGGCTTATTTTGCTCTTCCTTTGGATTTGTTCAAGTTGTCAGTTTGAGTTAATGATTTTGAATCTTTCTTCTTTTTTGATGTAGGCACTTATTGCTATGAATCTCCCTCCAAGTACTGCTTTTGCTGGATCCCAAAGATTTTTTATTTTTCATTTTTAATTCTAAGAATTTTTTTAATTTCACTTTTTGTTGCACCTGTGACCCAACAGGTTTTCCAGTAGTGTATTATTTAGTTTGCATGTATTTCCTTTTCCTTATTTTTCTTGTTGTTGATTTATAGCTTTATACCGTTATGGGCAGAGGAGATGCTTTATATGACTTTAGTCTTTTTAAATATGTTGAGACTTGTTTTGTGCTCAAGTATATAATCTATTCAGGAAAATGATCCGTGTGCACTGGAGAAGAAGGTGTATTGTTCTGATGTTGGGTGGAGTGGACTATATATGTCTTTTAGATCTAATTGGCTTATGGTTTTGTTTATCAATGTAAGTGATCTTCTTTTTATTTATTTTTTTATTGAACATTAGGTGAAGGTTTACAGAACAAACTAGTTTCTCATCAAACAGTTAGTATACACGTTGTTGTATGACATTGGTTGACAACCCCGCAACATGTCAACACTCTCCTTTATCAATCCTGGGTTCCCTATTACCAGCTTTCCTGTTCCCTCCTACCTTCTAGTCCCTGTCCCAGGGCTGGTGTGTCCCTTTAGTGTTGTTTTTTTCCATAGGCCTGTTCAATCTTTGGCTGAATGGTGAATCATGGGAGTGGCCTCATTACTGAGCTGAAAGGGTGTCCAGGGTCCATACTCTCAGGGTTTCTCTGGTCTCTGTCAGGTCAGCAAGTCTGGTCTTTCTATTGGAGTTAGGAGTTTTTTTTCTATATTTTTCTCCAGCTCTGCCCAGGACGCTCTATTGTGATCCCTGTCAGAGCAGTCAGTGGTGGTAGCCAGGCACCATCTAGTTGTACTGGACTCAGTTTGGTGGAGGCCTTGGTAGATGTGGTCCATTAGTCCTTTGGACTATTCTTTTCCTTTGTCTTTAATTTTCTTCATTCTTCCTTCCTCCCAAGGGATGAGACCAGTGGAGTATCCTAGATGGTAGCTTACAGGCTTTTAATACCCCAAGTGCACTGTAGCCAAAGTAGAATGTAGGACATTTTTTTTTTTATAAACTCTGTTATGCCAATTGAGGTAGATGTTCCCAGACCATGGCCCCCACAGCCCTCAGCCCAGCAATTCAGTCTCTCAGGGAGTTTGGATGTGACTATGGAGCTACTATGGCCCTGCCTTGTACAGTATTGCCTTCCCCAGTATTGTGCACTGTCTTACCCTTCACCTAAGTTACTGCTTATCTATTGTCTATTAAGTTTTTTTCCAACCCCACCCCTCCCATCCCTCATACCCATCAAATGTTGTTTCTTTTTGTATGTAAACATTTTCATCAGTTTTTACAGTAGTGGTCTCATACAATATTTGTCCTTTTGTGTTGACTTATTTCACTCAGTATAATGTCCTCCAGATGCATCCATGTTATGAGATGCTTCACGGATTCATCGTTGTTCTTTAGAGTTGCACAATACTCCATTGTGTGTATATACCACAGTTTGTTTAGTCATTTATCTGTTGAATCTAGATTGTTTCCATTTTTTGCTATTGTGAACAATGCTGCAATGAACATGGGTGTTCATATATCTATTCATGTTTTGACTCTTATTTTTCTAGGATATATTCTTAAGAGTGCATATATGCACTGCTGTGGGAATGCAAAATGATTCAACCACTTTGGAAAATGATATGGTGCTTCTTTAGAAAGCTGGAAATAGAAATGCCATACGATCCAGCAATCTCACTCCTTGGAATATATCCTAGAGTGATCTTTTTTTTAGATGTTCTGGCTGTAATTGAAAGTGGTCTGTTGAAGTCCTCTACTACTGTGAATTTGTCTATTTCTCCTTTCATATTATTCAGTATTGTTTCATATATTTTGGTACATTAGTATCAAGCACATATGTATTTAAAATTGTTATGTCTTCTTGCTGGATAGACTGTTTTGTTATTATTTAATGTCCTTCTTTATTGCTTGTAATAGATTTTGATTTAAAGTCTGTTTGATCTGATATCAGTGTGGCCACCCGTGCTCTTTTTTGATAGCTGGTTGCATGGAATACTATTCTGCATTCTTTTACTTTTCAATCTGTTTGTGTCTTCATGTCTCAGATATGTTTCTTTTAGAAAGCAAAAAGATGGCATGTTTTCTTACGCATTCTGCCACTCTGCCTTTTTCATGGGAGTGTTTAGACCATTTATATCTAAGGTTATTACTGAAAATGAAGCATCTACCTCACTCATTTTGCTATTTGTTTTTTGATGTTTCATATCATTTTTTTTTAATTCTGATTTTTAGGTTTTGGTTTGTGTTTGGCTCCTTTTTTGTGGTGAGGCTTTTTTTGGGTTTGGCTCTTTCTTGCGGTGAGGCTTTTGAATAATTTGGAAAAGAATATTGATAATGGTTGTGCAACATGAAGAATGTAACCAAAGTCACTGAATTAAATATGTAGGAATTGTTGAATTGACAATATTTGTTGCATGTATCTTCACCACAATTAAAAAAAGAAAAACTTCAAAAATATATTTACATGTTAAAATGTTTACTGCACTCCATATTTGTAACAGAAGTAAATCCTTAGTCCTGTAGTCTGCTTACTGTTCTTATTTTTATTTAATGATTAAGAGTAAATGCCCATGAGTCCAAATTTGATTGAATCTAAATGCAAGCTGTATTTGAAATGACATAAAAATATGTGATCATTATTTAAAATTATATTTTCTTTGTTGAGGATGAAAATGTCTTTCAAATTTAATGTGCACATTGTAGATAATATTCATGTAACTTGTTTTATTTTGGGGAGCAAGACTATTGGTACTGCTTAAGAAAGAGAGGGAAACTTGCAGATTACATCTTTTGGAACACTATTGTACAAAAAACACAGAAAATACATATTTCATTGAAATTTAATGAGCAATGAAATTTTCTGTGGCATCTGTAGATGATTGAAATTTAGCACTGTAAAGTATCAGATTTTTAAATATCTACTACTATATTATGGAAATGTTTCTTATACTACTACTGTTTTTCTTAAAACGGAAGTATATTATGCTGATGTGTTTGATAACTCACCATCACTGCTTGAGATATTATTAAAGTAAAAAAAATAGTAACACTTATCAAGTGGTTATCCAACAATAAGACCTACTTTGTGTGCATTACATTTAACATTTTTTCATAATTTTTATATCAACCCTTTGAGGTAGGTACAAATGTCCTTATTTTTCAGATAAAGAAATATAGGAACATTTAGGAGAAAAAAAAAATCTATCTTAGAAGAGTTTACCTTATACTCTGGGCTCATTCCTACACTATATCACAGAATAATCAAAATTATAGTACTGTAATTGTTTTAGTTTCCTAGTGCTGCCTTAAAAATGACATGAATTTATAGTTTTAAAGAACAGGAATTTATTTTCTCACAATTCTGGGGGTTAAACTTCCAAATCAAAGTCTTGGTCATGTTGATTCCTTCTGTACGACTCTCCTAGTTTCTGATAGATGCCAGCAATTCTTCTTGTTCCTTTGCTTTTAGACAACACTCACATGGCTTCTGTTTTCCCCCATGCCTGTCTCTGTCTATTCTGCTCTTTTTATAGGATGTCATTTAGGTTTGGGACCCACCCTACTCTATTTTGGCCTCCTTAACATAACAAAAGAAAACTACTATTTCCAAACAGAGTCAACATATATTTTGGGGGACACAATTTGATCCATAACAGTGATATTGTCAGAAAGTATTAAGATATGTGGGATTCTTCTTCCTTACTGTTTATATGCTAGCATATTTTTTTGTGGAATTTCTTCTTTTCCACCTCAATGTTATCCACCTCAATTTCAACTATCAGTTTCTTAATATTAGTTATTCATGAAGTTGTGCAAGTTTCTGTTATTATCTACCTGCTCCTCTGTATATTACCTAGATTTTATAAAAAATTGAGTCAATAGAAAATGTTTAGAGGTTGGCTTTATGTATCTTAGAATAAATAAAATTTATGCACATCATTTTATAAGTTTATTACTTTTATACTTTTCACATGCATTCGTTTTGAATTGTTGACCCAGCAGAGATCTCTGGATAATAGATTGCTATCTGATATGTCAGTAAATACTTCAGGTGTAGTTGATGAATTAGTTAACATCTACCAAAAGTAATGTTTTATTTCACAGTTGTTAACCTCTACATTCATTTTTCATTGATATTTTTGTTGGGCATAGAATAATAGTTTGGCTAGGATTTCCTTTCATCGTGTATAAGCAACATTTCATTGTTTCTGGCTTCCATAAGTTTGATTTTGAAAGCGCTTTCAGTGTTCTTGGCATTTCTTTGAAGACACTTTACTTTTCT
Organism: Elephas maximus indicus; assembly: GCF_024166365.1. NCBI lineage: Eukaryota > Metazoa > Chordata > Mammalia > Proboscidea > Elephantidae > Elephas > Elephas maximus. The sequence goes on from NC_064823.1 coordinate 12,719,500, forward strand.
GTGGTTGATTTTAACATTTTATCTCTGTTCTGTCTTATAAACAGTTTAATAACAAAGGCCGGTAGTTCAGATCCACCAGCTGCTCCTTGGAAACCCTGTGGGGCAATTCTACTCTGTCCTACATGGTCACTATGAATAGTAATTGACTAGATGGAAATGAGATTTTTTTTTTTTTAATGCTTCTTGGGAGCCCTGGTGGCCTAGTGGTTAAGAAGCTTGATTGCTAACCAAAAGGCCAGCAGATTGAATCCACCAGCTGCTCCTTGAATACCTGTGGGGCAGTTCTACTCTGTCCTATAGGGTTGCTATGAGCCAGAATGGACACCACAGGTTTTTTTTTGTTTTGTTTTGTTTTGGTTTTTAATTATTCTTGAGAGCCCTGGTGGCATGGTGGTTAAGAAGCTTGGCTGTTAACCAAAAGACCAGTAATTCAAATCCACCAGCCACTCCTTAGAAACCATATGGAGCAGTTCTACTCTGTCCTATAAGGTTGGTATGAGTTGGAATCTACCTGACGGCAACAGGTTTTATTTATTTATTTATTTTCAATGTTCCTTGACTTAAAGTTTACCTAGTCTGATATTAATATGACTATGTCAATGTATTTTTTTAGTATATGTGTAGTATATATTTTTATCCTTTTCCTTTCATTTTTTTTTTTCTGTTCCCATTTGTTTAAAATGTATGTCTTGTCAGCAGCATTGTTTTCAACTTTTTATCTTGACTGACTCTTGCTTTTAAGTAAGGTGCCTAATTCATTTATGTTTAATGTAAATATATTTTCTTTAAATCTATCATATTACTACTTGGTTCTGAATACTTTGTGTTCTTTTTTTGTTTGTTTGTTTTACTTTCCTTTAATGCTTTCTTTTCATACCAGAACTTTTGCTCTATTTTCATTTGTGGCAGGATTAAAGAGTTACCCCCAGAATAAATTCAAATTCTAAACTCTGGAACCTATAAATGTTACCTTATAGAGAAACAAGATGTTTGTAGAAATTATCAAGGATCTTGCTATGGATAGGTTATCATGACGGGCTCTAAATGCAATCATATGTATCTCTATGAGAAGGAGGCAGAGGGCGATTTGACAGAAACAGATGAAAAGAAGATATGTTACCATAGAAGCAGTGACTGGACTGATGCAGTCGCAAGCCAAGGAATTTTGGCAGCCGTCTGAAGCAGCCACTAGAATCTGGAAGAAATAAGGGATAGATTTTCCCTAGAGTTTCCAGAGAGAATGTGATAGTGCCAACACATCTATTTCAGCCCAGAACTGTGAGAAAATAAATTTCCGTTATAGTAAGCCACAAATATCATGGTAATTTACTACAATGGCCCAAAGAATTCAATAAAGTCTTCAATTTGTTTTCACAATTCTGATTACATAACACATGCTTCATTTATTGAATCAAAATTTAGCAGTATGTTATCCATTATATAGACAATAACATATTTTATATTATCATGTGTGTTAATTATGTACATATGTAATTGATTTCTGTGTATTATGATTCACAAGAGTGTATGTTGCTGTTATTTTTTGCCAACTCATGGCAACCCCAAGTGTGCAGAGTAGAACTGCTCCATAAGGTTTTCAAGTCCATGGCCTTTTGGTAGCAGATCTCCAGGCCTGTCTTTTGAGGTGTCTTTGGGTAGATTCAAACCTCCAACTTTTGGCTAATAGTGGAGAGGTTAATCATTTGAGGCACCCAGGGCTTATATTTCATCTTTGCCCTCATGTTTAGCATTATTTTTACTGTTCAACCTGTCCTGCAAAGCTGAGCTTCTAGCTGGTGTAATTTTTCTTTTGCATGAAGAACTTACTTTGACACAGGAGTCCTGTGGATGAATTCTTCCAAATAATGTTTGTCTGAAATGTCTTAATTTGTTGTTTTTCTAGAAAAATATTTTCTCTAAATATCAAAATCTAGTTTGGCATTTATTTGTGTGTGTGTACATGTGTGCCAGGCGCTCCTTGGAAGCTCTACGGGACAGTTCTACTCTGTCCTATAAAAAAAAAAATCGACCCCACGGGACTAGGTTTGGTTTTTTGGTTTTATGAGATCCCCATGCCTCTCTGCCTAATTCTCTCTTTTATATCTCAAAAGAGATTGGTTTAAGACACAACCTAATCTTGTAGATTGAGTTCTGCCTCATTGATATAACTGCTTCTAATTCCACCTGATTAAAATCATAGAGATAAAATTTACAGCACAGAAAAATCGCATCAGATGACAAAATGGTGGATAATTACACAATACTGGAAATCATGGCCTAGCCAAGTTGACAGATATTTTGGGTGGACACAATTCAATCCATGACAGGTATTAATTCATTCAAAGCTTAGATGCAATCTCTATGATGACTACTTTTTCCTGCTTCACCCTTGTTTGCATAGTAGTGACTTTTCTGGTGCCCCACCTGGAAATCTGGAGCATAATAGTGACCTCACCCCTTGATGAGCTCTGAACTTCAGAATTTACACACTCAAACCTAAAATACAGATAGCAGTTCTGTTCAGTCCCTCACTCTGTCAGGAACCAATGTTTAATCAGGTTTACAGCTTCTCAGAGTTGGTTCTTCCTTCTTTAGGAGTTAGCATCTGATTCAAGGAGAAAAGTGCTGCTGAATGACTGTGAGTACATTCCCCTCTTTCTTGGGTTTTGTTTTCTCAAGGTATTGGTACCTAATTTTAAGGGCCTTTTTCAATGTTATCAAACTTAATTTCAGATATCAATATGAATAAAGAAGAATAGAAAGGAAAAGACCAACTTTTTAAGTTTTTCTCTGGAGGCTAGTTAGTCAGAAACAAAACAAAATAGTCTTCAGTCATTATTCAACATCATGTAATGCATTTTGGGCTCAGCGATGGTTCAGTAGAATTCTTGCCTTCTATGTGGGAGACCTGGGTTTGATTCTTGCCCAAGCCACCTTAAGCACAACCATCACCCATCCGTTAGTGGAGGGTTTAGTGTTGTTATGATGCTGACAGGCTTCTGTGGAGCTTCCAGACTTGGATAAACCACGAAGAAGGCCTGGTGATCTACTTACAAAAATTCAGCCAGTAAAAGCCTTAAGAATCACAACAGTCCGATCCTGTTGTACACTGGGTTCCCACACACTTGGGGTAACTTGAAGGAAGCTAACAACAATGACAAAGTTTGTTTTGTGATTTTAAGGATTTAAAATTTAAACTTTCTGTAACAAATTAAAACATGGAATAGATATTAAATATCTATGTATTTAATATATTTTTTTCTTGGTAAATGATGCCTACTGAAGAAATAAGACCCTGAGAAGCAAGTTATTTTAAATTGGATATTTATTTGACAAATAATGATTCTCCAGCTGCAATGAGCTCTCCTTTGTGTAATGTTCACAAGTCCTGGTCTCACTAAGCTCAGAATTAACCAGACTGCTTTGAATGCTATTAGAGTAGGCATGGAAGACTACAATCCCTGGCCCTTATTCTGCCTACCACCCATTTTTTGTACTGCCCATGAACTATTTTTTTTTTAATGAACTATAAATATTTTTAACATTTGAAATGGTTAAAAACAAATCAATGGAGGATAATAATCTTGGTAGGTGAAAATTATATGAAATTTAAATTCCAGTATCCACAAATAAATATTTATTGGAATGTAGTCACACTCATTTATAGTCAATTGTTGTTTAATGTCCACGATGTATTCTGTGAAACAGGACATTATGGTATTTGAACTTTGTTGGAACACCATACAGTCATATGCTGCATAACATCTGGTCTGGCAACATCTGAACTGGTATACATCTGTGGTTCCATAAGGTTATAAAGACCAGGAGGAGGAGGAGCCTCTGACCCTGCCCCAGGTAGGAGCAAGGGAGGGAGAGAGTTTCATAGGGAAAGAGGAAGGAGGGGAACACAAAGAAGGGGCAGCTGGCCCAGCTTTTGCCTGAGTAAGCAGTGAGCAGAAGAGAAAGAGGCCAGGAAGGAGGTGGGTACATATTTCCCAGAACTATCGTGGAAGTTAAGCATGCAGGACTGTGAGCCATTCTTCTTCCCTGGCTTCTGTGTGAGGCGGTGCCAGAGGCTTCTACTCCTCCTAGTACCATATAGCCTATATGGGACCATGGATGTATGTGGGTCAGAATTGCCGGAATGGTCATTATGTGGTACAAGGCTGTGTTTACTCATTGTCTAATGCTTCTTCTACATTACAATGTCAGAGTTTCCTAGTTGTGACAGAGGTCATATTGCCCTGAAATCCTAGAGTATTTTTTATCCACCCCTTTATAGAAAATATCTACTTATACCTGTACTAAATTATTGAATTCGATTTTCCACCCAGACCAACATCGTTTACATTTTCCAACTTGATTTTGCTGATTAGCTTACAAAAAATAAAACCTTTATTTTGCAAACCATCTTGAGAAAGCTTTCTATATTTTCCTTCTGTTTTTAATTAATTTTTTTCATGCCAGCAAGCACTGAGAAAGCCTGTCCCCTTTTTGGTGTTTTTTTTTTTTTGTATGTTGGCAATGGAGTTTTATACATTCCCATTGTGTAAAATAACATCCCTTAAAGCCTACCTTTTAAAAATCTAAAGTGTCTAGTCCGTACGAAAAGGTTTCCTCAGAAACTGCGCCTACACACTGGCTCCAGCTCATTGATTCTCTTAGAAGGCTGCCATCATCTTTATCTCCTTCTCCAATGTTATATACCATTTTTTCCATAATACCTTAGGAATTACATGTGTTACAGGTGTTACTTTTAAACATGAAATGTCACACCTATTTGAAAGTATACACTTGCCCTTAGGATACTTAAGCAAAGATATTTATTTATTTTTAAATAAACTATATATAGGAAAATGATAACTTCCAGAAATAGCTGAAAATGAGTATAGCTTAAAATAGTTTCTCTAGTGGGAAACCACACGGACACATCTCTTTTATTTCTTATAGATTACCAAGTGTACCAAAGTAAAAACAAACAGTAAAGAAAAAAAAAAAAATTAACTCTTCTCTTAGTGTGGCATTAAGGTTTAAAAATTAAATTTACTGTACAATTTAGATACTCCTAAGAAAATGATTTGTGAGTCAAGTCCAAGTGTTAATCTGAGCTTTAATATTTCTAATTAATTAACCTTGGCTACAGCAGCAATAAGCTGAAAAGCAATGGATTACTTGGTGACTTATCAGAGAATAAAACAAATCCTTTATTTGAACAAAATATCTTTAAAATTGTGTCCTGAAACCTATAATGGGTTTAGAGCATGTTGATATAAAAATCACTTTTAAAGTCATTTAATTCTCTTATGATACTAAAACCTACTCAGCTTAAAAAAAAAGAAAAAAACCCTCAAGCTTTAAATGCTTGGAGATTAAGTTCCTTGACTTTAAACTCAAATCCATCCATTCCAGTGTTTGAACAGCAATTGAAGTAGAATACTTATGCAAAGCAGGGGAAATATTATTTTCAAGAGGAAAAGTATTGATTGGGTTGGAACAGTTCTAACTACTTTTTAACCACTTTTCTATGAAATGTTGAATTAGGCAATGTAAAAACTTTATATTTAAATAAAAATGAATTAATGTAAAATAGAGGAAGTTTGCCTTTATAGGGCTGTTTTTGTTAGGTGCCATCCAATTGGTTTCGAGTCGTAGTGACCCTATGTACAACAGAACTAAACACTGCCCAGTCCTGAGCCATACTCATAATCATTGTTATGCTTGAGCTGATTGTTGCAGCCACTGTGTCAATCCATCTCATTAAGGTTCTTCCTCTTTTTGCTGACCCTCTACTTTACCAAGCATGATGTCCTTCTCCAAGGACTGGTCCCTCCAGATAACATGTACAAAGTATGTGAGTTAAAAATTCATGTGATTTAAACCATAGAATCCTTCAACTCTCAAGAATTTTGAATCAAAGTTATCTGTGGAAGTGAAGCTTCTAAGGAATGATGCTAAAGTAAGAAAGTATTAAATGAAATGTTTAAAGCAATTGACTTCCCTAGATGGTCTCCGTAATATCATGCAATCAGAAACCATCTCTCTTCTACCACAGCTCAGAATCGCAAAGGTAAAACTTCTTTGCTGAACCTTAAATAGAGCCAATGGCATGAGGAAAACAAGGAACTGCTGCTTATAAAAGTGACACACTGAAAAATTGCAGATCTGAGTATAGGAAACTCTGGTGGCTTAGAGGTTAAGAGCTATGGCTGCTAACCAAAAGATCGGCAGTTTTAATCCCCCAGGAGCTCCTTGGAAACACTGTGGGGCAGTTCTCTGTCCTATAGAGTCACTACGAGTCAGAATTGACTCAACAGCAACAGGTTTCGTTTGTAAGTGAGTGTAAGCACATTGAATGCTGAGCACTGCCATTCGATGTGCATTTAAGTTCTCTTCTGCCATTAAGCTCCCAGAAGGTTGACAAGCCACTGACATCCAGGTGGGATGGAAGATGTCTTTTGGAAAACCAAACATCCCAATAGAATTGGAAAAAAAGAGTCATGATCATCACAAATTTCCCAAAGAAACAACCCATCTAGTTCATTCTGAATGTAGCCCACATTTGATATGCTACATTTCATTTATGGAATTTCCAAGCAGCCTTTGATTCTGTCACCCTTAGACATGTTCAGGAAACACAAGAAACCCTCTAACATGAAAGGTAGACTCAAAAATGATTCATGGCACAGAAAACATCAAATTCCAGTTCTTACCTCTTAGCATACAACTTGGATAATTTGGGTCTAATTTTATGTTTGAACAACTCTAATTATTTGGGATAATTTTTAGAGTAGCTCTAACTATTTGGGGAAAAAATTAGGAATTTTATTCTCTCTTAGAGGTTTTCTTTTTTTTTTGATAGTGAAAATTTAGTTATTAAAAAACAAGTAAATAAATAGCATGTAAAACTAACTCTGGCTTTGTGTCTGTCAGTTTGTCATACTGTGGTAGTTGGCATGTTGCTACGATACCGGAAGCTTTGCCAATGATGTTTCCAATACCAGCAGCGTCACCCTTGGTAGTCAGTTTTCAGTGGAGCTTCCAGAATCAACAGGCTAGGAACCAAACAGTACGGTCAAAAATGAAGAAATGGAACATTTTTACCAACTTCCGAAGTCTGAAACTGATCAAACACGCAATCGAGATGCACTGATAATTGCTCGTGGTTGAGATGTGAAAATTGGAATCAAAGAAGGATTGACATTTGAAAAGTATGTCCTTGGAGATAGAAATGATGCCAGAGATCTCATGATAGAATTTTGCAAGACCAATGACTTCTTCATTGTAAATACCTTTTGTCAACAACATAAACAGCAACTATACAAGTGGACTTTGCTACATGGACTACACAGGAATCAAATCAACAACATCTGTGGAAAGGGATGATGGAAAAGCTCGGTATCATCAGTTAGAACAAGGCCAGTGGCTGACTGTGGAACAGGCTATCAATTGTTCAAATGAAAGTTCAACTTGAAGAAAATTAGAATGAGTCCATGAAAACCAAGTATGACCCTAAGTACATCCCATCCGAATATAGAGACTATGCCAAGAATAGATTTGACACACTGAACACTAATGACTGAAGTCCAGGCAAGCTGTGAAATGAGATCAAGGACATCGTACATAAAGAAAGCAAGAGATCGTTAAAAAGACAGGAAAGAAAGAAAAGAACAAAATGGACGTCCGAAATGACTCTGAAAATTGCCCTGGAATGTAGAGTAGCTAAAGTGAAAGGAAGAAATGATGAAATAAAAGACCTGAACAGAAGATTTCAAAGGGCAGCTCAAGAAGACAAAGCAAAGTCTTACAATACACGTGCAAAGCCCTGGGGTTAGAAACCAAAAGGCATTTTGCAAGCTGAAAGAACTACAGAAAAAGTGCAGACCTCAAGTTGCAATAATCAAGAATTCTAGGGGGAAAATAGTAAACGTCATGGAAAACATCAAAAGAAGATGGAAGAAATATTCAAAGTCACTATACTAAAAAGAATTTGTCAACATTCAAACATTTCAGGAGGTAGCATATGATCAAGAACCAATGGCACGGAAGGAAGAAGTCCAAGCTGAACTTGAAGCATTTGCAAAAAAAAAAAAAAAAAAAAAAACAAGGCTCCAGAAACTGACGGAATAAAAATTGACATGTTTCAACAAATGCGTGTGGCACTGGAAGCACTCACTCATCTATGCCAAGAAATTTGGAAGTTGGCTACCTCATCAACTGAATGGAAGAGATCCATATTTGTACCCACTCTAAATAAAAGTGATCCAATAGAATGCAGGTATTTTATTGAACAATATTAATAGCACACACAAGTAAAATTTTTCTGAAGGTCACTCAAAAATGGTTGCAGCAGTACATCAACAGGGAATTGCCAGAAAGTCCAGCTGGATTCAGCAGAGGACGTGTAACTAGGAATATCATAGCTGATGTCAGATGGATCACAGCTGAAAACAGAGAATACCAGAAATGTTTACCTGTGCTTTATTAACTACGCACTGTATGGATCATAACAAATTATGGATAACATTTTGAAGAATGGTTGTTCCAGAGCACTTAACTGTGCTCTAGGAGTCGGAATCAACTCGACAGCACTGGGCTGGGTTCTGGGAGAGGAGCTCGTGTTTAGACAAAGAAGCAGTCATTCAAACAGAACAGGGGGATACTGCGTGGTTTAAAGTTAAGAGAGATGCACGTCAGGGTTGTATCATTTCATCATACTTATTCAATCTGTATGCTGAACGAATAATCCGAGAAGCGGGACTAAGTGAAGAAGAAAAGAGGAATGCTTTTGGAGGAAGACACATTAACAACCTGTTATATGCAGATGACACAACCTTGCTTGCTGATAGTGAAGATGAGTTGAAGCACTTGCTGATGAAGATCAAACACCACTGCCTTCAGTATGGATTACATCTCAACATAAAGAAAAGGAAAAATGCTCACAACTGGACCAATAAGTAACATCATGATAAATGGAGAAAAGATTGAAGTTATCGAGGATTTCATTTTACTTGGATCCACAATCAACACTCATGGAAAAAGTAGTCAAGAAATCAAACTACGCGTTGTATAAGACAAATCTGCTGTGAAAGACCTCTTTAAATTGTTAAAAAACAAAGATGTCACCTTGAAGGCTAAGGTGCATCTGAGCCATGCCATGATGTCTTCAATCACCTCATATGTATGTGAAATTTGGAAATGTTGGTGAAGAATACTGAATATACCTTGGACTGCCAGAAGATCAAAAAAAATCTGTCTTGGAAGGAGCACAGCCAGAGTGCTCCTTAGAAACGGGGATGGTGAGGCTTTTTCTTACATGCTTTGGAAGTGTTATCAGGAGCGACCAATACCTGGAGAAGGACATCATGCTTATTAAAGTGAGGGTCACTGAAAAAGAGGAAAACCATCAATGAGATGGATTGACACGGTGGCTGCAACAATGGGCTCAAGCATAACAATGATCATGAGGAGGACACAAGACTGGGCAGTGTTTCCTTCCATTGTACATAGGGTCACTAGAAGTCAGAACCAACTGGATGATACCTAACAATAACAACAATCCTATATTGTGATTACCAGATGGATGCATGAAATACTTTTTTTTTAATTTAATATTTTATTGTGTTTTCGATAAAAGATAATACAGCTAATTAGGTTCCCATTCAACAATTTCTACGCAAATTGTTCAGTGACATTGGTTATATTCTTTGCATCGTGTCAACATTCTCATGATTTCCTGTTCTGGTTTGTTCCATTTCCAGTAATCTAGTTTCCCTCTTCCCTTACGTTCTTTTCTTTGCTTTAAAGAAATTGTTTACTGTTTAGTCTCATAGAGATGACTTTTAATGGAGCACGTACTCACAAGTGATATTCTTTATTTTGTGAGATAATCTGTTATTTAGCTAAAAGGTGACCTCAGGGAAGAGTTTCAGTTAACAGAGCAATAGTCTCAGGAGTCCACTGGCCTCAACTAGTCCAGTAAATATTGATTTTTACAGAATTTGTGTTTTGTTTCATATTTTTTCCCATTTTATCAGGATCCACTATTGTGGCTCAGTATTTTCGTGCAGTTATTGATTCAATAGGAAAAACTTCATGATTTAATTTTTGATCCTAAAATCTAGTCCATACTAGTGTTGAGAAAGAATGTGTGACAGTAGTCTTTCATCTTTTACAGAATTGTGCAATAAAATTTATTGATATGAAATAATTTATGATTAAATTATTCTTAAAATATCTAAAAATATGGAGATTTTACTATCATTTATTATTATTTTTAAAAAGTTTTAATATTTTAAACATACAAAAATTTAAAAGGATCCTTTGGAATTAGATAGTAAGAAATAATGATGGTAAAGGGGTAATATCTTAAGAATATGAGAGAAGGCAAAACATCTATGAAGATGTAGTAGTAAAAAGGAAGATTAAACTAAAAATTAGTGCTCTTGGAAAATAAAAGTGTGCAAGAGAAATTGAAAATAAATCAGAAGAGGAGGTGTAACATAAGCATACTTGAGTCTAATTTAATATTGGATTAAAAGACAAAATTGGGAAACAGGAGTGGAAAAAATGTGAATCAGAAATCTTTACCAGTAGATACAATATGCAGCTATAAGGAAGAGGAAATTGAAGAAAGGATATCATTATTGAAATAATTCATGACAACTTCTAAAAAAGGGAGGGGGGCACGATATACAAACTGAGTTTACCGAATACCAACACATCCTATAAAAAAATATGCCGCCGATTCATATCGTTGTCAAACGTCATACCTGTGGAAACAAAGCCACTATGTGATTTCTGAGAAAATAAAAAGTTGCACTTAAAGAATTAACAACAACAATGCCATTGAACTTCACATAAAGGATCAGCAGTAACAATGGCATTGAACTTCAAAACAGCAACATTGGAAGCAAATTTGAAAAGAAATAATTTCAACTCTAGGTGTCTGTATCCAACCCAACTATCAAGAAAATATGAGGGCAGAACTAGCATATGAATTATGTAAATTCTCAGCAAAAAAATTACCTTTCATATATATATTTTTTCAATAAACTAATGGAGGATATAGCCACCAAAGAATGTGTTAAATGAAGAAAGAAAGAAAAATAAATAAATAAATAAAAGGTGTGATCATATAAACAGCAGATTCAACAAGATAAGGAGGTGAAAGGAGTCACAACTATGATGATGATGGGAGATGCCATCTGTACATGGATGTAAAATAACAAATCCAGATTAAAATAGTGGAATTCAAGAGATAGGTACATTGAAGACTCTGATAAGCCAAGTGTCTTCTGAAATTGTCCACTATTTTAAGTATGTCTTAGGGGAATTTACTTTTACAATGGAAAGAACTTATTTTTTATTATAAAAATGCCCCCCAAAATCATTCTATGTATCATATCCAATTCTTGCTTGAGTGATTAAAAATCAGTTTCATTACAATCTTGGTTAGGTTTTATTTTTCTACTTAGAAACCAAACTCAGTGTGAATAGACATCAGATAGTTCCCTTCAGCCAAAAAACCAAAAAACCAAACCCACTGCCGTGGAGTCCATTCCGACTCATAGCGACCCTATAGGACAGAGTAGAACTGCCCCATAGAGTTTCCAAGGAGCACCTGGCGGATTTGAACTGCCAGCCTCTTGGTTAACAGCCGTAGCACTTAAGCACTACGCCACCAGGGTTTCCTTCCCTTCAGCAATTCCTCATAATGTTAATAAATGATAAATGCTTCACCACTAATTTGCCTTAGGTTCAATTTACTGTTGTGTTTAACTAGAGAGATGCAACCAAATGAGCTATTCAGTATTTTCAACTTTTCAATATGATTAGATGATTTTGGAAAGCTCCTTTCTATTATCATTTGTCCACAAGTCTGGAAACCTGATTAAATGTATTAGGATCAACTGAGATGCCTGAAATTTTTCAGATTTCCAGGATATACTATATACCCACTTAACCTTTGTACCTTAGAGTATATTTGAAAATCTGCATGTTAAGCACCTCAGGGACTTTTGATGCAAACAAAAAATTCAGATTGACTGCCTTAAGGAATAGTTGTCAACAAGATTTGTTCATGCTATATTTATTAATTAAAATAAATAATTATTTACATATATATATGAAATGTAGAACAGGGACCCAATAATATTTGCTCATTGAACATAGACTGATACTATAAACAAGTTAAATAAAAAAAAAAAAAAATTTTTTTTTTTTTTACAGACATAATGCAACAGGGAATTTGTGGAGATTACGACAAACCAGTGAGAAAATGCCCCATCAGTTCAGAATAATTTGATGCAGACTGATGTTTTCCAAATGGAAAATTGATCTTAGTGTCTTCGTATATGATTGTTTAAGGGATGATAAAAATAGATATTTAGAAGTCTTCTGATTTTTAAATCTAGGTAATCACTTTTTTTACACATGTCGAGAAACCAATATGAACTATCTTCTTCTATCAAGTTTGGGAAAATTTGCATGTTGCTGAGATGCTTGTTGTCTAGTGAAATTTATTTACTTATGTTATTTTATTTACTTGTAGGCATTAGAAAAAGAATACAACTTTTTTTTTTTTTAATTTCTTTAACTAGTAACATTTTAATGAATGTGCACCTATGGGGTATACAATTAACTTTACCCAAAGAATTTGGTCTTTGTCTTTGGTCCTGAGACAAACCTTCTACACTCTTCAGAATTCCCCAGTGACTGCATTTTTTTTTTTTTTTTTAATGCTAACAAGATGACTCTTGGATGGGAGCTAGTCATGCCAGAATAGGGCAAATCTAGGAGCACTAAGGAGCCTGGGTGGCACACCAGTTAAGCATATGGCTGCTAACCAAAAAAGGTTGCCAGTTCAAATCCACTAGTCAGTCCTTGGAAACCCTATGAAGCAGTTCTACTCCATCCTATAGGGTCTCTATGAGTTGGAATTGCACTATGCTTTTAGGCATTCAGTTTATATACTTGAAAAACAAAGCTCTACGTCAACAACTAAAATCAGGCCAGGGATGACTAAGCTTAGAGAGTCAGAGCTCTAGCTGTTTACTATTAAGACAACAACAACAAAAAAGAAACAGAAATGTAGGCCAAGGAACTGCGATGATTTTATCCATCTCCTTTCTCATTTCAGATCTAACTATCTTCTCTCCCCATCAAGCTTTTCAACACTAATGTCCTATAGCAAGGTAGGAGTATAGACATAGAAGTAGTATTGTGTAAGTTATTATATAAATTTAAGCACTAGCTAAAGATTCTTATAGAAGCAAGATCCAAAATACTTCTACAAACTCTTCTTCCACCCGCAACCCCACTAAAATATAACTTCATTAATGGAGTAACATAATCAGACTCAACTCTGTATCCCCAGCACTGAGAAAAGAGCCTGTGAATTAGCAGATGATCTGTGATTATTTGTTTAATGGCTGAATTATTATATACATAGAAATGCCCCATCCATTATGACCAGACCCATTATCTTCAAGTCAATTCCAACTCATAGCAACCCTTCGGGACAGAGTAGAACTGCTCCATAGTATTTCCAAGACTGTAGTATTTACAGGAGCAGACTGCCACATCTTTCTCCCCAGGAGTGGCTGGTGGGCTGGAATTGCAGACCTTTTGGTTATCAGACAAGTGCTTAAACACTGCACCATATGTATATATAAAGCCCATTGCTGTTGAGTCAATTCCAACTCATAGAAACCCTAAAGGACAGAGTAGAACTCCCCCACAGAGTTTCCAAGGAGTGACTGGTAGATTTGAACTGCTGACCTTTTGGTTAGCAGCCAGAGCTTTTAACCTCTGCACCAACAGGGCTCCATATATGTATATATAAAAAAAAGTATATACATACATTATATATATGCACATATATACATATACATACACATATATACACACATATGTACATATATATACATGCACAAACACATACACATGAGTGTATATATATGTATACATACACACACACACTATAAAAACAAAACAAGACTAACAATCTCAAACTTGGATTTATATTATATATTTTATATCTATATATATATCCAAGATTGATATTGTCTTGTTTTGTTATTAAATATTTGGGTTTCTTTTGTGTAGACATTCCTAGACTTCTCCTTAAAAGGATTTTATTAGAAATTAATGGGATAATTACAGTAAATCACTCTTTATTGACTGATTATGATGTATCAATACCACGTTCCATAAGGATGTACATTTTTGTCTGTCTGTTTTTTGTTTTTAAGTTACTGCCTTTGCAATCACCATTTGTGGAATACTGATGAGCCTAAAAGTTATTATAGCACTGTGTGATGTCTGCTTCGGTGAGAGCTACAGAAAAATAAGAGCTGTGAGAACATAATGTGGATGGTGTACCTCAACCAGAGAAGAGGGGTCATGAATTTCCTGGAAGAAATCACTTCTAAACTGAGATTTATAAGAAGCATAGCAATTAGGTGAGGAAGCAATTCAGGTGGCTGAAGTTAGAAATGGAGAGAAAGAATCGGGAGACTTGAAGCTAAAATAATCAGTAAATAGATTATTCTGAAGGAGGCCCGCTGCTGCAAACGGTTAAGAGCTTTGTTGCTAAAGAAAAGGTTGGCATTTTGAAACCATTCAGTCACCGCACAGGAGAAAGACTGGGCGATCTGCTCCCATGAAGGTTATAGTCTAGGAAATCCTATGGGGAAGTTCTACTCTGTCTCTTGGGGTTGCTATGAGCCAAAATCAACTCAACAGCACCCTACGACAACAATTGCCTCAGTAATCCTGTAGGTCATGGTAGTGAACTTGATCTTTACCCTTGAAAGAACCATAAGACTGCAACACAAATAATTGTTTGGAGTCAAATCCAGATCAGTTGCATTAAGACAGGCCAGGACATATGTTACAGCAATAAAACAAGGGAGACATGGTGTTGCCACACATCAGAATGTGAATGAAGAAAAATGGAGAAATTTGAAAGAGATTTTGAAGTCAAAGCCTATGAAGTTGAGTGATAAGTAAAAAATGGTTTAATAACAATGATTTAATAGGGTTTAGCCATAGAATTGATAGGATTTAGTGATTTATTGGTAAAATTAGGGGGAAAAAGGAGTCAAGAATGATGCTGAGTTTTCTAGCATGGTGTGAGTAGAGAGGATATCTCATGGTTAATAAATCTTTAAAAGAGTTATTCTTGGTTAGCTGCCTTTAACTTTCTAATGTCAAAACTAATAAACAGATAAGATGATCAAAGTCTTTTCCTTCTCTATAAAATTGTGGCTTCTCTAAACTGAAATTCATTCAGTTTCATATTTACATTAAGGTATGCATTTTACTAAGAAATGTAATGTGGTTTGGAGAATTCTCTTACCTTGATTAGATAAAACCTGTTTGGTGAAAAAAAAAAAATCAAAAATGATTGTGTAATGGATTGAATTGTGTCCTCCCAAAATACGTGTCAACTTGGTTAGGCCATGTGTGGTTGTACTCCGTTTTGTGATTTTCCTATATGATCTCTCCTTGTGGCTAAAGAGGATCAGGGTGGAATGTACACTATTGCTCAGATCACATCCATGATCCAATGTATAGGGCGTTTCCCTGGGATGTGGCCTGTACCACCTTTTATCTTACAAGAGATATAAGAAAAGGGAAGCAAACAGAGAGTTGGGGACCTTATACCACCAAGAAAGCAGCACCAGGAGCAGAGCGTGTCCTTTGAACCAGGGGTCCCTGTGCCTGAGAAGCTCCTCAACCTGAGAAGATTGATGACAGGGAATCTTCCTCCAGAGCTGAGAGGGAAAGAGAGCCATCCCCTGGAGCTGACACCCTGAGTTTGGACTTGTAACCTTCTAGACTGTGAGGGAATAAATTCATTTTTGTTAAATAAATTTGTTTGTGGTATTTCTGTTACAGCAGCACTAGATGACTAAGACAGATTGAGATTTAAAAAAGGCTAATAATTGGAAACTTATAAAAAATTAGTTATAATAATCATATTTATTTTGTAAAACATGTTTGCCAATGAAGTATTTACTATGAGATGATTTTCTTTATAAATCGTCATTTTTCAAAACTATTGAGTAAATTCAGCATGAAACATAGAACATATAACATTCATCAAAATAGTTTTATTTCAATCTACCACATGTTGTTAATTTCTAATTTCTTCACTAAGGGGTGAGTTGAATATTTCCTTTAGCATTGCTGTTAAAAATGTAAACTAAATAAAGAGTAACATGGACAGAAATCACTTATGTTCATTAATTTAAAAAGCTGTGATTAACATACAGACCATATTAAAGCTATACTAAAGAAAAAATACGTTTTTATCCTAATTTTATGTGTTTACTTATTCATTTGCTTAACTGAATTAGTTGATTATAGGTAATTTATTTTCCATTGTTCTGGTTTTTAACACAAAGTCAGAAACAGTATCATTTATGCTCAGTGCTGTGGTTATATCTCTATGTACCTGTCAAGCTGTCTCCTCCTCATTTGAGATCCTGTCAAAAATCATCATTTCATGATCTCACGTTCAGAAAAGTGCAAATCCCAGATATGCTTCCCTTTTGTATGTCAAGAACTGTGCAAATACGAAATGTTTAATAGAATTACTGTGAACACACAAGTAGCCCCACCTTTTTTTTTGTTTGTTGTTTCTCTGTTTTATTTTGTTCTGTTTTATTCAATGGTAGATTCTGAACCTAAAATAATCAACAGATTTTAAAAGCATAACCAAAACAATGTGTTAATTTCCTGAAAATACACTTATGAAATATGAAGTTAAACAATACATCCTTCTACTACACTAACAGATGTTTTTATAAATAAGATACCTTAAATAGTTATTCAAAATGTTTATTTACAGGAGTCACCAACCTCGAGCCCTTTGTTTAAATAAGAAATCTAGCCTTGTCATTAGTTCATTAGTGACATACATGTTGTAAAAGAAGAAAATTACTTTAGGGCTTCTTTGGCTCAATAAGAAAACACTAAAAGATGTATTGTTTGCTTATGTGTTATTACATTTCACATTTAATTAAATGAACCATAAAATCACAAATATTTTAGAGCTTAAATATGATTTCACAATCTCTGATGTCCGGGTAGCTTATAAAACTCCTTGTTAGAAATATCTTATGCAAGAGCACGTGTATAAGGTAGAATAACCTCTGCTTTTCCTTGCTTAGCTGCAAGGAAAGAGATACAGATTTTATTTTTCTTTCTTATCTTGATGATATATTTTCCATCAGTATTTAGTAGGTTTCAGTTTCCAGGCCAAGTACTAGAATTCTAGTTCTTAACCTCAAAAGAAAAAATAGAAATAGAAGAATTGGATTATAAACAATGGAATATTATAAAAAATACTTTGATTTTGAATTCCCAACTTATTTTTCTAAGAAATATTGGAAAAAATTCTTCCAATGGTGCAACAATCAAATTAATACGGAATTAGTATAATTTCATTGGAGAAAATCTCTGATTTCTGTGTTACTTTCATGAGACCACACAACTTATATACGTTTAGAATATGGCCTTAACAGGAATTATCAAGAGATTGACCAGTATAATTGTTATCGCTTTTGTTAGTTTTTGTTAAGTTGGCTACTACTTACGATGACTTTATGTATAACTAAACTAAACGTTGCCTGATCCTGCACCAACTTCATGATGGTTGGTATGTTTGAGCCCTTTTTGTGGTTATCGTATATTAATGGATGTTTGCAGCTATTACTTCTCATTCGAAGTTGTACCAGTAGGATATATTTCCACTCCTAAGAGGCAGTTCTACTCTGTCCTATTGGGTCGCTATGAGTCGGAATCGACTCGACAGCAGTGGTTTAGTGGGTTTAAGGTACTTTTCAAAATTGTGGATACCTTGTCCTTATGTGACTGGAATTTCATTCAGAAGCTTTGAAGCAATGCCAAAGCCCACTATTTTTAACTCCTTTATAATTCTGGTGATCACTTAAATTGTAGAACTACTGCATAAAAGTGAAAAGGGAACTTCCTACTGGCTCTTCAAAATATCTGACTTCCCCTTACTACATCTCCTTTCTAATGCACTGGAGTAGATAAATGACTGAATTGCTGGGACTAAAGTAAAAGGACAGAAAATGTTCTCACTTGCATGACTCAAGACTAGTTAGTTTGCTAGTTGTGAACTCTTTTCTAGAATTAGAAAACTTGAGTTTCAATTCACACTCCACCCCCTGTTACTTCTGTAAGTTTAGACAATCTACTCAACCTCACTAAATGTCATTTTCACCATGAATAATATTATTAATGTCACTGAATTGTACGTGTAGAAACTGTTGAATTGGGGTATGTTCTGCTGTTTATATTCTCAATAATAACAACAAAAATAAAATAAATTATAAAAAGTAGATAAGAACTATATTGATGTTTATCACTTGGGGAGAGAATTAACAGATCAAGCCATATTATAATATTTAGAAAAATTTGTGGTATGAAAAGTCTCTTGTTTATGTTAGCTGCGTATCTGTGTTAGTTTTAGTTATCGCTCCTATTATTCTAATGCTAACTTTGAGCAGCACACTCTAAAACCAAGACTTTCTTATAGAAAAAGAATGATAATTCCATGGCATGTTCATAACTCAACAATCAAAATAGTGTCAAAGTATTGGAATGTAATGAAGCAAGTGTAACTTATCCTGCTTAGAAGAAGTTGTAGGTATGTTTTATTTCGTAAAAATAGCAAAAACAGGGGAACAAACAAAATAATTTTTTCTTGCACACACGGCTCCTCCCATGATACACTTGCATGATAAAAGCAACAGTTTTATTTTTTTTTATTCTCTGTTATTATTTTAAACTTTATTTGCCAAAGGTAAATGTGAATTTGGAAGACAATATACTTGTAATAATGACAAAATTTATTAAGGAAAACGTTGACTAGGATGTATTTTGCATACAAAATAAAATTACCTGTATAAAGTCTTAAATGACTCAGGTGGCATATGAATCGAAGTCTCCTAATATTTCTATTTCTAATATTTCTACTACTGAAAACATAAGAAAGCATTTTTTTTTTCTTAACTGGATATTCTTTTAAATGAATGTTTTCTTTTCCCCTTTCAGAGCTTCCATTAATGAACCCGATAAAAAATTGATGTCAGTTCTTTTGTTTTCATTACTTATTAAGTATTCCTCCTTTCCATTTTATTCCCAAATTAATATACTGTTACCTACTACTTTCCAAGTGCCAGTCCTTTACCCCTTCATTCGCTTGATATTCATCTTTACATCTCATCTCTTTCAAAATGTCTTTATACTATTTAGGCAGGATGATCAAAATTGTAATATCATAACCAAATGGTTATCTATACTAAATTTACCAAAGTTAGGAGTAGTTTACAACAGATAGTAGAACAGGTGTTAAATATGTGCTGAAAGTTGAGGGAAAGAATGTTAATGAATAAAATGTAAAAGAGTAAGTTATTTTCTAGATGCATATGCCTTAATGTAAGCTTAAAAATACTGAGTAGAAATAAGATAAGCAAAAATATAATTAAAAAATAATAGGAACACTAGCCAAAAACTTCTTACGCGTTGGCACTAAGTATATTTTACATAGTATTTTTTTGATTCTAACATAAACAGACAACTTATCACATGTGATGAAATTGAGGAATGGGAGTATTAACACATATGCCCAAGGTCATAGAGCACAGATTTAACATATGAACTCAAGTAAGTCCACCCCATAGATCATAAAATGTACTTCATGTCACAGGAAGAATGGAAAAGGAAATAGTACACACCATCATAATGAAAAACCTGACTATTCCATTTAGTAATAATTTTGATGTTTCTTGTGTGACCTACATTTTTTTCCTTTTTGTACTGCTTGTTTTGTGTTGTTTTATACTGGATAGAATAATGGCTGTGCCACAATGCCATAACTTTAAACCTTTCTACAATATTCTAAAGAAAGTACAAGGAAGTTATAATAATGTTCATACATATATTAATTGTTTATTCTAGTTCTACCATAACAAATGACCACAGACTTAGGGAATTCAGGCACACAAATTTATTATTTTATAGTTCTGTAGGTCAGAAGTTTGGTGGGCTCAAATGATATCTCTGCTTCATGCCTCACAAGTTCAAAATCAAGATGTAAGGACGACTTGGCACTATGGAATTGTCTCCTTCCCAACTCAAACAGGTTTTTGGCAGAGTTTAGTTTGTAGGACTGAGGTCTGTCTTTCATTTCTGGCTCTTGACCAAGTGCAGTTCTAGAGGTTGTTCATAGTCCCTGGATCAGAGCCACCTTCATTTTCAATGTCAGTAACATTGGGGAGGTTTTAATGCATAGATCTCGAAAATTGTTTGGGAAAATGCTATGTTATTCCCTAGTAATTTAGGTTATACTCTTTCAATAATTTAAGAAAATACTATAGAGATTTAAAATAATTTACACAAAATATTTTAAACATCTAGAAGCATGCAGGACGAAAACTACACTGTAAAGTTGCTTTTACTTTTTTTTTTCCTTTTCTAGAAATGTTTTTGTTTTTACTGTTGTTCTCATGAGATTTCCTACATGAGACAGGTTTCATTATTTATAAGAAAAATTTAAAACTATTAAAGTTAACAATGCATTTACTAATATGCTAAACTCATGTTTGCCAAGATTGAAGACCCAATAATGTGCACATATTAGAGATGGTCCCCATTTGGTTTTTTTCAAAGCAAAAAAAAAAAAAAATCCAAATGATAAATGGTAGCATACTAAGAGATTATAGCCTAATATAGAATCATTATAGAATATTGGTTATAGAGCACAGCATTAGTTTTGAAAATTGTCCAGAAGATCATGAAAAATTGTGTTTTAAAATAAACTGGGCCTGGGATTTTGAGACCTACAACTTCCAAATGGCTGTACCCATTTCATGCCCAAAATACATATTAGCTTATATTATAAATATTTTATAACAATAACACTATTTTTATTTGTTTTTATTGATTTCTAGTTTGATATTTTCGTGAAGAATAGTATTTTATAATTTAATTTTCAATAAAAATAATTTTATAGAAAAACAGTTTTACTTTAGCAACATTTCTGGAAATACATAGCTAGGTATCCCAAATTAATTTTATCAGTTATTCAAACTAGGAATTGATAAAATGGAAACATAGAATACATTATTATATCTTTAAAACATATAATTTATTAAGGGTATATGATTATTAATGCATACAGTTAATAACATTAATATATATATTAATGTCATCGATAAAAAACAACATATTTTATTGGATACCCCACATGAACATTAAAGGAATAACAAAAAGTAAATCATATGTTATCTTCTGAATGCAAAATAGGAATTGAAGTATGAAGTGAAGTTAGAACCAAGTAGTGTAGTTTAGTTTACATAATTCATCACTGAAAAAAAAAAAAGATTATTTCAACGCACTTTGTCTTTTTCTTGGTATGTAAAACCATTCTCAGCAATGTTTGCATTTGAAAGCCTTTTAAACGAATCCAATATTTGTAAATTTTATTGAATTTACCGCTGAAATATAATCTTAAAATAGCTTTCTTTATTCAGACGTTCACATGTAAACCTGTCATTGCAGTGGATTGATTGATGCAATCCAGGTGTGATGGCAACTGAACAGCTCAAAATGGAGAATATAAAATCCACAATGAGCGATATCCTAAAATACGGAGAGATGCTATCACTATACTAAAGAATCGAAGTTTGGCTTAGCATACTTTAAATTAATTTAAAAAAAATTAAAAATCCTCCAAAGTTATTTCTTTTTTAAAAAAAAATTGATTTTTTTTTTCTGTTTTTCCCTTTCTGTGACAAATTTAGATTGGATAAAGGAAGATAGCCTGACTATAGGAACATGAAATATTTGACTGTATGCATAATAGTAGCTAAATGAATGATAGTAGTAGAGTCCTTATGATAAAAAGAAATTTAAATTATATTTATCAATTATGTTAAATGGCTTAAATTTAAATCATACTTGTCACTTATGTTACATACCTTAAATTGTCCTAAGTATCATATTTAAGTGAACTAAAAATCCTTGCACAAATTATTTTAGAACCAGTATAATATAAAATAGTAATATTAAAATATACAAATACTGAAAATGAAGAGGGCTTGAAACACTTACTGAAGAAGATAAAAGACTACTGCCAACAGTTGGGCATTATACCTGACTGAAAAAAATGAAAATCTTTACAAGCAGACCAATAAACAAGATCATGATGGATGTTGAAGAAATTGAAATTGTCAAAATTTCCATTGTATTTGGATAAATATGCAATACCCATGGAAGCAGCAGTCAAGAAATCAAATGACATATTGCATTGGGCAAATCTGCCGCAAAAGACCAGTTTAAAATCTTTAAAAACAAACAAACAAAACAACAACTCATGAAAATGTTTACACAAAAAAAAGAAACAATCTTTTATGGTTATGAGGGAGGGAAGGGGTGGGGGGAACACTAAATAGATAAGTGGTAATTTGGTGAAGGATAAGACAGTACAAAATACTGGGGAAGCTAGCACAACTTGACCAAGCCAAGGTCACGAAAGTTCCACAGACTCACCCAAACTCCCCGAAGGACCAAATTACCAGGCTGAGGGCTGGGGACCATGGTCCTGAGGAACATTAAGCTCAATTGGCATAATATAATTTATGAAGAAAATGTTCTACATCCTACTTTGGTGAGTAGCATCTGGAGTCTTAAAAGCTTGTGGGCAGCCATCTAAGATACTCCACTCTTCTCACCCAGTCTACAGGCAGGCAAAATGAAGAAAATCAAAGACCCAAGGGAAAGATTAGTCCAAAGTACTAATAGACCACAACTACCACAGCCTCCACTAGCCTGAGTCCAACACAGCCATATGGTTCCTGGCTACTACAACTGACTGCTCTGACAGGGATCACAATAGAGGATCCTGAACAGTGCTGGAGAAAAACGTAGAACAAAATTCTAACTCACACACACACACACAAAAAAAGAACAGCCTTTTGGCCTGACAGGAACTGGAGAAACCCCGACAGTATGGCCCCCAGACACACTTTTAACTCAGTACTGAAGGCACTCCTGAGGTTTAACCCTCAGCCAAAGATTAAACAGGTCCATAAAATAAAAACAGACTAAATGGACACGTCAACCTAGGGGCAAGAACGAGAAGGTCAGGAAAGCTCGTAATGGGGAAAACAAGGTTGAGAAGTGGAGAATGTTGACATGTCATGGGGTTGGAAACCAATGTCACAAAATAATATGTATATTAATTGTTTGATGAGAAACTAATTTCCTCTGTAAATCTTCATCTAAAGCACAATTTTAAAAAAATAAAATAAATGAGGCTAATTTAAAAAATAATAAAATAAATGAGACTAAAAAAAATCTTAAAAAAGAAAGATGTCACTTTGAGGGCTAAGGTGCACCTGGCTCAAGCCACAGTATTTTCAGTTGCTTCGTATGCATGTGACAGCTGGACAATGAAAAAGGAAGGAAAAAATTGACACATTCAAATTGTGGTGTTGAAGACTGGTGAATATATCATGGATTTCCAAAGAATAAATAAATAAATCGGTCTTGAAGGAAGTATAGCTAGAAGCATGAATAGGGAGATTTTGTCTTGCTTACTTTGGACACATCATCGGTAGAGGCCAATTGCTAGTGAAGGACATCATGCTTCATAAAGACGAGGGTCAGAAAAAAAAAAAGCAAGACTGCCAATGAGTTGGGTTGATATAGTGGCTACAACAAAGGACTCAAACATAGCAATGATTGTAAGGAAGGAGAATCAGGCAATATTTTGTTCTGTTACATATAAATTCACTATGAGTTGGAAGTGAGTTTATGGCAACTAACTATGACAACAAGGTAATGTGATACAATTACCTTCCATACGCAATCATCCAATGTAACGTTAATTAGTTAGTTAAGGTCATTCCAGTGTAGGGTGGATTCTAAACATAATCACCTCTGAGATATAAAAAGACCAGAATAGATACAGAGAAACACAGATAAGGGAAGACAAAGGACATGTGAGAATCATCTAGTAGTATAGAAATACTAAAAACCAAAACCCAACCTGCTGCCATCGAGTTGATTCCGACTCATAGCAACCCTATAGGACAGAGTAGAACTGCGCTATAGAGTTTCTAAGGAGCACCTGGTAGATTTGAACTGGCAAACTTTCAGTTAGCAGTCATAACTCTTAACCACTAAGCCACCAGTGTTTCCATAAAAATAATGAGTATAGAAATACTAACGATCCCTGGCAGATGCCAAAATCTAGCATAGAGCTCACAGAAACTCACAGTATGCAGTATACTGCTGTAAACCTTAAATTATATATAAATGGATATAATATTGTTTCAAAGTTACACTGCAATTTGTTAAATTTTATATTGTAAATAATAAGATGATTAAAAACTATGTTTTAGCTAATAGACAAGAAGTGGACATAAAATGAAACTACAAAATTACAAAATTAATGCAAAAGAGTGGATAAACAGAAAAAATGGAAAAAAGAATAGATTAACATACAAAAACAACAAGTAAGTTAGTCAAGATCAATATGACGATAGAAATAGTGACACTAAATGTAGCTAGGCTCTCTAAATAGATGGATTAAAACCATCAGTTATAAGGCAGAGACTATCACATTACATAAAAAAGCAATACGCAAATCTATGCTGTCTACAAGGCATTTACTTTAAGTACAGAGTCATAATTTGGTTAAGAGTAAATAAGGTGATAAAACATACACTATGCAAACAGCAATAAAAAATTTTAAAAAAGAAGGACTACCTATATAACTTTATATAGACTGCAGAACAAGAAATATTACCAGGGATAAAGGACACTTACATAAAAAGGCTAATTTTCTAAAGAGATATAGCAATATTAACTGTGCATACACCTTATACTCAAACTTCAAAATAATTGAAGAGAAGTGTGCGAGACGGGAAAGGTGAAATAGACAAATCTACAATATAAATGAAAACTTCAATATTCTTTCTTGGTAATTAAAACCTATCGGCATGGAGCCTATTCCGACTCATAGCAACCCTAGGATTGACTGGATCACAACAGGATTAAAAGACAAGGCAGACTGAAAAATCAAAAAAAAAAATAAAAATCCTTGGCAACACCATCAACCAACTTGACATGTTTGACACTTATAGAACATTCCAAACAACAACAGAATACATTTTTTTTGTTGTTTTTTTTAACAGACGTACATGGGATACTCACCAAGATAGATCATACTGTAGATCATAAAACAAATCTCTACAAATTGAAGGTACTGGGAATCATACAAAGTATGGTTTCTAACCACAATAAAATTAAACTAGAAATTAAAAAGAAAAAAAAAGATATTCGAAACATAACCATATATTTGGAAATAAAGCTTACTTTTAAATAACACATTTTTGAATTGGATGCAAATGAAAATAAACCCCTTCAAAATTATTAGGATGCAATTAAAGCAGTGCTTAGAGAAATTTTAATAGCAATCAAAGATTATAGTAGAAAACATGGAATTCTTCAAATTAGTATAGCAATTCCTTAAATATATAATAATAAAAACAGTAAAAGAAAAATAAATGAACCACAAACAAACAAAAATAGAGATAGGGATAGAAATAAATCAATTTGAAAACACAAAGTCTAGTGAAATAGAGAACTAAAACTGATAAGTACTTATAAAAAAATGAATAAATTTGAGGCGGTGCCAAGATGGCTGACTAGGTAGATGCTACCTCGGATCCCTCTTGCAACAAAGACTCAGAAAAACAAGTGAATCGATCACATACATGGCAATCTACAAACCCTGAACAACAAACGCAGATTTAAAGAGTTGACCTGAGTAACAGAGACGGAGAACGAACAACTACGGGGAAGCAGCGACTGTTTTCAGAGCCTGGAGCCAGCGTCCCAGTCAGGTAACCTTGGCGCCGGGCTTAGGACTGGGCGCAGGGGAGCTGAACACGACATCTGTGACGGCGCAAACAAGGGGAGCAGCCCTAGCCCCCTGAAATGACCCCGGGAGGGGGCCCAGCCGGTCCGCGAGAGTGGCACGGCCATGCGGCTGGTGGGAGCAGAAGTCCCTGGGAGCAGTGACTGGTTTTGGAGCTGGGAGTGCAGCGTTCCAGCCGGGGAACCTTGGCGCCAGGCTTTGGACTGGGCGCAGGGGAACTGAACGCGGCATCCAGTCACGGCACAAACACGGGGCGCAGCCCTACTCCCCTGAACCAACGCCGGGAGGGGGCCCAGCTGGTCTGTGGGGGCGGCGTGGCGACATGCCTGGCAGGACGAGAAGTCCCTGGGAGGCAGCGACGGATTTTGGAGCCGGGACTGCAGCGTCCCAGCAGCGTCCCACCTTGACGCTGGGCTTTGGACTGGCAGCGGAGGATCTGACCTCGGCTTCAGTGGGCCAGACTCTCGGGGGCAATCTCCACACAGCCAGCACACACAGGCGACACGCCCCTCGGGAATCTCAGATAAAATAGTCATCCCAAGGAAGATAAGCAACTTTGGCTATATTCCGGGGTGCTACTCTCTGTTGTTTTTCTGAACCCTCCCCTCCCCTTCTCAGCCTGCTTCATTAACATTGGAATTTCCTGAGCCAGAGGGAGAACAGCTCTGGCTCCGTGACTTTGCTTTTCCCTTTCTTTTTTGGTCTTTTCCTAACCCATTCTTACGACCTGAGAGAAGCAACCACAAAAAACCCAGGGACCAAAAATCCTTCCCTAATTGGACTAAAAACACAGAACCAGCTCCAGCCAAGCATATATGATCCAAATCTCGGGCTTTTATCCTTACAGGGAACAAGGTGGCTGTTAGAATGCAAAGGCAGGTCTGATAGGGATCTGACTGCATTTTTTTTAGCGGATTTTCTGGAAAAACAAGTTCCCCAGGTCTGATATCTCTGCTTAATCAACAGAACCCTAACTGACCCACAACAGGGAACTGAGGGCTGAAGCTCCCACCAGACCACCTAGCCTCTTGCCTTAGGGGTCTACGGAGGGTGACACCTACCAATCAGTAGAGGTACTTGCATTGGGGGCCTAAGATACAGCTGCAGAGCCCTCCCACCAAGGTGCTATAGGAATAGAGACACACCTACCTCACTGACACTTGGGGGAAGCCTGTCAGCACCCTGCCCCCCCTGGAGTGTGAACCCCAGCTGCTACTAGAATCTGGTGCACACAACTATCACCACTACTTCTTGAGGTGGATAGGTGTTAGGGTGCAGAACACACTTGATGGCCCAAAATCAGATTCTACTCGAGAATAGTGAATAGATGTAGGCATATATATCTGGCAACAGCCCAAACCAGCTGGTAATAGGTCATAAGTAAGTCAAGGGCTACAACAAACAAGACAGCACAATCTAGTAGCCCATCCACCTATATTGAAAGAAAACAAAACAAGATAAGACTCAGTGAGCAAATATAGAATAAATCACTATATCTTAGTGATGGCTCGGAGACAGCAGTCGATATCAAACCACATAAAGAAGCAGACCATGACAGCTTCTACAACCTCCCAAACAAAAGAATCAAAATCTTTCCCAAATGAAGATACAATCCTGGAATTATCAGATACAGAATACAAAAAACTAATTTACAGAATGCTTCAAGACATCAGGGATGACCTCAGAAATGAAATAAGGCAAACTGCAGAAAAAGCCAAGGAACACACTGATAAAACAGTTGAAGAACTCCAGAAGATTATTCAAGAACATAGGGGAAAAATAAATAAGTTGCAAGAATCCATACAGAGGGAGCATTCAGAAATCCAAAAGATTAACAATAAAATTACAGAATTAGACAACGCAATAGGAAGTCAGAGGAGCAGAATCGAGCAATTAGAATGCAGAGTGGGAAATCTGGAGGACCAGGGAATTAACACCAACATAGCTGAAAAAAAATCAGGTAAAAGAATTAAAAAAAATGAAGAAACCCTAAGAATCATGTGGGACTCTATCAAGAAGGATAACTTGCGTGTGATTGGAGTCTCAGAACAGGGAGGGAGGACAGAAAAAACAGAGAAAATCGTTGAAGATCTGCTGACAGAAAACTTCCCTGACATCATGAAAGACGAAAGCATATCTATCCAAGATGCTCATAGAACCCCATTTAAGATTGATCCAAAAAGAAAAACACCAAGACATATTATCATCAAACTTGCCAAAACCAAAGATAAAGAGAAAATTTTAAAAGCAGCCAGGGATAAAAGAAATGTCTCCTTCAAGGGAGAATCAATAAGTTCAGACTACTCAGCAGAAACCATGCAGGCAAGAAGGGAATGGGATGACATATACAGAGCACTGAAGGAGAAAAACTGCCAGCTAAGGATCATATATCCAGCAAAACTCTCTCTGAAATATGAAGGCAAAATTAAGATATTTTCAGATAAACACAAGCTTAGAGAATTTGCAAAAACCAAACCAAAGCTACAAGAAATACTAAAGGAAATTGTTTGGTCAGAAAACCAATAATATCAGATACCAGCACAACACAAGGTCACAAAACAGAACATCCTGATATCAACTCAAATAGGGAAATCACAAAAACAAATTAAGATTAATTAAAAAAAAATGCTCAAAACAGGGAATCATTGAAGTCAATATGTAAAAGATCACAATAATAAAAAGAAGGACTAAATACAGGTGGCATAGAACTGCCATATGGAGAGGGATACAAGGCGATATAGGACAATACAAGTTAGGTTTTTACTTAGAAAAATAGGGATAAATATTAAGGTAACCACAAAGAGGTATAACAACTCCATAACACAAGATAAAAGCCAAGAAAAACGTAACGACTCAACAAACATAAAGTCAAACACTACGAAAATGAGGATCTCACAATTTACAAAGAAAAACGTCTCTCAGCACAAAAAAGTAAGTGGAAAAATGAAATAGTCAACAACACACATAAAAAGGCATCAAAATGACAACACTAAACACTTACATATCTATAATTACGCTGAATGTAAATGGACTAAATGCACCAGTAAAGAGACAGAGAGTCTCGGACTGGATAAAGAAACATGATCCATCTATATGCTGCCTACAAGAGACACACCTTAGACTTAGAGACACAAACAAACTAAAACTCAAAGGATGGAAAAAAATATATCAAGCAAACAATAAGCAAAAAAGAAGAGGAGTAGCAATATTAACTTCTGACAAAATAACTTTAAACTTAAATCCACCACAAAGGATAAAGAAGGACACTACATAATGATAAAAGGGACAATTGATCAGGAAGACATAACCATATTAAATATTTATGCACCCAATGACAGGGCTGCAAGATACATAAATCAAATTTTAACAGAACTGAAGAGTGAGATAGACACCTCCACAATTATAGTAGGAGACTTCAACACACCACTTTCGGAGAAGGACAGGATATCCAGTAAGAAGCTCAATAGAGACACGGAAGACGTAATTACAACAATCAACCAACTTGACCTCATTGACTTATACAGAACTCTCCACCCAACTGCTGCAAAGTATACTTTTTTTTCTAGCACACATGGAACATTCTCTAGAATAGATGACATATTAGGTCATGAAACAAACCTTTGCAGAATCCAAAACATGGAAATATTACAAAGCATTTTCTCAGACCACAAGGCAAAAAAAGTAGAAACCAATAAGAGAAAAACTAGGGAAAAGAAATCAAATACTTGGAAAATGAACAATACCCTCCTGAAAAAAGACTGGGTTATAGAAGACATCAAGGAGGAAACAAGGAAATTCATAGAATGCAACGAGAATGAAAATACTTCCTATCAAAACCTCTGGGACACAGCAAAAGCAGTGCTCAGAGGCCAATTTATATCAATAAATGCACACATACAAAAAGGAGAAAGAGCCAAAATCAGAGAACTGTCCCTACAACTTGAACAAATAGAAAGTGAGCAACAAAAGAATCCATCAGGCACCAGAAGAAACAAATAATAAAAATTAGAGCAGAACTAAATGAATTAGAGAACAGAAAAACAATTGAAAGAATTAACAAAGCCAAAAGCTGGTTCTTTGAAAAAATTAACAAAATTGATAAACCATTGGCTAGACTGACTAAAGAAATACAGGAAAGGAAACAAATAACCCGAATAAGAAACGAGAAGGACCAGATCACAACAGACCCAACTGAAATTAAAAGAATCATATCAGATTATTATGAAAAATTGTACTCTAACAAATTTGAAAACCTAGAAGAAATGGATGAATTCCTGGAAAAACACTACCTACCTAAACTAACACAATCAGAAGTAGAACAACTAAATAGACCCATAACAAAAAAAGAGATTGAAACGGTAATCAAAAAACTCCCAACAAAAAAAAAAGCCCTGGCCCGGATGGCTATACTGCAGAGTTCTACCAAACTTGCAGAGAAGAGATATCACCACTACTACTAAAGGTATTTCAAAGCATAGAAAATGACGGGATACTACCCAACTCATTCTATGAAGCCACCATCGCCCTGATACCAAAACCAGGTAAAGACACCACAAAAAGAGAAAATTACAGACCTATATCCCTCATGAACATACATGCAAAAATCCTCTACAAAATTCTAGCCAATAGAATTCAACAACATATCAAAAAAGTAATTCACCACGGCCAAGTGGGATTTATACCAGGTATGCAAGGGCTGGTTTAATATTAGAAAAACCATTAATGTAATCCACCATATAAATAAAACAAAAGACAAAAACCACATGATCTTATCAATTGATGCAGAAAAGGCATTTGACAAAGTCCAACACCCATTTATGACAATTTATGATAAAAACTCTCACCAAAATGGGAATTGAAGGAAAATTCCTCAACATAATAAAGGGCACCTATGCAAAGCCAACAGCCAACAATATTCTAAATGGAGAGAGCCTGAAAGTATTTTCCTTGAGAACGGGAACCAGACAAGGATGCCCTTTATCACCGCTCTTATTCAACATTGTGCTAGAAGTCCTAGTCAGAGCAATTAGGCTAGACAAAGAAATAAAGGGCATCTGGATTAGCAAAGAGGAAGTAAAATTATCTCTATTTGCAGATGATGTGTTCTTATACGCAGAAAACCCCAAGGCATGCTACAGAAAACTACTGAAACTAATATAAAAGTTTGGCAGAGTCTCAGGTTATAAGATAAACATACAAAAATCACTTGGATTCCTCTACATCAACAAAAAGAACATCGAAGAGGAAATAACCAAATCAATGCCATTCACAGTAGCCCCCAAGAAGATAAAATACTTAGGAATAAATCTTACCAAGGATGTAAAAGACTTATACAAAGAAAACTACAAAGCTCTACTACAAGAAATTCAAAAGGACATACTTAAGTGGAAAAACATACCTTGCTCATGGATAGGAAGACTTAACATAGTAAAAATGTCTATTCTACCAAAAGCCATCTATGCATACAATGCACTTCCAATCCAAATTCCAAAGTCATTTTTTAAGGTGATAGAGAAACAAATCACCAATTTCATATGGAAGGGAAAGAAGCCTTGGATAAGCAAAGCATTACTGAAAAAGAAGAAGAAAGTGGGAAGCCTCACTCTACCTGATTTCAGAAGCTATTATACAGCCACAGTAGTCAAAACAGCCTGGTACTTGTACAACAACAGGCACATAGACCAATGGAACAGAATTGAGAACCCAGATATAAATCCATCCACATATGAGCAGCTGATATTTGACAAAGGCCCAGTGTCAGTTAATTGGGGAAAAGATAGTCTTTTTAACAAATGGTGCTGGCATAACTGGATATCCATTTGCCAAAAAATGAAACAGGACCCATACCTTACACCATGCACAAAAACTAACTCCAAGTGGATCAAAGACCTAAACATAAAGGCTAAAATGATAAAGATCATGGAAGAAAAAATAGGGACAACCCTAGGAGCCCTAATACAAGGCATAAACAGAATGCAAAACATTACCAAAAATGATGAAGAGAAACCCGATAACTGGGAGCTCCTAAAAATCAAACACCTATGCTCATCTAAAGACTTCACCAAAAGAGTAAAAAGACCACCTACAGACTGGGAAAGAATTTTCAGCTATGACATCTCTGACCAGCACCTGATCTCTAAAATCTATATGATTCTGTCAAAACTCAACCACAAAAAGACAAACAACCCAATCAAGATGTGGGCAAAGGATATGAACACACACTTCACTAAAGAAGTTATTCAGGCAGCTAACGGATACATGAGAAAATGGTCTCGATCATTAGCCATTAGAGAAATGCAAATTAAAACTATGGTGAGATTCCATCTCACTCCAATAAGGCTGGCATTAATCCAAAAACACAAAATAATAAATGTTGGAGAGGCTGCGGAGAGATTGGAACTCTTATACACTGCTGGTGGGAATGTAAAATGGTACAACCACTTTGGAAATCTATCTGGCGTTATCTTAAACAGTTAGAAATAGAACTACCATACAACCCAGAAATCCCACTCCTCGGAATATACCCTAGAGAAATAAGAGCCTTCACACAAACAGATATATGTACACCCATGTTTATTGCAGCTCTGTTTACAATAGCAAAAAGCTGGAAGCAACCAAGGTGTCCATCAACGGATGAATGGGTAAATAAATTGTGGTATATTCACACAATGGAATACTACGCATCGATAAAGAACAGTGATGAATCTGTGAAACATTTCATAACATGGAGGAACCTGGAAGGCATTATGCTGAGCGAAATGAGTCAGAGGCAAAAAGACAAATATTGTATAAGACCACTATTACAAGATCTTGAGAAATAGTATAAACTGAGAAGAACACACACTTTTGTGGTTACGAAGGGGGGAGGGAGGGAGGGTGGGAGAGGGTTTTTTACTGATTAATTAGTAGCTAAGAACTGCTTTAGGTGAAGGGAAGGACAACACTCAATACATGGAAGGTCAGCTGAACTGGACTGGACCAAAAGCAAAGAAGTTTCCGGGATAAACTGAATGCTTCAAAGGTCAGCGGAGCAAGGGTGGGGGTTTGGGGACCATGGTTTAAGGGGACTTCTAAGTCAATTGGCAAAATAATTCTATTATGAAAATATTCTGAATTCCACTTTGAAATGTGGCATCTGGGGTCTTAAATGCTAATAAGCGGCCAACTAAGATGCGTCAATTGGTCTCAACCCACCTGGATCAAAGAAGAATGAAGAACACCAAGGCCACACGATAACTAAGAGCCCAAGAGACAGAAAGGGCCACATGAACCAGAGACCTACATCATCCTGAGACCAGAAGAACTAGTTGGTGCCCGGCCACAATCAATGACTGCCCTGACAGGGAGCACAACGGAGAACCCCTGAGGGAGCAGGAGATCAGTGGGATGCAGACCCCAAATTCTAAGAAGACCATACTTAATGGTCTGACTGAGACTAGAGGAATCCCGGTGGTCATGGTCCCCAAACCTTCTATTGGCACAGGACAAGAACCATTCCCGAAGACAACTCATCAGACATGAAAGGGACTGGACAGTGGGTAGGAGAGAGATGCTGATGAAGAGTGAGCTAATTATATCAGGTGGACACTTGAGACTGTGTTGGCATCTCCTGTCTGGAGGGGGGATGGGAGGATAGAGTTGGAAGCTGGTAAAATTGTCAGGAAAGGAGAGACTGGAAGGGCTGACTCATTAGGGGGAGAGCAAGTGGGAGTACGGAGTAAGGTGTATATAAACTTATATGTGACAGTCTGACTTGATTGTAAACGTTCACTTGAAGCTCAATAAAAGTTAATTTAAAAAAAATGAATAAATTTGATAAACTTTTACCCAAAATGATTTTTAAAAGCAGAAATAAAGATGTAAATCACCAGCAGTAGAAATTACAAAGACTGTATCAGCACAGATATTATAGACTTTAAATGGATTATGAAAGAATACTTTTAATAAATTTATAACAGTGAATTTGATAACTTAGATTGAATAGATAAATTATATGGAAGGCACATAAGCTAGCAAAACACACTCTAGAAGAAATAACTTGTATAATCCTACATAATTGCTAATCCTACTAAAATGTGAATTTAGTAAAGTAATCGGATTTGAGGTCCATATAAAAATCAATTGTATATCTACAGATGACCAAATAGGAATTGAAATTGCCATAAAAGTACCAAAACATATGCAAGATTTGCATTTGTATGATGAAAATATTCTAAACATCAAAAGAAATAAAAGAAGACCAAAACAAATGAAGTAATACATGATTTTCAAGGACTGGAACAATCAATATTTGTGAGATGTTTTTGCAAATTCATCTAGATATACAACACAATATAAATAAAAATCACAGTAGGTTATTTTTGTTGGCAGAAATCAACAAGTTGATTCTAAATTTATCAAAGAGCAAAGGACCTTGAGTATTCAAACAATTTTGAGAAAAAAAAAAATTTGAAGAATACACATTACTTGATTTTAAAACTACAAAACAACGGTACAATACAGCAAAAGGGAGCAGCAAACACAGCAGTGTGATATTGGCAAAAGATAGATCTATTGATTAATGAAACAAAATAAACAGCCCAAAAACAGATGCCCACATATTGTCATTTTTTTTTAACAAAGGCAAATGTTAAAATACACTCCTTTCAAAAAATGGTGCAAAAAAAATTTAAAATGCATAATATTTGAAAGAAAATATATTAAGAAAAGAAAAAAAAAACAAAAGAAATTGAGAAAATATTTGCAAAACACTAAACTGATAAATATCGTGTATCCAGAGAACATAGAGAATCCTCAAAACTCAATATTTAGAAATGATATTAGAGAATAAAATGGATAAGAAAAAATTAAACAGACAATACATTGTAAAATATAATTTGATGGCAAATAAGCAAATGCAAAGGTGCTTGTCGTAATTAGTCCTAAGGAAATTCTAATTTAAATTCCAGGGAGAAACTAGTACAAATAGAATGATTAAAAGTAAAATAAAGTATTGACAGCACTTGCTTTGGGCAAGGCGAGGATGCCAATAATCTGGAACTTTCATATACTGCTGAAGGAAATTGGAAATGTCACTGACACAAAGGAAAATGATTAGATGATTACATAAACAAAATTAGGCGCTGTGGAGTCGATTCCGACTCATCGTGACCCATAGGGCAAAGAGGAACTGCCCCATAGAGTTTCCTAGGCTATAAACTTTGTGGAAGCAAATCGTCAGGTCTTTTCTCCTGTGGAGTTCCTGGTGGGTTCAACCACCAACTTCCGGTTAGCAGCCAGGTGCTTAACCTTTATGCCACCCAAAACCAAAAAAAAAAAAAAAAAAACCAAACCCATTGCCTTCCAGTTGATTCCGACTCATAGTGATACTATAGGGCAGAGTAGAACTGCCCCATAGGGTTTCCAAGGAGCTCCTGGTGAATTTGAACAGCCAACCTTTTGGTTAGCATCCATATCTCTTAACCATTAGGCCACCAGGGTTTCCAAATGGAAGTAAGGAGCAGTAGCTGCATACCAATGAAGAAGGAATGTCACCAAGGCTGCTTAAATAAACACCCTATGACCCAGCAATCTTACACAGCATACATCCACAAAAAATGTCCGTACATGTGTATAGGAGCTTTATTCATAATCGCTAAACTTCAAATGACTCACATATCCTCAAAGGATAATAGATACACAAATTTTGGCACGTCCACACAACTCAGTAATAAGTAAGAGACATATTACTCATATCTGCTATGGTATGGATAAGTCTCAAAAGCATTGTACAAAGTAAATACTCCAGGCATAAAGCACTACAAAATCTGTGATTACTATCAAAAACAGAAATTGATAGCAGAGCTCTTGCTTTGATTTGGGGGTTTTCTCAACTACGAAACTAACTATTCACTGTAAAGAAGTTCTTGACCAGGGTTGATCCTCCCAGCAGCTTTTCTTTCACCCAAAAGTTGCTAGTCTTTTCTGTTTGAAGCCAGGCTTGCTGAATTTGAATTTCAAAAGATATGTCTGGGTGAAGGGCCAGAGGCCATCTCATGACCTGATATCGGTTGATCTCCATAAAAAGGGGAGGACAGGGTATAGTCAATCCTGTTAAGATCAGCCAATGGTTGATTTATATTTCTCCCTCCTCCTCTCTTTATAAGCCTCATTCTGTCTAGCTGCTTCTTTTATCTTAGTAAAAAGGGGAGGACAGGGCTCAATCAATCATGTTAAGATTAACCAATGGTTGATTTATGTTCCTCACTCTTCTTTTTTGTACCTGGCTTCTTTAAGCCATTGGCTTTTTTCTGGAATCAAAATGGTCTCCCTGTATACATATAGAATAACTGCTCAGAATAAACCTTATGTTCAAATTTTGTTGAGTTTTAACAATGTTTAACATTACAATCATATGATTTTCCTGGAAAACGTAAAACTATAGGATCAAATATCAGATTGATATTTGTCAGGGCTGGAGTGAAGAGGTATCTGACTTTATAGGGACAAAAGAGAACTTACAAGATGGTAGAAATACTCTCTATATTGTTTGTGGCACTGGTTCATGACTGTATATATTTGTCAAATTTATGGAATCGTACACCTAAAATAAGAGAATTTTACTGAATATAAATTTTACCTAATTATTACTGATCTACAATAAAATAATAATAAATCCCTTTTCATTATTTTTATTAGAATGAATGGATATATTTGGTTGTACTATTTGCTGACCTCAGTAACACTGTGAAAGGACAAGTTTGTAAAAGGTAGCAAAGAACATTTCAAGGTGTTATGGATTAAATTGTGTCTCCCCCAAAATGTGATTCCCGTGATTTCCAGTTGATTTAGGAAATAATATTGGAGTCATTATTCCCTCTCCTTGAGCACAGAGAATGTGACCCAACTAGAGCTGGGCTCACAAGGAATCACAAGGACACATCAACTGGGTCCTGAGATATAAAGACAATAGCTAAGACAATATTGGAAAATATCTTTTAGGGAATCTTTCATTTAAACCAATCAAACAACACAAAAAACTTTCTACTCTTTACCTTTTTCTATTAGCATTACAGTGAAAAAAAAAAATTGTTGGACCAACGAGGACTCTTCTGACTGTCGTTAATGAAGCCCGTACCAATGA
The DNA here is from genome assembly GCF_024166365.1 of Elephas maximus indicus. NCBI lineage: Eukaryota > Metazoa > Chordata > Mammalia > Proboscidea > Elephantidae > Elephas > Elephas maximus. The sequence continues at coordinate 12,756,609 of NC_064823.1, forward strand.
TTGTTAAGAAAGACAATTCAAAATGTAGGATCACAGCTCCTAGTCAGTCTGAAAAGGTGAAGCTTTCAAAGGTTTTGCCCATTTGTAATGTAAACATATACCAATGGTTCTTAAGTGTTCCTTAGACTCAGGCAGACATGGCTCTAGCAGCATGCTTGTCTATTTTCATACTCTTGCTTATTCTGTAGTATTTTCTCAGAATCGGGCAGACATGGCTCTGACAGCATGCTTGTCTGACTTCCCACATTTGCCTTTTTGAATATATGCCGAATAAAATTTTCTTTTTGCTTTACTAAACTTTGTGATGCTTTTACCCTACAACACATTATTGAGTGGTTGTCAGTCATTTTGTGATCTAATGTGATTTTCCTATGTATTGTAAATCCTAATCTCTGCCTGTGGTTAATAAGGCAGGATTAAGTTATGCTAAAGAGGATTAGGATGGGATGCAATACCCTTACTCAGGTCACAGTTCCGATCCAATGTAAGGGGAATTACCTTGGGGTGTGGCCTGTATCACCTTTTATTTTACAGGAGATAAAAGGAAAGTAAAACACACAGAGAGAAGGGACTTCATACCATCAAGAAAGAAGAGTCCAGAACAGAGCACATGCTTTGGACCTGGGGTCCCTGTGCTGAGAAGCTCCTGATTCAGGGGAAGATTGATAACAAGGACATTCCCTAGAACGAACAGAGAGACAAAGCCTTCCCCTGGAGTTGGCACCCTGAATTCAGACAGAAAGCCTCCTAGACAGTGAGATAATAAACTTCTATTTGTTAAAACCATCCATTTGTAGTATTTCTGTTGTAGCATTGCTGTATAACTAAGACACAAAGTCAGTTTTGATTGTGTTGAATTTAAGATATTTCCATTTCTTCTACAGGTGGCCTGTAAATGAGCTGTTCTAGCAAAGTCATTCAAATTTACAGTGACATAAAACAAAATAAGTGTTTATTTACTGACAGATACTTTAGTTTTCCTTCTCTGACAGGTTCTGACTTTACACAGCTTTCTGCTTTCACAGGTTTTACTGTATTATTGAAGATAAAACAGATAAAGGCTTCTAGGAAAGTATTTCTCAAGAAAGCTATTTAGGGGCCTATGTTCCTAACATTTTGTAGCTTCATCATCTCTTTGGGAGATGTTCTCATCTGAATGGTCTGCACTGACTCATCTTAATGTTTTCATTTCTATCTAAGACAAGACAGGAAGAGAAAATTCAACACAAGGGGCTTCATCTGAGGAGATGTCCCAGAAGTTGCACACTTCCTTCGTGCACATATCTCACTAGCAGGCTACGTGGGGATAGGCTCTAGCAGCTTCTGCAATAGCATCAAAATGGGCACATCAAATGGTTAGTGAGAAACTTTGGCTGGGACCTCAAGGTTAGATGTAAAAATCTGTAATCCATAGTAATATAAACCATGGGCAAGAGACTGAAAAGAAGTGGGCTGAATAAAAACTTCAAAAGTGGGATATTATGAAAGCAAAGAAATAGCTTAAAAAAAAAAAAAGAATGTGAATACATGTTATATTTAGGTGGCCTAAGTAACTAAGAAGACTAATATATTCATGTCATTTCCTATTTTAATTCTACAATGTGTACATATGATTAATGTATTTTTGTTTTTGTTTCCTTTTAACCCTCTAAGCTACAACAAATGTCTTTTCTTGAAGAGTAAACACCCCTTTCTTTGTAGAATTTGTTAGGTACTTCAGATACATGCTCAATGTGTTTCTTCTACCACCGTGTGGTACCAAAAATATCTGTTGCCATCAAGTGGATTCTGACTCATAGATACCCTATAGGGCAGAGTAGTACTGCCCCATGGGGTTTCCAAGGCTGTAATCTTTACAGAAGCAGACTATCACACTCGGAGAGTCTGGTGGGTTTGAACCTCTGACATTTTGATTAGCGGCCTAGCACCTAACCACTGTGCCAACAGGGCTCCTTTTATTGCATTATATTTTAATTACTAATTCAGTTATCTATTTTCTTCTCTGCTCTTAATATTCTTGAAATTAAACACTATGAATGCCTTATTCATTATTGGTACTCTATACCTAACACAGAACTCTTCATTTAGATGATTCTTAATTATACCACTGAATAAATAATTTGAAGTGATAACAGAAAATTGAAAAATCTACCTCTAATAGGAAATCCAAAGAAGTCAGAAGGTGAATGCAAATGTGAGACCTTTTGTGTTCATTTGTTTACCTAAAGCAAACTGGAAGTCCTAATGGCTATATATGAGAATCCCTCCAAGATCCAACAGTCCCTGAAGAGAAATGACTTTTACTGAAGATCAATTGAGGCTTAAAAAATTCAGAACAATTAAATGTATCTTTATCACATGCAAAGATCAACTCGATATACATTTAAAATATTAAATCAGCTAAGGCTATAATAAGGTATAATGGAGCCTTCAAAAGATATTCTTGAACATATTAAAATAAAATAAAATTTTTATTTATTTATTTTTTTTTGAAGGTAAATTGTGTGGAACCAAACCGTGACTCTAACATTTATTAATTAGGTGGCATTTAATCCTCAATGCCTTAATGTCTTCATCTGTGAAATGGGTATGATAAAAATTGATCAACCTCATCAGATTATTTTTAATATTAAATAATTTAATGCAGGTAGAATAATTTAAACCTTTGGTTAGGAGCCATACCTCTTAGCCACTATTCCACCAGAGGAGTTTCCATATAATAACTAGGATATTCAAATCTTTAAATAAGCATTAATTTTACATATTATCTCTAATTTTAATTTGTTAACTATGTCATCATTTCAAATGCTTATTTTTTTTCAATTTGCTAAAAATATTATTATACAATGAAAAATAACAATTAGGGTTATAAACACCAAAATATATAGATCCATTTGCCTATTCTAAAACCCAAAGATAGAATATTCATAGAAAATATTGCATCCTGATGAATAAATTAGCAAATGTTTCTAATAAAAATTTGCCTATTCTAAAACCCAAAGATAGAATATTCATAGAAAATATTGCATCCTGATAAATAAATTAGCAAATGTTTCTAATAAAGAACTATTTTTTTATTATGAATAGAAACTTTAAAATACTACCTATAGTAATTTGAATTAAAGGGCTTTGGAAAAATATTGTAGCATGCATTTGAAGTTATCTACATAATAAGTCAGACTCAAAGATAAGGCTGTAAAACAAGCCAATTTGTGAGCAAGTAAAGTGTATATTTCTTTGTTAAGATATTTTTCCTTGGTCTCAAAAGACTAAAAACAATCTAAATGATAATTGCCTCTATACACAAGACCCAAAGAAAAATGGATAAGTGGAAGGGAAAGTCAATATTCTGTAGAAAAAATATTATTTGGATATTTAGAATATTTATATATATGGCATTTTATTCGTACAGTTTTTTCTTTGTATTTTATTTCTTTTCATGCTATTTTCTCATATTCTTCTTTGTACCTCATTTTTAAATTTTCTTGGGCAATCTTCAACATCTTAAGAGACTTCCAGAGGCTTACGTAGAGCACCAATCATCCATTGATTGTATTAGCATGTATACCTATATCATCAGGTTAATTTCTTCTCTGCATGCCCAGCCATACTATATTGTGCTAAAGTTTGTACTCTTAGGATTGTGTAAAAATAAGATAAAACTTTTTAAAGTGGAAAATTCTTTACCTCTTAAAAATGTGATAGAAATATAATTATCTCATATCTGACCAGGGAGTTAAAGAATGTGGTACGGTATTATGGCTGCTAATTCTTCATTTTAGGAATTTTTTTTCTCTTCTGTCCTCATACTTATTTTTTAGTATGCACTTATGGAAACCCTGGTGACTAGCGGTTAAGTGCTATTGCTGCTAACCAGAGGGTCGACAGTTCGAATCCACGAGGCATTCCTTGGAAACTCTATGGCGCAGTTCTACTCTGTCCTATAGGGTCGCTATGAGTTGGAACCGACTCGACGGCACTGCGTTTGGTTTTGGTTTTGGTAGTATGCAGTAGGTTAATATGCACTTATACAGTACAACCAAAAAGGCTTTAAATTCTGATTTAAATGGCAGAATACCAGGCTATGGGTTTCACTTCAGGAACATATAGATTTGGAAAGGGCATCACTCCCACACTTAGCAACAACAATAACAACAAAAACACTATCCAAACCATAGGCCCATGATTTTGCATGCAATCATCAGAAAGAGGAAGTTTCGAGGCAACCAAATAACCCAAAATCTAAGAAGATACAGACTCTTGTAGGAAGGTGTGGGAAGCAAGCACTAAATTACCAAAGGCAGAAATATAGGACAATGGTAAGAAAAATTCAGCTAACGTACTTAATAAATTGGCAGAGGCCAAGGACAGGCTGACAGAAGACTAAGAAGCCTTTTTCTCCAATAGGCGCTAACAGAGAAGGGGAAGTCCTCAGAAAATTTGCTTTCTAAAAAAATATGAAGTCGAGGAATAGCAGCTGCTGTTGGAGGACAGCTATACGAGAACCATTCTCCCACATCTCAACTACAGAAACAACAACAAAAACCAGCAGAACTCATTGAAGAAGAAATAAATAACCTGTATAATTTTACGTAATTACTAATCCTTCTAATATGTGAATTTTTTTCACTCAATTTGGGTAGTTACTATTGACTTATCACTTTTTCCTCCCTCAGCTTGTCATCAACCAGTGAACTTATTGAAGGCATTCTTCATCTCTGTTATCGTGTTTCCCATTTCTATCATTTCCATTAAAATCCTTCTCATAATTCTACCTCTATGTTGAAATGAACAGCTGCTTTCACATGTTATACACCTTCTCTCTTTGAACCTTTAGTATACTAGTCGTAATTACTTCAAATTCCCTGCCAGACAGTTCCAACCTCTGTCATAGGTGAGTCTCAATCTGTTGTTTTGACTCTTGGGAGTATGTTTGTTTTTGTATGCCTGTATTTTTTGTTGTTGTTGTTAACATTCAGACATTTTGTATAGAGTAGTAAGGTATGGTGCGGTGCTCCTTGGAAACTCTAAGGGGCAGTTCTACTCTGTGCTATAGGGTCGCTATGAGATGGAATCAACTCAACGGCAGTGGGTTTAGTAGGGTTTGAGTTAAATTGTTTTCATACTGGAAGATGGGCATATATTGCCTCCAGCTTATCCTAGGGTGGACTTTGTGCTATCTAGTCAAGAGTTGTCTGGTTTTAAAATTTGTTGTGGTGATTACCTTAGTGTACCACAATTTTCTAATTTCTTCCAAATCTCTTAGCAGTATTCCACTATTATTTTTACTTAACACTTGCTAACCTTATAGGTTTAGCAGGAAAGGAATATTCTCTTTTATTCTGATTAACCTTCAGTCTCAGTCAATTCCTGTGTCCTAGGCTTCCAGGGATGTCCAGGAAAATTGTACTGTTTCTCAACCAGCCATAATTCAGGTCCCAGCACATACTGCTGTCAGCCCCCCTCTCAGGGCTAAAGGGAATTTTCCATTTTTCTCAGATATAATGGCTGTTACCATTGCCTTAACAGTTATTGCTTTTGTTACTCTTCTTCCCAAAGATTAAGGCTTTTGTTCTGCATTTTTGAAAAGTTTCCAGCTATTATCTAGTAAAATATTTCTTCTGCCCATTTGTTTTTCTCTCCTCTGCTTCTGGAAATCTAGACACACATATGCTATATAATTTTATATTTTTTCCATACCTCAGAATCTCTGTTCTAGTTTTTAACTTGTGTTTTATTTTTGTTTCAGTTTTATGTTGACTTGTCTTAAAGTTCATTAATCCTTTCCTCTGTTATGTATCCTGTGCTGTCAAGTTTATCTATCTAATTATTCATTTCATGGCATATTTTCTTTTTTTTATTTCTGGCATTTCCTTTCATAGTTTTTATCTCTGATGACATTTTCAATTTATTCATGAATGTTGCCCATCTATTTTACTGTTTTTTTAATTTTGAAAAAATATTGTTTTAAAAGTATGGATAACACATTTGCCAATTCAACATTTTTAACTTTTACAGTTCAGTGTCACAAATTACATTAATCATATTATGCAACCATCACCAGTATCTGTTGCCAAATTTCTCATCACCATAAACAGAAATACAGTGCTTCTTAAACAATGACTCACCCTTTCTTTCTCCCTCCCTCAGGTAACCACCGCTAAACTTTTTTTAATATTTGTCCTTTTGTAATCCACTTACTTCACTCAGCATAATGTTTTAAGGTTCATCCACGTCATAACTATTGCTCACCCATGGAGAGAAATGAGGTCACTAGATCCTTTATACCATTTCATTATAATTACTTTAAAACCCCGCTCTTAGAATTCTAACAGTTCAATCATCTCTAGGTTTGCTTCAGATAATTATTTCTCTCTTGATCAGGGTTTGTACTTTTTAGGAGGGGGTTATTTTGTACATCATGTTTAAGAAAATTCTTCCAGAACTTTTATACAAAGGAAAAAAAAAAAAACAGATCTAAATATTTTTAGCTCTAAAAAATGACATATTTTCTTCATTGGGAAGAGACAAACAGAAAATCAAATAAATTATGATAGTACTGTAATATTCTATTTAAAATATCTGCTTTAACTTGTTATTTAAATATTGTTTTATTTCATCAACTTTGATGCATTGCCCATTCTCTTCTATAAAAATATTAACTTGTGTGTATATATATATGATCAGAGAGTGAAAGTCAGAAAGAAATCTTAGTGACCTAAATTCCAAAAACTAGCAAGCCTTACTTTATGAGAAAAGGAACACAGAGATAATTTCAACCATGGAGAAATAACCAAGAAAGAAGGAACCAGCCATAGATGAAGGTAAGAAGAAACCAGCCATTCTTTTCTTAAATTTTTAATTGTTATTTTGAGTTAATGTGAATAAATTAGAATTTCCGTACCTTCTGTTACAAAATAATTCTATACCCACTTGCCAACTGTTCTTCCTTATGGATCTTCACAAAACACAGGGCAGAATTCCTGAGAGAAAAACTCTAAGATGCAAAATGTCTTTCCAAAGTCAGGATCAAGGACAGACAGATGAGGAAAAAAAAAAAAAAAGAGAGAGGAGACAAAGACAAAGAGAGATATCTAGAGGCACAAAATGCCAAAAGTTGACTGCAGATAAAAGACTACACCCAGTGACCTTAAAATCTTGTAGCCCAACAATAAAGTTAGCAGCTCAGTTATAATAAAAACCAAAGCAAAATAAACAAAAAACCAAGAGATAGCAAGGTGATGGGGCAAAATTTATGGAACAAGTTCTTATAATAGAGCTGAATTGAAGAATAATCAAAATAAGATGGGACATTTTGATATACCAGGATATAAGAAAGCTATTAAAAAAAAAAAAACTAAAATGAATTAAAAACTATTTAAATGGACAGTTAAGTAGTCAGCACAAAGGAGATCAATCTTGTCAAAACTGGAAGAATTTGAGCATCAAAAAGGAAAGTAAGTTCAATTGATTTAAACACGTTAAGTGTAAAAAATCTATTCATTCGTGGAGGCGGGGCCAAGAGGGCGGACTAGGTAGAGGGTACCTTGGATCCCTCTTGCAACAAAGACTCGGAAGAACAAGTGAATCGATCACATACATAAAAATCTACGAACCCTGAACAACAAACACAGATTTAAAGATGGAAAACGAACAAATACGGGGAAGCAGCGACTGTTTTCGCAGACTGGAGCCAGCGTCCCAGTCAGGTAACTTTGGCGCTGGGCTTCTGGGCCCAGGGGAGCTGAACTCAAAAATCTTGTGACAACGCAAACAAGGGGCGCAGCCCTACCCCCCTGAACTGAACCTGGGAGGGGCCCAGCTGGTCCGCGTGGGCGACGTGGTGACACGGCTGGTGGGAGAAGTCCCCGGGAGGCGGTGACTGACTTTGGAGCCGGGAGTGCAGCGTCCCAGCCGGGGAACCTTGATGCTGGGCTTTGGACTGGCAGTGGAGGATCTGACCACGGCTTCAGCAGGCCAGACCCCCGGGGGCAATCTCCACACAACCAGCACACATACGCGACATGCCCCTCGGGAATCTCAGATAAAATAGTCATTCCAAGCAAGACAATCAACTGTGGCTATATTCCGAGGTGCTCCCCTCCTATCTCTCTGAACCCTCCCCCACCCTTCCCAGGCTGCTTCATTAACATTGGAATTTCCTGAGCCAGAGGGAGGACGGCTCCGCCTCAGCGGAGGCTTTGCTTCCCCCCCCCTTTTTTTTTTGGTCTTTTCCTAACCCATTCTTCTGGCCTGAGAGAAGGAACCACAAAAAACCCTGGGACCAAAAATCCATCCCTAATTGGACTAAAAACACAGAACCAGCTACAGCCAAGCATATATGATCCAAATCTCGGACTTTCATCCTTACAGGGAACAAGGTGGTGGTTATAATCCAAAGACAGTTCTAATAGGGATCTGACTGTATTTTTTTTTTTTAGCGGATTTTCTGGAAAAACAAGTTTCCCAGGCCTGATATTTCTGCTTATTCAACAGAGCCCTAACTGACCCACAACAGGGAACTGAGGGCTGAAGCTCCCCCCAGACCACCTAGCCTCTTGCCTTAGGGGTCTAAGGAGGGTGACACCTACCAATCAGTAGAGGTACTTGCATTGGTGGCCTAAGGTACAGCTGCAGTGCCCTCCCACCAAGGTGCTATAGGAAAAGAGACACACCCACCTCACTGACAGCCAAGGATCATATATCCAGCAAAACTCTCTCTGAAATATGAAGGCAAAATTAAGATATTTACAGATAAACACAAGTTTTAGAGAATTTGCAAAAACCGAACCAAAGCTACAAGAAATACTAAAGGATATTGTTTGGTCAGAAAACCAATAATATCAGATACCAGCACAACACAAGGTCACAAAACAGAACATCCTGATATCAACTCAAATAGGGAAATCACAAAAACAAATTAAGATTAATTAAAAAAAAAAATGCTCGTAACAGGGAATCACTGAAGTCAAAGTGTAAAAGATCACAATAATCAAAAAGAGGGACTAAATACAGGTGGCATAGAACTGCCATATGGAGAGGGATACAAGGCGATATAGAACAATACAAGTTAGGTTTTTACTTAGAAAAATAGGGGTAAATATTAAGGTAACCACAAAGAGGTATAACAACTGCATAACTCAAGATAAAAGCCAAGAAAAACGTAACGACTCAACAAACATAAAGTCAAACACGACGAAAATGAGGATCTCACAATTTACTAAGGAAAACGTCTCAGCACAAAAAAGTATGTGGAAAAATGAAATAGTCAACAACACACATAAAAAGGCATCGAAATGACAACACTAAACACTTATTTATCTATAATTACGCTGAATGTAAATGGACTAAATGCACCAATAAAGAGACAGAGAGTCTCGGACTGGATAAAGAAACACGATCCGTCTATATGCTGCCTAGAAGAGACACACCTTAGACTTAGAGACACAAACAAACTAAAACTCAAAGGATGGAAAAAAGTATATCAAGCAAACAATAAGCAAAAAAGAAGAGGAGTAGCAATATTAATTTCTGACAAAATAGACTTTAGACTTAAATCCACCACAAAGGATAAAGAAGGACACTACATAATGATAAAAGGGACAATTGATTAGGAAGACAAAACCATATTAAATATTTATGCACCGAAAGACAGGGCTGCAAGATACATAAATCAAATTTTAACAGAACTGAAGAGTGAGATAGACACCTCCACAATTATAGTAGGAGACTTCAACACACCACTTTCGGAGAAGGACAGGATATCCAGTAAGAAGCTCAATAGAGACACAGAAGACCTAATTACAACAATCAACCAACTTGACCTCATTGACTTATACAGAACTCTCCACCCAGCTGCTGCAAAGTATACTTTTTTTTCTAGTGCAAATGGAACATTCTCTAGAATAGACCACATATTAGGTCATGAAACAAACCTTTGCAGAACCCAAAACATCGAAATATTACAAAGCATCTTCTCAGATCACAAGGCAATAAAATTAGAAATCAATAACAGAAAAACTAGGGAAAAGAAATCAAATACTTGGAAACTGAACAAGATCTTCCTGAAAAAAGACTGGGTTATAGAAGACATCAAGGAGGGAATAAGGAAATTCATAGAATGCAACGAGAATGAAAATACTTCCTATCAAAACCTCTGGGACACAGCAAAAGCAGTGCTCAGAGGCCAATTTATATCAATAAATGCACACATACAAAAAGAAGAAAGAGCCAAAATCAGAGAACTGTCCCTACAACTTGAACAAATAGAAAGTGAGCAACAAAAGAATCCATCAGGCTCCAGAAGAAAACAAATAATAAAAATTAGAGCTGAACTAAATGATCAAGAGAACAGAAAAACAATTGAAAGAATTAACAAAGCCAAAAGTTGGTTCTTTGAAAAAATTAACAAAATTGATAAACCATTGGCTAGACTGACTAAAGAAATACAGGAAAGGAAACAAATAACCCGAATAAGAAACGAGAAGGGGCACAACACAACAGACCCAACTGAAATTAAAAGAATCATATCAGACTATTACGAAAAACTGTACTCTAACAAATTTGCAAACCTAGAAGAAATGGATGAATTCCTGGAAAAACACTACCTACCTAAACTAACACATTCAGAAGTAGAACAACTAAATAGACCCAGAACAAAAAAAGAGATTGAAACGGTAATCAAAAAACTCCCAACAAAAAAAAGCCCTGGCCCGGACGGTTTCACTGCAGAGTTCTACCAAACTTTCAGAGAAGAGTTAACACCACTACTACTAAAGGTATTTCAAAGCATAGAAAATGACGGAATACTACCCAACTCATTCTATGAAGCCACCATCTCCCTGATACCAAAACCAGGTAAAGACATTACAAAAAAAGAAAATTACAGACCTATATCCCTCATGAACATTGATGCAAAAATCCTCAACAAAATTCTAGCCAATAGAATTCAACAACATATCAAAAAAATAATTCACCACGATCAAGTGGGATTTATACCAGGTTTAAAAACCATTAATGTAATCCACCACATAAATAAAACAAAAGACAAAAACCACATGATCTTATCAATTGATGCAGAAAAGGCATTTGACAAAGTCCAACACCCATTTATGATAAAAACTCTCACCAAAACAGAAATTGAAGGAAAATTCCTCAACATAATAAAGGGCACCTATGCAAAGCCAACAGCCAACATAACTCTAAATGGAGAGAACCTGAAAGCATTTCCCTTGAGAATGGGAACCAGACAAGGATGCCCTTTATCACCGCTCTTATTCAACATCATGCTAGAAGTCCTAGCCAGGGCAATTAGGCTAGACAAAGAAATAAAAGGCATCTGGATTGGCAAGGAGGAAGTAAAATTATCTCTATTTGCAGATGACATGATCTTATACACAGAAAACCCTAAGGAATCCTCCAGAATACTACTGAAACTAATAGAAGAGTTTGGCAGAGTCTCAGGTTATAAGATAAACACACAAAAATCACTTGGATTCCTCTACATCAACAAAAAGAACATCGAAGAGGAAATAACCAAATCAATGCCATTCACAGTAGCCCCCAAGAAGATAAAATACTTAGGAATAAATCTTACCAAGGATGTAAAAGACTTATACAAAGAAAACTACAAAGCTCTACTACAAGAAATTAAAAAGGACTTAATTAAGTGGAAAAACATACCTTGCTCATGGATAGGAAGACTTAACATAGTAAAAATGTCTATTCTACCAAAAGCCATCTATACATACAATGCACTTCCGATCCAAATTCCAATGTCATTTTTTAAGGTGATAGAGAAACAAATCTCCAACTTCATATGGAAGGGAAAGAAGCCTTGGATAAGCAAAGCATTACTGAAAAAGAAGAAGAAAGTGGGAGGCCTCACTCTACCTGATTTCAGAACCCATTATACTGCCTCAGTAGTGAAAACAGCCTGGTATTGGTACAATAACAGGCACATAGACCAGTGGAACAGAATTGAGAACCCAGATATAAATCCATCCACATATGAGCAGCTGATATTTGACAAAGGCCCAGTGTCAGTTAATTGGGGAAAAGATAGTCTTTTTAACAAATGGTGCTGGCATAACCGGATATCCATTTGCCAAAAAATGAAACAGGACCATACCTCACACCATGCACAAAAACTAACTCCAAGTGAATCGAAGACCTAAACATAAAGACTAAAACGATAAAGATCATGGAAGAAAAAATAGGGACAACCCTAGGAGCCCTAATACAAGGCATAAACAGAATACAAAACATTACCAAAAATGACGAAGAAAAACCCGATAACTGGGAGCTCCTAAAAATCAAACACCTATGCTCATCTAAAGACTTCACCAAAAGAGTAAAAAGACCACCTACAGACTGGGAAAGAATTTTCAGCTATGACATCTCTGACCAGTGCCTGTTCTCTAATATCTATATGATTCTGTCAAAACTCAACCACAAAAAGACAAACAACCCAATCAAGAAGTGGGCAAAGGATATGAACACACACTTCACTAAAGAAGATATTCAGGCAGCTAACAGATACATGAGAAAATGCTCTCGATCATTAGCCATTAGAGAAATGCAAACTAAAACTATGATGAGATTCCATCTCACTCCAACAAGGCTGGCATTAATCCAAAAAACACAAAATAATAAATGTTGGAGAGGCTGCGGAGAGATTGGAACTCTTATACACTGCTGGTGGGAATGTAAAATGGTACAACCACTTTGGAAATCTATCTGGCGTTATCTTAAACAGTTAGAAATAGAACTACCATACAACCCAGAAATCCCACTCCTCAGAATATACCCTAGAGAAACAAGAGCCTTCACACAAACAGATATATGCACACCCATGTTTATTGCAGCTCTGTTTATAATAGCAAAAAGCTGGAAGCAACCAAGGTGTCCATCAACGGATGAATGGGTAAATAAATTGTGGTATATTCACACAATGGAATACTACGCATCAATAAAGAACGTTGACGAATCTGTCAAACATTTCATAACATGGAGGAACCTGGAAGGCATTATGCTGAGCAAAATCAGTCAGAGGCAAAAGGACAAATATTGTATAAGACTACTGTTATAAGATGTTGAGAAATAGTATAAACTGAGAAGAACACATACTTTTGTGGTTACGATGGGGAGAAGGAGGGATGGAGGGAGAGGGTTTTTTACTGATTAATTAGTAGCTAAGAACTGCTTTAGGTGAAGGGAAGGACAACACTCAATACATGGAAAGTCAGCTCAATTGGACTGGACTGGACCAAAAGCAAAGAAGTTTCCGGGATAAACTGAATGCTTCAAAGGTCAGCGGAGCAAGGGCAGGGGTTTGGGAACCATGGTTTAAGGGGACTTCTAAGTCAATTGGCAAAATAATTCTATTATGAAAACATTCTGCATCCCACTTTGAAACGTGGCGTCTGGGGTCTTAAATGCTAACAAGCGGCCATCTAAGATGCATCAGTTGGTCTCAACCCACCTGGAGCAAAGGAGAATGAAGAACACCAAGGTCACATGACAACTAAGAGCCCAAGAGACAGAAAGGGCCACATGAACCAGAGACCTACATCATCCTGAGACCAGAAGAACTAGTTGGTGTCCGGCCACAATCAATGACTGCCCTGACAGGGAGCACAATAGAGAACCCCTGAGGGAGCAGATCAGTGGGATGCAGACCCCAAATTCTCATAAAAAGTCCATACTTAATGGTCTGATTGAGACTAGAGGAATCCCAGTGGTCATGCTCCCCAAACCTTCTGTTGGCACAGGACAGGAACCATCCCCGAAGACAACTCATCAGACATGAAAGGGACTGGACAGTGGGTAGGAGAGAGATGCTGATGAAGCGTGAGCTAATTATATCAGGTGGACACTTGAGACCGTGTTGGCATCTCCTGTCTGGAGGGGGGATGAGAGGATAGAGAAAGAGGGAAGCTGGCAAAATCGTCACGAAAGGAGAGACTGGAAGGGCTGACTCATTAGGGGGAGAGCAAGTGGGAGTACAGAGTAAGATGTATATAAACTTATATGTGAAAGACTGACTTGATTTGTAAACGTTCACTTGAAGCTCAATAAAATTTAATTAAAAAATCTATTCATTCATAATAATATTTAAAAAGAGCAAAAATAACAACTCTAAAACATTAATGCAAACAAACACACGCCAAAACTGTGTGTGTGTTTGTGTATATATATATATATATATATACGTATATATATATATATCTCACTATTTTTTTTTTTTTTTTCTAGTGGGGAGTCCTGGTGGCAAAGTGGTTTAAGAGCTCGGCTGCTAACCAAATGGTCGACAATTCGAATCCACCATCTGCCCCTTGGAAACTCTATGAGGCAGTTCTACTCAGTCCTATAGTGTCGTTATGAGTTAGAATGGATTTGACAGCAACAGGTTTTGTTTTTTGGTTTATACGAAAGATTTAGTTGAGACTGCGAAGTTTAAAGGAGAAGATATAAAAATAAAAAATGACTCTGGAGGCACAATATATCTTTGATAAAACAGAAGTCATCGCTTCTTTTGAAAAGAAAACTATGTGGAATTGATGTATTACTGAGTGGTTTGTGTATGTTTGGTAGGGGCATGATGAAGAAAGTTCAGTGATATCTTCTGTGAGACAGGAGGCCCTGTGTCATTATTAAAAAATGAAGTGGAAGTTTGGAGTCAGAAGTTGTGAAAAGATAGCAGGCAAAATTTTCAAATAATTGAGTTTAAGTTTAGATAGATTCGACTAAAAGATACAGGATCAAGTGTGTTCCAGATTAAGACAAGAAAGTGATGGGATGCTGGAGTGGGGCAAAAAAATAATTATAAGCTGGAGCCTCCAATGAACTGGAAGAATAGTGTCTGTAGTTCGTCATGTGGAAGGATAAGTCAGAGAGGTAAATCAATCAGTGGTAAGATTTACATGTTCTTGCTTTTAGCTACCACTTCAGACTCTTCTTCCACCTTGCCCATTCATACTTGCATTGCTACGTTGGCTGTTATGTTTTTAGGGGAGAATGAAACTACTCTTCCTGTGCTGTTGTTGTTGTTTTTCTTGTTGTTGGTTGCCACTAAGTGGGCTCCTACTCATGGCGACATTATATATAACAGAACAAAATGTTACCTGGTCTCTTGCCATCTTCATGATAGTTGGTATGTCTGAGTCCATTGTTGAGACCATTGTAAATCCATCTCTTTGAGGGTTTCTCTTTTTCCACTGACCCTCCACTTTACCGAACATGATGATCTTTTCTAGTAATTGGTCTTTCCTGAGGATAAGTCCTAATTAAGAAATTCTTCTAAGGAGAATTTCCTGTTGTATCTCTTCTAAGACTGACTCGTTAATTCTTCTGCTGGCTTCTGTTTTTATTCGGAAGGACATTTTCATGTTTAATATTAATACCTTCTCTCTGCTTCTTCATTTACTCTTTTCACTTTTTCTCAGCGGAAAGGGACAGTGAGGTGGGAGGACCTATCTAATTTTTGAGTTTGGGAGAAAGATCTGTCTTTAGAATAAACCTGCTCTGATCAGCAGCCAATTCTCCACTTCTCCAGGGAAGTGCAATGTGTGATTAGCTGTGGAAATTTGTCTAATTCTGGGGTTCCTTAAAAGGAAACACATGGTTATGATACCCTATGTGATATTCCTCAATAGCTCCATCAGAAGTAAACCTAATAATAGTATGTACACATACTGGACCCTTTTTAGTCTCTCAGTTGTTTCAAATTCATGACAGGAAGAGGTGTTATTTACAGACCATCCCAATACTTCACAGATGAAATGCTTATTATAACCCCTACCCTTAAGAATTTCCTAAAATTGTTCCTTTGCTCTGAAATTATTCCTCTTCTTTTCACCTGGTGAATCCCTAATGGTTTTGCAAAAACTAGTTCCGAGTTTACTGTGCCTCACATGTATAAGTTTTCAGTGATGAGTAGCAAAGACCAGTACCTATTGATCATAAGCATGACCTGCATTTAACCATTTTCAGAAAGACTCTTGTGTTGTTTAAAACTGTAACTGTAATATAACAAGGGTATCCTAAAAAAAAGAAAAAAAATTTTTTTTCTTTTTTTTATCCTATTACACTGGATTTGGAGTCTTAGGTTATACGTTAGAGTAGATGCTATATTTAGTCACTTAATACATACTGAATTATCATCTCTTATTTTACTCCAGAACTATACTCAAATTAATAAAGAAAATATCAAATTTCTAAGTCATATTAAGAATAAAATTAATCTTACATACATAAAGTTAAATACCAACAATATGCCACACCAGGGAAAGAAATTATTTTCTTCAAATAAGATTAAATTGCATATAAATAATGATAACAGATGGCCAATAACAGCAAGTGTTATGCTATTCTGATGCTTAACAATAAATGCAGGTGGCAACAGTAGTATTTCTTTGCTAATTTTCAATATATATTACTCCTGAGGATAGGCTTATTATTTTCTAACAACTAAAGTAGAGGGCATGCTGCTATTTTTCTCCCTTTGTATCTATTAAAATACATGAAGTAATGTGTAAAAAACATTGATCCCTGTAGCTACTCATACAGATTTGATTGACTCAGACACTCTTGTCAGACATACATATAAAGAGAAAGAGAGAGACAGAGAGGTCAATAGCCATAATAAAAATAAAAATAAAAAATTTAAAATAGAATACTGTATATAAAAATAATTTTTACCATTCTTTTAAATCTATTGAAAATTTCTAACAAGTGTATGATGCAATTATAGTATCGAAAAAGTTAAAATTAAAAAAATATATAAATAGCTTAGTAGTAAAATAATTTAATAACATAACCCTTGTTATCTGGTATATACAACAAATAAAGCCTACTTAAGCAATATTATTTTAGGGACTTGGTTTACCAAGCTTATTCTAGGTGCCAAAATATTTATTTTTTATTTGCCAAAAATCAGAGTATGTTCATTGCAGACAACTTGAAAGATGCAAAATTATCTTAGGAAAAAATGCCATACTAAAATTGCTCCAAATTCCTACCTAGTAATTTATTGTTAACATTTTATTGATATATTTCCAGTGATCTTTTAGAAATTTATTGACTAACATGTTTATCTATTACAAAAATAAAATGATAGTTTATATGCCTAATTTTTCAGAAATATAAACAGATTTTCAGCAGAATTATCTTAATTATGAATATATCAGTCATAACTGCCATAATAATTTAATCAAGTTCTAGTCTATACACTTATCTGGAAACTTATCCAAATGAGTTCTTTAACTCAGAAGTCAACAAGAGGTTAGTTGAGAATACACGACTGCTTTTAATCAAGGGACATCATGTATCTATTCAAAGAGAGATAAGTAGGTAGATAAAGGCAGACATTGAATCTAAGATTCTGAAAGAAGCTTCCAGTTCCTTTTCACCAAAGATAAATTGAAATGTTTTGCAAGCAGCCCCTAAATATATAGTCTCTGCAGAAAAACAACAACAACAACAAAAATCTATGTCTCATTTAGTAAGAAGCTATCATTTTCTTCAACTGGCCAAATCTGCTTATTCCCTGTACCAATACCAAGTGGCCTTATCGATATTTTGAAACAGGACCTTTATTACATTTTTAGGTAGAGTGTAGCATTGCTTACACATTTGCTGTGAGTTCACTTTGAATTCACTATCTTCTTTATTCTCCTGTTAATTAAGTTAATTGTGAGTTCACATTTTCAAGATCTTACTCTTACTTATTCCACAGATATTTGGCAATTCTTTCAATAAATTCTATCAGTGTGTCACATTAAATATTTTTACTGAAATTTTGAATAATATTGAGGAGATACAAACATGCACAGACTAATTCATTGTGGAGGTTGAACATGCAAGAACTTTTTCAAGTAAAAAAATAGTCAAAAAGGGTAAAAGTTGTCCAAGTTCTGCTATTTTTAACCTGAAATCTACCTGGAAAAGACATTAACATGGTCATTCCTAAATTTACATGTTTCATTTCCTGATAATCATCTATGTAAGAGCATTGATTGTCTAAACCATGCTTGCAGGAAAGAAAAACATCCGTAAATGAGTCGATATCCTGAACGAACAACCGAACCAGCTGCCCTCCAGGCAATTCCAAACACGTGTTACAGAGTAGAACTGTGCTCTGTAGGGTTTTCAAGGCTGTGACCTTTTGGAAAGACTTTCTTCTGAGGTGCCTTCAGGTGGATTGCAAATCACCAGTTTTTGGTTAGTAATTGGGGGCTTACCCACTTGTACCATCCAAGGACATGTTGATACAGAGGGGCCAATTTTTCTTTTCTAACTTCTAGTATTTAAAACCTGAGCTGGGAGGAAAATTGAGGCAGTGTAAACCATGATGTTGTATACACATCAAAGTTCCCATTTTCTCAAATCTGTGGTCTCTTAATTAAATTCAATCCCCATCACTTTATCATTTTCTATGTCATAATTTTTAATAAAACCAAAAGTTGATGAAATTGTGTCAAAAGCTTAAAGTAGTATGAATACTTAATTTTTATGTATCTATTCACTTTATTACTGGCTTTGGAAGTAATTATAATTTAATCTATTATTTTACAGGGATGGCGGCACTATTACAATAAGTTATGTGTGGTTTATATTATATAATTATGATACCAAGTTAGGCCATATTCACTGATTCCCTGAAAATTGCCTTCAAGAAAAAACTGATATTTTTAAGTACTGTTTCTAAAATTTAACATTTTTATGTAATGCAGGTATGTCTTCACTGGACTTTCTCAGTAAGAAGTTTGACATTTGTTGAGTGTAAAAAGTTTGATGCCATTATTATTTATTTATTATCACCATCAAATAATTTCATCACCAAGGAGCAGCAAAACTTTTCCTTTTCTATTAATTACATCCAGCTGAATTAAAATAAGTATTTCAGGGCTACTTTTACCAATACTAAATCCGATATGGACCTGTAAATGTTCTAAATGTCGTGGTCACTATATGTATATACTTTAACCATATCTTTAAATATTCTTTTAGTTTTCCTTTCAGACTAGTTTATTTCTACTGAAAAAGTGGATTTGCTTAGAGTTAGCTGACACAGTAAATTGAACTGCCCCCCCTTGGTTCATAAAATATTTACCATGTCCCAAAATATTGAAATGTTTTAATTTAGTATTTTAAAACAGCATGGTTTTTCGTACTGTCAGAGGTGAAAAATTAGGCACCTTTCTTGAAGCAAATAATAAAAACAAACTGATATTTTATGTGTATTTATTTTATAATCTAAGAAATCAAATTTCACGCTTTATTGCAGTGTTTTTTTATTAATAAATATGATACCTGATACATTTCTTATCTCTGAAAAATAAACTAATCCATACTAAAATTATTAAACTTTAGTAAGGAGAAGCCATTCTAATTTGTAACAATTCCGTATTTCATACATTTTATTGAAGTTTCCACTACATTCAGATAGCTATGTGCAGTGATTAAATTCCACAGTGGGGAATAAACTTTTTCTTTCACTTCACTAGCATTGCATATATAGATTTTTTTCTTTAACCCACTTATTTTTAATAGGCTTAAAGGAAGAATGGTTCCTCAGATATCAAAAGGCAGTGAAGCCTCTAACATAGAATTTCATACGGTTTTTGCTGGGTAGCAGAGCAGCAATGGTTCCAGAAGGAGAAGCATAGCTGGGTTCACTTGGCCTTTATCATTAATTCCAGCTCACAGTCCTCTTGGTACACAGCTAGTGATATAATCCAGATACAAGAGAGAAGTTACAAAGTGATGGCGTACTCATTTTTGGAAAGTGAGGAAGATAATGGTTATGGTGTTAATGTTTAATGATGAAACAAATATGATCATACCTGCCTCTCCTAAAACTATAGTTGAAATTCTATTTTAAGATCTCTCTAATGACAAAACCAGTATCTTGAACATATATTCTGGAACCACTACAGAAAGAAACACACACACACACACACACACACAAACATACACATGAGGGATACTTTTCCAGGGACGTCTTTAAAATGGAGAGTACTTTATAGAAGGTAAATGATCAATCATTTTAATACTAGCAGCGAAATTTAATAAAATTTATGGATATTATTTTGAAGATATTTGTAAATGTATTCATTACCCACCACTTACTTATGGAGTTACAGGAAAAAAAGAATCAGTGCTTATATACTATCGATGTTTTAACATTAAGCAATAATTAAATATAATATATTCATATTACATATTAAATATCTATGCATTAAAATTATAGTTTCAAAGAAATGTTTTATTTCAATGTAAATGAAAACACATTGAATATTTAAAAATAATTATTTCAGTAATAAAAATGACTGTTAAATTAGGATTATGCATTTAGTCATATAATCTTCAAGTACAAGTTGGATTAAGAATATAACACTTCCTGAAATGCCATGCTATTTTGTATGTCATGTTTATCATTTTAAACTTTTTCCCATGAATAAGATTTTAAAGTTATTTTCACTGAGTCAATAAATGTGTGACAGTTGGATTTCTATCCACAACGATTGAAATTCCATCACCTCATTCTCATAATCCTCACTGGTGGTTGAACTTGTATTACTTGCAGATACACCAAAAATTAACACAATGACCTTGAGTAAGGTATCAATTTGAGTCTCACTTCTCATAAATTAAGAGTCCGGGGATTCATAAAATACATGGGCCCTGTGCATTCTCCTAGTTCAACACTTCTTTACTCTTTGGGTCTGAATGCCACGTTGTATTAGAATTGAGAAATATGATAACACCAAACACATACTTACTTTTTCTACTTTGTTGTTTTATTATTTCATGTTACGATTTAAAGACTAAGCAAATGAGTCTTTAAACCAAATAAGAGAAATAAGTTAACAATATAACTTGTTAACAAAAAAGACAAACATGAAGTTATTTAAAAGAGGTTTTATACCTGTTGCTTTTTCACACAGTTTCATGCCCATTCTTCCTCCTACCACGTGTGCACACACACACACACACACACACACAGATGCAATATGGGCATAAACGTGTCCTCACATGAACAGACACATTTAATCCTATTTCCTGCTGTGAATTCTGGTGGTACTTTCTGACTAGGGCAAGGACTTCAAAGAATAAAAGCTAAAATATATTTTGTCTTTATTTTTTTCACATCAATTTTTTTCTACTTTCTTTCCTCTACACCTTTCAACCTTTCAAGATTTAAAAATGTAAAGTGATTGTGTAGGTACTGTTAAGAATATCTATACTGTGTTATACTATACTTCTTCCTCTAAACACTCCCCAAAGCTGATTTTTGGATAGTTTATTTTTGTATCAGTAACTCCTACAAAATTACATATTGCCAAATGAATATTTATTTTTTCCTTGACTCTGTACCTTTGCTCACTCCCCTTTGATACTGAGGGTGGTTTCTATTTTTCTGTCACTTTTGTCAGTGCTATATATTGTTGTGTGGCTTAAGTTTTAACAAATAATCAATGAAATTCATGTAGAATGATTTTTAAAAATCAGTCCAACAAACTAAACCAGTTGCTTTCCAGTTGATTCCAATTCATGGAAACCCCATGTGTGTCAAGTAGAACTATGCTCCAGAGGGTTTTCAATGGCTGATTTTTTTTTTTAAGTAGATTGCCAGGTCTTTCTTTCAAGGCACCAGCCAATTATGTTAACCATTTGGAAAATCAAGAGTTTCCTGCATCACTGCCTAACAACATCTCTCCAGAAACTGCTTTAATTATCTTGGTTTTGAGGTCTTTAGTGGTTTTATACAGTGACAGAGACTGCTAATATTCCACCATTATATATTATTTCCATATTCTATTAGTTATGTGATCCAATGCAATGCTAGATTTCTGGTAAAAGTAAATGCACGGTCAAAAATAAAAGCCACTATTATCACATTTTGGATTTGTGACTCCAGTTGTTATTCCCAGTATAATTTAAAAGACAAATTCATAAAAATAATTACAGATCGATGTTATTGGGTAATGCGTAAGGCTGTAATTTGTGACAACAACAAAATAATTGGGAAGAGTGAGCAAGGTTGTATTGAATAGTAGTTTTTGTATGCTATTTAAGTTGGTATCAATTCAAACTAGGTTGACATAAATTTATAATGTCAAATGTAATTCCGCTGGTAACCAGAAAGATAATGTCG
This sequence comes from Elephas maximus indicus, assembly GCF_024166365.1. NCBI lineage: Eukaryota > Metazoa > Chordata > Mammalia > Proboscidea > Elephantidae > Elephas > Elephas maximus. The sequence continues at coordinate 12,778,771 of NC_064823.1, forward strand.
AAAAAATATACACAAAAGGAAATGAGAAAAGAATCAAAATGGCTTACTACAAAAATCAACTAAACAAAAGGCAAGGCAATAATAAATGAAATGAGGGACCAAAAAAAAAAAAGTACAGGACACACAGAAAACAAATGGCAAAATGGCAGAAGTCCTTCCTTATTGGTATTAAATTTAAGTGAGCTGCACTCTCCAGTTAAAGTAGGGATTTGAAAAATGAAGAAAAACATATTATTCAGCAATATACTAGTCACAGAAGACTCACTTTAGTTCCAAAGAAGCAAACAGATTTAAAGTGAAAGAATAGAAAGATATATTGAAGCAAACAGTAACCAAAAGATAACTGGCTGGCTATACTAACACCAAACAAAAACAAACTTTAAGCCAAATAGGCAAAGAAGTACATTGTATATTGATAAAAGAGATAAGTCATACAGAATATATAGCAATTATAAACACATATGAAGCAAAAAAACAGAGCTCCAAAATATGTGAAGTATTGACAGGCTGGAAGGGAGAAAGAAATGATACTACAATAATTGGAAACTTTCAAAAACCACTTTCAATAATTGATAGGGCATCCAGACAGAAAATCAAGAAATAAAAAAAGGACTTGAACCACACAATGCTCTTACTGTTAGCTGCTGCCAAGGTGTCCCCCACTCATAGTCATAGTGATCTTGTGCACAATGGAACAAAACTGCCCAGCCCTGTGCCACCCCCATGATTGCTTGTGGATCAGACCATTTTGATCCATAGGATTTTCACTGGCTGATTTTTGGAAGTAGAGAATCAGGCACTTACTTCTAGTTCATCTTAATCTGAGAGGTCCAATGAAACCTACTCAGCATCAAAGGAACACAACACGAAAGCCTTCACTGATACCCTGGTGGTGGCTGTCCATGAGCTGCATCATGCAAGAATCAAACCAAACAGACATCTCCAGAACATTCTACCCAACAAAAGCAAAATAAATCTTCTACTTAAGTGCACATGTTACATTCTCTAGGATCAACCTCATGTTAGGCCATAAAACAAGTCACGATAAATTTAAAAAGATTAAATTCATGCAAAGTATCTCCCCCAACAACAACGAATAGGAAAGGTAGAAATCAATAACAGAAGAAAATGAGAATATTCACAAATATGAGAAAATTAAACTTTTAAACAATGGGTCAGAGAAGAAATCATGAGGGAAATTAGAAAATAGGGAAGAATAAAAACACAAGCAAAATGTGCTATAATTTATATTATAAATAAATTCATGGATAAATTAACTTAAGGGGCCTGGGGGTGGTAATCCACCTTTGGGAGTGGGGAGAAGAAACTAAAAATGTACTGAGAGAAACGTGTATTTTTATAAACTGTCTATTCTTCACAAACGGTCCATTCACCTTCCTGTACCCACACCGCATTAAGCTCAGATTGTTCATGGATCATATGTCACCTAATATGAGAAGCTCTCAGGTCTAGTATGTGGTTTCCCATATTCTTTTTTCTCCCCTGTCCCTGTGTTTGTGGAAGCCTTTAAGGGGATAAAGAGTACTCACCCCACCTCCATGTATGTCCAGGATGATCAGTCACCCATGCATGGCCATATAGCATAAGTGAGAAATAGACTTTGTTGTTTTAAGACTCTAGCTTTTTCATTTGATTTGTTATTGCAACATAATCGAGCCATTCCTGCCTGTTACTCAATCTCTCCCCTATCCAGTGTTCATTATTGGAAAAAAAAAAAGAGTCAGTTTAATTTAATTAAGCATTCCTCAGAGAAAGTCACTTTAACTGTGGTTTAGAGCTAAATCTATTTATTATAAGCCAAATGTGGTGATTTGATTACTGTCATCAGTGATTGGTTTATTTTGGGGCTTGAGACAAAATTCTGGTTAATGAGTTGTGGAGGAGTAAGCCTAGGGGCTTTTTAGAAATATTGCTTCTCTTTGAAAATGAGACACATATGGTCTAATTTTGTGCTATTATATATTAACTTGACCAAATAGGATGCTCAGAATTGCTGCAGTCATTTTGTAAATATGAGCAGAGCTTGTGAAAAGTCAAAGCTATCAGTGATGAGTTTGGTATAGCAAGAGACAAAAAAATAGACTTTTGTAATGGCATTGAGCCATTGTATATAACTGACTTAAGAACTGTTATACCACTGGTCTTTTTGCTGTGTGAGTTGATAATTATAAGTTTATTACCAAGGAAATTAGAATTTGATTTTATTTGACTGATAAAAGTAGGTGACAAAGGAGTCCTTCACTAAACTGAAAGAAAATAAAATTATTTTAGATAGCTTGTTTTGCCTTATGAACGATAAATCCTTACTTTTTGTTGATATATTGCAAATTCATTTCCTATTGTTGTTGTTGTTAGGTGCCATTGAGTCATTTCCGGCTGGTGGTAACCCTACGTATGAGAGAATGAAACACTGCCTGGTCCTGTGCCATCCTCATAATCGTAGCTGTTTGAGCCCATTGTCACAGCCACTGTGTCAATACATCTCACTGAGGGTCTTCTTTTTGACTGACACTCTGCTTCAATCATGATGTCCTTCTCCAGGGACTGGTCTCTCCTGATAACAAGTCCAAAGTATATGAGAGGAAGACTCACCATCCTGGCATTTAAGGAGCATTCTGGTTGCTCTTCCTTCAAGTCAGATTTGTTCATTCTTCTAGTAAACTGTGGTATATTCAATTGTCTTTACCAACACCATAATTCAAGTGAATCAATTCTTCTTCAGTCTTCCTTATTCATTGTCCAGCTTCCACATGCGTATGAGGCAATTGAAAATATCATGGTTTGGGTCAGGTGCACCTTAGTCCTCAAAGTAACATCTTTGTATTTTAACACTTTAAAGAGGTCTTTTGCAACCAATTTGTCCAATGCCATACACAGTTTGATTTCTTGACTGCTGCTACCATGGGTGTTGATTGTGTATCCAAGTAAAATGAAATCTTTGGCAACTTCAATGTTTTCTCTGTGTATCATGATATTGCTTACTGGTCCAGTTGAGAGGATTTTTGTTATCTTTATGTTAATGTGTAATCATTCTGAAGGCTGTAGTCTTTGCTCTTTATCAGTGTTTCAAGTCCTCTTCTCTTTCAGCAAGCAAGATTGCGTCATCTGCATTTCTCAGGTTGTTAATGAGCTTTCCTCCAATCATGATGCTGAACTCTTCTTCATATAGTCCAGTTTCTTGGATTATTTGCTGAGCACACAAAATTAATTTTCTACTGTCATATAATATTAAGTAAATTGATACTTTAGAAACACCAAATCTCTGGTAAGTGAGAACTACATTTTTTTTAAAACTACTAAATGGCTGAGATATTTTATTTAAAATTCCTTGAAGTCTGAAGTTCTCTAATGGAAAAAAAAAATTGCATTTTTTTTAACTACAGGGGATAATTTTTAATGTTTAATAATTTAAACAAACTGAGTGAGCTCTACTGTTCTGCCTTAAATTGATGTCTTTAAGAAGTTTTTTCAGTATATAAATCTTAAGAAATTAAAGGAATGGTGAAACACACTGGGTTAGATAGTTCAGTGCAAAGTTTGTATTAGATTAAGAGATGCAATATATATTCAAAAATAAAGATAAAGTAGAAAGATGCCATTGTGTTTTTGCCCTGGGACTGTAGGACTTCAGATCCATTTCTCACACTTTCTCTGATCTCGTCTATAGCTTTGTGTGTGTGTGTGGATGGCTATGGGTGTAAAGGGAGTAGGATGAAGAAGAGGGCATCAGAGCTAACCCTTCCAGGCTCTGTTGCTGGACTGCTATGTAAGTTGGCTGCTAGCTGATTGTGGCCCAAGCGAGAACTTAAGAGAGGATTGGAGGGTGGACAAAAGTAGGAAGCCAGTATATTTCTTCCATCTCTTCTGCTTTTGGGAGCCTCTCCTGAAGCTGCCCCACATTTCCTCTCTGGTTTCTGCTGGGAACGGGATAACACAACTTCAGTTTAGGGATCATAACCTCTAGGACCAGGTAACGCCACTTCCTCCTTTTATTCCTAATCACGGAGATAATGACTTCTTCCTGTTGTTAATCTTTGAATTGTTTCATAGTCCCATGTTTGTTCTTTCATCATATGTAAAAAAAATAAAATATAATAAACAACCAAATAATAATAAAATACAATGCATACATATAATTCCCTTGGTTAAAGTCCCTTTGTTGAGATACCTAGAGTGGTTTCTATTTTCCTGTTACATACTGACAAATGCCTAAGACTTGTATTTAAAGTTGGACAAGGTGGAAGGAAGCCATGTGCATTCCTCTGACTTACGTCTTTCCGCTGTTTTCCTAACATAACATAGTTCTGTACGAGTTTTCTTTCTTCCTTCCTCCCTCCCTTCCTGCTTTTTGTTTTCTTAATGCTAAAACATGCCAAGTGTGTTCCTTTCTTGGGGACTTTTCAGTTATAAATCTCACTGATTAAAATGATTTTCCCAATTTTGTTTTGCAACTGCTGCTATCTCTCATGCTCAGATGAAATAGTAACCCCACAGAGAATCTCTAAACACTGTATCTAATGCCTTCCACCAACACACATAACTATCATGTCACACTGATTTATTTTTCTAATATAAAATATCAGTATATATAATTTACTACTTTCCTTAAGACTATAAGATAAGTATATCAGAAACTTGTTTCCTAATTTTGTTGTTCCTAAGAAAAATAAAAATTTTTATTTTTCTTAGTGCCTAGAAAAATCCTGACCAATTGAAGAACTCTAATAGATGTCTTTTGAACTGTAAATGAATGACTACCCGAAGATTTTTAGTTAAGATGTAGGAGCTTAGCCTGGAAGATCACTAGAAATTTTATGTAAGAAGCAGTGATTTCCTGGGAATTGAAAACTAAAACAGTAGGATTTTCAACTAAAGGTGTCAAATTAAACACAAATATTTATTCCCACTGCCTACCAAAACATAATAAATTTCATAGGTTTTTTTTTTTTTTTTTTGATGTAAGCCAGCAAATAATAAGAGTAAGTGATAACTTGATCGGCAGGCTCAAGAAAGCTGAATCATAAACTGGTGTTAGAAAAAATTGACGAAAGAAGGAGACTTTAAGTGTGAAAAGCTAATGGCAACATGCACTCCTAGAAGAAAAGAGGAAGATGAGGCTAAAATTTACTTTAAATTCCTTATGACTTCATACAGCTTAGTAATTGACTTTCCCTAATCCACACAGGAAATTAAAGTGCTCAGCTGCTAACAGAAAGGTTGGAGGATTAAGTACACACAGAAGCACCTCACAAGAAATGCCTGGAGATCAACTTCTGAAAAGTCAACCATTGAAAGTCCTATGGAGGCACAGTGAAACTCCGACACCCATGGAGTCACTGCGTGAGCCCAATACTCCCCAGCATGTTTTCTTCTATTTCAAAATGGGTGACTGAGAGCTTGACAAAGCTAATGCCATGATGAACCTATAAGTTCTTCTGCTTCCTCTCCCTGCCTCCTCCTTAACCTAACTTTGTTAATGACTTTGTTTTGACCTAATATTAATGGCTCTGTTCTTTGTTTTCATCTGATACGAATAACTTTGTTTTGCTCTACCCCACCACCCGTGACTTACAACCCTCCTACAGGAAAATCAGTGTACAGGTGTGTCTGATATGTATCTTTCTAGTCTAATAAAGAGTCTTTTGTCACTATCTTGTAATGAGTAACTCCTCTGGCCAGGCCATCTTCTGACTACAAAAGCACTTCTAACCCTTGTAAAATTCTATATGAGCTCTAATGTAAAATTGTTCTTTAGGACTCCATAGAGACAGCCCATGTTGCTGCCGGGTCCCTGGTGATGTATACACCTCCTTAATAAACTTTCTAACTCTTTCCTTCCTGGAGTATGTTTCATTGGCTCGACTGCTCCAGGGCAAGGACCCTAATTGGGTAACAACGGTAAATCTGAACTGACTTGATGGCAACTGGCTTAATCCTGGCAGAAATCAAGTAATTGGACCAGATAGAGGTTAAAGCCCAGAAGTCTCAACAAAAGTTGGACCCAGCAGTCTAAGGTAGAGGCAGGGTAAGTGTCAGACCTGTGGGAGGAGCAGCGTCTCCAGCTTTCTGGTAGAACAGCAGCATGTTGTGATGTTCACCCCGACAGAGACCCTGGTGATCTGGACCTGGTAGAGCTCCAAGAATTTAGTTTCTTTTCAACCATCAATTCGAATCAGTGTGCTCCAAGGTCTTGTCAAAATTCTGCAAAACAACCCCCGCCCCATGTAGTATACCAGTTTAAATTTAATTTGTTAGATGTGGTTAAAGACAATTCTCAAAGAAGCTGTTCACACAGCAAAGTTATTGAGCTCTGGAGACTCCTAACTTAATTGTCTGGAAATTACACAAGACAAAATTAAGGTGAGCTTCACAAATGACTGGTATCAGATGACAGGAGAAAAAATGACACAGACAGAGGAGGAATCCCAAAGTAAGAGCACAAAGATTATCCAACCCTGTGGACTGTGTGTAGGGAAAAATACAAATTCAAAAACCACCTCAAATTTGTTTCAAATGGAGTGCCTGGGAAGAAAAGGCCTATCCCTGTGAACTCGAAGGCCATAGAGGAACAGGATTTCACTTACTGCACTGAAGGCCCTGAAAAGCCAGAGCTGCTTGCCTGACTGGAGATATACAGCATTCATCAAAAAGTCAAGAACTCACTAGGACAATTTTGTAACAGCCAATCTGAATCCTAAGGATCTCTCATATGACTTAAAGGATTACCTTCTTTAAGAGCTTTAAAGCTTCTGGTGCAGATACAATGAAATATAGACAGTGCTTGGAGTGGACTGTCTAGAAAATTAAATTCATCTCAAAATGCTGCTTGCACTAGCTGTTTAAGATATCCTATGTGTTCTTTCTAGTGGAAATGTTGCATTTTCCCCTTTGAGAAACAAATTTTGGATTCAGATATTTTAATTCAAAATCCTTTAATGGATGGAAAAGCTCGATTATTTCACCTGACACCCAGAGTACCACTAACATTTAATGGCCACTTGAATCCCACCAGTGAAAATCCCACAGTCCTCTGTACCTGCCACCATCCCAGCCCATCCACTTCCACTTTCAATCCACCTGTGTGTTTCAAAGCCTCCTCACGCAATACATTTTAACATCAATTCTTCTAGCGCTCCAGCAGGTCTGTGACTCAAGACCTAACTTTTGATATTTACCTTCAAAACAATAGAAACTCTGAAGATGGACAAGGTAAATATGTCTCTAGGACTTCTCTAGAAGTGTTACCCCCACCCTGTTTCAGTTCTATTATCGTGCTAAATGCCTATGGAAGAAAATCATTTAGTGTCTCACAAAAACGTTCAAAAATAAGTTTACAAAATGCAAGGAAAGGAAAATCACCAAACGTGAAAGCACAATATTGACAGAAAAACAAGCAAAACAAAAGTATAATAATCTGAGCATTTGGCCTTCTAAAACCTTTAAAGAGAAGAAGATATTAGGAAGCAAAATACTCCAGTCCAAATTCCAATGAAGGAACTAAAGAGGATTTCCCTGCCTCCACAGAGCGCTCCTCAACAATTAAACCCTAAGATTAGTTAATAAAATAGATTGCTATTGTCTCTCATGAGCAACACCTAAATAGCAAGAATAACTTCAATGCTGAGTAAATATAGGGTCTTGCAATGTGTCCTCTAAGATGACTAATGGAATATGTAATATTATATTCTGCCAAGTTGATAATATCTTTGGGTGACTCCCAAAAGAAATTTCATATCTTATAGGAAGAAATACAGCATCAGTCCAGGCATCAGTATATTATCATAGATGAAAACTTGGAACCAAAATTTCACAAAACACAATAGAAAATAAGTTATAAATAGTAAAAAACAGAAGAAACAAGAGAAAGCTGAATCTGACTCACACATGCTTTGAATCTGGTACAACTAAATAGATTACATGAAATAACTATGCTTAAAGTGTAATAACACAATAGACAATGTTGAATATAAATGCCAAGAGAAAGAAACAATTTAAAAAATCAAGCTGATCATTAAGCCATCATAAGGGCTCTAAAAGTTAAGGAATAAGGAATTCTAAATTAAGGAATATTTAAAATAATAAACATGATCAATTAGTTAAAACATCATAGTAGGCACAGCAATGAAATACATTAGTGAACAGGAAGATCAGAAATTATTCAAACATGAAAAATAGATATATCGAAATGTTGGTTAAGCGTTATGGAAGAGACAGCAAGTTGGTATAATATAAAGGAAAAGAAAATGACATCTATATTTATGAAAATGAAACTGAAATCATAGAAGACAAAGGAGACCATAAAAAGTCCATAGACTTCTAATATAACACAGTTGAGTACGAAAGGAGCAGAGAGGAGCATGATAGAAAGTGATGATGATGACAGAGAGAGAGACAAATATAGACAGTTGCATATACACTTGCTTATCTTTGTTTAAAAAAAAGTTAAAAAAAAAAACCTCTAGACAAAAAAGCTTTCTTGCATAGAAGGAAGAAAACAATACAGAAGAAGGACCACAAGATTTTCTAGTATACTTTTAATTTACTTTTAACTTCAAAAATATGTGTTCGTTGTTAGGTGCCTTCTAAGAGACTCCCATTCATAGAGACCTTATGTAACAACAGAAGGACATTCTGCCCCTTCAAGTGTCATGCTCACAATTGTTGCTATGTTTGAGCCCATTGTTGTAGCCGCTGTGTCAGTCCATCAGGTTGAGAGTCTTTCTCTTTTTCACTGACCCTTTATTTTACCAAGCGTGATGTTCTTCAGGGACTGGTCCTTCCTGCTACGCCCAAACTATATAAGACAAAGTCTCGCCATACTCACTTTCAAGGAGCGTTCTGGCTGCACTTCTTCCAAGACAGACTTGTTCTTTCTTCTGGCAGTCCGTGGTATATTCAATATTCTTCACCAACACCGTAATTCAAAAGCTTGAATTTTCTTCAGTCTTCCTTATTCATTGTCCAACTTTCATGTGCTTAAGAAGTAACTAAAAATACCAACACTTCAGTCACCACATCTTAGTCCTCAAAGTAATATCTTCACTTTTTAACAGTTTTAAAGAGGCCTTTTGGAGCAGATTTGCCTAATACATTGTCAATGTTTAAGATATTCAAAAAATAAGATGAAATAAAATGAAAAGTCCACAAAAATTCAGTATACTTCAATTTATGATGTAACCACATGTATCAGTTTTCTATGGTTGCTGTAAAAATTTACTATAAGCTAATTGGCTTACAACAACATGAACTTATTATTTTACAGTTTTATAGGTTAGAGGTTTAGTATGGGTCTCAGTAGACTATAATCAAGGTCTTAGCAAGCTGTGTTCCTTTCTGAAGGATTTAGAAGATAATCTGTGGACAGCTTATTTGAATTGTTGGCTGAATTGAGTTTCCTGCAGTTGCAGAATTGATTTCTACACTTTCTTGCTGGATGTTAACTGAGGGTTGTTCCCAGTTTCTAGAATTTTCTGCCTCCCTAGCTCATGGCCTCCTTCTTTCATCTTCAGTGATAGTAAGGAGGGTGGAATCCTTCTCATGTCACATTTTTACCCACTCTTCTGCTTCCAAGTTCAAATTTTTAAAACTCATGTGATTAGTTTGGTCCCACTTGGATAACCCAGGATAATATCCCCATTTTAATGAGGTCAATCAATTAGTAACTTTAATTCTATCTTCAACCTTAATTCATTTTTGCAATTTAATGTAACATAGCCAGAGGTTCCCCGAATTAGAAAGTGGATATCTTGGGAGGTTATTATTCTGTCCACTGCAACACACAAAGAGGGAGGTATTTTGCATTACTGTGGAACACGATATTTTTGTTATTTATACTTAGAGTAATACAGTCTAAAACAAATCCCTGCAAATAAATCTTAAATTTTATTCATTATTTTTTATTAGTAATATTGATATTATTATTTTCAGAGTGCTTTGAATATGCATGCTTGTGCATGTACAAACAAAATAAGAAATTATATTTATATTATTAGCTATGAAGTTTTCTTGTATAAAAGAAAATTATAAAAATCTGAAAAGTCAAAACAATGTAATCTTAAAATCAGGAGAAAATAGTATATACTCATGATTTTAAACAGTTAGTAATATAAATCCATTAATACACATACACACACACATATATACTCCTAGGTTTTCCTTTAAAGAAGCCATTAAGCAATTAAAAAAAAAAAAAAAAAAGCACTCCGTTGTTATTATTACACTAAGTCTTAGGCTGTCTGCTCTAATTATTTTGCCCATGAAAAAGCAACTTAAGGCTCCTGGGAGGAAATGCTGATTCCAAATCTGGTGCAAGAGATGTGTTGTAGGAGGGTGAGAGATTTTGTTGAGAAAAAAATTAAGAAATAACAGGGTTATGCCAACAGGACACAGGAAAGGATATAAAGGGGATCCCATTGAATCTCAAAAAACAAAACCTGACTGAAACTAATTTCTTATATTTATAAAAATGAGCTTTTAATGATAAGGGAGAAAGAGAAATTGGGTATCTTTACCTGTTAATGCAATCGATCTTCTTGATTGAAAAATACCATATTTTTATGCAAAAACATGTGACTTCTAAGTTCGTTTGCCAACAGCACGTTCCCCTAGAGAGGTGTTTTCATAAGCACCACTATAACAGTTATTGTTTACATGTTGCTGTAAAAAAAAATTAGAATAGCAGTACTTACAAAAATACCTCGGGGGGGAAGATGCAGTTGGCAAACATAGAAGATGTGCACCGTTTGCATAAAAATACAGTAATTTAAGATGTACCCTAAATTTTCTGTGTGTATTGTATTTCAGTTTAAATATGTGACTCTAATTTATGAGATTACAACAAACAAACAAACAAAAACTTCATTACAGAAGAATTGCAGCTAATAACTTTTTATTAGTAAATATGGTAATAGGAAACCCTGGTGGCATAGTGGTTAAGTGCTATGGCTGCCAACCAAAGGGTCGGCAGTTCGAATCCACCAGGCGCTCCTTGTAAACTCTATGGGGCAGTTCTACCCTGTCCTATAGGGTCGCTATAAGTCGGAATCGACTCAAGGGCACTGGGTTTGGTTTTTGTTTTTTTTTTTTTTAAATGGTAATAAAAATCACAATCTTTCAATTTCTAATGAATTAATTGATTCAAGACAAAATAACCCAAGAATTAAATCATTAGATGTACTGTGGATGACAACACAATGTAGGCATGAGATAATACTATCTGTACCACTCTTCTATTTACAACCAGTTACTATATATGCTCCTGGATGTATTATAATATAAAGTTCATAGCACCAATCATGAATTCTAGAAAACAGAAATAAAATAGAATCTAATTAAGCCTCTGAACTTACTATCTTTTTGTTGTTGTTAGGTGCTGTCAAGTCAGTTTTCATTCATAATGACCCCCTATGACAGAATAGAAGAGCCCCCATCATGTTTTCTAGGTTGTAATCTTTATGGGAGCAGATAGCCAGGTCTTTTATCCTTGGGGCAGCTGGGTGGATTTGAAACGTCAATTCCTTGGTTAGCAGCTGAATGTTTAAGCATTGCACAAGCAGGGCTCCTTAATATTTTGTTTAGTAGGATACAAAACCAGGAGAACAAATTAAGTGATAGCACAAGTAAATGAATCCAGAAGGTAAGACATTCAACAAGATAACTGACCCAGTTTCTTCAACAAGAAAATGGTATTAAAAATAAAATAGAAACTGTATTAGTTTGGGGGAGACTTAAAAGACGTAAAGGGGAATAAACATGAGTATGAGCCAGATATTGTAAGATACCAAGAAATAACTATTAATTTTTTTGTATAATAATGCCAAGTTTTTTCAGTGTAAGTAAATATCCTTTTTTTTTTTTTCTTCCAGATGCTGGGATTGATGTGCACTATCATAAAGTGATACATGTCTGAGATTTGATTAAAAATACTGGGAGGACAGGATGAAGTGAGTTTAGCAAAGGTTTCACAAATATTGATTTCAGATAATGGGTGTGTGGTGTTAATTATACTGTCATCGATGTCTTCGTGCTTACGATTCTCATAATAAACTTTGCTGCTGTTGTTGTGCCACTGAGTCTATTCCAACTCAACTTACAATGACCCAGCAGGACAGAGTAGAACTTCCCCATAGGGTTTCCTATGCTGTAATTTTCAGGAAAGCAGATCACCAAGTCTTTTCTCCTGCACAGTGGCTGGTGGGTTTGAACTGCTGAAAAAATGATATGAACACATTATTCAAACAGATTTGAAAATGTGTATAGTACGTTCCCAGCAATGTACAATTTTCCAAATATGACACTCAAATAAATAAAAAGTCCACATGTCATGTAACCACCAACAGACCAGAATTACAAGTAAAAGTCTTCCCACAGAGAAAACAACAGGCTTAGAACATTTTCCTGGTGAGTTCTATAATAGAGCCCAGGAACATAACTTGATTTTACATAAAATCTTCCACAGAAAAGAATAGGATGAAATGTCCCTCAAGTTATTTTATGATGCTAGAAAAACTTTAGAAAGCAAACAAGAAGAGCATAAGAAATTAAAACTATGGACCAGTTTCACCTACAAATATGAATTGCAAATGCTTGCAAATGGAATTTATCAATGGATAAAATAATTTAAAAACCAACAGCATGTATACTTCCTTAGGCTCTATTTTTTAGCCCTCTGGGCTAAGATGTTACCTCACACTGTACATCAAATCAACACCATTTGTATTAGCCCTAGATGTGCACAAGAAAAATATGTAATAAAATGATTGCAGTGTAACTACTATAAAAGTTTACAGTAATTAAAAGACTGATTTGTACAACAGCTTTATTGACTCATCATGCACACTGTTTCTTACAAGAAAAAAAGCAGAAAATATACAAGAAAAAATATTAACGTATTCATATACATTTAAATTGCAATCTTCTGGCTTAGGACCTTAGTCTCATGGGACAATTTAGTCAATTGGCATAATATAATTCACAAAGTTCATGGTCTCCATCCTAGGGAGGTGCATAGTATTTGGGGTCTTAAAAGCTTAGGAGCAGCCATGTAAGATACAATTATTGATTTCTACTCACCAAGAGGAATCTCTGGTGGTGTAGTGGTTAAGAGCTACGGCTGCTAACCAAAAGTTGACAGTTTGAAATCACCAGGCCCTGCTTGGAAACCCTGTGGGGCAGTTCTACTCTGTCCTATAGCGTCGCTGTGAGTCGGCATCAACTCGACAGCAATGGGTTTACTCACCAGGAGTGAAAGAGAAAGAAGGAAACCAGCAAAACAGAAAAGAAACTAGCCTATGGGGCTAATAGCCTAAAAGAACAATGGCCTCTTCTACCCTGAGGCTAGAAGAACTAGATGATGCCCAGCTACCACCACCAACCATTCTGATCAGGACCACCATACATGGACCCTGATAGGATGGGAGCAAAACAGAGAACATAACTCAAATTCTTAAAAAGTCCAGACTGATGGGCCAGTTGAGACTAGAGGATTCCCTGAGACTATTGCCCAGAAGAACTCTTTAAACCTTGTACTGAAACTATCCCCTGAGGTCGCCTTTTAGTGAAAAAACATATTGGCACACAAAATAAAGGATATTACCCAGAAGTGCAGTGCTCCATTAAAGGGAAAAAAAAAAAAAACTGTACTAGAATAAAAGGTCAATATTTGTTCTAAAGCAAAGATGAGAAGATAAGTGGTCAGGGAAACTGGAGTACTGGAAATGGAATAAACAGAATGCAATTAAAGATAATGTTGACACAATGTGACAAAAGTAACTGATGTATAAATTGTCAAGTGGGAACCTAATTTGCTGTGTAAACTCTCACCAAAAACACAATAAGATATTATTATTAAAAAATAAAATGAGATACTACTTCTGACCCACTAGGATGACTGCTATCAGAAAAGCAGGAAACAACAAGTGTGGAGATGATGTGGAGAAATGAAAACCCTCATCCATTGCTGACAGAAATGTAAAATGGTTCAGCCTCTGTGGAAAATATTTTGGTGGTTTCTAAAAAAGTTAAACACAGAATTATCATTCAATCCAGAAATTTCACTTCTAGGCATACACCCAAAAGACTTGAAAGCAGGGACTCAAACAGATACTTGTACACCAGTGTTCATTGCCACATTATTCACAAGAGTCAAATAGTAACAACAACCCAAATGTCCTCCAAAGATGAATGTATAAGCAAAAAGTTGTATATACATACAATGGAATATTACTCATTCATAAAGAGAAATGAAGTTCTGATAATTGCTGTAATACGGATGAACCTTGAAAACATTATGCTGAGTGAAATACATCAGACTCAAAAGGATAAATATTGTGTGGTTCCAGTTTTATGAAATATCTAGAATAGGACATATCTAGAAACAAAAGTGCATCAGTGTTTACCAGGGAGTAGAAGGGAGAGAGAACGGGGAGCTATTGCTTAGGTGGTACTGGGCTTCTGTTTCGGATGGCAAAATAAATGTTCTTGAAATGTGTAGTGGTGATAGCTGCACAGCATGGTGAATGCGATTAAGGTCACTGAGTTGAACACTTAAGACTGGTTGAAACAGCAAATTTTTTTGTGACATATATTTTACCACAATTTAAGAAAAAGGAGAAAATAATTGTAATCTTCTGTTCATCAGAAAAATAATGAAAAGTTCACCTACAAACTTGAAGAAAAAAATCATAAACGCATAAAATTGATAAATTATTAGACAAAAATTAGAACCTGCATAAAAGCCTAAAATCATAAGAAAAAGATAAACAATAAATGAGCTAAATATATGAACTGATACTTCAAAGATAAATATATTATAAATGATATATTAAAGCACACTGAATTTCATTAGTATTCAATGGGATGCAAGTCATATCACCATTTTCTACTGACCAAGTTAAAAAAATTAAAATTCCTGACAATAGAAACTCTTAAAGAGCATGTGGAACAATTAAAATGCTTACAAAACATTGGGAAGAATGTAAATTTTTACAACTGCTTCAATAAATTTCTTAAAATTATGGAGTACATCAAAATATATGCAAAAGATGTGATCCTGAAAATTTATTGTAAGCATATGTCTATAGAAACTCCAGAACAAAAAGACATGAAAAGGAATGGCCATAGTTGCATTATTTTTTATTTTGAAAACCTGGAAACAATGCAAATGTCTTTTAACAAAAAAACACTAAGCTGCGTGCATAAACACGTGTCATTTGCCTCAAAATTATAAGTAGTGATAAGACTGCTGCTATACTATTTGATTAGGGGTAGAAAAATAACCAATCCCTTGCAAAGCAGATTATGTGGATAGCAAACCATCAATCCCATGCAAGCTGTTTATGCAGATTACAAACTGACCAATCCCTTGCAAGTAACTTAAGCAGATAACAATTCTTTATCAGATTGCGACAAGACCAATCATTTTCTGAGAATTACAAGACCAGGGCCAGGAAGATCACATAAAAGAAAGCCAATTTCACTTCATTAGTAAATAAATTATGAATAACATTGTGAAGAGAGGGAATTCCAGAACACTTAATTGTGCTTATGAAGAACCTGTACATAGAACAAGAGGTAGTTATTCAAACAGAACAAGGGGGGGACTGCATGGTTTAAAATAAAGACAGGTGTGAGTCAGGGTTGTACCTTTTTTACCATACTTACTGGATCTATGTGTTGAGCAAATACTCCTAGAAGCTGGACTACGTGAAGACGAACACATCAGGATTGGAGGAAGACTCAATCTGCAATATGCAGATGACAACCTTGGTTGCTGAAAGCAAAGAGGAATTAAAATACCAATGAAGATCAAAAAGACCACAGCCTTCAGTATAGATTGCACTTCCACATAAAGAAAACAAAAATCCTCACAACTGGACCAATAAGCAACATTATGATAAACAGAGAAAATATTGAAGTTATCAAGGTCTTGATTTTACTTGGATTCACAATCAACAACCACAGAAGCAATAGTCAAGAAATCAACTGACATGTTGCACTGGGCAACTCTGAGCAGAAAATCTCTTTAAAGGTTAAAAAGCAAAGATGTTACTTTGAGGACAAAGATGAGCCTGACCCAAGATGTGATATTTTCAATCACCTCATATGCATGTGAGAGCTGGACAGTGAATGATGAAGATCAAAGAAGAGTTGATGCCTTTGAATTATGGTGTGGGTGAAGAATATTGACTACACCAGGGACTGCTAGAAGAATGAATAAGTCTCCTGGAAGAAGTACGAGAGTGCTCATCGAAAGTAAGGATAGTGAGACTTTGTCTCATTACTTGGGACATGTTATCAGGAGGGACCAGTCCCTACAGAAAGATATCATGCTTGGCAAGGGAGAAAGTGAACAAGAAAAAGGAAGACCCTCGATGAGAGGAATTGACACAGTGGCTGTGAGAATGGCACAGAGCCGGGCAGTGTTTTGTTCTGCTGTACATAGGGTAAATATGAGTCAGAACTGCCTCAATAGCACCCAACAACAACAAAAACAATAGTAATAAAATTGATGAGTACCTAACAGTAGAATCCAGGCACCCACTGACAATTTTCCTAATAAAGGGGTCAAAATGGGAATAGCTAAATTCTTGAAATGTGTGAATAAATGGAGATGAGGCACTAGACAGTAATTTGAAAGGCAAATTAAGGTAAGTTAATTTCATTTTGTGTACATCAAGGGTTGTCAGGTTTCACGGTGGATAAGGAGGACAAAATGCCAACCCGAACATAAATAGTAACCTTTTATTTACTTAGTGGAATAGTATAAGCAAGAAGCCAGAAAGAAATACCTCGCTCCCCTATTGTTATGTTTTCCCTTGTGAAGTGGCCCAAATGAGGGTGAGATATATCAGTGCAGATAGAAGGGTTAACTCACTTAAAAGGTAGCCCTAAACAATAGTCTCCAGTCATATGATGGATGGGGGTGAGTAGAGAGAAAGCGGGAATGGATAGAAGTGGAAAAGTACTGAGTACTGAGAAGAAAGTGTCTGCAGCCCCCAGGTATGGAGGTCTTGGCAGACCTCGGTTGAGGGCCTTCAAGAAGGTTGCCTCTTAATGGAGCCATTTGGGCCAGGATTGCCCTAGCATAGCCATACCAAGAAGCAGAGTGCTCGGTCCTTGATTGAAACTTCCTCCGTACTGTCAAGTCTTGTCTGGGAGGGTGGGTTTCTCCCATAGACTCTGCTAGATAAGCCTTTGTAAGCACCTGTGGTCAAGCCTTAAAGCGTTTATCTTGGACATGGGCTCTTCAGTTTATTTTTTACTTATATATTTACTTATTAAAATACATTAATGGTTATATTTCTGATCTGAAAAATCATTACAGTGAAGGAAAGTTTCTGGAAAGTGTATAATATATGAAGGAATTTCATAGGATTGAGGAGGGGTATAATTTTTAGAATGCCCTTGGCTCACAAACTTGACTCCTGTTTAGATATTTACCTTAATTTCAATTATGGAATCCTTTTTTTTTTTAAAGTTTTCTGTTTAGGTAAGCACAATCAAACATTTTAAAATATCTTTATTACAGTTTCACTATGTTCATATTGTTGTGAATATTCATGCACAATACTTGAAGCAGGGCTTTGAACCAAAAAGTGCTATAGAGTTTTATTTATTTTTTTGATGACACTTCTGGTATTTTCACTAATTCTTCTTAATTCCTTTTAAATATAGAATTACCCAGGGCTTTTTACCTCAGGGAATCTCTATTTTTGCTTTTGTATTCCAAAGCCTGAGCCCTTTGACAAAAAAGAGGACTTGACTCATCGGCAAAAATATAAGAGATACATATTATAAATGCCTTTATGACTTCACTAACCACTCGGCTCACCTCTGCCTCAAGTATATTTTTATGAGTTTGGGCAGCTGGTGATTGAGAGGAAGTAATAGAAAGAGAAATACTAGTATGTTCCAGGGAAAGGGCCCTTGTTCTCTGGTTTCCATGTTAAGCCCTGTGAGATGGTAAAACTCTATAATGAGAAGAATGCTTGATGACATTATTTAGGCAATCTGGGCCTCAAATAGGCTTGTAGAGATTTCTGTACTTAACAGGCTCAGACATAGCCAGGTTTCTGTATTTTCAAGTACTGCTTTGAAGCACTAGAGGGAGCTATGTGTGTAGAAACGAAACTTCTCAAATACAGCATGTAAATTTATGACCTGGTAATAGAAATCCTGACTGGTAGCTCAGTAAATGTCTGAGAGGTCAGTTGACATGAAATCCAAGCTCCCATTCTCAATGCTCGACAATACATAAACACCTCTCCTTAGCAATTTGGGCAAAATACTCATTTTCTCCTTAGAACTATAGAGGAAAATCTCAAAATACATGGGAGAGACAAGCAGGAGTGGTTCAAGATGACTCCAGAAACTCAACTTGCGTAGCAAAGGCCTGGATGGAAATAGGCTTTACCTGCCCTCGCAAGAAGAGTTGCTCCTCTATTCAATTTCTTGTGAGAAAGGATGGAGGAGACTCCTTTTTTTCAAGAGCCTGCATCTAAGTTCAACCAACACACACTTTCAAGAAAAAAAGAAATCTTGAACAGCTGGTCTTCATATTAACAAAATCTATCTCCCTATCCATCATTGTTTACTGAAAACACACAGCATTTCCACTGCTTACATTAAAAAAAAAAGGCTCTATGGTGATAAGAGGCTGCAATGTGAGGAGGGTTCTGCTGTAGTATTTGCTGTAGCACAAACCCACTTTGTGTCCTTCCGTAGACTCTGTCCTCTGCACACCTCTCTGTGGAAAATGAGAGCCCAGAAACAGTGTTCTTTCTTACTGCCCTCGGCAATATACAACCTGTTCCTTAGCCTATACCTGGGAAAGTTGAATGATCTCCAAGCTTGTTTCATGATAAAAGAGAATTGAAATTTCATGGGGCAAAATGGCAGAGACTAGCAGAGAACAGGAAAGAAGAAAATAGGTATTCTTTCATATATTCTTATGAAATGCTCAGCAATTGGAGAATAAAATTAAAATCGGATCTGTTTAAAGAAAAATATAATTGATATGGCAAAACTGTTTAAATATGTAGTTATAAAATGTATAGGCTTACACTGAGTTGCTTCAGCTATTCACTAGCAATATAAAATCGATCTAAGTCAAAAAGCTTCTATAAATTATCCAGAAAAATTCATTTTTCATGTGAACTTAAGTGAGTCATGACAAAATCTCAAAAGGTTAAGCTAGGCTAGAAAAGAGTATTTTTAGGGACTGAGATGGTTAATTGTAAGCTAAACCTTGCAAGGCAAGAATCTAGCTAGATTTGGACAGTTGTTGTTTCTGTTAGGTGCCGTCTAGTTGGTTCCGACTCATAGCAACCCAGTGAACTAATACTGCCTGGTCCTGCACCATCCTCAAATCAGTGTTATGTTTGAGCCGATTGTTGTAGCCACTGTGTCAATCCACCTCTTTGAGGGTCTTCCTCTTTTTTGCTGACCCTCTACTTTACCAAGCATAACCTCCTTCTGCAGAGACGGGTGCCTCCTAATAACATGTCCAAAGGATGCGAGAAGAAATCTCGCCTTCTTCCGAGACAGATACGTCATTCCTCTGGCAGTCCATGATACTTTCAATATTCCTTGGCAACACCGTAACTTAAATATTATGGCGAAGAAGAATTGTCTTCTCCTGTCTTCCTTTTTCATTGTCCAGCTTTCACTTGTATATGAGGCGACTGAAAGCAGCATGACTTGGATCAGGCACAACTTAGTCATTTAAGTGACATCTTTGCAAAGTTTTTTTTTTTTTTTTAATAGCTTTTATTTGGCAGGAAGGCTGAGGTGAGAATCTTGAAGAAAATCTTGATGAGCAATCTATTTATCAGAAGAGTCCTGATGAGTGAGCTGTTGCAAATGATAGGTAAGCTGTTTAATTATTTTACAGATCTATCTTTCTCAAACTTTTTTTTTTTTTTTTTTATCTTTCTCAAACAAATATAGCTTGGAGTAAGCAGCCAAATTATTTTTGCTGGATCTCAGAATTATTTAATATAAGGACATGAATTGTGTTTCAGCTCTCACCCTAACTTCAATTTTCATATCAGTCTTAATTATCTAGTGCTGCTATAACAGAAATACCACAAGAGGATGGCTTTAACAGAGAGAAATTTATTCTCTCAGAGTCTAGTAGACTACAAGTCCAAATTCAGGGTGTTGGCTCCAGGGGAAAGCTTTCTCTCTCTGCTGGCTCTGAAGGAAGGTCCTTGTCATCAGTCTTCCCTTGGTCTGGAAGCATCTCAGCACAGGAACCTCAGGTCCAAAGGACACTCTCTGCTCCCAGTGCTGCTTTCTTAGTGGTATAAGGTCCCCAGCTCTCTGCTTGCTTCCCTTTCTTTTTTTATCTCTTGTAAGATAAAAAGTGGTAGAAGCCACATCCCAGGGAAAGTCCCTTTACATTGGATCAGGGGTATGACCTGAGCAAGAGTGTTACATCCCACCCTAATCCTCTAACCACAGACGGAGATTATGATTTATAACACAGAGGAAAATCACAAAATGGAGGGCAACTACATATGGCCTAACCAAGCTGAAACATATTTTAGGGGGACATAATTCAATCTATTACAATATCTATATAGGAGGAGAAAATGATTGATTCTACTAAATTTTAAGTATCTTTTGTTTTAAATTTTGATCATTTTACATAATCTGAAAGTGACTATGAAGCTGAATTATATTTTGAAAATTAAATTTTATTTTATTCTAAAAATAAGAGTTTCTTTATCCACTGGATTTGGTATTGAAGGTCATTCCTTGTATCGCACGGATATATCAGGAAGGTATGGCCTATGACTAATATTTACACAGTGATCATGAAAATTAATTATATGTTCCTTAGACTATACATGGCTGATACAGTCTTTCTGAGGACTGATTTTGCTAACTTTTTCTCATTAAAATATGAAAAAATTATTTCATATAAAATTATATTTAAATTATATCAATATTAAAATATCTGTTTTTAATAGCATACAAAGAATAACATACTCTTTGATATCAGGTTTTAATAAACAAATTAAATATCATGAATAACAGCTGTTCTGTTTTGCAAATATTTTTGAAAACAGATTGCCTTAGTTATCTAGTGCTGCTATAACAGAAATAACACAAGTGGGTGGCTTTAACGAACAAACATATTTTCTCTTGATTAGGAGGCTAGAAGTCCAAATTCAGGGCACAAGCTCTATGAGAAGGCTCTCTCTCTCTCTCTGTCCACTCTAGAGGGTGGACCTTGTATCTTTCCAGCTTCTATTCCTCAGTTCCTGGGCAATCTTCATGTAGTATGGCATCTGTCTTCCCCTATGCCAGCTTGCTGGCTTGTCCTAATCAAAGACGATTGGCTTAAAACACACTCTACATTGTTATGGTCTCTTAAAATGACAAAGAAAACTCATTCTCAAATGGGATTATTATCACAGGTATAGAAGTGAGAATTTAAAATACATATTTTGGGGAACACAAATCAATCCATAACACAGATCTTAATCAGTAATGAAAAGTTAATTTTTAATGGTAAAACCAGGATACCTTTTCTACAGGGTCAGCAAAAAAGAGGAAGACCCTCAATGAGATGGATTGACACAGTGGCTGCAACAATCGGCTCAAACATAACACTGATTTGAGGATGGTGCAAGACCAGGCAGTATTAGTTCACTGGGTTGCTATAAGTTGGAACCAACTAGACGGCACCTAAAACCTCTGAAGAAAATTGCATTTAATCGTATTTATTTTAACTAGAGATTAATTTTATCATTCATGGTTCAATCAGAAAATCGGAATCAGTTGTTGTTGTTAGGTGCCCTCAAGTTAGTTCCGACTCATAGCAACCCTATGTACAACAGAACGAAATACAGCCCTGTCCTGTGCCATCTTCACAGTCATTGTTATGCTTCAACCCATTGTTGCAGGCTCTGTGTGAATCCATCTCGTTGGGGTCTTCCTCTTCTTCATTGAACTTCTACTTTACCAAGCATGATGTCCTTCTCCAGGAACTGAGTCCTCCTGATAACATGCCCGGAGTATGTGAGACAAAGCCTCATCATCCTTGCTTCTAAGGAGCATTCTGGCTGTACTTCTTCCAAGACAGATTTGTTCATCCTTTTTGCGGTCCGTGGTATACTCAATATTCTTTGCCAATACTGTAATTCAAAGCCATCAATTCTTCATCACTCTTCCTTATTCATTGTGCAGCTTTTGCGTGTATATGAGGTGATTAAGAACACCATGGCTTGGGGTCAGGAGCACCTTAGTCTTCAGGGTGAAATCTGCACTTTTTAACACTTTAAAGAGGTCTTTTGCCGCAGATTTGCCCAATCCAACGCATTTTTTGATTTCTTTACTGCTGTTCCATGGATGTTGATTGTAGATCCAAATAAAATAAAATCCTTGACAACTTCAATCTTTTATCCATTTATCATGATGTTGCTTATTGGTCGGTCCAGTTGTGAGGATTTTTTATGTTTTTATGTTGAGGCTTAAGCCACACAGAAAACTGTGGTCTTTGTTCTTCATCAGTAAGTACTTCAAGTCCTCTTCACTTTTAGCAAGCAAGGTTGTGTTATCTGCATAACACAGGTTCTTAATGAGTCTTTCTCCAATCCTGATGAGGCATTCTTCTTCATATAGCTCAGCTTCTCAGATAATTTTCTCAGCATACAGACTAAGTATGGTGAAAGGATACAGCCCTGAAACACACCTTTCTGGACCTTAAACCACACAGTATCTCCTTATTCTCTTCAAATAATTGCCTCTTGATCTATGTACAGGTTTGTCATGAGCATAATTAAGTGTTCTGGAATTCCCGTTCTTTGCAATGTTATCAGAAATTTTTATGATCCACTCAGTTGAATGCCTCTGCATAATCAATAAAACATCAAAACCAGTAGGAGATATATTTTTAGAGCTTTATTGCAAAGAATTGGCTTATGCAATTGTGAGGGCTGGCTGGGCAAGTCTGCAAGCCATTGGGCAGGTCATCGGGTAGGGCAGGTTGGAACTCTTTGGCACATGCTGAAGTTTTTGTCCACAGATAGAATTTTTCTTCTTCAGGGATGCCTCACATCTGCTTTTAAGTCCTTTTTTAGGACTCTGATTGAATCAGGCACACCCAGATAATTTAGAATAGTTTCCCTGTTCAGAGTCAACTGATTATGGACTTTAATCACACCTAAAAATACCTTCCCAGAAACTTCTAGATCACTATTTGATTATTAACTGGGAATTTTAACCTGGTAAACTTAACACATCAAAAGACCATCATATTAATATTATCTCTTTCACTTCCTGACAAGTGTTAAAATTTTCATAATGATCGTATTTTTTCCACATCCAATACAACTATTGTAGCTTTAGCAGAACATGATTTTGTTCAAACTGTTCTAAAGCAATTTTTGTGTTACAATTCCCCATATAATTACAAGAAAGGGTTTTAGAAGCAATTGTATGTCCTGAAACATTATTAAATATTTTTTAATTCTAAAATATCTGATAGTCATAATCATTTGTCCATAATCTGTATACTTGGTTCAAAGTGAAAATTGAGTAAAATTTATTATTATAAATTATTATTTATAATAAATTATAATATAATTATAATTATAATAATTATATTACTATAAATTATTATTTATAACTATATTATAATTATTTATAATTATATTATAAATATATTATATCTGTATACTTGGTTCAAAGTGAAAATTGAGTAAAGATTTATTATTATAAATTATTATTTATAATTATATTATAATATAATTATTATTTATAATAATAATAATATTATTATAAATTATTATTTATAACTATATTATAATTATTATTTATAATTATAATTATTTATAATAATAAATCTTTACTCAATTTTCACTTTGAACCAAGTATACAGATTATGGACAAATGATTATGACTATCAGATATTTTAGAATTAAGAAAATATTAAATAATGTTTCAGGACATACAATTGCTTCTAAAACCCTTTCTTATAATTATATGGGGAAATAATAATTTATAATAATAAATCTTTACTCCATATAATTACAAGAAAGGGTTTTAGAAGCAATTGTGTGCTTCAAAGTAAAAATTGAGTAAAGATTTATTATTACAGGTGCTCTTAAATCAATCTCAGCTCATAGTGTCCCCATGTGACAAATGGAAGAGCCTCATTAGGTTTTCTAGGCTATAATCTTTATAGGATTGGAGAAAGACTTATTAACAACCTTTCATATGCACGTAACACACCTTTGCCTGCTGAAAGTGAAGAGGACGTGAAGCACTTACCGATGAAGATCAAAGACTATAGATCAAAGAATATGTAGCCTTCATTGTGGATCAAATCTCAATATAAAGAAAATCCTTACAACTTCTCTGATAAGGAACATCAGAATCAATGGAGAAAACATTGAAGTTGTCAAGGATTTCGTTTTACTTGGATCCGTAATCAATGCCCACAGAAGCAGCAACGAAGAAATCAAATAACGTTTTGCATTGGGCAAATCTGCAGCAAAAGGCCTCTTTAAAGCATTAGAAAGCAAAGATATCACTTTGAAGACTAAGGAGCACCTGACCGAAGACATGGTATTTTACTCACCTCATAGGCATGAGAAAGCTGGACAATGAATAAGAAACCAAAGAAGAAATAATACCTTTGAATTATGATTTTAGTGAAGAATATGGAATAAACCATGGACTCCCAGAAGAACAAACAAATCTGTCTCAGAAGAAGTGGAGCCAGAATGCTCCCTAAAAGCAAGGATGGAGAGACTTTATCTCACTAACTTTAGATTATCAACTTTGATTATTTTGTTATTAGAAAAGGCTAGTTTCTGAAGAAGTACAGCATGCTTGGTAAAGTAGAGGCTCAGTGGAAATGAGGAAGCCCCTCGATGAATGGCTTGACATAGTGGCTGCAACAATGGGCTCAAACATAGCTTTGGTTATGAGAATGACTCAGGATTGTTCTGATTTGCATAGGGTCACAATAACGGAACCAATTAGATGGCACCTATCATCAACAATCTTTACAGAAGCATATCACTAGGTCTTTCTCCTTTGGAGCCCTTGAGTGGGTTCTAATAGCCCACCTTTCCGTTAGCAGCCAACGGCTTAACTGCTGTGCCACCAGGCCTCCTTGCACAAAGATTATTGCATAATATTTCTAAAAATTCAACATGCCCATTCTCTTCGGCTGGGTTCTCTAGAAAAGCAAAACCAGTAATCCATAAATATATATACAGAGAAAGATTTATTTCAAGGAAATGACTCACGTGGTTGTAGGCTCTGGAATGTCTCAAGTCCATGGGTCAGAATAGAGGCTTCTCCTGATTCACGTAACCACAGGGGCTGGAGAATCCGAGACCATCAGGTCAGAAAACAGGGCTCTTTCCCACAGGCTGCAAAGATCGAAAAATCCCAAGGCCATCACGCAAGACCGTAGGTAAGCTGCTAACTCAAGTCCCGCAAACCGGAGGTCAGATGAAAAGCAGCCAGTTGAAGGATCCGGAGCGAGCAAAAGCCCATACACCATGCCAGAATGTCCACGAATATTAGATGCAGGCCACATGCCAAAGGAGACTCCCTTTCAACTGATTGGCTTCTTGAAGCAGATCCCATCATGGAGGTGATCATGACATCATACGACTGCCAAACCACTGAGAACCATGGGCCAGCCAAGTTGGCACGCAACCTTAACCATCACAGCCACCTACATAACATCTCACTATGATCTGCACTAATGATTCTCATACTTTTCTGGTAAAGGGCCAGGTAGGAAATATTTTAGGCTTTATGGGCCATACAATCTCTGTCACAACTCTGCTATTGTAGTGAGAATGTAAATGAATGAATGTGGCTATGGTTGAATAAAACTGTACTTTTGGACACTGAAATTTCAACTTTGCATAATTTTCACAGTTCATAAATATTCTACTTCTGATTTTTTTCCCAAACTCTTAAAAATATAAAAAAAACCTTAACCCATGTTGTTATTTTGGATCCCTTTGACTCACAGATGCCCCATGTTATAGAGTAGAACTTCTCCACAGGGATTTTTGGCTGTAATCTTTGTAGAACTATGGGTACTGCAAAACAGGTGGTGGGTGCAATTTGATAAATGGGCCTTTATTTGCTGACCCTTAGTCTATACCAGTAAGTAGTTCTTGAATACTTTTAGTCTATATCATTATTTCTCAAACATTTTGGTCTTGGTATCTCTTTAGACTTTTAAGAATTATTAAGAACCTTGAAATACTTCTGTTTACATGGGTTACACCTATTGGTTATACTGTATTAAAATTAAATCTAAATTTTAAAATAGTTGTTATTTCATTTAGATTACAATTAAAAAGCCAATACATGGTAAACCCACTATTTTTTGTTTTGTTTTTTAATAAACAGTACCTCTATTTTCTAAAACAATAATAAAAAAAAAATCAATGGCAGTGATAGTGATTCACGTTTTTACAAATTGCTTTGATGCCTGGTTTAAGAGGAGACAGCTGGATTCTCATAACTGATGACCGTTTCTGCATTATCTGTTAAGCAGTTACATGTCACATAGCCTACTTAGCTGAACTGTACACTCATGAGCTATTGAGAGTTATAAAGAATAACAGCTTGCCATTATTGGGAAAATAATTTTGATTTCATGTTCCCCCCAACAGGGTCCCTGGGGCATACAATATATGTTAGACCGCCTTGCTAAAAAAGAACAACAAATGTTAATGTCTCAAAAAATTATCTTTCTATGCTAACATTTGCTTCCAATCGTCCTTCATCTTAAATTAATCAGGACCTACGATTTTTCCCAAAGACAACACTTTGATGAACCTGATTCCTAGTCAAGGTGCTCTTTCTCCCACTTCTTATCCCATTCACCACAACAGGCCCCACCCAAATAATTTTCTACATTCCACCTTTTATATCTTTTACATTATTGAGAAATGGATGTCATGTGATAGAAAAGTCTTCATTCTTTTCTCCTCAACATTGATCAAATATTCTTCTCACTGTCTCGGAATTTCTTTGATTTTAGGGTGCTTCCATTTTTCCACCCAGTCTGAGGAACATGAAGTGTTTCTTTTCTCTTCATTTGGAAGGTCAATTCTTTCAAGCTTCCTTGAAGGTCTTACTCTGTCATCTATTTTTTTGTTTGTTTCCAACATATAATTTTTTTCTCGTTTACTACTACATAACCATCTATGAACTAATGTCCTGTAATATGATTTTCACTATCAGACCTAAGACTGAAACACAAAGCATGCAATTCTTTAGTATCATGTTTTTCTTAATATCTTTTTATGGACATAGTTTTTATACTCTCAAGAGATAGTTCAGCAAAACGCCACAGATACACTACTGTTTTCACTCATCCCTTAAGGCAGTAAATATTTAGTGATAAGCTCTGAACGATTTATGGTTGATAGAGAAGAAATATAAACTACTACCTTGGGCTTCATAAATTTGTAGCCTAGTTGAGGAGACAAAAAAATAACAATAATCCCTTTTAGGAAGTACAAAAATAAAAACATCTCAAGTGTGTATATTTGACCACATGCTCCACCTTCAAACTCCTCCTTCGACTTTCCAGGATGAAGTTTCCTGGTTTGTTTCCCATTGCTATTGCAACGCTTTTTCTCTCTTATCTCTCTTGACTCTAAAATCTTCTATTGCTTCTAAATAGAGTCATTTTCTCAGACATCCCTAGGGTTTTTTTTCTTTCTTTCTTCTTTGACTTCTGCTGTAAATTAACCCAAACGGATTTTAGCAAGTGCCAGTTTTTTTGGGTAAATAACAATAAAAAAAAAAAATAGCCCCTAGCAATTAAAGTAGAAGTTGAAAGGTCTTTCTATTACAACTTCGTTCACAGCTGGTGTAGTGTAACAAAATTAATCTTAGATTAAAATCTGCTAAATGCACAAAATGCAAATATTTATAAGAAAAAACTTGAGTGGAAAACACAGCACACAACCTATTCTTCTAGTTAGAGAAAGTCCCCATTCTCAGACTTGCAAACATACTGCATAAACTTTTAGATGCTTGCTCAGATATAACTAGCTAGACCAGCCAACACTCTGATTTGGGCAAAAACTGAGACCTTGCTGAGTACAGGAGATAGAAGACCAGAGTTCAGGACAAGAGTCCCAGAATACAGCTGTACTACTTGGAAGGTGGTAGGATGCTGAGCTTGCTGATAACTTATCCACACTCACAGGCTTTAAATGTCTAGTTTTGTTAACGCTAAAATCTAAATTTTTTTATGCTTGTCAATGATTCTGGCTGTCTTTGTAATATTATTTAAACTATCGGTGTACTTACTTCTGAATGTAGATTGCTATTTAGGTTATTTAAAATGCTACATAGTCATTCAAAGAGTGAATTGCTGACTAGGATATTTTAAGTGCTAAGTGTCTTTTACATGTACTTTGTGTTATTTTGTATATGTTCATATATCAAGTTACCTATCATGATATATTTAAAAGTAAATTACCATACATTCATTAGAGTAACATTTCGGTTCAGATCTCTGTTATTATTTCGAGTTCTCAACTTTTACTGAATATGGTTTCACTTCTTATGTGAGAAATATTATTCAAAGTTTTACCTATAAGATAGTAGTTAAGAGTAGAGATTTTGGAATAAAACTCATTGAGTTGAATCACAATTCATTTAGATTTTGTTTTTTACAAATACCTTAAAGTCTAGTTTTCCATTTCATAAATTGGCAATATTTGCTATTTTTATTATTATATAACATGCCCAATAAATGTTAGGTCAGGTCGGCTGTATTTTCTACCTGGGCATAAGTATTAAAAGTTCATAGTAATATTGTGGCATTATGTTAAAACCAATATAAATGTGAATAACAGAAGTAATTCTATTCTGACATCACTCCTGTGTAAAAACAAAGAAATAGATGAAAACATGTTTTGTTTCTGGCTAAGGAAAATAACATTGTCTTTAAATTTGAGAGTAATAGAGACTGAGTTACACTTTATAAGGCATACATAATTTTTACTCTGAAGTTTTGCTTCCTTTATGCCAATAGCATATTTACAGTTAATAAATTACAAGTCCATAATAGTTTCACGAGATGGTTATCTTTTATGTCCCTACGTAGAGCAGCCTCTGTTTAGAAAGGAGAGGCTATAATTTAATAAAAGAGATTTTGCTTTGGTATTTATAAGACCTGATTTCCATCTCATTCATAATCTTTTGCTAACTTTCATAAGGCAGTTAACCTCTTTGACCTGTAAAATAAATATATCATATTAAAAATAGAAATATTATGTAGTGATCCATAATAGCAGCTGACCTATGAAAGCTATATTTCCATTTCATGTGAAAATCTAGGGCATAGAGAAAGAATTAGAATTCAATATGTTTGGTTCTCCCAAATGTACTGTATGCTATTCATTTCGATATGAATAACAAACCTTTTCCTAGTTTCAAACAATGCCTTTTGGGATATTTTCTATGATGCTTATGTAAAATATCTTGCAGATGCTTTATTCCTTTAACATTTGCAAAACTTGGGTTTCATTCTCATGAGCCTTCTATTTTGTTTAAGGCCGGGTAGGGTAAATGTTGGTACAAAGTCATTAGCATCAAAAAATACCAAGTTGATCAGACAGTAATTCAAAAGCAAATACACATGATTTTATTATAGCGTTACCTGGATTTTACTTTAATGCTCAATAGATGAAAATCATGTTCTACAATTATGTGTTCAGTTGGCTTTCTAATATTGCTCAGAATTATACAATTCTTTGGTTTTTTATAAACAATTATATTTAATAAATTTATTTCATACATTGCCAGTAACTTCTACTTAATTTCGGAGTGTTCAGTTTTCTGTTTTTTAGGAAAAGAATGTGTTATAACTGAGCTGCTTGAGAACCAATCAACTGTTAGCAGCTATGTGTTTTTATTACATCAATTTCATTAATATCAACTTTAGAAAAGGACCAGTATAAAACAACCTTTTCTGTCAATCTAAACATTAGAATTGCATCTCCGAGACCTTTTGCCTTCAGTGAGCAAGGTTTTTTTTTTTTTTGCTTTAAAAAGGATCAAAGATTTCTAATTCATAATTCTAATTCTATGGTTCACAAAGAAGGAATGTCATTAAGAAACAAGGTAAAATACATAACTCTATTGTAGTGAAATAATGTATACTAAATGAGATTGTTTGACTAAAGTGTCTAATTTTTTTTTTTTTCATTTATAGCTGCACATATATAGTGGTGGAAAGTAGAGACTTTAGTTTTTAGCAGTGCAATTCTTTTATGAAGTCAGAGAGTTCTGAATTTGAATGTTGGTCCTGTCAATTATGAGCTACATAAAATTCAGATATGATCTAACATCCCTGAACCTCAGGTAAGTGTCTACCTTGTCAAGGTTTTTTTTTTTTTTAAGTTTAATTAGCAAAACTTTGTCAAAATGTCTAAGATATTGCTTAGTAAATATGAAATAGGCAATATCACTAAAAACAAACAAAATAACCAGTTGTGATTGAGTACATTCTACTCCATAGAGTTTTCCATTGCTCTGATCTTTTGGAAGTGGATTTTTAAACTTTTCTTTTGAGGCAACACTGGGTGGATTTGAACTGCCAACTTTTTGGTTAGAAGCTGAGCTCTTAACCATTTATGCCATCCATGGACTCCTTCAAACCATTATACAATAGTAATAACATATTTTAGTTGTTAACACGTTTTAAAAAATCAGCAAATAATATCCAGAAATCCGGTAAAAAAAACAGAAAAATATTTTATAATTCCAGCAACACTGGTGATATGTCCTTCTAGAGTTTTTATTACTTAGTTGTAAATATATAATACACAATTAAAGACTATTTTAATTTTTAATTTATGTGACAAGCATTCTCCTATATTTTTAGTGTTTTATTTTTAATAATTCCATTGCATTCATTCAAATGGAGAGATGAAAATTCAATTCATATGACTTGAAAAGAGAGAAGCATGTTCACAAATATTACACCAGCACTGCTCATCTCAAACAAATGCAAACACACACACACACACATAAAAAACAGTGGAGAGGTATACCTATCAGAAGAAACCTGGATGTACCATATTTTTATGCAAATAATACACATCTTCTATACTTGTTTGCCGTTTGCTCCCTGCCCCTGTGAGGTGTTTTTGAAGGGCACTGTGCTCATTTTTTTTTCAGCAACATGTACAAAAGGATACGCATGGTGGTGTTTGTGAGGGTGCCTCATGGACAGAGGGGGAGAGCCTGGCCAGTAAACTAGTGTAGAATGTGTGCATTATTTGCGTAAAAATACAGTAGTAGTACCATGTACTGTGAAGAATATTAAAAATACTGAAGATATGTTTATTTTAAGAAAGTCATCATACATTAAGAAGTAATGCAGAAATACAAGCAAAAATCTGCAAATCCTAATATGGAAGGTCAAAAATTGTAGGAGAGGCTAAAACACAGAAGAGGAAGGCACTAACTCATTTGGGAAGGCTTTTACTGTGACAGACCCGAAGATTTCAAAAGGGACCCTGTCCCTTGGATATCTGCCCAAGAATGGACACATTGGAAAGACAAGAGCCTGTAGGTTATGGAAAGCCTCACTGATCTGAATTGCTCTTAAGACTTCCAGACTCGTCCAGAAGTGACTGACCAGCTTTCTGACACGGCAGGAATTTCTAATGACATGGCAAGATCTTGACACGCCATTCCCTGTCTCTACACTGTAACAGACACACCCCAAAAGTGAGCATGGGCCTAGTCACATTATGAATGTGACCAAACAGAAAATTTGGCAATACAGCCTTATGAACAGTAGATTCAACAAACACAGTACTCAAGCAGAAGGAAAGTTTCATTCAGTCACCTCTAACTCAGTCTATCTGCCGAATCACGGAAATGGTAGCATTTGCATCATCTAGCATCTCAACGGAAACTAGGGGACGTTGCTATTTTCTCACAGATTAATAACGGGAGGATTGAATAGAACCCACACATGATTTACGAATAAATATCACGCACGCACACAGACACGAAACTCTCTATTCAATGATGAATATAAGAAAAAAACAACATGGCTCCATAAAAATATGAAATAAAAAGATTAGGTGGGATAAAATTTGGAGTATGATATATTACATAAATTTTAAAAAGTAATAATATTATTTTGCTTCAATTAAAGAATTGGTGATTATTAATTTCTAGACATCTGAAATACTTCTTTTGTCATAATTTCTTTGTGATTTAGAAATCAAAACTAAATGGATGCATAAATATCTGTATGTGTGTATTACTTTTATTTGTGGTTTCCAGAAGTCTTTACGAAACCAATAGTGATCTTAGTTAACTTTTCATATACGTTAAATGCTTAAAGGAACCCATGAAAAATGCTTCATTTAATAAACATTTTTTGAGCAATTAATAGGTAATTACGATGGCTGCTGAGTTTTCCATGAAATAAGATCAGGATTGGGGAAGGGACATTTTTCCTCAACTAAATAAATTTTTCCTCAACTAAATACATAGTATTTTCTTGAGAAGATGGTATATCCCAAACATCTCCACAATCCACTCACACAGTCCAGTCAAAAAAAGCAGTTTTAGTGACCAAGGATTTAGGACTTAAGGAGACTAGGAGGAACATACTGGATCCAATCAAGTATCTCCCTTAAACACCCAGGCTGAATTGTACTTCTTTGCATTGATTTGATTGGCCAGAGACAAGATGGCAGTAACTTGAATCATGGTTTGTGTATTACAAAGCCCAATAGAAATTCTTGAACCTAAGAATGAAAAGAAAAATGTTTTAGATGCAAAGAATCATGCCATAAAACAATTTAGTGAAACGTATAGAACGATGAGAAGCAAAACTTTAACAGGATGGATGGGAAATACAAAAGGTAAGGCTCTTTGAAAAGTGAGTTTAATTTGAGCATCACCATAAGAGTTTGGCTCCTGACTTTAGATATGGATTTGCAAATAATAGTTGCACTATAAAATGTTAGAAGTCTTTACTAGTAAATATGCTTTCTGGTGACTGTTACAGGTACACATGCATCCTTCTCAGCAACTTCATATAATCAAACTTAACATCATCTTCCAAATTATTGGAGTATGCAGGTAACATTCCTAAAACAGTAATATAATGTGTGTGTGTGTGTGTGTTAAACATTGAATTTTTATTAAAGATGTAATCTTATATTTGTCTTTTCCTTTAAGAATTACGTTTGATCATTGACCTATGACTTCACTATTGACATTTACTTACTTTTTGCTAGTAAATAACTTATAAATGAAAAAAAAACTTGTAATTGGGTACCGTAAATATGGGTAATTCAAATATTACCAAACTTGGCTTCAATCTGGACATTGTATAACAAAGGCCTAAAATTAAAAATATATCCTGTTGATGTGCTTCAGTTAGAATGGAGATAGGTGGTTGGTTTGCATTCATAAGAAAGCAACACATATTTTTGCAGATTCTAATACCAACCAACCAACCCAATGCCGTCGAGATTCTAATAGAGTTGTCAATTAAAATCAAATTTAATGACCGTATATATTTTCATTATAATAATGTGGGCTGAGTTTAACATTGAGCATCTTTCTTTTAGGGAATTCAGATAAATATATTTAATGAAGTTTTTATAATTTCCTGCAGACTGTAAACATCACTTCATTGAGTATTGTTTAACCTGACATATTCTGTAACATTCTAAAGATGATATTTTATGGAAACATTTCCACAATTTATTATATTTGTTAATATCAATTTGAGTTCAAACTTTTAAGTACATTTTGGTTAACTCGAGAAATTTAGAGATGTTCTAAGTGAAACATTATAAAAACATATTGTTGATAAAGAAAAGGAATACGAAATCTCTACTTGAATTTATCGATTACATATTATTGTTAAGCATACACGGTAACTTTCCTGACATGATTCCAAACTTTAATGGACCTTAAAAGTAATGGTTGAGCTACTAAAAACTCAGAGTAGTTTGGTCTAAAAACCACTGTATCAGAGTTCATGACTAAATGTACCACAAAATTATAGAGGGCACTTGTACATTAGCAAAATGGAATAATATTTGTAAACATCAAAAATAATGAGTATGACCTTCCAACTACATAGCATCTAACAGACCCTAACCAACAGAAAATAGAGCAAATAAGTAAAACAATGCTTTTTTTTTTTTTTTTTCCTGCACATCAAGACCTTTATCCTCTTTCTGCTGACGTCAATTCTTAATTGCATTGGCTTTCTGGGTGAGCTAGTTCATTGATTAGGTACAAGGTGCATCATTCTTTCACCGTAAAGAAAGTAAAGGTTCACATTTTATTGAGGCTATAAGTGGTCTTTTAAAGAGGTACTACAATAAGCCCAGCGTCTTTTGGATACTTGTTTCTTTTAATGCTTCTTTTCCCTCATGGTTATGGGAAAGTTTCAGTTTTATCCTCTTTTTTGAACAATTATGATAAATTGGACATTGTTGGAAAAATATCCTTTCATTTATATTGGAATGTTTTATTGCAATAGAACTGTGCATAGCTTCAATTAACTTTCTATCACTCTTATGTTTTCAACTTCTTTATCATTTCTCTTTTTGTGTATTCCTATTTTACATTTAATTATATAATTGATCAGTTGAAAAGTTTACTATTTTCCTTCTTTTGTTGTTAAGGCAGCTCCTAAATTTACTAATCAGTTCTTATTTTATGCTTTTTTAATTCATTAATTCCTGCCTCTGTCCTTATTTCTTTCTTCCTTATGCTTTACTTTGTTGCATTTTGATACACATTTTCATATTTCATAAGTTAACGTTTATTCACATATTTATTCTTTCTTGGTTAACAGTGAAAGTTTAAATACTATACTTTTTTACCCTTTTTGCCATAGTCTTAGTATTGACCCTATATAAGGCATGTATAATGACACCAGTTGGTTTAAGTTGTATAATAGTAAATTATTAATAATAAATAAAATTGATTGTTTACTCTAGCTTAAGTTGTTTAAGTGCCTTCTGTACATAGACAATTTTAATATATTACTGTATCTCCATGAGAAAGTTACTAACACCACACTTATTTTATTGATGACATAACTGAGGCATAGAGACATTAAATATCTTGCCCGAGGTCACCAGTTATGAAATAGCAAATTCACAATTTGTACTTACTTAACATTTTTTTTCAGTTTCCTCATTTGCTCTGTTAGAAGGTTTTTATTCTAGCCATATCTCTTAAGTCACAAGATCATAAATGTCTTGAGTTCAGGCAGCAATATCTCACGCTTTATTCCTCCATCACTCCCAAGAATTTTGTACAGTGAGCCATACTTCCCATCCATTCACCCAACCTGAAGACACAAATTAATGTAGAAATTTCATTTAAAAAACAAACACAAAACAAAACAAACCTAAAACAACAACAACAAAAAACTTCTTATCTACCACATCATGAATTTTAAAGGAGAGGTTTTGATTCTTTTTATACTTAGTAACTGTTAGTTTATGTTTTACTATCTTAATGAATCTCCGTGTATATCCCTGAGTCATATAATTACTCAGAGATTAGACTCTTTTCATGGTACCCTCAGTTTGAACCATGTGTCCTGGACTTTAATATTGTCTTCCTTTTCCTTGCATTGTTTCTAATACATGCTCATTCTTCTTATGGACTCTGCAAAAAGTCAAAAGAGATCCCACTCTCCCTCAGCCCATGAAATATCACCTGTTTGGGCCTCACACCCTTATAAACCCTAAATAAATATTTATTATATAATTTTGAAACTTTCCGCTCTTGATATCCATGAGCCACTCAGGCAATGCTATATTATTTCTTTGAAGACTTTGAACTTGGTTTCACATATTACTTATATCCAAATACTCTAGGCTAACCTGAAACTACATTAACGGTCTCTCTGTGTCTCACTTCATAACCTGCACAACTATATAGCACAGTCATGAGCACCTACATGAACACATATTTCTTACTAGTCTTTTACGAATAACTAAAGTCACTATAACTAATTACATAAAAAATGAATTTATTATCTCTATCTCCCATCTATATTCTATCATAATCTGTCTCTCTGTAATATTCCGTATCTAAGTGACTCTCTCCATTAGCTACCCAATCTAAAAAGCCCGAAATATAAGAGAGGGAATAGCCTTGCTTCTATTCTCCACACACCCATTGAAACACAAAGTCTTATCAGATTTTACATCTCAATAATTTACAAAGTCTGCATCAATTTTCCTATGCCCATTCCCCTTGTCATAGTCCAGACATTTATTATACCATGATGGGAGCCTTAGAAAATTCTTAGTGTCAGTCTCAGGTTCTCTAGTGCCACACCTCTATTCTACACTACCCCCAAGTTTTTACACCAATGCCCAACTTAAAATCATTAGCAGCTCCTCAGTAGCTATAGGATAACACTTAAGCTCAAAGTAAAAATTCAAGAAGCACAAGATAGCATTTAAACTTCTTTTGCATGGTCTCATTCCTCACTCATCTCCTTGGTCTTTACATCCATGTGATGCTGTAGTTTATGGTATGTATTAGTTTTCTATTTACTTAAACAGACTCAGAAACATATGGTTCTAAAAATATGTTTATAACACTAGGTTATTAATGTTTTGGGTTATATTAGCTAAGAAAATACATGTTAGAACAGTGGTTGTGTAAAATATGTGCTAAATAATGTACATAGAAAACCTATATTGCCATTATGAGTAAACTTTCAAGCTCCTCCTTTTGAAAATTACCTGTAAGAAACGTACACCCCATGTTTTCTTGAAGCTACAGAAAATATAGCGTTTTAATTATTTTATTTATTTATTTCATGATGGATAAAAGTTACAAATTTTTCTTCTTGGGAATTAAGTTATGACAGAAAGTAAGGATTCTCATTGCTCATTATTTGGAAACTGGATCTACCTACAGTTCTTGACATTTTTGTCTTCTTAATGTGCTAGGAAATTTTTACTATTTAGCCTCTTTCTTTTCACATGTTAGACAATTAAGCTGCCAGAAGAAATAAGTGGACAAGAAATTAGTAAATTAGGTAAAAGAGAGAAAGCTTCTTTAATTTAGAGACTAAGAGAATGTGCAGTTATACTTTTGGAAGCTTTTATTTTAGTTATGACAG
The DNA here is from genome assembly GCF_024166365.1 of Elephas maximus indicus. Classification (NCBI taxonomy): domain Eukaryota; kingdom Metazoa; phylum Chordata; class Mammalia; order Proboscidea; family Elephantidae; genus Elephas; species Elephas maximus. The sequence goes on from NC_064823.1 coordinate 12,815,954, forward strand.
AAATCACAAAGAGAATAGGGTTTCTGATTAATTCGTTACTGTAATATAAAAGCCAGCACCAGTTTGCTAGTATAATTCATCCATTTAAAGAAAAAATTTCTCCTGGAGAGTGAGCAAAACTGTGTTTCTATGTGAATGTATTTAGCAAATGACTAAGAATGCATTGGCTTTGGACTTTTAAGAAAATAAGAATATTAAAGAAATAATGTCCACCAGAGTTCGGAATATATTCATTTAGTGTATTTAAAAATACTTATAAAAAATGGTTTGGTGTACCTTACTGTAGGCTAATGTGCCATCCAGGCCAAGATTATTTTGCAACCAATACAAGATAAAAGCTATCAACACGATGGAATGTGATTGCTGAAGACCTTCAAGAACCCAAGGCCATTCAAATGCAATTTTTAAAAACAGATTAGGAAAAATAAATCTATGATGATAAGGTGGGAAAAACATAAAGAAGTGTTTTGTATATTTTTATATCATGTATTTTTCCTAATAAATTCTATGACATAAACATTAAAGAATATAATATGCAATATATTTTTTTTTATAGTAAGTAAATTATAGATTAAACATATTATTGTTTTAAAAAAAACAATGCTTTTAGTACCATTACAAAATTTAGGGCAGATGATATTCAACAAATGTGTTTTTTTTTTAAATATATGTAAACTTAGTATATTCTTATAAAATATTGTGAGGAAATACTATTCACAGGTACACAGACATTTAATGAAATCATTTTAATTTATTTGACATTGAATTTAAAATACCAATCACGTTGTATAAAAATGTGTCCTTATTCAGTGCACCTCTTGCCCATATTTGGAATATCTAATTCTATATCAAAATAAAGGATCCACCACTACACCTTTATTTTGACATAAAAATAAATATTCCAAATCTGGACAAGAGATGCATTGGAAAAAAAAAAGTCAGCCTTTATTAAAAGAGGATTAAACGGATGAGGGGATTTATCTCTGTAAGAAAATGAACAGTTGTCCTTCAGGTTTAGCTATAAATTAAAATAACAAAATACCCTATAGTAAAATTTTACATGTACATTTGTATCCCATTAGCAAAATAATGTGCTTTGAAGTTGAGATGTTACTGGAAGTTTATCTTATAATAAAATTAGAGAATTTGTTACTAAATAAAAGATAAAGAAGTGAAAGGGAAGTTCCATCGGTGACCATGCCCTAGCAATTTATTTACTTACTTGATTTTAACTGTTGTGAAAAAAACTCCTGGTTTAATAATTGAGAATTGGTAAGGTCACCATTCAAAGGAGTGGCTTTTTCATCTAAAAACTTTTATATATTCAATAACGGCTATCTTGTGGGAGTCCTCGGATGATGCAAATGAGTAACACACTCCTCTCCTAACCGAAAGGCAGGAGGTTCGAGTCCACCCAGATGTACCTTGGAAGAAAGGCTTGGTGATCTCCTTCCAAAAAATCAGTAGTTGAAAACCCTGTGGAGCACAGCTCTGCTCTGACACACACGGGTTCCCCATGAGCCGGAGTTGACTCCAATGGTTTAGTTGCCACCTGGTGAATGATGTAAATTAGTGTTTCTAAAAATATATCCCTTCTCTATTTGGTAAAGTCTACTCTTTTCAAGATGCTATTCAGAATATAATTTGCCCTGTGTGGGAGTACTCAATCCCTACTGCTCCACTGTGAGCTGGAATCGACTTGACTACGCGGGTTTGGTTTGGTTTCGGTTTTACATTTTGTACTAATTGTATTTTATCATACTTACGTGTCCACATCCTCTTGTCCTACTGTATATACGTAATGATCTTCAATTGAATGACGTTTTAGGGTTCTCAAAGAAGATATTTCTGAATGAAACTGGGAGAAGTTAGTGCATAATCTTGTCCTAAATAAATATTTATTTATTTATAAATTAATCTTACAAATTATTCATGTTACTTTAGTCTTATAAAATAGTCATGTTTGTCTCATGATTATAAATTAAGTTCAATTAAGAATTTAGAATTAAAAATATCAGTATCTAGGCACAACGTATATATCCTTACTTTATAGTCTTGAACATTGTAAGTACTAAATGATTAAATTAATTAAAACCACTTCTTGCTACCTGATATTAACCATGGTATAACATTGCTTAGAATTTTCTTTCTGCAGTTCTTAAAGCTAATGTAAGGTCTTAAAAGTGCCCATCTTTTTACAGGAATTCTCATATGGCAGAAGCTTTCTTTTGTATTCACTTTTTGAGTTTTTAATGGTAAGGCTCCCTCACTTTGTTGGTAAGGTTTAATCTTACGAAAGAATTGGGGTCCCTGGGCTGTGCAGAAGGTTAAGGCGTTTGCTGTTAACCAAAACTGTTAGTTCTAGCTCATCTGGAGGCACCTTGGAAAAAACCCTTGGCAATTTAATTCTGAAAAATCAGTCACTGAAAACTCTGTAGAGCACAGATTTACTCTGACACATATGGGGTCACCATGAGTCGGAGTTAGGCTGAGAGCAACTGTTTTCTTGGATGGAAGAAGTAGCACAGTAATATTAAATCTCAATAAAATAGTACTGATTTAATCAAGTATAAGTGATTCAATATAGATTTTTAGTTTTATTGATATAAAGAACTATGACTAAAGATATTGATGTCAATTTGAAAAAGAAAAATAAAACACAGCATATATAGAAAGCAAGTGTATAGCAGTGGAGCATAAAAGGCAAATGAAAGAGTGTATCAGTTTCGAGTTTTAGATAAAATAATCAAACTTTATTGAATTTTATAATTGCTCTTAATATTTTTTTTTTCTAGGCCTAACTCCAATTTAAGCTTTGTAATCCAGAAATGAAATGGCGAAATTAACAAGGTACATTAACTGCTTTTAAAATGGAATCTCTTTATCTGTAACTTAATAATTTTCATGTCCAAAAATTTTCCTTAGATTATGCTTTATCCCATCAAATTCCATTTTTTCATTACTTGAAACCTAATGAAGCCTAGTAGAAACTGCTGTTAAATCAGTTTTAGTCTCAAATTAGTGTTTTATACATCAATACATTTTTGTAGAACATCAAATTCCTATGACTTATATAATATTGTTGCCACTTGGGTTACAGTTTTGTCATTAAAAAAAAGTGCATCATCTAATGCTATCAGAATCTTTCTGTTCCCTTTTATATCTATGATTTATGTTCAATACTATTTATCTTTCATCTCCAGGATTAGAAGTAGAAAAGATTTGACACATCTCAGATTCAAATTGTTCTTCCAAACTTAAATTTTCCCTTCAAACATCTAACATAATTACCTTCAATTAATAAATTTAAGTAATTTCTGGTTCTCAATAATAGATTAATTCATGATGCAAATCTAAAAATAATAATAAAAAGTGATATTCTGCTGTTCTTTTATAGTCTTAATCTCTTTTGGTTTATTGTTTATAATTTAATGTGAAATTTTCAACAGATTTTTCTAGTTTTTATGTTCAGATTTAGTGCTAGCATTAAATGATGATTTTCTATAAATAAAGCAACACATTATCTTTTGAGTTGTTATTTGTTCCTACTCTTTAACGACCTTTTTTTGTTATGCAGGCAAGGCTTTTAAGGATTTATTTGTATGCTTATGTCATGTGCTTTTAAAGGCAAAATAAATCAGATTTGCTTTTCATCTGCTCAAGTAATTTAATTTTGCACGTACCTGTTTAAACTTCATTTCCGGTTTTGCTCATATCTACGTTTTAAGATGATGACTTGATTTAGCCAAAAAATACCGAGGCCACTTTCTTTGTCATTAAAAACAATTTTGGCTTTTGCCACAAATAACTTCACAAGTCACTTGTAAATGTATTCATAGATCAGAATCTTAATATAAGTTTTTTTTTTTTTCCAATCACTATAATTTCTAAAACAAAACGAGACTAATGGGACACACCAGGTCACGGCCAAGGACTAGAAAGAAAGCTGGAGGGGACAGGAAAGCTGGTAATAAGGAACACAAGGTTGAGAAGGGAGAGGGTTGACATGTCGTGGGGCTATTAACCAACATCATAAAAGAATATGTGGACTGACAGTTTAATGAGAAGCTAGTTTGTTCTGTAAATCTTCATCTAAAGTACAGTAAATAATAATAATACAAATAAGTTGATGTTATTGGTAGGTGCAATCAAGTGGTTTCCTAAACATAGTGATCTTATGTATAACAAAAATGAAATGTGACCCGGTCCTGTGCCATCCTCACAATCTGTATTTGAGCCTGTTGTTGCAGCCACTGTGTCAATCCATCTCACCGAGGGTCTTCCTCTTTTTCTCTGACTCTCTACTTTACCAAACATGATATCCATCTCCAGGGACTGGTCCCTCTGATAACATGTCCAATGTAAACAAAACGAAGTCTGGCCATACTTGCTTCTGAGGAGCGTTCTGGCTGTAATTCTTCCAAGAGAAAAATAACATGTTTAATCCCCTGAAAATGATTCCCCTTATTTGCTCCTATTATCTACCTAAAAGAAGATTTTAAGTGCCCATTCTGAAAATTTACATTTTACAAAATTCCCAGGTTGAACCCTAAGGGAATGCTTTTCTCTGCAATTGCCCTTGTTTATCATCCCTTTGATTTTATTTAACACATTATCTGACAACAAGAAAGATCCATGACCTTAATCTTGCTGATCCTCCTATATCCATTAAGCAAATGCCTAATTTAACAAACACGTCTTCTGCTTTGCCTTACAATCAGAAAACTCATTTTTCCTCAAACCAATCAATGAAATAAGTCTAGAGAATCAGATGTTTTTTCTGAGGGGAAGAAATATAACAAATAAAGGAGAAAAACCTTACCTAAGAGCAGTGATTAAACATGAAAACAACATGTTTTAAATATGATTTTTGATTTTATAAGTGCTCCCAATAACATCAGGGCATCAGCACAGCAGCACCCGTAGTTTGAGCTTCTCTCCACTTGCTGCCTAAGCTTTATTGTTGTTGTTTAAAGACTGACAAACCAGTAGCCATGACCAAGGCCTACTACAGTTTGTGAGGTATTGCATATTTTCCATAAATGTATGATTAATAAATACTACATAAAATCACCGTGATGTTTCATACGTTATATATGCTTGATAAAAACATACTTGGTCCTACCTTTTCAGTTCTAAAAATCCAGAGAAATTTTTCTCTGGTTATAACCTGAATGAGCCTCTCACTTCAATTTACTTTTCGACTCGACGGCACTGGGTCTGGGTATAAAAATAATAAATAATCTTGTTAGCACAGTCATGTTTCCATTTCTCATGAAATTTGTAGTCTTATCAGAGATTGTGAAGATATATACAAATAAGAGAAAACCACAGTTTTGGTGAAGAATTACAAACATATTTTTTCTAGAATCCCTACAGGTTCCTAGACTAGACTTGTAGATAAATAGCACGTCCTAACTACTTATGTATACATGCTCAATATATTCTTCCAGAAACCATTTTTAATGTTCATTCTTTTCATTAACACTTTTTTATGTTCATTAGGAATTTTCGATTACTTACAAATAATGGGAGATGTGTTTATTTTGCTGATACACTTTAAAAAACAAAAACAACAAGAATTTCTTTGACAAGGTTAAACTGAACTAAATATTAAAAATAACCATAGAACAGACCAAATGGAAAGAAGAGGCTGCATGATACACTGGGTTTTATAGAAATTGAAACTGAAAACACTCAAAATCCAAATCAGCTCCTGGGTTTAAATTATTATTATAACTCTATGCCATCTCTCATTAAACATAACAAAATTAATAATAATGCATTATTATAAACTATGGTAATTGCAAAAAAAGGTAACTCACGGATTTCTTGTAGGGGACTTCATCGTCATCTTTTTGAAGTATTCACTCTTATTTCCACCCTCTGTCAAATCAAAAGAAAACAACAACAAAAACTGATCACATTCCTTCTGAATTTCATGTTGAAACTCTGGAAGAAGGAGACTCTAATTGGTCCCTTTCTTTCCATTGAAAATTCCATTGTCCTTGTTGGGCAAGGTTCTTGTAATGTAGCACTAAATAAGCTTTTTCCCAACCTAAGCTTTGACTGATCAGTTTATTCTGAAAATCGTCTGTGAGTCTGATTAAAGAGCCATGCAGAAGAGAAAAACTTACAGCTGTAGGCTGAATGGATTAAAAAGAGGATATGAATCAATATTTGTCTGCTACCAGTGTCCTGGCTTTTAAATGTTATGCTTTAGCCTGTCTCTGTAAATGGTGATCTCATTCATGTTCAAGTACTTACCTAACAATTGAGCAGAATAACTATCCTCTTGATCTAGCTCAAACAGTATTCCTTTCTATAGTCCATAAGGGTTGGATTTAGGAGCTCTATAATACAGATGTGTGTTTTGAAATTTTTATTTTTAAATAATCTTTTTTACACTGAATTTCCTAACAGACTGTTTCTTGAAAGAGTTAATCTTATGGTATATTGATACTTAGCATCCTATTATTGCCATTACTTAGTCCATGAAGGGTATATACATTAAAAAAAAAAAAAAAAAGCTGCCATCGAGTCAATTCTACTCATAGCAGTGCTATAGGATGAAACAGAACTGCCCTGTAGGATTTCCAAGGCCCTAATCTTTATGGGAGAAGATTGCCATATCTTTTCTCCCTCAGAGCAGCTTGTGGATTCCATCCCCTGACCTTTTGGTTAGCAGCTGAGTGCTTAACTGCTGTGCCACCAGGGCCCCTTGGATGGTATATAGCCCACTGGAGTTGAGTTGATTCCAACCCATAGTGACCCCATAGGGCTCTAGGGCTGTAAAGCCCTATGGAGGTAGACTGCCACATCTTTCTCCTATGGAGCCACTCGTGGTTTCAAACTGTTGACATTTCAGTTAGCAGCCAATCACTTTAAACTGACTGGTATATTAAAAAAAACCTGTTGCCGTCAAGTCAATTCATAGCTACCTGATAGGACAGAGTTGAACCACCCCATAGAGTTTCCAAGGAGAGCCTGGTGGATTCGAACTGGTGACCTTTTGGTTAGCAGCCGTAGCTCTTAACCACTACGCCACCAGGGTTTCCAACTGGTATATAAAAAATTTATATACCAGTATATAAAAAAATAGCAATAGTTAATTAAATGTTTACTAAATAAATTTAAATTTACATGGTTGTTTTGTTGTTACCCACTGCCGTCTAGTCGATTCCGACTCATAGCAACCCTATAGGACAGAGTAGAACTGCCCCATAGAGTTTCCAAGGAGCGCCTGGCGGATTCGAACTGCCGACCCTTTGGTTAGCATCCATAGCACTTAACCACTATGCCACCAGGGTTTCCCTTCTCCATATAGAAGTTCTATAATTATGCCATTTATCCTCCCTCCCGCTTTTATTTTGAAGTTGTCATCATTTATGCATACCTTCTCTGTTTTCCTGTTATCAGTTTTGCAGCTTTATTTTTACTTTTGAGAATTCTTTGTCTGGGTTGGTATCTGAGTTTTGCCGTTGTGTGTCTTAACCTCAGGTTGTTGTCTGATGTTGCTGGTTCTCTGTCCAAAGGACTCCTTTTATTGTTGCTTATAAGCCTAGCCTGGTTTTTACAAATTCCCTTAATTTCTGCTTAACTGGGAATGTCCTAGTTTTGCCATTTTGCTTGAAAGCCAGTTTTGCTGGATATATGATTCTTGGTTGGCAATTATTTTGGGATTTTATGTATGTCATTCCACTGCCTTCTTGCCTGCATGGTTTTTGATGAGAAATCAACACTAAGTCTTATTGGTGCCCCATTGTAAGTGATATTTTGTTTTTCACAAACCATTTTGAGAATTCTTTGGTTTTGGAAAGTTTGCTTATGATATGTCTTGGTGAGTTTCTACAGGGCCACTACAAGTTGAAATCCACTTGGTGACAATGGGTTTGGTTTAGTTTTGGTGAGTTTCTTTTGGGGCCTATGCTGTGTGGGGTTCATTGAGCTTCTTGATGGAAAAACCTCATCTTTCATGACATTTGGGAAGTTTTCTGCCATTATATATTTAAAGGTTTTCTCTCGTTATTTTTTCTTCCTCCACTTCTGGAATTCCTATTATACATAAATTATTTTTTTATCCCACTTGATGGTGTGCCACATAACTTTTAAGCTTTCTTCATTTTTCTTTATTCTTTTTTCTGATTGTTTCTCAAGCAAATTAGTATTTGTCCTCTATTTTGCTGACTCTTTATTCCACTGGTTAAATTCTATTTCTATGTCCTCCCATTGAATTATTTATTTCTTACATTTTATTGTTAGTCTCATGGATTTCTAGTTATTGTTTTTGTGGTTTCTAATTGTCTGTGTAGTTTGCCATTTGTTCTTGTATTGTTTTTCTGAATTATTCTAGGTTTTTTTTTTTTCCTCAGTTTTCCTTGATCTCCTTAAATAGCCTATATATAAGCCTTTTGAATTCCTTATCAGGTAGTTTTATTATCATGTTGTCCTCAGGAAGGTTTTCTGTTCCTTTATTTTGATCACTTGCTTGAGCTTTCTTATCCTGTTTCTTTGTATAATTTGTTAATGTCTGCTGTCTCCTTGGCATTGAGGTGTTAATTTTTTATTTATGTATTTCTTTTATTGAATGTGTGTTTGATTATATCATCTTGATTTTTTGGTTTTGTTTTAATATGTCAGGAGCTTTGTTTTTTCTCTTTGCGTTTAGAATGCCTTCCTTTGCATTATTTTAATTGTTTTGTGGTACTCATCTATGTGTGACTTTGGTAGTGTTGGTTGACTGGGTGTGATTTCTTCACATTAGTGGGTATAGTGGGTCACACCCACCTGTTAGTCCTCTGTTGTTAGGCTTGTGTGTCTTCCCTTACAGAATTGAGTGGATGTGGAAGAGCAGGCTCTTTCCTGATATTGGCTGACAAGTATTGTGTGGTCTGGGTCCCTCCATAGCTCTTGTGGGACTTGTGGGTCCCTTCTGGGTTGCTGCTAGCAGTTAGTGTGTCCACTGTAGATTAGGGCAGAACATCTCTGTAACTTCTGTCAGGCAGTGCTTCCCAAGTGGGAAGACCAAAGAAGAATTGATGCCTTTGAATTATGGTGTTGATGAAGAGTATTGAATATACCGTGGACTGCCAGAAGAACGAATAAATCTATCTTGGAAGAAGAATGGCCAGAATGCACCTTTGAAGCAAGGATGGCAAGACTTAGTCTCACATACTTTGGACATGTTATCAGAATGGAACAGTTCCTGGATAAGGACATCATGTTTGGTAAAGTAGTGGGCCAGGGAAAAAGAGCAAAACCCTCAATGAGATGAACTGACGTCATGGCTGCAACAATGGTCTCAAACATATCAATGATTCTGGGAATGACACAGGACCAGGTAGTGTTTGGCTCTTCTGTACGTAGGGTCATTATGAGTCAGAACTGACTCGATGGTACTTAACAACAACAACAACAACTCTCACCAAAATAAAGAACAAGAAAATAAAAAAGACTCGGTAAACACAAAAACAACCATAACAAAAGGTAGGAGAAGAAAATTCATGTACAGAAAAAACTCAGCACAGAAAATTAAGTGAAACAAACAAAAAAAATAACACCACAAAAAGCATAAGAAAATGGTAGCAGTAAATTCATACCTATTAATAATCACACTGAATTTAAATGGATTAAATGCTCCAATAAAAAGACAAAGAGTGGCTGAATGGATAAATAAACATCACCCATAAATACGTTGCCTATAAGATATGTCTTAGACACAAAGACTTAAATAGGTTTGTCATAGATTTAATTGTGTCTCCCCAAAACTACATGTCAGCTTGGTTAGGCCATGATTCCCAGTAGCCTGTGGTTTTCCTCCATTTTGTGATTGTAATTTTATTTTAAAAGGATTAGGAATGGGATTGTAACCCCACCCTTACTCAGGTCACCTCCGTGATCCAGTGTAAAGGGAGTTTCCCTGGGGTGTGGCCTGCACCACCTTTTATCTCTCAGGAAATAAAAGGAAAGGGAAGCATGCAGAGAGTTGGGGACCTCATACCACCAAGAGAGCAGCACCAGGAGCAGAGGTCCTTTGGACCCAGGGTCCCTGTGCCTGAGAAGCTCCTCAATCAGGCAAAGTTTGAGGACAAGGAATCTTCCTCCAGAGTCAATAGAGAGAGAAAGGCTTCCCCTGGAGCCAGTGCCCTGAATTTGGACTTGTAAACTACTTGACTGTGAGAAAATTAATTTCTCTTTGTTAAAGCCATCCACTTGTGGTTTTTCTGTTACGGCAGCACTAGATGACTAACACAAGGTTAAAAATCAAAAGATAGGAAAAAAAAAAATATGTCAAGCAAAAAGTAACCAAAGGAGAGCAGGAATGGCAATAATAATCTCTAACAAAGTAAACTTTAAGTAAAAAATGCTCATAGATTGGAAGATTGAACATCAATATTACTCAAATATCAATATTACCCAAAGCAGTTTGTATGTATATGTATTATATATATTATATATGCAATGTAATGTAATATATAATGCAATCCTTTTCCAAATCCCAACCATATCCTTTAATAAAGTGGAAAAACTAATCTCCAAATTTATGTGGAAAGGAAATAGGCCTCAAATAGCTAATGAAATGTTGAAAAAGAAAAACAAAGCACAAGGCTTCACACTTCCCAATCTCTTACTATACAGCTACAGTAATCAAAACAGCTTGGTAGCAGTTCAGTGAGAGACAAACAGACAACTGGAATAGAATTGTACACCCAGAAGTAAATCCATACATCTATGGGCAAAAAATCTTCGACAAATTGCTGAAGTCCATTCAATGGGGAAGAAACCATCTCTTTAACAAATGAAGCTGGAAAAACTGCTTATCCATTTGCAAAAAAAATGAAACAGGATTTATACCTCACACCATGCATCAAAACTAAGTCAAAATGGATCAAGGACCTAAATGTTAAAGCTAAAACTACAAAGTTCCTGGAAAATAATACAGTGACAAAAAAAGAGATCTAATTTTCAGTACAAATAATCTATCAAACACAACTAAATATGCACAGACAACAGAAGACAAATTAGATAAGTGGGACCTCTAAATATTAAATACTTATGCTCATCAATAGACTTTATCCAAGAGAGTAAAAAAAGAATCCACAGAATGGGAAAAAATCTTCGGTAACAACATATTTGACAAGAGTCTAATCTCTAAAATGTATAGAAAATGCCAAAAACTCACCAATAAAAAGACAAACAATCCAATCAAAAAATGGGCAAAGCACATGAAAAAACACTTCATCAAAGAGGACATTCAGGCAGCAAAAAAACATGAAAAAATGCTTGCAATCATTAGCCATTTGTTGTTGTTTTTGTTAGGTGCTAATGAGTCAGTTCCAACTCACAGCAACTCTATGTACAACAGAACAAAATGCTGCTCAGTCCTGCACTGTCCTCACAATCATTGTTGTTAGGTGCTGTCGAGTTGATTCCAACTCATGGTAACCCTATGAACAGAATTAAATGCTGCCTGATCCTGCGCCAACCTCACAATCATTGTTATGCTAGAGCCCATTGTTGCAGCCACTGTGTCAATACATTTCACTGAGGAACTCCCCCTTTTTAGGTGACCCTCTACTTTATCAAGCATGATGTCTTTCTCCAGGAACAGATCCCTCCTGACATGTCCAAAGTATGTGAGATGTAGTCTCGTCATCCTTGCTTCTAAGGAGCATTCTGGTCGTACTTCTTCCAGGACAGATTTATTCACTCTTTTGGCAGTCTCATGGTATATTAAACACCTTGAAAAACTCCATAGTTCAAAGGCATCAATTTTTCTTTGGCCTTCCTTATTCATTGTCCAGCTTTCACGTGCATAAGATGCAATTGAAAATACCATGGCTTGGATCAGGTGCACCTTAGTCTTTAAGGTGACATCTTTGCTTTTCAATGCCTTAAAGAGGTCTTTTGCAGCCAAATTGCCCAATGTAATGCATCTTTTGATTTTTTGACTGCTACTTCCATGGGTGTTGATTGTGGAACCAAGAAAAATGAAATCCTTGACAACTTGAATCATTTCTCTGTTTTATCATGATGCTGTTTATTGGTCCAGTTGTAAGGATTTTTGTTTTCTTTATGCTGAGGTGTAATCCATACTGAAGGCTGTGGTCTTTGATCTTTATCAGTAAGTGCCTCAAGTCCTCTTCACTTTCAGTAAGCAAGGTTGTGTCATTTGCATAACGCAGTTTGTTAATGCATCTTCCTCCAATTGTGATGCCACATTCTTCATAGGGTTTGCCCTCTCAGATTATTTGCTCAGCACACAGATTGAATAGGTAAGGTAAAAGGATACAACCTTGACACACACCTTCCCTGACTTTAAACCATGCAGTATCCCTGTGTTCTGTTCAAATGACTGCCTCTTGATCTGTGTACAGATTCCTCATTAGCAGAATTAAGTATTCTAGAATGCCCATTCTTCATGATATTATCTATAATTACTTATGATCCACGTAGCTGAATGCCTTTGCATAGTCAATAAAACACTTTCAGGTATTGTCTGCTTTCAGGGAGGATCCATCTGATATCAGCAATGATATCTCTGGTTCCATGACCTCTTCTGAATCTGGCTTGAATTTCTGGCAGTTTCTTGTCCATACACTGCTGGAACATTGTCTGATGTAGTTCCGGAAGCTGAGCCCCTCAGGTTGAAAGGCACTCAAAAGAAGACTGGGGAAGAGTGGCCTCCTCAAAATAGAGTAAGCTTTAATGATATGGATGGAGCCAAGGTTCTGGAACCTTCATTTGCTGATGTGGCATGATTCAAAATGGTAAGAAACAGCTGCAAACATCCATTAATAATAAGAACATGGAATGCACAAAGTATGAATCTTGGAAATTGGAAATCATTAAAAATGAAATGGAACACATAAAGAACAATATCCTAGGCATTAGTGAACAGAAATGGACAGGTATTTGCAATTTTGAATTGGACAATCATATGGTCTACTATGCCAGGAATGACAACTGGAAGAGGATTGGCATTGCATTCATCGTCAAAAAAAATTTCAAGATCTATCCTGAAGTACAACGCTGTCAGTTATAGGATAATATCCATATGCCTACAAGGAGAAAAAAAAAAAAAAAATTTTTTTTTTTTTTTTCCCAAGGAAGACCAGTTAAATTTATGCACTAACCACTAAGACCAAAGATGAAGAAATTGAAGATTTTTACCAACTTTTGCAGTCTGAAATTGATCGAACACACAATCAGGGTGCATTGATAATTACTGGTGACTGGAATGTGAAAGTTGGAAACAAAGGAAAGGATCAGTATTTGGAAAATATGGCTTTGGCATTAGAAATGTTGCCAGAGATCATATGATTGTATTTTTCAAGACCAAGTAATTCTTCACTGCAAATTCCTTTTTTCACCAACATAAACAGTGACAATAGACATGGCCCTCACCGAATACACAGGAATCAAATCAACTACACTTGTGGAAAGAGACAATGGGAAAGCTCAACATCATCAGTCAGAACAAGACTAGGGGCTGATTACAGAACAGACCCTCAATAACTCATATGCAAATTCAAGTTGAAACTGAAGAAAATTAGAACAAATTAAGGAGAGCCAATGTATGACATTGAGTATGTATCGCCTGAATTTAGAGACCATCTCAAGAATAGATTTGACTTGTTAAACATTAATGACAGAAGACCAGAGCAGTTGTGGAATGACATCAAGGCTATCATACATGAAGAAAGCAAGAGGTCATTAAAAAGACAGGAGAGAAAGAAAAGACCAAAATGGATGTCAGAAGAGACTCTGAAACTTCCTCTTGAACATCAAGTAGCTAGAGCAAAAGGAAGAAATGATGAAGTAAAAGAGCTGGACAGAAGATTTCAAAGGGTGGCTCAAGAAGACAAAGTGAAGTATTATATTGACATGGGCAATGACCTGGAGATAGAAAACCAAAAGGGAAAAACACACTTGGTATTTCTTAAGCTGAAAGAACTGAAGAAAAAATTCAGGCCTCAAGTTGTAATAATAATGGGGAAAATATTAAATGACTCAGGAAATATCAAAAGAAGATAGAAGGAATACACCAAAAATAATTGGTCGATGTTTAACCATTTCAGGCAGCAGCATATGATTAGGAACCGATGGTACTGAAGGAAGAAGTGCAAGGTGAACTGAAGGCATTGGCAAAAAACAGGGCTCCAGGAATTGACGGAATATCAGTTGAGATATTTAACAAATGGATGCAGCACTGGAAGTGCACACGCGTGTATGTCAAGAAACTTGGAAGACAGCTACCTGACCAACTGACTGGAAGAGATCCATATTTATGCCTAGTCCCAAGAAAGGTGATCAATGTGAAAATCATTGAACAATATCATTAGCATTAAAAAAATTAGAAAGCTGCAAATCAAAACTACAATAATATACCATCTCACCCCTGCAAAAATGGCAATGATCAGAAAAAAGAAAACATCAAATGCTGGTGAAGCTGTAGGGAGATTAGAACTCTTATATGCTAGTGACTGGATTGTAAAATGTTACAACCATTATGCAAAAAGGTATGCTGTTTCCTCAAAAAGCTAAAAATTGAAATACCTTATGATCCAGCAATTACACTCCTAGGTATGTATGCCAGTGATAGAAGTCCAGCAACACAGATAGACTTATGCGCTCTTAAGTTCATTGCAGCATATTCAAATAGCAAAAAGAATGAAGCAACCTAATTGTCCATCAACATATAAATGGATAAATTAACTGTGGTATATACATACAATGGAATACTACACAATTATAAAGAATGATGAATAGTTTGTGAAACATAACATGAATGAATCTGGAGGACATCATGCCAATTATCATAAGTAAATCACAAAAAGACAAATATTGTATGGCCCACTATTATAAAAAGTCAAGAATAAATACACTCATAGAAAGCAACATCCTTTGATGGTTATCAGGGATATGAGGGGAGGAAGCAGGAATCACTTTCTAGATAGTAGATACTTGTTATTTTTGGTGATGGGAAAGGCAAAACCAAATAAGTTTGAAGTCTGGATAACCTGACTAAGCCAAATGAAAACACTAAGAAGTACATAAGAAAAAGGACAATCTCAGTAAATACTGTAACATGAGCAATTTTGCAACAACAGTAATAACGAACAGTAAATATGTGTGTGGTTGCATAGGTAAAGGTATATGCATATATGTGTATAGAAAGACATATGCTAGTACATGCAGGTACACGTTTAGATGTTTCTGTAAGCATGTGTATGTACATGTTTATTTGTGCTGCATATATATCAATATATATAATAAAGCACATGGGGCACATTTGTGAAGACTTCCTAGATGTATCCAAAAAACTCAATGGATTGGTTTACTGGGGTAAAAGGCTTAGGACCATAGTCTTATGGGACGACTTAGTCTATCGGCATAACATAGTTCATAAAGGTAATATTCTACATCCTAGTTTGATAAGTCTTAAAAGCTTGTGAGCAGCCATCTAATACACAACCATTGGTCTCTACTTGTCTGAAGCAAAAAAGAATGAAAGAAATCACAGATTCAAAGAAACTATTCCATAAAACTCATAACCCATATGAACCACTCCCTACTCTGACCTGAGATCTGAAGAATTAGATGGTGTGCCGCTACTACTGACTGTTCTGATCAGAGATGAAAGAAAAGATCCCAGGTAGAATGGGAGAAAAATGTAAAACAAAACTCAAATTCCTTTAAAAAACCAGACCTACTGGATGGCTATTGACTAGAGGAACCCCCAAGACAATTGCCCTAAGATACTCTTTGAACTTGGCACTGAAGCTTTTCCTAAAAGTCACCTTTCAGCCAAATACCATATTGGCTTATAAAATGAACAATATCACTCATGAGTAAAGTGCTTCCTTAAAAAATCAACTATGTGAGACCAATCAGTCAACATTTACCCAAAAGCAAAGATAAGAAGTCATGGAGAGGAAAGGAAGCTTGATTAATGGAAACAGAACAAACAGAATGGAAATAATGACAATGCTGACACATTATGAAAATTGTAACCAATATCAGGGAATAATTTGTACAAAAATTTTTAAATAGGACCCTAATTTGCTGTGTAAACTTTCCCTTAAAACACAATATTTTTTTAAAGATCTATTGATGAGAATAAGCATTAATATATACATACCTTCTTAATCTTTTGATAATTTAAGACTTTAGACTTGAACTAAATATTTAATGGTTCTTCTTTAAATATTAGTGTGTTTCTATGATAAATAATGTTATTTTCATTTTCTCATCAACATATTTAATTTTTTATGTGTTTTTGCATGTTTCTTTTGAAGCTAGGGTCCATATATTTAATGCAGTATTTTCCTTTCATGCCACCCCATCTTATCTCTTTATATTCAATACACAATAAGCATGCAGTATATTCTTATTCGTTTAACTCCTCATCTGGTTACCACTACCCGTTGCCATCAAGTCGAAGCCAATTCATAGAGACCCTATAGGACAGAGTAGAACTGCCCCTGTAGGGTTTCCAAGAAGTGGCTGTTGGATTCAAACTGCCTACCTTTTGGTTGGCGTTCACAAGCTTAACCACTCTGCCACCAGGGCTCTGGATACCATTAGAAGGGGGAAATATGTTCTTACAGGATTTCCAGGCAAAGCACTTGTTGGAACCTTAAACTTTTAGTTTTACTCTTTTATTTCTATATCCCTCAAAATAAGTCAACCATAGAAAACAATATTTTATAAAACATTAGGGTAGTAAATAGTTATATAAATTAGATATTGCTAATCTTGGATGTTATTCAAGGAGTCATAATGAAGCAAAATTCTTATTGAAAATAGTTGGAACAGTGCCAACAGTTAAATCATTTTGCAAAGAGTCAGAGAAGACAGATTAAGAGGAGTTTAAATTAAATGTGTGCATTTTCCTGTGTATCTCTGCCAATTATGGTCATGAAAGAAGGCTTTGTTCAGTTAACTATTGGTGGGCATATTGTTGAGAAGTTGCTGGTTATGTAATTTTATTATTACTTATGTGTTAACAAGAATCCAGGCTTTTCAATTTTCAACAGACCTCTCTTCCATTTTTCAGTCTTCATCTACTCTCTGGCTATGGACTCTTATTGCTGATTTTTCTCACCTTGTCCTTTTCACTCATTTTCTCTCTCTCTCTCTCTTTTGGTATTATTAAGTTGCATTATGTAAAACCAATGAAAGCATTTACTCCGTTCTGTGTCCTATATCAAACTGCATGTGATAGATTTTGGAAATATGAATCTAAGGAAGCTTTTCTTGTGAATGAGGGCAAGAATGGCAATATCCTCACAGAGCCCTGGTGACCAGTAAGCTCTTGCTATGTATAATTGGAGCCCTAGTGGCACAGTGGTTAAGAGTTCCAATGCTAACCAAAAGGTCTGCAGTTCAGATCTAGCAGCTGCTCTGTGGAAACCCTATGGGGCAGTTCTACTCTGACCTATAGGGTCACTATAGGGACTTAAATTAGTGAGGTAGGTACAGTAACATCAGAAGGTACGGCATCATCAGAAGGACCATCACAAAAGAAGGAGGAGATCTGTTATCATAGGTTTATTTTCTCATGTAAAACATTATTCGGGAAATTCAACACAAATCCATATCCTAAAAAAAGCAGGTGGTTTGTAGTTAATGGTCTAATATAAATACTTGAGAATATTGATTGCAAATCTTTGCACTCAGAAGTGTACACATATTTGAAACAGATTAGAGGAATAATCACTGTCAAGTACATTTGAAAATGACAGATAAAAGGACTGAGATCAGGTATAAATAATCCCAGGCTTTGTAAAGTCCTTTTCTTACAGAAAATTTGACAGGTAGTCACTAAGCCTCTGCAGAAATTTTTTCATTAAAGATGACTTCTATTCTACTACTTAACAATTCGGTGTCTTAGAATTATCTTCTTTCTCTTTGTAAATTAAAATTAATGATTATAGTTTTGCTTTTAGGAAGAACAGAGTATAATCAATTTACCATTCTTCATAACAGCTCTTCAAGAATTTAAAGGCCTCTGGCTGCAGATTTGACATTTTGTAGAACCAACAAAATTGTTAAGATTTAAATTTTTATTATATAGTGTACCCAAATCCTGAGAGGAGATATCTTGGTAAAATATCAATCAAAGACAAAATTTTATACTATTAATTAAAGAATGATATTATTTATGTGAGTCATCCCATAACTATAAACAAATTTTAGCACACAAGTGAGCATTTAATCTTCTTAGATTTAGGTGCTCCTGATGGAGTCTCACATAGTCTACAATTCTATCAAAACACTTTCATCACAATTAGTTTTTAATTTTTTTCTGTTTATTCTCCTAGATTGAAAGGTAGAGATTATGTCTATCTTTATCACCCTTACAAATATGTTGCCTGGAAACAAATATAGTTTACTGAGTGTTTTATGAGCACACCATTGCTCAGAAAAGAAAAATACACTGTCAATTGAGCTATATAACTTACCATCTTTTTCAAAGATGATAAAATGTGCAAAATATGTGCTTAGACTCAATGGATATGGTAGTAGTTCAATTATTTTGTGTAAAAAAGTTGTGATATTTTCCAGTATTAGCTTATCTTTTTGCAATAATTAATTTGATTTTATATAATACTATATATTTCCATAAAATTTAGTTTGTTGAGATAATTTTGAGATTGTTATTACTTGAAAATAAAGTTTAAAAATTCTAAAACATACCTACTTAGAAGTTTTCAAGTATATAACAAAATTGGAGAAAAGTTGTTGAAGAAAATATTTCTCTTTTTGGTATAAAAGTTACAACGCTTTAATAAACAAGACAGCATTTAGAAAAAAAAAAAAAAAAAAAGGCTTAAATCCAGAAGTTTCCAAATACTTAAATTGTGGTCATTCTAAAAAGAAATATTCAGTTTCAGAAAATAGCTCTATTATGATTTTAATATTTATAGGAATACTGTTTCATTTTTTATTCTTGAATAAAGGTGCCTCTGAAGTAACATAATATCAATCATTGCTATGAAACCAATTAGTAAAGATGTGTTATTTTTAATAAAGGTCTGACCCTAAGGAAAGTAATATGAAAGATCCTAAATTCCATTCATCCCAGAATATTTTTCCTGTGTTTCAGCCTGAGAAATTAATTTCATGGGGACAATGCTTAAGAGTTCTTCAAGGAAACACTTCAAGGTTATAATCTCAATTCACTCATACTGGATGATTTAAAAAGATCACTAAAAAACAAACAAACAAACAAAAAACTTTCAATAATAGGTTGAGACAAGGATTTTATAATGGAGTACACATGAGTCTGCACTTCTGATAGAACTCTGAATTTTGGAAGGCTCATAAGTAGTATATTTCTATCAATATTTTTGTTTATTTACTAATTAAGGAGGCTGGTGGAAAAACCGTTCATTAAGTGCTAGGCTGCTAACCTAAAGGCTGGAGGTTCCAACCCACCGCAAAACCTGTGAGAGAAAAGCTCTAGTGATCTGCTCCAGTAAAGATTACAGCCTAGTTTACTCTACAGGGCAGATTCTAGTCTGTCATATAGAGTCACTAGGAATTGGAATTGACTCAATGGCATACAAGAAGAAAAACAACCAATTAATTACCTTTTTGATAATACCATAATAAAAGATATTTATTCATAAAATGTATGTGTTCATCCTACCCTACTTTTAAAGTATATTAGGGAGATGCTTCAGAAGCTCATTGTGACGTTTAGGATAAGGTTTCACAACCTGTCCTCCTTTTTAATATTTTAGCAAAGATAGTATCACTATACTTTGTTCAAAGCAAGACAAAAGATAGGTTTTGCTGCATTTGATGACAACCTGGTGGAGTGTCTAAATTCTTCAGGTTTGAAAATGCTAACAGTGAGCCTATAGAATTAGAATCAATACCTATTTTTTAAAAAAGAAATAATGAGGCACCATTATACATTGGAGTCCATGTGGTGCGGTGGTTAAGAGCTTGGCTGCTAACCGAAAGGCCTGCAGTTTGAATCCACCAGCCGCTCCTTGTAAACCCTATGGAGGCAGCTATATTCTGTCCTAAAGGATCTCTATGAGTCATAATCAACTCAATGGCAATGGGTTTTTTTTAAAAAGTTATTTATTATTAAACATTATTTTCTCTTGGCATTTTCATCATTTATTCCAAAATTATTAGTTTAATATAATTTACATTAAACACGTAATCTTTAAATTTTGACAAATAAGTCTCTGTTTTTACTAATGTTGAGAAACCACAGTGGGATCTGAAGGATAATTCACAGCTAATAAACCAAGGGAAACACTGTTGCTAGCACAGATGTGTACTCAAGGCCTTGATTTTTTTATCTTACTTATGCTCTTATATATTGAAATAATTAGGTCGACAATGCTAAATACATTATTTCAAATTAATGTATGAATGTTAATTATTTATTCATATATATATATGCCTATCCACTTACATATTTCTACATGAATATATAATATAAAATATATCAATGGTATTTACCTAATTTCTAGTGACAATTTTTTTCCTCTTAAGGAAGAGGAAAATATGTTTTTAATATAACAAACTATTCAATTTTTTATGCATTTCAATAATTTTCCTCTTGTAAAAAAATGCTTTTTAATATTCCTAATAAATTAAAACCATCAGTCAGCAATAAATTGGCAAGAATTTGTTTTAAATTCTGTAATAGACAGTCGCAGTGATATTTATTCTATCTACAGAGTATAGTAGCTATTGGTCATACATTTTACTCATGGGATGAAAAATGACTGGTTTGCCTATGATTAAACATGATGATTCAGGGAACCAAACCTTTTGCCTGCAGGTTGATTCCGATTCATAGTGACCCTATAGGACAGAGTAGAATTGCCCGATAAGGTTTCCAAGGAGTGGCTGGTGGATTTGAACTGCCAACTTTTTGGTTAGCAGCCAAGCCCTTAACCACTGTACCACCAGGGCTCCATATGTATATATATATATGTATATGTACACACACAGACATATATGTTTAGTGTGAAATACTATCAATGGAATAAATATATGCCTATACTGAATTGTGGTCTAGAATTGGAAAAGGTGTGTGACAGGGTTTTAGCCTTTCATTTTACTTATTTAATCTGCATTCAGAACAAATGATCTAAGGAGCTAGATTATATGAAGAAGAACATGGTATCAGGATTGGAGGAAGACCAATTAACACATGATATGCAAATGACACGACCTTGCTTGATGAAAATGAAGATGACTTGTGGCACTTACTGATTAAGGTCAAAGAATACAACCTTCAATATGGATTAAAACTGAACCTGAAGAAAAGGAAAATTCTCACAACTGGACTGAAAACAACATCGTGACTAATAAAGAAGAAATTAAAGTTTTCAAGGATTTCATTCTACTTGGATCAATAACCAATGTTCATGGAAGCAGTAGTCAAAAAATAAAATGATATATTGGGAAAATCTGCTCAAAAGACCTTTTCAAAATTTTAAAAATCAAAGATGCCAGTTTGATGACTAAGATGTGTCTGACTCAAGCCATGGTCTTTTCAATTGACTCATATGTATGGTAAAGTTGGACAATGAAAAAGGAAGACCATAGAAGAATTGATGCATTTAAATTGTGGTGTTGGTGAAGACAATTACATATATCATGGACTGCCAGGTGAAGGAACAAATCAGTCTCAGAAGAAATACAATCACAATGCTCCTTAGAAGCAAGAATGGAGAGCCTTCTGATAGCTTAATTTGGACACATCATAAGAAAAGACCGATTGCTAGAAAAGGATATTATAGTTGGTAAAGAATCAGTGAAAATGAGAAAAACCCTCAATGAAATGGATTGGCACAATAGCCAGAACAATGGACTCAATATACCAACCATCATGAAGATGGCACAGGACAGGCAATATACATAAAATTGGTATGAATCGGAACAGGTTTGATGGCAACTAACAACAGCAACTGTAAAAATATAAACAAATACATTTACATACATATGCATGCAAAAATATGTATTATACACAATCATCAGAATCTCAGTGTCAAAAATATAAAAGAATATGAAATAAAATTTTATTGATTTATATAAATTGTCTTTAAAATTCCTTGGCACTCTAACAAACTCTTAGTGGATTCATTCCCATGCTTTCTTAATTTCTCAAACATTTTGTTAGCTAAATTCATTGCTTATTTTTCTTAAATGAAGTAAAATAACAGAGCTTTGTTAATTTGAGTTGCTAATTTTAATTTGAGCAATTAAAAAAAAAAAAAAGATTTGCCTGTACAATGTTCTTTGATTTTAGACTATTTATCCTGAGTTTTTTGTTCAGTAGAATTCTCACAAATCACTATTTTGAAAGTGAGAAATTTTATACCAGTGAAAAGTGATTTTCTTGCCAATCAGTGTAAATTATAATAGTATAAAAATAATGGTTATACCTAATTAAACCAAATTTGTTGCCATCAAGTAAATTTTGACTCATAGCAACCTTATAGAATAGAGTAGAACAACCATAGGGTTTCCAAGGAGTGGCTGGTGGATTTGAACTGTTGGCTTTTTGGCTAGCAGCCAAACTCTTAACCACTGTGCCACTAACCTAATAATAAAAACAAAAGCGAAAAGCAAACCCGTCTCCATCGAGTCGATTCCCACTCATAGAGACCCTATAGGACAGCGTAGAACTGCCCCATAGGGTTTCCAAAAGAATGACTGCTAGACTCGAACAGCCCACCTTTTGGTTAGCAGCACAGCTCTTAATCACTGCACCCCCAGGGCTCTTTACCTAATAAAGTACCTTTAAAATAGCTGACACGTGTTAGTCCTCCTGCTCAAATAAGTAATTACTTTTGTTCATTAGACTTGTTTGCTAAAAAGCAATCATTTTATTCCAAAAAATAGGGGTATTAAGGGAAAAAAACAATTTAAAAATCAATAAGTGAATCTAAAGCCACCACAGTTCCGTTATATTTTTTATTAAAAAAATATTTTGAAAGGCATATTTTTAAAAAGAAACTGTTTAGATTGATGTTATACAGAAAATTGTGTAGATGTGTAACAGTCAGATAAAGGGTTTAAAATGATTAAATACGTCAACCTGACAAAGCACACAGAATTTAAAGTTAAAAATACTTAAGTGGAAAATATCTGCTTTCTAAGTTTTATAATATAATTCTTCATGCAGTGGTACAATTTATTTATTAAAATACTTTCTTTAACTGATGACACCACCTAGGTATTTAGGAAAACACGGTGTTTAGATCTTTGTAACAGGAAGGTATATGTAGCATTTTGCTAAGATTTCAAAAGTTGCAAACAATTAAATAGGGGCCAAATATTCTGATAGCCTATATAGAAAGTCATGACATCTACTTTGGGTGTGCTACGAAATTATATGAGATTCTGCTGAATTTAGTGAACACCAGTTGTTGGCTTTTTAAACAAGTTGGGTTGAAAAAACAGGAGAAAATGAGAGTTCCTTTGAACAGAGTCACAACGTGCCTTCCACTATCTTAGGAAAAGGTCCGAGGAGTGCTTCTCTCAGACCTGAGTTCAGGTGAAAGAGGATTTCTTCAGTACTACCTAGATTGGGGGCTGAGGAATGATGTGGGACGCCAGAGCTGAGTCAGCCTGAGGAGGTGGAGTAGCACAACGCACAGGACTGAATTGAGAGCAAACTTCACATCCAGACAAAAGTGCTGGCTGGGAAGGAGAGCAGAAGAGCCTGTTTTCTCTATGCTAGATGTGAAGGGGTGCTCTCCTGGAGCCGCCTTGACAGGGACTTCACCTAAGACCTACCTGGAGAGTGAAGTGACTGAGCAGAGGTGAAAAGCCAGCTGGAGGACCCCAGCCCCCTGCTTGGGAGATGCACCTGTGACTTACCGTTGTAAAAAAAAAAAAAAAAAATTGTAGACATCTCTTAGTCACAACATGATATAGGGAAGAAAATAATGGGAAAAATAGCACACAGGCAGTGCAAACTGCTAACTAAATACATTCAGATTTAGAGAAAGCAATAGGTTATATTTTATCTTTTCTATAAATTTGTGTATTAAACTCAAACCTAAAAAACAAGTTTGAAGCTTAAATATGACAAAAGTAGTTCATACACTCATTACATTAGTGGGTGATTCTTATGAATTACAAAACATGTAGGCATGCTTTTTCTCTTTGTTTCATATTGAATATTTGCTGAGGAATCGTAACTACACGTACACGATAGGACATGCTTCTATGAACATTTGCCTCATGAACTTAATTAGGCCAGCATTGGGTTTGCACATTTTTCTTTCTGATTTTTTTCAATAATTTTTATTGTACTTTAAATGAAAGTTTCTAAATCAAGTCAGTCTCTAACTTATAAACTTATATACACCTTACTACATACTCCCAGTTTCTCTCCCCCTCATTGAGACAGCCCGTTCCCTCCTTCCAGCCTCTCTTTTCGTGACCATTTTGCAAGCTTCTAACCTCCTCTACCCTCCCATCTCCCCTCCAGACAGGAGATACCAAAATAGTCTCAAGTGTCTACCTGATGCAGGTAGCTCACTTGTCATCAGCATCTCTCTCCAACCCATTGTCCAGTCCAACCCATGTCTGACAAGTTGGCTTCAGGAATGGTTCCTGTCTGGGCCTACAGAAGTTTTGGGGATGATGACCGCTGGAGTCCTTCTAATCTCAGTCAGAACATTAAGTCTGGTCTTTTCATGAGAATTTGGGGTCTGCATCCCACTGTTCTCCTGCTGCCTCAGGGGTTCTCTGCTGTGTTCCCTGTCAGGATAGTCATAGGCTGTGGCCGGGCACCATCTAGTTCTTCTGGTCTCAAGATCGTGTAGCCTCTAGTTCATGTAGCCCTTTCTGTCTCTTGGGCTCATAATTACCTTGTGTCCTTAGTGTTCTTCATTCTCCTTTGATCCAGGTGGGTTGAGACTAATTGATGCATCTTAGATGGCCAATTACTAGCGTTTAAGACCCCAGATGCCACATTTCAAAGTGGGATGCAGAATGTTTTCTTAAGAGATTTTATTTTGCCAGTTGACTTAGACGTCCACTGAAACCATGGTCCCCAAACCCTTGAAGCATTGAGTTTATTCAGAAAACTTCATTGCTTTTGGTTTAGTCTAGTTGTGCTGACCTCCCCTGTATTGAGTTTTGTCCTTCCCTTCACCTAAAGTAGTTCTTATCTACTATTTAATTAGTAAGTACCCCTTTCCCACTCTCCCTCTCTCCCCCCTCTCGTAACCACAAAAGAATGTGTTCTTCTCAGCTTAAACTGTTTCTCAAGATCTTATAATTGTGGTCTTATAAAATATTTGTCCTTTTGCAACTAATTTCACTCAGCGTAATGCCTTCCAGATTCCTCCATGTTATGAAATGTTGCACAGATTCCTCACTGTTCTTTATCCATGCATAGTATTCCATTGTGTGAATATACCATAATTTATTTATCCATTCGTCCATTGATGGGCACTTTGGTTGCTTCCATCTTTTTGCTATTGTACACAGTGCTGTAGTAAACGTGGGTGTGCATATATCTGTTCGTGTGAGGACACTTATTTCTCTAGGATATATTCCAAGGAGTAGGATTGCTAGGTTGTATGGTAGTTCTATTTCTAGCTTTTTAAGGAAGCACCAAATTGATTTCAGAACTGATTGTACCATTTTACATTCCCACCAACAGTGTATAAATGTTCCAATCTCTCCACAGCCTCTCCAACATTTATTATTTTGTGTTTTTTTTTTTTTTTTAATTAACGCCAGCCTTGTCGGAGTGTGATGGAACCTCATTGTAGTTTTAATTTGCATTCCTCTAATGGCTAATGATTGAGAGCATTTCCTTATGTATCTGTTAGCCACCTGAATGTCTTCTTTAGTGAAGTGTCTGTTCATTTAATTTGCCCAATTTTTAATCGGGTTGTTCGTCTTTTTGTGGTTGAGTTTTAGCAGAATCATGTAGATTTTAGAGATCAGGCTCTGATTGGAGATGTCGTAGCTGAAAATTTTTTCCCAGTCTGTAGGTGGTCTTTTTACTCTTTTGGTGAAGTATTTAGATGAGCATAGGTGTTTGATTTTTAGGAACTCCCAGTTATCTGGTTTCCCTTCGTCATTTTTAGTAATGTTTTGTATTCTGTTTATGCCGTATATTAGCGCTCCTAATGTTGTCCCTATTTTTTCTTCCATGATCTTTATCATTTTATACTTTATGTTTAGGTCTTTGATCCATTTGGAGTTAGTTTTTGTGCATGGTGTGAGGTATAGATCCTGTTTCATTTTTTTGCAAATGGATATCCAGTTATGCCAGCACCATTTTTTATAAAGACTATCTTTTTCCCAATTAACTGACACTGAGCCTTTGTCAAATTTCAGCTGCTCATATGTGGATGGATTTATATCTGGATTCCCAATTTTCTTCAACTGGTCTGTGTGCCTGTTGTTGTACCAGTACCAGGCTGTTTTGACTACTGTGGCTGTACAAAAAGTTCTAAAATCAGGTAGAGTGAGGCCTCTGACTTTGTTCTTCTTTTTCAGTAATGCTTTACTTATCCAGGGCATCTTTCCATTCCATATGAAGTTGGTGATTTGTTTCTGCATCACATTAAAAAATGTCTTTGGAATTTGGATCAAAATTGCATTGTATATATAGATGGCTTTTGGTAGAATAGACATTTTTACAATGTGAAGTCTTCCTATCCATGAGCAAGGTATGTTTTTCCACTTATGTAGGTCCCTTTTGGTTTCTCGCAGTAGTGCCTTGTAGCTTTCTTTGTATGGGTCTTTTATATCTTTGGTCAGGTTTATTCCTAAGTATTTTATCTTCTTGGGGGCTAATGTGAATGGTATTGATTTGGTGATTTCCTCTTCGATGTTCTTTTTGTTGACATAGAGCAATCCTACTGATTTTTGTATATTTGTCTTGTAACCTGATACTCTGCTGAACTCTTCTATTAGTTTCAGTAGTGTTCTTGAGGATTCCTTAGGGTTTTCTGTGTATAAGATCATGTCATCTGCAAATAGAGATAATTTTACTTCTTCCTTGCCAATCTGGATGCCCTTTATTTCTCTATCTAGCCCAATTGCTCTGGCTAGGACCTCCAACACGATGTTAAATAAGAGCGGCGATAAAGGGCACCCTTGTCTGGCTCCTGTTCTCAAGGGAAACGCTTTCAGCTCTCTCCATTTAGGATGATGTTGGCCGTTGGCTTTGTATAAATGCCCTTTATTATGTTGAGGAATTTTCCTTCTATTCCTATTTTGCTGAGAGCTTTTATCATGAATGGGTGTCGGAATTTTTCAAATGCCTTTTCTGCATCAATTGAGAAGATCATGTGGTTTTTGTCTTTTGTTTTTTAATATGGTGGATTACATTAATTGTTTTTCTAATATTGAACTAACCTTGCATAAAAAACCTGGTATAAATCCCACTTGGCCATGGTGAATTATTTTTTTGATATGTTGTTGAATTATTGGCTAGAATTTTGTTGAGGATTTTTGCATCTATTTTCATGAGGGGTATAGGTCTGTAATTTTCTTTTTTTGTGCTGTCTTTAGCTGGTTTTGGTATCAGGGATATGCTGGCTTCACAGAATGAGTTGGGTAGTATTCCATCCTTTTCTATGCTTTGAAATACCTTTATTAGTAGTGGTGGTAACTCTTCTCTGAAAGTTTGGTAGAACTCTGCAGTAAAGCCGTCCAGGCAGGGTTTTTTTGTTGTTGTTGTTGGGAGTTTTTTGATTACCGTTTCAATCTCTTTTTTTTTATGGGTGTGTTTAGTTGATCTACTTCTGTTAGTTTAGGTAGGTAGCGTGGTTCTCGGAATTCATACATTTCTTCTACGTTTTCAAATTTGTTAGAGTACAATTTTTCATAGAAATCTGATATGATTCTTATAATTTCAGTTGGGTCTGTTGTGATATGGCCCATCTCGTTTCTTATTCGGGTTGTTTGTTTTCTTTCCTGTATTTCTTTAGCCAGTCTGGCCAGTGGTTTATCAATTTTGTTCATTTTTTCAAAGAGCCAACTTTTGGCTTTGTTAATTCTTTCAATTGTTTTTCTGTTCTCTAATTCATTCAATTCTGCTCTAATTTTTATTATTTGTTTTATTCTGGTGACTGATGGATGCGTTTGTTGCTCTCTATTTGTTCACGTTGTAGGAACAGTTCTCTGATTTTGGCTCTTTCTTCTTTATGTATATGTGCATTTATTGAAATAAATTGACCTCTGAGCACTGCTTTTGCTGTGTCCCAGAGGTTTTGATAGGAAGTGTTTTCATTCTCATTGCATTCTATGAATTTCTTTACACTCTCTTTAATGTCTTCTATAACCCAGTCTTTTTTGAGCAGGGTATTGTTCAGTTTCCAAGTATTTGATTTCTTTTCCCTGATTTTTCTGTTATTGATTTCTACTTTCATGGCCTTATGGTCTGAGAAGATTCTCTGTAGTATTTCGATGTTTTGGAATCTGGAAAGGTTTGTTTTATGACTTAATATGTGATCTATCTAGAGAATGTTCCAAGTGCACTAGAAAAAAAAAGTATACTTTGCAGCTGTTGGGTGGAGTGTTCTGTATAAGTCTATGAGGTCAAGTTGGTTGATTGTAGCAATTAGAGCTTTTGTGTCTCTATTGAGCTTCTTACTGGATGTCCTATCTTTCACCAAAAGTGGTGTGTTGAAGTCTGTTACTGTAATTGTGGAGGTGTCTGTCTCACTTTTCAATTCTTTTAAAGTTTGTTATATGTATCTTGAAGCCCTGTCATTGGGTGCATAAATATTTAATATGGTTCTATCTTCCTGGTAAATTGCCCCTTTAATCATTATGTTGTTTTCTTCTTTACCCTTTTTGGTGGATTTAACATTAAAGTCTATTTTTTCAGAAATTAATATTGCCACTCCTGCTCTTTTTTGATTGTTGTTGCTTGGTACATTTTTCTCTGTCCTTTGAGTTTTAGTTTATTTGTGTCTCTAAGTCTACGGTGTGTCTCTTGTAGGCAGCATATAGACGGATCATGCTTTTTTATCCAGTCTGCAACTCTCTGTCTCTTTATTGGTGCATTTAGTCCATTTACATTCAGCATAATTATAGATAAATATGAGTTTAGTTTGGTCATTTTAATGCCTTTTTTTGCATGTTGTTGACAATTTCTTTTTTCCACTTATTTTTTTGTGCTGAGAAGTTTTTCTTTGTAAATTGTGTGCTTCTCACTTTCATAGTAGTTGAATTTATTTTTGCTGAGTTGTTACGTTTATCTTGGTTTTTATTTTGAGTTATGGAATTGTTAAACCTCTTTGTGGTTACCTTAATATTTACCCCTATTTTTCTAAGTGAAAACCTAATTTGTTGTCTTGTCCTATATTGCCTTGGTTTCCTCTCCATGTGGAAGATCTCTGCCTCCTGTATTTAGTCCCTCTTTTTTGATTATTGTAATCTTTTACATGATGACATCAATGATTCCATATTTTGAGCCTTTTTTTTAATTAATCTTATTTTGTTTTTGTGATTTCCCTATTTGAGTTGATATCAGGATGTCCTGTTCTGTGACCTTGTGTTGTGTTGGTAACTGATATTATTGATTTTCTGACCAAAGAATTTCCTTTAGTAATTCTTGTAGCTTTGGTTTGGTTTTGGCAAATTCTCTAAACTTGTGTTTATCTGTAAATGTCTTTAATTTCACCTTCATATTTGAGAGGGAGTTTTGCTGGATATATGATTCTTGGCTGGCATTTTTCTCCTTCAGTGCTCTATTTATGTCTTCCCATTGCCTTCTTGCCTGCATGGTTTCTGCCGAGCAATCTGAACTTGTTCTTATTGATTCTCCTTTGTAGGTGACTTTTCGTTTATCCCTGGCTGCTTTTAAAATTTTCTTTTTATCTTTGGTTTTGGCAAGTTTGATGATAATATATCTTGATGATTTTGGGGGGGGATTTATCCTGTATGAGTTTCAATGAGCATCTTAGATAGATATCCTTTCATCTTTCACAATGCCAGGGAAGTTTTCTGCCAAAGATCTTCAACTATTCTTTCTGTATTTTCTGTTATCCCTCCCTGTTCTGGAACTCCAATCACACGCAAGTTATTCTTCTTGATAGAGTCCCACATGATTCTTACGGTTTCTTCATTTTTTTTAATTCTTTTATCTGATTTTTCTTCAACTATTTTCATGTCATTTGCCTTATCCTACAACTCCCCAACTCTGCATTCCAATTCCTCGATTCTGCTCCTCTTACTTCCTATTGAATTGTCTAATTCTGTAATTTTATTGTTAATCTTTTGGATTTCTGAATGCTGTCTCTCTATGGATTCTTGCAGCTTATTAATTTTTTCACTATGTTCTTGAATAATCTTTTTGATTTCTTCAACTGTTTTATCAGCGTGTTCCTTGGCTTTTTCTGTAGATTGCCTTATTTCATTTCTGAGATCATCCGTGATGTCTTGAAGTATTCTTTATATTAATTTTTTGTATTCTACATCTGGCAATTCCAGGAATATATTTTCATTTGGGAAAGATTTTGATTCTTTAATTTTGGGGTTTGTAATTTTTTTAGAGGCAATCATGGTCCGCTTCTTTATGTGATTTGATATCAACTGCTGTCTCACAGCCATCTATAAGATATTGTAATGATTTATTTTATATTTGCCCACTGAGTCTTATCTTCTTCTTTCACTTTGTTTCAATACACCCAGATGGGCTACTAGATTGCACTATGTTGATTGTTGTAGCCTTTGAATCACTTATGTCTTATTACCAGATGGTTTGAGCTGTTACCAGATATATAAGCCTAAGAGTCCATTCACTATTCTTGAATACGATCAGCTCAGGTGTCCTGATAGTGAGTCACCTAGTGTGTGGTGTAGGCTCTCACCTATTAACTTAGAGAAGTAGTGGTGATGGTTGTATGTGCCAGTTTATAGCAGCAGCAGGGGGTCACATTCCTTGGGGGACAGGATGCTGACAGCCTTCCCCCATGTGCCAGTGAGGTAGGTGTGTCTCTTTTCCTAAAGCCCTTTGTTGGGTGGGCTCTTCAGCTGTACCTTAGGCACCCAGTGCTTGTACCTCTGAAGATTGGTAGGCATCACTGTCCTCAGACCACTTTAACAGGTGGGTAGGTGGTTAGGGTAGAGCTTCAGCCCTCAGTTCCCTGCTGTGGATCATTGAGGGCTGTGTTTAATAGGTAGAGAGGTATCAGACCTCCAAAACTTGCCTTTCCACTGCTCAGCTAAAACAATTACAGTCAGATCTCTATCAGAATTGCCTTTGCATTATGATAGCTGCCTTGTTCCCCATAGGGATGAAAGCCAAAGACTGTGGATCTCTTATGGTTGGCTGGAGCTGGTTTTGTATTATTATTCCAGTTTAGGGAATGCAGGGAAGGATTTTCCCTCCTAATTGTTAGTTGCTGCTTCTCTCAGGCCAGAAGAAGGGGTTAGAAACAAACAAACAAACAAAACTCCCCCAGAGCACTTCACTCCCAGGCCCAGGAAATTCCAATGTTAACGAAGCCTCCTGGGGCAGGGAGGGGAGGGATCAAATCAATAGGAGAGAGTAGCACTGCAATATAGACAAAGTTACCTATCTTGTTTAGTGAGGACTGTTTTATCTGAGATTCCACAGGGGTGTGTAAACTGTGTGTGCTGGTTGGGTTGAGATTGCCCCTGAAGGTTAAGGCTGAGTCCTGTGCTTTCACCATCTCAGGATGCCGTGATCAGCTCTGCTGTGCTTAGTCCAAAGCCCGTCTCCAAGGTTTTCTCACTGGGACATTGGCTCCAGGCTCCAAATCCAGTCACTGCTTCTCTGTGGTTTCTCATTCTTCTGTCAGCCGCATTGGTGTGCAAACTGCGTGCACTGGCTGGGTCTCCGCCGAGGTTATTCCAGGGGGTTAGGGCTGTGTCCTGTGCTTGTGCCATCTCAGGAAGCCATGATCAACACCTCTGCACTTAGTCCAAAGTCCACCGCCAAGGTTTTCTTACTGGGACATTGGCTCCGGGCTCCAAATCCAGTCACTGATTTCCCGTGGTTTCTCATTCTCCTGTCAGCCGCATCAATGTACAGCCTGCGTGCACTGGTTGGGCCCCCACCAAGCTTACACCAGGGGTTTAGAGCTGCGTCCCATGCTTGTCCCATCTCAGTAAGCCACGATCAGCTCCGCCACTCTGGCACCAGGGAACTGCGAGGGCTCAAGGCAGTGGCATGGGATGCTGACTCTGGAAGCAGTCGCAGCTTCAGCATGCAGCTTTTCACCCCCCTGTCACTCAGGTCAACTCCTTAGTTCTGTGATTGATGGTCAGGGTTTGTAGATTGTCATGTATGTAATCGATTTGCTTGTTTTTTCAACTCTTTGTTGCAAGAGAGATCGGCGGAAGCTTCTACTTAGTCAGCTGTCTTGGTCCTGCCGGGTTTGTACATTTAAAAAGTAAATTTCAAATAACTAATAAAGTCAGTGGCATACATATAATTTTGGTTTGGACTTATTCACCCTTGAATGAGCTAAGCAATTTGAGAGCCTAGAGACATTTGACATTCAGTGATTTCTGAAAAGCTATTTAACTGCTAAAGATTTTATTCTCACTAAATTTAATCCACCCAGGGCAATGCCCTTTTGACTGTCACACGCCTTTATATTCCCCTTCATCAAGTTGAATAATTTTTATGCTAATATTATGTTTAATGTAAGTTTTCTATTCAGTTTTTTATTAACAAGAGGCAAAAATGTGTTTTTATTCATTTATGGAGGGATTTATAATATTACCTTCTCAGTTACTTTGCTTTCTGAATTCATTTCTAAATTGCAACTTGGGTATGCCAAACTGCAATGAGGTTATTTGTAGATAATTTTCTTTGAACAATACTTCAGAACTGAACAACATTGTCCTTATATATGTCATCAGCATTTCTGTCACATGTTTGTAAGGACAAATTAGATGGTTTTGCAATGATTTGACAATTTACTAACACTTCTTATATCACAACAACATATATTCAGGGATATAGTTTCTTCACATAGAGATATCTTTAGTGCATATGAGAGACTGAAGAAAAACTTATTATTGAGAAAACCAATAGCATTTTATAATTCAGGGCTGTAATATAGTCTAAAGAGTATGCTTATTTTCTTTTAAACTCTTCAGATTTTTTTGAATATCTTTTCATTTTATGAATAAGACTTCATAAACTTCTTTAGGATATTAATTTCTTTGAGAAAACAATGCAGTTAAAAAATGTTAGACACTGATTAGTTAATTGAATAATGAAATGACAGTAATATCTTGATAAAACTCAGTTATTTTAAACTTACTGTTTTATTTGATATCCAGAATATAGGGACATTTTTAATACAGTCATTGGTGGTTTTTTTTTTAATCTCCATCTCAGTACTGTTTAGTGAAAATATAAAGTATAAAAGTTCGACCTTGGATACATGAAGAAATCTTTGCCAATGTAAAATATTACTCTATGAGTCATCATAATTGTCATTGTTATTATCATGTATTGCTGTTATGTTTAAGGTAGTCATTCAGATATATATACATAGTTTAATTAGTGATTTTTACAGTTAAAACTATAAATATGAAATGAGCATGTAATCAATCATTTTAAAATAATGGTTTTAAGTTATTAATAAAAATATATGCCATATCTCAATATAAATACATTCAGGAAGTAGATTATTTTAGATTCTAGTAGATTCTTTTTTTCTTTTTATAAGCCATATATTACTTTTGATATTTGTATATTACCTGAAAATTACAAGCAAAATGAGGCATGCATTCTCCCTTAAAAACTAAATCCTCTTAATGCTTTCTTTCAACATAGTGTTTTCTGAAGACTGTTGTCTCATATGCTCAGGTGGTCATTATATATTCAATTGCAGTCAAGGTTATTCAGTCAGCATAACGACATCTTGTCTGCAACCTTGCTGATCTGTATAAAAGCCAATAAATTCTGTATGTAGTGGTATTATCTGAGAAAAGCAATCTTGCCTAGGACACCAAGGGATAGTCCCTATCTTCATTCAAGTGCTTTCATGAAATATTTAGGGTGCAGCTATACAAGAAGTGGATTTCAGTTTAATGTGTACTTTCAACTGTAGCTGTGTTGAAACATGTATTTTCCTTTCCATGGGGATTTGGAAAATATAATTTTGGATTGTAATAATAAATCAAGACTCTCACCTATTAGTAATTCATAATGAAGGAGAAAAATAAACACTGACCTGAAAATTTCTAACTAAATAAATATCATTGATTCTATCTATGTATCTGTTTATCTATCATCTAACGCATTCTCACATTGTTTAATATGTAACCATTATTCTCAATACCACTATGGACTCAGTAGTTTAGCAATCAGTATTTGGTTATAGAATGCAGCCTAGATGCAGATACAGATTGAAACATAGATGCACTGAGATATTTACTAAATGTGAAATTAGTCTTTAAAAAAAAAAATGTAAAAGGAAAGTTAACCAGAAAACTCTGAAGCTATTTACATAGACTAAGGGAAATAAATATATATATATATATATTACACTCTCTAAAAAATAAGTTTCTAAACTGAAATAAACAAAAAATAATTTGCATGCAACTTGAGCTGCATATATATAGAGATTACAATAGTCTTTTCACTCTGCCATAGAAAATATTGAGACAAGTAATAATAAATTACAAATGCAAACTTTATGTTGTTTACATTGTGTTTTTGACTCCATTACATCAGTGATTATATGCCAATATTCCATTACCTGGAAACCCTGGTGGCATAGTGGTTAAGTGCTACGGCTGCTAACCAAAGGGTCGGCAGTTCAAATTTCACCAGGCGCTCCTTGGAAACTCTATGGGGCAGCTCTACTCTGTCCTATAGGGTTGCTATGAGTCGGAATCAACTCAACGGCACTGGGTTTGGTTTTGGTTTGGTATTCCATTACCTTCTAGGGCATTTTGATCTACTTTTAGGAAAAGTGACAAATACTATTCTATCCTAATTTCACTGGCTCTTCTTTCCTTAAACTTTTTATGCTTTTTTTTTTTTTTAGTAAAAAATTATGAAGCATAAAACCACTTTAATTCTAAGATAGGACAATACAGTCAGCAGTATTGAATACACATTGGAGCTACATACTGTTATTTGCCTTTTTCCTAGAAAAACTCTGAATTCCAAGCAGTATTGATTGCTTTTCCTCCCAACTGTTACTTCATTTGATAGCTACTTATTATAATCTCTATCAGGTAACACAAAAAAACTGCACTGATACAGAAGAATGGGCACTGACTTGAGTTTTGAAATAGCAGAATTCTTGTCCAAAATCAACAACTAACTAGCAGTGAGACTTGAAGCAAGACAAGCTACTGTAATTTTTATTATGGATGGAAAGAGCAAAGTAGAACTGATTGTAACTCAGATATCCTAGCTATTGTAATATATAAAATATCTGTTTGCCATTCTTATTTTATCTAGGGAATGGTGAAAAGTCTCCACTTAATCAAACGCACAGATACACTTGAACACAGTGATTCTTGCATGTCACATGGTCCTCCTTGCCCTGTAGTCTTTGTAGACTGAGTTGTTTACTGTTGCTATGCTTCACTTGTGGCTTGTTAGAACTCTGGTGCACTTAAAGGTAATTCTTGATATTGTTATGGTTATACAGAGATAGTGGATGAATTAGTAAAGGTCATCAAGGACTTAGCAAAGGTCATCAAGCAAAAGTCACAGTTTGTACATGACTGCTAACCTAAAGTTTGGAGGTTCCAACCACCAGGCATGGAGATCTACTTCCATTAAGATTGAAGCAAAGAAAACCTATGAAGCAGTTCTACTCTGTAACACATGTGGTCGCCATGAGTTGGAACCGACCGGAGGGCAATTAGTTTTTTTTTTGATGATTTAGTGGAGCCCAAACATCATTGCTGCTTCTTATACCTTTGAACTCCTTCTGATATGAGTAAAAAAAAAAAAAAAAAACCCTTATTTGTAATTTTAGCCATTTTGACCTGGCTTATGTTTTTTAAGCTTTAAGTGTCCAGAAGAAGGCATATTAGTAACAGAAATATTAGGGAAATTCAATAATGACTAAAACCAGTGATATCCATTAATCGTAGTGAAAGACATATATAATAAACCCAACCTTGTATTTAAAGTATTGACTACTTTGATGACTTGTCAAAATGTTTTAATATAAATGTATTAAAAAAAAGTTTCCACAAATTTCTTTTTTTAAGATGACTATAAACCCTGGCAGCATAGTGGTTAAGTGGTATGGCTGCTAACCAAAAGGTTGGAAGTTCAACTCCACCAGGCGCTCCTTGGAAATTCTATGGGGCAGTTCTAATCTGTTCTGTAAGGTCTCTGCGAGTCAGAATCGACTTGATGGCAAGGAGCTTTTTTTTTTTTTTTTTTCCCCTAATATACTAATGTTGGAGCCCTGGTCATGCTCCAACAATAGTATACTCATCATAATACTGTTGTTAGTTTAAGAAATTGCTGTTAAAGATTTCTGATATATCTTCCTATCTCTCAGAAGAGCAATGTTATTTTAAATATATTTCTTAAAATTTCCCATAACCTTTTCTGATTTGGAAAAGATAATTACTACTTTGTGGTTTCACAAAATGCAGTTTTTGAGTTTTTCTCATGCAGAAAATTTCAGAACCATGCATATTTATAGTAACATTCATATAATTTGTCTAATTATCCTCTAACTCAATATTGAATGACTAAACAGTTAGATATCTGTTATTGTATTCCATCCATTTGACCAAACAAGCCTAGAATATCCTGTAAATTGACCCTAATTTAATCTAATATCCATATATGACTGCCCCAAAAAAAATGCTATGGAGTCATTTCTGACTCATAGGGACCATATAGTACAGAGTAGACCTGCCCCATAGATCTTCCAAGGAGTGCCTAGTAGATATGAATTGCCAACTTTTTGGTTAGCATCCATAGCTCTAAACCACTATGCCACTGGGGTTTCCTATATGACTGTACTAAAATATGATTGCAAGCACATATCCATATTCTATAAAATACTAAAATTGGAAATAACTATTTTTCTCTAATATATATTTTTTCTCCCGAGGACATTCATCAAAAGGAGCCAGATATTTTTAATCTTCCTGAATATTATAAATGTATATGCTTGCAAAATAATTTTCAAATTATATTTTGCTTTATTTTTAATATGAAAGACACAGTAGGGATGGAAAAATGAGAAAATACAGAGGAATTTTAAATAGAATAAGTAAGAGAGAAGAATTGTAAGGAGTTTTAAATTTCAGTTTATTCTAATCTTTGTTTAACAGTCTTTTTAAAAAAATTGTTAATGAGCTTTATCTCTAACCCAAGTTAGAGTAAGAGAAGAAGAAAGAAATTTCATGAGCTCAAAGGGGAAAAAAAATAATAATAAAGAGGAGGAAAAAAAGAAGAAAAGAAAAAGAGAGCAGAAAAGAAAGAATAAATGAACCTGTTCTTTTCGTTTCCTGGCTGGAGTTTTTAAGTAGAAGGTCCCATTTTTATTTTCCTATTCATCCCTATTTAGAGCTATTCCCCTTAAAATTTCATTGTCAGGTATTTGACCTTCATTGTAGTCTATACAGTCTATTCACGTTTGTTTTAAGTTTATCTTCTGAATTCATTAAAAGAAGTATTTACATTTTTTCTGATCTTTATTTATTTCTCTGCTTATGAAGTCATTTTTTGAACTATAGTTCCTGTTTAAAAGAACATAGTTTTTTTTAAAGAACTCTGAACATCTGTGATGTTTGTTTATCTCCTCTGATATTGATGAAGAATTTCTTTCCTTCAAAAATGATGATCATGCAACCCAAAACCTGAGAAAATTATCAATATCATATCTAAATTAAATCTTTTTTTCCACCTACTATCCAACTTCCTTTTGGTCAGTATTCAATTATTACAGTGAATTTATTGTTGTTCAGGAGACTGTGGAGAAACATTAAAATTATTGAAAGGATCACTGAGAACAAAGTAATTTAAAATCCTATTCAAAGAAAAAAAATGTGAGAACAATACAAAGGTGAGAAGGAGAGTTAGAAACTAACCAAGGAAAAATCTCAGTATACTCTAAGAGCAAGTGATATTTCGAACACTATCAGATGTTAAAAAATCTTTAAGGTTATCCATACATAAGTTAGGAAAACATACATTATTTAATCAATCAATTTATTATTCAATGGCTACCCTTTTATTGAGTAAAACTAAACTGTGTTTGAGCTTAGTTTGTGCTCAAATATTGATAAAAATTGCATTATGATTCCTGAATAAGTTGACATGATGCTTGTTTTTGTGTATGCGTGTGTGAATTTAGAATTACATTTAAGCTTTGTCAGAATCATATAGCAAAGCATTTCTGCATTGTTGACCTCATGTCATTTATGTGATACAAACTTCTGAGCACTTCCTTTTAATCCTATGAACCCCTAGTTGTAACATAATCAAAACCATACCAACAGTCTTCAAAATGAGGAAAAAAAATAGTAAAGTTTCACTTTTAGAATTATTTTTACATCTTGCTAATTAGTACTGTTACCACCTTTGGAATATTAATTTTAAATACTTTTGGTACCATACGACTCTTTTTTCTTTCTTCCAAATTAATCCCTAAAGACTAAAGGCTGACTAATGACTTATACCTCTTTTATATTTCATCTGTGTATTCAGTCAGCAGACATGGCATTCTGTGCATGAGAAAGTTCACATGTCAATAATACACTATGTGGCAACTAACAAAACGATTAGAAATTACTTTAAAATTAAATATCCTCGTCATTGTAACTCACAAATTAATTAATAGCTTTAATACTCTCCCCCACAACTATGGTAAGACAATTTATACGTGTTGGAAGGAAAGTTACCTGTCTTCCCTCCATTCCTTTACAAATCAATGTGATAAGTAAATAAATCTCTGGATTATAAAAAAATACTAAAGAGGTTCATTTATTAGTATACTTTTTTAAATCTTATATATTTTATTATTGTTTTTGAGAATATACTCAGCAAATCATACACCAATTCACCAGTTTCCACCAGAGTTTCCAACAGGTTTGTTTTAGTTTGACCCAGTGCTGAGAATCTGCATTTCTCCTCCAGATAGTTTGAATCAGAATCTGCATTTTAACAAGATCCCCAGGTGATTCTTAATCTGGGTATCTTTTTAAAATGTAGATGTATACATAAGAATGAAGATTCTGAATCAGTATATCTGGGGTATAAGCGCAAATTCTCAGCAGGGAGTCAAACTGGAATGAAATGGTTCATAGCTCTGGTTTCTCCATGTACCATTTAGTGACATTGATCACATTCTTAAGTTGTGCAACCATTCCCCCCCATCTCTTCTGAATTGTTGCTCCACCATTAACATAAATTCACTGCCCCCTAATATTCCTATTTAATCTTTCAAGTTGCTGTTGTCAATTTGATCCCAAATGGATAGTTCTTAAAAGAGCATTATGCTGAAGGTATGCTTTTATCAAAATACAAACTCATAAAATAAGAGATAATTTCTTAGTAATATACAAATTTTTGCATAACACAAAATGACTATATCAAAGGGACAGAAGAATTTCAGTATTATAAATAAAAATTATCAATACTCATAATCAAAAAAATCATAATTTACAAAATTCCACAAGTTAAAATTGTATA
This sequence comes from Elephas maximus indicus, assembly GCF_024166365.1. Lineage (NCBI taxonomy): Eukaryota > Metazoa > Chordata > Mammalia > Proboscidea > Elephantidae > Elephas > Elephas maximus. The sequence goes on from NC_064823.1 coordinate 12,855,600, forward strand.
GTCACAAAATGTAATTTCAATTGCTAAGCAATGCAGGCTACTCTATTATTAAAAATCACAGTGAACATTTCATAAACAGTTAAATATAAATGCAAGCTTCTAATTCTTCAACTATTGCTTCTGAAAAATATTAGGAAACATATCATTTCAAGGTTGGAATATTTTGTAGACATTCTTTCTATTTTTGGAGATTGCATTTTGTGATGTGGCTTGTTTAAAATGGATAGCTACATTTCCAACAGCTGTACTAGTGTTGAGAATAGCTAATGATAAAAGAACTTGGCAAGCTATTTCTCCTATAAAATGGAGAATGCAATGTGCTTGGCATCTGTAATTTAAGTAATTTGTAAGAAAACACATTACTTAGCCAGCTGTAGATTCCACTATTTCAAGATAAAGACTATAATCCATTAATCAATTTATAGACATAAATACACTATTGTTCAAAAATAAATAAGGATTTAAACACACTAGAATCAATAAATATCATTAAAACAATACTACTTTAGTCATTTAGTCTTCTAGCTATTTGGTGAAATTATTGAAGAATGGAGCCAAACAGCTAATTCCATGTTTAATTTTGTTTATTGAAATAATGAAAGTATGTTAATGATGAAGTACAAGAATACATAATAAAAATTAATGTACTGTGAAATAAAATTGTGTTCAAAAATCAAGACAAGTACAGTAAAACTGTAAGTCTTTAAATGAACATTGCATAATGCACATTTAACAACTATTAAATCATTTTTATTGAAGTATATCTGCAAATTATGCACCATGAAAAATGACAGCAATATGCTCAAGACAAATTAAGTCTAGTGTATAAAATTAAATTAATTCTGAACAATATTCAAAAGCTTTGTTACATAATCATAGAAAACAGAAGCTTAAAAACCCACAGCTTATCTACTCTTTTCCATATTTATATCCAGGTATCATTCAATATCAGTCTTACATAGTTAATTCTTAACACCCAATCCTATTATGAAAGTTTCATTTGCATTCAAGTGAAAAAATCTTAGTGCTTCATATACAGTATAATATAAATACACATAATTTATGCATATATATTAAAAAAAACTGTTGCCGTTGCATCAATTCTGACCCATAGCAATCCTATAGAAAAGGTAGAATTGCTCCATACAATTTCCAGGAGCCCCTGATGGATTTGACTCTCCATATTTTGGTTAGCAACCGTAGCTCTTTACGACTATGCCACCAGGGTTTCCTATGCATATATACAGATCCTTAAAAATACATGATATCATTAAGCTTTCTTTTATGATGTTTTTTTTTTTATTGTGCTTTTAGTGAAAGCTTACAATTCAAGTCAGTTTCTCATATAGAAACATATGTACATATTGTTATGTGACCTAGTTGCTCTTCTTACAATGTAACAGCACACTCCTCTCTCCCTGTATTTCCCTTGTACATTCAACAAGCTCCTGTCCCCCTCTGCCTTCTCATCTTACCTCCAGACAGGAGCTGCCCACACGGTCTCATATGTTCACTTGACCTAAGAAGCACACTCCTTACCAGTATCATTTTATGTCTTATAGTCCAGTCTAATCTTTATCTGAAGAGTTGATTTGAGAATGATTTTAGTTTTGGGCTAACTGAAAGTCTGGGGCCATGACCTCCAGGGTCCCTCCAGTCTCAGTCAGACCATTAAGTCTGGTCTTTTTACTAAAATTTGATTTCTGCATCCCACTTTTCTCCTGCTCCATGACGGATTCTCTGTTGTGTTCCCTGTTAGGGCAGTCATCGGTTGTAGATGGGCACCATCTAGTACTTCTGGTCTCAGGCTGATGGAGTCTTTGGTTTATGTGGCCCTTGCTTTCTCTTGGGCTCTTATTTTCCTTGTGTCTTTGGTGTTCTTCATTCTCCTTTGCTCCAGGTGGGTTGAGACCAATTGATGCATCTTAGATGGCCATGTGCTAGCTTTTAAGACCCCAGACACCACTCACCAAAGTGGGATGCAGAACATTAATACACTTTATTATGCCAATTGGCCTAGATGTCCCCTGAAACCATGGTCTCCAGACTCCCGTCCCCTGCTACTCTGTTCCTTGAAGTGTTTGTTTGTATTTAGGAAACTTCTTAGCTTTTTGATTGGTCCAGTTGTGCTGACTTCCCCTGTATTGTGTGTTATCCTTCCCTTCACCTAAAATAATTCTTGTCTACTATCTAATTAGTGAATGCCCCTCCGCTTCCCTCCCTCCCCACACTAGTAACCATCAAGAAATGTTTTCTTCTCTGTTTAAAACTTTTCTTGAGTTCTTAAAATAGTGGTCTCATGCAATATTTGTCCTTTTGCAACTGACTAATTTCACTTAGCATAATGCCTTCCAGGTTCCTCCACGTTATAAGAGGTTTTATGGATTCATCGTTGTTCTTTATCATTGCATAGTATTCCGTTGTGTGAATATACCATAATTTGTTTATCCATTCTTTTGTTGATGGGCACCTTGGTTGCTTCCATCTTTTTGCTACTGTAAACAGTGCTGCAATGAACATGGGTGTGCGTATGTCTGTTCTTGTAAAGGTTCTTGTTTCTCTAGGATTTATTCCAAGGAGCGTGATTGCTGGCTTATATGGTAGTTCTATTTCTAGTTTTCTAAGAAGTGCCAAATCGATTTCCAGAGCGGTTGTACCATTTTACATTCCCAGCAGCAGTGCAGAAGTGTTCTGGTCTCTCCACAACCTCTCCAACATTTATCATTTTGTGTTTTTTGGATTAATGCCAGCCTTGTTGGAAAGAGATGGAATCTCATTGTAGTTTTGATTTGCATTTCTCTAATGGATAATGATCTTGAGCATTTCCTCATGTATCTGTTAGCTGCCTGAATGTCTTCTTTGGTGAAGTTCCTGTTCATATCATTTGCCCATTTATTAATTGGCCTGTTTGTGTTTTTGTTGTTGACGTTTTGCAGTGTCTTGTAAATTTTAGAGACTAGATGTTGGCCGGATTTGTCATAGCCAAAAATTTTTTCCCCGACTGTAGGCTGTCTTTTTATGTTTTGGTGAAGTCTTTGGATGAGCACAAGTGTTTGATTTTTAGGAGCTCCCAGTTATCTAGTTTTTCTTCTGGTGTTTGTGTATTGTTAGCATATATACAATGCTATTGATGAAGAATTTTAGAGAGTACATTTCAACATGTTTGAAATATTTTCTATGGTATAAATTATTTTATGTTTCCCAAAATACAATATCATAAATGAAGAGGCTAAATACTATCTAAAAATACATTAAATTACTAATGAATAAATCCTAAAGGATTAAAATTGTATAATTTTGTAATTATTAATAATTAAACAATATTCAGATATTTAATAAAGGCCTTCTATGGAAGTATTTTATGATTTTTTATATCAAAATATATACATTTTCTTTTCACAGTTTTTCAAATTAGCGGAATAGCTAATAAACATTAATATTTTTAAAGTGTTGAGAACATAATTCTGCTAACTTTAAAACTACTTAGGAATATTGTGAACTAAAATTAATTTCTTTACCTAATCTTGTGTAGAGAGTTAAGTTTAGGCTAGAATTAGAGTAAAAATATTTCAGCATAAATTTCCTTCTCTCAATGAAGTAACCGTCCTACCTTGTTCTCATTAGGCACTCAATACACCTACTTCTCACTATCTTGTTATCTGATATTTTGAACTTACAACAATAGTAAAAAACTTACCATCTGAGTACTTTGCATATTAATGACATATGTCTGACAATAACAAATGCCGAGGTGCAAGGCAAGAGTATTGCTGGCTGTGATGGTTAAGGTTATGTCTCAACTTGGCTGGGCCATGATTCCCAGTGGTTTGGCAGTTATGTAATGATGTAATTTAATAGTTATGTAATGATGTAATCATCCTTCATCTTGTGATCTGATGTGGTCTTCCTCCATTTTTGTGTAATGTCAATTTTTCAAAGTGACCTGGTCTTTGGAACCTAAACATGTCAATAAGTGAGGAGTGGGTGTATATATTAGATAAATAAATGGAGGTATTTAAATGAAAATGTTAGCTGATGAAATTCTAATCTCAGTGGCAATTATAAGACTGGGTAGGAATATAAGAAGTGCTAAAAATCCTTGAGATTTGAAATCTGGCTCATAGTTTAAGAAGAAAACTCCTCTCTAATTTTATCACTAACTTTAAAATAAGGAACCAAATTCAAATTGAATATGTATAGTAAGACTAACAACAGAATTGAATCTTCTAGTAAATTTCACAAGTAATATATCACAAATAAAATTACAAATAAAATATTACAAATAAAGTATCTGCATTTGAATACAGAATAAGTAAGTTATAATGTTTGATAGTAACAAAGCAAAAGATTACAGTATTGACTTTTTTATTTTAAATAATGGTGATAATTAAATATGTCTAGGATACATGATTTTAGCTTTAGTATTATAAAATTTGTGTACAATTAGAATTCAGACTTAGACTATTATTGTTGGACTAACCTTGGTCTTTTATCTGACCCCTGGTCTCTGAAAGAAGAATATATTTTCTTTAATATTATCTTTAGAGTGGAAATTAGTCATGCTCTACAAATCCATCAGCCTACACTTTAGATTTCAGTGTGCATTTACATTAGTCCAGTAGAATATAATTTAAAGGGCAGGAAGGTGTTGAGAGTAACTAGTTGATAATAAGCCTAAATGCAAAAGGCATTAAGAGAATAAATGGCCATTTTACTGATTAAGTGGAATATATATATATACATATATATATATATTTGCATGATATGTTAAGTGTAAGTAAAAATCATGTGAGAAAAGAAAAAATCAATAAAGTTGAAAACAAAAACCACTGCTTAAATGAAAGTTTATGGATAAACAGAAACATTTTTTTTTTCATTTTGTAAAACCCATTAATCTTGACAAAATAATCTACTTGTTCCTATAATATTATCTATTAATCTATTAACTAATATGCTTTGTTTAAATTCTTTCTATCAACTGAAACATACTTTTATAATTGAACCATATAACATAATTTTCGATGTACTTGATAAAAATGAATATCTTTTAAATGTGTCATATGAGCCTTTCTGAATATGGAGACAAATTAAAATTAGAAATGAAGAACTATATTTAGTTGACCACGTTTGTATTTCTTCTTCTGTGCTCTGTTATCTTCACTCAAAGGCCCTATGTTAAAGTAATCTTCCTTGTAAAATTCTAAAATAAGTAATTAGTGAAAGATGCTTTATTCTATCACACCCTTGTGGGTGAAAGTCTAGGCTTCAATTAGGGTAGTAGGTCTAAAGCCAGGATTGCTTCCTAGTTGGGTCTTTCCCATCAGTAGCAATATTTGGTGTCCCTGTTCCTTTCTCCACACATGAAACCAAGTGTTGAAGGTTTAAGGGAGGGGAAGTTACACTGAGAGGACTCTGAATAAAAAATAGAATAAAATTTTACTCAGTCTCCTAAGGCTGCAGAATAAGCAATAAAAATGTGGATGGTACGCCTCCCCCTTGCTTATTTTTTGAGGTCTATATCAGGTGCACTGGAGGCTTTGAGACCAGACTAGGGCCTGACTTTGGAGCCCGGCAAATGGGAAGGAAAAAGCAGGGAAGGCCTCCTTTCCTGAACATGCAGGATACTTTTGCTTTCCTAATAAGTATCTCTAAGTGTTTTTTGCCCCAATTTGTCTAGATCCTGCACTATCCTGGAGCTAATACGGGCTTTTGCTTCTTCTCAGCAGTTTCCTATGGTTGGTTTTAAGGCAGCAGATCTGCAGCTGTCCTTCAAGAACTTTTTCAAGTGCTAATGATATGGGTTTATTTGTATCCACCAAAAATCCTGTTAAATCCTATTCCCTACACCTGTGAATGTGAACTTGTTTGGGGCAATAAGGCTTCTCTTTGCAAATGCTATCAGTTAAATTAATGACATCATCAAAAAAGAGGAAAAAGAGGAAGAGCCTCAATGAGATGGATTGACACAGTGGCTGCAACAATGGGGTCAAGCATAACAATGATTGTGAGCATGGCGCAGGACTGGGCAGTGTTTTGTTCTTTAGTACATGGTGTCACTATGAGTTGGAACTGATTGGACAGCACCTAACAACAACAACAGCAACATATTGGAGTCTGGTGGGTCCTAATCACTCCTAGGATGTTACATACGGGAGGAAGACAGCATGTAAGAATCTGTCTACAAGCAAAGGAGTGCCAAGAATTGCCAGCAGCCACCAGAATCTAGGAGTGAAGCAGAGAATAGCCCTTCTCCCAAAGTGCTTGGGAGGAATTGGTACAGCTGACACCTTGATTTGCAACTCTAGCAGCCAGAACTGTTAGAAAATTAATTTCTGTTCTTTAAAAACACCCACCATGTGGAATTTTTATGGCAACCCTCAGGGAATAAGACACCTACTATTAGATCTACCATTCTAAATTGCAATTAACCATTTATATGAATTTCCCTGAGTAGGGGATGTGAACTTATTATACTTTCAGGGCAGAGACAACATCTTAGTAGAATCTCCAGGGAATAGAATTGGATAGAAATGACAACAAGAACTCAATAAATGTCTATCCATTAATTTAAAAAATAAAGTAAATAAGTGAATTCCTATAGCAGTTTATTGACTACATGGGATATAAGAATCTGAGTTTAGTATTTGATGCAGATTACAGCAGATTTAAAAAAGTTTTAAAACATTGTGATAAATTCTTTCTTAGTGTAGTATTATATCTAAAATCTATACCGTTGTGATTGGTAGTTTTCATTCAACATAATCTCAAACCAAAAAAACCAAAACTAAACACCTTGCCATCGAGTCGTTTCAGACTCATAGTGACCATATAGGACAGAGTAGAACTGCCCCATAGGGTTTCCAAGGAGCACCTGGTAGATTCAAACTGCCAACCTTTTGGTCAACAGCCATAGCTCCCAACCACTACTATGCCACCAGGGTTTCCTAATCTTATACACGTGAGTTTAATTAGACCATGATATTTTCCAACATTTCACATTAGAGCATGGCAAACACATAACTACAAGAGAGCCTTTCCGATCAGTTGACTAAAATTCTAGAGTTCATTGCCAATGGAGAGAGAAAAAAAAAAACAGTGAAAAACGGTATTTATTTTTGCTCTAAAAAAGTCTTCTTCCAAAATTAAGTAGACCAAAAATATAAAATATGTGACATTCTTTTCAATAAGTTTGACCAAGCTTGTATAAATCTTATTTGTATGATACCGATAAGTGTGAATTTCACTTACTGAAATAACAGTAAGAAGTTAATGCGTATTTGCAGGTGAGTGAGCTGGCTGCAGAGTGTATAGTCCATACTTTGCACACTCTGAGGCTGCAGAAAATCTTAACATTCAAAATGAATATGTCCTTTGACTCAGAATTTAGTCACAGGAAAAGGAGTGTTAGGAGAACGAAATATCTTATGATAATCAGAAACAGAAGGTTTAGCATTGATCAGAAAACCAAGTGCTTCAAGGAAAGGCTAGTGACCTATATTTCACTTAGACTAAAATAAACAGGGTTATCTTTACAAGAGAACACATTAAACCTAAATGAAGGACAAGGCTTTAAAAATCAAACTGACTTTCAAGTGTTGTTGTTAGGTGCCACCAAATTGGTTCCAACTCTTAGTGACACTACCTACAGCAGAACGAAGCACTGCCTGCCTCTGCACCATCTTCACAACTTTTGTTATGCTTGAGACCATAGTTACAGCCACTGTTATCAATCCATCTCATTGAGGGTCTTCCTCTTTTTAGCTGACCCTCTCTTTTACCAAGCATGATGTGCTTCTCCAGAAACAGATCCTTCCTGACAACATGTTCAAAGTATGTGAAATGTAATCTCACCATCCTTGCTTACAAGGAGCATTCGAGTTGTACTTCGTCCAAGACCAATTTGTTCATTCTTTTGGCGGTCCATGGTATATTCAATATTTTTTGCCAATATCACATTTCAAAGGCATCAATTCCTTTTTAATCTTCCTTATTCATTGTCCAGCTTTTGCATGCATATGAGACAATTGGAAACACTATGGCTTGGGTTAGGTACATCTTAGTCTTCAAGGTGACATCTTTGCTTTTCAACACTTTAAAGAAGTCTCTTGCAGCAGATTCGCTCAATGCAATGCGTCTTTTGATTTTTTGACTGCTGCTTCCATGGGTGTTGATGGTGAATCCAAGTAAAATGAAGTTCTGGACAAATTCAATCTTTTCTCTGTTTATGGTGATAAACTGACATTATCAAATAACAAATCATGTTGAACGTATATTTTTATGAGGGTATATATAGTTGTAAGTATGGATTACATGGAAATAAAAATTAAATAATAAAATTATATAAAGCCAAAATGTAGGTATTTGATAAGCCCTTTGAACTTAAAATGGACCCATGCTCCTTTATTATACCTTATCTTATGCAAATAACACATGCCTTCTATATCTGTTTGCCTTCCATGCCCTGGCCCCACAAGGTATTTTTATATGCACCTCTATGTCAAAATTTGTTAACATGTTGATATAAAAAAAAAAAGGTCAGCATAGGGCACTGACAAAAATACATCGTAGGGAGAGGGTGCAGTTGGTAAACAAACATAGAAAGCACACATTGGTTTATTTTCCTAGATTTGAATTCTCTAAGACACATATACTGCCTTTTGGCATATATTGAGCTGATTATATTTTTGCTTCCCAATGATGATATATATTAAACAACTACTATCCTATATTTGGAAACCCTGGTGGTGTAGTGGTTAAGGGCTACGGCTGCTAACCAAGAGGTTGGCAGTTCGAATCCACGAGGCAATCCTTGGAAACTCTATGGGGCAGTTCTACTCTGTCCTGTGGGGTCGCTATGAGTTGTAATCGACTCGATGGCAGTGGGTTTTTTTAATTCTAGATTTAGAAAATAACCTGCACCTTTAATCCATTATAGATATTACCTATAAATAGGCAATATCAGAAATTATTTAATATACTTTTTTAAATATTTCATTCTGGTGGTTGATGGTAAATATTTTCTCTTCTAACCAATATTTACATGATTTGTATGAAATCATAGGATTAGATATAAACTCAACAGTAATAGTTGTTACTGAGCTTGACATATCTTTTAATAGTTATAAATTAACAAAACTTTCTTTTTTGTAATTAATATAGAATGTAATAATTTAAATGTTATCTATTTTGAATGGTTTGATACATGAACACTGCTGTGATTCTCCTACAAACTTGTAAATAAAAGAAATGAAATTACTTCACGAGGATTAAATACCGAAATTTAGAAAAAGGCAGATGTAATTTTCAGCTTATAGGAATAAACCAATACGTGTTAAAGATGGGCTTTAAAAATTTGAATTACCTATAAGTTGAAGGAATTTATTGTTAAAGTAATCTCAAGAAATTTCGATACATTGATCCAAAATTTTATTATTTTTACTGTATTTGTATGAATCATATAAAAAATTTAAATGATAAGGTTAGAGCATAAGGAAAAAAATACTAAGAGTATTCTGACTATATTCTCTCTGTCTCTTTTTTCTGTCACTTTAACATATACTTTGTTACTGGCTCCTTTCCATCAACATTTAAGCATGGTTAATTACTACTCGATTAAACAAAAGAAATTGCAAACAGAAAATTCAAGCCCTGGTCCCTATGTCCTCCTCATGCACTTCCTGGTCCTTCTCTTTGCTTTGCATTCAAACCTCTTGAAAGAGATATTTATAATCAACTCAATTGGATATTTACTATCTTTTTTGTTTCAATAGCTGTCACAAGTACTTGACACAGCATTTTATAATACAGACACAAACTTATATCATGTAGTTAATATTCTACTGGAGAAAACAAAAATAAATAAAAATAAACATAATCAGTGTGCCACAAGTGCCACAGAGGATAAGGTTTTCGGTGTTTGGTGAAGCCAGGGAGTAATTTCAAACAGGAGTCAACAAAGTATTCATAAAGATGTGACATTTGAGTAAGTATTTGAAGTTAATGAGGGGTTACTTGTGCTGATATCTTTGGGAAGAGCATTCTAGGTAGAGAGAACCACCTAGACGAAAGCTGAAGGCAGGATATTGTTAGAGACTTTAAGCACAACTAAGAGTCCAGAGTGCCTAGAGTAGAATAAGTTGTCATTGTTAGGTGCCTTCTAGTCAGTTCCAACTCATACATATCCTATGTACAACAGAATGAAACACTGCCTGGTCCTGTGCTATCCTTACAATCGTTTTTATGCTTAAGCCCATTGTTACAGAGTGAATCAGGAGGCTAGGAAAAAAAAAAAAAAGTAAGTAGGGAAAAAGACAAATTATATGAACCTGTGGACAATTACAAGGTCTTTGTTTTTAAATTAAATGAACTATGAAAAGCATTTCGTGTGGGGGGCAGGGGTAGCCCTTGGAAAGTTTTGAACAGAGAAGGTATGTGATCTGATTATATTTTAAATGATGAGGCAGGGTGTTGTTTTGGATCATTGGTAGAATAAGAGAGACCATAAGGCACATTGTTGGGCAATATTGTTCAGAGATGTGGTCGCCAGGGATGTCAGAGAAGAAGTGAGGCAACGAGAAGTGATCAGATTCTGGAATTATCTTGAAAGTAGAGTAGGCAGCATTTGCAGATGGATTGGATGTTACATTGAAAGAAAAAGAAGATCCAGGATGTCTCCAATGCTTTTGCCTGAGCTAGAAGTAAGATAGAGTTTTCATCAACTGAGATGGAAAAGGTGATAAAGTGTGTTTGGGGTGGAAGATCATGAGTATATTTTTAGATATGTTAATTTTGAGATGTCTATTTAGCATACGAAGACTAAGGTGCACCTGATCCAAGCCATGGTATTTTCAATAGCATCATATGCATGTGAAAGCTGGACAATGAGTAAGGAAGACTGAAGAGAATTGATGCCTTTGAATTGTGGTGTTGGAGGAGAGCATTGAATACACCATGGACTGCCAAAAGAACGTACAAATCTGTCTTGGAAGAGGTACAACCATAATGCTCCTTAGAAACAAGGATGGAGAGACCGTATCTTACATACTTTGGTCATGCTGTCAGGAGGGATCAGTCTCTGGAGAAGGGCATCATGCTCGGTGAAGTACAATGTCAGTGTAAAAGAGGAAGACCCTCAATGACGTGGATTGACACAGTGGCTGCAACAATGGGCTCAAGCATAACAATGATTGTAAGGATGGTGCAGGACTGGGCAGTGTTTTCGTCTGTGTTACATAGGGTAGCTATGAGTAGGAACCAACTTGATCAAGGCACCTAACAACAACAATCTAGCATACAAATAAATATGTAAAATAGGGAGTTGAAACTGAATGTGTAAAATTCTGGAGCGGTATTAGAGTTGAGAATTTTAAGGAAAATGAGAATCGTATAGATGTTACTTGACATCAGACAAATGGGTGAGCTTTCCCTAAAATTAATTATCTCCAGTTCCCTCCCCCTAGAACTTCTCAGTCTACTGAGATCATTTCTGTTCTCCTCATCCCTACATTCCATGTATCTCTAAAGTTATCTTGCCCTTATATTCAAAGACCACTATTTATTCCTGATCTTACTTAGCTTCCAGACAGCATTCTTACTGTTGACCACATCCTCCTTTTTAAAAGCTTTTCCTTCTTCTTGTCTGAGTCAATGAACTCTCCCCTTTTCTCTTCTGCTACTCTGATGCTCATTTTGCGGTGTCTTCTCTTGCAGTATCTTCATCTTTACCGCTATCTATTGACCTTTTCCAGAGAATTATGTGGGCCTTTTATCTTCTCACTTGATGTACTCCTCCTGGGTAACTTCATTATTCAAAATTCTTTATTTCAAGCAATGCAAAAGCAATTCATGTTATCGTAAGCAAAATGTGAATTTGTTGGAATAATGACAAGGACTCAAACAATGAACAAGAGTTTCAAGGTGAAGATGGAGAACTAGCAGTGCGAAATACCTACTCTTTGCAAAACTGCTGCTCTGCAATCAAAGTGACTTTCAAATATTTCATCTTAGTATCATTCAAGATTCAAAACTTTATGAGAATCCAACTGACCAAGTTTATGTTACATCCTTACCTCTTAGCTTGTTATTTTTAAGAAAGTGCTCAGTCTTAAATGATTCAACAGACCTCTAATTGGGTAAGGTGCGCCTTAGTCTTCTGCATAAATAAACACTTGCTATAAAAAAAATATATCTCACTCACAATACTACTTCCACACTCTTTGCTCCAGTCATATTAAACTTGTTTCCATTCTCTAAGGTATCATGCTCATTTATTTTAGGCACATGCTTTTTACCCTCCATGTTCTTGAATTTGTAATAAATCTCTTTTACTTTAATATATTTCCCTTGTGGAATGTACTACCCTTTCCCCGCTTATTTAGGTAGCTGTCTCAGCAATGGCTCCCATGATGATCAGCATTTTCCACATTACAGTACTTAGTCTGGGGTAAAAAAAAATTAGTCTGGGGTACTGACACTTTAATCCTTTATTTTTCTCTCTAGACTATAGACTCTTGTAGAAAAAGACCAAGCCTATCATATTTGCAATTATATTCCCATCACATGGTATTATAGTAGGCATGCAATAAATAAGTACTTGGGGGATATTACTCAGGTCGATGGAATTATATATATATGTATCTACAGCAGACGCATCTATACATTTAATCATATAGCTAACTCATCTCACTCAGTATCAATTCTGGAGAAGTAACTATTAGATTATAATGTGGTGTCCCAATTAGATTGCCTAATTAGAGCCAGGGAATGCATTAATATATTGAAGAACATTCTGTTCTACTTCACATTTCTTTTTTTAAATCTATCAAATTAGCATTATTTTAGTGGGATTTATGAAATGTCAATTAAACACCCACACTTTTTCTGTAATAATAATAATGGTAACAATAAAACCTTACTGAGTACTATAAGCCAAGATTCATTCTAAGCATTTTAAATTGATTACACTATGTAATTCTCACTTCAGAAGTGTCTATGCTGCTGAGGCTAAATTGTTCCTAATTGACAGTGGAAAAAAACAGAAGCACAGAAGAGATAAATATTGTGACTCACTAAGGTGACATACCAACAAAAAACCCAAACCCAGTGCCATCGAGTCGAGTCTGACTTATAGTGACCCTATAGGACAGAGTAGAACTGTCCCATAGAGTTTCCAAGGAGTGCCTGGTGGATTCAAACTGCTGACACTTTGGTTAGCAGCCGTAGCACTTAATCACTACTCCAACAAGGTCACATAGCTAGTAAGTATCAGAGATTTGAATAGACAGATTCTACAATTCATTGTTTTAACCCATATGAATAATAGAGAAATGAACGAGTAGTAGAGAAAATTCAATTAAAGATCTAAGTGTCATCTTTATTGCAAATAAAACTGGATCAGAAGTTGCAATTTGGCCTGGCGCAAAAATGGGTGACCTACTGCAGAACTGGGACTGACTTATCTGTTAAAACCCAGGAGAAGCGCTTGAAGAACTACAAACCCCTGCAGGCCCTTCCTTTTACCCTAGAAAAGCTGCTTGAACTTCACGGAAAAGCTTGAAATTCATGAAAAAGCTGGAACTACCCTGGTGGGCCAGAGGCAACCAGAAAGGAAGCACTCACTTCTTTAGCTTAAACGAATCCATCCCAGTGAAGATTTGTACTGTCCTTGTCTCTATCAGATGCCTGGACCAGGTTAGCCAAGGATGAAGCCTAGTGTATCATTTCATAACCTCTCGTGAGTTTGTTATCACCACTTTGGTATCACCTTCTTGACTCTTGTGAAAGTGACAAAGTTAAGGAACCCTTTTAAATTCCGCTGAATTGCAAATGAGCATTGCTGCTAACTTCTTCCAACTAAGTTGCCACTCGTGGAATATTAACAACTACCACGATTGCTTCTCTACTCTGGTGCTGCTCCAGAATCACAATGAAAACTAAAAAAGGAATGTAGATGCCCAGACACTCCCACAGGGCACTGGGCTAGGATCTTGATTTAAAGGGCTCACTCTGCCCCTGAAGGTACGACGGTTAAAAGCTTGGCTGCTAATCAAAAGTCCTCAGTTTAAATCCACCAGCTGCTCCTTGGAAACCCAACAAGGCAGTTCTACTCTGTCCTATAGGGTCACCATGGGTCCCAAAATTGACTCAAAGGCAGCTGGTTTGGTTTTGTCTCGACATCTGATTCTCCAGTGCAAATGGAGTTGAAAATGACTGTTTTAAACAATGAAAACTGTTAGAATGTACAGAAAAATAATCTTAGAATAAAAGTAATAGTAAAACCTTTTTATTTTTTTTCTAATTACTAAGGAAGAAAATGATTAAATAAAACTGAGAAAGGACTGGGTAACCTATGTACCGGCAAGTGGTTTTAAGTAACTGCAAGAAGAAAGGTTGACGTATATGTTTGAAAAACAAGTCTAGGCTCAGTTAACATTGGAACAAGAAAGTCAAGGAAATTAGCATATCTACATGGTCTGCCTACATAAAAATTAGAATCCCAAATGTAGATTTGATCCAGTCAGACTTGAGAGTTTGGAGATGTAATTCAACAGCACATTTTCTTGTAAAGTATGCTATCTTGGTATCTGCACTTGCATCTAACATATAAAGGATATACCTCAGAAATTTCTCTCTGTTCTTTTTCCTCCCCATCACTCACCACCAGCAGTACCCCCACATTAACTTCAAAAAGGTTATCATAACAGTTGCCTTCTCAAATATAAAACCAAATAATTATACAAATATAATTATAAATAAATCTTTATTTTCATATAATTTAAAATCTGCAATGATTTTCATTTAATTAACTTCCATTTTCAGTTTTTCCACTTCTATTTCAATTAAACTCCTCTCATTTAATTCAATTTTTTTTTTTTCAAAATAATCTTCCTTTGTTTCATAGCGTTTTCTTAAACATTTTTCCCTAAACGTCGAGGCAATTTTTCTGTTACAAAGTAAATTTTTTTACGCCTGACATCAAGATTCTTTATCAGATTCACGTTTTTTCTCTTGACTTGAAACTAGTATTCTTCTAGTCTTTAGCACCTCTGCAGATTAATGCATTCCCTGGCTCTAAGTAGGCGACCTAGTTGGGTCACCACATAACCCAATGGTTACTCCCTCAACTAACCTACTTTTCCTGTGTTTCTGTCAATATAAACTCTTTTTTCACTTGTCATGAGAGTAAGCTCACTTCTAATTGTAAATCTCACTGAAATTTAATGAAAAAACAATGGAAAAGTGTGAAAGTACATACGGTTAAGGTCCATGCTTTATTTATCTGTGTGTAGCTAATGCTTAAATGCTTAGCTTAGATTATATAAAAAAGTGCTCAATAAATGTTTATTGTGTAGTTATATAACAGCACATAAAAGATGCATATGTTTTTCTAAACTTTCCAATGACATGAATGGCTTTTCTATAAAATTCTTTCTGTCTTTCCTTTCAGTACCAAGGAGTCAGAGAGTTTCTGACACTTTTGTGCACCATGAAATCAGAGAAAGGTGGGAGATAACTTCTTGCCATTTCATATTACTGAGTCTCAGTTTCTTTACCTGTAAACAGATGGGCCGAAGGCATATCCTCCTGCTTCAAGAGGTTTTTGTGATATTGAAGACGATAAAACACAGAATAAAGCTTTTTTTTTATTGCTGTAAACATGTGTTAGTGATCATTATTACTCCAAAATTAGGAAGTGCTCTCATGTTAATTGGTCTTGTAAAAAAAAATCACAATATATATGCACACCCATGTTTATTGCAGCACTGTTTACAATAGCAAAAAGCTGGAAGCAACCAAGGTGTCCATCAACGGATGAATGGGTAAATAAATTGTGGTATATTCACACAATGGAATACTAAGCAGCGATAAAGAACAGTGAGGAATCTGTGAAACATTTCATAACAAGGAGGAACCTGGAAGGCATTATGCTGAGCGAAATTAGAGGCAAAAGGACAAATATTGTATAAGACCACTATTATAAGATCTTGAGAAATAGTATAAACTGAGAAGAACACATACTTTTGTGGTACGAGGTGGGGAGGGAGGGAGGGTGGTATAGGGTTATTTACTGATTAGTTAGTAGATAAGAACTACTTTAGGTGAAGGGAAGGACAATACTCAATACACGGAAAGTCAGCTCAACTGGACTGGACCAAAAGTAAAGAAGTTTCCGGGATAAACTGAATGCTTCAAAGGTCAGCGGAGCAAGGGCGGGGGTTTGGGGACTATGGCTTAAGGGGACTTCTAAGTCAATTGGCAAAATAATTCTATTATGAAAACATTCTGCATCCCACTTTGAAATGTGGCGTCTGGGGTCTTAAATGCTAACAAGCGGCCATCTAAGATGCATCAATTGGTCTCAACCCACCTGGAGCAAAAGAAAATGAAGAACACCAAGGCCACAGGACAACTAAGAGCCCAAGAGACAGAAAGGGCCACATGAACCAGAGACTTACATCATCCTGAGACCAGAAGAACTAGTTGGTGCCTGGCCACAACCGATGACTGCCCTGACAGGGAGCACAACAGAGAACCCCTGAGGGAGCAGGAGATCAGTGGGATGCAGACCCCAAATTCTCATAAAAAGACCAGACTTAATGGTCTGACTGAGACTAGAGGAATCCCGACGGTCATGGTCCCCAAACCTTCTGTTGGCCCAGGACAAGAACCATTCCCGAACACAACTCATCAGACATGGAAGGGACTGGACAATGGGTAGGAGAGAGATGCTGATGAAAAGTGAGCTACTTGTATCAGGTGGACACTTGGGACTATATTGGCATCTCCTGTCTGGAGGGGAGATGGGAGGGTAGAGAGGGTTAGAAACTGGCAAAATTGCCACGAAAGGAGAGACTGGAAGGGCTGACTCATTAGGGGGAGAGTAAGTGTGAGTATGGAGTAAGGTGTATATAAGCTTATATGTGACAGACTGACTTGATTCGTAAACGTTCACTTAAAGCTCAATAAAAATTATTAAAAAAAAATCACAATAAATCTGTTCCTGATTTGCCTTTCCATTTATCTAGCAGGAAATTCAATCTGTGATGTTAGATCTGAGCAGAACTTTAGAAGAAAGCCTCTCTGGGCTTCCGTTATATTTACTGCAATTATGATGCTTTCATGAAAAGACAAATCATGAGGGACATCTTTTTTTTTTAAGATAGCTGTCAATGTGTAGACACCAAGCTCCCTAAGTGTACCAGAATATCTTTCTCTAACCCTTATGGATGCTTCAAGCCACCCTGGTGGCACAACGGTTAAGCAATTGGCTGCTAACTGAAGGTTGGCAGTTGGAATTTGCCAGCATTTCTGTGGGAGAAAAAACCTGGAAATCTGCTCTCATAAAGTTTACAGTTTAGGAAACAGTATGGGGCAGTTCTTCTCTGCTCAGTAGGGTCAATAAGACTCATAACCAACTCGACAGCACACAACCTCAACAACATGGCTGCTTCAAGGGAGGTGAGTAGAGATATATACACCATACAGAACCAACCTTTTCTTTCCTTGACTGAGTGAAAACTTTCTCTCATTTTGTTTCTCTAACACATCTTCATGAAAAGTCCATTCTTGTTCTCCAACCCCGTTGGTCCCCAAACACATCATCTCCTACTACCATTTGAACGATCTTGTAAAAATATTGATGCTTCTGAAAACTAAAGCCAGGGAGGTAAGTGCCTTAAACATAGAAAAGACTCAATGAATAGCAGTTACTATTATGATTATGGAAATCCTGGTGGTGTAACCATTAAGAGCTACAGCTTCTAACAAAAGGTCAGCAGTTCAAATCTACTCGTCACTCCATGGAAACCCTATGGGACAGTTCTACTCTGTCCTTTTGGCCACTATGAGTTGGAATCGACTGGATAGCAATAGTTTTTTTTTTTTTTGTATTATGATTATGATTATTATTACTATGCCAAAATCAATCTCTAATACTACCTCTAATATTTCAAATGCATAATACATTAATTAATTGTTTGCTGGTATTAATGAGATTATGAGCTCATTTTTCATGTACCCTTTTCAGTGGGGTAGTGTATATTTTGAGTTGATAACACTAAGTCTATGAGAAAAACCACCTAAATGATGTTGAAGAAGTGAAGAAAAGTATAGGCAAAATTAATTTAGAGCTTGAAACTTAGAAAGTTGTCAGTAAATTTTGAGCCTCAGTTTTCCTTCTTACTTAATAAAATTGTGAAAAAAATCAGACAATGCCTTTATTCTCTTTGTAAAATATCAAAGATAATTTAATATATGTTCATATATAGCTTTTCACTTCTGAGAAAGTTTTTCAAGTTTATGCTCACCATACTGTATGACAACTTCTAAAATGAGCATATTACTTTGTGTGATAAACCAAATCGGTGCTTGCAGGCATACGAAGAGAAGATCAGAGAATTGGAACGCTATGATTCAAAATTGATGGTCCTGTTGATCTTATGCTTTACAAATATGTGTACTGTGGAAAACAAACTAGAAACTGCCTAGTCTGCAGTCCTAAAGGCAGTACCATTTATATTTCATTTTGGGATTGGATTGTTCTTTATAGAAGTTTGTGTTTATGACAAGTCTTCTTAGTGTTTATGATTCTTGGATACTTTTTGACTGTTGACATGGGGAATACCAAAACACTCTTGTTGACTAGGACAAGATTAGCTAAAGACTTATATTAGACACTGTGCTTCTGTTAGAGTCATGGAAAAAAATTAGAAACAGATAATGGTGAAGGTAGAAGAACATGTGTAACACAATTCATGTCACTGAATTATACGTGGAAATATGTTGAAATGACAAAGGTTTTATTATGTATATTTTATTGTGATAAATAAATGTAGAATATACAATATTGTATAAAAATAAATATACAATATCTATAGACTAAAAAAAATTTTAAAACTCATTATGGATATGCCTTTGTGCGTGTATGGTGTGCACACTTCCAGCAAAACAGCCCCATGAATTTAACAGGTATGTATCAAAAGTATTCATTTCTGCCCCACGCGTTTTTAGCAAAACTAAAAACTCCATTTCCTATAATAATATTATTGATCTCACCTTTTAAAAATAATTGTCACTTCCTTCTCACTTAGGAATTTTAAAGGAGATTTCAGTATTTTATTATATGTGCATTTGATGTAGTTTTGACCTGTTTCAGACACTGATTTAATGTTTCATGGGATGGAAAATTTAACAAAAAGATCCCTTTAAAATTACCTTCTTCAGGCATAAAGAAACAGTGTGCAGATGTCTGCTGGCATCCACAGAGCTCGCCGCATGCACAGTAATGTGATCATTTCAGAAGTCCAGTCACTGAGTGTGTATAAGCCCGAGCAGCTCGCGTGGCAGACACAGGCCTATGCAGAACTGGCACGGTCCGGTGCTCATCAGCCAGCTCTTGTCTAACTCTGTCACAGCAGCCCTGCTGTTACTCTGCATTTAAAGAGAATATCAGATAAAGCCCATATGCATACCTAAATATCGAGGATGCTCTTTTGCTGATAAAATTCCCCTTATGATATTACAGATTTTTAGATTTTATAAAGATGAGAATGGTATTCTAAAAGCAAGTATGTTTTATCTCTTGATGCAATAAAAATACCCGTAGAATTTTCGAGGTTTAATTTCTGGGATAAGGTATTATGTACTAACTAGGACCAGGTGTGGTGGTTGTTAAGATGTCGAGATATTTATACAGGCTTCAAAAAAGAGGGGACATTGTTTCTGTTCAAAGTAGTAAGTATGTAATAATGGCAATGCAATGAGTTAAGAGAAACAGAAAATACAACAGTAATATGAACATATTATTTTAGATTTTGTTTTCTTTTCACTGAAAAAAATTATAATCTGGCTGGCTATCTGTGTGCTTTTAAGTTCTTTGGCTAAAGGCAGGATAAAGTAAGTGGCTATCACTAGACATCAAATGGAAATGTGACCTCACATTTTAAACCATGCTACATTGCAAAATAATCTTACACATATAATGAGGTTAATTTATTTTATCATATTTTAGGTTAAATTTTAATTTATTCAGTCATAGGATTTTTATAGACACTCATTTTTCACAGGACAGTAGAAGACACCAAAACAGTGTCCATTTTGTATTCTTGTGATATTAAGAATTACAGAAATTCTAAAAATATTTAGGTTGCTTTAATTTTCCCACGTATTTTTAACAACAAAAAAAATGTATACATATATAAAATAAGCCCAGCTAATTAATTTTATAGAGTTAAACATTATTTTATATTTATAATTCTTCTAGGTACTATTGATGTAAGAATGTCACTTCAGTTCAATGTGCTGTAAATCCACAAATCAATTACAACTCATAGCGATGCTAGAGGACAGAGTAGAACTGCTCCATAGGGTTTCCAAGGCTGTAAATCTTTATGGAACCAAACTGCCACACATTTCTCCCGCGGAGTGCCTGGTGGGTTGGAAATGCCAACCTTTAGGCTAGCAGTCGCTGAGTTCTTAACCACTCCACCACCAGGACTGCAATCAATACGCCTTAATAATATAAAAATCAGAAAATGTATAGAATTCTGTTAATATGAATTGCCCACCATATTCTGCTAAGACAAGTATTCTCAGATCCTATTGTAAATGGAAATACAATTTGCTCACATTTTTGGACGCTGAAAATACACTTAGTTTTAATTCAACAATTTCACTGCCAGAAATTAAGCCATTAATATATTTGCAAAAGTACACACACACACACACACACACACGTGTCTGTAAGAAGCTATCCATTGCAGTATTCTTTGTATTATAGTGAAAGTAAAAACTAAAACCAGTTAAAAATTAATAGAAGTCTAGTTTTCATAGTTTGTTACATTCATACAACAAATTACTCTGGAAATGTAAAAAAAATAAATAATAATAATGAGGTAGTACATATGCATTCTGGTTGCATAATATTAACCTCTTGACTGTTAACTGATAGGTCAGTGGTTCGAACTCACCTTGTTTGTTTTTGTTTATGAGTCAAAATCAACTCAACGACACACAACAGCAGCACATATATAGAGTGCAGGCAAGGAAAATATACTATAAAAATAAGTAAGTAAAAATGTTTTCTGGAAGAAAAACAAGAAAATGTTCTCAAGGGCATATGTGGGGAGAAGTTCTACTGTGGTTAAAAACTTGTGAAGTGACATTAATTTAATTTCATGCATTAATAGGTTGGTTGTGTGTGCAATGAATCTACCACTTTTTTTTTCTTTTTTACATTCAAAGTGATTAGAATGGATTATGAGTCATTTCAATGTTTTCTTTTATATAGTTGTTTATTTCCTCAATGGCACTGGGTTTTGGGTTTGTTTCAAAAATAAATAATCATTACTAAAAAAATTAAGACGTTAGTCCAGATAAATGCATTGTTTACATAAAAGTGAGAACGCAGATTTATTTTATTTTTTTAAAATCCCTGTAAAACAAATATACCAATATTTACATCTAAAGAAATCTCTGATTGCGCTCTGCATTTGTTGCTATTAGTTACTGTCTAGTTGGCACCAGCTCATGGTGACCTCACATACAACAGAAAGAAATGTTTCCTGGTCTTGTACCATCGTTGCAATTATGCAAGTATGCTCCACTCCATTGTTGCAGCCTCTGTGTATTTTGAGTGACTTCACACCCAGAAGGCCCATCTTTCTGGGCTATATCAGACAATATTCTCCTATGATCCACAGGATTTCATTGACTAATTTTCAGAAGTAGATCACCAGGCCTTTCTTTGTAGCATGTCTTAATCTGGAAGCTCTGTTGAAACATGTCCATCATGCATGACCCTGTTGGTGTCTGAAATACCAGTGGCATAGCTCCCAGCCTCATAGCAACACTTGAGCCACCATGGTACAACAGACTGACTGATGATGGTGGGATTGAACTCTGGAAGTTTGAAAAATTAAGTCTCCTAATTCTTTACCTACATAACATTCATACACTTACAGAAAATATTTATTTCTTTAACACTTAGTACAATTACCTAAGGAAGAAAATGAAATGATTATGAATACTGAAAAAATCAGCATCCTATAGAAGTATAATGACTTTACAGATTAGAACAATAAAAATAACCAGAGGGATTTCACCATCTGAACAAACATCACAATCTGAATTCTGAGTTCAGATTTTTGCTGTACTAGTTAAGTACCTTTTGACAGTTAAGAAGAGAATTGAGGCAATTTCTGCAATTGGTGATGTATTTCTGTGAAGTTGAGCTTTTTTTTTTTTTGCATTCTGTAATTTCTAAAGGTACCTGTAAAAATTTATTAAATTTTTTCACTTTCACTTTTAGATTACCTAAAACTAATATTTTTCCTCATTTTTAATAAATATATTCTTTGTAAAAACTGAATTACCTATAAAAGTCAATCAGAACTTCTAATAGCCTCAATTACTTTTTATAACAAAATTTATCCTTTTTCAACAGAACCGTAAATAGTCTTGGATTTTATCCTACTTACATGTTCCAACCCCCAAGTGCTGTGAGTTTGTTATATTGTGGGGGCTTGTGTGTTGCTGGAAGCTTTTCCACCGGTACTCAGATACCAGCAGGGTCACCCATGGAGCACAGACTTCAGCTAAGCTTCCAGACTAAGACAGATGAGGAAGAAGGACCTGGCAGTCTACTTCTGAAAAGGATTAGCCAGTGAAGACCTTGTGAATAGCAGTGGAACATTGTCTGATATAGCCCCGGAAGATGAACCGCCAGGTTGGAAGGCACTCAAAAGATGACTGGGGAAGAGCAGCCTCCTCAAAGTAGAGGTGACCTTGATGTGAATGGAGTAAAGCTTTTGGGACCTTCATTTGCTGATGAGGCATGACTCGAAATTGGAAGAAAGAGCTGCAAACATCTATTAATAACCTGGAATGTATGAAGTGTGAATCTAGGAAGCTTGGAAATCATCAAAAATGAAATGGAATGCATAAACAAAGATATCCTAGGCATTTGTGAGTTGCAATGTATGGGTATTGGCCATTGAATTAGACAATCATATAGTCTACTATGCTAGGAATGACAACTTGAAGAGGAATGGTGTTGCATTCATTGTCAAAACGAACATTTCAAGATCTATCCTGAAGTACAACGCTGTTAGTGATAGGAGAATATCCATACTCCTACAAGGGACACCAGTTATTATGCACCAACCACTAAGGCCAAAGAAGAAGAAATTTAACAGCTTCTGCAGACCGAAATTGAGCGAACATGCAATCAGGATGCGTTGATAATTATTGGTGATTGGAATGTGAAAGTTGGAAACAAAGAAGGATCTGTAGTTGGAAAATATGGCCTTGGTGATAGAAACAATGCTGGAGATTGAATGATAGAATTTTGTAAGACCAACGACTTCTTCATTGCAAATACCTTCTTTTAAATACGTAAACAGCAAATATACACATGGACCTCACCAGATTGACTACATCTGTGAGAAGAGATGATGGAAAGGCACAATATCACCAGTCAGAACAAGGCCAGGGGCCGACTGTGGTACAGACCATCAATTGATCATATGCAAGTTCAAGCTGAAACTGAAGAAAATCAGAGCAAGTCCATAAGAGCCAAAATATGACCTTAAGTATATCCCATCTGAATTTAGAGACCATCTC
The DNA here is from genome assembly GCF_024166365.1 of Elephas maximus indicus. Taxonomy (NCBI): domain Eukaryota; kingdom Metazoa; phylum Chordata; class Mammalia; order Proboscidea; family Elephantidae; genus Elephas; species Elephas maximus. Next base: position 12,879,219 of record NC_064823.1, read on the forward strand.
AAAAATAGATTTGATGCATTGAACATTAGTGACTGAAGATCAGACAAGTTGTGGAATGACATCAAGGACATCATCCATGAAGAAAGCAAGAGGTCATTGAAAAGACAAGAAAGAAAAAAAGACCAAGGTGGTTGTCAGAGGAGACTCTGAAACTTGATCTCGAATGCTGAGCAGCTAAAGCAAAAGGAAGAAATGATGAAGTAAAAGAACTGAACAGATTTCAAAGGGTGGCTTGAGAAGACAAAGTCAAGTATTATAATGACACGTGCAAAGAGCTGGAGATAGAAAACCAAAAGGGAAAAACATGCTCGGCGTTTCTCAAGCTGAAAGAACTAAAGAAAAAATTCAAGCCTCAAGTTGCAATGGTGAAGGACTATATGGTGAAGATGATAAACAATGCAGGAAGCATCAAAAGAAGATGGAAAGAATACATAGAGTCATTATACCAAAAAGAATTAGTCGATGTTCAACCATTTCAAGAGGTAGCATATGATCAGGAACTGATGGTACTGAAGGAAGAAGCCCATGCTGTCTGAAGGCATTGGCGAAAAAGAAGGCTCCAGTAATTGATGGAATATCAATTGAGATGTTTCAACAAATGGATGCTGTGCTGGAGGTACGCACTTGTCTATGCCAAGAAATATGGAAGACAGCTTGCTGGCAAACTGACTGGAGAAGATCCATATTTATGCCTATTCCCAAGAAAGGTGATCCAACTGAATGCAAAAATTATAGAACAATATTAACATAACACACAAGCAAAATTTTGCTGAAGATCATTCAAAAGTGGCTGCAACATCACATAGACAGGGAACTGCAAGAAATTCAGGCTGGTTTCAGAAGAGGACGTGGAACCGGGAATATCATTGCTAATGTCAGATGGATCCTGGCTGAAAGCAGAGAATACCAAAAGGATGTTTACCTGTGTTTTATTGACTATGCAAAGGCATTCGACTGTGTGGATCATAACAAACTATGGATAGCACTGTGAAGAGTGGGAATTCCAGAACACTTAATTGTGCTCATGAGGAACCTTTACATAGATCAAGAGGCAGTTGTTCAGACGGAACAAGGGGATACTGATTGGTTTAAAGTCAGGAAAGGTATGTGTCAGGGCTGTATCCTTTCGCCATACCTATTCAATCTGTATGCTGAGCAAATAATTCGAGAAGCTGGACTATATGAAAAAGAATGGGGCATCAGGATTGGAGGAAGATTCATTAACAACCTGTGTTATGCAGATGACACAACTTTGCTTACTGAAAGTGAAAAGGACTTGAAGCACTTACTAATGAAGATCAAAGACCACAACCTTCAGCATGGATTGCACCTCAACATAAAGAAAACAAAAATCTTCACAACTGGACTAATGAGTAACATCATGATAAATGGAGAAAAGACTGAAGTTGTGAAGGATTTCATTTTACTTGGTTCCACAATCAACAGCCATGGAAGCAGGTGTCAAGAAATCAAATGACACGTTGCATTGGGTAAATCTGCTGCAAAGGACCTCTTTAAAGCGTTGAAAAGCAAAGATGTCACCTTGAAGACTAAGGTGACCTGACCCAAGCTATGGTATTTTCAATCATATCATATGCATGTGAAAGCTGGACAATGAATAAGGAAGACCAAAGAAGAATTGACACCTTTGAATTGTGGTGTTGGTGAAGAATATTGAATATACCATAGACTGCCAAAGGAATGAACAAATCTGTCTTGGAAGAAGTACATCCAGAATGCTCCTTAGAAGTAAGGATGGTGAGACTGCATCTTACATACTTTGAACATGTTGTCAGAAGGGATCAGTCCCTGGAGAAGGACATCGTGCTTGGCAAAGTACAGGGTCAGTGGAAAAGAGGAAGACCCGCAATGAGGTGGATTGAAGCAGTGGCTGCAACAATGAGCTCAAGCATAGCAACGATTATAAAGATGGCACAGAACCAGGCAGTGTTTCATTCTGTTATGCATAGGGTCGCTATGAGTCAGAATCAACTTGACGGCACCTAACAACAACAACAACATGTTCCAAACTAGCGTGTTTACTTTCATGTATGCTCACAGAAGACATGAGATTTCCGGGTCTGAAACAAGTGACTTTACTATTCATGGTGAAATTTGTAATAAGAGTTTCTTTTTTGTACTGTTTCCCCATGCCCACCAATCTGAAGGAACAACACACGTGGGCTGAGATAGATGACTGCACAAACATTGGGCAGCATTACAGGAGAGACACATTGTAATCTTGGTCATTCTACCACTTTTACAGCAGGCATAATTTATGTCTGGGGAAGATACGACCTAGAACTTCATACTTCCTTGCAGTGCAAACAAACGGCACAAGCAAATCTGAGAAATAGGCCACATAAGGAGTGATCAAGTGTTTGCATTCTGGGGCATGCCAGCAAGAATATGCAGGGACAATCAGGGCCATTTGCAGATAAAGTCTCCAAACAATTTCTAACAATTAAGTTTCACTTAAGATTTGTTTTTTAATTATATGACCTACGCAACATTTACAAGTGTTTCTCTCATAAAGCATGTTTGACATATAACTAATTTAAGTTCTTTGTGGATTCTTCTGGAAGGTTTGTTTGAAACTCTGTATACAAGAAATGTAATAGGATGTAAAAAAAAAGTCTTAACAGTGAAATTAAACTTAACTGTTTTACAAATTCATTAAGAAAATATTGAAAAACAAAATGTCACAAAAAGGAAATATCAACAGGTACGACTGTTAGATGTGGGACTGTGGCCTGGCGGAAAGCAACTGACAGCGGTGGTAAACTATTTAAAATACTGATAATAACCAGGGCGAAGGGAAGAAAAGCTGTGTCTGAAGAACTTATAAGTATCACACATGTCAGTTACGTCTAGAATTTGAAAGAAATATGTTGTTATTGTGGATCATAACAAATTATGGATAACAATGCAAAGAATGGGAATTTCATAACACTTAATTATGCTCATGAGGAACCTTTACATAGATCAAGAGGCAGTAGTTCAGACAGAACAAGGAGATACCTGGTTTAAAGTCAGGAAAGGTGTGTGTCAGGGTTGTATCCTTTCACCGTACCTATTCAATCTGTATGCTGAGCAAATAATCTGAGAAGCTAGACTACATGAAGAAGAAAGGGGTATCAGGATTCAAGGAAGACTCATCAACATTCTGCATTATGCAGATAACACAACTTTGCTTACTGACTGTGAAGAGGACTTGAAGCACTTACTGATGAAGATCAAAGACCACAGCCTTCGGTATGGCTTATATCTCAACACAAACAAAACAAAAAATTCTCACAATTGGACTAATAAGCAACATCAAGATAAACAGAGAAAAGATTGAATTTTTCAAAGATTTCATTTTGCTTGGATCCACAATCAACACCCACTGAAGCAGGAGTCAAGAAATCAAAAGACACATTGCATTGGGAAAATCTGCTCCACAGGACCTCTTTAAAGTGTTGAAAAGCAAAGATGTTACCTTGAAGACTAAGGTGCGCCTGACCGAAGCCATGGTATTTCAATTGCATCATATGCATGCAAAAGCTGGACAATGAATAAGGGAGACAATGAAAGAATTGATGCCTTTGAAATGTGGTGATAGCGAAGCATATTGAATATACCATGCTTGGCCAAAAGAACAAACAAATCTGTCTTTGGAGGAAGTGCAGCCAGAATGCTCCTTAGAAGCAAGGAAGGTGAGACTGTGTCTACATACTTTGGATACGTTGTTAGAAGGAACCAGTTCCTGGAGAAGCATGTCATGCTTGGTAAAGTAGAGGATCAGCGGAAAAGAGGAAGATCCTTAAGGAGATGGACTGAAACAGTGGCTGCAGCAATAAGCTCAAGCATAACAACGATTATGGGCTTTGCACAGAACCAGGCAGTGTTTCATTTGGTGGTACATAGGGTCACTATGACTCAGAGCCGACTCAATGGCACTTAACAACAACGACAGCAGTGAGTATGTTCTGACTCGTAGCGACCCTATGTACAACAGACTGAAACACTGGTTCTGCACCATCCTCGCAATCGTTGTTATGCTTAAGCTCATTGTTGCAGCCACTGTGTCAATTCATCTTGTTGAGAGTCTTCTTCTTTTCCACTGACACTCTACCAAGCATGATATCCTTCTCCAGGGACTAGTCCCTCCTGATAACATGTCCAAAGTATGTAAGATTTAGAGATGACCAAAATACCACAACCTAACAAAGAAAACCCTGTTGCCAAATGAAAGATATGTACCAGTCTGAAATCCTAAAATTACAAGTCTGGAATAGATTTTACTCTGAATCTGATCCAGAAGACTTATTCAAACCAGTTGTCATTAAGTCAATTCTTAATCATGGTGATACCATATGTTTCAGTCAAACTGTTTTTATAGGGTTTTCAGTACTGATTATCACTGATACCTTTTTTCTGACGTATCTGTGGGCAGACTTGAACCTGAAACATTTTGGTTACCAGTCATCTTAGTTACCTAGTGCTGCTATGACAGAAATACCACAAATGGGCGACTTTAACAAACAAAGATTTATTTTCTCACAAGCAGGAGGCTACAGACTCCAATTCAGGGTGTCATCTCTAGGGGAAGGCTTGCTGTCTCTACCAGCTCTGGAGGAAGGTTCTTGTCTGTTTGAGATTCTACTCCCAGGTGATGTTCATGTGGCTTGGCATCTTTCTTTACCCATCTCTGCTTCCTGCCCTCTGCTTAATCAACTAGGTTTATATTTCAAAGGTGATCAATTTAAGACACACTCTACACTAATATGGCCTCATTAACTTAATAAAGAAAACTTGTTCCCGAATGGGATTACATCCACAATTATAACAGTAAGGAATTACAACACATATTTTGTGGGGAAAAAATTCAATACACAACACCAGCAAAGCAAGTTAATCTTTGAACCACCCAGGGAGTCCTAGGAAACTTAACCCAAAAACCAAACCAAACCCAGTGCTGTCGAGTCAATTCCGCCTCATAGCGACCCTATAGGACAGAGTAGAACTGCCCCAGCCCTTAAGGAAACTTAAGGACCTAAAAAATCAGGAAAAACAAAAATCTCCCACAATAGATTGGTAGATGAGAGAGTCCACAAATGTGTTGAAGGTGCAAGACATGATGCAGAAAGAGTTTAAAGCAGAGGGATTAAAGTATGTACATAAAGACTATATAAGACAAATATCAGTTAAGAAATCAACTTTTTCTTATTCATTGTCTAGGTACAAATGTTTTTCATTTCAGTTTTTTCTGAAGGGAGGGGAAATAAAAGGTAAACATTCTGATTCAACATGTCACCTGACTCAACAGCTGTCACTGCAACTTCTCAACATCTTATGAAAATGCTCAGCAAAGTTGCAGGGTACAAGGTCAACAAACAAAAATCAGTTGGGTTTTTATACACCAGCAATGATAAATTTGAAAGGAAATTAAGGAAACAAGTCCATTTACAATAACATGTAATAAAATAAAATACCTAGAAATAGATTTAACCAGGGATGTGAAGTATTTATACAATGAAAATTATAAAACAAAGATGAAAATGAATAAAGAAGACTTAAATGGAAAGATGATCCATGTTCACGGACTGAAAGACTTAACACTGTTAAGGTGTTAATACTACCCAAAGTGATCTATAGATTCAAAGAATCCCTATAAAAAATTCCAAAAACCTTCTTTAAAGAAATGGAAAAAAACAACTGTCAATTTTACATGGAATGGCAAGAAGCCCTGAATAGCTAACGTCCAAACGTAAGAACAAAGTTGGAGGACTCACACTCCCTGATTTTAAAACATACTATACAGCTACAATAATCAGAACAGCCTGGTACTCGTGTAACAATAGACAAATAGACTAATGAAATAAAATTGAGAGTCCATAAATATACCCATGTATCTATACTCAACTGATCCTGGACAAGGTTGCTAAGTCCATTTGTTGGGGAAAGAAGACTTTCTTCAATAACTGGTCTTAGGAAAATTGAATTTTCACATACAGAAAGACAAAACAGGGTTTATACCTCACACCATACTCAAAAACAAATTCAAAATGGATTAAGGACCTAAATGTACAAATAAAGACCATAAAATTCTTAGAAGAAAATGCAGGGGCAACACTGTGGGTTCTAGCTTTTAACAATGAATTATCTAGTATAATAACAGAAGCAAAAACAGCAAAAGACAAATAAATGTACCACCACCACCCATTGCTGTCGACTCATAGTGGCCCTATAAGACAGAGGAGAACTGCCCCATAGAGTTTCCAAGGAGTGTGAGGTGGATCTGAACCGCTGACCTGTTGGTTAGCAACTGTAGCACTTAACCACTACAACACCAGGGTTTCCAAATAAATAAATGGGACTTGATAAAAATTAAAAACTTGTGTTTATCAAAAGACTTCACCAAAAAAGTGAAAAGACAGCTACTAACTGGGAGAATATCTTTGGAAACCATATATCCAACAAGAACCTAAAACCATGTATGTATGTGTATGTATGTATGTTTATGAAACTATAACAACTATATAAATATATGTGAAACTACAACCTAACAAGAAAAAAACCACAATCATAAAATGGGAAAAGGACTTGTATAAATATTTCACAAAACATGACATTCAAATGACCACTAAACACGTGATAAGGTACTTGACGTTATCATCCATCAGAGAGATGCAAATCAAAACCACAGATACTAACCACTCACACTAGGATGGCTAAAATAAAAATTACAAATATTAGCAAGAATGTGGGGAAATTGAAACACTTATGCAATGCTGGCGGGAATACAAAATAGTAAATTTGAATGGGAAAAAGTTCTGTGATAGATATATTTACAACAAAGACCAAAAAAAAGGAAAAGAGAGAGACAGTAGCTGCTGAAGCAGTTTACATACAGCCGAAAACCTCAGGGTATTTAGTTCCTTGTTTTGGAGGTTTAGGATTATGGTTCCGTGGGACATCCCAGCCAATTGGCCTAATAATGTATTTAGTACTTCTGTTCTGCCGTCTAGTTCATTGCCTAGTGCCTGTGGCCTTAAAAGCCTGCAAGCAGCCAGCCAAGGCACAGCAATTACTCTCTATTCCCATGGAGCAACAGAGGAAAGAGAATCAGGAATAAGAGGAGGATACGGAATGTGTCGGTGATTGTCCACATGAACAACTGCTCCTTTGCCATGAGACCAGAATGATGGTGCCCAGTTACCATTACTGAACATTTTGGTCACAGATCCTATAGAAGAATCCTGATCAAAACTGGAAAAATGCAGAATAAAATTTTAAATCCTCATGGACTCCAGACTTCCTGGAGTCATGGGGGCTGGATTAACCCTGAAACAATTGCCATGAGATAATCTTTAAAACTAAACACAAAATATCCTGTAAAGTCTTCTTATAACCAAACAATAGTTTAACTTGTTAATAATGTCTGCCTTTTTTTTTTTTTTTAGAATTATGCTCTTTTCAAAATTGTGGGGTCAAATGGACAATAGCAACTTAAGAGATTGGGAATCTTAGGAGGCAGTGAGTTAACGTTAATGGGGAGGAATAACTCAGAAGAGGAGGGTGAGAATGGTTGCACAATTTGAACTAAGTAGTATATGTCACTGAATTTACATGTAGAAACGTTGAATTGGTATATGTTTGCTGTGTATTTTCTCAACAACAACAAAATAAAATTAAAAAAAAATAGTGTCACAACACTGAAAAATAAGACGAACAGGAAACAGAATATCAAAGTTGTATGATATTATCATTAAAGACAGAAGTACTTGATCAATAAAAACTTACTAAGGGATTACTCAGTGAAGCAGATGACAAGAAAAAGGAGAAAGATACTTTTAACTTTCCCCGTTATTTGCCAACTGGGGCAGAAACCCAATGCTTATGCCAACCATAAAATATACAGCTATGTCTCTTTATTTTTCAAGTTACAGTCTTTATGAGGCATTTGGGGAACTATCATTTAATGCCTGTATTTCAGTTTTCAGATAAATACAACAAACTTCAAATGAAACTTGAGAAGATGCAAAACTCGAGAAGACCTGCGGAGGTGTAATAACTGAACAAATCAGCCTGCAAAACAAACAAACAAAAAACCCTAAAAACCTCCCCCCGCCAAAAAAAAGACCTAGCTTATCATCGAATCAATTCTGACTCATAGCGACCCTACAACAGAGCAGTACTACCCCACAGGGTTCCTAAGGAGCAGCTGGTAGATTCGAATGGTTGGACTTGTGGTTAGCAAACTGAGCTCTTAAAAACTTTAGACATAGTTATTTGCTAAGTGGATCAGTCTGTATTGGGGACAACTCTCCACGGAATTTCTACACAGCTTGTGGGAGTTTTTGTAACAGACTATCTTTTCAAAGAATGCTTGTATCACAAAGATGTAGTGATACCTTTCCAGGATGTAGTGTCACCCTTGGGAGACAACAATAGATTTGTTTCCTGACCAAGATAATAATGTCTACCTCCCAGGCAAATGTTGGGCATATTTGCTAGCAGCACTCATATAAGATCAGGCATTTCTTAAGCTCAGGGTCCCTCAGCTGTGACACCAGCACACCCCCGGAGTTGCCTTTGTAGCACACTAGTGGGAGTTGTGACGTAAGGGGAAACAATACAAACGTGAAGCTGAGACCACCTACAGTAACCTGAGGAATACATTCTTTTGCCTCTCACCCAGAAGTCTCATGTATTTTTATAATTTACAGGTGTCTATGGAACTGTTGCAGACTAACACGTGACTTTGCAAGCAGATACACAGACCACGTACTGTTTTCAACACCCCCTTGCATTTTGCCTACCTACCCAGGGACTAAAGACTATGGTGTTTCTGAAGAAAGTATCCAAAAGCAAGCACAAAGAAGGCATACCATTTGCACCAGGACACTTGTTTCTTTACAACCTTAGAATTAATAACATCTTATTCCATAATAGTGTCCCTGGTTGGTGCAAACTTTAATGCATTTGGCTTATAACTGAAAGCTTAGAAGTCCCCTGAGGTCCTCCTGTAAAAAGAAGTGACAACTCCTGAGCCCCTGAAGAGTTTAGTGTTCCAAAATTAGATATACAGTTTGACTGATTGCCCTGGAGCTTTCTAAAAAGTTGTTTCAAGAAGAAATAGAGATAACCATTTTTTTTTTAATAATTTTTATTGTGCTTTAAGTGAAAGTTTACAAATCAAGTCAGTCTCTCACACAAAAACTTATATACACCTTGCTATATACACCCAATTACTCTCCCCCTAATGAGACAGCCTGCTTTTTCCCTCCTCTCTCTCTTTTCGTGTCCATTTCCCCAGCTTCTAACCCCCTCTACCCTCTCATCTCCCCTCCAGGCAGGAGATGCCAACATAGTCTCAAGTGTCCACCTGATCTAAGAAACTCACTCCTCACCAGCATCCCTCTCCAACCCATTGTCCAGTCCAATCCATGTCTGAAGAGTTGGTTTAAGGAATGGTTCCTATCCTGGACCAACAGAAGGTCTGGGGGCCATGACCACCAGGGTCCTTCTAGTCTCAGTCAGACCATTAAGTCTGGTCTTACGAGAATTTGGGGTCTGCATCCCACTGCTCTCCTGCTCCCTCAGGGGTTCTCTGTTGTGTTCCCTGTCAGGGCAGTCATTGGTTGTAGCCAGGCACCATCTAGTTCTTCTGGTCTTAGGATGATGTAGTCTTTGGTTCATGGGGCCCTTTCTGTCTCTTGCGGTCGTAATTACCTTGTGTCCTTGGTGTTCTTCATTCTCCTTTGATCCAAGTGGGTTGAGACAGAGATTTGGGGACTCCAGTGATTAATCCCATGGTTAATCTCCAATATTCTTCTCATATTCTGCAGCATTTGACCAAATTGATCATGTATTCTTTCAAAGCTAGGACACTCATTACACTTGGCTTCAGAGATATTACACATCCTGATTTTTTCTCACTTCAGTGACTAACCCTTATAAATACTCTTTGTTAATCACCCTTCTCATCCTGTATTCTAAGTGCTGGGCTGCCCCAGGAATTAGTCCTTGAATCTTCTCTCTATACTTAGGCTCTAGCCAAGATGATTCATTTCACTGGCTCTCCAACTGCCTATCTGCTTATAATTCTCAGATTATGTATCCACAATCAGACTCTCCTCTAGACTCTAGAATCATATATTCAGTAGCCTACTATGTATTTTCAATTAAGATCTAATTTATTATCTCAATGTTAGTATGACCAAAACCATAATCTTAAATTCTCATTAGAAACTTCCTCCCGTCTTTATGTCCCACCATTTCGACTTGTGGCACTCAGTTGCTTAAGCAAAAAAAAATTTTGAAGTTGATGATAATTCTTTTCTCCCACACCTGAGTCCCACCCAGCAGCAAATCCTTTTTTGTTTACCTTCTAAATATATCCCGAGTTGAAGCATTCTTGCTACACCCACAACCACCACCATCACCTTTGCCCAAGCCACCATTAGAGCTGCAGAAATCTCTGAACTAGTTTCTACCTGTTGCTCTCAAGTCGATTCCAACTCATAGTGACCATATAGGACAGAATAGACAGGGTTTCCAAGGCTGTAATCTTTATAGAAGCAGACTATCACACCTCTCCTGCAGAGCAGCAGGTGGGATCGAACAGCCAGTCTTTTGGTTAACAGCCAAGCACTCAACCACTGTGCCACTAGGGATTCTTGAACTAGTTTATAGGTTTCTACTATTGCCTCTCATATTTAATTTTGTACACAAATAGTCCAGCGGGTCCTTTAAAAATGACAATCACTGTGCCAAGCCTTGCGAAAATCCCTTCTTTGACTTCCCATTACATTTGAGACAAATTGCTAAGCCTTTACCTTGGTGTAAGCTCGTCTCCAACCGTGTACCCTTTGCCTCATCACTTTCCGAGCTACCTTCTTGCTAGTCCTCAAATACACCAAACATGCTCCTACTCATGGGTTTTGCAGCAAATCCCTTCAACCTGTGCTCTTCTTACCCCTATATTTGCATGACTTACTTCCTCGCTTCTCTGTTGGCTGCTTAACCATCACGTCTTCAAAGAGGCCTCCCCTCATAACCTTATCTAAAGTACTATTTTTCCACTATGTCATTCTATGGTTCTTGTCACAGTTTTATTGTTTGTTCAAAACCTGATTTATAATGCATGTAAAATTATTTATTTATTTGGCATATGCTCCACAACTGGAATGTAATTATCGTAATGGCAGGGAACTTGTCACTTTTCTGCATAACTCTATTCCCAAGGCTCAAAGAGCACCTGACAGCAAACTAATTGCTTTAAAAAAATGTTGACTCAAAAAATAAACTGGGAAATTTAGACAAAGTTCAGGTCATATAGACCATGACACGAAATTTGGATTTTATTTTGAATATCATAGAAATCTATGGAAAATTTGGAGGAGATTTCAGAGATGGCTTGATTTATGATTTGAAAAGATCTTCTGGCAGCATTTGAGAATTGACTTTAGGGGGAAAAAAGAGGTGGGTGGAAGCTGAGTGACTAGTAAGTTGATTGAGTGGTGTGAAATATTCTTTTTTTTTTACTGAAAAAATAAATGCTTATGTTTTCTTTATATTATACCAGGATAATCTCTATATAGGTGGAATAATTAAATATAAAATAAAACTATAAAAGTTGGAAGAAAATACATGTAAATATTTTTATAAAGTCAGAATAAGAACTGTTTCCTTGGGTAAGACATCAAAAACTGGGGAGAGTAAACAAAGTTTTAGCATATTTGATTACATAAGGAATCAAGATTGTTGTATAATTTAATTATCAGAAGATAGGTATAAAACTAAAAAAAAAAATTACCTGAAAATAATTGGAATATGCCTGAAAAGGAGACAATTTTGTAAGCATATGAAATATTCATATTGATTTTATTATTTATATGCCAATAGGAAAATAGTTGGAGAAAACGACAAAGACAAAAAATAAATTTTTAATGACAATACAAAAAATACTAACTTTACTAATAATCTTGATAAAAAATTAAGATAGCAAATTGACACTATTTATAATTTAATCAAATACAAATTTAATGAATATATATATGTATATTTTTATGGCTTGAATTGAAATCAGATTTTTCTCATATAAATATACATAAAAAATATAAAAGAGTCTGGGTGGTATAAGTTATTTGGAATCAGCTGCTAACCTAAAGGTTGTCAGTTCAAACCCACCCAGCATCTCCTCGGGGAGAAAAAGGTTCTGGTGATCTGCTTCCTTAAAGATAACAGCCTATAAAGCCCTATGAGGCAGTTCTACTTTGTCATATTGGGTTGCTGAGTCGAAATCAACTTGAGGGCACCTAACAACAATAACAACAGAGATATCTAATCAGAATTGAAGGATATATATAAAATTACACTTTTGTGTTCCTCTTTTGGATCATATCTTTAGGGTGAATGTAATAATGATTTTATAGCATTTTTACTTTGCTTCTAAATATGTTTATAAATTTAAACATACAGATACAATAGGATGTAAAAGCCTTGTAGAAAAACTCAAAACTTATGAAAATATTCACTAATTTAAAAGCCAATTTTGTCTCATCATTAGAGATCTGGCTAACATGTTGAAAAAAAAATCAGTATCAGTTATTTATCTTGAAACCTCATGGGGTTAAGAAATTTTGTTAACTTGAAGTTTTGTTGCTGCTGAAGATATTTTTTAATGTTCTCATTAAGAAGGGAACATAATTTCTCTGTGATATTTTGATAGCGAAAGTGTTACAGTTAGGCATTGTCTTACTTATCTAGTGCTGCTATAACAGAAATACCACAAGTGGATGGCTTTAACAAAGACAGATTTATTCTCTGACAGTCTAGTGCGCTACAAGTTCAAATTCAGGGCATCAGCTCCAGAGGAAAGTTTCTTGTTTGTCAGCTCTGAAGTAAAGGTCCTTGTCATCAATCTTTTCCTCATTGAGGAGCTGCTCAGCACAGAGACTTCAGGTCCAAAGGACTCAAGCTCCTGCTCTTATTTCTTGGTGGTATGAGGTCCCCCTGACTTTCTGCTTGCTTCTCTCATTTATATCTCAAAGGAGATTGGATTTAGACAAAATCTAATCTTGCAGATTGAGTCCTGCCTCATCAACATAAAAAAAAACAAAAACATAACTGCCTCTAATTCCATCTCATCAACATCATAGAGGTAGGATTTACAGCATCTGAGAAAATCACATCAGATGACAAAATGGTGGATAATCACACAATACTAGGAATAATGGCCTAGCGAACTTGGCACACATATTTTTGAGGGACACAATATAATCCATAACAGTCAGAAATTTCTAAATCTTGATTAAAAAAGTTGAAGAGTTTAAGAACTATTGTTTTTCCTCTCTCTAACTTTACTAAGACAAAAAAATCTCAAACCTGCTCCCCTCGAGTTGATTCCGACTCATAGCAACCCTATGGAACAGAGTAGGCCTGCTTCATAGAGTTTGCAAGGAGTGCCTGGTGGATTTGAACTGCTGACCTTTTGGTTATCAGCCATAGCTCTTAAGCACTATACCACCAGGGTTTCCTTAGATGGTGGATATGAATTCACGAAGACAGAATGATAGATGATGCATATTAATAATATTTCTGCGGGAGTGATTTAAGAAATGGAATAAAAGAAAAATCCAGTAAGAGTAAATTTTTCTTCCCAACAAAACCTTACTCTTTTTCCCCATAGACTGTTTTCTCTGGTATTCTATTAATTATTGAATGCCAGCACCTTCCCCTAGGTCAATGAAGTTATCCTGATTTACCCTTAATTGTTCCAAAGAGCCAAAGAAGCAAATGTTTTGTTTCTTTCAACTCCTCAATACCTCACAAATGCATCTTTTCTTTTTCCTTCATACCATCACTGTGATGTGACAAGTGTTCATCCTCTCTCACGACAGGAACTGCCAGAAATTCAAGCCAGATTCAGAAGAGGATGTGGAACAAGAAATATCTTTGCTGATGTCAGATGGATCCTGGCTGAAAGCAGAGAATAAGAGAAGAATGTTTACCTGTGTTGCATTGTGCGGCATATAAAGGCATTCAACCGTGTGGATCATAACAAATTATGGATAACATTGCAAACAATGGGAATTCCAGAACACATAATTGTGCTCATGAGAAACCTGTACATAGATGAAGAGGCAGTATTTAGAACAGAGCAAGTGGATACCGCGTCGTTTAAAGTCAGGAAACGTGTGGGCCAAAGTTGTGTCCTTTCACCGTACCTGTTTAATCTGTATGCTGAGCAAATAATCTGAGAAGATGGACTATATGAAGAAGAACAGGGCTTCAGGAGTGGAGGAAGATTCATTAACAACCTGCATTATGCAGATGAAAAACCTTGCTTACTAACAGTGAAGAGGACTTGAAGAACTTACTGATGAAGATCAGCGACCACTACCTTCAGTATGGATTGCACCTCAACATAAAGAAAAAAAAAAATCCTCACAGCTGGACTAATAAGCAACATCATGATAAACAGAGAAAAGATTGAAGTTGTCAAGGATTTCATTTTATTTGTATCCACAATCAACGCCCATGGAAGCAGCAGTCAAGAAATCAAAATACACATTGCATTGGGCAAATCTGCTACAAAAGACCTGTTTAAAGTGTTTGAAGGGAAAGATGTCACTTTAAGGACAAGGTAGGCCTGACCCAAGCCATGATGTTTTCAATCACCTCATATGCATGTGAAAGCTGGACACTGAATAAGGAAGACAGAAGAATTGATCCCTTTGAACTATGGTGTTTTTGAAGAATATCGAATAAATCGGTCTTGGAAGAAGTACAGCCAGAATGCGTATTAAAAACAAGGATGGGGAGAGTTCATGTCACATACTTTGGGCTTGTTATCAGAAAGGACCAGTCCCTGGAGAAGGACATCATGCTTGGTGGCACGGTGGCTGCAATAATGAGCTCAAACATTGCAATGATTGCGAGGATGGTGCAGGACTGTGCAGTGCTCTGTTCTGTTGTGCACAGGGTCGCTACAAGTCCGAATCTACGCAAAGGCACCGAACAACAACAGTCTCTCACAAAAGGGGGAAGAAATAAAAAAGTAAGCTTCTGCTCTGCTCCAGCTGCTTTAGAGTTGTGATCTTACCTAGTTTACATCATAACTTCCAAATAAATATCAATATTCTGTTTTTTTAAGTAGAAATCACGAAACTTGCATTGGAAACATTGCTTTGCGTTCTCCAGGAATGTATTTGAAATTTGAATTTAAAGTGGGTACATCTTAGAATAAGTTATACTACCCTATTCTGGTGAATTTCCAGATGATGTAGCTATATTCCTATAGACGTAAAATTTTGGGGAGTTGCCTAATAATATAACAGGTCATTTACTTAATTGTTTTACAAATAAACAGATGAATTACTCAAACGTTTTACAAATGAAGTGTGAGTGATAGCAAGATAGCATTATCTCCAACTAATACCCATACCTGAGAGCTTTCTTTAGGGTTAACTATATTTATTTACATAGGAATAGGCAGCCAGGTACTTTTTTATGCAATTATTTAGGTACACAAAAGGCCTAAGTGGTGCTCCTTTGCATTTTGGATTTGATAAAACGCAGAAGAATAATTTCAAATCCAATTACAACATTTGTAATGAAAATTTGTTGGAGAGGAAGGGGGAATAATTCCTGAAAATTATCACTCCACAATTTGGTGAAACAAGAATATCACACAAATAGAAAAGTTGGTGAAGTAATATTGGTGCCCAAAAAGTGATCAAAGTTTGAGAAGACTGTTAAGTTGTGAAAATAAACTTAGGTTTATCATTTTTAATTAAACAGTTCACATTATTAAAAATGTTGAAGTTAATGGAATTGAGTTGGTTTTACGAAATGCATATTCCTTAAGTATTTTCTATGAAGTAGTAAATTGATTTAAAGCAGCTGCATATATATAAATATTGACTAGATATACTAGTTGAATACAATTTTGTTCCTCTTACCTATAAAAATTTTAGGTAAATTGGAAGGATGTAATTAAAAATACACTACAGTTTTATTTTGTTTTTTTCTCCAAGTTCTTTTTTTTTTTAATCAAGAGTTTCACTGCAATTTTTTTTTCCCCATATAAAAGCTTCAAAATGCTAGGCTGTGCAGTTCACTTTTCTCATTTAAAGGTGTGAATAAAACTTCTATAAGTGTCTTAGCCATCAATAAAATCATGACACAGTTGTCTGAATTTTACCGATGGTGTAAGGAGCTGTCTTTCTGATTCAGCTTTTATTACAGCCTGTGGTGACCCCACTTTTTATTGATTTGGCCACCATTGAATGAAGAAGACTTCTATTACATGCTGTCTTATCCATTACTATGAGTTTTTGAAATATTTTCAGCAATATTGGTGACAGATAATCTCATTCTCTAAAGAATCATTTCACTTGACAGAAAGAATTTAGAATGCAATAGGGCCAGAAAGGGGTCCTTAGATTGAAACCACATTAAATAAGGATCAACATTTACCTTGATTGACAGTCTCTTACAGGGGAATAATTACAGTCTTAGCTACATTGAAAAATTAGGGCTTTTATAAAAGATATTTAACAAAGAGAATTACATTTAAATATTAACATTAATGTTCACTGATATTATTAGAGCTCCCTCTCAGTTAATTATGAGGTTGTTATTGGTCATTATTTTCATTTTCTAAACTTTACATACAGTAAAATTTATTTTCTTATTGTATAGTTTTTTGTGTTTTCACACATGTATAGAGTCTTATAACTATATCCACGGGCAGTACACAGAGCAATGCCAATACCTGGAAGTATTCTCTTATGCTGTTTCTATATATTTAACTTTTTCCAGAACGTCATATCAATAGAATCACATAGTATACTACCTTCTGAGTCTGCTTCATTCATCTAGAATAAGGCACTTGAGATAGTTTTCACGTTGTTGCTGAGGAGTATTCTATTGTGGGTTGTAACACAGTTTGTTTATCCGTTCACTCATTAAGGAACATTTGGGTTGTTTCTAGTTTGGGGCAATTATAAACACTGCCACTGTAAACATTGGTATTTAGGTTTTCTCTGAACATAAGCTTTAATTTCTCTAGGAAACGTACCTAGAAGAAATAAAATTCCTGGGTGATTGGTTAGATGAATTAAGTTTATAGGAAGAAATATCCTTCAATCCTGTTTTTCAGAAGTTCTGTATGTACCATTTTGCATTTCCACCAGCAATGTATTAGCACTCCTGTTACTCTACATTCTTGCTAGCACTTGGTATCGTAAGTATTTGATTTTTCATTTTAGTCATTCCAATAGATGTGTGACAGTGTCTTATTGTGGGTTTAATTTGCATTTCTCTAATGACTGATAATTATAAGCATCTTTTCAATTCCTGATTTACTCTGAATTTATCTTCTTTGGTGAAATGTCTGTTCAGATTTTTGTCCATTTTTTATTAGGAGTATTGACTTTCTTAGCGCTGTGCTTTGAGAGTTCTTTGTATATTTAGAATATAAGTCTTTTGTACAGTATGCAATTTGCAAATATATACCTCCTCCCGCCCCCCAGTCTAGAGATTGCCTTTTTATTCTCTTAAAATTGCCCTTCATGGAACAAGAAGGTTTTGATTTTTCTAAAGTTTAATTTATTGATTTATCTTTAATGGGTTTTGCACTGGTGCCATATCTAAAAACTTCTTGTCTAATTCAAGGTCACAATGATCTTATGCTATGCTTTCTTCTAAGAGGTTTGTAATTGTTTTACATTATGGCTGATGCTCTATTTTTAGTTAATTTTTATATATGGTGTGAATTGTAGGTATTTTTTTGCATATGGATACTCACTTTTTCTAGGCCTATTTTTGACAAGATCTTTCTTTCATTCAATTGCCATTGAACTTTGGATTTTCTACATAGACAATTATGCATATGTACAATTATGAGAATGGGGATAGTTTTGTTTCTTCATAACTAATCTGATGCATTTTATTTCTTGTTTCAACCTTATCGAAATTGATAGGACTTCTATAACAATATTAACTAGTAGGGGTGAGAGAGGACATTATTGCCTAGGTCCTGATATTGTTGTTTTTCTTAGGCATCATCAGGTCATTTCTTGCACATAGCAACCCTATATACAAATGAACAAAATACTGGCCAGTCCTGTACCATCCTCACAATTGTTTTTATCCATGAGCCCATTTTTGCAGCCACTGTGTCAGTCCATCTCATTGAGGGTCTTCTTTTTTGCTGACCCTCTACTTTACCAAGCATGATGTCCTTTTCTGGGGACTGGTGCCTCCTGATAACACGTCCAAAGTATCTGAGTCAAAGCTGGAGAGGTTCCTGCAGTCCTTGCCTATGCTCTTTGGCGTATGACGTTCAGTGCACAGTGTAGGTAGGAAAGAAGGAGGGAGGAGGTTGTGCTGTGTGGAGCTAATATGGGTTGGGAAAGAAGAGAGAGAGGAGAGAGAAACAGGAGCTAAAAACAAACAAAAAAGACTGCTAAGGGAGCTTGCCATTTGATTGGAAAGATGAGAAACCAAGAAATGGAGGAAAACAAAAAGAAAAAAGATAACTAGATAAAAATTTGGGAAAAAAGAAAAAGAAAGAAAAGAAAAACCCTCATTGGTCCCACCAGTGTGGCTGCGAAGACCAGGGAAGTGGCTCTCAGGCTGTGCAGTATAGGCTGGCTAGAGGGGGTTTAAGATGTCACACAGTACCAGGTATTCAGGAAACAGGAAAAGAAGGTAAGTATAGAGAGACAAGAACTGAGAAATGAAGAAAGACAAAGAAAAAAAAAAACTAGAAAGAAAAAAGAAATATCCCCAGGGATTCCACCAACTGGGGAAGTGGCTCCTAAGCCATGCAGTGCAGCCTGGCTAGAAGGGGTCCCAAGCTGCAAAAAGAAAAGAAAAAGAAAACAAACAAACAGAACAAAGGAAAACAAAACAAAGCAAAAAAAAAAAAAAAAAGCCCAGGGGATCCCACCAGCATAGTGTTGCAGGCCAGCGGAGTGGTTCAAGAAGAAGCAAAGATGGCAACAGAGCCAGGTGTTGGAGAGAAAGGAGGGGGAGGTGGTGGGAGGCATGGAAGGAACCAAAACAAACAAAAAGAAGCAATACCAGCAACAGACAAATGGCACTCAGAGAGCCAGCCAGTGTGGGCAGGGTGAATCCAAGCCAAGGGCCAAAGCAGTTGCCTCCCAGGCAAGAGGCTGTGGCTGCCAGAAAGCAGAGGAGGCTGGCTGGAGGGAGAAGGCTGGAAGTTTGGAAAGCGTATATCACTAATTACTAGATCCTCTGTCTCCTACTGGAAACTTCATGAAGCTGCTTTCCCCGCACTCCCTGTCCGCCGATCTCTGATGTGGGTGGGGCAGATTCAAGTGGCATGGACCCTGCAACTTCCTGCCTGCAAAGCCACCGCTGCCAGCCAGGAAGCGCGGAATTAAAGCAGCAGGGAGAGGATGTGGGGTGGGAAAGCCTGTATCTCTGGTTGCTGGTCGCTCTGTCTCCTGCTGGGAGCTCCGTGTCGGCTGATCTCCAACAGGAGTCCAAGATAGAGCATCTGTGGTGCGTTAGCTGATAGAGGAGCTCCGTAAGTGTTTCCTCGCTCTCTTTTCCTCGTCCGTTTCTTATTCCATTTGGTGCTTGGCTGAGTTCTTTATCTTTTAAATTGATACTTCAGGTTCCAGTATTGACATTTGTCTCTGTTTACTTAGTTTTTGGGGCCTTTGCTGTGGAGGGATGGTGTGCTGCGTCTGCGCCATGTTGACTAGAAGTCCATTTTATTTTTTACTAATTTATTTTACTTCTGTTGTAATTGAGAACATACACTGCAGAATATTCAAAAATTCAACAATTTCTACATGTGTAATTCAGTGATATTGATTACATTCTTCAAGTTGTCAACCATTCTCACCCTCCTCAGAGTTGGCCCTCCGCCACGAATATAAACTCACTGCACCCCAACTTTTCTATCTGATCTTTTGAGTGGCTATTGCCAATTTGATCCCATGTAGATAGATCTTAAAAGAGCACCATGCTCAAATCAGACATTCTTTACCACTGTTGGTGGGTGTTAGGTCCTATCGAGTCAGTTCTGACACATAGCAACCCTGTACACAGCAGAACAAAACAATCCCTATTTAGCGCCACCATCACAATCCTTGCTGTGCCTGACTCCATCATTGCAGCCACTGTGTCAGTCCATCACATTGAGAGTATTTCTCTTTTTTGCTGACCTTCTACTTTACCAAGCATGATGCCCTTCTCCAGGGACAGGTCACTCCTGATAACATGTCCAAATTACGTGAAATGAAGTCCCACCATCCTTGCACATTTGTTACCACCATTTGGTATTTAGAATATTTCAAGGAATAAATCTGAATTAAGTTTTAAGATTTAAAGATTATCTCAGAGCAATAGTTTCACAGTTAATTCAGCCATCATGGCTCCAGGAAATCTGAATGCCATTAAACCCAGTGCTGTTGAGTCGATTCCAACTCATAGCGACCCTATAGGACAGGGTAGAACTGCCCCATAGAGTTTCCAAGGAGTGCCTGGTGGATTCAAACTGCCGTCTCTTTGGTTAGCAGCCATAGCACTTAACCACTACGCCACCAGGGTTTCCATTAGAATTCGAAAATGTGTTCTGCATTTTTCCCCTTTTTGATCAAATTATTCAGCAGTAGTAGTTAGGCACCATTCAGTTCTTTTGATCTCATGGAAAGTGGCAGGGGGCAGGGGGGACGTGGGGGGATTGCATGCACGCAATTAACCCCACATTCCATTTCCTCTTCATAGTCCTTACTCTTTTTCTTTTCTCATGCTTCAGGAACAGAAACCAACTTTTGTAACTTGGATGGTCATTAGCAAGGTTTTAAGAACCCAGGCACCATGCAATTAACTAGGACATAGAACAGAAGCACTAAACAGGATATTAGGTTGATTAACTAAGATGTCCCATGAAATCATGACCTGAACCCTCACACAAAGGAACAAAATGCCATGAGGTTTTGGTTGTACATAAGCAGTCTCAGCAGCTACCTTTTTTTTTTTTTTTTTTTAGTGGTGTTGTATGTATATCTATTACACAACTTTTGCCAATTCAACTTTTCACAAGTGTACATCTCACTGATAGCAATTACGTTAATCTTCTGTGCAATGCTACCCGTAATCAATGCAGTTTTTCCATCATTGTAAACCAAAAGCAATACCCCCTTTCCTCCTCCTTCCTGCCACTGATAATCACTAATAAAACTTGTTCTCTATACATTTGCTTGTTCTTGTCTTTTTATATAAGTGAGGTCATACAGTATTTGCCCTTTTGTGATTAACTTAGCTCACCTAACATAATGTCTTCAAGCTCTATGCACATTGTAGCATGTGTCAAGAACTCCATTTCTCTTACTGGCTGAGTATGTGTGTTGCCTCACATCACACACAAAAGTAGATTAAAAATGGATTAAAGCTCTAAATGTGGAAACTAAAATCATAAAATTCTTAGAAAAAATGCAAAGACAACACTGTCAGGACTAGTTTTTAACACTGCATTATCTAATATAATAAAAAAAAAGCAAAAACAACAAAAGACAAAATGAATAAATGGAATCTTATAAAAATTTAAAACTTTTTTCATCAAATGAATGTACTGAAAAAGTGAAAAGGCATGTTTTCCATCACCTCAGATGGATGTGAAAGCTGGATGATGAATAAGGAAGACCAAAGAAGAACTGATGCCTTTGAATTGTGGTGTTAGTGAAGAACCAACAAATCTGTCTTGGAAGAAGTACAATCAGAACGTTCCTTAGAACCAAGAATGGTGAGACTATGTCTCACATACTTGGGACATTTTATTAGGAGGGATCAGTCCCTGGAGAAAGATATCGTGCTTGGTAGAGGGTCCAAGAAAATGAGGAAGACCCTCAACAAGGTAGATTGATGCAGTGGCTGCAATAATGGGCTCAAGCATAATGATTGCGAGGATGGTACGTGACCAGGCAGCGTTTCCTTGTGTTGTGAATAGGGTCATTATGCATCATAACCAACTCAAAGACACCTAACAACAATAACAACATGTTATTCAAGCTATAATTTGCACTAATTTTATTTAGCTTCTTTAAAATATTAAATCAAGTGCCTATCTTTATTGAATTTAAGAAGATACCAGTATAGTACATAACATTAGAACTCACCAGTTCTACATTTGAAATATTCTACTTTGGGAAAACTATGCAATGTAACCTTATATTTTGAGATAATTTTGTTGCCGATCTTTAAAGGTGCCATAGAGCTTAATCTAAATCTAAAACACAAATTATATCCCTTTTATTTCAGCACTGTAAAATTTGGCATGCATGTTGTTTTTCTTATGATTTACTAACTGAGATAAATTTATAATTTAAAAATACTATATTCTGAAATGCTGAACTTTATTCAGGACAAATTTGCACACTAAAACAATATAAATATGAATTTTAATGGTCTTCTAGTAATTTTCTTCAGAGAATGAAATCAAGCTTAAACTTTCATTATATCAATATAATCACATGTTACGTTCATAGTGGTTCTTGTCCTTATGAACTTTAAGCACTATTTTCACTGAGAATTTATTACTATTTGAAATACACTTTTTTGAGAAAGGCCATATTTATTATTCTTATACAATTCAAAGAGCAAATGCAGATCAAAGAGTAAGGAGCCCTGGCGGCACAGTGGCAAGCGCTTGATTGGTAACCGAAAGGTCAGTGTTTTGAACCCACCAGCCCCTCCAAGGGAGAAAGATGTGGCAGTCTGCTGCTTTAACAATTTACAGCTTTGGGAACCATAGGGGGAAGTTCTACTCTGTTCTCTAGGGGCCAGTATTTACTTTATGTATTTATTAATTTAATTCTTATAATTTATATAACATGTTTTCATTCTTACATTAAAAAGTTGCAAAGCAGAATTTTCATTTAAATTCAGTTGTTGTCAACTCCTTTTTACTCTTTCTGATCCTTTTGGAGGCCAGTGTCTTTGGGCAGTTCTCCAAGGTGCACATTTTGGTTATCCAATTGGTATATATCCCAAAGGATTTGTGGATCCTCCCAATGTCAAATCTTTATCCTGTTTTAAAAATAAGTGTCAGAATATTTGCTGACATTTTTTCTGAAAAATATGGTAGAATTACGGACATTTTTACCTGCCACATAATCCAAGAGAACATGGAAAATTGACTTCCGGTTTTATTGTTTGCCTAGATCTAAACACCCTCTTCTCTTACTTTTCTGCATTAATATTTTCCTGTGATCCTCTCCTTTTAATTCTCTGTCAGTGTCCCTCTCCCACTCACCCCCTCTTCACCAAACTCACTATATTTACAGCATAATCTTATCATCCCAGAGGGGAGGCCACCACAGGTCTGACAAAGCAAGTTTCTTTTGAGCTTCCCTAGCACCTTTGACTTCGTTCATAGGAGCTGTCAAGTTGCTTTTTCCTTGGATGTTTATTAATCTGCATCACTCTTTGGTAAATAATATGAGAGACAGCTGTGTGCTCATGAAGGTTTGGGAGAGTCAGGTAATCCATATATAAAATAGAGACAATATGATTTGTGTTGTGCTGTAGCTAAATGGTCAACAATGCCAACTTCCTTACATTATGTCTGTCTGTTACTTGGTGGAATATACTTTGTTGTCATGATAATAGATATCAGTAGCTATTATAATGTGACATAATCACATGCCTTCCAGCTATGTTGCTTCCCAGTGGTAGTACTAAGAGTACCCAGCTTTGCTTAAGATCAATGCATATAGTTGTTGGCCTCTTAAAAAAATTAAAAAACCTCTTAGGAGCCAATAAATTTACTTTTATTCTCACTACAGTGAATACTAGGCTGTTTTTAGTAGTTCTTGACTCCGCAGCTACAATTAAGCTCAACTCCTTTAGAAAATACTTCCAAATTCTCCAAAGCAGCATCACACAAGTAGGTCTTTGGTACAACATGTTTTGCCATATTTATCTTTCCTACAGTTCCGTTTTCCTTGCCCTGAGGCAAAACACAGTTGCTGGTGCTTCTTTGGACCAGCTTAAAACCTCAAACAATTAGATATTTTCTTTGCTGTTTAAAGCACATCCCAAAAGCAGTCTCCCAAATCAGGTATGCAGAGAACCTGATAACATTCCCAGATATGGTTATGTTCTCTAAATAAAACTCACAAGCCATGAGGAAAAACAAAGTCCAACTAGACCAGATCTGGGCATCCCGTAGGTCTTTCCTGCAAATATTCAAACTAATCTCTAATAATTGCAAATATATTTAAGGTTATTGCACAGATTATATTTAATATACCTGTGCTTGCCATCTGCTATACCTCTTGGGAAAGTGACACTAAACACTTGAGGATTCTTTTTTATAAGCAATAATGTTTTATAGCTCATAAAGTACCAATGAAGTAAACTCTTTTAATTTTAATTACCATAGGAGACATTTATATTATGCTGGTTCTGGGAGAAGGAGTTATATGAGTTTCTTGTTCAGGGCTGGCAATTTATAGAGGCAAGTAAAACATACAGGTATACACACCATGCTTCACTATGCTATTTCAATTTTTATGACTTTGTTGAAGAACAAAATGGTTTTTAAAAACATGTAGCATCAATTCAGGCAGAAGAAAGACAGAAATTCCATCTTCCCAGGCAGATGTCAAAAACATTTAAACAGCTGTCAGGCCAGTTCAAACTGTCGTCAGAAGTGACCTTAAACCAAGTTTAGTTTTTAAATGTTATAAAACAAGATAGTGAAAAAACAACACAGTGCCATTATGCAGCTGTCTGAAATATTAAATGAAAGAATGAACATCTGTTCAGTTGCTCTTCAAACTTTAATGGTTTGGAGAGAAATTCTGTTGTCTTAGATCTTTAAGAACATCTGAGGCCCATACAGTTCAACACCTGTGAAAGATTCTCTCGGAAAATGTGTATTCCCACTTCAAACTGTTTTACTACTGTTCTTGCCAAACATATGCCGCCAGACGACAGAAAAAATTATTAATGATTTTTATGATATTTAAGGCCCTCTAGCAATGAGTGAGTGAGTTTTAGGGTGAAAATAAAGTCCTCTGGGCTTTAGTAAACTATTATTCACATAATACATACATTTGCTTTTTAAGGTAAAATAACTGAAACAGCAATTTGGAAACAAACAGTTGAGTTAGCACTTTTTAGAATATTTGAACACATATTTAAGATGTTTCTTTTTTTAATTATTATTCACTCTAGGGGTGGGATAGATGTGGTACAATGATAGGAAAATGTATTCATCTCTATTATTAATATTTCATTCAGCATTTATGACAAAATCATTACTTTTTGGATAGAAAAAAGTCCTTCACTGAGAAGTATCAGGTTTGTTTAAAATATTGTTTGAAGAAAATCCTTCTTGCTGATATAAAGTTCTCTTGGACAAATATTTGCCTAGTTAATGTGAATATATTTTTCCTGCTAGTATCTTTTATGCATACATATATGTTTGTGTGTATGTGGTATGTACATATATGTTTGTGTGTATACAATAGATTGTGTATACCCCAGCTAGTAAGAGTATATTACAAATTTAAAATGCAAATCATAAAATTTTCCCTAGTCAAGGAGATTCAAAATAAACCTACTTGAGTATATTACCCAGATCAAACCCACTGCCTTAGTTCATTCTGATTCATAGTAGCCCTATAGGAAAAAGTAGAACTGCCTATAGGGTTTCCAAGGCTGTAGAGCTTTACAGAAGGAAACTGTCACATCTTTCTCCTATCGAGTGGCTGGTGGATTTGAACTACTGACCTTTTGGTTAGCAGCCAAGTGCTTCTAACCACTGCACCACCTGGGCTCCTTGAGTATGTTAAATCTGGTGAAATTTCTGTTTTCAGATACTTCTCCTTCTAAACTCACATCATATCCAATTTCCCATTGAACTTTAGGCTCTGTGAAGAGAATCAAGTTTAGGATTTAAAAATAAAAGTGAATATTTAAATCCCTACTTGTTTAAGCTAATTTGGAATCTAGGCACTTGCAGTCCATTACAATTATAATTCTATAATTATATTTTATCATATTTAAATGCAATTAAAATAAATATCTTACTTGAAGACTATAAATAAAATGTTTAATGTTTACTAATTGAAAAATACTATTGAAAACAGTGAGAGAAGCTACATCTTGCACTCTAATAATACCTGGAAACATGAAAAATATCCCTGTAAACTGATGTTAGACTGCAAAATGCAATTTCTTTGTGCCTCTTGAGATGCTAGTCAGTGGTTCTCAACTCTAGTTTGACATTAAAAACACCACAGAGCGTGTTTCTAATAATCGAGGTACCCAGGCTGTTCCTCAGAACAATTAGAATCTCCAGTTTGAAACCCAGGCATCGGAGTTTTTAAAGCTGCCTCAGTAGTTAGAACCCACAGATAGTTAGGATGTGCATTCAAGGCTGGGGACCATCTGTGCAAGAGATAAACAAATAATCAGGTATAAACAAATAATCCTGCTTCATTTTTGTATCACTTTTTCTATATTTCGAAACCTGTAGGAAGGAGGTTTTCTAAAACATGTAAATGTCTATTTTGTTTTATTTCCTTCGAGTCTATTTATTCCCAATTTATATTGAATTTTTCATCTTATATTCCTGCTGTATGTATTGAAGTTTTAAGCAGTAGTTCAACCTATCACCTGGTAAAGTCTTCTCATAGAAATATTTTATCACAAAACATCCCTAGTGGATTCTAAAATTTAATATAAAAATTAAAGACTTTGAGGATCTTTCAAGTTAGTCTGTTCTCATTGCCAAAGTCAATTTAAGTTTAAAATTGTATCATATATTAATAAACAGATATGTTTATAACAGCAATATATAACTAATTTAAATGCATATGTATCTGTTAATATAATTTTAAGTGTACAGTAAATCCATATTGTTAGCATATTTAGGAATCTGGAATATTTATGTTATCATAGAAAATCAATGTTATCAAATAATAAATACATTATGACATCTCTTTTTTTAAAATAGAAACATTTATATAAGTACATGGCATATTTTGATATACATTTAGATGATGTAAGTATAGAAAATCTTAATAACCGTTATCCATGAGAGGTTGTATTTTGGTTGATTTTTTTTTCTTCTTTTTATTTCATCATCTTCTACCATAAATATGTATTTATTTTTGTTCTATAAAGGTATTTGAGCCTTTTTTTTTAATTTCAGAATATTTCAAATGATAGTTCAAATCCTCAAAATTACTAGTTATAGCATTTTTACATTTTCAGCATCGTTTAATTCTGCCTATTTTAACCTAATTTTGTGTTAGTAATTGCAGAACATCCAAAGGCAGCTTGGTTTACAAATAATAAAAATGGACATTTCTTGTTCCATTTTACCCTTTTCTACTTACTCCACTTGACAGAACCTTTGGTGGTCAGAAGAAATTTATTGTTCTTTGCTGTATTCTCTACAGTTTGTTGCATGGCCTTGGGCAGGTTGTGAAAATTACTAAGAAAACTAAATTGCTTAAAAGAAGATAGGAGTCCTTCAATAAAGTACTGCACTCTTTTTACGGAAGTACTTTCCTTTAGCCTTGCTGGAAATGTTTTATGGCATTCCGTTTTTGATCCTGCTGTATGAACGATTGCATTTCATAGCAAGTTATTTT
Source organism: Elephas maximus indicus (assembly GCF_024166365.1). Taxonomy (NCBI): domain Eukaryota; kingdom Metazoa; phylum Chordata; class Mammalia; order Proboscidea; family Elephantidae; genus Elephas; species Elephas maximus. Next base: position 12,906,869 of record NC_064823.1, read on the forward strand.
AACACTGTTATTTTTTTTCTTGCTAGTGAAGGTATCACTGTGAAATTCCATAATCCTCTTCCCTAGTTATTTTATACATTTGTAAAATCAACAGGAAAAGGTTCATTTTATTCCTAGTGTAAGAAGGATAAAGTTATCTCCTCTCCATGAAGTTACAGATATTAGGTTTTATGTTATAGTAACACTTTGCCTATTGACTAATTAATTGAGGACACTTAATTAATGATGGGTACTCTGCTCATACTTGTAGTGTTCAGTGCCACTATCTTATCAGCTGAACATCAATCAACAAAGCACCCCACCAAATGACCAAAGAAAAACAGAATAAAACACACTCATCTCGATGTTACCAATTGTTCCTATTTAAAAAGGAAAAAAAAAAAAAATCCTTCTCGTTTTAAAATTCTTTACTGCAATAAAATAGATATGGCAACTGGAGTCATATATTTGCAATTAAAATGCTTGATAAATATTTTACATAGAACAACTAAATTTCCAGGGATGCCAAATAAGTTTTTAATAATTGATATTTATAATTTCATTATTTTTCCCATATGAGTAACTAGGTCTCCAATTATTGAATAATAATTTTCATTTTTGCATAGCCTTGTTATATACCTTACAAATTTAAACAAGTCTTATAACTTTAACAAGGTTGTAACAATTATATATTTTTAAAGTTGTCTTCGCTTTTACCTTTCGTCAGTCAAATCTGCATCCTCAGATATAATGGACACAAATACTGCAGAAATCTCCATTAAGAGGCATGCAAAGAAGTAGGTAGAAGTAAACACAATGGACTTTGTTTTGTGCTTGAACTCCTTCTAAAACTGAAATTATCTGGGTTAATATTTTTACGTGTTTCTCAGTAATAGGGCTCAGTCACATAAACTTGTAAGTAGGCTTTTATTCTGTTTAATTTCACAACCTTTTGCAATACTTTTTAATGGTTGTTCAATCATGTTGCTTTACGTTTAAAGCTATAATGTTGAAATCCATTCTTTCAAAAAGGTGACAGAAAACATCGAAGATTCCTATCATATACTAACAAACAATGATCTCAATACTTAGAAAGCTCTTGAAGATTTGTTTCATATTTTGTTTTTTAATCTGTATTGATTTTTCTAGTTCAGACCCTCTCCAAAACTAGATACCCTTTAGTTAAATTGTGAAGATGAAAGGAGTATCAAAGACTAAGATGCTAGGTCTTAAATGTGATAATTATTTTAAGTTTTCATACTATATTTAATATAATCATAATATTATTGATAGAGAAAGAAATCAGTCAGTATACTGCTTGAAAACTAAGGTTTTATAGTTCATTCTTTGAGTTTGGTATCTTAAAAGATACTGCCTTTTGTTTGGAGTAATGCAAGTAACCTCTTTTTCTCCCTGTGAAATAAAATTTGGTATAGCAATTATTGGTTAGCTTGTTTTATTCTCTTAACAAAGTGTGGTGTAGGGAAATAGACATTACAATTACTGGTTTGAAAATTTTTAAAAACATCTGAAAACGAAGGTGATATACACAAGAGTACTCACACATACATATAAATGTGTATGTGTGTATGTACGTATACTTCTCTATATGTGTAATATATATGCATTACTCTTTATATGTAAATTTAAACATATTTATTTATATATTAACTTAGACATCATTTATGTCCAAAACTATCTATCTATACTTATGCATATATTTATGTGTGTGTGTGTGTGCATGAGTCTCTCAGCTGTTAACCAACAGTTTGGAAGTTTGACTCCAACCAGAGAAGCCACAGCAGAAGGGTCTGGTGACCTACTTCTGAAAATCATCCACCACAAACGTTGTGGAGCCTGGTTCTGCTCTGACACACACGGGGTCGCCACAACTCACAGTCAGGAAGGAAACCGGGGGCGGTTGTGGTGGTGTGTGTGATGCGAATTACATTTTTTTACTGTTTGCCCTGAACAATCTGATGACCCCTAGACAACCATTTTGGGAGAAGAAAAAAAAAAGGTCTTGTGAATATAGGCAAATATTTAAAACCATTTATGTGAGCAAAAACATGTTTTTTTGTTGTTGTTGTTGTTTGTGAGAAACAATACAAATATATAATAAAGTCGCTTCGTTCTGGGTAAAGTGAAAATACTATATCCGTCCTTAATGTATCTTGTGATACATATGTTTGACCTATACTATTTAATTGAATTTTCTTTTCTTTTTTTAGGTTATTATTTGCCAAAATATTTAGTTAAAAAAAAAAGTGATGGGTCATTAGCAGATGAGTTATTACCTGCACATGGAGCCCAGTATGGACTCACTCTTGGCACCTGTGATTAAAGGCCATTTGGAATGCATTTTCCCAAGAACACCTTGGAGGAAATGGTTCTGTGTAAATTGGGTATATATACAATTTAGGGAAAGGTTCAGGGTCATAGAGTGGCAGCACTAAGATAGTCGATAATTGTTTACAAGGTATTTGCAAATTCTGTTTTATTAAAACCAGTAGCATTGGGCTTTATGCGTAATCGGCAGCACTTCATAATTTCTTGGCATATTTTAGGGTTTGAGTGGAAAAATAATTTGAAAACCTGTTGCATCAAATTGGAGAGAATTAAACATAATCCAGTTAGAACACAAAGATGCAACAATTAAAAAAAAAATGTAGCAGAGTAGTTGTCATTTAAGGACACAATGGTTTACTCTCAGAGGACTTTTACTATAACCCAAGTCTTGTCTTGATATCAACAGCAGCTTCTATGTATGGAAACAGCATCTGATAGTAATATTTGAAGAGACTAAAACTGGAGGTGTTAGAAGAATAAGATGTGTAGCAATAAAATAGAGTGTGCATAGACATATTAGGCACACTTACGGATGGCCAATTGATGATAAATAATTAAAAGGAATGTGCTTAATTCAATAGAAAAATAGGAATTTAACATGTTAAATGACTAAAAAATTATTAGTTATTTTTTGCTTAGTCAGTAAAACATTGTTTTCTACAATGTGTTAGAACATAGGAGACAGATTCTCTAATTTAAATCGGAACTATCATTTAATAAATATAATTTTAGATATTCAGATTCTCTGTACCTCTGTTTTCATACCTGTAAAAGATGGATAAAATTATTCCAATCTTATACTTTTGTTATAAAAATTCAATGAGGAAATTCATATGAAAACTTAGAAAAAACTTTTTTTTGTCTTACAATATACCGAACATTCTATTTTAAACACTTTTTGTTTAATTATCATTTAATTACCATGACAGCCTTTAGAGGCTAGTTCTGTTCTTATTCTCAGGTTACTGCTGAGGTAACTGAGGCACAGAGAGGTTAAGCAATATTTCTCAGGTCACGTAGTATGCAAATGATGAACAGAAGATTAATATCTAAGCTCAAATATCTAGCTTCTTAACCATTATACGCTACTGTTTATTACATTATTATTTTCCCGAGGTTCAATATTTAGAAGAATGCATATGAGAAGATAAAAAACTGATTTAAAATCACTGCTGTACAAAAAATTAAAAACTTGAATTTGTATTCTTATGAAAATGTAAAAATTCTCCTTGGTTTCTTGTTCACTGGTACTATCTGCTTAGAAATACTGGATATCTCAAACAAGTCATGGTAGCCTTTGCTATACTTAATTGAATTAAACTGCAATGCAGAAACCAAAATTTAGACAAGGAGACTTTATGCTTTTGCTTCAATTTATAAAAGACAAGTTCATTATTACTGTAGTTAAATATGACTTTTGGAGAAAAAAAACCTAAGATGATCGCTTTAGAGATTAAAAATAACTTAATTTCTATAGTCTAGTTTAATATTTAGAAATAAAAGTATAACGAATAAACAATCATGGAAAGTGGGATAAATTATGTTTTATTCAGGTTTGTAGCTAAAATGTTCTAAGCTAAAAACAAAACAAAATAGAATAAAGCTAAAATATTCTAAGATTAAAATTTTTATTATTTTGACTACTTTAGTAAAAATTTGATTAGTGCTAGAAGCTAAATAACCTTCTATAAATTCTGTAATCTTGCAGTTGAATAACCTGGTTCATGGATTATAATTATGAAGTAACTTTATTTTGTCTTCCACTGTTCCTCTTCTGCATGAATGAAAACTCAGGCAATCCCACGATTCTGTAGTAACAGAGGTAATGCAAAATGTTATGGTTACTTTAAATTGCAAAACATAGTTGCTAATTGTACATAACATGTGTAGTTTACAAGCATAATTTACCAGTGTTCTTATAAGATGGATTTGGACTACTTTTTTTCAATGTTAAAAACTAAATGTCTAGTGGGGTGGTTTTGTGAGTTTCTTAAAAGTCCCGGAAGGTACTCCTCACTGGACGCCTTTCATCTGCAGTTCTGTTCTGAGTTGGGGATTTACCTCAGAGGATCTTTTTGTTCCTAGTACAGATACCTGGTATCCATTAATATCCTCACCTTATTGTGTGGGAACTTTTCACTCCTTTGAACCTCTCTATTTGACACTTTAAATTAATTTATTAATTCATTCAGTCACTGGACAAATATTCATTGATAGCCTAGTAAGGGCTAACCACTAATCTAGGTGCTATGAATAGGTCAATGAAAAAAAGAAAAAGAGAAAAAAAAAAAATCCCCTGTTCTCCTGGAGCTCACATTCTTTTGAGGGGGGACACAAAATAAACATGGTAAGTATAAATAAAATAGTGTTTCAGGGAATTATGATTATCAAGAAGAAAAAAAGGAAGGGAGACTAACAAGATAGTGGAAAGATAATACTTTGAATTGGTTCACCAGAGAAGACTTTTCCAGGAAAATGATTGTTGAGTAGATAATTTAAAGAAGCAGAAGATCTAGTAATGGAGATATCAGGGAAAGCATTCTAATAGCAGGAACAGCGAGTGTTAAGGTACTGAAATGGGAGAGTACTTGACTTGTTTGAGAAATGGCACGGAAGCAGGTTTAGAATGAAAAGGGTAGACAAAAGCGGAGGAGTCGAAAATGGGATCAAAGGGATAACAGAGATCTAGCTATGTAGGTTCTTGTAGGATTTTGGCTTTAACTCTAAATGGAATGAGATGCCATTTAGGGCTTTGAGCAGAGAAGTGTCTTAATCTGAGATATTTTTACTCACTCTGGATGCCTACAGAGAACAGACTGAAGGAAGGCAAAGACAAAGTGGAGAGATCATGCAAGAAAATCTAGGCCAACTGCACACCAGTTCCCTCCTACCTCTTGTCCATTGAAGTAACACAACTTGATCCTACCCTATAAATTTCAAAGTGGAAACGAATTACCTGTATGCTGTTTCTCCAAACTGCAAGGGACACATATCAAATTTTTTATTCATACAATTCAATTCAAGATCCTTATACATGGATATTCTCGTGACCACTCCATATTTTGGATAGAATCACAGCATACTTGCATCTTTCTTCAAAGAATGTTCTCTGTAAGTTTTCTATTATCTCAATGCATTCCCAATCTTTTTTAGACTCTTGATGTATCTGAGTTAGTTAAAGATGCCTAATGGAGTCCAAAGTTCAATGATTCGAACCCACCCAGAAGTGCCACAGAAGAAATGCCTGGCAATCTTCCATTAAAATTACAGCCAACACTTTGGAAAATGATTTGGCACTTCCTTAAAAAGCTAGAAATAGAAATACCCTAGAATTCAGCAATCCCATTCCTAGGAATATATTGTAGAGAAGTAAGAACTGTCACACAAATAGGCATATGCATACTCATGTTCATTGCAGCATTGTTCACAGTAACAAAATGATGGAAACAACCTAGTTGCCCATCAACAGATGAATGAGTAAACAAATTATGGTAAATACACACAATGGAATACTATACAATGGTAGAGAACAATAATGAATCTGCAAAGTATCTCACAACATATTTGGATCTAAAGGGTATTATGCTGAGTGAAATTAGTCATAAAAGGACAAATATCATTACAAGGACAAGTCATAAAAGGACAAATAAATATTACAAGAATTCAAGAAAAGGTTTAAACACACACAAAAACATTCTTTGACAGTTATGAGGGTGGAGAGAGAATGGGAAGAGAATTCACTAACTAGGTAGTAGACAAGGATCAACTTCGGTGAAGGGAATGGCAACATGCAATACAGGGAAAATCAGCATAACTGGACTACACCAAAAGCTAAGAAGTTTTCTCAACACAACGAAACACTTTGAGGGACAGAGTAGCTGGGGCTAGGGCCTGGGGACCATAGTTTCAGTGGACATCTAGGTCGATTGGCATAACAAAGTTTATTAAGAATAAGTTCTGGATCCCACTTTGGTGAGTGGCACTGGGGCCTTAAAAGCTTGCAAGTGGCCATCTAAGAAGCACCAATTGGTCCCATTCCACCTGGAGCAAAGCAAACCAAAGACACAAGGAAAATATTAGCCAAAGGGGCTAAAGGACTACATAAACCAGAGACTCCACAAGCCTGAGACCAGAGCTAGATGGTGCCTGGCTACCACCAATGACCAGCCAGTCAGGGTGTACAACAGAGAGTCCCTGATGGAGTGGGAGAAAAGTGTGGAGCAGAACTCAAATTCATGTAAAAAGACCGGATTTAATGGTCTGACAGAGACTGGAAGAACCCCCGAAACTATGGCCCCTGGATGCTCTGTTAACTCAGAAGTGAAACCATTCCTGAAGCCCACTCTTCAGACAAAGACTAGGCAGGACTGTAAAACAAAAAATAATGCACGTGAGGAGTGTGCTTCTTAGTTCAATCAGATACATGAGACCAAATGAGCACTTCCTGTCCAGAGGCAAGACAAGAAGGAAGGAAGGGACAAGAACTGGTTGAATGGACACAGGGAACCTGGTGTGGAAAGGGGGAGTGTGCTGTCACATTGTTGGGATTGCAACTAATGTCACAATACAATATGTGTATAAATTTTTGAATGAGAAATTAACTCGAGCTGTAAACTTTCACCTAAACCACAATTAAAAAAAAAAAAAAGAAAAGATTACAGCCAAGAAAACTCTATGAAGCAGCTCTGCTTTGTAACACATGGGGCCAGCAGGAGTTGGAATTTACTGGACAGCGATGGGTTCTTAATGGAGCCCGTGTGTGGTGCAAATGGTTAACATGCTCTGCTGCTAGCTGAGATGTTGGATGTTCAAGTCCATCCAGAGGTACCTTGGAAGATAGTCCTGGCCACCTACTTCTGAGAAATCAGACTGAAAACTCTATTGAGCACAGACTACTTGGAGGTTATCAGGGTTCAGAATTGACTTGATGGCAACTGGTTTTTAATTGATCCTTGGACAATTACTTTTTGCAAAATAGTCAATCTCACAGCATAGTTTTATATCTGATTTCTATTTTAGAGTATCCATGTTAACATCCATTTGTTATTGTAATTCATTGGAGGTGAGGATTAGAAGGAGAAAGAAGAGTCCAATTTTTCTATGGCTAGTATGTTCGCTTTGGTATGTAGTCTTCCTCTGCGGTCAATGTTTAAGGAGTATTTACTTTGAAAGTGAGTTTGTATTTGCAAATGGAAGGGGTTTGCCATGTAGGATAATGATTGTGATACCACTACCTTCACTACAACCACAGATGTACATTCAGGAATTAGGTTTTGCCAGGTATGGCAGAGTTCTTTAAAGTATTTAAACAAAACAGTGCATAGTAAATTAAATTCTACAATAAGTATATGAATATGTGCCAGGCTGGGCTAGGGGTTGCAAGGCTGGAAAAGCAAGATGAGCAGCAAGGAGTGAAAATACATGATACCTTTATATAGAGGTGCTGTCTTTCTCGGCCTCAAAACCCATTTAATTTCCTTACCCATACTTACAGTGCTCTGGGCAGTCATTACTTATGAGCTTCCACCTCCATGAAGATTAGAAGCAAATAAATATCTGTGCACATTTGACATTTGTTGTAGCTAATAGTCTCCTTAAATGACTATATATATATTTAGAATTCATGCAACTTCTCACTATGAATATATGCAGTAAAACTAATAATTGTGTTCATGTGAGAATAATCTCAATGCTTATTTCCAAAAATTACATTTGAACTAGTTGTCCATGTCACAATAATTATTTGCAGGTTCTTTTCAAAAAATAGAAAATTAGATATCCCTGAATGGTTTTTTATTTGAACCCATTGCTAGGTGACGAGGGAAAGACCGACTGGATATTTGGGGTAGGAGCTTCTTTCTGGGCAGAGAAAAGGGAGTGAAAAAGCACTTCTGTTTGCTGAAGATAAATACCCACTAGAAATACCATGCAAGAAAGGAAAAGGTCCTGACTAGGGAAATACCTTTGAGTAGGCAGTAGGAAATGAGATCTCATAAATCTGTTGTGGGTTTGACCTTAGCTGACATATGGACAGTTTCTGCTTTGAAGAGGCAGGATGGCAGAGTAGATAGATTCAGAGACTTGAAGGTGGATGGCTGTGGTGATGAGAGCTTGTAGAAGTTCTCCCAGATTGATTCTATTTTCCCGTTAAAGTGGGAAAAAGGGCTCAGCTGATAACAAGGAAAAGACAGGTGGTGCTGAATAATTGTATAATATTGTAAAATATATATATATCTAGAAAGAACACTGGATCCCAGATATATGAAATATAAGGACATTAAAGTTGTCCTTGTATTTTATAATCATAAAATGAAGCCAATCAATATGATTGCTGAACATTTTTAGTGCAGCCATGCATTCTAGCGATTCCATGTCTGTGAACCAGAGTTCACGGATAAAATTAACAGGGCTTAACCATTTATTTCACAACCATTTATCTTAGGTATTATCAATGCATCAAAGAAATCAAATTTTCATTGATTATATGCCCCTACTAATTATGGGAATTGATAATTGCTGTATTGTATAAAATAGCCAAATCTAATTAATGGGCTAATATTTTGTGTGATTTATAACTGTACTTTGTGTGTCTTTCCAAATTAGACCAGCAAATTTTCCGTGAAACCTGATTATGTGAAGTGGCTTCACGTGTGATTGAGACTTTTGGTTGCATTCTTCCACTCTGCTGACTTAAGAACCCTAAAATTATAGGAATTCCACAGGTGACTTCTAAATTATCCAATTATCTTCTGAACACTGGCTGTTTGGCGATACTCCGAGGTGCGATGCTGGAGGCAGCATGCTTTAACCACTCATGATTTCTAAGCAATGTTTTCTATATACAACTTAGCGGTTGTCCCAAGGAGCAAAAATCAAACGTTCCCTGTGCAAAAAAAAAAAAAAAAAAAGGAAGATCTTATTAAACTTTTCTTTCAGATTTCAACAATAATGTAGATTTATTTTTTAAAATTACATAGAGTATGGCTAAGTTTTTTTTTCTTCAGTGTGAATAAAAATTGATTATTCTTTTCCCACCTTCTTTTAAGGATCCCATCCACTGTCATCAAGTCTATTCCTACTGATAGACACCCTATAAGATAGAATAACCCTGCCCCATAGGGCTTCCACTGCTGTAAATCTTTATAGAAGCAGACTGCCAAATCTTTCTCCTGCAAAGTAGCTGCTGGGTTTGAACTGCTGGCCTTTTTGGTTAGCAGCCAAGGCTTTAACCACTGTGCCACTGGGGCTCCTCTTTCAAGGATAGATAAAATATTTTGTTTTGGAAAATGTCCCCCATTCTAGACTTACCTTAATGCACAAAATGGAATTTACAAACCTGTTAATAATGGGCTACCAAAATGGATCCTTTAATAATTATTTTCCTTTTCTTAATTTTTAAATAAGGGCAGTGGTCCTTGTGAAATTATGTAAAGCGAATATATAATCTTTCCAGTTTTTAAGGTACATATTTATAGTTCATTTAACAAAGACTTACTGTGAGTTTATGACATTGAAAAGCTATACTAGCTACAGTGAGTGAGGCATATGAAAATGCATAGACTATCCTGAAGGAAAATGGCATACAATAACTATAACTTAAGTTGAAAAGTAACATGCCATAAAGAGTTAACAGAAGAGTTATGATAATTCAAGAGAGAATAGTATTATTTTTATATTTTCAGGGTAGAATTCTCAGGGGAATTGGTATCTGAGCCTTGATGAGAAGTGTGCAGAGGGCTTGGAAAGGCCTGTATTCACTTTGAAGTCTGCTGTGAGATCACAGGCATAATCATGAGTCACATATGAGTAACATAAGTTTATTTTGATTGACCAAAATAAGAAATAAAGCTAGAAAGATAGGTTGAGACAATGCAGTGCCTAGATGAGGAGTTTTTACTTTGTTTAACATAAAAGCCATCAAAATATTTGAGAAGGAAAATAAATGATTAAAGTTCTGTCCTATGGAATTTCTTTTGCATCTAAATATTAGATAGATTAATTGGAAGGGTTGACGGGATGGAAAATCTGTGAAGTGCTAGTAACAATAGCCCAGGCAAGGGTACTTGTATTTTAGTAGAAACTGTCAGAATCAAGAGGAGGGCATAAAATTGAGTAATAGTGGGGAGGAGGACTACAGACAGGCAAGAAAACAATGAATAAAATTATTTTAAAAACCTCAAGTTTGGATATCTGTGAGGGTATTAATGTCATCAATAAAAAAAAGTAAACTAATGAGCAGAAAGAAGAGTTTTAGAAAAGAAGTTCGTAAGTTCAATTTTGGATGTGTTTGAAGACCTGTAAGTGGAGATTCCGATTCAACTTCTATAAAAGGATCACTTTAAGAATAAGTTGTAGGTATAGACACATGGAGTATTCACAGGAAGTTAAGGTTGAAGCCCTGGGATTAGATACATAGTAAAGAGAAAAATACAAAGTAGCAGGGACCAGCAACACATGCCTTAGGGAAAAACATTTCAGAGAACGGAAAACAAAAAAAAAAATCAAGTAGTAAATAGAAGTGACTTTTGACACATAAATCCAAATATTTCCCTAAGTATTTCGGACATTTGCAAAGCTTAAAATTCCATTTCTTGTGTGTGTTTGTTTTTAAAATGCAAATTGTAAAGTCAATGTAATTCCATGACAGGTCACTTCGTAGTAACAAAGTCATCTTTTCATTAAGTTCAACACTAATTACAGATAAACACTAATTTTTTTCCCAAATAACAAGAAAATTATTTTCATGACAAGTATATATGTTACAACATAAGTATTGCAAGATCTGGTTATATGTTATTTAGAAATAATTGATTGGTATAGAATAACCTACATAAAATAAGCATTCAAAACATGTGTCAAAATAGCATATGAAGAAATACATGCAGATTTAAGAATTTATCCAAAAATCAAGTATTAAAATTGTATATAAAATGAAAAATAATTTTTACTCATTAGAACCATAATCATATTAACCCTAAAAATTGAATCGCCCCAAAATAATATAATTTCTATTGAGGAAAAGTATGCAATAATAATATTAATATAAAATTCTCTCTAAGGGTGGAATTTGTAACTTAAAAATGATTACTGAGTTTCTGTTTAATAATAAAAAGTCAGCCTCAAACATCTGAAGACAATGCAACTATTTGATACTTGGTTTGCTTTAAACTACAGGGCATACAGAGCCTTAATCGAGCTCGGTAGCTGAAAATGCCATTTTACATTTAACAGCTGTGATAGAAGTCTTTTATGATGTTCATTCCACCACAGACACCCTCAGGTCATATTTTTGCTCCTGTCAAAAATTATTTATCTTAATTACCAACTTGCGTTCTACTGTACTGAAATGGAAAAAAATAAAGGGATTGGGACGTCTCTTGTAAACATAATGGCCCTCAATCTATTGTAACTATTTTTATTAAAAATATTTTAAAAATAGCAAAATATTTATTAGAAAATATTGTGAAACAACAAAAGTGAAAGAAGGGAAAACTGGATTTGGAAGTAGAACGTTTTTCATTTTTCAGACATTCTTCGATGAGACAATTCATCCTGACACTAACAAGGTTTAAAATTGAGCTTACACAATGTATTTGACTGTCTCTGACAGTTTTAGAATTAGTGCTATTATACAGAATGTTTCTTTTAAGGGGTGTGAATAAGGAAAGAAAGAAAAAAAAAAAAAAATCTTTGGAATAGAAATAGTGGCCTGAAAGGATGAACTTGAAAACCCAGGAGGGCAGCAAATCTACCTGAGTGTTATTGATCTTAGCGTGGCCTATTTTTAAATAAACAGATAATTGGGGAGATAATTGAGAAAATGGACAGTAGCTTACCAACGAGATGGTCCAGATAAGCCTGATTATTAAACACTTGACAAATATTTTCCCCTATTTACCCATTCATTCTGTCAAGAGTTTGAACAACAAAAAAAAAAAGATTGTATACTTAAGGTTTTAAACTTCGGTAAATTTACATGGCACAAAATGAAGCAAAAAAAATTTTAGGATACAGATATTAATAGAACATTTCTCAAAGAAGAGAAATATCAATTTGAAGATTTCAAACGCTATTGTTGCCAATTTTTCTGTTTAAAAAGTGTAGTCTTAGGAAGGCTGATAGAGTACATTTTTAAAGAAATATTTGTTTCTTTCATCTGTGTATATATAGAGTTTTGAGAAAGACAAATTTGTAAATATGGTGAAATTATAAAACTAAATAAATTCCTATTTCACCTATATTGAGATTTGATTATCCATACTTAAATAGTGATAAATAAATTTAAAAAATTCAATAAATGAAACTGTTTTGGGTGCAATTAGTTCATTCCAATAACAAGGATTTAAGTAGCAAATATTCTGAAAGTGTCTAATTGTTCTTGGGATGAATTTTATTTACCCACACCATTACATCTTCATTCTTTCAGGTGCTGGCATTATTATTATTACTATTAGGTGCCTTGAAGTCTAAACAAGGGCAATCAATATGTGTGCACGAGTGTGAGTGTGTATGTTTGTGTTCAAGAAACACAATCTAACTGATGTCTTGAGCTTTGGACACTGGTCCAAGGTAAGTGACACTTTAGAAAATCAGAACACTGAGGCACAACATTGAAGTCCCTTGATAATAGGAGTACAAGTAAAACTTATTATCTAAACCACGAGGATAAATTAAGTACCTGCTATGCTAAATGAACTTTGCAAAGAAGCATAAATATACTTTAATATAAAAGGTATGTCAATCATTCTATGATCAGTTTCTTCTAAGTGATCCAGCATAACCTACAGCCATAATGAAGAGACACTTCTAGTCAATGTCAGCCCCTCCACAGAGCCACAGCTGATCACAGCCAGGACAGACACTTGACCCAAGGTTTAAAAACTCTATAGTTGGGCCCTGGCCTACGAGAACTCCTGCAATGAAATATTGAGAAAAATCAATCTGGGTGTACTAGGAAACAGGGACTATTAGCTGAGAGAGGTAAGACGGAAAAATGAATAGATAGAAACGAAATATTCATGGCAAAAAATAACTGAAGAAGCAGATATACATGTATAGAATCCCTAAACCAGTTTCTTTCTTTTCTAATCAGCCATTCATACCTCAATCAAAACTACTTTTCTATTTCTGTAAATTCATGGGGAAAGGAGGGGCTCACTAACATCACACAAAAATCCAATGAATATAAGCTTATTTTCTAGTTTCGACCACCTTTCTCCTCTCCTGGGAACATTTTCCTCATTTGCCTTTTAATTACTTAACATTAAAAAAAAAAAAAAAAAAAAGCTGTGAATAAGTCAATTCCGACTCATGACAATCCCATGAGTAGATCTGTGCTCTATCGGGTTTTCAAGGACTGTGATGTTTTATAAACAGATCGCACAGACTTTCTTCCAAAACACTGCTGGATTGGTTCAAACCATCAACCTTTTGGTTACTAGCCAAACCCATAACCATTTGCACCACTCAGGGACTCCTATTTGACATTACTGAGATAAAAATTTCCCCGACTTTATTGGATTTCTACCAGAATGAGTATATTTCTATTCTGTTTATATCTCAACAATGAGGTAAAACTATATTTGCTCTTTCTCTAAATCTGAGTACAGTCACTCTTGGTTTTTCTGTTGTATCCACTCAACACATTGAGAATCCTAAATTAATCATACAGAATTTCTACATTTCAACAGTTGAGTAGGTGAGCGTTACTTGAGAAAATTTTAAAAAGTTAACTGGAGTATGATAAGAACAAAATATTTATATTTTGAAGCATAGTGCTTACAAGTGTGGCTCTGGATTCAGATTTTTATTTGTTTCATTGGAATCCTTATTCCATTACTTTCTACTTGTGTGAACTTTGAGGGAGTTACTTAACTTTAGTTTTCTCACCTATAAAATGAACATTAACTATAAAATTCATTTCAAGAGAGTGCTGTAAATATTTAATGTGTAATTTGAAAGAACTTAGAACAATTCTTCACACCTTTTGAGCACTCCATGACTATTCATCATTACTACTATTGCTACTAAAGCTCCCCCCCAACCCCCCCTCCAAAAAAAATCCCAGTTGCTGACCAGTGGATTTTGACCACTTCTACTATGCATTTTTTTTTTTTTACTATGCATATTCACAGTGACCAATGTGACAGAGTAGAACTGCCCCATAGGGTATCCTAGTCTGTAACCTAAGAGTCAGAATGGACTTGATAGCACACAACTGTAAATAGTTTTCTGTCTCACCTTAATTCCCAATACTATGTATCAGTTTTTTTCACTTATCACTAGATAGGTACTGTGGTAGATAGGGAAACCCTGGTGGTGTAGTGGTTAAGGGCTATGACTGCTAAACAAAAGGTTGGCAGTTTGAATCCACCAGGTGCTTATTGGAAACCTTATGGAACAGTTCTGCTCTATCCTATAGGGTCGCTATGAGTCTGAATCAACCTGATGGTAACGGGTTTGGTTTTTTTGGTTTGGTGGTAGATAGTATCTTGCTTTTTTTTTTCTTTTTTTTAAGAATTCTCTTCTCTCTTCTACCTCTGTTTCCTTCTGGGTAGACTTTCTTGTCTGTAGATGCTGTGCTTTGTCAGTGGAATTGAATTATATGTGATATAAACAAAAGGCTAAATGTGCTTTTGTGATTTTGTTTCTTTGCTTATTTCATTGTTTGCAATTCTCTCCTCTGACACATGCAAAAAAAAGCATGCTCTGGATACCTACCTCCTGGTTCCACAATGAATAGACACAGGAGTAGACCTGAAACTAACTTATAGCTATGAGCCAAGCTAACCAGCCGGTGTGACTCACAGGTAATTCACAGACCAGGGAGAAAGAAATAAATGTTTGTTTTGTAAGGTATTGATATTTTGGAAGGCTTTCACTGCATCAGCATTATCTAACTAGAAACCCTGGTGGTACAATGGTTAAGTGCTCGGCTGCTAAGTGAAAGGTGTGTGGTTTGAATCCACCCAGTGGATCTGCGGAAAGAAGACCTGGTGATCTGCTGCTTTAAAGATTGCAGTCAAGAAAACCCTATGGGGCAGTTCTACTCTGTCACATGGGGTCCCTGAGTGTCAAAATCAACTCAACAGGACCCAGCAACATTATCTAACTCAGAAATTTGCTCGGCCATAACTAAAACTAAAATACGTGCTGTTGACTTAAGGTAAGGAGAAAAATGTTATTGGATGTTGGAAAAATATGACACATGTTATATCCTGGTGAAATATTTGGTAAGACTGTAGGCTTCAATAACCTAGAAAACAGAGAATTCACATAAACTAATGGGATTTTAAGAAAAAAATATTGACAGTGTAAAAAAAAAAGTTGCCTTTAATTAACTTTATTTGGTAAATTACTACAATAAAGATATATATTCTCAAGGAGACTGATTGGTCTGCAGGCATAATTGAGAAGGAATATAGAACCCCCAGAAATTCCTGAAAGTTAAGGTTGGTATATAAAAATATTCCTCTACAAATAATGGTTGCATCCATTAAGACACTGCTTTGGATCAACGGCCAAGTCATGGGTGTGATTCATGGAACATTCGTTATCATTTCTAATCACATTAATATGAAAATGAGCTTTCCAAATTGATCCAAAATAAGAAACTAACATTGTGGTCTCATGGAAGCCTGGTAAACTATAGGTACCTTTTTTTTTTTCAACTATAGTAGAGTTGGTAAATATCACTCACAAAATCAAATGGGTGAGTTTGTTTTTTTGAGGAAAGTGTAATGATAAAAATGTTGTCAGCCTGGATTGAAAGAGACTTGACTACTCAAAATATGAAAGGTCTTTTGGAGCCCCAACTTTCTGTGGTCAAGAAGCAGACTAGATTGCTATTTACTGACAAAATAGGCATATTTTCTAATGTCCTCTGGAGAGTGTGGCCAAGTTATAATTAAAAGTGGGAAGAATATCTAAGAAGGCAACACTAACATCCATGGAACAGTTCGCTGAGAAGCTACTCTCAGCAAGAATAGGGGCTATACAACAAAAAATGTCTGCCCTCAGAAAATGGGAGGGCTACACTCATGTTTGCTTAGCCAAATGTGGGAATTACTGTAAATCAAAATTTAACATGTCACCCCCTTTTCCTCTTAAGTCAGGGACTAGGGTGAACTGAATGAGGTACTTGCCTCAGATGCAAACTTTAAGGGGCACCCAAAAACACAATAATTAAAATAGATAACATGTGTCTTAATTTCTTAGGGTTGCTGTAACAGAACTACCACAAGTGGGTGACTTTAAAGAACATAAATTAATTTTCTAACAGTTTAAGAGGCTAGAAGTTGGAATTCAAAGTGTTGCTCTAGGGAACAATCCTTCTTTGTCTCTGTTGACTTCTAGAAGCTGACAATCCCTGGGGTTCCGGGCTTGTAGATGCCTCTGCCTCAGTATTGATCAGACAGGGTCTGTCTTCCCCTCCTTTGTTCTTCTTTGTTTCTGGGTCTTTGCTACATCTTACAACTCCAAAGTGACTAGGTTTAAGATTCACCTTGACCTGATATGACCTCACTAACATAGCAAAGATAAACCTGTTCCCAAAGGAGATTACACCCACAGATATGAGGAATAGAATTCCACACATATTTTTCGGGGGGAGTCACAATTCAATTCATAACAATATTCTAATGAAATATTTTTAAAAATCAAAATTAATGAAAAATATCCATGATGACTAAAATATCAAAACCTTAAATAATATCAGGAGTAATATTATTGAATTTTCCTTTTACCTCAGGTTCAAAAAGAGTTCAATATGGTCCTGTGACTAATTTTGAAGTTGTTTAAAATTTTTATATTTTGTTCGTCATATGTATTTTTGCTCGAATGTTGATTTTTAAAATACTACATTAGCATGCTATTTATATAGATTATTTAGATTTTTGGCACCTCCTAAGTGCCTCACTTCTCTAGTCCCTGCTTTACTTCCTTTTTTTTTTTTTTTTTATTGATGCTATCCTGGTTCTATTTCACCATTTTATATCAGTGAGGTAAATGAAAGGGGCACACATATCCCATTGGTCTCTGTGTTGGGCCATGATAAAAAATGGGCTCTGTAATGGATTGAATTGTGTCCCCCAAAAATATGTGTCAACTTGGTTAGGCCATGTGTGATTATTCTCCATTTTGTGATTTTCCTGTGTGCTATAAATCATAATCGCTGCCTGTGGTTAAAGAGGTTTAGGGCAGGAAGGGACACCCTTGCTCTGGCCACATCCCTGATCCAGTGTAAATGGAGTTTTCCTGGGGTGTGACCTGAACCACCTTTTATCTCTCAATAGATAAAAGGAAAGGAAATCAAGCAGAAAGTTGGGAACCTCATACCACCAAGAAAGCAGTGCCAGGAGTAGAGTGTGTCCTTTGGACCTGAGGTTCCTGTGCTGAGATACTCCCAGACCAAGGGAAGACTGATGCATCACAAGGACCTTCTTCTAGAGCTGACAGAGAGAGCCTTCCACAGGAGCTGGTGCCCTGAGTTCAGACTTCTAGCCTACTGGACTGTGAGAGAATAACCTTCTCTTTGTTAAAGCCATCCACTTGTGGTATTTCTGTTATAGCAGCACTAGATCACCAAGAGAGGCTTATAGAGGGCTGTAGCTCCCAGTAACTAACTGACATTAACTGATGACAAGATCACAAGTGTTTATTTACTTACATAGTGGTTGGGACTCAGATGAATGGGGTAAGATTCATTGTGGTCATCCTCAGACAACTAACTGTTCCAGGTTGAATTGACACAGGAAATCTCTTTTACACACGTAAGGCTCCGAGATTATGTTGCAAGTGAAAGACCATGAGCCAAAGGGGTTTAGGAGTTTTATATTTCAGATTGCATGGGAACAGAGAAAAGGGGTAAAAGGAAGGGGCTTTTGTTTATCTACATCTGGCCTGATCATCCTGTTGCCGAGCTTTTTTCAAATCCAAACAGCATAGCAGGCCTGTGACCATGGGAGCATGACCAGAAAGGACATTTCTTCCCCTACTAGCCATAAGATTAATTACTTTAGTACGATGAAGTAGTCATAGATAGTCATAAGGATAGAGAAAGTTACTGTGGGTTCAGAATAGGGAGGAAGCTTTCTCTGACAAGCGGAATAGTCTAGGAGGGAAAGAGAGGGACCCCATTCCCAGCACCTTTATCAGACAATGCTCTGGGCCCAAGACCTCAGCTTAGGCAGCCTGGATGAGAATCATAAAGTCAGACCACTCTCCAACAATCTCCCAATCGATAGGAGAAGTATCCACAATTAATGTAGGTTGCACAATCCTAGATTTCAAGTCCAGTGCTAACTTTTGATGAGACGTTAGAAATTCATGGGGAGAGAGTAAAATTTAATTTGCTTGTAAAGTGAAAACAAGAAATAAAATCTAGGGTACATATTGTAGGTAGTGTATTTGATTCACAATGCTTTTTCCAAGGCCTTGCCATGACTATTCTATAGGTGAAGCATTCTACAGCCCTCTCCACATAGATATTAAACTTAATTTTGTGACCTGCTTTGGTTACTATGGGTGGATATGATGCAAGAAGAAGGTACTTGCAAAGTTTGGCTGGCTCTTTTATGCCTCTATCCTTTGCCAGGAAAAGTACATGATTCATGATGCTTCTGATCTCAGAATAAGGGATGCCTTACTCACAGCCAAGAACTAAACCGAGGAAGTTCAGTGGACTCATGGGACAAATGAGTGAGCAGCAAATGTTTGTTTTTTTAAATATTAAGTTTTTGTTTCATTTTTGGTTAAGGACTGATGTCACAGCACAGGCAAATAGTACAGATCCCTCTCGTTTCTCTCTGAATATCTGATTAAAATCTGTGAATTGTCTTAAAATTTTGGCCCAACGTCTGTCCCCTTCAGTTATCAACATATGGCCGCCTTCTTATTTCCTGAAAACTAAAGGCCATGAAGTTTGATTTTCCTCAATTCTTTAATGTCAATAGCCTAGCCCTTGCTCTCATCCCTTCCCTCAATCCTATTCTCAAAGAAAATGACTTCTTACCTCCTGAACATGGATAATTCATTTACCTGTCGTCTAGATCCCTTCACTTTGATCTACTTAGTGACCTTACATCCTGTGTGCTGGTCTCTCACCTGCATCAACAAGGTCTGTAGCTAACCTGAAAATTATTTTAGGGTTATACCTATGTTCATGTCTGTCGTCAAAATAAAACTGTATCTCGAAAGAACATTCCACTAATTTATTTTTTTACTTTCTTACATTCCATTCAGATTCCAGTTGTAACCTTATTTTTGATGATTTAATTTTATTAATATTGTGTGGGCAAAGGGCACCCTAACCCTGATGCTGTAGATTCCAGCATGTACTAACGGCTCTTACATTATCTGATCTCTTTACAAAGCTGTTGAATATTATCCCCATCTTATTCAAATTTCATTTTCCACTCTTTATTGTAGTCTCTTATCTTCTTTTATCCCCCACCTTGACTATGTGAATTTTGAAGTACTTTCTTTTATCTTTTTAAGAATATTTTTATGCTACACTCTCCTCCCTAGACAACACCGTACTCTACAGTTATACCAGTGACTGTCAAAAATATATAAATTTCTCCTCTCTTGACATTGTCACTGAGCTCTACACTTGTATATCCTAGTGTCTGGTTAGAATGAATTTCTCCAAGGCTTATTCACTTTACCATGCACAAAAATCAATTCCTATGGTAATGCTATTCTTTTACATAATCTCTTATGAGCTGTAGATCATTATCCAGTCTTGAAACTTACATCTTTCAAGATGTTTCCTACACATTAAACCCGTTAACAAATCACACTGATTCAACCTCAAAACTCCTGTTTAATATATACATATCTTCTCTCCAATTTTTAATGCCTTAGATAAGCATCTGTTTGTTTTTAATTAAAAAAAATCCCTACAAAAATTATTAAAGCAAAAAGGAGTAAGTGAAAAATGGGTAAATATAAATAATTCATAGAAGTTGCAGAATATATTAAAAAGATACATGGATAAATGTTCACCCAAACTGTATATTCAAATTTTGCAAAATGAATACTTTGAGTAATTTTTTCAGACGTTAATTTAAAAAAATGAAAATATCAAAATATTAAGTTTTTTTTAGTGTATTGATACACTCTGACACCGTTTGTGTATCATATATTGTCTCAGTCCACCTGAAAACTCATGCAGGAAGAGATTTTAAGAAACATAAAAATTCAGGTCTTTTAATCTAATTACCTTCTCACTGTCAATAATATATTCCTAGGAAATATTTCAAAATGGAAAAATATATTGTGATAGCTGATGTTAGGTGTCAATTTGGCTAGGCCGTGGTTCTTAGTGGGTGGTGGACACCAGGAAATCACCTTCCATTTTGAGATCTGATATGAGCAGCCAGGCTGTTGTTGAAAGGGGAGTTTCCTTGGGAATGTGGCCTGTCTTCAATATTAAATAGATGTTCTGACAAAACTCACTCTCTCTCAACCCTGCACTCTTCTCATCGCCTGATGAACAGTTCTTGGGATGTAAACCTGCAGAAGTCTCTGGCCCAGTTCGACCACAGGCACTGAAGCATGGTGTTCTATCATCTCTCCTGTTTAAAGAAAACCTGGTGGCATAGTGGTTGACAGCTATGGCTACTAACCAAAAGTTTGGTGGCTTAAATCCACCAGGCACTCCTTGGAAACCCGATGGGGAAATTCTACTCTATGCTGTAGGGTGGCTGTGAGTTAAAATTGACTTGATGGCAATGGGTTTGTTTTTTGTTTTATCCTGCTAATGTTTGCTTAGATGTTTGACTTGTGGATTTAGATTTTTTAGTGAGATTGGAAAGTTTTCGGCTATTATCTCTTTAAGTATTTTATTTCTGCCTCATATTATTTCATCTCTTTTGGAGACTCTAATTATATGCTCGTTTGACTGATTGATATTGTCCTAGAAGTTGTGGCTGCCTTCACACTTTCTAATATTTTTTATCTCTTTAAATTAATGACAGATTGCCTTGATACTTTTGTGCTTCCTTTTATTTTTTGTATGGATAAGTTAATTTTGGTTTTGTACTTAGTCCTTGGGTTTGTATTTTTCTCTAAATAATGCTTTTTTCCACCTAAAGTTTGGATTTCTGAGGTTTTAATTGAATGTCTGAAGTGTTCAGTGAGGCCTCTGCATTCTGACCAAGCCAAGGCTCTAAGTTCTTCCCAAACCCGTGTCAGATCTAAGAGCACTGTTCAGCTTTCAGCTACCCAATAATTTTTCATTCAGCCTTGTGAAATTTTGTCATTGCATGATCAGCCCAGCACTGAGCTGAGAATCTAAGAAAAACCACATGCAGAATTCTAATGTCCTTTTCTTAGCACTTCCAACCCCTCCAGTACATTTCCTTCAAATTTTAGCTGTGTTAAGAAGCTTCAAACTTCACTGTTTGCATCTCAGCTTAGCCTGAATGGTGTGCTCTAGTTGGTCTTCATTTTCTACACCACAGTCTACAGTGTACCCCCACCTGGCTAAAAGTCAGGGTTTTATAAGTGTTTCTGCCCATGTATTCCCTTCCATCAAAGAATCACAACTCTACATTGCCTGTTTTTCAATCCCTGAAAATAATTGTCATATATTTTGTCTATTTTTAAAGTTGTTTTGCAGAAAATAATGAACAGAGGCTCCCTGACTAGTGGAAAATATCAAAAGGTCTAACCTCAAAGGTTCTGCATCCAACTCCACTGTAGAATAATTAAAAAAAAAAAAAAAGAAGCTGGGAAGGAAAATAAATTGAAGAAATAATAACTGAAAACATTCTATATTTGGTGAAATACACAAATTTACAGATTCAAGAGGCTCAACAAAACCCAGACAGGACAAATTCAAAGAATACCATGCCCAGACATATGATAATCAAACAGCTATGCTATGAATTGAATAGTGTCCTCCCAAAATATCTGTCCACTTGGCTAGGCTGATTCCTCCTATTGTGTGATTATCCACTATTTTGTCATCTGATGTGATTTTCCTACGTGTTGTAAATCTTATCTCAATAATGTTGATGAGATGGAATTAGTGGCAATTATATTGATGAGGCTGGACTCAATCTACAGGATTGGGTTGTGTCTTGAGCCAATCTCTTTTGAGGTATCATCCTGAATTTGGACTTCTAACTTTCTATGCTGTGAGAGAATAAACTTCTCTTTGTAAAAGCCATCCACTTGTGGTATTTCTGCTATAGCAGCACTAGGTAAGTAATACAAGCTAAAATCCAAATATAAGGGAAACATTATGAAAGGACAGTTTCAGCATCTCCCCTCTATGTAAGAGCTGTGAATTTCTCAGAGAAGACCTAACAAAGGTATAACATCCCATTTCCTTTGAAATTTTCCTAAACTTACGTATAAGCCTTGCACCTGATTTTCAGCCAAGTTTTTCCTTCAGCTTCAGGGTCTGAGAGACTCTTTAAATATTTCCCCAGAAGTTTTCTGGCTTTAGTAGCATACGTTGTTGTTTGGTGCCGTCTAGTCAGCTCTGACTCATAGTGACCCTATGTACAACAGATCACACTGCCTGGTTCTGCACCATCCTCACAATTGTTGTTATGCTTCACCCCATTGTTGCAGACACTGTGTTAATCAATCTTGTTGAGGGTCTTCCTCTTTCTTGCTGACCCTCTACTTTGCCAAGAGTGATGTCCTTCTCCAGGGACTGATCCTTCCTGATAACATGTCCAAAGTATGTGAGAGGAAGTCTTGCCATCCTTGCTCCTAAGGAGCATTCTGTCCATACTTCTTAGTAGCATACATGAAGTTGATAAAAATAAATAATAATAATAAGAGCTTAAAGAATCCAACTTTCTTCAAGGCTTCTAAGGTCATTAGCAACATTTAGTCAAGTCTAAAAATCCTTCAGTTATACTTAATCCATATTTTAAGTACTAAGAGCTATTTAAAAACTCAGTGATCCACCTTTCACTTCTACTTAGTCAAGACTCATCATAGATTAGCCCTTGTAATTTTGTTATGGCAGCACTCCAGATATTGTCACCAGACTACCTTACAGCAGCAATAGAATTTTTTTTTTCTGACTGCCCCCCCACCCCGGGCTCAAAAGTAATTCATTTCCAAAAATTTATCTTGAGAGACTACTTGCTAGTTCTACTTCCTCTATAAAGCATCAAAGTGTTTCTTTGGAAAGATGAAATAAGAAGGGGACTTGGCTACAGTTAGTCAATTTGTACACCAATTCCAAGAAGCAGGATTTAAGGAGCAGCTTGACTGGACAACGGAAGGGGAAAGGCCAAACTAACCATTTATTACTGAGGTCAGTGTTGTAGGCAAGGGTAAAATTATACTGCTGATTACACTGTTACTCCTTAGAAGTATACCAAATGGCATCCAAAACCATTCACTTGAAACATATGATTTTGGATCATTTAGGGCTTCCATCACTCATTGCTTGAGGGCTATTCTCCTGGGTGTTCCTTGACTTTACTGGCTGTCCTTATAAGTGAGTTAGGCTCTTGATGCACTGGAAACAATTCTGAAGCAGAAAGCGGAACTCATGGTTCCAAGTTGATATGGGAAGCTAGTACAAGGTGAGTCTGATCTCTAAAGGTACTGACCTCCGCAGCTGAAACTGAACTTCAGGTGTGCCCTAGAGGGCTTTATTGTGGGACACCGGATGTGTATGCTACAGTTCATTTTTAAACTTCTAAGGTTTTGTTTATAACACTCCTCTCTTGTTGTCTCCTTCCCCATTATCTTTGTCTTTCTGGGTTGAGGCCTTTTTGAAACCCTTAATTTCAAATAACTGGCAGTTCTGGAGTGAGTAGAGATAATTGCTTAACTAGAGATATGAAAGAAGCATAGCTTATTGCCTGTCTTAAAAAAAAAAAAAGTCCCTAGAGCAAAACATTCATTTATACTCTTGCAGGTATGTAAAAAGGTCTGTAGAGAAAAACATTTAACTACATTTTTGAACAGATGTAAAACAACATTATGTTCAAATGAAGTTAATTATCAAAGACCAATATTTGCAATCCAGATTCTTCTGTTTAAAAGTATCAAATAACTCATTCGATTTATTCACAAATACAACCTGATCATAGAGGTTACCTCTCAGAATTAAAATACAAAAATGTTAGATGTTACCTTGATATACTTTAATACCTAGATATACAGTGTCATTTTATAAAGGTATATTTAAGCTCAAAATAAAGCTCAAATACATATGAAAGTTTAAAGTGATCCTTATAATTTCTTATATAAAATGTGTTTTATACGGATTATATGAATGCTAAATTATTCAGCATTATTATTTTTACTTATTTTTATTTACTATCACTAACTACCTAGTTCATAGCATTATAAGAATAGTAGTTTTTCAGAAATATAAAATATGTGAGTTGTAAGGTTAAAATTATGAAAATTATTTGCAATTTATTTGCATACATTTGACACTGTACGTTGTGTAAAATGTCCACTGGAAATATTATTCTTTTATTTATTTCTTTTAGAACAGACAAAATGCCTCAGAGGGAAAATGTCATGCTTTCTTTCTCCATCTGACAAATAATTTTAAGACGATAAATATTAAATTTAAAGAAAACTTCAATTTTCTACCAAGCTCTAGCAAATACACAATTTCAGTAGTATATTTACTGTTATTTTTGTTTCTAATGCGTATAAAACTTAGATGATACAAAGTAAAACAAAAGAATTGTGTTGCTAACAAAAACAATGAATAATTTTACTGAACTGTCTTGTTAAATATCTTGAGTTTGACACATTGTTGGTTATGCTGACAGGTTCCATGGAATTAGGAAGATGCTCACCTGGCTGGCATTACATATTATCACAATGTTTCAAGCAAGAGAATGTTAAAAATTCATGCTGAACTAAATGTTGTGTGGAGGGGAATACATTAAGGACCGTGCTACCATTCCCAGTATATGCTAATGCTACTAATTATGAAAACAAACATCACAAGATCCTAGTGTGATAAGGATTTTTAAAATACTAAGCAGTTATGTCAGAAGTAAAATTGATCATTTGAATCTCTTACCTACACTTAGCTGTTGTTGCAAGTTGGTGCCATAGAATTTTTCCACCAGTTTTGTTTCTTTTGACAGAGGTTTGAGCCCTGGCTGGAGGCCAGTCTGCTCCCCTTCTCCAGATATTGACTAAGTTCGCTCTCCAACCCCTCTCCTTATCAAGATTTCATACTCCTGGGCAACAATGCACGTGTCCTAATCTTCCTGGGATCAGTTACTCAACAACTAGGAATGACTCTTATACCCCTTGAGCCTGCAGAATTTTTAAAAATGTCCAATTTCCAGATAATCCATGAAAACTAGTTAACCCCTCTCTGCTTGCCCTAATGAGCCCACTCTTACAGCTCCTGTTTGGTTTTACTTTGTCCCAGGGTGCAACACCTATTTGGCCTTGTGTCATAGCATACTGAGCTTCCCTGTCTCTGGAAACTATGAGACTATGAGTATAATAAAATTAGTTACAGTTCATGGCCTGCCTACTCCTTTTCTTCTACCTAACTCATCATCTCATGAATCTGTTAGAGAAGTTGGGTTCCCCAGGTAGCAAACTCTGAGATGGAAAATAGCATAAAGAAGCTTCTTAGGGAATGAACTTGGGGTAAAAAAAAAAAAAAATCTATGAAGGAGGAAAAAGAGAGCCCTTGTGGAGCAGTGGTTAAGAACTAGGCAGCTAACCAAAAGGTTGGTAGTTCAAATCCACCAGCCACTCCTTGAAAACCCTATGAGGGAGCTCTACTCTGTCCTGTACGGTCTCTATGAGTCAGAACCGACTTGAGGGCAGCAAGTTTGATTTGGTTTTTTGTTGGACGGAGGGACAGGTTAAGTTGCTGTCTTTATCTGGTGCTGCTATAACAGAAATATCACAAGTGGGTGGCTTTAATACACAGGGATTTATTTTCTCACAGTTCAGGAGGCTGAAAGCCTGAGTTCAGGGTGCCAGCTCTAGAAGAAGACATTCTTTCTCTGTTGGCCCTGGAGAAGGGTCCTTGTCTCTTTTGAGCTTCTGTTTCTGGATGATATTCATGTAGCTTTGCGTCTTTCTTCCCCCATCACTGCTTCTCTTACTTGCTTTTTTCATCTCTTTTGTACCTCAAAAAGAGATTTATATAAAACACAATTTCTTAGGCTGGGTTTTCTAGAGAAGCAAAACCAGTAAAGTGTATAAATATCTATACAAAGAGATTTTATCAAGGAGATGGTTCACAGGATTGTAGAGGAACGTCCCAAATCTATAGGTCAGGCTAGAGGCTTCTCCTGATTCACATAGCCGCAGGGGCTGGCGAATCCAAAATCAGTGGGTCAGACAGCAGAGCTCTTGCTCACAGGTTGCGAAGACTGATGAATTCCAAAATCTGCAGGCAAGACTGTAGATAAACTGCTAGTTCCAGTGCCAAGAGCTGGGGGTCAGACTAACAGGTGCGAGCTGCAGGATCCAAAGTGAGCAAAAGCCGGTGAGCTTTGCCAGAGAGTCCATTTGTATTAGATGTGGGCTACAACCCTGAGGAAACTGCCTTTCAACTGATTGGCTACTTGTAGAGGATCTCATCACGGAAGTGATCACATCATCATACGACTGCCAAACTACACCAAAACCATCAAACCACTGAGAATCATGGCCCAGTCAAGTTGACACGCAACTTTAAGGATCAGACACGCTCAACACTAATACAGCCTCATTAACATAAACAAGAAAATCCATTCCCAAATAGGATGACCACTACAGGGGTTAGGGTTTACAGCACATATTTTGTGGAGACAAAGTTTATCCATAGCAGTTGCCATGCAGTCTCAATGAAAATCCCAGCCATTTACAAGGGTGCCCCTGAATCCGGGATGGCCTGTTCAGAATAGCCCTGAGGCTGGGCCTTTGTACTTTCATCTAAAGCAGTCATTTTTACTAGGCTGCCTCAGAAAGAGAGTCTGGCCTTAAGCAAAGCTATTTTCTTTAGCTAAGCATAATCCAGAGGAGGGCTGACAATTAAGAGCTGTCTATTGGAGTACTCCAGGGAACTAAGGGGGGTGAAGGTAAATTATTTTACTCCTGACAGGGAATCTGAGTGGTGCATAGCATAATCCACTACGGTTAGTCCCTTTGTGGTACAGTGACTCACTTCTTCATATTAGTTCTAGGAGTAGCTCCTCCAGTATCCAGGTGTGCTTCTTTTCTGGATGGAAAATAAAAGAGGAATGTAAGTGGGACAAAATTACATCTACTACTTTTTTTTTTTTTTTTTTTACTATTGTAATTGAGCTCCGGCTGTAAATAATATTCATCATCTCTTATTATTTTACTCCCTACTGTCTATTCTAGATTCCTGTCAAACTCAAGTAGCACCACCAGTGGCTTAACTGGGGGTGTGATACAGACTGTCAGTCCTCAGAGATCTGCATCCCTTTTCACAGTACGCTTCTCAGGCTATGGCTCCTGAATTTATTCCATTTAATGTCAAGATTGGGCAAGGATGCTTCATTATCGCCAGGGCTCAATAATAAACAAGAACTTATTGTTTACAAGTGTATACCTGTCTGCTGTATGTGGCATAGACTTGTTCTAGAATCCTAAATATCCCCGTTGGAATTGTATCATTTGGGCTTTGCATGAATTCCACATAGCATTATTTCCCACCCATCCCTAATACCTCTAAAACCGTGGGATGTCAGTGTCATTTGGTCCAAGTATCAGGTCTCATGCACCACAATTGGATCCTGGCCTAGTCTGTGCCCTACTCAAAGCTCTTGGCATTTGATGTTACTCAGTACCTGAATCAGTCTAGTATTCTAAGTCATGAAACATCCTGCCCCTGGGACCTGAAGAATACGCTCTACCAAATATCGTGCCTCTTTCTTTATAATGAAGAGTATTAGACATTTACTGTGAAGGAGCTGTCTCAGCATTTCCCAGACTACGAAGTCAACAAAAATTTCATTCCCCAACATTCCTTTTGTTTAATTTCTCAGCATTCCCCAGACTATGGAATCCACTTACGTGATTCGTCATTCTTGATAATGTTTAACTTCAACCCTCTCAAGTGTGTGTGTCTTAATATGCCTCCAGTTACAGGCCTTTTGATTGATTGTCATGATGCTATCCATAGAGTTTGAGACTATAATGTTTGTAGGATGCCCGGTTTGTGCTGGTCTTTATAAATTGCATTAAGAGAAACAACATAGCCCTGGTCAACATGGTAATGGTATATTGAGCTCTGGTGAAAGAAAATGCTAACTGTTTTTATCCTCTTTCTGATAAGAATGGGAAAGAGCCAGTTTGCCAGGTCAGTGGCAGAATACCGTGTGTCAAAAGACATGTTAATTTGCTCTAGCAAATATGTCACATTTGGTGGAGCAGCTTGCAATAGGGACTATCATTTGGTTGAGTTTTCAGTTATCCACTGTCATCCTCCAGGTTCTCTCTCGCTTTTGCTGGGGCCAGTCTGATAAATTAGGTGGCATCTAGATATGATAGTGGTCAATATCCTTGGATCAATATCCTTGGTCTTTAAGAGTTAAACCAATTTTTGTCATTTTCCCTTAGATTTAATATATTTTGTATTGGCTAGAAGGTACATGTTTAATATCTAAATTTATTTATTTTGTCTGGAAAGCAAACACAAGATTTCTGGTTTAAAGATCAGACATATTATTGCAACAGCCATACAGATTTCCTGTGCCATAATCCCCCTGAGGTAAGGCAATAAGGACAGATCTCACCTGCACATATGCAGGAGAGAAACCCTGATATTATGCATCTGGCAACATAATATAGGCACTGGTATAGAGCTGCCCCCTCCTTTCCTGAAAAGAAAACAAAATTTTTTTTTTTTTTTCTGAGAGATGGAGAAAAAACTTCTTCTTTTTTTTTTTTAAAATGTAAACAAACCCTCTCTGTTAAGAGAAGGGGAAAATCCCTAGTGTATAATCCTTTGGAATATAAGCAAATGGCTCAATGTTACAGGTGGAAACCCCAGGTTTTGCTCAAGGTGACTCATATCAGCCAATAAGCAAGAGATGGAGGTGGCAGAGAGTAAAGCTGCCTTTATTTCGTTGTGCAAGGAAGGAAGCAATCTTTGTTGCCGCTAAGACTGCTTTGAGAGGGCCAGGAAAAAAAAAGTTACATTCAAGGGGTTTACATTCAGAGAGTTCATGCAAGTTATGTCAGCAACATTCTTAATCATGCCACGCAGATGCTAGGATTTTCACTGGGCAGGCCAAGCAAAGGGACTGGAAACCTGATACAGACTGCAATGTCTGTCAAGGAGTGGAACTGGAAATTGCGAGGCCAGCCAAGCAAGCTGCGGTGGAATATTCTGCAGCCTGGGGACCTCTGTATTATCAGGGTTTTGTTACCTTTTGAAACAAAAGCACATGGCTCCATCTTTGACGCCATTAGAATGTAAAGAACAAATAGATCTGAAGATAAGGAGATATCCTCTATCTGTGTAATATATTAATTTTATTTGTTCAGAAATTCCTAACCATGCAGAAACATAAAAATATCCTCTTCACAACAGATGGCAGTTTTAGAGGTTGCCACCCGAGCTTCCTAACTGTGGGTGTTCTTACCCTACAAGCTAAGAAAGAAACAGAAGATTCTGTCAAATACCTATTATGTCTATTCTAATTACACATTTGAGGACTGGCGAGATGACCACCTGGTGGTTGCAGACACAGTGGACCCACTGTGAGCCCAGCCCACACCATGCATTCATATATCCAGATGTCCTATACGTTCCCACTTTAACAAGGGGCTCACCATGATACGCTAGTGTGATGCATATCAACATGAAATTGAAACCTGTGCCCAACAGTTTTCAAAATATTTTTGTATGTCCCATTACCTGTCACATATTTACCTGAGTAAATGGCTGTTGTCCCTTTGAGGAAGGACTAGGGGAATCACTATTATCCAGAGCAATCACGGTATTGCAAAATTTTTCCTGCTGGGCACCTACCTCCCCTTCAGTTAATGTGTTCCAGGCATCAATACTAGCTCCACCTTGGAAACTGGCAGGTAATTATAGAATTTTATTAGACGATTGGCTTGGCTTCTGTTGGTTAACTGTTGACAGAAACTGGACTACATTAACTCTTAATATGGGAGAAAGATGTGGCAGTTGGTTTCTGTAATGATTGCAGCCTTGGAATTCTATGGGGCAGCTCTACTCTGTCTTTTAGGATTACTACGAGTTGGATTCAACTCGATGGCAGTGGATTTGGGGTTTTTTGTTTGTTTGAACTCTTAATAGGATGGAATAGGTCACTTCTGCAAACTCAGAGAGCTCAGGAGAATTTGAAGATTCAAGGCTGTGGAACATATTAACCCATCTTGTGTTTCAGGACCTCATTTTTTTTTCCCCCCCAATCAGAGCCTAATCTTAGCATATAGTCTAACATAACTTGACAGACTATAGGATTAAGTCCCCAGCTTTTTCTTCCTTCTGGCTACAGAATTTTTGAAGCTTTTTATATACTAACAAGAAAGCAATCTGGCTTCCATGTAAGAATTTAATTGTTAATTAATTACTCTAATCCCTTTCTCATATTTTTTCAAGACATCAATTGTACATAGCAACAGCCACTTAAATCCTAAGTCATCATAGTTATTGTTTCTCCTATATTCATGAAATATTAACTTACTGTATCTGATGGCAAATTCCTTACTACTGGAGTATCAATTCTAGTTCTCCACCAAGAAAAGTGTTAAAAACTACCCTTCTGAAAATCAAGTTTGTCAGGACTCTGAAAAAAAGTCAAAGGGTTACACCAACTGAGTGAATGGTGAATCAAGAGCAAGGTAATGTCAAAATGCTTGGAAAGTTTTGTTTTTCTTTTTTTTTTGTTTTTACACTTGACCCCTCTACAGCTTGGTGCTGTTTGAAAGCTGTGGTGTCACACATTCCTGTAAAGGGATCCTTTTCTCTGGCTCCAGAGGGAACAGAGCAGACATTATTTGCAAATTATATGGCCTGTCTATCATATGCTAATGGTGGCAGCCTAAAGGACTAAAGCAAGGTTTTTTTTGTTTTTCAGTTTTGCCTATCTCAGAGATTACATAGGACAAAGGGTCAGCAGGCAATGCCGAAAGGACATAAATCACCTATAATTACCTGGGGCTAAAGGGTGAAATTAATGCATGTAATATCTGCCTAAGGACTGAAAGAAGAAACCAAGATGATAATTCCTTTGGAAAATTAGGGCATTAAAATCACCTTGTATGTGTGGGAAATTGAAAAAGTTCAAAAGAGACAAGGATCTTCCTCCAAAGCTGACAGAGAAAGAAAGCTTCCCCCTAGAGCTGGCACCCTGAATTAAGACCAGTAACCTTCTAAACTGTGAGAAATTTCTGTTCTTTATAGCCACCCATTTGTGGTATTTTTGTTATAGCAGTGCTATATAACTAAGACAGTAACCACTCTAGTTAATTCTTTCATGATTTAAGAGGCAAAAGAATAAAAATAGACATTTTAATGCTATTGGGCACACAATGTGTAAAGAGGCAGTTTGTGAAATGGTATTGAAACAGAGTTTTTGTATGCTATTTAAGTTGGTATCAATTTAAACTATGTTGTTATAAATTTATGATGTTAATATAGTCCCCATGGTAATCATAAAGAAAATATTTCTAAAAAATATACAGACAAGAAAATGAGAAGGAAACCAAAGTAGTTTAACACTAAAAATATCAACTAAACACAAAAGAAATCTTTAGTGGAGGAAATGAAGGACAAAAAATGTATTTGACACACAGAGAATAGTACAATGGCAGAAACAAGTCCTTTTTTATCAATAATTTCTTTAGATATAATTTAAATTTTCCAGTATAAAGGCAGAGATTGGAAGAATGAACAAGAAAATATATTCCAACTATATACTGTAGCCAAGAGACCCACTTTACATCCCAAAACACAAATACACTGAAAGTGAACGGATGAAAAAAACATTCAGTGCAGGTAATAATTAAAAGAGAAGTAGATGGCTATATTACTACGAGACAAAACAGAATTTACAACAAAACAGTGAAAAGAGACAAAGAAGGACATTATAGATGATAAAATGATCCACTCATCAAGAAGATACAACAATTATAAATATATATGTACCTAACAACAGAGTCTCAAAGTATATGAAGCAATCATAGACAGGATTGAAGGGGGAAATAGACAGTTCTACAATAATAGTTGTAGACTTCAATAAACCACTTTCAATAAACACCTCTTCAGGAGAAAAATTAGAAAGTAGAAGACTTGAACAACACTAGAGACCAACTAAATCCAACAAACATACAGAACGCTCTACTTAACAACACCAGAATACATACACTTCTCCAATGAACATGGGTCATTCGCTAGGAAAGACAATATGTTAGATAATATCATAGTTATCTAGTGCTGTAATAACAGGACTATCACAAGTAGATGGCTTTAACAAAGAGAAACTTATTCTCTCACAGTCTAGGAGGCTAGAAGTTTGGTTCCAGGGTGCCAGCTCCAGCGGAAGGCTTTCTATCTCTGTTGGCTCCGGAGAAAGATCCTTGTCTTCAGTCTAGTAGCATCTCAGCGCAGGGATGCCTAGTTCAAAGGATGGCTTCCGCTCCTGTCATTACTTTCTTGGTTGTAGGAGGTCCCCCTGTCTTTCTGCTTTCTTCTCTCTTTTATAGCTCAAAAGGGATTGACTTAAGACACAACCTAATCTTGTAGATTGAATCCTGCCTTATTGACGTAACTGCTAATTCCACCTCAGTAACATCACAGAGGTAGGATTTACAAACACATAGGAAGAAAATTATATCACATGACAAAATTGTGGACAGCCACATAATACTGGAAATCATGGACTAGCCAAACTGACACACATTTGGGGGGATACAATTTAATCCATAACAGATAACAGAATACATCTTACTAAATTTAGAAAGATAAAAATCATATGAAATATCTACCCCAACCATAATATATTGAAACTAGAAATAAATAACAGAAAGAAAACTGAAAAATTCACAAGTACATGTAAATTAAACAATATACTATTAATCAACCAATGGGTCATATACGAATTACATGGGGAATTTTTTAAAGAGCTTAGATTTAATGAAAATGAAAACACAACGTATCAAATTAAGGGACACAGCGAAGATAGTGCTCAGAGGGGAGTTTGTAGCTGTAAACACCTACATTAGCAAAAGAAGAAAGATTTAAATATATAAATTAACTTTACTCATTGAGGAACCACAAAAATAAGGGTACATTAAAAACAAAGCTAGTAGAGCAAAGGAAGATTAGAGTAGAGATAAATGAAATATGGAATAGAAAAAGACAGAGAGAATCAATGAAATCAAAAGTTGGTTCTTCAAAATGATCAATAAAATATACAAACCTTTCCTAATTTCTCAATTATGTATATGGGGGCACACATCAACACAGTGGAGACATTATGAGTTATTTAGAAGGGCAAGATGATCAAGGTCATTTTAATCCACATTGTGACAGAGGAGGAGAGTAAAGAGAACTCTCATGCAAAATAGAAAACGTAAATTGCTGTTATATCGTTTGCGTATAGCAGGTTGTCAGTGAGCCTTCCCCTAATCCTGATGCTGCATTCTTCATATGGCCAATTTTCGCGGATTTTTTGCTCAGCATACAGGCTGAAAAAGTATGATGAAAGGATGCAACCCTGGTGGTATCCTCTTGTTCTGTTTAAATGACTGCCTCTTGGTCTGTGCACAAGTTCCTAGGAAGACTCATTAACAACTTGTGATATGCAGATGACAAAAGTTTGCTTGCTGAAAGTGAAGAGGCCTAGAAGCACTTACTGATGAAGATCAAAGACAACAGCCTTTAGTATGGATTATACCTCAACATAAGGAAAACAAAACTCTGCAAATTGAACCAGTAAGCAACATTGTGATATACAGAGATAATATTGAAGCTGTTAAGGATTTCATTTTACTTGTATCCACAGTCATCATCCATGGAAGCAGTAGTCAAGAAATCAAATGACATATTGCACTGGGCAAATCTGCTGCAAAAACCTCCTTAAATTCTTAAAAAGTAAAGATATCACTTAGATGACTGAGGTGCACCTGACCCAAGCTGTGATCTTTACAATCATCTCATTTGTATATGAACACTGGAGAATGAAAAAGGAAGGGCAAGTAAGAATTGACATTACGGTGCTGACAAAGAATATTTAATATACCATGACTGCCAGAAGAACAAACAAATGTATCTGGGGAGAAGTACAACAGAATGTTTTTTAGAAGCCAGGATGACAAGACTTTTGTTTTACTTACTTTGGACATATTATCAGGGGACTAATCCCTGGAGAAAGACATCATGCTTAGTGAAGTAGAGGGCCAGCGAAAAAGAGGAAGATGCTCAACAAAACCGATTGACACTGGCTGCAACAATGGGCTCAGATATACTCAATATTGTGAGAATGGCATAGGACTGAGGGACATTTTGTTCTGTTATATTCGAGGTCATTATGAGTTCGAACTAACTCAATGATGCCTAACAACAACAAATTTCCGTACTCATTTGTACAGGCAGTTATTTTTATTTTCTTTGCTGAAGGGGATTGAAACTAATGGCATTTGCATTATACATTTATAGGCAAATAAGCACTACTGGTATTACTATATTTCATCCCTCAGTAATATAGATTGTACCGCCCAAGAAATGAACCTTTTGAACTTTTCATACTATAGTGTTTGTGCTTTCTGTTTGTTTAGGATTTACTAAGATTACCTTTCTAGCTCTTGATATTATATTTTGTGATTTTCTGTTTACTACTCATCATGGAAAAGGGCCAATTAACTGTCTTACAAGTCTCTGCCCCTCCCTTCTGTGCCCCACATACAGAGAGACATGCATATATATACATACATATATATACATACATACATACACTCCTCCCACCCCACATTCCAAATAGTTTATACATTTATTTTTATAAAATCAGTGTTTATTATATATGTCATAACTAGTTAAATGTATTCACTGATATTCTGTTTGTTACATAGCCTTTCCTATATAATTTTGTTTTCTTTTAGATTATTGATTGTATTTCTTTATATTTACTGATTTCAGAAAAAAAATGTTTGTTTTACTTTACTGTAACCTTTTCTTTTAGTGATTATTTATATAATACATCCTCAACTCTGATCCCTTTTGCCAAAGAGAGACTTTGCTAACACTTCAGTGTGTGTCCTCATAATATGTGAACTATATTTATTTCTTTTATACCAAAATGTGATAGTAATAATCAACATACAAACAGAGGTAACTCAGCATAATTATTACAGGTGCAACTCTGAAGCCAAAATGATTAGATTTAAATTCTTGCTCTCCCAATTTCTTCATCTGTAAAATAAGATACATAATAATAATAACCTTATAAGTTTGAAATTATGTATATATATAATATATATAGAGCACTCAGAATAGTGTCCAGTGCATAATAACTATTGTATAAGCATTTGCTAAACTGTTATACTTTGCACTTTTTTCTTAGTTTCATGGACAACTTCCCATGTCAAAACATATAAACGTAACTAAAAAGTAACTAATCCTGACGGACCCATCCTGCAAGCCACCCCAAATCAAATAATCTTCATGTAATAATTGTCAGGAAATCGTATAAAGCAAAGGCATTCTACCCTTCAGATGTCTTTGTTTTGTCTGTGAGAGCACACCGTGCTCCACTGTTAAGGAAGCACTCTCGTTTTTGATGATGGGTCAACAAAGCAATGTCAGGTTCTGTCACACAGATGACGAACAGGATTTGTGAAGCACAATGTTAAAAGTTAAAGCTTCACTATTAGCCATTCATGTAATAAGTAGACACATGGGAAGACTATCACAGTGTAAGTCAATTTTTACTAAAATTAAAGTAACAGGGATCTGGAGAACGAAGGTAGAGGTTGAAAGTAAACATTGCCTATCTATCATGTCTAACTGCAGTCCTATTGGATCTAACAGGTTATAGGCCTAAATGGTAGGGTACCCAGACCAGTTGTAGAACTCTGTCTTCATCTGGGCTCTATGCAGAACTGGTAGCCTTCTGGGATAGTACACGTTGTCTGCAAAATCCAAAGAGATGTACGACAATACCTGACTCATTTTTACTGATAGAAGATAGAGTGTTTAATAATTTTATATTAAACATTGGCCTCCCTCTTTAAAAGACTTCTGTGGCCTTCCCCTAATCACTAGACCCTTAGAAATTTCAATGTGGGCAGGCTACTGAATCTTTGTTGAATTTCTTTTACTTTTTTTGGCACATGTTTCTCATTAGGCCCTCTAGTATACTTGTTATTTCCTGTTCTTTTGGTATAATTACCATGATGCCATTCATCAATACAGTGTAGACAGTGTGAGTTATGTGAAATGTCAAGATGATCAAGGTCATTTTGCACTGTATTGTGACAGAGCAGAACAGTTAACATAACTCTGATGAAAAATAGAGAATGTAAATGGCTGCCCTTAGGTGCACAGGGAATGATTGTGCTAATGGGGATTGTAACTAATGCATTAGCCAGATAAATAACCTTATAAAAATCTCCAGAGGCTGTGTGTGGTGGGGGGGTGGGTGTGGGTGTGGGTGTTTCCCGTTATAA
The DNA here is from genome assembly GCF_024166365.1 of Elephas maximus indicus. NCBI lineage: Eukaryota > Metazoa > Chordata > Mammalia > Proboscidea > Elephantidae > Elephas > Elephas maximus. Next base: position 12,943,829 of record NC_064823.1, read on the forward strand.
ATACTACAGAAGCTGTGAATGAGACTACTGCCTGGCTGAATTCTAATTAGGGCTACTATTTGGTTAAATTATCTTCCATTATTTACCACTTTGGGTGGGGAAAGAGATCTGAAATAAATGCAGATATGATAGATAACACCACTCATGTATACTTAAGTCTTCAAATGTGGAAAAGATGGAGGTTTCAGAGGCTTCCAACTTCACCTTTTCTTTCTTTAGTAGATCTCACATTAAAGGTCAGTGTAGCAATGCAAGAGTTATGTCAATTGCTACATATACGGTTCCTAATTATCTATTGGATACGGGAAATTACAAAAGTGTGGGCTTGTGGGCATTTTACTTACGGAAAGACATAGCTGAGCAAGATTCCATTTGCCACCAAGTTTTATATGCTTCCTGGCTGCAGAGGAGTCCAAGGTATTTTTACTTATTCGCAGGTATCAGTGTCATCTAAGATTTTCTTTTCTATATCTTTCAAAATGTCTAGTGTTTCCTCTCCACTCACCCTCATATACAATTCCTCTAGTAAATGGCCATAAGTCCTTTTGGAACGATTGGGGAATTGTTTATTGTCTTTATTTTCAGTGGTGATACTGAAATAATCCAGTTTCTCTGTCAATCTATGGGCTCTGGGTTTAAGAACTATTTACAACTGGAAACTACATAAGGGATCATAATTTTCATTTTTGACAACACATATGAGCCTTTGGCTCACCAGATTTTTACTTGATTTTCTTGTTCTAAAAGTCAAGCAACAACCAGGTCATCTGACACTTATCTCACTCCCAGGAACACTGTCGTCTATTAGCTATCACTGCAGATCACTGTATGAGCAGTGACTTTGATTGGCATTTCACCTTTACCATGTCCTTGTACATTTTAAAGTCTTCCTCAGTGCTATACAAGGCAGTTTTGGCATCTACTTTATTACTTTAGGCCACTCACATATCAAAGTTTCAAATAACCATCCAACCAGAGTGTTATGACTACCTATTGGTATTGTTACCAGAATCTTAAATCCCACGGCATGTTGACATTTCAATAATCTTACTTTTTTTTTCACAGTCTCAAGACAAAGGAAGACTTCTCTCCTCAGCGGGGATAGGCTCCATATGGTGTTTCAGATGTTTAAGTCCATCTACGAGTCATCATGTGCATCCAGTCAAATGCCTTTACCCTGGGTCTCAAAGACACTTCTTTTCTATCAAAACTCTGGCTTGGCATAGAAATCCAGCCATAGACGCCTTTTAGTTTAAAAGCATGCCCAGAATTGATAGTTAACTAATCTCAGCTGGACATTTTCTTTCTTTAAGGCATGTGAAACTTTTAAGAAAACCAGTTGACTCTATATTCTTATGATCATTATTGCAGCCTAATCATTCGAGTGCTGGAGCATTGATTCGTAAATATTAGTGATCATCAGCGTTACCTGAGAACTTGTTAAAATCCAAGATTGCTGGACACTAAATCCAGAATTTCTTATTCAGTAGGTCCATAATGGACTTAAAAAATGAAATTTTTAGCCAATTTCTAAGAAAGACTGATGTTGTCAGTTCAGGGTCAGCCCACACACCAAGGAACACAGTGCTAAAACTTCTATACAACCTAGCGCTTCCCGTTTCACTTGTACCTCATCTGGATCCACCACAAGTGAAATCCTCAGTTACTGAAATGCTATAAGCAACAGGTGTTATCACCATGCACTTAACTCCAGCAGCATGTCTTCTTGTCACCTAGCCACTGACAGACCTTGTCCCAGACTCACATCCTTACAGTCTGCTTTCTACGATGTCTCCTGGTAATAATTCTCTAAATTTATGTTCCCCTAAAGAAAAAACCTGCAATAAAGTATTGGATCTGGATGGCTTAATTGAGAAGTGGTCACATGGACCAAGGTAAGGAAGTGGGGAGGGTGATTTAGGAAAAGAGAAAAAGAACACAAAATGATTTGTTATCTGGATTCCTGCTGTGAGCAATGGGGCACTATTCCAATGAGATCTCCTTCTAAGATTCTGACAAGTTAATAATTTTATCTAGGACTTTTTTTTTTTTTTTTTGGCTGAATTGAGTCTATCGCATCCCAAAAATTGCTATATACATTTTAAGGAACTGGCTTCCACATATGTTAGTGTTGTATGGTATTGGATAAGCTTGGTTTTATGACCTGGCCTCACAGGTGAGTGGGTTCATATGAGTTTTCTGAACCATTTTGCTCTAAGAGCTTGCCCCAAGAGCATTTTTGTCTAAGTTTCTGTCTTCTGTTGGGTTAAAGGCCATGAATGGTAGTTACTTTTTTTTTTTTTTTTCCATGCGGCTTCTTTACAAGAAGAACTGTAAAAAATTCTCTCTATTGTAGAAAAATTCTAAGAGACCAAAACAAAGGAATCACAATAATATACACTTTAAATGAAATGGTAAAGATTAAATGGAAACCCTGGTGGCGTAATCGTTAAGTGCTATGGCTGCTAACCAAAGGGTCAGCAGTTCAAATCCACCAGGTGCTCCTCGGAAACTCTATGGGGCAGTTCTACTCTGTCTTCTAGGGTTGCTATGAGTCAGAATCGACTTGACGGCACTGGGGTGTTTTAAAGGTTAAATAAAAATAGAGGCTATTTAAACAAGCATTATTTCAATAGTAATTATGTTTTACAATATAATTACTACAAACAGAATAATTTTCAAGATCTTTAGGTAACTTACTGACATTAAATTAATATTCAAGTTTTTATTCTTTTGCTTTTTATGCCACAGAAAAAGAGATAAACACCCATTCCTCACTTATTGACTAGGTTAGGGTCCAAAGTCCAGGTCGTTATTCAAAAATCAACATTATATGAAAATGGAGGATGACCACATCAGACCACAAAATGGAGAATAATTACATAATTGCATAACTTCAAAATTACTTCATTGCATAACTGCCAAATTACATCATTTCATAACTGCCAAAACATGACATTTTTTTGGCTGGCAAAGTTGACACATAACCTTAACTATCACATCCAGCATTGCTCTCTCCTCGCAACTCAGAGTTCATTATTGCCAAATATATGTCATTAATGCACAAAATAGTCAGTAGATTTTTTACTATGGTTGTAAATACAAAATATTGGATAAGGAGACAGTAGATAAGTGAGGAGTAAATGTATGTATATATTTGTGTCTGCTGATGACCATGTTCACTATGGCCACTTAAAGAGTTGTACAAAAGAAAAAAATTTAAAGTATTTAAGAAAAAAGAGAATTTACTTGATATCGTCAAAGGTTTTATATGTCGGGCTAAAAGTTTGAAGAGTTACTTTAAGAGAAGTTTTAAACACTCTAATGTCATATAATGAAGAACTGAGTGTCTCACTGTTGAGATAACAATATTTTCTTTGATTATTAAGTTTAAGAGTTTGTCTGAAAACTTTGTCAGCTTCTACAGAAGAGTTCTAGAAATCTTGATTTAGTCCAATTCTACCCATATTTGAAACATTATATTCCTTTTAAGAAGTCTGACATAGTTCATTTTTGTTGAAATATTGTTGGTCAAGCAAACTAAAAGTTATCGACAGATAACAAACTTAAAAAGGTCATGATTAATTTATAATAATAATACTTCTTAAAAGTGAAAGGATAGGAATTATTAATTTTTTTATTAAAGTAATGCAAAGTTCAAGAAAGCCAATTCAAAAACAAAAAAAGAACATTAGACAAAATCATCTCTAAGTGTAATGATTAATCTTGTTTTTAAAGAGCTTTTTTTTTTTTTTTAGATATAACATATAATAATCTTGAGACATAATAAATCTTGAGACAAAAGAAGAAAATAAGATTACCAAGTCTCTAAACATCTGATTGTTGTTGTTAGGTGTGGCCGAGTCAGTACAACAGAACAAAACACTGCCCAGTCCTGCACCATCCTCACAATCATTGTCATGCTTGCTTGAGTGCATTGTTGCAGCCACTGTGTCAATTTGTCTAATTGAGGGTCTTCGTCTTTTTTGCTGACCCTCTACTCTACCAAGCATGATGTCCTTCTCCAGGGACTGATCCCTCTGGGTAACATTTCCAAAGTATGTGAGACGTAGTCTTGCCATCCTTGCTTCTAAGGAGCAATCTGGTTGTACTACTTTGAGACAGATTTGTTCATTCTTTTGCCAGTCCGTGGTATATACAATACTCCTCACCAAACTCCAATTCAAAGGCATCAATTCTCCTTCGGTCTTCCTTATTCATTGTCCAGCTTTTGCATGCATATGAGGCGATTGAAAACACCATGGCTTCGGTCAGGCACACCGTAGTCCTCAAGATGACATCTTTGCTTTTCAACACATTAAAGATGTCTTTTGCAGCAGATTTCCTGACTGCTGCATCCATGGTTGCTGATTGTGGATCAAAGTAAAATGAAGCTCATGACAACTTCAATCTTTTGTCCATTTATCATGATGCTTCTTATTGGTCCAGTTGTGAAGATTTTTGTTTTCTTTATATTGAGGGGTAATCCATACTGAAGGCTATGGTCTTTGATCCTCATCAGTAGGTGTTTCAAGGCCTCTTCACTTTCAGCAAGCAAGGTTGTGCCATCTGCATATCACAGGTTCTTAATGAGTCTTCCTCCAATCCTGATGCCCTGTTCTTCTTCATATAGTCCAGCTTCTCAGATTATTTGTTCATCATACAGATTGAATGGGTGTGGTGAAATCATACAACTTTGATGCACATCTTTCCTGACTTTAAGCCACACAGTATCCCCTTGTTCTGTTCAAAAAACTGCCTCGTGACCTATGTCCAGGTTCCTCATGAGCACAATTAAGTGTTCTGAAATTCCCACTTTTTCCAACATTACCCATAATTTGTTATGGTCCACACAGTCAAATCCTTTGGCATAGTCAATAAACACAGGTAAACATCTTTCTGGTATTCTCCACTTTCAGCCAGGATCCATCTCACATCAGCAATGATATCCTTCATTCCACGTCCTCTTCTGAATCCAGCTTGAATTTCTGGCTGTTCTATGTTGATCTCCTGCTGCAGCCACTTTTGAGTGATCTTCAGCCAAGTTTTACCTGCCAGTGATATCAATGATATTGTTCGGCAATTTCCACATTTGATTGGATCATCTTTCTTGGGAATAGGCATAAATATAGTTCTCTTTCAGTTGGTTGGGCAGGTAGCTGTCTTCCAGATTTCTTTGTATAGACTAGTGAGCACTTCCAGTGCTGCGTCCGTTTGCTGAAACATCTCAGTTGATATTCTGCCAATTCCTGGACCCTTGTTTTTTGACAATGCCTTCAGTATTACTTGGACTTCTTCCTTCAGAACCATCAGTTCCTGATCATATGCAACTTCCTGAAATGACTAAACGTCAATCAGTTCTTTTTGGTAAAGTGACCCTGTGAATTCCTCCTATCTTTTTTTACTTTTTCCTGTGTCATTTAATATTACACCTGTGGACCCCAATAAGTGAATCCTGAAATGACTGTAAGAGAAATAGATCTTCAAAAATTGAATCACCCTCCCTTATGTTACTTGTACCATCAATCTTTAATATAATACTCTAAAAGATATTCTGCACAGGTTAAAAAAATCTTCTATAAGTAGAAACTGGAATCCTATAATCTACTTAACATCTCCCCAGGTGAATACGTATATTTAAAGAGACATCAATTAAAAGGCTCTTTGGAATGTCACAGGAAGGAACCTTACTTTGTCCTTCCCACTAACCCTTTAGCTGCTAAAACACAGGGAGTTAAAATTTTAATTCACCTGTCTCAGTAAAAGAAGACTAAAGTCCCTTCCTGAACTGTGCCAAAGGACTTAAGCTGAGTTCCAAACACCCTCGAGGCCAGAAGCAGATGACATCAGAAGTAGACAGCTGATCCCAAAATCATGGAACAAGACTGCATGCGATTGTCTTATAGAATTCTGTAAAATAACCTTAAAGAATTGAGTATTTTCCCCCTTCATCTATTTCCTTTAAAAATCTCTGTAATATACCTGTTAAGCATTGAATTGTGTTCCTCCAAAATAGGTGTCAAATTGGCTAGGCCATGATTCCCCGTATTGTGTGATTATCCATCATTTTGTGATCTGATGTGATTTTCTTATGTGTTGTAAATTCTACCTCTGTGATGTTAATGAGGAAGAATTAGAGGCAGTTATGTTAATGAGGCAAGACTCAATCTACAAGATTAGTTGTGATTTAAGTCAATCTCTTTTGAGATATAAAAGAGAGAAGTGAGCAGAGAGACAGGATGACCTTGGACCACCAAGAAAGTAGAGCCAGGAACCTGTGTCTTTTAGGCCCAGGGTCTCCATGCTATGAAGTTCTTCCATTGGGGAAGATTGATGACAAGGACCTTCCCTCAGAGCCAAGAGAGACAGGAAGTCTTCCCCTGGAGCTGGCACCCTGAATTCAGACTTCTAGCCTAATAGACTAAAAAAAAAAAAAAAAAAATAGACTACGACAGAATAAACTCTGTTTGTTAAAGCCATCCACTTGCTGTATTCCTGTTATAGCAGCACCCGATAACTAAGACAATACCCTTTCCCACCAAGTTGTTTTGCACTCATAGAGACCCTATAGGACAGAGTAGAACTGCCCCACAGGATTTCCAAGGCTATAAATTTTTAAGGAGGCAAACTGCCACATCTTTTTCCTACAGAGCGGCTGTTGGGTTTGAACCTCCGGACTTTCAGTTAGCAGCAGAGTGCTTAACACTCTGTGGTCAGGGCTCCTTCTCTGTACCATAAGGGCTAAATATTTTTGTATATTTTGTATATCATAACTCACCTTAAGACAGCATAAGCCAGGAATATATCTTCATTGTTGAGTGTCATTTAGTATTGTACTTATTCCTTGTTGAGCTATTTAAGTTTTGTATTTTATTTTATCCTGATTTTGGTTCATTTCTGTTCTATAATTTTTAGCCTGTAATGTTTTGGTCATGGCCAACATCACATTTCTCTAATGATTTTCCATAATCTGGAAAGTTATTAATAGCATTTTCTTTATTTAGCAACCATATGGAATTTTAAACATTTATTTAAAAAAACGTAAGAAGAAAATAAATTTGTAGCGGAGATATTTAATACCTGAATGTTCCTCTGGGATGGCTGTGGTTGATGCATACAGTCAGGACGTAGTCTCACTCTGGCATCAGAATCAGCCCTCTGAATGTAATACTGCTGCCACTGCAAAGCCTGAGGTACACTCATGGTGCCACCAGAGACGTCTGCAGCCAGCAGTGAGCTTATGGCACTGCTGCCCTGTCCTTCCTTGGAGCCAGGATAGGAAAACTGCTGTCTCTGCCACTAATACCACTGCAAAAATGTTTCCTGTGGTTTTTGTTTCTTCTCTTTATTTATTTTTTATATCTTTACAGTAATATCTGAGATGTATGGGAAAGCATACGTAATGGATGTCAGAGCTAAAAGGCATATAACACAATGAAAACCTGTGCTCTTACACCCTAATTCTACAAACATCATTGAAGTTCTGACATTGTTTATTGTTATTTTTTTTAATAACATAGAATATTTTTACTTTAGCAATGGTGTCAACACTCCTCCACAGGCCAATAAATCACAGTCTCTAAAAATTAGAAAATTCCATCAAGCTTATTGCCACGTTTCTAAAAGTCAAAAACATTCCAGCACAACCAATATTTAGAAACACATACATATCATAGCTACCAGCCACATAAGGTTATTGAGCACGTAAGATGTGGCAGGTCTGCACAAGATATGCTGAAAGCATAAAATGAAAATCCAAAATAGTATCAATGGACTAGTGAAGCAGGTGTGTAGAGTAAAAACAGAATTGCAAGTGCTAAAAATATGAATAATTCCTTAAAATGTTTTGATTTACTATTAACATTTTTGGAAACCCTGGTGGCATATTGGTAAAGAGCTATGACTGCTAACCAAAAGGCTGGCAGTTCAAATCCAACCAAGCACTCCTTGGAAAACATGAGGGGCAATTCTACTCTGTCCTGTAGGGTCGCCGTGAGTCAGAATTGACTCGACGGCAATGGATTTGTTTTTTGTTTTTTTGTATTAACCTAACAGTTGTTGGATCAAACCCACCTAGCCACAGCATAGAGGAAAGGCCTGGCAATTTACTTCCATAAAGATTACAGTCAGGAAAACTCTGTGGAGCTCAGTTCTTCTCTGTAACACATGGGGTAGCCATAATTCAGAATCGACTCAAGGGCAATGTGTGTTTTTTTTTTTTTAACACTAAGCCAAACTCCCAACACTGACTGAACCCAAAGCAATCAAAGAAAGAATGTATAAATAATTGAATACAGTTGTAATTTTGTAATTCAGCAAATCAGGGTTCAAAAATACCTGAGCATCACAATCACGTCTGCCTTTAGAATTATGCTCTTTTAAGGACTATCCATAACGGATCAAAGGGACAACAGCAACTCAAAAGATTACACAGGAACTTACGGGGCAGTGAGTTTATGTTAATGGGGCAGGAACAACTCAGAAAAGGAGGGTCAGAACGATTGCACAACTCGAAAAATGTAATCAATATCAATGAATTGTACATATAGAAATGGCTGAATTCTTGTATGTTTTGCTGTGTATATCCTCAACAACAACCACGAAATAAACTTTAGAGAAAGGAAACAAAAATTTTACTAACTAGCTTTTTAAAACATAAAAAAGTTACATTATTATATAGAAAACATATATATTCCATTGTGCGTAGAATTATATATGGAAATGCTTTTCACTAGAATGCTGCCAATATTTCTCTCTTCATAATGTCATTGCAGGTAATTATTTTCCCTTACATTATGTCTATCTTCTCTGTAATTAACATATGAATTTGATAAGTATAATACAATTTGATTTTTAAATTAATCTTCAAATCTCTAATTGTTTTTTCCAAGTAATTTGAAAGACAAATTAATTGTTAATTTATATTTAGCATTTTTTCACAAGAGCACAGACATAAAACCAAAGTTTTTTTTTAATATATAATAGATTGTTTTAATAGCCATGGAAATATTGATACACCAAATACATTCAAATCATGTAAACCCAACATACATTATTCAATACTTTCACAAGAAACCAGTTTCTTAGAGTATTAACATTTCCGTGCCTCTTTGGATCAGTGGGCATAATTTTCTTCTATAAAAATCCTAGAATAGGGTCCTGTATTATTTTCTGCCTTTTTCTTGTGGTAGGTAGTAGGTGTTATGTATTCAGGGGGTCCATGGGCAATGGATACTTTATCCTCAGCTTCAAGAAAGGTTTTAATATTCAAAATGTATAATTTATTAATGCAAACTTAAATCTTTTAATGTAAAGAATTGCGTTTACATTTTTTTTTATGGGCAATGGATACTTTATCCTCAGCTTCAAGAAAGGTTTTAATATTCAAAATGTATAATTTATTAATGCAAACTTAAATCTTTTAATGTAAAGAATTGCGTTTACATTGCAAATACATAGTATTTTTCAGAAGAAAATGTTCTAATACGTCTAAAAGATACATCTTCCATGCTTTTAGGAAAAAAAAATATTGTAAAATGGGTAATTACACATATCATCGTCATAGCTCACTTTCTTTAAGACAATAATTGGAAGATTGATTGAGGTGCTTTATACCTTCTCATTATTAAACAAGATGCGTGAAAAGAAACGCCTCATTCACACAACTTTCAATTTATATAAAAATAGGTTACATTTAAGAATCTCTCAGAAGTGGCATTCCATGATTATAACATTTTCTTCTTTTCCCCAACGCATATTGAATTATTTTTGATAAATTAAAATTAGGCATTTTGATTAATTCCTCTTTCCCAGAAACATATATCATACTCCACTCAGAATAAAGTTAGACTTCTAGAGTTTAATTAGCTCATTTTAAATGCACATAACTTTTAGTAGCATATAATGAAAATTATATACATATAAAAAAAGAGTAGGCCCCTCTGGCCTTTAGAATTTGAATAGCTCAGCTGAGTAAGCACAGCTTATTCATGGTGCAGATACATCCTCTCCACTTAGAAATCAACATAATTATCACGCGAAATATAGTGTGGTACCATATCTATTCAATCAATCACTTTATTATAGATACCCAAATATTAAATTTTTTGAATTAAATATATTCAGCTGTAGGTAATTTTTTGAAATGTTAATAATGATGTTAATTTAAACCTGTCAAAACTGGTAGTATTCTGGTAGGTGCTGTATTTTCATTAATAAAAAAGAATTATAGAGTTATAGATGATTACTAATTGATTTTCTACAAGAATAAAAAACTCATTTTTTTAAAAACTTTGATCAAAGGGAGCAGAGATATTTTAATACATTTTTGGAAATGAGATAGAATAGACACTATTTTTTAAAATTTTTGTCCCTTTCTAGATGGTAAAAAAAAAAAAATGCATACTCATCAGAAAGGAAATTTAAACTTGCTAAACCTATAACATTTAGAATCCTTTCTCTTCGAAAACAGTTGTGAGGAGCAAGTCCTTCAGACGAGCCAAGCAGCCATGGTTTTCTCCTTTCCTCTCTCTGCTGGCAACTTTAGGGCTCAAAACAAACCACTGCCCTGACTAAGGCCTGATGTTTGTTAGCAAGGTTAAGAAGATAACAACTCCGGGCTAACCACACCACTCTCCTCAGGAAGTCAGGAGGGCTGTAGGATGTTTGTTGTTGTTGTTAGGTGCTACTGAGGTGATTCCAACTCATGGTAACCCTATGAACAACAGAATTAAACACCGCCTGATCTTGCGCCATCCTCACAACCATTGTTATGCTCGAGCCCATTGTTGCAGCCACTGTGTCAGTCCATCTCATTGAGGGCCTTCCTCTTTTTGGCTTATTCTCTACTTTACCAAGGAAGGAGTCCTTCTCCAGGGACTGATCCCTCCTGATAGCATGTCCAAAGTATGTGAGACGTAGTCTCACCATTCTTACTTCTAAGGAGCATTCTTGCTGTGTTTCTTCCAAGACAGATTTGTTTGTTCTTTTGGCAGTCCAGGATACATTCATTATTGTTTCTCAACACCTTATTTCAAATACCTCAAGTGTTCTTTGGTCTTCCTTATTCATTCTCCATCTTTCACATGCATATGAGGCAATTAAAAACACCATGGCTCGGTTCAGGCACACCTTAGTCTTCAAGGTGACATCTTTGCTTCTCAACACTTTAAAGGGGTCTTTTGTATCAGATTTGCCCAATGCAATGCATCTTTTAATTTCTTGACTTCTTCTTCAATGGATGTTGATTGTGGATCCAAGTAAAATGAAATCATTGACAACTTCAATCCTTTCTCCTTTTATCATGATGGTGCTTATTGGTCCAGTTGTGAGGATTTTTGTTTTATGTTGAGGTGTAATTCATACTGAGGGCTGTAGCCTTTGATCTTTATCAGTGTAAGTGTTTCAAGTGCAGAGTTAAAGAAATACAATCAGTCAGTGAAGCTGGGGATGTAAAACAGCTATGAGAGAACATCTTCTTAGTCCCCTCAGCTATTGTATAGGCGGGGCACACATAAACTTACGGCCTACCCACATGGACCTACCTGGCCAGGGGGAGACCAGCAGTAGGTAGAGTCCCATTTATGCCCTTAACCCATGACACAAAGTGGGATGTGCAAGGAAGAGTTGTCATCTCTGCCCAAACAGCTTTTGAGAAGGGACTGTTGGTTTTGGAACTTTTCCTGTTGTATGTTGTCTATTTCTCATAAGTAATAAAAGTTGCTTTCCACGTGCTAATGTGTGTTCAGGTTCTCACTGGAAGGACACATGTTTATGGAGCAATCCATATTAGTTATTGTTTCCATTTTTCTAATGGCCTCCTGGCTGTCTAGAAATCAGGCACAACCCGTGAGTACCACACAGATTTGGAGTATTGCCTTACACTTACAATGTGGTCGAGCAGGACGTGTTGTCCTGCAACAGTCTGTTTTGTCAGTAGGCATAGATTATATATATGCAGCTTGGGGAGCCCTGGTAGAGAAAATAAAGAAAAAGATTTCAAAGAACTTGAAAAAAATGGTTTAGATGTAATACATTGTACAACCAACTATTGGAAGACATTAATTCATTCAACAATTATTTATGGATAAGACAGTAAGGATAAAGCAGTGAAGAAAAAAACGAGATCTTTTCTCCTCACCTTCTGTTACATGGAGCTTATAGTCTAGTATGGAGAGGTCAAAATCAAGTGAGAAGAAAAGTAACTACAATCATTTCAATTGTATTAATATCTATACATTTTAAAAAGAGGGCACTGGTAGTGATTTTTTATGCTTGGAAGTGGAGGGAAAAGCCTGCATTACTAGGGAGGTCATGAGGCCTCAATGTATGCAATATTTAAAAAAACTGAGACTTGATATTGCCCCTGGGTGGTACAAATGGTTAACGTGCTTGGCTGATAATTAAAAGGTTGGAGGTTCAAGTCCACCAAGAGGTGCCTGGGAATAAAGGTCTGATGATTTATTTTTGAAAAAATCAGACATTAAAAACCCTATGGAAGACAGTTGTACTCTGATACAAATTGGGTTGCCATGAGTCCCAATCAACCCCACAGTAACTTGCTTAGATACCGAAAGGGAGGGAAATCTATTAGGATTAGAACTGTTAGTTCAATTAACTTAAAATGTTCTAAAGCTATTATTGGCTTTCTCTTTATTTCCTACACACAAGCCTGAGTTCTAAATTCTTTGGGAAGAGGGTTTGTATCTTCTTCATTTCTTCATAGCAAAGCACTTGCACAGTGTCCACACTTGAAATTTCCTGGTTAAGTATTTCTCGGAAAAAAAAAAAAAAAAATTGAGTGCCTCACTGTTTTCAAGTGTAAGAAATTTTGTGATTTTAGATATGCTAAATAATCTATGAGTCAGAATCGACTCGACGACAATGGCTTTGGTTTTTGGTTTTAATTTTCAAGAGGCCCTGTTTGCTGATAAATACATAGTTAACCTAGTTACTAAATGCCTTAATATTGAATGTCTTGTAATGTAGCATTGATTCATTCTACTCTCAGATCCCTGGTGGTGTAGTGGTTAAGAGCTATGGCTGCTAGCCAAAAGGTCGGCAGTTCGAATCCACCAGACACTCCTTGAAAACCTTATGGGGCAGTTTTACCCTGTCCTACAGGGTTGCTATGAGTCAGAATTGACTCGATGGTAACAGGTTTGGTTTTTTTTGGTTTTACTTCTCAAATTATAGATAATAGCTTATAGGCACTCAATTTCTACATAAACAGTCTACTTAATAAGTCAAAATATATGTGAAAGTGATAATTAATAAGAATTCAGGAAAGTGTACTTTCAGCAGCAACAACTTCTCACCACTCCAGGTAATATTTAAAACTTTCTTTCCTGTTGCAATCAATTCAGCTAAAAAAAAAAAAAAAACTTGTGTTTTTCTGATTAACTACTATAAGAATATGGAGGGATAACAAGAACACAGTATTTACCAGTATATATGCTTTTGGTTTTTGCCAATGGTCTCTAGAAAAGTAATGCCAAGGCAAAATAAATTTGCAATTCTCTTTTAAATATTATAAAATCATAACACTAATATGTTGTTTTTATGTGCCATCGAGTCAGTTATGGCTCATAGTTACCTTATGTATAACAGAACAAAATGTTGCCCAGTCCTGTGCCATCCTCACAATCATTGAAGATATCATTGTGCCCGTTCTTGCAGCCACTGTGTCAATTCACCTCATTGAGGGTCTCCCTCTTTTTTGGTGAGCATTTATTTTAAAAAGCATGATATCCTTCTCCAGGGATTGGTCCCCCCTGATGACATGTACAAGGTGAGATGAAATCTCTTCAGCCTCACTAAGGAGAACTCTGGCTGTAACTTTTCCCAAGATGGATTTGTTCGTTCTTCTGGCAGTCCAAGATATACTCGATATTCTTTACCGATGCCATAATTCGAATGTATCAATTTTTCATCAGTCTTCTTTTTTCATTGACCAGCTTTCCCATGCATATTCAAAATACCATGGCTTGAGTCAGGTGCACCTTAATCTTTAGAGTGACAGCTTCATTTTTTAACACTTTAAAGAGTTCTTTTGCAGCAGAGTTTTCCAGTGTGTTACATCGCTTGATTTCTTGATGCTGCTTCCATGAGCATTGATTGTAGATTCAGGTAAAATGAAATCCTTGACATCTGCAATATTTTCTCCTTTTATCATAATGCTGCATATTGGTCCAGTTGTGAGGATTTTTGTTTTCTTTATGATGAGATGTAATTCATACTGAAGGTTGTAGTCTTTGATCTTCATTGGTAAATGCTTCAAGTTGTCTTCACTTTAGACCAGCAAGATTGTGTCACCTTCATGTCACTTGTTGTTAATGAGTCTTCCTCCCAACCTGATGCTGCATTCTTCTTCGTATAGTCCAGCTTCTCAGATTGAATAAGTAAGGTAAAAGGGTTCAACCCTGCAACATATCTTTTCCAATTTAATACCTTGAAATGCCCTGTTGTTCTGTTTGAACTACTGCCTCTTGATCCATGTACATGTTCCACATGGCACAATTAAGCATTCTAGAATCACCCTTCTTTATAATGCTATCCATAATTTTTTATGATCCACACAACGGAATGCTTTTATATAGCTAATAAAACACAAGTAAACATCTTTATGGTATTCTCTACTTTTGGCCAAGATCCCTCTGACATAATATTTCTTGTTCTGTATCCTCTTCTGAATCTAGCTTGGCAGTCCCCTGTTGATGTATGGCTACAGCTATTTTTTAATTATATTCAGAAAAATTTTGCTAAAATGCACTATTAATGATATTGTTTGATAATTTTCACATTACATTTGACTGTCTTTAGAATGGGCACAAATATAGATCTCTTCCAGTTGGCTGGCCTAATATAAGCATGAATATTAAAATTCAAAGGCAAATTGCCCTCAGTAATTATATGTCCATTTTTATTCTGATTTGTTGCACTGTGTCATTACATTGAACTATAAATGCTTTGTAATTAAAATAAATCTGTATATCCCTACGGCAAATTGCTCTACTACCCAATTAAGTCCATATGCAAAACTATTCTTATTATAAAATCATGAAGATTTCATACTAATTTCTACTTATTTTTGACTTATTCCACATCCAACAGAATTCTCTCATCGTCAAAACCTTTGCAAATTGAGTTTGTCTGACTTTTTTTTTTAAATGTGAAATCAGTATTTACAAATATTAAAGGCACATTTCTGATCGTTAGTTTATTTAGTTCAACATTTTCATTTTCCCCTTCCATAGCAAACTTAATGTGTATAATTCATTGGAAGCAAATTTCTTAAAGAAATTTTAAAGAAAATATTAATATATTAAGATGTTTACATAACAGAAAATACTATATATTTTAAAAATATATAGGCCATTTTTACATATTATGGGTGTGGAGAAGAATAGTGGCTTCCCTATTTTCTAGGACATTCAAATTTCATTCTTTTGAACGTTGGTCATGGGCAAGAGTTTCCATATATGTTTGCCTGAATCACTGCTAAAAAAAAAAAAGAAAAAAGAAGTTGCCATTGTGTAGGCCCCAACTTATGGCCACCCCACGTGTATCAGAGTAGAACTATGCTCCAGAGGATTTTCAGTGACTGCCTACTTGGAAGCAGTTTGCCAGGTCTTTCTTCCAAGGTACATCTTGGTGGACTTAAACCTCCAAATATTTGATTAGCAGCCCAGCATGTTAACTGTTTACATCCCTCAAGCACTCCTTCATAGTAGGTGTCCAATTATCCCAGTTGCTGTTCAGGAGACCTACAAGCGTTCCAAAGAGTTGGGCTTATTTATTTATTTAAGGAAATATGTGGTGCAATGCTTTAAATAGCTTGGGGCAGTGCTCCTTTGTCTTTGGTATAGAAAAACTTCTTGCTGCTTCCCACATATAGAGTTCCAAGCACCACGTTTTATTCTCTTGAATTCCAGTCACTGCCACCCACCACTCCCTTTTTCACATTTCCCACCTCCAAGCTTATCCAGTCTTTGGGAGAAAAAAATGGGTTCCTTGAAAAGCTTCTGGTTTATTTTTCCTTTCACACTGGAGCATTTGTTTCTAATTTTGCAAAGCCTAATTAAAGAAGAATGGAAACGCACAGGTCTCAAGAGATTAATACTTGAAGTAACTTGACAGAAATAAATATGAACTACTGAGAAACTTCAGTAGATAGCAACTCATTTAACTCACGTCAAGCCTTTGAAAACATTTTATTTTCATTGTTGGGCACTCAAATTTTGAGGCTTACCTTCTTTTCTTTTCAAGTTGCATTGAGTACCGCTCTCCTGGGTGTCTATTTCAGGTACAATTTTTCTTCATCTGGCATACACGTATAGCTTTCCGTTCAGTGTATGTATAACTCAGTTCTCCAGAGATCTTCACTCATATAATTCCCTGAGTTTTTATTTCTCCTGGCCAGTCTTCTAGTTCATTTTGCTGATGCTAGTTCCAGTTGTCAGTAAGGAGTCTCTTTATATATGTATATATATTTTTAATTTTTATGGATTCCATAGATCAAAAAGTAACTCCTGCCCACTATTATAATATTTTTGAAAACTTATTTCTTTTAATTATTTTGGTTAGTGGCCATAGGATTTAACCACTATGCCACCAGGGTTTCCTTTTCTTTACACCTCAGAAAATTATTTTAGTCACCTTAACATGTTGGGGAGGGGATGCTCTAAAGATGGAAACGTAACTGGATGAGTTCTACTGACACTGAACTTAAGCAACAAAAGATATCTCAAACTTGCTACTCCAATATGCCTCGGATTGTTCTCACTCTCCTCTTTGGGAAGTGCCTTATTACTGTGTTAGAACTCTTAACATCTGCATCTCTTTGAGATTATGCTCCCTAGTGAAGCCCTTTATTACCGGATGTCTTACAATGCTTCCTTGCCTCTTTTTAAACTATATATACTGTTCACTTGTTAGATCTTAAATTTTTAAGCTTCTCTATATTTTTCCACAAGGGTTATGTAACCTCGATCTTTACAGTGCAGATGGGAAATGGCATACATGATTCCATATTTCACATTCTATTTATTTTATCTATTATCCCAGACAACGATCAAGAGAAAAAAAATTAACTGCAATATTCCAGGAATCTACTTGTTACACTGATCTTTATCTTGAATTACTTTACCAAAAACCAAACCGATGCGGTAGAGTCCATCCCGACTCACAGAGACTTCTGTAGGACAGACTAGAAGTGCCCCATAGGGTTTCCAATGAGCGGCTGGTGAATTCGAACTGCCGACCTTTTGGGTAGCAGCCGAGCTCTTAACCACTGCGTCACCAGGGCTCCTGAATTACCTTAGTAATCCCTAATATATTGGGAGAAGTGTGAAATTGTGTCTGATACCAGGAAATACTTTTTTTCTTTTTCTGTGCTCAGATTTCCGTGGATTGTTGTTCTAACCGTTCACAAACATAACCACAGAAAAAAATTACTAAAATCCCCAAGACATACAGTGCATAAACTGATGCCTTCCCCATTATACTGCCTCTTTTTTTTTTTTTTTTTTTAGTATAAGCGAATGGTAGATATTTACATATCTATCTATGTACTGCCAAGTAAATATCCCCTACGATATTCTCACCTTATCTACCAAACAAACAACAAACCCATTGCAGTCCAGTCGATTCCGACTCATAGCGACCCTATAAAAAAAAAAAAAAAAAAATTTTTTTTTTTTTTTTTTTATAGGACAGACTAAAACTGCCCCATACGGTTTATAAGGAGCTCCTGGTAAATTCGAACTGCCAACGTTTGGTTAGCAGTCGTAGCTCTTAACCACTACGCTACCAGGGTTTCCTACCTCATCTACAGTTCATAATAAAGTCCAGCTAGGGCTATGATGCTTTTCTATTCTTGTGCCTTTTCATTCCCAGTTTTCATGGTTTTTTGTTTTTGTTTTTCATAGTTGTTGTTTGCTTTGGCATTTTTTAAATATTCACTTGCCCTTTATTAACAATTTAAGCTTCAATTTTCTGTCCTCCATTTGTCTTCTAAAACTTCCACCTCATCTACTTAATAATTGTAAAATCTTTACATTGCTAAAAAAGGTAATGTATTTTCTATTACTGTAATGGTAAAAGTAGGATTGGATTTTGAAGAACTGAAATACTGAAGCATGATATTTATTGAGTAATCTTTTAAAATTTTCCAGAATAAATTCACTATCTATATATGTGTGTGTATGTTTACACACACACACATAATTCGAATATGTATATATGCACTGCCTTTCTCCAATATATAAGATGAATAACGACATATATAAGTATATGTGTAAGTATAGCTAACTACTTTCTGAATTACCGGCACAGTATTAGAAGGTAGGATTAACACTAAAATAGGTTTTCTATTGCCTTAAAAATCACATTTTAAAGGTTCAAATTATAAATAAACATAGAAAGGTTTTATTGAAGCAGAAATTCTCATACTGCGGCCATCATATTAAATCTGACATGTGCATTATTTATGTACTATTGATATGTTACTTTCCATTTCTTTTCTTTAGGTTTTGAAATAGCATTGCCTTGAAATATAGTCAGCCTTATATATCCAGACTGATCACATGCTAGAGAAAACTAAATCATAGTTTATTTTCAAGGTTTCTGGGTTTTCACATCTAGGACATGTTGAATTGCTGTTCAGAGAGATTTTTATTGGAGATATGGATGAGATATCACACTTTCAGGAAAATAGTCAATAAAATCTCTAGCTTTTCTCACATGAGAAAAATTTAAGTTCACTTTCTAATTCACATTTCGAACCCTACTGCATTTGCCCTTCTCTGTTTTTTGTTTATTTAAATCAAATAGATTTTTCACTTTGAACTGTGATCATAAGACATTTTTTAACTTGTGATCATAATACATTTTTAACTGATTATTGAGCTTTTCATTGTTTAGAGATTTTAGTACAGTCTTTATAAAATTTCAAGTAAATAATTTAATGTTTTGCTTTCTTATTATATATACACATATATTCAAGAAACATTTTTGCACAAATGCATGCATACTATATTGGCTAATATGTTACTTGTGCTAGTCTATCCTGGAATAGAATGGTATCATATAGCTCCTCTAACCTTTAATTGTTTTCTTTCTACCATCATATCATTGCAGAATCTTTTCTTTTATCAAAGTATTGCCACTAAAGAATACATTAAACTTGCAATAATTTAATAAAAATGTGTAGTCAGTGCTTACTCTGTTTACCATTAATTATAAATAGGTCCTTTGGTTTGTAGTGGCCATGACTTTATACACAGTCAATGCCTATTTGAGTTTCTTTTATTTTTTTCCTGTTTATTATTAACCATGGAGTCTCATAAACATCTACTAAGTGTATTAAATCATACTGTACTATTGGATACAGTCTTTTTAAATATCATCAATAGCTCTTAGCCTTATCCTTGAATAACTGAGTTTTGAACTTGTTTTAGGCAGGAACTTTCTTTATGGTCTAACACTTGCTCTATACAGTGGGATCATGGGTAATTCAATGGCACATGCAGATTTATTTAGATAGTATAGCATTCATGTACAATGTATGGTGCCTGTTTGTAGCTAAAGGGTTTTTTCCTAAGGCTCTATCTCTTCAATGCTCTACGCTGTTCTTAGAAAACTGTGTGAGCCACCAATTTCTATTCTTTCAACAAAACAGTAGAATAAACTGAAATCCAAATCTAACCAAAGTTCTAGTCAAAATTCTTCATCAAAATCATGAGCTACAATTTCCATAGAAAGCTCTCTCCAACATACCAGTGACTCTGTGAAGTCAAATAACTAAATTTTTCTTGAGAAAAAAAATCACACAATTTCTAATTTCGTATTTAAAAACTATAACTGCACCAAATATTATCATCAATAAAAACATTGTAAGGGATAAAAGAAAACATATATGTCATGGATTGAGTTGTGTCCCCCAAAAATATCTGTCAACATGGCTGGGCTATGATTCTCAGAATTGTGTGATTGTCCACCATTTTGTTATCTTTTGTTATTTTCCTATGTGTTATAAATCCTTTAACTACGATGTTAATGAGATGGGATTAGCAGCTGTTATGTTGATGAGACAGGACTCAGTCCACAAGATTAGACTGTCTTAAGCTAATCTCTTCTGAGATATAAAAGAGAGAAGTGAGCAGAGGGACATGGGGACCTCATACTTCGAAGAAATGAGTGCCACAGGCAGAGTGTATCCTTTGGACCCGAGGTTCCTGCACAGAGTAGCATCTAGACTTAAGGGTGATTGATGACAAGGATCTTCCTCCAGAGTTGACAGGGAGAGAGACTTCCCTTGGAGCTGACACCCTGAATTTGGACTTGTAGCCTACTAGACTGTGAGAGAATGAATTTCTTTTCTTTAAAGCCATTCTCTTGTGGTATTTTTAATTAGACCCTGAAGGAATAGTGCTGAAGTGCTCAGCTGCTAACTAAATTGGTGGTTTAAACACACTTGTTGCTCTGTGGAAGAAAGATGTGGCGGTCTGATTCTGTGAAGATTTACAGCCTTGGAAACCCTGTGAAGCAGTTCTGCTCTGTCCTACAGGGTTGCTGTGAGTTGGAATTGACTCAGTGGCAACCAGTTTGGGTAAATGAAGCACCATATGCTCTGTCAAACTCAAAGCTCAATGAATGGTGGGTGGGGAGAATTTTTAAGATTCTTTTGTTAAAACAGTGAGGTCTAGCAGGTGTGCTATTTTCATTTAAGGAAAATGCGCACATAACCATATGTGAAACAATGATGACGAGATTATAAAAAGAAGTTTATCACAGGCTGAAAGGCTAGTATGATGGGGAAAAAATGTGAAATTTTTGCAGTGGAATCACTAGGAGGGGCCTGGGGGTTGGGGACCACACTGGTTAACAGGGTCAGAAGTGACATCAGGATGGCTGTCTATAAAATTTTGTGCAGCGTTTCAGCAGAAATTTATTATTTTTTGTAAAAATATCCCTGCAGTTAGTTATAACAACAAAATCATTTTTTGTTATCTCAGCTTACATGTATCAATATACCTACAAGGCTAAAACTCTATGCAAATTTACTTTTTGAACTTTTAATGTGCTCTGGTGAGCGCTGTCATTATCCATTTATCACGTTGCTTCCAATCACATGGTTTCATCTGCATGCACTGTTGTTTTCATGATGCCAGTCTTTCCATAGTCACTGATTTTGTCAAATATTCTGGTGTCTTTACTACAATATTGTGGTAATTAGTATTTGTGAACCTGTATCAATAACTTTTTTGATAACAAAATAGTAAAGGAAAAGAAAAATTTTTAAAAAGCTTCTGCTCAGTCACTAATAATGTAACTAATACTGTTGTAATTCAGTGTAGCAAGATTTTACAAAAGAATTTTGTCATTAGTATTAATATAATCAAAGAAATATTATATTTAAGCAACTTACACTATATTTATCCAATATTATTCTATGATTAAAATTGATAATAAACATTGTTAAGGATTCTCTGTGGTTGGGTACTGGAGGAGGCCCATGGGGGTTAACACCAACCCTAGTGATGCCACTGAGTTTTTGTGTCATTTTTCTAATCTATAAACTTATATGTTTGCCCTACAGCATGTGTTATAAATATGTACAAATATGTTATTTTTGTTCAAAAGATATTTTAAAACTTCTATAAACCTACATAATACTTGCTATTCTATTGATGTCATTGTTGTTGCCTGGCCACAAATAGACTTCCAACTCATGGCGGCCCCATGCACAATGGTGCAAAACATGCCCAGTCCCACACCGTACCCATGACTGGTTGCAGATTAGATCGCTGTGATTCAAAGGGTTTTCAGTGGCTGATTATAAAAAGTAAATCACCAGGCCTTCCTTTCTATTCCATCTTAGTCTGGAAGCTCCGCTGAAGCCTGTTCAGCATAATTAGTGGAATTTCTTTCTCTCATGTAATAGTAAGCTATTACCTTAAATATTGTGTTTCTTTCCTTCATTTATGATTACTTCAGTTCTTGATATTCATACTGACTTCTGATGCTCAATTCTACTAAATATAGAAATTTGGCCTAAGTAATCAGAAGAATTCCAATGTCATATTTAAATGAATGATCCATTAATTTCCTGAATTCATACTCCTCCATGCATAGATTAGCCTTGGCTAAAATACATCATGTTTTTATTATCGTAAAATTTATAAATACTGTTTGAGCAAAATGAATGCACTTCTCATTAAATGCATTTTTATTATTTAGTGATTAAGATATATCCAGAGAGTGATGTAATAGTCAAAGGCTAAAGTATGATATTCAGAGACCAAGTGAGAAGAAAAGGAACCACCAGAAATATTTCATAGAATCTGTTCTTATTCATGGGAAAAGATGTGTACTCATTTGTAAATAAGAGTAGAATCTGCTGACATTTTTTAAAATGTAATTTCAGCTTTCGTTTTTGCTATAAATGAATCAGTTATTGTTGTTGTTGTTGGATGAGATCGAGTCAATCTCAACCCATAAAGTTATCTTTGTTAGGTGCCCTCAAGTCAGCTCCTACTCATAGCGATCCCATGTGCAACAGAAGGAAACATTGCCCAGTCCTGCACCGTCCTCACAATTGTTGCAATTTCTGAGAATCTTGTTGCAGCCACTTTGTTAATCCATCACACTGAGGATCTCCTTCTTTTCCCTGAAGCTCTATTTTACAAAGCATCATGTCTTTTCCAGAGACTGGTCCCTGATGATGTGGTCAAAGTAAGCAAGACAGCCTCACCATCCTTGCTTCTAAGAGCAACATTGGTGTACTTCTGCCAAGATACACTTATTCATCAGTCCATGGTGTATTCAATATTCTTCACCAACGTCAAAATTCAAATGCATCAGTTATTCTTCAGTATTAATTTTCATTGTCCTGCTTTCACATATATAAGAGATGACTGAAAATGCCATGGTTTGGGTCAAGAGCACCTTAGTTCTCGAAGTGATATCTTTGCTTTTTAAGATTTGAAATAGGCCTTTTGTAGCAGATTTGCTGAATGAATACATAGTGTCATTTCTTGGCTACTGCTTTCATGGGCATTGATTGTTGATTCAAGGAAAGTGAAATCCTTGACAAAAAAAAACTCCGTTTATCATTCTGTTGCTTATTGGTCCAGTTGTGAGGATTTTTGTTTGTTTTCTTTAGGTTGAGGTATAATTCATACCGAAGGTATAGCCTTTGATCTTCATCAGTAAGTGCTTCAAGTTGTCTAGCTTTCAGCAAGCAAGGTCGAGTCATCTTCATATCACAGGTTGTGGCTGAGTCTTCCTCCAATACCGAGGCCTCATTCTTTTTCAAGTAGTCCAGCTCGTAGGATTATTTGCTCAGCACACAGATTAAGTATGTGAGAGGATACAACTCTGTTGCTTACCTTTTCCAATTTTAAATCATGCAGTATCCCTTTGTTCTGTGTAAAGTTAGTTTCTGAATGCACACAATTAAGTGTTTTGAAATGCCCATTCTTTGCAATGTTATCTATAATTTACTATGGCCCACACAGTTGAATGCCTTTGCAGAATAAATAAATAAATCACAGGTAAACGTCTTTCTGGTAATCTCTGCCTTCAGGCAAAATCCATCTAATATCAGCAATGATATCCTTCATTCCATATCCACTTCTGAATCTGGCTTGCATTTCTACCAGTTCCCAGTTGATGCACAGCAGTGGCCATTTTTAGATTATCTTCAGCAAAATTTTGCTTGCACGTGATAGTGATATTGTTCAATATTTTCTGCATTCTTTTGGATGATCTTTCTTTGGAATAGGCATGAATATGAATCTCTTCCAGTTGATTGGCCATGTAACAGTTTTCAAAATTTCTTGGTGTAGGTGAGTGAGAACTTCCAGTGTTACATACATTTTTTGAAGCATCTCAACTCTCAACTGGTACTTCATTTATTCCTGAAGCCTTTTTTTTTTTCCCAACAATACTTTTTATTTCAGTTTGTACTTTTTTCTTCAGTACCATCCATTCTTGATGATATGCTACCTCTTGAAATGGTTGAATATCAACTTTTTTTTTGGTACAGAGACTGTGTATTCCATCTTCTTTTTTCCTAAATTTTATTGATTTTGTTGTTGAGAATATACACAGCAAAATATACAGTTCAACAGCTTGTAAATGTACAATTTATTGATATTGACTGCATTCTTCAAGTTGTGTGTTCTTACCCTCCTCTCTGAGATGTTCTCCCTTCATTAACATAAACTCACTACCACTTAATATTCCTGTCTAATCTTTTGGGTTGCTGTTGTCAATTTGATCCCATAAAGGTAGTTCTTAAAAGAGCATAATGCTCAAATTTGAACTTCTTTACTAGTTAAGCTAAACTATTGTTCAGTTTTAAGAAGACTTCAGGAGATTTTTTGTTTGTTTATGGTTTAAAGATTATTTCAGAGCAATATTTTCAGGTGTTCATCCACCCGCAATGGCTCCAGAAAGTTTTCTTCTTTGCCAATAGAATTCTTCAATATTGCAATTTGAGGCTTGATTCACTTTTTTTTTCCTTCAGTTCTTTCAGTCTGAGAAATGTTGATCCTGCTACTCTCTTTTGGTTTTCTCCAGGTCTTTGCACTTTTTATTACAATATTTTACCTTGTCTTCTCGACCTACTCTTTAAAATCTGTTCAGCTTTTGCTTCATCATTTCTTTCGTTTGCTTTAGATACTCAGAGTTCAAAAGCAAGATTCAGCATCTCTTCGGACATCCATTATGGTCTTGTTTTCTTCTTCGTTTCTTGTCTTTTTAATGACCTTTTGCTTTCGTCATGTATGATGTCCTCGATGTTAACAGCTCTTTTGGTATTCTGCCATCAATGCTCAGAGTGTGAAATCTACTCTTGAGATGGTTTCTAAATGAGCAGGGTATACTCAAAGTCATACTTTGCTTCTCATGGACTTGTTTTAATTTTCTTCAGCATCAACTTGAATCTTCATAAGAGCAATTGCTCTGTTCTGCAATTGGCCCCTGGCCTTTTCTTAACTGATGGTATTGAGCTTCTCCATTGTATGGTTCCACAGATGTAACTGATATTATTCCTGTGTATTCCATCCAGGAAAGTCGATGTATAGAGTAGCCATTTGTGTTATTGAAAGCAAGGTATTTTCTAGGAATAAGATGTTGGCCTTGCAGAATTCTATAATGTAATCTCTGATGTCTTTTCTATCCCCAAGGCTGTATTTTCCAACTATTGACCCTTTTTCTTTGTTTCCAATTTTTACATTCCAATCACCAGTAAATATCAATGCATCTTGAATCCATGTTTAATCAGTTTAAGACCACAGCATTTCATAAAAATCTTTTTTTTTCTCATATTTGGTGTTAGTGGTTGGTATTATGATTTAAATAATCGTATTCACTGGTCTTCTTTTTAAGTTTCTGGATGCTATCCTATCGGTGACAGCATTGTACTTTAGCATAGATCTTGGGGCGGGGGGTTGGGGAGACTCAGAATGATTTCCAAGAATCTAAAAAAAAAACCCAAAATCTAGTGGGATGTATTTTAGTGGTTATTTAGGAATATACTCCAATAACCTATATATTTTTCATATAAGAACATTCCATTATATTGAATTTTTTGTTGTAATGTAATATGTGTCTAATTATTACACAGTTTGGAATTTTTTTTTTTATAGAAATATTACAGGTTTAATGTATATTTGGGGAACTCTGGCGGCACAGCAGTTAGGCTCTCAGCTGTTGACCAAAATGTCAATGGTCCAAGCCCACCAGCTGCTCCACAGGAGAAAAATCTGGCAGCCTGCTTCCATAAAGATTACACTCCACCCTTGGAAACCCTACTCTGCCCTAGAAAGTAGCTGGGGGTAGGAACCAACTCAAGAGCAATCAGTTTGGGTTTGGTTTGGTACTATATACCTTTTAGGGGTCAAAATATTTGGATAGGAATAAATTTTTTTGATCAAGAGTCTTTACTTTCCCTCATTCTTTTAACTATTTTCAGTACATATTTTTTACATTTTTGAAAAATGTAAAAACTTGACTTAAGTCAAGGTCATATTATGTGACAAATATTTCTGTGATCATATATAATACAATCACCACCTGTATATCGGTTTGTCATGTTGCAGTGATCTGCATACTGCTTTATGTTGGAAGCTGTACTTCTGGCATTTCAGATAACAGAAGGGTCACCCATGGTGGACAGGTACACAAAGGCATTCGGCTGGGTGGATTATAACAAATGATGGACAACACTGTGCAGAATGGAAATTTCAGAAAACTTAATTATGTTCATACAGAACTTGTACATAAATCAAGAGGTGTCATTCAACAAATGGATACTGCATGGTTTACAATCAGAAAAGGTGTGCACCAGGGTTATAACCTTTCACCTTACTTGTTCAGTCTATATGCTGAACAAATAATCCAAGAAGCTTGACTGCATGAAGAAGAATGGGGCATCAGGATTACAGGAAGACTTATCGACAACCTGTGATATGCAGATGCTGAAAGTGAAGAGAATTTGAAGCATTTACTGATGAAGATCAAAGACTATATAGCCTTCAGTATGGATGACGCCTCAACATAGAGAAAACAAAAATCCTCACAACTGGACCAATAATCAACATCATGATAAATGGAGAAAATATGGACGTCATAAAGGATTTCATTTTACTTGGATCCACAATCAACACCCATGGAAGCAGTAGTCAGGAAATAAAATGATATACTGCATTGGGCAAATCTACAGCAAAAGATATCTTTTTTTTTTTTTTTTTGACAGAAGAAGGAAAAAAATCTGTCTTGGAAGAAGTATAGCAATAATGTTCCTTAGGAGCGAGGATGATGAAACTTTCTTTCACTTACTTTGGGCATATTATCATGAGGAGCCAGTTACTTGAGAAGGACATCATGTTTCTAAAGAGTCAGCGAAAGAGAGGAAGACCTTCAACAAGGTGGATTGACGCAGTAGCTGCAACAATCGTCTCAAGTATAGCAGTGCTTGTGAGGATGGCTCAAGACTGGGCAACATTTCATTCTCTTATATCTAGGTTTACTATGAATTGTAACTAACTTGATGGCACCTAACAACATCAACAACATACAATAAATAAATAAACGAACAAACAAAATTAAGTTGGAACTAACGGAATGAATAAATACGTGCAACAGGATGTTAAATTGGAACACTGAATCAGTTTTTGCTGAAGTCTAAAAATGGGAGGCGCCAACTGCTGTCCCATTCTACTTGTCTTAGTCATCTAGTGCTGCTACAACAGAAATACCACAAGTGGATGGCTTAAAGAAAGCTAAATTTATTTCCTCACAGTAAAGTAGGCTAAAAGTCCAAATTCAGGGCATCAGCTCCAGGGGAAAGGCATTCTCTCTCTGTTGGCAATCTCATCAACGTTCCTCTGGACTAGGAGCTTCTCTGCACATGGATCCCAGGCCCAAAGGATGTGCTGTGCTCCTGGTGCTTCTTTCTCGGTGGTATGAGTTCCCTGTCTCTGCTCACTTCCCTTTCCTTTTTATCTCTTGAGAGATAAAAGGTGCTGCAGGCCACACCACAGGGAAACTCACTTTACAATGGATCAGGAATGTGACCTGGCTAAGGGTGGTGTTACAATCCCACCCTAATCCTCTGTAACATAAAATTACAATCACAATTTGGAGGACAACAACGCAACACTGGGAATCATGGCCTAACCAAGTATACACATATTTTGAGGGACACAATTCAACCCATGACACTAATGTAAGGCTGTAGATCACATTTTCAGAACTTGCAGGGAGGTATCCAAGCATCAAATCAAGTATCATTAGGTGACTAACAATGTCCAGTTTACCAAAAATTTTCCTTTTTCTTATAAAAATAGAAGGTATAATATCTGAGAGAGAAAACAGGGAACTAAAAAGGTTTCATTGGCACTTGTTCTCAAAATATGCAATGAATTTAAAGTTCACCCACACATAGGATAAGATTGGGGTGAATTCTTCAATTTGAGGAGACCCTTTAGAAAGCTTAATATAGGATTCTTGGAGTTTAGGAAACACATGGAGTATTACATAAGTTACGCTAAGAAATCTCAAGGGATGAATGAAGTGGCCTGAGGGTTCTAAGCTGGGAATAAGTTGTGTGGTTCCAGTATACCAGATGAGAGAATCCCCCTGTGTTCTATTAGAAGACAGTTACCCTAAGAGGTAAGGAGACTTCAGTAGATACAGCTGGAGTTATGTATGAACTTTCCAGATTCAAGAAACAAAACAGAAGACGAGGGAGGTCAAATGATGGGGGCTTTCAATGACATTTGCGTCCAAATTAAATTGGTAACCCAAAAAAGAATCAGTTTTAAGCCCCTGCTAAGCTGAAACTAATCATGGAACCAAAAATGATTAAAACATGTCTTGAATTTCTTAATCCTCCTTCCTTTTCCTGTTTTTACCTGAGGGGTCAGAAAGGATGCTGCCCTGTGGGAAAAGGGTAGAAGTACAAGGCATGAAATGGAGAAAAAACCAACCACGCTGCCCTTTTCCGTTAAAGGCTTCCAGGACCAGTCCTGAGTGTGGGAAAGGAAAATATTTCATTTTTAAATAAAGTTCTAATTTTTAACTATTTCATTGAACAGGGCATTTAATTAGAGTTATAATTTTGAACTGACTAAAAGATTGCCGTCTGAGTGAAAAGTCACAAGGCCTGTCTTGTATCTTTTCCAAGTACTGGGGAATTATACATCTACCCAACAGAGTCTATCTGAATAAGTAAAAAGGAAACATTCAAACATTAAGGCTGTGTCTGTTACAGTTTTAGTTATACTTATTCAATGTGAAATTCATTATATCCACAGACGCACGAATATTGTTAAGGACTCAGTTGTTAAAGCTGATTATATCTTATTATTCTAGATAATTTTTATAATGATATCTGAAAAGTTGATTAATGCTAATAATTTTTTGGTAAATAATCCATCATGTCTATATTGACCTACTACTACTGTTGCAATTTAACGGGATAAATGTCATTTTCTATGTTTTTAAAATGTGCCTTAAAATATTTTCTTAGCATTCTAATAGTAAACAACTAATTGTCCATTCTAGTGCTTAAGTTTTGTTCTCAGAGGAATTCAAATTTACTTTTGTTAATTTGGGTATGTTTTTTACAATTTTTATCTATATGTATTTTTTCAACATACATTCAATTTAATTTATCTTAAGTTACTGAGACAGTCAAAAAAAAAAAAAAGCAAACCCATTGCCATTGAGCAGATTCTGACTTGTAGTGACCTTAGAAGACAGAGTAGAAATGACCTGTAGCGTTTCCAAGGGGCGGCTGATAATTTCGAACTGTCAATGTTTTGATTAGCAGCCAGGCTCCTAACCACTGTACCACCAGGGCTCCTGGGAGGCCAAAAGGATTAACTATCTTTGATATTTTTTTTTTTAATGAATCTGGCATCATTATAAGAGAACAAAAATCTGTTGTTTACGTTATGTTGCATGTCAAGTAGTCAAGTTGATATTTACAAAGCATACGAGTGTCATTGACCATACTTCTTACATTGCTGCTCAATAACAATGATTATTGACTGACTAGACAATTTGAATATTTGCCTATGTATTTTGTGCAGAGATAGTTTTAATGCATTTCTTCATATGTTTTACTATTCGTGTGTAAGCTTTCTAGTTGGCTTTTAGTTGATAATAGCTTTAAGTAGTTAACTTTTGCAGTTAAGAGTAAAATACGGAAATTATTCTATTAGTTTGCAACACTCATATGGCTGGAACAGAGAATATGTCTAAATGAAAAGAAGGAATAAGGCTTTAGATATAATTTCTTAGATTGTGAAGAGTCTAAAATAAAAGTCAAAATAATTTTCTTCTAGTTTGGTGGAAAGCCAGCGAATTTTAGGGAGAAAGAAACCGACATAGTCAATATCCAATTTTATGCTGACTAATCTCTTGGCAGAGTATATATATATATATGTATATATATATATATACGCACACACACACATATATGTATGTATGTATATATATTCACATATATATACTTATATATATGGGAAAGATAAAAGAAAGAAAGAACACTTGCAAGTCCATTGAGTAATACCAGAAATTAATAATATTCAGGCATAGGCTGGTTACCCATTTGAATAAGTAGAATGGGGAAAATATTCTGAAGAAAGAATTGGCAAGGATTAATTCCTGATTAAAAAAAAAAAGTTAAAAAAGAAAATTCATTTATTTTGCTGGTGTAATGTAAATTTGTAGTCATGCTACTAAAGAAAAAAAAAAAAAAAACATAGAAAATGTTCCTAGGGATAACCTAATGTTTCCTTCTCTGAATCTTCATTCAACGGCATCAGGCCGGGTGCCTTTGCACTCTATGGAGCACTTTGCAAAGGACTGACAGTTCTTCGCAACTATGGGAAAGTGAGTTTTATATCTTCTTTATCCTGTTCTGTTCCTGCCCAAGCATTCTGTCCTCAGTATCCACCACCTACCTTGCTTCATATCATGGCATTAACTGCTGCTTTCTTGGCACATAACTTACATTAAAATAAAATACTAAAAAAAATACTTACTAAGTTTTATCTTTTTCTGCTTTGATAGTTAAAAACAATTGCAAAGAAACTGAAGTTCTCTAAATAACAGAAATTGATTCGACGGCAGGGGGTTTAGTTCGGTTTTGGAAATAATAAAAGAAAAACAAAAATGAATAAAAGAGAAATTTAAGAATTTGGCCTTGTATAATAGCTACATATTCAAAAAAAGGAAAAGAAAAGAAAGTGAAGAAGTCATTAGATACCATTTCTAAACCTTAACAATGATCCTTGGGAGCTTGCTCAGAGCAGATGTACGGAAATTACTATCATCGGTACAATTTGCCCCACCCCTCCAACTCGTCCCACTGCAAGAGGCAAGGATTGGCTTAAATTGCCTCATTGAAAACCTCCTGCATCCTTTTCTTCAAATCTCCCAAAGAAACCATAAACCTTATGCGCATTAACGTATGCAAATGCAACCTCGAGGCTTAGCGTTGTAATAGAGAATATCAGTTTTCGGCAAAACGTGATTTCAAGTTGAATTTGGTTAGCAGCCATAGCACTTAACCACTACGCCACCAGGGTTTCCATATAGATAGAAAAAAAGAGAGCCCTGGTGGTGCGGTGGTGATGTGTTTGGCTGCTAACCAAAGTTCAGCAGTTTGAATCCACCAGCCACTCCTTGGAAACCCTATGGGGTAATTCTATCCTGTCCTATAAGGTTGCTATGTGTCTGAATCAACTGGACAGCAAAGGGAGGGTTTGGTTATGGTATATATATATAGATATACACATAAAAATTATATATATAATTTATATACATAAAGTTACCATTGAGTCATCTCCAACTCATAGAGATCACATGTGTATCAGTGTAGAACTGTGTTCCGTACAGCTTTCAATTATTTTTCAGAAGTAAATCATCAGGCATTTCTTCCAAGTCACCTCAGGGTGGGCTCAAACGTCCAACCTTTATGTTATCAGTCTAGAGCATTAACTGTTTGCAGAACCAGGGACTTAAGATGTTCATATAACCCTACCTAAAATAATAAGATAATACAAATTTTCAAGCACAAAGGGAACAATTATAAACATTGTCTAGTAGGCCAGAAAATATTTTTCAATAAATATCAAAGAATCAATATAATAGAAATATTATTTATACAGAAATATAATAGAAAACCGTTCCCAACTATAATGTCATTATAAGTAAAAAAAAAAAAAATAACTCTCAAACCCCTCAATGCATTATTAATAAATGGATTTATAAATAACTCAGTAGTCAAATAATAAAAATCCATGGTAATATCTATATATGTTTGTGTGTATACACACATAATTGAATCTGAACGACGATGAGTGTGCACTTTTATTAGAAGAATTACGTGCAGTTGTAAGAAACAAGAAACTTAAAGTAACAGTGGCTCAGTGAAGGTAGTTTACTTCTCTCTCACCTAAATGTATAACAATCCCTGGGTGATTAGACAAGATGACATCCGCTACCTATGTTTCCGTCATGCTGTATCTACCAATCCTGATGTTCCAATTTCATCCCTCTAGGAAGGAAGAAGGAGTGAGGAAAGAGCATACTCTTTCCTAAGGATCCTCTTCAGAAGTTGCACGTAACACTTCCTTTCCTATCCCTTGACCAGATGTTAGTGATGTGGCCATCCATCGATGCAGCGAGGCTAGGAAATGTCCCCATTACTCTGAACACGCCGGTGTCCAGTAAGTGGTATACAAGGCTTTTATTACTATAGACTACTACCTGTCAGTTTGTCATACTGTGTTGGCTTTCACGTTGCTGTGATGGTACTGAAAGCTGTGCTACTGATATTTCAAATCCGGCAGAGTCACCTTTGGTGGAGAGGTTTCAAGAGAACTTCCAGGCTAAGACAGACTAGGAAAAAGGCCTGACAATCTACGTCCAAAAAGTAGTCAATGAAAACCCTATGTATCACAACAGAATACTGTCCAACTCACTTGCTCTGGATACCTTGTCAGGGGATTAGTTGCTGGAGGAGGGTATCACTGGAGAAAGCCAGGAAAGCCGAAAGAGAATCTCCGTGAGATAGATTTGCACAATGGACTCAAACATGCAGGCGATAGTGAGGATGACAAAGGACCGGACAGTGCTTCTTTCTATTGTATATAAACCTGCTGTGAGTAGGGGCCTACCTGAGGGCAGCTAGCTGGCTATCTCCAACAGAAGATTAGATAAACAGTTATTTGCAGACAACTGGCAGATTCTGCCACAGTCACAATTGCATATTAAAACTGAAAGAGGCTCGATGACCAGAAATAAAAACTTTTGAGAACTAACTTATTTGGTCTGTAGCACATAGACACTGAATTATGCCTCTTGAGTACTCCTGCCCTATTGAAAAAACATTGCTTTATAGTTTGTTAGGTATATTTCTTTGAGAACCAAATAGATTATTTTTTAATCTGTGAATTATCTACACCCACAAACCACTGCTGTCGAGTCGATTCCTGAATTATCTAGTGTACACTAATGTAATACAAATTAGTTTTAGGTATATAAAGTAAAAACTTGATACACTTGCCAAGACAAATGTAAAAAGAAGATATTACTAAAAGTATTATCTAAATATTTGAAACAAAGTGATGTTGCCTCCTCTCTCTCTGCTTGCCCATGTCTTCTTACCCTTCCACTCATGATTAACCTTCTTGCACACCTTCAAGAAAGGGGAAGAAGAGTGTTAATTGTCTTTAAATTTATCTTAAATCTCTTTTATATTCTGTTAGGAATATAAATGAGGCCTTACAATATTTAAGATTGCTGTCTGTCTTTTCTGTCTAGATTCCTATTATAACCAATAAAATACTAAGAAATATGCTGAGTTAATACATGAAGAAGAGGTATTAATATACAAAGAAGGAACTTTACTAGCAAATGTACAAGAATGCAAGTATGTAAATTAATTTGTATATAAGTGCATATATATTCATATTGTCTGAAAAATAAATATATTACCCATGTTTCCAAAACAATACAATTAAACTCTAACTAACACGTTTGCAACTTCATTTGAAAATACCCTTTCTCCTGTATATAATAGTCATTTGATTTAAAAATAGGAGTCATTTCAATAACTTTTTATAATTTTTTTCATTTTCTATTTTAATAAAAAAGTATCTCAAAGTATTAAAAAAAAAAAACTTACCTGGGAGGACAAGGCGTACTGTGAATACCGGTGGAAAAATTTATTTTCAAGATATGTATTGGATATGTGCTGTCATTATTAGAATCTCCAAATACAATATTTCCACTGTTATTACTTTTATCGACACATTATGGAAAACGAATAGGCATGGACTGCAAGATTTTGTAAAATGAAATGCTCACAGAAGAAAATCATAATGTTGAACTATTAAAAATAACTTACAAAGTTAAAACACAAATGTGCTCTTACTACAGACATTAACTTACTATACGGTGCTTACCCAAGTTCATTTTATGATTGGGTTTACTTCATACCTCTGAATAAACTTTCTCTGTTTACTTTTCTTGGTTTTGTAATTGCCCAACTTAACTAAAGTAGTAGTATCATCTAAGCTAACATGTTAAAGAACGTAACTTGAAATGCTGAGGGCAAACTCTTAACACCTTCCGTAAAACCAACACGGAGTAGTCATTAAGCCTCTGGTTTGTGGATTAGATTTCCTGGTTGTTCTGACTGTGTAACACTAACCAAGTTAGTGTAATGCTCTGAGAATCCATTTAATCCTTTGTAAAATGGGTCTAAGAAAATTCCCCTCATAGTGATATGGTAATGTTCAAATGAGATCACACATTCAAATCTCCTGTTCAGAATTTTATAAAGAGAAGAGACTTAAAAATAGTAATACACTGTTAATATTAAAGCATTAACTGACCACTTTGTCATTTGCAAATTATTTCCATCAATACTGAAATATATTTGGCTATGGTATCATATGTAATGTTTAGGAAAATACAGCCGAAGTAAAGTTTATACTTGAAAATCATTCAATTTAGCAAATATGAATCATTTACATCTGTTAGCCTACAAATTTCACTATTACAGCCTACAAAATAGGCTCCTCACTAAGTAACGAGACTTTTGCCTTTTGTATAATAGACATAAGCTATTATATATATTATAAAATAAACTTTCAGATTAAGTAGGGATATGCTAAAGTATTTGATTGTTTTTGGTTTTGTGTCTACTACCAGTTTAATTTAAATGAATTAAAGGCATACATTTAATACAATACTAAAGTAACAGAAAAATTAAAATTATATATATACTTAGCTTTGGGTACAGATGAATGCATGAATCAGATACAAAAAATGAGAATAAATAAAAATTATGTCTGAGAGGGTAAAACTATTAAAATCCTACAAAAATGAATTTAAACAAAATTGCAAAGTACAAAAAATATTTGCAACAAATTTTTCTCACTTAATATCAGTAATAAACAATTCCTATTAATCAATGTAAAAAGTGAATAACCCAACAGAAGTTTATATTCAGAAGATCACAAAAATAAATCTAATAAATACATAAAAACTAGTTTCATTCTTTCTAGTATTCCATGAAATACAATTTAAAATGGCATTGTAAATTCAGAATTGTCAGAATGTATGACGATGGAGCATACTAACATGGAAAGCTATTGAGGACCCAGGATCAGTCCATTTTTGTTTAGAATTTGTGTTAACGTTAACCAGTTGCTATCAAGTTGATTCCAGCGCACGGTGACATACATTATAAATTTCAGAAGTGTAACCTTTGACTACACGGGACTGGTTTTTAAAAATGTCCATATGCTTTGACATAACAGTTTTTCTTAAATTGGTTTTTACTGTCGAAGCAATTCACTAAATATAAGAGAGTACATATTGGATATTTGCTTTTACTATTGATTAAATAGTAAACATTTATAAATAATGAAAATGCCTCCTTGGATGATAAAACTGTATATACAGCCAAGAATGAAATAAATACTTCATTGAAATAAAACAGACCATAATACAGCATATATAATTGATATCTTAATTATCTTGTTTAGTAAATAATTAAATATTTACTAACACATATAGGCTAATATATATATACTAATATGTGTATACACGGAACCATGATGGTACAGTGATTAAGTGTTTGGCTGCTAAACAAAACATGCCTGTTCAATTCCACCAGCTGCTGCTTGGAAACACTGTGAAGCAGTTCAACTCTGTCGTATAGGGTCCTATGCATTGGAATCAACTCCATGGCAATGGGTTTGGTTTGTTTTTTTTGTGTATACACACATATACATATGCATGTACATGTACACATATACATATATATATAAAAAAAACTCAAAACCTAACGCATTGGTGTCTAGTCGATTCTGACTCATAGTGACCCTATAGGACAGAGTAGAATTGCCATTGCCTCATATAGTTTCCAAGGAGCTCCTGGTAGAATTCAACTGCCAAACTTTTGGTTAGCAGCCGTAGCTCTTAACCACTATGACACCATGGTTTCTCTCTCTCTCTGTGTCTACATATATGTATGTATGTATGTATGTATATGTATATATACACGTATGTATATATGTACACACATATACAAACAGCAATGACATACACAAACACAAAATAGTAATTGTTTTATTATGTTTTGGTGATGGTATTATGAGTTATTTAAATAATTTTATAGATTTCATAATTGCACAATCTTCTTTTACACAATAACTTTCTTAACTAATTAGAATTAAAACATATGTCCATTTTGGGAAAAAACATTAGGAACTCATATCTTTGAAATATGTGAGCTTACAAAAATGTCCTACATTGGAAATCCATTCAAGATTAATGATACAAAAATTTTGTGGTTGTTGGTAGGACTGTAACAAATGTGTATATATTTTCTTTTAATAGAGTTTATGCCTGCTTTAATGAAGTTTTAATGTTATACTTCATAACACACTAGTATTTTCTCTATAGTATGAAAGATAGTAATTGGAATATATGGTCTAATTCACATTCAATTAATGATATACCCCCTTACACTAAAAGTCTTACTGCTAAATGGTATTTTTAGAGACCTTATTCTAATCAAATTTTATAATGATAATTCACAGAAATTATCTTGTAAATCCTGATTGTTGCCATTATTTTACTTTAGAAAGCAGTTATCTATATATTGAATCCATCAAATTCTAATCTATGCAAGAAGGCAAGCTAATTTAAAGACTCTACAATTGTAAAAATCAGCCTATAAGTGATTGTTACTATAATGTATGCATTTTTATATTAAACATACATTCGATATACAAATATAGCATAATATGATTGGCAACAATGTTTTGAAAATTATATTTTCAGATATTGTCTTTCTCAGAAAACACCAAAAATATTGGTAGTGGCAAATAAAATATCTAAAACCTGAAAGATTTTTATGTGGTTTACAGGTAAGTTCGAAGCAAATTTTCTGAAACATTTTAAAATACATGATGATGTTTTTAATTTCTTATTTTTAAGTAAAATAATTGAGAAGAACCATTCAAATATTTTAGATTTATAAGATATAATCTCAGCAAAATTCCGTATTTGGGTATAAATGAGGAAAAAAATAATCCACATACCATTTACAGCAGGTTGTTTGCATTTTAAATATCTATATCATTATATCACATAGAATGGGAGTTTGATGAATGAAACTTTCAACTACATATAAGTTCTAATATTGTTATTAATATAATATGTGATATATACCATTATTAATATCTGCCTTTTATACAAGTAAATAGGTATCGAATAGAAATGAGAGCTGTAATATTGGAATACAGGATGAAATAATATAATTTAAAGAAGATACAATTTTTTTAAGTAGATAAAGTCTACTGGGACACAAAAATAATGTCAGTTTATCAAAGCAGCTGATTAGAAAATAAACACAAAATGTGTCATTTTAAGACAAATATAAGGATTTTGAATAAATATCAAATGTCATTAAAAATCACAATAAAATTATAAAATATAACTTAATAATTAGCTTGGCAAGAGATGAAATTTTACGTAAAGAAAACTAAAATACTGTACTATTCAAAATAAAAGGAACAGAGAGATATGCAATAGCCCTCAGTGGAAAAATGATGTCACAATAAATCTAGTTATCACCAAATAATTATATGAATTCAGAAACAATATTCAAACAAAGTTCTAATAGTATATTGAAGCACATAGAAATTCTAAAATTTTACAGGAATAATAATATTATACAAGTAACCAAGAATATTTTGAAAAATATATGATATAGATCTATCTAGTAGCCATATTTTTTTTCTTTTTCTCTTTTTTATTACTGCACTTTAGATGAAGGTTTACAGAACAAACTAGCTTCTCATTAAACAATTAGTGCACATATTGTTTTGGGACATTGACTACCAACCCCACAACATGTCATCACTCTCCCTTCTCGACCTTGAGTTCCCTATTATCAGCTTTCTTGTCCCCTCCTGCCTTCTTGTCCTTGCTTCTGGGCTGGTGTGACCCTTTAGTCTCATTTTGTTTTGTGGAATTGTCTAATCTTTGGCCGAAGGGTGAACCTCAGGAGTAGCTTCATTACTGAGCTAAAAGGGTATCCAGGGGCCATACTCTTGGGGTTTCTCCAGTCTCTGTCAAGCCCATAATTCCGGCCTTTTTTTGTGACTTAGAATTTTGTTCTACATTTATCTCCAGCTCTGTTCAGTATACTCTATTGCAATCCCTTTCAGAGCAGTCTGTGGTGGTAGCTGGACACCATCTAGTTGTGCTGAGCTCAGTCTGGTGGAGGCTGTGGTAGTTGTGGTCAGCTAGTCCTTTGGACCAATCTTTCCCTTTGTCTCTGGTTTTCTTCATTCTCCCTTGCTCCCAATGGTGTTAGACCTATGGAGTATCTTAGATGGCTGCTCACAGGCTTTTAAAACCCCATATGCTACTCACTAAAGTAGAACGTAGAACATTTTTCTTTATAAATTATATTATGTCAATTAAGCTAAATGTTTCCCTAGACCATGGTCCCCACAGCCCTCAGCTCAGCAATTCAGTCCCTCAGGGAGTTTGGATGTGTCCATGGAGCCTCCACGGCCCTGCCCTTGACAAGTTGTCTGGCTTCCCCAGCATTGTGCATTGTCCCACCCGTCACCACAGTTACAACTTAGCTATTGTCTGTTCAGTGTTTTTACACCCCACCCTTCCCCTCCCTCTTAACCATCAAAGAGTGTTTCTTTTTGTGTGTAAACATTTTCATGTGTTTTTACAGTAGTGGTCTTATACAATATTTGTCCTTTTGTGGCTGAATTATTTCAGTCAGCATAATGCCCTCCAGATTCATCCATGTTGTGAGAATCATCATTGTTCTTTAGCGTTTCATAGTATTCCATCGTGTATGTACCACAGTTTGTTTATCCATTCACCTGTTGATGGGCATCTAGGTTGTTTCCATCATTTTGCTATTGTGAACAATGCTGCAGTGAACATTTGCATGTATATGTTTATTCATGTGATGGCTCCTATTTCCCTAGAACATATTCCTAGGATTGGAAT
The DNA here is from genome assembly GCF_024166365.1 of Elephas maximus indicus. Classification (NCBI taxonomy): domain Eukaryota; kingdom Metazoa; phylum Chordata; class Mammalia; order Proboscidea; family Elephantidae; genus Elephas; species Elephas maximus. Next base: position 12,982,916 of record NC_064823.1, read on the forward strand.
TGCTGGACAAGGTGGTATTACTATTTCTAGCTTTCTAAGGAAGCCCCATATTGTTTTCCAATATTGTTGTACCATTTCACATATACACCAGCAGTGTATAAGAGTTTCAATCTCCCCACAGCCTCCCCAACATTTGTTATTTTCTGTTTTTTTGATTTGTGCCAGTAATGCTGGGGTGAGATAGTATCTCATTGTGGTTTTAATTTGCATTTCTCTAATGGCTAGTGATTGGGAGCATTTCCTCATGTGTTTGTTAGCTGCTTGAACGTCTTCTTTGGTGAAGTGTCTGTTCATTTCCTTTGCCCCTTTTTTGAATTGGATTGTCTTTTTATTGCATTGGTGTTGGATTTTCTTGTAGATTTTAGAGATTAGAACTTTGTCAGATTTGTCATAGCCAATTTTTTTTTGCCAGTCTGTAGTTTCTCTTTTTATTCTTTTGGTGAAGTCTTTTGATGAGTATAAGTGTTTAATTTTTAGAAGATTCCCGTTATTTAGCTTATCCTATACTAGCCATAGGAAACCCTGGTGGCATAGTGGTTAAGTGCTACAGCTGCCAGCCCAAGGGTTGGCAGTTCAAATCCACCAGACGCTCCTTGGAAACTCTACGGGGCAGTTCTTCTCTATCCTATAGGGTCGCTATGACAGCACTGGGTTTTATACTAGCCATATTTTATGATAGATTGTTTGGCTATAATAACTGAGTGAGATGCTTTATCTAAAATAGACGTGTAGATTACTAGAAAAAAAACACGAATACAAATTTAGAATATGGTAAAGGTAGACTTTCAAATAGGTGAAGAATGGAGAATGAACACGTCAAAAACACCATTAAACAGAGTGACAATATAATGATTGCCTTGAGAAAAATATTTGCAATGCATATTGGGAAAGTGTCTAATATTCTTATCAGTTTATTAAAAATTATGACTAAAGGATAGAAACATCCTTATAGTGCATGAACATTTCATTGATTAAAAATTCCAGACTCAAACATTTAAAACAAAATTAGTCCTCACCAAAAAATTTGAAAGTAAAAATAAAAGCAATTTGAACTTTTGAGTAGTATCAATTTCAAAATACAAAATGACAATACAGTAGTATATCAAGGAGCACAGTGAAACAGGAAGTTTCATATACTGCTTATGGTTAATATAGAGCAGAATAAATTTCACCATATATACCAGAAACAGAACAGTTTTGTATATTTACTTACAGTAATTTAGTCCTTAAAATTATCAATGATTATTTATTTTTTAGTTTATGCTTACTTTTTATCACAGTGGTTATAATAATGAAAAAGCAGAAAGTTTACAAAGAAGAAAATGGTAAAAAGTTTTTCAAAAAATTAAATCTAGGAGACTGGGGAAGATGGCGGACTAGGTAGACGCTACCTCGGATCCCTCTTGCAACAAAGAATCAGAAAAACAAGTGAATCGATCTCGTACATAACAATCTACGAACCCTGAACAACAAACACAGATTTAGAGATGGAAAATGAACAAATATGGGAAAGCAGCGATTGTTTTCAGAGCCTGGAGCCAGCCTACCAGTCAGGTAACCTTTGGAGCCCGATTTAGGGCAGAGCACAGGGGAGCAGAAAGCGCAAACAAGGGGCCCAGCCCTACCCCCCGAACTCACCCCGGGAGGGGGCCCAGCCGGTTTGTGCAGGCGGTGTGGCAACGCAGCTGGTGGGAGAAGTCCCCGGGAGGCAGTGACTGGTCTTGGAGCGGGCAGAGCAGCGTCCCAGCCGGGACACGTGGTCACGGCACAAGCACGGGAAGCTGCTCCACTCACCTGAACTAACCCTGGGAGGTGGTCCAGCCAGTTTGCGGGGGCGGCATGGTGACGCGGCTGGCGGGACGAGAAGTCCCCGGGAGGCAGTGACTGATTTTGGAGTCGAGAGTGCACCTTCGCAGCAGGGGAACCTTGACGTTGGGCATGGGGCTGGCATCGGAGGATCTGACCGTGACTTCAGCGGGTCAGACCCCCCGGGGGCAATCTCCACACAGCCAGCACACATAGGCCACACGCCCCGCGGGAATCTCTGATATAATAGTCATTCCAAGCAAGACAAGCAACTCTGGCTATATTCTGAGGTGCTACTCTCCTATCTCTCTGATCCCTCCCCCACCCTCCCCAGGCGGCTTCATTAACATCCGAATTGCCTGAGCCAGAGGGAGAACGGCTCCTCTGGCTCCGCGGCGGCTTTGCTTCCCCCCCGCTTTTTTTTTTTTTTTTTTGGTCTTTTCCTAATCCACTCTTTTGGCCTGAGAGAAGGAACAACAACAACAATAATAATAATAATAAAAAACCCAGGGGCCAAAAATCCACCCCTAATTGGACTAAAAACACAGAACCAGCTACAGCCAAGCATATACGATCCAAACCTCAGACTTTCATCCTTACAGGGAAAAAGGTGGCAGTTATAATCCAAAGGCAATTCTGATAGGGATCTGACTGTATTTTTTTAAGCAGATTTTCTGGAAAAACTAGTTTTCCAGTGATGGCTCGGAGACAGCAGTCCATGTCAAACCACATAAAGAAGCAGACCATGACAGCTTCTCCAAAACCCCAAACAAAAGAATCAAAATCTTTCCCAAATGAAGATACAATCCTGGAATTATCAGATACAGAATATAAAAAACTAATTTACAGAATGCTTCAAGACATCACAAACGAAATAAGGCAAACTGCAGAAAAAGCCAAGGAACACACTGATAAAACTGTTGAAGAACTCAAAAAGATTATTCAAGAACATAGTGTAAAAATTAATAAGTTGCAAGAATCCATAGAGAGACAGCATGTAGAAATCCAAAAGATTAACAATAAAATTACAGAATTAGACAACACAATAGGAAGTCAGAGGAGCAGACTCGAGCAATTAGAATGCAGACTGGGACATCTGGAGGACCAGGGAATCAACACCAACATAGCTGAAAAAAAATCAGATAAAAGAATTTGAAAAAATGAAGAAACCCTAAGAATCATGTGGGACTCTATCAAGAAGGATAATTTTCGGGTGATTGGAGTCCCAGAACAGGGAGGGAGGACAGAAAACACAGAGAAAATAGTTGAAGATCTCCTGACAGAAAACTTCCCTGACATCATGAAAGACGAAAGGATATCTATCCAAGATGCTCATCGAACCCCATTTAAGATTGATCCAAAAAGAAAAACGCCAAGACATATTATCATCAAACTCTCCAAAACCAAAGATAAAGAGAAAATTTTAAAAGCAGCCAGGGAGAAAAGAAAGGTTTCCTTCAAGGGAGAATCAATAAGAATAAGTTCAGACTACTCAGCAGAAACCATGCAGGCAAGAAGGGAATGGGACGACATATACAGAGCACTGAAGGAGAAAAACTGCTAGCCAAGGATCATATATCCAGCAAAACTCTCTGTGAAATATGAAGGCGAAATTAAGATATTTACTGATAAACACAAGTTTAGAGAATTTGCAAAAACAAAACCAAAGCTACAAGAAATACTAAAGGATATTGTTTGGTCAGAAAACCAATAATATCAGATACCAGCACAACACAAGGTCACAAAACAGAACATCCTGATATCAACTAAAATAGGGAAATCACAAAAACAAACAAATTAAGATTAATTAAAAAAAAAAATACACATAACAGGGAATCATGGAAGTTAACAGCTAAAAGATCACAATAATCAAAAAGCAGGACTAAATACAGGAGGCATTGAACTGCCATATGGAGAGTGATACAAGGCAATATAGAACAATACAAGTTAGGTTTTTACTTAGAAAAATGGGGTAAATAATAAGGTAACCACAAAAAGGTATAACAACTCCATAACTCAAGATAAAAGCCAAGAAAAACGTAACGACTCAACTAACATAAAGTCAAACACTATGAAAATGAGGATCTCACAATTTACTAAGAAAAACGTCTCACCACAAAAAAAGTATGTGGAAAAATGAAATTGTCAACAACACACATAAAAAGGCATCAAATGACAGCACTAAAAACTTATTTATCTATAATTCTGCTGAATGTAAATGGACTAAATGCACCAATAAAGAGACAGAGAGTCTCAGACCGGATAAAGAAACACGATCCATCTATATGCTGCCTACAAGAGACACACCTTAGACTTAGAGACACAAACAAACTAGAACTCAAAGGATGGAAAAAAATACATCAAGCAAACAATAAGCAAAAAAGAAGAGGAATAGCAATATTAATTTCTGACAAAATAGACTTTAGACTTAAATCCATCACAAAGGATAAAGAAGGACACTATATAATGATAAAAGGGACAATTGATCAGGAAGACATAACCATATTAAATATTTATGCACCCAATGACAGGGCTGCAAGATACATAAATCAAATTTTAACAGAATTGAAAAGTGAGATAGACACTTCCACAATTATAGTAGGAGACTTCAACACACCACTTTCGGAGAAGGACAGGACATCCAGTAAGAAGCTCAATAGAGACACGGAAGACCTAATTACAACAATCAACCAACTTGACCTCATTGACTTATACAGAACTCTCCACACAACTGCTGCAAAATATACTTTTTTTTCTAGCACACATGGACCATTCTCTAGAATAGACCACATATTAGGTCATAAAACAAACCTTTGCAGAATCCAAAACATCGAAATATTACAAAGCATCTTCTCAGACCACAAGGCAATAAAACTAGAAATCAATAACAGAAAAACTAGGGAAAAGAAATCAAATACTTGGAAAATGAACAATACCCTCCTGAAAAAAGACTGGGTTATAGAAGACATCAAGGAGGGAATAAGGAAATTCATAGAATGCAACGAGAATGAAAATACTTCCTATCAAAACCTCTGGGACACAGCAAAAGCAGTGCTCAGAGGCCAATTTATATCGATAAATGCACACATACAAAAAGAAGAAAGAGCCAAAATCAGAGAACTGTCCCTACAACTTGAACAAATAGAAAGTGAGCAACAAAAGAATCCATCAGGCACCAGAAGAAAACAAATAAGAAAAATTAGAGCTGAACTAAATGAATTAGAGAACAGAAAAAACAATTGAAAGAATTAACAAAGCCAAAGCTGGTTCTTTGAAAAAATTAACAAAATTGATAAACCATTGGCTAGACGGACTAGAGAAATACAGGAAAGGAAACAAATAACCTGAATAAGAAACGAGAGGACCACATCACAACAGAACCAAATGAAATTAAAAGAATCATTTCAGATTATTACGAAAAATTGTACTCTAACAAATTTGAAAACCTAGAAGAAATGGATGAATTCCTGGAAAAACACTACCTACCTAAACTAACACATTCAGAAGTAGAACAACTAAATAGACCCATAACAAAAAAAGAGATTGAAACGGTAATCAAAAAACTCCCAACAAAAAAAAAAAACCCTGGCCTGGACAGCTTCACTGCAGAGTTCTACCAAACTTTCAGAGAAGAGTTAACCCCACTACTACTGAAGGTATTTCAAAGCATAGAAAAGGACGGAATACTACCCAACTCATTCTTGAAGCCACCATCTCCCTGATACCAAAACCAGGTAAAGACATTACAAAAAAAGAAAATTATAGACCTATATCCCTCATGAACATTGATGCAAAAATCCTCAACAAAATTCTAGCCAATAGAATCCAACAACACATCAAAAAAATAATTCACCCTGATCAAGTGGGATTTATACCAGGTATGCAAGGCTGGTTTAATATCAGAAAAACCATTAATGTAATCCATCACATAAATAAAACAAAAGACAAAAACCATATCATCTTATCAATAGATGCAGAAAAGGCATTTGACAAAGTCCAACACCCATTTATGATAAAAACTCTTACCAAAATAGGAATTGAAGGAAAATTCCTCAACATAATAAAGGGCATCTATTTTTATGCAAAGCCAACAGCCAATATCACTCTAAATGGAGAGAACCTGAAAGCATTTCCCTTGAGAATGGGAACCAGACAAGGATGCCCTTTATCACTGCTCTTATTCAACATCGTGCTAGAGGTCCTAGCCAGGGCAATTAGGCTAGACAAAGAAATAAAGGGTACCCGGATTGGCAAGGAGGAAGTAAAATTATCTCTATTTGCAGATGACATGATCTTATACACAGAAAACCCTAAGAAATCCTCCAGAAAACTACTGAAACTAATAGAAGAGTTTGGCAGAGTCTCAGGTTATAAAATAAACATACAAAAATCACTTTGATTCCTCTACATCAACAAAAAGAACACCGAAGAGGAAATAACCAAATCAATACCATTCACAGTAGCCCCCAAGAAGATAAAATACTTAGGAATAAATCTTACCAAGGATGTAAAAGACCTATACAAAGAAAACTACAAAGCTCTACTACAAGAAATTCAAAAGGACATACTTAAGTGGAAAAACATACCCTGCTCATGGATAGGAAGACTTAACATAGTAAAAATGTCTATTCTACCAAAAGCCATCTATACATATAATGCACTTCCGATCCAAATTCCAATGTCATATTTTAAGGGGATAGAGAAACAAATCACCAATTTCATATGGAAGGGAAAGAAGCCCCGGATAAGCAAAGCATTACTGAAAAAGAAGAAGAAAGTGGGAGGCCTCACTCTACCTGATTTCAGAAGCTATTATACAGCCACAGTAGTCAAAACAGCCTGGTACTGGTACAATAACAGGCACATAGACCAATGGAACAGAATTGAGAACCCAGATATAAATCCATCCACGTATGAGCAGCTGATATTTGACAAAGGCCCAGTGTCACTTAATTGGGGAAAAGATAGTGTTTTTAACAAATGGTGCTGGCATAACTGGATATCCATTTGCAAAAAAATGAAACAGGACCCATACCTCATACCATGCACAAAAACTAACTCCAAGTGGATCAAAGACCTAAACATAAAGACTAAAACGATAAAGATCATGGAAGAAAAAATAGGGACAACCCTAGGAGCCCTAATACAAGGTATAAACAGAATACAAAACATTACCAAAAATGATGAAGAGAAACCCGATAACTGGGAGCTCCTAAAAATCAAACACCTATGCTCATCTAAAGACCACCAAAAGAGTAAAAAGACCTCCTACAGACTGGGAAAGAATTTTCAGCTATGACATCTCCGACCAGCACCTGATCTCTGAAATCTACATGATTCTGTCAAAACTCAACCACAAAAAGACAAACAACCCAATCAAGAAGTGGGCAAAGGATATGAACACACACTTCACTAAAGAAGATATTCAGGCAGCTAACAGATATATGAGAAAATGCTCTCGATCATTAGCCATTAGAGAAATGCAGATTAAAACTACAATGAGATTCCATCTCACATCAACAAGGCTGGCATTAATCCAAAAAACACAAAATAATAAATGTTGGAGAGGCTGCGGAGAGATTGGAACTCTCATACACTGCTGGTGGGAATGTAAAATGGTACAACCGCTTTGGAAATCTATCTGGCGTTATCTTAAACAGTTAGAAATAGAACTACCATACAACCCAGAAATCCCACTCCTCAGAATATACCCTAGAGAAACAAGAGCCTTCACACATGTACACCCATGTTTATTGCAGCTCTGTTTACAATAGCAAAAAGCTGGAAGCAACCAAGGTGTCCATCAACAGATGAATGGGTAAATAAATTGTGGTATATTCACACAATGGAATACTATGCAGCGATAAAGAACAGTGACGAGTCTGTGAAACATTTCATAACATGGAGGAACCTGAAAGGCATTATGCTGAGTGAAATGAGTCAGAGACAAAAGGACAAATATTGTATAAGACCACTATTATAAGATCTTGAGAAATAGTATAAACTGAGAAGAACACATACTTTTTGTGGTTACGAAGGGGGGAGGGAGGGAGGGAGAGGGTTTTTTATTGATTAATTAGTAGATAAGAACTGCTTTAGGTGAAGGGAAGGACAACACTCAATACATGGAAGGTCAGCTCAATTGGACTGGACCAAAAGCAAAGAAGTTTCCGGGATAAAATGAATGCTTCAAAGGTCAGTGGAGCAGGGGCGGGGGTCTGGGGACCATGGTTTGAGGGGACTTCTAAGTCAATTGGCAAAATAATTCTATTATGAAAACATTCTGCATCCCACTCGAAAAGTGGCGTCTGGGGTCTTAAATGCTAACAAGCGGCCATCTAAGATGCATCAATTGGTCTCAACCCACCTGGAGCAAAGGAAAATGAAGAACACCAAGGTCACACGACAACTAAGAGCCCAAGAGACAGAAAGGGCCACATGAACCAGAGACCTACGTCATCCTGAGACCAGAAGAACTAGTTGGTGCCCAGCCACAATGGATGACTGCCCTGACAGGGAGCACAACAGAGAACTCCTGAGGGAGCAGGAGATCAGTGGGATGCAGACCCAAAATTCTCATAAAAAGACCATACTTAATGGTCTGACTGAGACTAGAGGAATCCCGGCTGTCATGGTCCCCAGACCTTCTGTTGGCACAGGACAGGAACCATCCCCGAAGACAACTCATCAGACATGAAAGGGACAGGTCAGTGGGTGGGAGAGAGATGCTGATGAAGAGTGCGCTAATTATATCAGATGGACACTTCAGATTGTGTTGGCATCTCTTGTCTGGAGGGGGGATGGGAGGATAGAGAGAGAGGGAAGCTGGCAAAATTGTCACGAAAGGAGAGACTGAAAGTGCTGACTCATTAGGGGGAGAGCAAGTGGGAGTAGGGAGTGAGATGTATGTAAACTTATATGTGACAGACTGATTGGATTTGTAAACGTTCACTTGAAGGTCAATAAAAGTTAATAAAAAAAACAGAAAAAAAATTAAATCTATAATTTTATAGATAATATAATATTCAGTGCAAATAAATGGTTTGAAATTGTTTAATAATATATAAAGGTACCTATTGAATATTTAATATGCAAACTCTTAGCTTATGAAATAGTATATGTTTTTGTCTACAGAGTCTGTGTGTATTGACATGTTTTCATTAAAGAGAGGACAGATATTCTTTAATCTGTGTATCTTATAAAATAACAAAATCATTAGAAAATAAAATATATGTAATAGTTTGTTACAATGTGGAGTGGTAATTCTTTTATTTTCTTAACTATATTAAGATATCTATCTATATATATTTTATATATATATTTGAAATACCTTTGACAGTTTTTATTCATAGGTGGCATGTACTGAATTAAGGAAAACATTCTCACAGAATAACATGAGAATAATAAATTGTTTCATTTTTGTTTCTAGGTGTTATTAAAATATAACTAAAAAATGTAACTAAGGAAAATAATTTCATGTGCTATTAAATTCAAGTTTTGACATGGTGGATGAAGGCAAAGTTCTAATATGTTTAAGTATTATTTCTTGACCAATATGCTTGCTTGAAGTAGTTACTTTGGTCATGACGATTATGATTATTAAAGCCTGTGGGTTGTGGATTAAAATATTTTTTCAAAGCTTAGAAATTTCCATGTAATTACATTTTCTCTAGGAGAATGTCTTTTCGTAAATGAGACTGCAGAAGATAGGAGAAAACCTGAGAAAACGTAGCATAGAAATAGGTAATCACAATGCTGCATGTTTTCTTTCCATCCTTTTCCTTTTTTTTTTTTTTCAATTTTTCATCTTCCTTTTAGCCATTGCTTTCTCTTTAGATGAAGTCTTAAACAAACAGAAAGTTGGGCATGCAGGTACATTCATGCATGAGTGCGTGTGTGAGAGCATGTGTGTGTTCATGGTTATAATTTAAAGCTATTCTAGGTAAAGAAATCATTGATCTGTAAAATATAGGTGACCCAGATTACTGCAGCGAGTCTTGCCTGCAGTCATTAGCCCTTACCTCCATAAAGCACATCTATGAGTAAAAGTTAGCATCCCACAGCAAGCTAAGACCAATATCTCTGATAGTGGGAAAGGACTATAAATACAGTGATACAGTAGATAAAACAAGGGCATAAATCTGGATCAAGAAGCTTGGGAACCAAGATGAAAATAATAATTAAAATAAAATTTTAGCCTTTACCTTTCAAATTTAATTTCCAAATATGCAGAATGACTACCCCTCTACAAAATCTATAATAAGGTTCATACAAGAGCCATCTTGCACATTTTCAACCTAAAGTCATGGATGTAAATAAGGTTGTTTAATGGAAATTAATCTAGAATGAAATGTTATTATTAAGATGATATTTGAGCATGGTCTATATACACTTATATGCTCATATGTAACCCTAAGAAATAGATTTAAATCCTTACTCATTCTCTGATATCCTAAGTGCTGTTTATATGTTTTCCATTTGTAAGAATTAATTTCAATCTTTTCAACATGTAAAACGTCCTTAGCATTTAAAACAATATTAAAAAAAAAAAAAAACAGTTTTTTTCTTTTTAAAGAAGAACACTTGCCATCAAAATTACAGGGTTTTTTTTTTTTTTGAGTATCCGAGACTCTAAGAAAGAAAGTCAACCTTTCTGTGAAGGCCGCTGAACCAGTTTATAAATGATCAGCAATCCAGCCATCCAAAAAATCTGAAAGTTCTGGTTTCATTTATTCACAGAAAGGGGATAAAACTTTATGTATTTATTTCATATCCTTAATGCATGACAAGAAATTCTTTATTCACAAGGTGACAAAAGCTGTACACCTCCAAGGTGATATATCCCTAAGTGCTGGTGTTCATCTTTACTGCCTATTTAAATTTCAATAGTTTTACTTGAATATTCAAATAATGCATAAAAACTAGTGAAATCAATACAATCACAAAAGTGGTTTCTGCAGTAACGATTTTATCTTGATAGTAGTTCAAATTTTTAATGACCTGTATCAGCTTGTTAATTCAAAGGCCATCTTGTAGAATGCACTCATTTTTACAAAGAGACCAAAAGTGGTTTAGTAAATTATAGAAGTTCTCACAATTAATGCAAAGTCAAAACTAGAGCCAAAATCTCTGGCTTTCGACCTTTCAACTGTTTCTACTAATATCTCAGGGTCTACTTTAAAAACTAACAAAAACAAGATTTTAAAAATGATGAAAAAAATGTACCAGAAAGTAGTAGCCAGTACGAAAATTCTGTCTTATTTCCAGCATTAATTAACGTTTTTTGACTATTGCCTTCCCAGATGAAATCGTTTGATTTACTACTTGTTTCTGCTAAGTTTAAATTTGCTTCCTCCAAAAGCTCTAATTAATGTACAAGCATTTATAATTAGAAAACACGCTTCACTACAAATTGTCACGTGTTTTGCATATATTTTTAATGCTCATTTTCTGTAATGTAATAAACTTGAGATTTTGTATCTAAAAGACATACTGTAAGGAAATAACAAAATGACAATAAAATGCATTAAAGAACTAATGCCAGTTTTAGAGTGACTTATGTGAGCTCAAAATATATTTGTTAATTCCTTCTGGATCTTTTTAATTTGTAGAGAGATTATTCCTATTTACCAGACATATATTCTATTCAGTCACTCCAGTAAACATTATGAGCCAAGATAATTTTCTCTTATTCATGGAAACTCTGCTTAAAGAAAAGGAAGCTCAATAAGTACATAAACCATGGAAAATACTGGTAAAAGCATTCATCAAGGTAGGAATAAAAAGTATCTTCATTCCTTTCTTAATATGAAGAATAAAAGGTTATAAAATTACCACAAGCCGCATAAGTTATGGTAAAGCATTAGAAATATTACTGTTAAATGAAGATCAAGATAATGTGAGCGTCAATTGTTTGGTCCGGTCAATATTTAATGGAAGGCAGTAGTTATAACAGTCAGCCAAAAAAAAAAAAAAAAAAAATCAAGGTATAAAGATCAGAAGACACAAAATAATTACTGTCCATAGATTAACTAGGTATTAAAATCTACAGAATAATGATTAGAAATCATTATTTCAAATCATTGAGTTCAGCAAATCTTGCCTAAGACCAGTGTTAAAACCAATTATATTCCCTTGTAAATCATAAGTTAATAAATAATTGAAGAAGAAAAAAAAGTTGCAATATAAATGGAAACCATAAATTACCTAGGAATAAATAAGGCAAAGTAAAACAAGAATTTATGGCCAAATCATTACCTTTACTGAAAAACATAAATTGGAGTTAGCTGGACATTTTAGAAAATAATTATTTTAAACAGAAAATAAATTCTTACATGATTTATACTAAAATGTATTTGAAGGTGGGTAATTTTGTTGGATTTCAAATGTAGTACTGGTCCTAATTAAATATAGAAAGTATAAATTGTGCTGACAATTTATTTGATGTATTAAATTAAAAAAAATTACCATGGTAAACCATTGAAAAAATCATGTTCTCAGGAAATTTCTGTGTCGGTGATGCAGAAGATCAGAATCTCAAAATCATGTGAAGGAAGTTCAATAAAATGTCCTAAATATAGATCATTTATAAGGAAAAAAATGTGAAGTCAACATGTTGTAATGGCTTTCATGAAGGTGTAACATGAGCCAAGCAGTGAATGTCATGATAGACCAGAACGTGTTGAAACCAGAATTTAAGTTCCTGTGTGGCATGAAAGTGTAACTGTTTGGCTACTAACTGAAAGGCCAGTGGCTTGAACCCAGCTGGAGGTGCCTTGAAGAAGATCTGCTGATCTGCTTCTGAAAGTTCACAACCTGAAAACCCTAGGAGCACAGTTCTACTCAGGTTATCAAGCTATGAATAAAATGTATCTTCTAATGGGATCACCATGAGTTGAATTGATGCACCTGGTGTGGTTTAGGTTTTGTATCAATGAGTAGGGGCATTGGTGGGTCAGTGGTAGAATTCTCGCCTTCCATGCTGAAGGCTGGGGTTCAGTTTCCCACCTTGCATCTCGTGCACAGCCACAACCTCTCCCTCAGTGGATCCTTGTGTGTTGCCATGATGCTACACAGATTTCAGCTGAGTTTCTACACTATGGCAGACTAAGAAGAAAGGTGTAGTAATCTAGTTCTGAAATCCTTCAATGAAAATGCTAGTGATCACAATATTCTGATCCACAACTAGTCATGGGGATGGCCAGGACAGGGCAGCTTTTCTTTTTCTTGTCACCATGTGCTGGTGTTGACTTCATAGCTGCTAACAACATCAATGACTAATAAGGTCTAGCTGTTGTCTGCATTTTCAGGAATGCTGAAAGATCACAGGGTTGTACGCATAAGGAAGGACAATAAAAATACAGTAAATAAAATAATTTACCAAAGGAATAATATTATGTATAAAACCTCCTAAAATTTCCACAGGAAAGTATCTAATTTCAAATATCCACATTGGCATTTCCCCATTAGAGCCATAGTTCTGAAACAAATGAAACCTAGTAACAACAGGATCACTATGAGTTGGAATCAACTCCACAGCAATGGGTTTGTTTGGTTTTGGTTTTGGTTTAAAGTGTAAATTGTAATCTCCTCACAGTTCAGGAGGCTAGCCTCAGTAATTTGTTTAGAAATACAGGAAAAATATGAAGTCAAATAGGATTCAAACATAACCTGTCTAGTTCCACTCACAGCCAATGCATCTATCCATTTCATTGCTTTCCAATCATTGAAGACATTACAGGTTTTGAGAGGTAGTGGTAACAGTTTACTGAAGGTTTTCTGTGACAAAAAAACAAAAACTGAGATGCAGATAAGTTTATTTATAGATATATATTGATATATGGTCCATCGCTTTGTTATACTGTGGTGGCTTCTGTGTTGCTATGATACTGAAGCTATGCCACTGGTATTTCAAATAACAGGGTCATCCATGGTAGACAGGTTTCAGCAGAGCTTCCAGACTGAGACAGACTAGGAAGAAAGACCTGGCAGCCTAGTTCTGAAAAAATTGGCTAGTGAAAGCCTTATGAATAGCAGCAGAACATTGCCTGAGATCGTGTGGGAAAATGAGCCTGTCAGATTGGAAGGCACTCAAAATATGTCTGCCTAAGTATTGCCTCCTCAAAGTATACCCAACCCACCTGAATGATGTGGATGGAGTCAAGCTTTTGGTCATTTACTAAGGTGGTATGACTTAAAATGAGAAGAAACAGCTGCAAATATCTATTAATAATCAGAACATGGAAGGTACAAGGCATAAATCTAGGAAAATTGGAAGTCATCAAAAATGAAACAGACCACATAAAAATCAATATCCTAGCCATTCCAAACCAAAGCCAAAACCATTGCCGACTCATAGCGGATCTATAGGACACGGTAGACATGCCCCAGAGGGCTCCCAAGGAGTAACTGGTGGATTTGAACTGCCAACTTTTTGGTTAGCAGTTGAGCTCTTAATCACTGGGCCATGAGGGCTCCATCCTAGGCATTGGAAAGCTGAAATGGACTGGTACCGGCCATTTTGAATTGGGCAGTCATATGGTTTACTATATGTGCATGGATCAAGAGGCAGTCATTGGAACAGAACAGGGGGATACTGCATGGTTTAAATTCAGGAAAGGTGTACTTCAGGGTCATATCCTTTCACCATACCTATTCAATCTGTATGCTGAGAAAATAATCCGAGAAGCTGGACTATATGAATTGACACCAGGATTGGAGGAAGACTCATTAACAACCTGCATTATGCAGATGACACAACCTTGCTTGCTGAAAGTGAAGAGGACTTGAAGCACTTGCAGATGAAGAAAAATGACCACAGCCTTCAGTATGGATTACATTTAAAATAAAGAAAACAAAAATTCTCACAACTGTACCAATAAGCAACATCATGATAAATGGAGAAAAGACCGAGGTTGTCAAGCATTTTATTTTTCTTGGACCTACAATCAACACCCACGAAAACAGCAGTCAAGAAATCAAAAGACACATTGCACTGGGCAAATCTGCTGCAAAAGACCTCTTTAAACCAAAGATATTATCTTGAAGACTAAAGTGTGCCTGACCCAAGCCATGGTGTTTTCAATTGCCTCATATGCATGTGAAAGCTAGACATTGAATAAGGAAGACAGAAGAATTGATGCCTTTGAATTGTGGTGCTGGAGAAGAATATTGAATATACCATGGGATGCCAAAGAACGAACAAATCTGCCTTGGAAGAAGTACAACCAGATTGCTCCTTAGAAGCAAGGATAATGAGACTACATCTCACATACTTTGGACATGTTACCAGGAGGGATCATTCCCTGGAGAAGGACATCATGCTTGGTAAAGTAGAGGGTCAATGGAAAAGAGGAAGGCCCTCAGTGAGATGAATTGACACAGTGGCTACAACAATAGACTCAAGTATAGCAACAATTGTGAGGATGGTGCAGGACTGGGCAATGTTTCATTCTATTGTGCATAGGGACCTATGAGACAGAACTGACTCAATAGTACCTAACAGCAACAACATGGTCTACTATGCCAGAAGTGACAAATTGAAGAGAAATGCCACCTATTCATTGACAAAAAGAACATCTAAAGATCTATCCTGAAGTACAATACTTACAGTGACAGGATAAAGAGCATAGACCTATAAGGAAGAATAGTTAACATGACTATTATTCAAATTTACCCACTTACCTAATGCCAAAGATGAAGAAATTGATGATTTTGATCAACTTCTGCACCCTGAAATGGATTAAATATGCAATCAAAACATATTGATAATTACTGGTGATTGGGATGCAAAAGTTGGAATCAAAGAATGATCAATAGTTGGAAAATATGCCCTTGGTGATAGAAATGATGCCAGAGATCACATGGTAGAATTTTGCAAGACCAGTGAGTTCTTCATGGCAAATACCTTTTTCAACAACATAAACAGTGATTATACAAATGGACCTCACCAGATGGAATACACAGAAATCAAATCAACTGCATCTGTGGAAAAATATAATGAAGAAGTTCCATATCATTAGTAAGAATATGACTGGTGGTAGAAAATATTAGGTATATTATGGACTGCCAGAAGAATGAACAAGTTTGTCTTGGAAGAGGTACAGCCAGCGTGTTCCTGGAAGCAAGGATGGCAGGACATCATCTCACATACTTTGGACATGTAATCAGGATGGACCAATCACTGGAGGACATCATGTTTGGTAAGGTAGAATTTCAGTGAAAAAGTGGAAGACCCTTGACGAGATGGATTGACATTGTAGCTGTAACAATGGGCTCAAACATAGCAACTATTGTGAGGATGGAGCCTTGGTGGTGCAATGGTTAAAAGGTTGGCTGCTAACCAAAAGGTAAGCAGTTCAAATCCACTAGCTGCTCCTTGGAAACTCTATGGGACAGTGCTACTCAGTCCTATAGGGTTGCTATGAGTCAGAATTAACTCAATGGCAATGTTTTTGTTTTTGTTTTTTTTGGTGGGGAATGTTTATTGTGAGGATGGTGCAGGACCAGGCAGTGTTTCATTCTGTTGTACATAGGGTCATTATAAGCTGGAAATGACTTGATGGAACCTAAAGACAACAAAATTATGTATATGTATATGTATATGTATATGTATATGTATATGTATATGTATATGTATATGTATATGTATATGTATATGTATATGTATATGTATATGTATATGTATATGTATATGTATATGTATATGTATATGTATATGTATATGTATATGTATATGTATATGTATATGTATATGTATATGTATATGTATATGTATATGTATATGTATATGTATATGTATATGTATATGTATATGTATATGTATATGTATATGTATACATACATACATATCATTAGGTATTTTTTGGTATTTTGTTTTTGTTGTTGTTAGGTGTTGTCAGGTTGACTCATAGCAGCCTTACATACAACAGAAGGAAACACTGCCTGGTCTTGTGCCATCCTCACAGTCATTGATACGTTTGAACCCATCGTTTCAGCCACTGTGTCAATCCATCTCATTGATGGTCTTCCTTTTTTGCTGACCCTCTACTTTACCAATCATGATATCCTTCCTCAAGGGGTGGTCCCTCCTAATAACATGTCCAAAGTATTTGAGATGAAGTCTTGCCATTCTAGCTTTTAAGATGTTTAAGATAGGGCAATTGTGTGTGTGTGTGTGTATGTGTGTATGTCTAAATTTGTACATATATATACATATGAATTTAGAGCAGATTTGTTTGCTTATACCAATGCTTGGAATTACTAGTTAACATATTTAAATTGTGATATGTGCATTCTTCTTTGATGCATACGTGGTATGATTAAAAATTTTTTTTATATAATTGACTGCCATGTACTTCTGTGATAGGTATGTCTATTTTTATAAGTATTTTTCTGAGATAAAAGTGTCTTAGTTTCTTAGTATTGCTGTCACACAGATACCACAGGTCTTAAATTTAAGAAATGTATTTTCTCACAGATTAGGAGGCTACAAGTCCAAATTCAGGGTGCCGGCTTTAGGGGGAGGTTCTCTCTTCATTGGATTTAAGGAATGTCCTTGTCTCCTTTGGCTTCTGTAGCCATGGTGTTCCTTGGTCCCATGGCCATTCTTATGTAGCTCTAGCCTTCTCCTTTGTACTTCTTTCTGTTCAACTGGTTCTTTTTATAATTCGGAGGTGATTAGGTTTAGGACATACATACAGGGATATGGCCTCAGTAAGATGACAAAGAAAACTCTATTCCCAAAGGGGATTACATCCACAGGTACCAAAAACCAAACCAAACCCACTATTGCCAAGTTAATTCTAACTCATAGCAACTCTAAAGGACAGAGTAGGTCTGCCCTGTAAGGTTTCCAAGGCTGTAAATCTTTTTGGAAGTAGACTGCCACATCTTTCTCCTGTAGAGCTGCTGCTGGGTTTGAACTGCTGATCCTTTTGTCAGCAGCTGAGTGCTTAACCACTGCATCACCAGGGCTCCCATCCCCAGGTATAGGAGTTAAAATTCCAACACATATTAGGGAGGGGTCACAACTGAATTGAATTGAGTTAAGGACATAACACCTTGTTTGGGAAAGGGACATCCAGAGCAACAAGAATGAAAATAATGATTAATAATAATAAAAGTGAAAAAAGAAACATGCAAATCATGGAATTTGATACCTGGCTACACTGGCTACTAGTTTACAAGCCACTTGGCTCCCAGGACTTCTGGAAGGGTCACACTGGAAAATTACAATTTATGGTGGCTCACCAGAGGAGAAAAAAAGAATAGATTTATCTACTTAATTTCCTCCTGCTCTCATTTCCCATTGGACAAGGGCAACTAATGGAAAGCTATCTCCTCAGCATTTTGTTATTGTATCTTTGGAGCCAGATCTTAATCCCTGTGGTATGTGATTTCATCAAGCTCAAAAGTGAAGTGGTCACACAGTGCCAAGAGGGAAAAATAGGTGGCCAAGGGAGTCTGCAGATGAGAATGCAGTTTGTATGCTTCCCTAATGATGCTCATATCCAACTGTGTTCTCCTACTACGTTGTGTTTATATGTATATATAAACAGAAATAGGTATATAGAGAGAGAGAATACATTTTAACTTGTGAGAACAAAGCCTTCCTCACTCTTTCCTGAAGACAAAGTTGAATCTGTCAGAATCCTCTTCATGGTGGTGGATGGCTACAATCTCATGGAAAGCTATGCAAGGGAATCTTTTACTTTAGTGAAACAAGCTTCAGTCCCCACTCTTTTATCTGATTCTGAGACATTTCCAGACATCCATCGTCTGCTGCCTCCAACACTTATCCCTTTTCTTGGGATGTACTGTTGCCAAACCACATTTTCCAACTCTGAGATTTCTTGGGACCACACTTTTCTCACAAAAAGCTTTTGTTTCCCACCAGTGGGAACTTGTTTAATGGTAAACAAAACAAAAAACAAAAGAAACATTTGTTGGTGGAAGATAGCTAGGGAATCAGGCTTACATATGAGGTAGTACATCCAGGAAGTGTGATTGGGTAAAACTTTTGTCTCTTTGGCTTTTGTACAGCTTGATAAACTGTAAAAGCATTTTTTTTTTCCTGTGTGATAGTCAGGGAGTCCTGATGAGTTTGTTTGTTTGTGTGTGTGTGTGAGTCATATTTGGAAAACCAGAAGTAACCAAAGTAACCAAACAACAGGTGCCCACAACAAATTGTGCCTCTCATAATAGTAAGGACAGACAGGCACCCACAAATCATGGCACCAGAGAACCTACCAATTTTAGTGGTAACACATATTCTCATATAACATTTCTCAAAATCCCATATTACCAGCCAAAATTTAAATGCACTCAATGACTCATCATTTTTCCATTAATGAAAACACACACACTATCAAAAAAAAAAAAAAAAAAACCTCAAAGTAGAAAATAATAAGGTCTGAAAGGGTTATTCTATATTCCTCCCATTCTTGGTGACACTTAACTGCTCTGGGCTGTTTGTCTACACTTTCATTTTCAAGGGCCTTGAGCTCTGTATAGAGCTCTGGTGATGCAGTGGTTAAGAGCTCAGCTGCTAAGCAAAAAGTCAGCCAAATCTGCCAGTCACTCATTGGAAACCTCATGGAGCAGTTCTCCTCTGTCTTATAGGGTCACTGTGAGTCAGAATTGACTTGACAGCAATGGATTTAGTTTGGTTTTTGAGCTATGAATTTATATGCTTGCATTCTGTTGTCTTTACTATTGTCGCCCATTCATTCGTGGTTTTTATTGGTCATAGAAGTATGCCCAGTAAATCCTTTGATCTCCATACTGCTCCTTGTCTTTAATGTGTAGTAGCACTGCTAATTCCTCATGTTAATCGGGACCAATCATTCCAACCAGTTACCCTCTTTGACTTCTTGGTCCACTAGAACAAGTATCACTAAAAAGTAAGACAGTAGTCACAGAGCAAGTTCTATTGAACTCTTATTCTATCCCCTGGAGGATATGTTACCCTCTGCAAACTATTACCTCTAAACTTACAGAACCCAGAGTGGAAGGCTTAGAACCCATTGCCACTGAGTTGATTCCAACTCATAAGCACCCTATAGGACAGAGAAAAACTGCCCCATTGGGTTCCAAGGAAAGCCTGGCGGATTCGAACTGACAACCTTTTGGTTAGCAGCCGTAGCTCCTAAGCTCTATGCCACCAGGGTTTCCGGAAGGCTTAGGAAAATCTAGTTATTCAAGTTACTAAGAAAGTAACATCCAACTCTACCCTGATGCCCATGTGTTTTAGACACAAAGACAGTAATTATTGGTTTAAGGGTGTTCTGATCCCTGGAGGACATTCCATAATCTCACCAAAGGTACTCCATAAGTGGCTCCTTAACTAAACATCAAATTTCTCTTCCAATGTCCTAGAAGGTCAACTGTTTCTAGGTGATGGGGTACATGGTAAAATCGATATGTCTTATGAGTATGAGCACATTGATGAAACCTCTTTGCTTTAAAATTGGTCCTGTGGTTCAAGGCAATGTTGTGTGAAATGTTTTCAATAGATGAGTAATTCTATAAGCCCATAGGTGGCTGTACTGGTGGATCATTAGGGCCAGTAATGATATATATATATATATTATAATAAGGAAGAACTACTGCCTAATCAAAGGTATAGAGGATCTGATACCATTTACCCATCACCAGCTGATTGCTAGTCTCCACAATGACTTGTGCCATCATCAGTCTATGCTGAGGGAGTTTGGTACTCAAAGTAGAAGTAGAGAGAAAACCTTAGTGATGGAAAGCCCATGCCCTTGGGCCCAAGAAATGGCCATTTTTGTTTATGGACCCATTGTACAAGTCTTGTCACTCTGAAGAGAGTCTACTGACATCCAATATAAGAGCGTACTTATAGTGGTAGACTAGTAGACATTTATATAAAGCATAAATATCTACATGAGTTCAACTCATCCCCAAAAGTCCATTTACTTATATCTTTACCAGACTTTCTTACCCCTTTCATATGACTTGTTATATTACATTTCTGACAACTGCCTAAGTCATTTCATTACTCTTCATGAGTCAGTATAGATCATCACTTCAGGCCACTTACTTTTATATACAAGTAGACTATGAATTATACTGATTAAACTTAGGTAGGAAACCCTGGTGGCTTAGTGGTTAAGTGCTACGGCTGCTAACCAAAGGGTCAGCAGTTTGAATCTGCCAGGCACTCCTTGGAAACTCTATGCGGCAGTTCTACTCTGTCCTACAGGGTTGCCATGAGTCGAAATCGACTCCACGGCACTGGGTTATACATAGGTATGGCAACTGGAAATGTTTCCTTACACCGCTGTTCTTCAAGAATGCACCTGAGGGGAACGGTTATGTAGCAGCAGTCTACTTCCAGATAGAGAGAACATATTGTGCCTACCCATTTGTGAACGAGGCCTGAGTTGTTTCATCAAATCTCAGTTAGTTATAGGTAATGCCTCATGAAGATATAGATGTGATTTAAGAAGGAGCTGGTACTGCTAAAAAGGAAGGTTACCTGGGAGTGTAGGTTCTCTGTTCACATCTTAAAAAATAAGCAATTTTAAAACCACTGGGTTCAAGGAGTAACTATCATTCCACTTACCAAAAAAAGGTGGTGTTGTTGCTGTCAGATAAATGAGAAATCCAACTATAAAATCCTATTTTGAGATCTAGCTTTCTAGAATCACTTAACTACTAATGATACTATTTCAAGAGCTCTGAGTCAGTTAAGAAAGAATTTAGGCCTAATAATTCAATTGTGAGGTGCAATCCCAGGACAATGAGAGAGAGAGAGCTAAGTAGAGCTGAGGCAAGTCATGATACATTACATTTATTACATTTATCTCAGGTAAAGAGATAAAACAAATTGTTCAACAATTCTTTTCATACAATGTATGACTATTTCTAGAAGGATTGAAAGTAAAAATGGAATCTCTGAATGTTTCACAGAAAAAAAAAAAAGAAGGGAAGCTTTATATGTAAGTGTCCTCACTTCTCCCATTTTGCATTGATTAAATATCACTTTGCAACTTTAGGTTTTATCATTTGGCCTCTTGATGGCTGCTCAAGATGTTAGTTTACATAATATATAATGTAGTGTTTTACACAAATTTGGAAAAAAAAATGGGAGGAGGCCATGCTGGGATGGTCAAAAGCTTAGGAGAAAAAGGCGTGGTCAAGGCATTTTGACAAATGACAGAACTGACTATCAATACACTAATACATAGCTTAAAAAATAGTAGGAGGCAAAATTCTGAGAAGTAGAAGAGATTACTTATCACACTTTTATTAACTATCACAAACCTGGGTTGCCTAATGTGTCAGGGTTTTAGTTACCATTTCAGAAACATAGGTGTAATGAGTAGCTGTCACTTTGATATCATTTTGAAGACTAACGTACACCTGACCCAAGTCACGGTCTTTGCAATTATTTCATATGCACGGGAAAGCCGGATGATGAGAAAAGAAGACAGAAGAATTGATGCATTTGAATTTGACGTTGGTGAAGAATATTGCTGTGGTCTGCCAGAAGAACAAACAAATTAGGCTTAGAGAAAATACAAACAGAATGCTCCTTAGAAGCAAAGATAGCAGGATTTTGGCTCACTTATTTGGGCATATCATCAGGAAAGATAAATTGCTAGAAAAGGATTTCACATTTGGTAGACAGCAAATGAAAACAAGGGAAACTGTCAGTGAGATGGACTGACACAATGAACTCAAACATACCAAAGCTTATTAAGATGGCAAAGAACCAGACAATATTTTATTCTTTTATACATAAGGATTCCATGAGTAGGAGGTGACTGTCTGGCAACTAACCACAATAACATCAGCAACGTGTGTGTGCGTGGGTTCACATAAAATACAAATTAGATGTTTTCATTTATTATTATTTCTCTCTAAAACAACTAAAACTGGCAAAGATGTAGGCTTATTTCCTAAATTATTTCATATCACAAAGATTTATTATCTACTTTTTTTATAACAAACAATTTATGTACAGTGTTGTATATCATATTATATTAATTTTCTCAATCTGTGTATCTAAGTTCATAAAGTACATTTTTTAATGTTGTGATGTTTAAGGATGCATGTCAGCTTGGCTGGGCCATTACTCTCAGTGGTTTAGCAGTTATGTAGTGATGTAATTTAGTAGTTATGCAATGATGTATTTATCCTCAGTGCTGTGATCAGCTAATTAGTTGTAAGTGTAGTTTCCTTGTGGGTGTGGCCTGTACCCAGTGTATATATGGGTGCTGTAGCAGAGATTGCTTGCTTGCTCTGGATCCTGTACCTGGGTTGTCATCACTTGACACCTGGTTCTTGGATCTTGATACAGCGGCCTGCCGTATTGCATGCTAATCTCGGGATTCACCGGCCTCTGTAGCCCATGAGCCAGTGGCCTGCTGTCTGACCTGTCAATCTTTTGTTCATCAGCCCCTGCAGCTGCGTGATTCAGGAAAACCTTCCATCCTGATGCCCAACCAAAGGACTTGGCACTTGCCAGCCTCTGTGATCAAGTGAGCCAATTCCTTGAGATAAATTTCTCTTTCTCTCAAAATATATGTATATTGGTTTTGCTTCTCTAGAGAATCCAACCTAAGACATTTGGTACTGAGAATGGTTCTAGAGAAACAAAATTGTAAAGATGAGTTTTCTAAATTGATTCTTAAGTCTGACTAGTCTTAAAGGCATTGAAACTCTGCCTCTAGTAGTAAAAAAAAAAAAAAAAAAAAGGCACTGTTAATCCATGATGTGAGGTAGCAATATTAATGTACAAAATATCACCATGAATAGATCCAGTATTAATGAAAAGCAAGGCTCTGGATGATCAAATGTTTGATACTTTTCTACAATTTTGTCAGAATGAGAATTACATAGAAGCTGGTTGGTTCCTACTACTTTCACTAAGCAATATGCTAAAAGAAAAAGATGATCTTAGGGCTTGAGAGTCACAGTTCAAGTACTGCACGAAAGATCTCAATGTTGCCACTTGTGCCCTGAAAGAAACTCTTATTTCTTATAGTAACAGAGCTGATATTGTTGAAAACAAAACCCAGAGTCTTATCATAAGAGTGTCTGAATTACAACACCAGCTCAATTTCCAACCTCAAATAGTGTCTAAAGTAAAAGTGCGGGCATTGATTGTGAACAAATGGAATCCTGAATCTTACCTATGGGCAGATAATCAAGGAGATGGGGACACTGAGCCACTAAATTTCATTGAATCCCTCCTGCCAACAGAACCAGCCCTCTTTTTCCCATCTGAAGATATTACTCCATTTTTGTCTGCTAAACCACCCACCCCAGTAAAACCATTATCTCCTAAATCCTTATCTGATAAGCATAACCCAGCTGTGTATAAAGAACCTTTGTCTGAGATATCACCTGGAGTGGCATCTGAGTCATCGCCTGACATGAAATTTGAGTCATTGCAAGGGGTATCTCTTGAGGAAGATGCCTTACAAGACATTGCTGAATGTTCCCAGGACCTACTGCTACCACACATTTTTGCTTCTAGACCTATAACTAGACTTAAGTAACTAAGAACACCAAAAGATAAATTATAAAGTGTGTTGCAGGAGGAGATATGTTACATTCCAAAAGAATTGCTTGAGTTTTTAATATATACAGCAGAAACCTGGTTATATGTGTGCGAATGGCTATTAAGTATGAATTTAGGAAAATTATAAGTCATCAAAAATGAAATAGAATGCATAAACATCAATATCTTAGGCATTAGTGAGCTAAAATGGACTGGTACTGCCCAGTTTGAATCAGAGAATCATATGGTCTACTATGCTGGGAATGACAAAATAAAGAAGAATGGTGTTGCATTCATCAACAAAAAGAATATTTCAATATCTGCCCTGAAGTACAACATTGTCAGTGATAGGACAATATCTATACACTTACAAGGAAGGCCAGTTAATGCAACTATGTTTCAATGTTATGCACTAAGTCCAACAATGAAGAATTAAAGACTTTTACCAACTTCTGCAGTCTGAAACTGTTCAGACATGCAATCAAGATGCATCGATAATTGGTGGTGATTGGAATGCCAAATTCGGAAACAAAGAAGAAGGAACAGTAGTTGGAAAATATGGCATGGTGATAGAAATGATGCTGTAGATCATATGATAGAATTTCTCAAGACCAAAAACTTCTTCACTGCAAATAAGTATTTTCAACAACATAAACAGTAACTATACACGTGGACCTCACCCGGTGGAATACACAGGAATCAAATCAACTACACCTGTGGAAACAGTTGATAGAAAAGCTCAATATCACCAGTCAGGCCAAGGCCAGTGGTCAAATGTGGAATGGACCATCAATTGTTCATATGCGAATTGAAGTTGAAGCTGAAGAAAATTAGAACAAGTCTACCAGAGCCAAACTATAACTGTGTATATATCCCATCTGAATTTACAGACCACATAAAAAGATTTGTTGCATTGAACACTAATGACTGAAGATCAGACAAGTTATGGAATACATCAAGGACATTATACATGAAGAAAGCAAACGGTCATAGAAAAAGACAGGTGTCTTAGTTATCTAGTGCTGCTATAACAGAAATATCACAAGTGGATGGTTTTAACAAAGAGAAATTTATTTTTTCACAGTCCAGTAGGCTAGAAGTCCAAATTCAAGGTGTCAGCTCCAGGCAAAGCCTTTCTCTCTCCATTGGCTCTGGAGGAAGATCCTTGTCATGAATGTTCTCCTGGACAAGGAGCTTCTCCATGAAGGAATCCTGGTTCCAAAGAATGCACTCTGCTCCCAGTGCTGCTTATTGGTGGTATGGTCCCCATGTCTCTCTATTCACTTCTCTCTTTTATATCTCAAAAGAGAAGACACAATCCAACGTTTTAGATTGAGTCCTGCCTCATTAACATAACTTCTACTAATCCCGTATCATCAATATCATAGTGATAAGATTTACAACACATAGAAAAATCACAGCAGTTGACAAACTGGTGGACAATCTCACAATACTGAAAGTCATGGCCTAGCCAAATTGATACACATATTTTTGGGGGACACAATTCAATCCATAACAACAGAAAAGAAAGAAAAGGCCACAATGGGTGTCAGAAGAGACTTTGAAACTTGCTCTTGAACAAGTGAAAGAAAGGAATAATAAAGTAAAAGAGTAGAGCAGAAGCCTTCAAAGGTCAGCTCAACAAGAGAAAGTGAACTATTATAATAAAATGTGCAAATACCTGTAGTTAGAAACCAAAAGGAAAGAACACACTCAGCATTTCTCAAGCTGAAAGAACTGAGGAAAAAATTCAAGCCTCGAGTTGTAACACTGAAGGATTTTACATGGAAAAGTTAAAGGATGCAGAAAGTATCAAAACAAGATGGAAGAAATACAGAGTCACTGTACCAAAAAGAATTGATCGACGTCCAACCATTTCAGAAGGTAGTGTAAGATCAAGAAACAATGGTACTGAAGGAAGATACTCAAGGTGTTCACGGAAAACAAGGCTCCAGGAATTGATGGAATACCAATTTAGATATACAACAAATGCAGAGCTGGAAGCGCCCACTTGTCTATGCCAAGAAATTTGGAAGACAGCAACCTGGCCAACCAACTGGAAGAGATCCATTTTTGTGCTCATTCCAAGGAAAGGAGATTCAATAGAATGTAGAAATTATTGAAAAATATCATTAATATCAAACACAAGAAAAATTTTGCTGAAGGACATTCAAAAGTGGTTGTAGCAATACATTGACAGGGAGCTGTCAGAAATTCAAGTTGGATTCAGAAGAGGAAGCGGAACCAGGGATATCATTGCTGATGTCAGATAGATCTTGGCTGAAAGCAAAAAATATCAGAAGGATGTTTATTTGTGTTTTATTGACTATGCAAAGGCATTTGACTGTGTCGAATATAACAAATTATAGCATTGCAAAGAATGAGAATTCCAGAACACTTAATTGTGCTCCTGTTTAACCTGTACATAGACTGGAGAGATAGTCCTTTGAACAGAGAAAGAGGATATTGCCTGGTTTAAAGTCAGAAAATCTGTGTGGCAGGGTTACGTCCTTTCCCCATGCTTACTCAACCTGTATGCTGAACAAATAATCCTAGAAGCTGGACTACATGAAGAAGAATGCAGTATTAGGATTGGAGGAAGACTCATTAACAACCTGCAATATATAGATGACATAACCTTACTTGCTGAAAGTGAAGAGAACTTGAAGCACTCGGTATGGACTACACCTCAACATAAAGAAAACAAAAATCTGCAAACAAGACCAATAAGCAATTTCATGATAAACACATAAAATATTTAAGTTGTCAGGAATTTCACTCTAGTGGGTACACAATTAATGCCCATGGAAGCAGCAATCAAGATATAAACAGACACATTGCATTGGGCAAATCTGCTGCAAAAGACCTGTTTAAAACTTTAAAAAGCAAAGATGTCACTTTAAGGACTAAGGTTCACCTGATCCAAGCCATGGTGCTTTGAGTTACCTCATATACACATGAAAGCTGGACAATGAATAAGGAAGACCTAAGAAGAATTGATGCCTTTGAATTACGGTGTTGGTGAAGAATACTGAATATACCACAGACTGCCATAAGAACAAACAAATCTGTCTTGGAAAAAGTACAGCCAGGATGTTCCTTAGAAGCAAGGATGGTGAGACTGTTTCACATAATTCGGGTGTGTTATTGGGGGGACTAGTCATTGGAGAAAGTCGTAATGCTCGATAAAGTAGAGAGAGGGCCAGTGAAAAAGAGGAAGACCCTCAACGAGACAGATTGCTACAGTGGCTGCAATGATGGACTCAAAAGAGGGCAGCAACAGCATTACGGTCTCTTTCTGGGACCTCCTTAAAGGACAGTTGTGAATAGAAATCCTCCCAATGATTGTTCACTTTGCTTGGAAGGAGAAATGGCCAGATGTGAGATGTGAGATTCATGGCCTGTGGCAAACGTTTTGGCTGAATGGTTGGTCAGGGTCACAGAAGGATCATGATTAGAAAACTGGTGACAGGGAGGTATGGGGAAGAGGTATGTGGATAGACCTCTCTGAATAGACCAAAGAAATGAAGATAGTTGTGTTTCCTGTGACTGCTCATCAAAGGATGATCTCAGCAAAGGAGAATTTTAACAATCAAGTGGATATGATGATGTGTTCTCTGGAAACCAGTCATCCTCTTTCCCCAGCCACTCCTGTCACTCACCAATAGGCTCATGAACAAAGTAGCCATGGTGGCAGGGATGGAGATTATGCATGGGCTCAGCAACACAGACTTCTACTCACTAAGGCTGACTTAGTCACAGCTGCTGCTGAGTGCCCAATCTGCCAGCAACAGAGATCAACACTGAGTCCCTGATATGGTACTATTTCTTGAGTTGATCAACCAGCAACCTGGTGGCATGTTGATTACATTGCACTGCTTCCATCATGGAAAGGGCAGTGGTTTGTTCTTGCTGGAAAAGACACTTACTCTGGATATCTATTTTACTTCCCTGCACAAAATGCTTCTGCCAAATCTACCATCCGTGGACTTAGAAAATACTTTATGCACCATCATCATATCCCACACAGCATTGTCTCAGATCAAGGGGTCACTTCACAGCAAAAGAAGTGCTGCAGTGGGCCCATGTTCATGGATTTCACTGGTTTTACTGTGATCCCCATTACACTGCAGGAGCTGGCTTCATAGTACAATGGAGTGACCTTCTAAAAACACAATTAAGGTGCCAGCTAGGTGGCAATACCTTGTAGGGTGGGGGCAATATACTCCAGGAGGATGTATATGCTCTAAACCAGTGTCCAATATATGGTGATATTTCTCCCATAGCCAGGATTCATGGGTCCAGGAAACAAGGAGTGGAAATGGAAATGGAACCACTCACTATTACCCCTAGTGATGCACTCACAAAACTTTTGCTTCCTGTCCCCTCGATCGTATGCTCTTTGGGTCTAGATGTCTTAGTTCCAAAGGGAGGAATACTCCCACTAGGAATCACAACACTGATTCCATTGAACTGGAAGTTAAGAGTACCATCTGACCACTCTGGGTTCCTCATGCCTCTAGATCAATAGGCAAAGGACAGAGTTACTGTATTGGCAGTTTTGATTCATCCCAATTACCAAGAGGAAATCAGACTGATATTACATAATAGAGGTAAAGAAGAGTATGTCTGCAATACAGGAGATCTGTTAGGACATCTCTTAAAGCTACCATGCCCTGTCATTAAAGTCAGTGGAAAACTACAGAAATCCAAATCCAACATGACCACTAATGGCCCAGACCCTTCAGGAATGAAGGTTTGGTTCACAGCACCAGGTAAAGAACTATGACCAGCTGAGGTACTTGAGGAGGGCACAGGGAATAGGGAAATGGGTCGTATAAATAGGTAGT
Organism: Elephas maximus indicus; assembly: GCF_024166365.1. Classification (NCBI taxonomy): domain Eukaryota; kingdom Metazoa; phylum Chordata; class Mammalia; order Proboscidea; family Elephantidae; genus Elephas; species Elephas maximus. The sequence goes on from NC_064823.1 coordinate 13,012,109, forward strand.
TGTAATTACCAATTACAACCACATGACCAGTTGCAAAAATGAGAGCTGTAATTGTTGTATTTCTTCCATGTGTGTGCATCAAGTATTTTTGTTTTCTTCTTTTATATAAGATGTAAATTGAGCTAGTGCATTTTTTGTTGTATGCATGGTAGTTGTATCATGTTAGGCACAGGTATTACTTTGTAATTGTCTTTATTCAGAGATTATATATGGTTTATGGAGATGTGTAGAGGTGCCAAGTTAACAAGGGGTAGACTGTGATGGTTAAAGTGTGTGTCAACTTGGCTCGGCCATGATTCTCACTGTTTTGGTAGTTACGTAATGATGTAATTTAGCAGTTATGTGATGATGGAGTCCTCCTCCATGATGTAATCTGATCTGATCAACGAATCAGTTATAAGGGGAATTTCCTAAGAGGTGTGGCCTGCATCCAGTATATATTTGGACACTCCGGGAAAGCTCAATTGCTTGCTCTGGATCCTGCATCCTATTCATCATCATCTGACCTCTGGTTCTTGGGACTTGATCCAGCGGCCTGCCGTTTTGCCTGCCTATCTTTGTATTCATTGGCCTCCACAGCCTGTCAGACAGCAGCCTACCATCTGACCTGCCTATCATGGATTCCTCAGCCCCTGCAGCTACATAAGTCAAGAGGAGCCGCCAACATGACACCTGACCCACTAACTTGGGGCTTGTGGGTCTATACACTGCCTGAGTCACTTTCTTGAGATAAATCTCTCTCTCTCTCTATATATATACATGTGTGTCTCACTGGTTTTGCTTCTCCAGAAAACCTAGCCTAAGACAAATGTCTTTGTCATTTGCATTATTAGTAATGGAAATTTGAGTGTCTTCTTTCTATCCTTTCTGCTTCCAAATAAAGCATTATTCCCTTAGGAACATTCTTCTCATTTATTGATGTCAGAAGCTCCACCAGATAGAATCTCTTAAAGCATCACTTCAATGCAGAATTCCAAATTAGTATCTAGGATTCAAGTCTATTATTCTATTTTTTTTCTACACAAAGATGACTTATTCCTACTCTACTAGAGGAGCACTGGGAAGTCATGTGTTGTAAGATAGACTTAATTTGTAAATATTTTAATGATATTATTCTTAAAGTTTAGAGATCATGTTTTTATATTTGAAATGACACTTTTCTACTCTGGGGATATAATGATGGCATATATTTTCATCAATCACTTAAATGTATTATCCAAAAAATGTTTAATAGTTACTACAAAAAATTATTACAATTGAGTACATTTAAATTGTGCGATTGAGACTTTAATGGTAACATTCTAAATAAGAAGTAACAAGTATGCTAGCTACATTTTATTTACTTGAAGGCATTCAATATTTATACTATTTATTGTAGATCGATATGGATTGGGAATATTATTATTTTAGAAATCCCACAGGGATAAAATTATGACTGAATATGCATAAACACACATATTCACTAATACCGATGTATGTGTGCACACGTGTGTATTTATATGCATTAAAATCAAAGCCTTTGGTCTCATTTTCTTATTAAAATATAAACTTACTCTCCCCAACAGAAACTATAGCTGACCAACTTTGAAAACTAATTTATTAATTTGCATCCTCAAAAATGGGTGAAAAAGGAGCTAGAAATGGTAGGAATTAAATTATTGTATATTAGAAAGTTAAAAACTTTTAAAGTGTTTATTTCTTTTATCTTGGAGCAATGGTCCTCAACATAGAGGGAAGAAGTGTTTTTTCCGAGGGATAGTTGGCAATGTTGCCAGATACTTTTGTTTTCAGAACTTGTTGTAGGGTATTACTGGGATCTACTGATAGAGTCCACTGATGATACTAAACAGATACCCTACGATGGACTGGACAGTCCTCCCACAAAGAAAAAAAAAAATATATATATATATATTTCACCCAAGATATCCATGGCACTGAGGTTGAGAGATAATAATATGGCAGTTGGAATGTGCGAAGATTACACTTAAATATTTTTTAAAACAATTATGTGCAATACTCATTTTTAAGTTGTTTGTAATTAACAGCCTCTTGTTTCTCTACAGCTTAGGTTAAAAAATGTACTATAGATGCAACTGCTGGCTTGACATCCAGCCAAACAGCAGGAAGACAATGAAATCTCTAGAAAATAGAAAAGTCTAGGAATGACAAAAAGTCTTGGAAGAGAATTCAGCCTTTTCAATGTCTGTGGAATGGTCATTTATTCATTCACAGATGTAAAGGTCAGTGTGATCTCAGCATATTTATATTCATGAGCCAGAAAAATGGAAGGACCAAAGTAATAAAACAGGGACCGTATGGAAGAAGATGACTTCCATTTTACTTCATTAGAATTTTCAAATGCCAGTCCTTCACTTTGCAAATATTTGAAAGAGAAAAATGTAAAATATTACCTTATGATAGCAATAAAGAAGATGCATATTTACATAAGTTGCATAGTCTTAAAATCACTGAACTGCCAACTAAATTTGGAAATCTACATAAGTAACTACCATCTAAACAAAACAAACAAAAAACCAAACCCACTGCCATTGAGTCGATTCTGACTCATAGCAACCCTATAGGAGAGAATAGAACGACCCAGAGGTTGTCCGATGCTATAAATCTTTATGGAAGCAGACTCCACATCTTTCTCCTGGGGAGTGGCAAGGAGGTTTGAACCACTGACCGTTTGGTTTGAAGCTGAGCTCTTTAACAACTGCTCCACCAGGGCTTCTAACTAAAAAATATATAAAAAAAAAAAATACCAAAAAATAAATGAAAGTTGTTTATATAATCTTGATAACTTTCTAACTTTTCTAGTTATAATAATGTTGTTGTTAGCTGTCATTGAGTCCAGTTTGACTCATAGTGATTCTATGTACAACAGAACAAAACACTGCCTGGTCCTGTGCCATCCTTAGGATCATTGTTCTCCTTGAGCCCATTGTTGCAGCCACTATGTCAATCCATCAAATTGAGGGTCTTCCTCTTTCTCCCTGACTCTCTACTTTACCAAACAGGATGCTCTTCTCCACAGACTGATCCCTCCTGATAACATGTCCAAAGTATGTGAGATGAAGTGTCGCCATACTCGTTTCTAAGGTGTAAGAAAACCGAAAGAGAAGGACACACTCAGCCTTGCTCAAGCTGAAAGAACTGAAGAAAAAATTTAAGCCTCAAGTTGCAATAGTGAAGGATTCTACAAGGGAAGTACTGAACAACACAGGAAGCATCAAAAGTAGATGCAAGGAATATATAGAGCCACTTTCCAAAAGAGAATTGGTCTACATTCAATCATTTCAGGAGGCAGTATATGATCAAGAACAGATGGTATACTAATACAGGGAGCAAAATAAACATTTTTAAATCATATTCTTTTTCTTTCATGAAAGTAAGCTATCACAGAGTTTTAAATCTTATAACCTTCTTTTTCTTAAAATATTCTCTCCTTAGAAGAAGCAAATAACCCAAATAAGAAACGAGATGGGTGATATTACAACACACCCAACTGAAATTAAAAGAATCATTATCAGATTACTATGAAAAACTGTACTCAAACAAATTTGAAAACCTAGAAGAAATGCATGATTTCCTAGAAACACACTACCTACCTAAACTAACACAAACAGAGGTAGAACAACTAAACAGACCCACAACAAAAGAAGAGATTGAAAAGGTAATCACAAAACTCCCGACAAAAAAAAGCCCTTGCCCGGACAGCTTCACTGCAGAGTTCTACCAAACATTCAGAGAAGAGTTAACAACACTACTACTAAAGGTATTTCAGAGCATAGAAGAGGATGGAATACTACCAAACTCATTCTATGAAGCCACCATATCCCTGATACCAAAACCAGGTAAAGACACCACAAGAAAAGAAAATTATCGACCTAGATCCCTCAAGAATGTAGATGCAAAAATCCTCAACAAAATTCTAGCCAATAGAATTCAACAACATATCAAAAAAATAATTCACCATGACCAAGTGGGATTCATATCAGGTACGCAGGGATGGTTCAACATTAGAAAAACAATTAATGTAATGCACCACATAAATAAAACAAAAGACAAGAATCACATGATTTTATCAATTGCTGCAGAAAAGGCATGTGACAAAGTTCAACACTCATTCATGATAAAAACTCTCAGCAAAATAGGAATTGAAGGAAACTCCTCAACATAATAAAGGGCATTTATACAAAGCCAACATCACCCTAAATGGAGAGAGCCTGAAAACATTCCCATTGAGATCAGGAACTAGACTAGGAAGCTCTTTATCACCACTCTTATTCAACATTGTGCTGGAAGTCCTAGCCAGAGCAATTAGGCTAGATAAAGAAATAAAGGGCGTCCAGATTGGCAAGGAAGAAGTCAAAGTATCTCTATTTGCAGATGACATGATCTTATACACAGAAAACCCTAAGGAATCCTCCAGAAAACTACTGAAACTGATAGAAGAGTTCAGCAGAGTATCGGAATACAAGATAAACATACAAAAATCAATTGGATTCTTCTGCACCAACAGAAAGAATACTGAAGAGGAAATCAGTAAATCAATGCCATTTACAGTAGCCCCCAAGAAGATAAAATACTTAGGAATAAATCTTACCAGAGATGTAAAAGACTTATACAAAGAAAACTACAGTACACTTCTGCAAGAAACCAAAAGAGACTTACATAAGTGGAAGAACATACCTTGCTCTTGGATAGGAAGACTTAACAGTATAAAAATGTCTATTCTACCAAAAGTGATCTACACATTTAATGCAATTCTGATCCAAATCCCAATGACATTCTTTAAGGAGATGGAAAAACAAATCACCAACTTCATATGGAAGGGAAAGAGGCCCCGGATAAATAAGACATCACTGAAAAAGAAGAACAAAGTGGGAGGCCTTACTTTACCTCATTTTAGAACCTATTATACCGCCTCATTAGTCAAAACAGCCCGGTACTGGTACAACAACAGATATATGGACCAATGGAATAGAATTGAGAATCCAGCCATAAATGCATCCGCATATGAGCAGTTGATATTTGACAAAGGCCCCTAAACAGTTAATGGGGAAAAGACAGTCTTTTTAACAAATGGTGCTGGCATAACTAGATATCCATCTGCAAAAAAATGAAACAAGATCCATACCTCACTCCATGCATAAAAACTAACTCAAAATGGATCAAAGACTTCAATATAAAACCTAAAACGGTAAAGATCATGGAAGAAAAAAATAGCAACAACATTAGGAGCTCTAATACATGGCATAAACAGTATACAAAACATTATAAAGAACGTAGAAGAAAAACTAGATAACTGGGAGCTCCTAAAAATCAAACACCTATGCTCATCTAAAGACTTCACCAAAAGAGTAAAAAGACTACCTACAGACTGGGAAAAAGTTTTTAGCTGTGACTTTTCTGATCAGAACCTGATCTCTAAAATCTACATGATACTGCGAAAACTCAACTGCAAAAAGACAAATAACCTAATTAAAAAATGGGCCAAAGATATGAATAGACACTTCACTAAAGAAGACATTCAGGTAGCTAACAGATATATGAGGAAATGTTCACTATCATTAGCTATTAGAGAAATGCAGATCAAAACTACAATGAGATTTCATCTCACTCCAACAAGGCTGGCATTAATCCAAAAAACACAAAATAATAAATGGTGGAGAGGCTGTGGAGAGAGTGGAACACTTATACACTGCTGGTGGGAATTGAAAATGGTACAACCACTTTGGAAATCAATTTGGCACTTCCTTAAAAAGCTAGAAATAGAACTACCGTACGATCCAGAAATCCCACTCCTTGGAATATATCCTAGAGAAATAAGAGCCTTTACATGAACAGATATATGCACACCCATGTTTATTGCAGCACTGTTTACAACAGCAAAAAGATGGAAGTAACCAAGGTGCCCATCAATGGATGAATGGATAAATTATGGTATATTCACACAATGGGATACTATACACCAATAAAGAACAGTGAGGAATCTGTGAAACATTTCATAACATGGAGGAACCTGGAAGGCATTATGCTGAGTGAAATTAGTCAGTTGCAAAAGGACGAATATTGTATAAGACCACTATTATAAGAACTTGAGAAATAGTTTAAACTGAGAAGAAGACATTCTTTTGTGGTTACGAGAGGAGGGAGGGAGGGAGGGTGGGAAAGGGGCGTTCACTATGAGATAGTAGGTAAGAATGGCTTTAGGTGAAGGGAAAGACAGCACACAATTCAGGCGAGGTCAGCACAATTGGACTAAACCAAAAGCAAGGTAGTTTCCTGAATAAACTGAATGCTTTGAAGGCCAGCGTAGCAGGGGCAGGGGTCTGGGGACCATGGTTTCAGGGGACATCTAAGTAATTGGCATAATAAAATCTATTAAAAAAAAAAAAGTTCTCTCCTTAGAATGCCAAAAAAGAGTAATGAGATGTAAGTAATACAATATAACACAGAGTCAAACCAGTAACGAAATAAGCACAGAAAGGTAGTAAAAAAATTAATTAATTTTTATAGTTGTTTTAAGATTTCAACCTTACATGGTTATTTTCAGAGCTACGTGTACATGTTATGATAACACAATGTAAAGGAGCAGATGGTCTCTCTTAAAGCGTATGATCTGCATATAGGCTCAGTATAATTTTACTAATATCCACATAACAAAACCCTTCATAACTAACAGAAATTTAAATATAGTCCAACTAGAGACACACAAAAGCACTTATTTCTCAAACAATTAATTCTAAAATTACATTTCTTACCTACCTCTAATTGCTTCAGCCAGGACATCAGAGATACACAGTTCAATTATCACATCCAAGGTTCAAAATAAAATGCTGGCATGATTTTTTTTTCCCTGCAAAAATAATAATTATCTGCTGGCACTCATTACTGCAAGACCTAAGAGAATGAAAAATCCAATAAATGTACTATCTATCCAGATACTAAACAAGGCAGTTGATTTCTGTGAACATAGGAACTTAGTTTTAACATTCTCGTACTCAATGCTGAAGGAAATAAAGTGAAAATATTGTATTGTGTCTACATTGTACCACTTTGAACACATTTTATAAATATCAGAGAAAGACCCTTACAGATATTACTTTAGTCATTTTTAGATATTTGCATCATTAATTTTGACTAACATCCCAGAATTCTGCCCAAGGCTGACTTGATGTTATCATGATCAGGTGGAGTTTTTTTTTTTAATCATGTGAAACAATTTCCTCTCCAATCAAAAGATTCCTTAGAAGATAGATGGCAGAATAATCTATAGTGATGTTGATAGTCTTCTTATAAGGCCCATTCTCTCGAAGACCACGTACAAAGAAATCAATAAGCATATTCCTGTCTCGATGTCCCACATGGCTTGTGGGAAATCCCTCTGGTGTTGCGAATACCCTCTGTGCTATATAAAAACAGTATTTGACTAAGAAGCTGACACAGAGAATTTATGTTCTGCTCTGCTGGCTGTGTAACCTTGGGAAAATTCCGTGAGATCTAGCTAGTCTTCTCAAAATTTAGTGTGCAAACAGATCACCTGAAGACCTTGTTTAAGTACAGGTTCTGATTCCAGAGGTCTGGGGTCAGGACTGAGATTGCGTATTTTCAACAACTCCCCATTGAGGTTGCTGGTCCTTGATGCTGATGTTGTTAGTTGGCACATCGTGCTTCATTAGAAAATTTTAAGGTACTCATGTGTTAATGGGGAGATTATATTAATTGCCTTTTTGTTAGAAAAAATAAATTATGAAATACATATAAAGTTCTTAGCACAGTGTCTAAAACACAGGGACAATAATAATTGTAAACTGTCAGCTAGATAACTATCATTCACTTTGACAAGAGTATACGAATAAAAAATATGAATGGGGATGCAATTTAAGAATAACTACTGATGCTGTTAAGATTTTGTGAATATGTTCTCTCTCCTCTTTTCCTGTTTATTTTATCTGTTGTTCTCCATTATTGTTATTTTACATTTTAACTGAACATTTTTCTTCTCTTCATTATGTATTATTTTTCAAGAAAGCCTAGCTAGTATAAGGAAACATCGATTCTTTCCTGTTCTTATGACATGTGTTATTCAAAGTGTTATCATTCTATTTCTGCTTGTCATATGAACACCTACTCTGCCTTTTTAAAACCTCCTGTCATGGTATACACAGATACTTCTTGATTTTTTTTTTTTGGTGCCAGTAAATTTTCACCATGTGGATCAGAAAGGGTGTGAGTTGGTTACTAGGTTTAATAAGATTTAGCATTCTCGCTATCAAATTCGGTGTCATGGATTTTTATGAAACCAACTCTATGACATGTACAATTTTGTGAATTTGCATTCATTTTCCACTGATGAGTAAAAATTACTAAAAAACTTGGCAGCTTAAAAAATACTAATTTATTCTCTCACAGTTTTATGGGTTAAAAGTTCAGTTGGGCTCAGATCTAGGTTTTTCGCAAGGTTGAAATCAAGGTATTTTGCCTAGCTAGGTTCTTATCTGGAGGCTCTGGGAAGCATGCACTTCCAAGCTCATTCTGGTTGTTGGCAGAATCGTGTTCCTTACAGGTGTAGGTCTGAGGTCCCTGTGTCCTTGCTGTCAGCTGGGGACTACTCCCTGCTTCTAGAAGGTTCTTGCATTTTATCTTATATGCCAACCTTTATTTCAAAGCCAGCAACGGAATATCCCATGCCAAACTTTCCTCATGCTTTGAATATCCCTGACTTTTCCTTCTGCTACTACTTGGAGGAAATGCTCTCCTTTTGAAATGTCCATCCGATTGGGTCAGAATCACGGAGATCATTTCTGTGTTGTAGTCAAATGACTGAAAATTTAAATTTCATCAGTAAAATTCCTTCTCAACAATATCAGTTAACAATAGTGCTTGATGGAATAATCAAAGGGAAGGAAATCTCAGAACATTTTTAGAATTCTACCTACCATTTATTTATCTACCATATATCCTCTTTACCCAAGAAAACTGTGATGTTGTCTTAATCCGTTTAATATTTTGATTTTTTTCTTTAGTTTCTATGCTTCTTTCCTAGATGATAAAAAAAAAAAAAAAACTACTTAGAATGACCCACCTTTTATGTATTTCCAGAATACATTTTCTTTTTTCTCTTACTCTTTTTTTTTTTTTTTGGCTTTTTTGTTCACATTTAACTTCGTAACACTTGTGACTTTAGTCTACTTTCTCATTATTATCTTAAAGAACACAGGAATTGTACCTTATTTTTAGAAAATTCAGATAACCTTTGTAGGAAGGAGAAGGGTTATACACTTTAAAAAGTTTCTGTGACACAATTTCCTCTGAATTTTTTGTCATCTTCCCACTAGTCAGCCTCTGACTACAAGTCGCAGTTCCTTAAGCCTATTCAGAATTTGCAGCCTGAGGCGGCACATTCCGATTCATCTTAAGAACTCTTTAACACTGCTTATTGATTTTAATGCTTTTCAAAATTATTTGAAGAACTTGTTAAAAATGTAGATTATTTGGCTTGACTCCAGAAAAAAAGATTCAGATTAGTAGGTCTACAGTGAAGAGAATGAAAGCATATCTGATGCTAGTGCAAGTGATAATGTTGATGCTCAGGCCTCAACGAGTGTTGGCTGGCTTGTGTGTCACACACACACACACACACACACACATTCATACAACACCAGAACACAAACATACACCCACATCAGGAGATTTACATTTGGAAGGAGATTACACATCATTCATTTCGTCTATATAAATTAACCTTTGTAAGTTTCTAGTCTAAGATGTGCCTGAGTTCTCAGATGAAATTATAGTTTTGTTTGAGGTATTCTGCTTTGCCAGCTTCCTCAACCAGCTGCATGGGACTTTTGTTCTGATCCCTGAAGGCAGGATTGTAGACCACACAATTATGATCAACTCTTATTCAGCCCCTGTTATAGCAGGTGCCAGCAGTTTGTGAACAGCAGCGGTTAGCCAAAAAAAAAAAAAAAAAAAATTAGCCAGTACCTTATAAAACATCACAAGGGTTATCAAGCAAAAATGTATAGAACCTCAGAAGAACTTAGGTGCATTTTAATAGCTATTTAAGCCCTATCCAGGTTTTTATATTTTTTCTTTTATTTTATTGTAAATAATTTATTTGTGAAGTATATATCTGAGCATATAAAATTGAATCTAATTTTCTTTTATAAGGTGAGCATTTAATACACTCACTTTTATTGTAACTACTCCTAAGAGTTAGATTTATTCACCCAGCACATCTTGTTCTGCTTTTCAGCTTAATACGCTCCTAGTTTTCCCTCCTTTATTTCCTTCTTTTGAAATTATATATTTTTCTTCAATTTCTTCCACTCACTTTTGGTCTTTTGAATTTCTAGTATCCAGCAGAAAAAAATAGTTGGAGTTCAACAAGCATTTTTACACAAATTAGTGAATACATAGTGTAATGATTAGTTATAAAACATACTTTGACTTTTTGCTGCATGAACTTCTATTTTTTTAACTCATCAAACTATTCAATGCACTACTTTCCTGGCAAGTCTACAGGTCAAAAATAAGTCATTGCATCAATACAGAATTGCATCATTACTGAATAGTTATGTTGTTGCTGTTGTTAGGTGCTGTCAAGTGGGTTCTGTCTCGCAGCAGCCTATGTTCAACAGAAGGAAACACTGCCTGATCCCTGAGCCATCCTCACAATAGTTGCTACTTTCGAGCTCATTGTTGCAGCCACTGTGTCAGTCCTTCTCAATGAGGGTTTTTCACTTTTCTATGACGCTCCCTGGTGTCACAGTGGTTAAGAGCTACAGTTAATAACCAATAGGTCAGCAGTTTGTATCCACCAGCCGCTCCTTGGAGGCCCTATGGAGCAGTTCTGCTCTGTCCTATAGGGTCACTATGGGTCAAAGTCAACTGGGTGGCTATGGGTTTGGTTTGGTTTTGGCTCTACTTTACCAAGCATGATGTCCTTATTTAGGAACTGGTCCCTACCGATAACATGTCCACATAAAGTGAGAGGAAGTCTCGCCATCCTTGCTTACAAGGAGAATTTTGGTTATACAACTTCCAGAACAGATTTGTTCGTTCTTCTGGCAATCCATGGTATATTCAATATTCTTCACCAGCACCGTAATTCAAAGGCATAATTCTTCTTTGGTCTTCCTTATTCATTCTCCAGCTTTTTCATGCATACGAGGCAACTGAAAATACTACAGTTTAGATCAGGTGCACCTTAGCCCTCAAAATGACATCTTCACTTTTTAACACTTTAAAGAGGTCTTTTCGAGCAAATTAGATTTATTGACTACTACTTCCATGGGCAGTGATTGTGGATCCAAGTGAAATGAAATCCCTGACAGCTTCAGTATTGCCTCCATTTATTATGTTGTTGTTTATTGGTACAGTTGTGCAGATTTTTGTTTTCTTTATGGTGTAATCCATACCGAAGCCTATAGTCTTTGATCTTCATCAGTAAGTGCTTCAAGTCCTCTTCCCTCACAGCAAGCAAGGTTGTGTCATCTGCATATTACAGGTTGTTAATAACTCTTCCTCCAATCCTGATGTCATGTTTTTCATGGAGTCTGGCTTCTAGGATTATTTGCTCAGCATACAAATTGAATATATATGGTGAAAGGATACCATTCTAAAGCACCTTTCCTGTCTTTAAACCACGCAGTAACCCCTTGTTCTCTTCAAACAACTGCCATTTGGTCAATATACAGACTCTGCATGAGCACAATTAAGTGTTCTGGAAATTTAAAATTTAAGTATCAGAAATTTGAAATACTTTATCTCATTACAATGAGACGTTATTTTTTTTTCTTCTCGTAATATTTTGAAATTCGATAAAAATGTTTTAATGCAATTACTTTTTGTTTATATGCTTTGTTTTATTTGGGGACAGTAATTTGTTTTATATATATTTTTGGCATGTAATACAATGGAGGAAATCAGCTTACTTGTGCTAAACTTTTCTACAGTGTTCCTGGACTTGCAAATATCTTGTTTTGTTGCTGAAGTTTTGTCCTGCAAATACATGTGGTGTGTTTTCTCTGCTATATGCTTTCAAATCTTTGACAATTTTTTTCAAAAAAAAAATCGTCAACACGGGGAAAATAATCAGTTTCTGTTACTCTCTAATATTTAAAAATGCTGATTATTTTTCCAAGGTATATTTTAATGGTCAATTTTCCTATTTATATATCCCTCGCATATTTTTACATTTATAAGAGCCTGAAGTCTTTGTTTTCCAAATGCTCAAAGTATATTAAAAGTACCTAATATAGTGCTAAGTTTAAAGAATACTAATTTCCTTTCCTAAGTCCGTTGTTCAGGTAATTTATGTATATAAGCACAAAGTTCCTAATGTTGTTTTCAGTAACATATTAGAACAAAATACTTCATTAAGAAGTTTAAACTTCAGTGAGATATGTAAATATTAATTCTCCTATGAAGTATTTAATAATCAGATAAATTTTTAATCAAAATACTCAGCTCTCTTTAGTGTGTGAAATCTTCCCCTTTTATTGTGTGTGTACATGTGTGTCTGTGAGAGGAGAGAACTTACTGAAGAAAAAGTTTTTGTCTTGTTGGTTTTTCCCTGCTTCTAGATCTCTGAGCTGAGCTAAAGCCCAGTATTCTCCATGATTTTTTGTGCCATCAACTATTAGCATCTGGTAAGACTCTTGACATCATGATTATATTACTTTGGCATTCCTGCATATACCAAGGAAGAAACAGGGAATGGAAAAGAGAATGCATCTTGAACTACTTGTATTTTCTAAGTTATCTATTTACTAAAAGTAAATATGGAGAAATGATAAAGATAAATTAAAATCTAAGTTGATTACCAAAAAGGCATATACGGTAGTATTGTACACAGTTTTTATTTGTTTAGGTCTTTCACAATCTATGCAAGACCTGTTGTTGTTGGATGCATTCAAGCAGATTCCTCATAGCAGTTCCATGTGACAGAATAGAACTACTCCCTAGGATTTTCTTGGCTATAATCTTTTCAGAAGCAGATTGCCAGGTCTCTCTCTGGCAGAGATTGGGTGGATTTGAATAACTAACCCTTCAGTTAGCAGTCGAGTGCTTAGCTGTTATACAATCAGATCTCCTTATGTAAGACCTTCTATTTTACAAACAAAATATGACACGTCCTATCATCATGCAAATAATGGAAAATGATCAGGTGGCTCATTTATTATACTTGAGCATCATTAATTGGGGGAAATTTGCTGATACAGATCTTTACTGTCTCCTCACATTCTGGCACGAAACCTAGTAAATCGAAAGAACTAGATGTTAGACTGCAGAAGGACATAGCTCTAGACTGGGGATTTAAAAATGCATGATTAAGGAATCACACACACTTCACACATTGTAAATAGATATTCATATAACTATAATGTGGTGGAAAATTGGCTTCTATAACCTTGAAACCTATGGCTGGTTATTGAAGCCAAGGGTATAGGTCTTGCAATTGATTGGTTTTGTTTGTCGTAAGAACTGGGCCTTAGCTCTATTCTGTGGAGTTTCAGAGAAAGCTAGTTCCTCTTTTGAGAGGAAAACGTACAGTGCATCAGTCTTACACGAAATATTTTTTTACCTCAACATCAATATTCAAGAAACATAATGGGGTAATTATAACACTAAAAAAGAGATTGAGAAACAAAAGACTATCAATGGGCCCAAACTTGGATTCATTATAAATGAAGGTTATATTGAGTGTTGAGGGATTTAGTCAAAAAAGGTTTATAAAATTGAAGAGGTAATAGGCATCAGGGAGTTATATTGAGCTAGATATGAGAAATATAGAAAAGGAAAAAAAGTCAATTATTATAGAAAAAAGAGGAAGCTGAAAATGAATTGAAGAAAAAAATAGAGAAATACTATGGTAAAAAAAAAGTTTGTATCACCCTCAAATTTTTGGATATCAATGAAGTATTACAGTAAATATAATTCTTATGGCTGGAAATCTGCCAGTAGTACCTAAACTTCAGGCAAAGACAGACTTATTGATTTCAAACCACAACACTTACTTAGAGCAACTAGAAAAAGGCAAGAAGAATGTAAAATCTGCTCTTTAACGGGATTAGAGCTACCAATACAACAAAGACTTGCTGAATAAGATTCTGGTGAGAAAAGAAAGTCAGAAGGGCAAGATATTATTTGGCATGTATTTCCTGTTATGTAATTTTCAATTCGAAAGCAGCTAGGAGGCTGAGAATCTGAGCAGGAATTTCTCACAGATCTAAGGATCGGAGGAAAAGGGGAGAAACAACAATTCAGACGGCATGAGGAAGATGGTCCCAGGGAAACATTCCAGGCTTTCAGTTAAGAAACGAAGCGTAAAGGTAAATTGAAAATAAAACAGGAAGAGCAAAGGCTAAAATTTAGATTGAAGTAAATGCAATACCTAGATTAACTGGATTGTCAAAAACAAAGCAAGTCCTCTTCAAGAAAATAACACTTCCTCCATAGAATTAAATTATTGCCTTTTTTAATATATAAAATATGGCCCTCAATAAAAATGACACAGTGAACAAAATACAAAATTGATAGAAAACCAAGAGAAGAATAAAGAAAATAGAAGCCAAGTCTCAGGATATTGAAATATAGACCTTAAATACACGGATAGATGGCTATCGTCTAGTTAAATCCCATGCATGGCAACCTTATGTAAACACAATGAAGCATGTTGTTGTTGTTAGGTGCCTTTGAGTTGGTTCTGACTCACAGCAATCCTGTGTACAGCAGAACAAAACACTGCCTGGTCTGCTTTATCCTCACAATCATTGTTACGCTTGAGCCCAGTGTTGCAGCCCTGTGTCAATCCATCTTGTTGAGGGCCTTTTCTCTGGCCCTCATCCTTACCAAGTATGATGTCCTTCTCCGGGGACTGATCCCTCCTGATAGCACGTCCAAAGTATGAGACAAAGTCTTGCCATCCTTACTTCTAAGGAGCATTCTGGTTGTACTTCTTCCAAGACAGATTTGTTCATTCTTTTGGCAGCCCATGATATAGTCAATATTCTTTGCCAACACCACATTTCAAAGATATCAATTCTTCTTCAGTCTTCCTTATTCATTGTCCAGCTTTCACATGCATCCGAGGTGATTAAAAATACCATGACTCGGGTCAGGTACACCTTAGTCTTCAAGGTGACGTCTTTAAAGTATTTTTTCAATACTTTAAAGAGGTCTTTTTTTTTTTTTGCCTCAGATTTGCCCAATGCAATGTGCCTTTTGATTTCTTGACTGCTGCTTCCATGGGTGTTGACTGTGGATCCAAATAAAATGAACTCCTTAACAAACTCAATCTTCTCCATTTATCTTGATGCAGCTTATTGATTCAGTTGTCAGGATTCTTATTTCTTTAATGTTGAGGTATAATCCGTATGGAAATCTGTGGTCTTTGATCTTCATCAGTAAGCACTTCAAATCTTCTTCAATTTCAGCAAGAAGCATTGTGTCATCTGTATATTGCAGGTTATTAACGAGTCTTCCTCCAATCCCGATGCCCCTTTCTTCTTCACGTAGTCCAGTTTCTCAGATTATTTTTTCAGCATACAGATTGACTAAGTATGCTGAAAGAATACAACCCTGATGCACAGCTTTCCTGGTTTTAAACCATGCAGTATCACCGTGATCTGTTTAAATGACTGCCTCCTGATATATGTACAGGTTTTTTTTTTTTCCTTCTTGAACACAATTAAGTGTTCTGAAACTCTGATTCTTCTCAATGTTATCCATAATTTGTTATTATCCACGCAGTCAAATGCCTTTGAACATAAAACAATATGTTAAACATTAAAAAAAAAACAAAAAAACCACATGTTAAACATCTTTCTGTTATTCTCTGCTTTCAGCCAGGATCCATCTGACATCAGCAATGATATCACTGGTTCCACGGCCTCTTCGGAATCCAGCTTGAATTTCCGGTAGTTCCCTGGTGATATACTACTACAGATGCTTTTGAGTGATCTCCAGCAAAATTTTACTTGCATGTGATATTAGTGATATTGTTCAATAATTTTCTCATTCGGTTGGATCACCTTTCTTGAGAATAGGCATAATATGGATCTCTTCCAGCTGGTTGGCCAGATAGCTGTCTTTGAAATTTCTTGGCATAGATGAGTGAACACTGCCATGCTATATCCATTTGCTGAAACATCTAAGTTGTGTGCCGTTGGTTCCTGGAGCCTATTTTGTTGCCAATGCCTTCAGTGCATCTTGGACTTCTTCCTTTAGTACATCAATTCCTGATCATATGCTACCTCCTGAAAAGGTTGAAGTTTGACCAATTTTTTTTGGTATAGTGACTCTGTGTTTTCCTTTCATGTTCTTTTAATGCTTCCTGCATTGTTTAATATTTTTCTGCATAGAATCCTTCAATATAGAAACTCGAGGCTTCATTTTTTTCTTCAGTTCTTTCAGCTTGAGAAATGCTGAGCATGTTCTTCCCTTTTGGTTTTCTACCTCCAGGTCTTTGCACATGTTATTATAACTCTTTATTATAATGGCCCTTTGAAATCTTCTGTTCAGCTGTTTTACTTCATCTTTTTTTTCCCTTTTGCATTAGCTACTGGAAGTTCAAGAGCAAATTTCAGAGTCTCTTCTGACATCCGCTTTCTTCTTTCTTTCTCTCCTGTCTTTTTAATGACCTCTTGCTTACTTCATATATAATGTTCTTGATATCATTTCACAACCCATCTGGTCTTTGGTCATTAGGGTTGAATGAATTAAATCTATTCTTGAGGTGGTATCTAAATTCAGGTGGGATATATTCAAGGTCGTATGTTGGCTCTTATGGACTTGTTCTAATCTTCTTCAGTTTCAACTTGAACATGCTATATGAGTAATTGATGGTCTGATCAGCAGTCAGCCCCTGGTCTTGTTCTCACTGATAATATTGATTTTATTCCTGTGTATTCCACCTGGTGAAGTCCAAATGTATAGATGCTGTTTATGTTGGTGAAAAAAGGTATTTGCAATGAAGAAGTTGTTGGTCTTGCAAAATTCTCTCATGTGGTCTCCAGCATGGTTTCTATCACCAGGGCTATATTTTCCAATTACCAACCCTTCTTTTTATCTCCAACTTTCAAATTCCAATCACCCGTAATTATCGATGCATCCTGATCGCATATTTGATCCATTTCAGGCTGCAGAACTTCATAAAAATCTTCAATTTCTTCATTTTTGACCTTAGTGGTTGCTGAGTAAATTTGAATAATAGTCACACTAACTGGTCTTCCTTGTAGGTGTATGGATATTATCCTATCAGTGACAGCATTGTACTTCAGGATAGATCTTGAAATGTTCTTTTTGACGATGAATGCAATGTCATTCCTCTTCAAGTTGTCATTTCTGGCATTGTAGACAGTATTATTGTCCGATTCAAAATGGCCAATACCAGTCCATTTCAGCTCACTAATGCCTAGGATATTGATGTTTATGTGTTTCATTTTGTTTTTGATGATTTCCAGTGTTCCTATATTCATACTTTGTAAATTCTACATTCCAATTATTAATGGGTGTTTGCAGCTGTTTCTTCTCATTTTGAGTAAAGCCACATCAGGAAATGAAGGTCCCAAAAGCTTAACTCCATCCATATCATTAAGGTTGACTCTACTTTGAGGAAGCAGCTCTTCTCCAGTCATATTTTGAGTGCTTTCCAACTTGAGGGGCACTATATCAGGCAATGTTCTGCTGCTATTCATAATGTTTTCACTGGGTAATTTTTTTTCAGAAGTAGACTGCCAGGTCCTTCTTCCTGGTCTGTCTGGAAGCTCAGCCGAAACCTGTCTTCCATGGGTGACCCTGCTAGTATTTGAATACTGGTGGCATAACTTCCAGCACCACAACAACATGTCAGCCCTCCCAGTACAATCTGACAGACACAAAGGGGGAATGAAACATGCCAGGTGCTAAGTCATCCTTATGATTGCTGGCATTTTTGTGTCTATTGTCATGGTTATTCTGCTATACAATCTCACGTAGGGCCTCTCTCAGCATCACTGGCCCTCTACTTCACCAAACATGACGTCCTCTTCCAGCAATTGATCCCTCCTTATGAGCTGTCCAAAGAAAGCAAGTTATACGGTGTTTTAAAAAGAGTCTCATTTCTAACCTAATAAATAAATGAAAGAATAAAAACATTGTTAGACCAGAAATAAATTTGCGATTGATTGAATAAATGGCCACAATTCTTTTGAGATCTTGCCTTCAAGATATAAAGTGGTTTTCATTACCATTTAATTCTGATCTGTACCTGGGACTAGTTTTGGCCAATAGAATGCAGGTTAAGTGACGTTGTCTGAGTATGAGCCTGGATCTCAAGTGATTTGGATCCTCTTTCACCTTTACCTTGTGAACAAGCCCAGAGAAGCCTGCTAGATGGTTACAGGAGACATGGACCTGAATCATTCACTTAAACATCTTAGAATAACCTGATCCCAGCTATCCTGGCTGCTGATCATAGATTGGTGAATGAGCTGAACTAGAATCAGCTAAACCAGGTAGATTCTCATGAGAATGAAATTGCTGGATCACATCGGCAGAAACAACCAGCTGAGGCTGGACCAATTGCCAACTCATGGAATTGTTAGCTAAAAAATTTGTTGTTGTTTTAGGCCAATAAATTTGAGATGGTTTATTACACTTCAAAGCTAATTGATTAAAAAAAAAAAAAAGCAACCAAAGATGGGCAAGACCTATACAAAAGTATACCATATTGCAGAGAACAATTCAAGAATACCTAAGTAAATTAATGTATATATATATACATATCATTGCCATGAATAGAGACATATAAAGATGTGCATACTCCCCAAATTGATATATAGATTCAATGCCATCCCAAATATAATAGTAGGAGGATTTTGATTAAAATTGAAATATTGATTATTCTATATTTATGGAAAGAAAAATGACTAAGGATCATTGAGATATTCTTATAAATAAAAATTCAGAATGGATGGACTTACTGAAATTAGACTTGTATCAGCATTTATAGTAAATCTGCAGTCATTAGTGTGATATTGGCACAAAGAAAGGCAAATGGAGTGGTACAACAAAATAGAGCCCAGAACTACACTTACACATAAATATACACTTGATTTATATCAAAGTTTGCATTGCATAGGATTGAGGGAAGGATTGTTTTTCAATAAATGCTGCTGTCAAAAGAATATCAATGTGGAAGAAATTCATAACCCCTACCGAAAACTTTACACAAAAATAAGTATCCAATCTAAATGTGAAAACTCACCAACAATGTAGATAAAAACAGGAAAAATTAATTAATAAGACTTATACTGTTCTATATTAAAATTAAGATCTTCTGATTATGTAGAGAACATTAAAAAATTAAAATCAGAGACCACATAAATTATTGCAATACATATGTCTGAGTCATCTAGTGCTGCTAATACACTAATATACCACAAGGGGATGGCTTTAACAAAGTGAAATTTATTTCCTCACAGTAAAGTAGGCTAAAAGTCCAAATTTAGGGCATCAGCTCCAGGGGAAGGCTTTCTCTCTCTTTTGGCCTTCTCATCAATCTTCTCCCCAGACTAGGAGTTCTCCATGCAGGGACGCCAGCTCCAAAGGGCGTGCTCTGCTCTCAGCACTGCTTTCTTGGTGGTAAGAGGTTTCCCTGTATCTCTGCTAGCTTCTCTCTTTTATATCTCAAAAGAGATTTCCTCAAGGCACAATCCAATCTTGTAGATTGAGTCCTACCTCACTAACACAACCACTGCCCATCTCCCTTCATTAACATCATAGAGGTAGAATTTACAACGTATAGGAAAATTACACAATACTAGGAATTATGGACCGGCCACATTGAAACACACATTTTTGGGGGAACATAATTGAATCCATGACAACATACAAGTTGCAAAGTTCTCATATCCAGAATTAATGACTCCATAAGAAAAGTATATATATATATATTATTTAAAAAGAAAAAAAGGAAGAGAGGAAAAGAAAGAGGGAGGGAAGAGGGAAGGAAGAAAAAAAGAAGGAAGGAAGGACAAATGTAAGGAAGGAAGAAAGGAAGGTAGGAAAGAAAGAAGAAAAGGAAGGAAGGAAGGAAGGAAGGAAGGAAGGAAGGAAGGAAGGAAGGAAGGAAGGAAGGAAGGAAGGAAGGAAGGAAGGAAGGAAGGGAGGGAGGGAGGGAGGGAGGGAGGGAGGGAGGAAGGAAGGGAGGAAGGAAGGGAGGGAGGGAGGGAGGGAGGGAGGGAGGGAGGAAAATCTTATTGAAAAATGAGGAAGCAGCTTGAATTTAATGTCACAGGGATATCCAGGTAGTCAATAAATACACAAATAAGTACAATCCTTTTTTATTCATAAAAAAAAAATTCAAAACAATACCAGCACTACACTGCCATCACATGGCTAACTTGAGAAAAATGGACAATAACTTGTGTTGGTGAAGTTCTGAAGCAATTACAACTTTCACACATGGGTGTATGGGTAGATCGGAATACCAGTTTGGGAAACTAGGAAGAACAACTAAAGTTAAATAGAACTTCTGATGACCCATCAATTCCACACTCTCTATACACTCTTCTCCTGTATGGAATCATATTTTTACAAAAAAAAAAAAAGCATAACAGCATTTATTGCCACTTTAATTGTAATAGCAAAAATTTGGAAGAAAAATGAATTATGGTACATTTATTCAATGAAATAGCTCACCATAGTAAAAATAAAGGAATTTCTGTTATACGGAAAACATGGATGAATCTCATATATACATAAAGTTCAAAGATGCATGTGTGATATTTTCATCATCATGTATTATTGCTCTTTGGAGAATCAATAGTTTTATTTTACTAGGCATAGTGTATGGAACAGATTATCTTTGATAGTTGTTTAAAAATATTTAGTTTCCTACACAATAGATAAGAAGTTGTTGGAATTGAGAACCATTTAGTTTATAGAAAAGTTTAATTGTAGATGGAGCTTCATGTGATAATTCAACTGGAATAATTATTTTAAAATTTTAGGGAAATTTATATTTTTTCTTCTACTGCCTCAAATTATATAGTATAAACATTAGCACCCTCCATAAAATAATTGCAACCTGCCAGGTTGCAATTTTTTTATTATTGGTTTATAACATCATTAATAATGTATCAAAATGTAAAAAGAAGTGATAAGCATATTTATGCCTAAATATATTAGTAATTTAATCAATAGCGTCTCTGGGCTCTTAAACATGATTTTGATATTGCTCCAGAGATTTCCCCTCTTCTGTACACGTTTCACACAGTCACCTTGCACCAGCTTATCTTCAACAGTTTCTCATATAATACATTGTCATCCATCATCTGAACAGGATCAGCATTGTAGAGCTAGGTCACAGCTAACATGACATCAATGCTGATGAATTGACTGCATTTCACTACCTCGCTGATGTTGATTTTGTCTTGCCATATGATGTAAAGTCTAGCTCGTAGATTACTGATGAGACTACTGAGGAAACTGGATGAATGTCCATGGCAAGTTCAACTACTAGAGTCATAAAGAGGAGAGACAACACCATTACTCTGAAGACTGGGACGTTGATGACGTATAGATAAATAATTATTTACTCAAGTATTTTTCTAAAGCTGAGGATCTATTTTATTTTAAAAATCATACTTCACCACATTGTGCTTATACATGTTTACCTGTTTATAAATATATATGTATAAAACCCTTTGCCATTGAGTCTATCCTGACTCATAGAGACCCTTTCGGGCACAGTAGAACTGTTCCATAGGATTTCCAAGGAGCAGCTGGTAGATTTGAACTGTCGAAACTTTTGAGTAGCAGCCTGAGCTCTTAATCACTGTGCCACCAGGGCTCTCTCTCTCTATATATGTGTGTGTGTGTATACATATATATGTGTGTTTGTGCATATATATGGGTATAAATACATATATGCACGTATATATAGGGACTTTGACGTGTATATATATATATATATATATATATATATATATATATATATATCAAAGTTCCATGGTACATAAATAGCAGTTTTAGGAATAACACTATTATTTTCAAGGTCAGTTCATTTATAAAAAAGTTTCTTTTAACTTGTACATTTACAAGACACAGCTAAGCTGAATTCTTTATCACTGTACATTCTAACAAGAATTGCACTATTGCCTATTTCCTACCGAGTTTGAAAATAATAGTCTTTTGTTATGATAAAATGCTCTTGATTCTTTGTAGAAAAGGATGGTGTAATTCTATGGCACTACACTTTATGTTAACAGCATAGATGAGCCTATAACTGCTCTCCCATTAACACTGTTGTTTTTCTCTAGTCACCATTCTCTAAAAAGTCCACCTTTAAGGCTGGAATATTTCATACTTGTCTCCAAACAAAATGTGTCTCTTTTTATAAAATTTCACTTATGTCAGTTGAGCTGTTATTCTGAGCAAGGAAAAAGTCATTTCTATTTTTCCCTAAAGGCATTTTATTCATGAGCTAAGTCTAAATGGCAAAATCTTTTTTCTTCTACAAGTGTGTTCATGAGGATAAATGTTATCTACTTATAAGAAATAGCATGTGATAGTGAAAGTGCCTGCTAATTTAGTTCAAGATAAAAATGTCCAATTGGAGTAACATAGTTTTTTTTTAAAGTAAATTATTAAAAAAAAAAAACTCACCTATATGAAAAAATAACTAAAACTGTAAAACAATTTTACTTGTCTTATATGCATTTATGTGGTTTTTTAATATTAAAAATAAAATAGATTTAGAATATATACATATGGCAATGAGTTTAGAAAGAAGGAGGAAAATTGATTTTAAAGTGGTAGAATTAATTGAACATACAAAATACTTAAAGGAGGTATTTGAGACAAAATATAATTGGGTGCAGAGAATATCTTGTGATATCCAGTGTGGTGACCTGTGTGTTGTTGTGATGTTAGAACCTATGCCACCAGTACTTCAAATACTAGCAGGTTTACCCATAGTGGACAGGTTTCAGTGGAGCTTCCTGACTAAGACAGACTAGGAAGAAGGACCTGGTGGTCTACTTCTTGAGAAAATTGGAGAATTAAAACCTTACGAATAGTAACAGAACATTGAATGATATGAGCCCTTCAGGTAGGAAGGCAACCAAAATGCAACTGGGGAAAAGCTGCCTTCTCAAAGTAGAGTCAAGCTTAATGATGTGGATAGAGTAAAGCTTTCAGGGCCTTAATTAGTTGAGGTGGTGTGACTCAAAATGAGAATAAATAGGTGTAAACATCCATTAATAATCAGAATGTGGAATGTATGAAGTATGAATCTAGAAAAATTGGAATTTGTCAAAAATGAAATGGCATTAGTGAGCTGAAATGGACTGGTGTTGGCCATTTTGAATCAGATAGATGGATGGTCTACTATGCCAAGAATGACAAATTGAAGAGGAATGTCATCACATTCATTATCAAAAAGAACATTTCAAGATCTATGCTGAAGTGTAACACTGGCAGTTATAGGATAATATCCAGAAGACCAGTTAATATGACTATTATTCAAATTTACCTACCAACAATTAATGATAAATATGAGGAAATTGAAGATTTTTACCAACTTCTGCAAACTGAAAATGATCACACATGTGATCAAGATGCATTCATAACTACTGGTGATTGGAATGTGAAAGTTAGAAGTAAAGAGAAGGATTGGTAGTTAGAAAATATGGCCTTGGTGATAGAAACAATGCTGGAGACTGCATGATAGAATTTTGTAAGATCAATGACTTATTCATTGCAAATACCTTGTTTCAACAACATCAATAGCGACTATGCATGTGGTGTCACCAGATGGAATACACAGGGATCAAATCTACTGCATCTGAGGAAAGAGATGATGAGAAAGCTCAATATCAGTCAGAACAAGGCCAGAAGCCAACCGTGTAACAGACCATGAATACTCATATGCAAGGACAAGTTGAAGCTGAAGAAAATTAAAGCAAGTCCATGAGAGCCAAAATAAGACCTTGAGTATATCCCACCTGAATTTGGGGACCATTTCAAGAATAGATTTGATGCATTGAACACTAATGACTGAGGGCCAGAGGAGTTATGGGATGACATCAAAGACATCACACATGAGGAAAGCAAAAGGCCATTGAAAAGACAAGAAAGAAAGAACAGACCAAAATGGATGTCAGGTGAGACTGAAACTTGCTCTTGAATGTAGAACAGCTAAAGTGAATGGATGGAATGAAGAAGTAAAAGAGCTGGACAGAAGGTTTCAAAGGGCCCCTTGAGAAGACAAAGTAAAGTATTTTAACCTTTCCTCGCAACACTTTTTCTCCTTATTATTTTTTGTTTGATGACATGAGTTCTCAGTATTGGGATACATGCTTATTAATAGAATGTGCTTAAATTTTTGGTTGGTAATATGGATTTTGAGAAATATGATCTGGAAATACAAGCCACTGGTAAGGCAAGTGGCACTGTGGTCCCACTGATCTGTGGTATGACAACATACCAATGAGAGCTAGATAACTAATTTATCATGGGTACAAAATTTTTTTTTTTTTTTTACGTTTCCATTAGGTTACTTGGGAAACCTTTGGTTTTCCAAATATGACACAGAAAAACCAAAACAAATCCATCAAGTCTCCCTAACTTTCACAGAGTAAAGCCATAATTACGCTTCCAAGCCTTAACTCACGGATATAAAGGAAAAAAAAGCAGAAGTCTACAAAACTAACACATCCAGGAAGTATCACCTAATAGAATGCTCAACCTACGCAGCAATGAGGCTCCAGCTCAAGTCTGCTGAGCTTCACACATTTGAAAAGGGAGGGGACCAACCTTGACACTAAGTGCATTAGAACTGGAATAGCACCTTACCTCTGGCATCCAAAGGTAAAAAAGTGGCTGGTATACTGTTAATCCAATGTTAAAAAAGAGATAATGACATAAGCAAAGAAAGGCCTGGAGTTAGAAAACTGAAAAGGAAGAACACAATCAGTATTCTCAAGCTGAGAGAACAGAAGAAATAAATCAGGCCACGAGTTGCAATTTTGAAAGATTCTGTAAACAAAATATTGAATGACACAGGAAGCATCAAAAAAAAGATGAAAAGGATACATAGAGTCACTGCAGCAAAAAAAAAAAAAAAAAGAAAAGTAGATTGATGTTCAACCATTTCTGGAGGTAGCATATGATCAAGAACCAATTGTACTGAAGGAAGAAGTCCAAGCTGCATTAAAGGCATTGGTGAAAACAAGACTGTAGGAATTGATGGAATAACAACTGAGATGTTTCAACAAATGGTTGCAGAGTTGGAAGTGATCACTCCTCTGTGCCAAGAAATTTGGAAGATAGCTATCTGGCCAACTGACTTGAAGAGATCCATATTTGTGCCCATTCAAAGAAAGTCGATCCTACAGAATGTGGAAATTATTGAACAATATACTTAATATCACAACCAAGTAAAATTATGTTGAAAACTATTCGAAAACAGTTGTAGCAGTACATCATGAGGGAACTGCTAGAAATTCAAGCCTGATTCAGAAGTGGACATGGAACCAGGGATATCATTGCTGATGTCAGCTGGATCTTGGCTGAAAACAGAGAATACCAGAAAGGTGATTACTTGTGTTTTATTGACTATGCAAAGGCATTCGATGGTGTGGCTCATAAAAAGTTATGGATAACATTATGAAGAACGGGAATTCTAGAACACTTCATTGTGCTCATGCTTAACCTGTACATAGACCAAGAGGCAGTTGTTCAAACTGAACAAGGGGTTGCTGCGTGGTTTACAATCAGGGAAGGCCTGAGCCAAGGTTGTACCTTTTCTCCATGCTTATTCAATCTATATGCTGAGCAAAGAATCAGAGATTCATATGAAGAGGAGAGCAGCATCAAGACTGATGGGAGCTCCCTAACAACCTTCAATAGGAAGATGGCACAACCTTGCTTGCTGAAAGGGAAGAGGACTTGAAGCACTTACTGATGAAGATCAAAGACCACATCCTTCAATACGGATTACACTTCAACATAAAGAAAACAAAAATTCTCACAACTGGACCAATAAGCAACATCATGATGAATGGAGAAAAGATTGATGTTGTCAAGGATTTCATTTCACTTGGATTCACAATTCACCCCCATGGAAGCAATAGTCAACAAATCAAATGATGTATTGCATTATGCAAATCTGCTGCAAAAGAGCTCTTTAAAGTGTTGAAAAACAAAGATACCAATTTGAGGACTAAGATGTGCCTGACCCAAGCTATATTTTCAATCGCCTCATACGCATGTGAAAGCTGGACAATGATTAAGGAAGACTGAAGAAGAATCTATGCTTTTGAATTGTGGTGTTGGCGAAGAATATTGAATACACAATGAACTACCAGAAGAATGAACAAGTCTGTCTTGAAGAAGTACAGCCAGAGTGCTCCTTGGGAGCAAAGATGGTGAGACTTTGTCTCATGTACTTTGGACATATTACCAGGAGGGACCAGTCCCTGGAGAACAACATCATGTTTGGTAAGGTAGAGGGTTAGTAAAAAAAGGAAGACCCTTGATGGGATGGATTGATACAGTGGCTGCAACGATGAGCTGAAATATAGCAAAGATTGTGAGGATGGCATAGGACCAGGCAGTGTTTCGTTCTGTTGTACATAGGGTTGCTATCAGTCGGAACCAACTCAGTTGCACCTAGCAACAACAACATACAGTAGGCTCAGAGAGGAAGTCATAGCTTTTTTTTTTTTTTTCATTTTATGGTGGTGGGCAGGAAAATTATGTGACATAACATATTTTAACTGGACCTATGAAAAAAATTTATATATATATATATATATTAGTGAGTTTTGTGATATATTAATTGCATGATGACTCACAATTATTTATCCCTATATCCCTACATGTATATCCTTTCTGTGTGAATTTGCAGTGTATCCTCTCAAAAAGAAAATATTAATTCCACACCCCTTGAGTCTGGGCTTCCCTTGTTACTTGATTTAGCTGACACAATATGATGGAAGTGATCTCATGCTTGCTCTGAGCCTAGATCTCCAGAGACCTTACACATGTCCGCATTTCTCTCTTGGAACTCTGACACCGCCTTGTGACCTAGTGTGGGTTAGCCAGTGAAAAATGTGGAAGAGAGTTTATTTGTCCCACTCATGGCCTCACAAACCAGCCTGGAGCAGCCAGTACCCAAACATGTAAGAGAGACCAACTGAGATCAACAGAGCTTCTTACTTGGCCACAGCTGACCAAATATGTCTGAGTGAACCTAGATGAGACCAGAAAACTGTTTCAAATATCAGCATTCATATCAACTCTCAATATAGTTTCTTAAACAGTTGCCTTAAATTTTGGAAAAATTAGTATGAAATTCAGGCATGAGTTTTATTTTGTCCTTAGTTACTGGTTTGATTCCATTAGTGTTATTTTCTATTTGGGTACGCTATGGATTTAGGTAGAAGTATGAAGAAAACATTTGGGTCACTTTGTCAGATTCTTATCTAGAAGTTTTATGCATTATCTTGGTTAGACAATCTTTTAAGTTCTCTAAATGGTAAGAGGTTAGAGAGGAGAGAATTAGTGTGTATGCACACACACAGCTTTGTAAAATAAGTTGTACGATAACTGTGTAGAAGACTTGGAGTCATGTTTGCATAAATGTGTCTTACTAAATAATAAACATTATGTATCTAGTCTTCATATTTTAATATGTAGATAAATGGATAGATGGAGACAGCTAGATGGCTAGATGGCTGGGTGGCTGGCTGGCTGGGTGGGCGGAAGGATGGACGGACGGATGGATGGGCAGGCAGACGGATGAGGGATAGAGAGATAGAGATAGATGCTATGTAAAGAATAACTTTAAATACCTATTTCCCATTCACTGATTCTAGGGATATTTATTTTGTGCCTATTATGTGTCATATGTAGTGTTACTGATAATACAGTGCGAATAAGGTATGTGGTCCTTGACTGTTTTATGTGTGAGATTGACAATGTACTAACATGCATGGGTAATTATAGCATTTAATGATGGTCAGTATTATGGGAAAGAAGTATGGGAGACTTTAAGAATACATACTTCTGTGGGTCAAGTAGAACTAATGGAAGAATATCTTAGAAAAAAGTATCATTTAAATGTATGTGTGTGTGTATGTATACACACAACATCTGAACATAGAAACTTGATTATGAGAATTCCAAGGAAGCGTTCTAGGATAAAATAAAAGCATACATAAGAATTCATAGATGGGAAAGAACATTTAAAAAATTGAAAAATGATATTATACCTTGGAGAAGAGATACAGATCACAGAATTATACTGAAAAGCTAAGCAAGTGCCAGGTTATGTTGGACTTTTTATGCAATTTGAAGGGCTAAAGACCTTATTTACACTTCATATAGTCATTTTTTGTATTGGAGTTACATGAGGTTAAAAATAATAATCCTGATTATAAAGATTTAAATGCTTTAATCTTACCTTTAAAGAATTCATTGTCTTGTAGAGAAGATATACATATTTTTATCCTTGTATTTATCATCAGTGTTTAATAATGAATATATTTATGTGCACATATATATATAATATTTTTTCCAAAGAGAAGTAGAAGGCAAGCTCATTTTTTTTTAAATGTGCCTTTAATATATATATAAAAAAAAAAAAAAACATGATTAATAGTCCTGTTGGATATATGGATCTAAATGCAGGATGGGGTCAGTGGTTGCCAAAAAGTAAACATGGGTTAGTTATCACCACACAGAGGCAAATACTGACATCATAGGGACAGCAGCTCACATGAGATATTTCAGGTATTTCTGGTAGAGACAAGTGATGAATTTGCAATTCCAGTACACCAACAAACTCATATCCACCTCAAAATTTAATAAGCAACTTGGTACAGTTTGTTAAGCTAGTCTGTTTGTGAATTTGCTAGTGTAACACAGACAATCTTATGGGTTCACCAGACTCGTTTAATTTTCATTCTGGGCATGAGGCTAAATTACATTTACCAGCTTGTTAACAGTAAGACAAAATCACTGGACTGAGTTCTGGCAAAAGGAACGTGGGTCCAAGTGATGGTTCCAGGCCAGGTGTTTAAGATCTCTTGTGAGATTCCATGTTCTTGTTTTTCAGTGGCTGAATTCACTGTATAGTGGGAAACCCTAAGGCCTTAAGGGGTAACAGAGCCTTTCATGAAAGAAGCCTAGGTCTCTGAGTGAACAAATAGAAGGCAGCTCATATAACATGATTGGATTGTGATATGAGAGGAAAATAAACCTTTTATTGTGGCAAGACGCTGATATATTGGGGTATATGCAACCACAGGATAGCCTAGCCTACCCAGTCACACAAATAGAATGCAAAGATCAGAATGCTATTATCATACTTAGACAAGCCCTTTTTTACACAGATCATGGTTCTCTGAATCTATAAGTTGTTTTTTGGAATTCTCATAAAAGATTTACATTCAGACATTAACATAGATTCACAATTTTGAGAGTATTTGGAGGAATGGATAAATTAACTAGAATAAAAGCTGTTTGCAAAATAATGAGTTCTTAACCATAAGTTACAGATGATTTTTGTTAAATTTGAACTACAGGATATAATTTTATGCAGCATAATATATTGTCTGAAGTAATGCGAAGTTTATAATTTTGCCAAATATATCATTAGCCTACGAAGTTGCCTTCTTCATGCAAGCTTTCTTAAGAAGCCTGTGAAATACTCATTTATTAACTAGGCATTCTAGATGACTAAGGAACAATGTTTCCATTGCCTTGTGGTTTTTTTTTGTTTGATTAACTTTATACTTTGAAAAATGTTTTGATTTATTATGGAATTTAGAATCATTCTACCTGTAAATTAATGTCAAATAAAACTGGAAGATAAAATCCAAATAGAATAAAAATGATGATAAAAATATAAATGAGTTTGACATATTAGTTCAACATTCAGCGTATTAAAAGAAGATTTATTGAAATTCTTAATTACTGTCAGAAAGGATATTGTTTTTGCACCTGGTATATGAAGTGTATAACAGCTGTCCCCACCATGTCATTGTATTATTAATGGTGTCATCCTGGCTGCTTTTAAATCTAAAAGCATTTGTTTTGAATTAATAACTATTTTGAATTAAGTAAATAAACAATATGATAGGTATGCTTACCTATTATGATTAAGAAATAGTTTCATTTATTATTTATCGTACACAAGTTTTAAAAAACATGAAGTATTTAGCATGTATAATGGAGGGTTGATTAGCAGTAAAATTGTAACCCATGCATTTTTGGTGTGACAGGGTGCTGTACATATTCAATAAAAGAGAATGACAATTTCATTTGTCAGATTTTTGTTACATAGAAAAAAGATGTTATGATAATTTTATCACCAAATAACATTGACAAAAATATAATAATTAAAACTGCTTTGTTTCTACATTGGCTATAGATTTTCAATTATAAATACAAATATAAAAAGTATAATATAAATTATAACTATAGCCAGAGTCAATGCAATGTCAACTGGTTTACATACAATATTATAAAATGTATATGGCTCAGGCTAAAAAATAATTATTAAGCAAGATTATCAAAGGAAAGAGTCACATTAATATCTTATTATTATATATTTATTATTTATAAAAATGTATTAGCCAAAGCTGTCATTTAAATGTTTCTTGGGTACAGATCACGCCTTCTCGTCAAACTACTGAGCCCTAGTAGCACTGGAGTAAGTAATTACATTTCTTTTACTTAATACTAAATATTGTCCAGGTTTTATAAAAATATGCAGACATGTTACTCTCAATTTGCTTTAACAAACCATAATATGTGACACTTTTCAGTATCAATGAACTTCAGAAACATACATTTTAAATTAAAAAAAAAAAAAGTCACCATTTACCTGAAGTTAGTTTGAACCATTTTATCAGAGAAGGACCATCCTGTGTTACTAATCTTAGATATACTCAAGGGGTATATCGTGAAGCCTGTGAGAGCTGGAACTCTACCGGACTGCCTTGTTTTCCGGGGTCTTACACTTTTTCCGCCTCTGACGGTGTGCAGTCTTACCACTTTTCTACCACTGTTAGCGGAAAATACGTGCGTTTTCCTTCTCTGACAAAGGTTCTGACTTTTGCAGGTTTTACTGTAAAACAAAGGATTATGTTACACATAATTATGGCTTAGTGACGGGGTAACAATTATTTTGCTGTGGTAGTATACGGCATTATCTTCTTGTCTGTGATTTAATTGTCGGTTATAACAACTAATCTGAATCACAAAAGTAAATTATATTTGCTCTTACAAGAGTGTTTTGTTGTTCCTATCTTTCAGCATAGGAAACTCTCACAAAATTAACACTACTCTTATAATACATGTTGTCAATTTGTTTTCTTTTTATTTATTTGTTTTTGAAGTTGGAAAGGAAAATAGGAAGTCTTGCTGTTATTTTTCTTTCTTTGTTTCATGAATCTGTTTTTTTTTTTTAAATAGGGAAGGTGAAGTAATACCTAGAGTTTCCATTCTGACAGTGATTTCCCTTATTTTGCTCAATAAGAGCCACAAAATACTATGAATTGCAATAATTTTTACTGATAAGAGATACAACATAAATGTTTGACAGGCGAAACTAGCTTAAATGTTAGACACAGGTGAAATTAGATGACTAAACCCAAAGTCTGTGAATTCAAAACTCCTAGTCCCTGGGTGTATAAAAAGTTAATTATGTCCATCTGTTAGAGAAAAGGACCTTGAATCTGAACGAGTCTCTGGTTCCTGATTGGCCTCAACCTCATAGTGATTAATTTGAAGAAATACAACTCGGTAGTCCAAAGTGGCATGGTATCTTCTGTTATAGTCTTTTTATGATGTTTCAGATACTTCCATCTACAATTGAGTATGCAAAGCCCAATCCAGAGTAAGCGTCTATTCCTGTCAGTACCTATATAGTTTTCCTGGGCTACCGACATCATTCATATGTCATCTGCTTGGCAGCTATTTGCAGGGCCTTCCCCCCAGGGAACCAGCCCTATAGCCATCTTCAGTCTCTTTGTTTCTTGTTGGCAGACAGGACAGTTCTTGTTGACATTTTGTGTCTCAGAGGGTGTAAGAAGGATATGACAATGATCAACTCATCTCTGTATTGCTACAGCTCCCCCATATCCAATCATTTCATGGGCATAGGCAGCCACCTCACATTTGCACACAAAGACATTCACTTCTGTTTAAATCACCTTCTAATCCTAGAGGACGTTTCTGTGATGGGCATCAGCGTGTTTGCTTTAACCTACTCCCTGTATTCCCATTTTGATTCCCATAAGGCTATGCCCCATGTGGCTATCCCTTTAATAGACAAGTTTCCCACTGTTCACCTGCCTGGCCATATGGCCAGGGCATTGGTCGCCACCTGTGAATTTCCCCTAGGAACTTGTACCATTGTTTAGTTCTTCCATGACTGCCATGAAAATAGCATGAAGTTCAGTCCACAGACCTAATTAGTGCTTAACCTCCTCAACTGGAATGTTTCTATGATTTGGTTATAGTAGAGTGACCTACCAAACAGGATGCTGTCTGTTCACCTTGGAACTGCTGTCCATAAACCAAGACGCTCTTTGTTGGCTAACAGAGTTCGGTTCATACAGCTACACATATGTGGCTTAGGACACAGCAGCTCCTCTGGTGGCTCTAAAGTCAGCCCTAGGGAAAAAGACACTGTCTGCTCTTGAATGTAATGAGTAGCTCCTTGAATTCTTCAGACAGAACTTCCTCTACAAATTATTTCTGTTTATTATGGAACTTTCTGGGCACTGTCTTCCTCACTGAAATGTTTTTCTTTGAAATTACCCAAGATATTTTAAGTTTTGAGATTATTTTATGTCCTTCAGTCAGGAGTAGTTTCAATTTACCCTCAATAGCAAGCTAGCAATTATCTGTACAAATGCACGTACTGTACCTCTTTTAGATTTTATGTTCCAAAATTCCAGTAGTCACTGCTGGATGGCACTCACGAGTTGTTTTTTCTTTTTCTTTTCTAAAAGCACTAGCCTGTGTATGTGTTTCATAAAGTTCACATTGGACGATTGTACAGATAATTTCATGAATTAACTGGTATTCTACACTATTTCAAATAAACAACATATCTGGGCATGGGAAATTCTATAGGTTTCCAATTCTGTTGGTTCTCACTTAGTTTATCAATTAAGACTGGCTAAAGACAAATTTACATGTCCTGTGTTTTACAATATTAGGCAGGGAAAGTGTTCCACCATCAGACATAATGTCCGTCCCAATTATACATTCAGGTAAAGGACATGTTACCATTTTAAATAATGTCCATTCAAACATTCCAATTTTTGGCAGAAATTTTACTTTAATTCCATCAACTATTGCACCCCCATATCCTCAAAATCTAATTGTAGCACACAATATGACTTCACCAAAGACTTGAAATCACAGTGAACTGTAATGCCTTATTGGGAAAAAACAGAAATTCATATGCTCCACCTCTGACCATTTTACCCACAATTTTGCATATTACCTCGGGTTCCCAGGCAGGGGTTCATCCAAAGGAACCTGGCCCTGTAGTCCATCCTTATCCTGATTAGTTAGCTGGGCCATAGTCCCAGCAATTTGAGGTCAAATTTCATTGTATTCTCTGACTTCCAATTTTTAAATTCCAAGAAAATAGATTAAATGGTGTAGATTTATTTAAGGCTCTTTTAATTGGGGGCTAGAAGGTGCCATCCATCTTCCCAATCTCTGATAGTTCTGCATCAAAAATTTTGTTTTAACACCAATGATATCTACTTTGTTCATCCCATTTCTTCATAACCATTTAAAGATTTCTACTCTGCTGGGGTGAATTCCTTGACTCTCTTTCATATTTCCCAATTCTCTTGTGAATCATTCTTATTTTCTTAGCTATCTGTTGTTTCAGTGTGTTTGTTTCTCCTTGGAGACAAAGATTTATGGCAAAGAGGTATGTGGATAGGACTCAATGAATGGGCCAAAGAAATGATGCTCACCAGAGGCAACACAGAAGGATTTTAACAAGTGGATCGGACAATATGTTCTGTGGAAACCAGTTATCTTCTTTCTCTAGCTACTCCTGTCACTGCTCAATAGGCCTATGAACAAAGTGGTCACGATTGCAGGGATGGAGGTTATACATGGGCTCTGAACCATGGACTGCCTTCACCAAGGATGGCTTCGCTACTGCCACTACTGAGTGCCCAATCTGCCAGCAGAAGAGACCAACAAAGTCCCCTCTATGGCACCATCCCTTGAGGTGATCAGCCAGCAACCTGGTGGCAAGTCGATTACATTTTACTGATTCCATAATGGAAAGGGAAGCATTTTGTTCTTACTGGAATAGACACTTGCTGTTTTTTTTTTTTTTTTTGCATGCAATGCTTCTGCCAAAACTACCATCTGTGGACTTACAGAATGCCTTATCCACAGTCATGGTATCCCACACAGCATAGCATCAGATCAAGGGACTCACT
Organism: Elephas maximus indicus; assembly: GCF_024166365.1. NCBI lineage: Eukaryota > Metazoa > Chordata > Mammalia > Proboscidea > Elephantidae > Elephas > Elephas maximus. The sequence goes on from NC_064823.1 coordinate 13,046,611, forward strand.
TCACAGCAAATGATATGCAGCAATGGGCCCACACTCATGGAATTCTGTGGTCTTACCATGTTCTCCATCATCCTGAAGCAGCTGGCTTGATAGAATGATGGAATGACCTTCTAAAGACACAATTACAGGCCCACCTAGGTGTCAATACTTTGCAGGGTCAGGGCAAGTTCTTCAGGAGCTATATATGCTCTAAACCTGGGTCCAATATATGGTGCTGTTTCTCCCATAGCCAGGATTCATGGGTCCAGAGACCAAGGAGCAGAAATAGGGGTGGCACCACTCACTATTACCCCTAGTGACCCACTTGCAAAATTTTTTCTTTTTGTCCCCTCGACCTTATACTCTGTGTGTCTAGAGGTCTTAATTCCAAAGGGAGGAATGCTCCCACCTGGAGACATGTCACCAATTCCATTGAACTGGAAGTTAAGAATGCCCCCTTGCCACTTTGTACATCTGGATCAACAGGCAAACACAGGGAGTTACCATACTGGCTGGTGTGATTGATCCTGATTACCAAGAGGAAATCTTATTGATATTACATAATGGAAGTAAAGAAGAGTAAGTCTGAAATGCAGGAGATCCCTTAGGGTGTCTCTTTATACTATCATGCCCTGTGATTAAAGTCAATGGAAAACTATAGCAATCCAATTATGACACGACTACTAATGGTCTAGACCCTTCAGGAATGAATGTTTGTGTCATCCTGCCGGGAAAAGAGCCATGACCAGCTGATATACTTGCTGAGGGCAAAGGGAACATGGAATGGGGAGTGGAAGAAGTTAGTTCTAAATACCAGTTACGTCCATGTAACCAGTTGCAGAAACGAGAACTGTAATTGTTAGAATTTCTGATTTGTATGTGTGTATCTAATATTTTTTTTATGTGTGTATCTAATATTTTTTTATGTGTGTATCTAATATTTTTGTTTTCCTCACTTATAAAATATAAGATATAAACAGGGCTAGTACATTTTGGCTGTATGTGTGTTCATTGTATCATGTTAGGCACAAGTATGACTCTATAATTGTCTTTATTTGGAGATTATGTTTGGTTTATAGAGATGAGTACAAGTGCCAAGTTGACAAGGGGTGGGCTGTGATGATTCAGATTGTGTGTCAACTTGGCTAGGCCACGATCCTCAGTGATTTGGTAATTGTACAATGTTGTGATCATCACCTGTGATGGGATTTATGGTGAGTAGTCAATCAGTTGAAAAGGAGTTTCCTTGGGTGTGTGGCCCGCATAGAATATAAGTAAACATTATGGCAAGGCTCGTGGCTTTTGCCAGTTCTAGATCCTGCAGCTGGCTCCTGTTTGTCTAACCTCTGTTTCCTGGGAGGTCTTGCTTACCTGCAGTCTTGCCTACCAAACTTGGGATTCATCGATCTTCGCATCCTGAGAGCAAGAGCCTTGTTCTCTGACCTGTTGATCTTGGGTTTGCCAGCCGCTGCTGCTGTGTGAACCATAGCTTGACCCATGGACTCGAGACATTCCAGACTCTACAACCACTTGAGTCTTTTCCTTGACATAAATCTCTCTATGCATATATTTATATGCTTTATTGGTTTTGCTTCTCTAGAGAACCCAGCCTAAGACAGATAGTTAGCGGCTTAAATATACCCCTCAGGGAAAGAATCTAGGAGCCAGACATTTTTCAGAAAATTTATATGATTTTAAAACACTATAAATTTTTTAAAAAATGTTTAAAGATCTATATATTGTAGCTTTCAAATGCTGAGGGAAATGAGAGAAGGTAATGATTTTCATTCCTGATCCTCTCATGGTACTAATGAAAGCAGAAATTTAAGAGAAATAAATTAAAAAATATTTAATTAATGAAATATTTTCAAAAATACAGATCAATAGAAAAAATATATTGAGCTTGACTTTGCAGGAAATCACTCAAAGTTGAATCACTGAAAAGAAATCAAATAGCTTTGATAACTCATACTCAAAACAACTCAATTTCTTCATATTTTCAAGAACTAGTTGACATGATCTAAAAAACAACGACATAAGTTATATGAAATTTACACAAATAGAATAATGATACTTAACTTCATATTTCCATATCTTCACACCTGCCTAATGGTTATGCTAGGCAGAATATAGAACTTTAGCCAATTTATTCATACAATATAGCCAACATTTGACCTAGAAATTGAACATTATGTGAAAGAGGATATAATTAAATACAATATTTTACATTTTTATTTTTGTCATACGCCCCAATTAAGAAAATTCTGAGTATTGCATCAAAAATTCCTCTAAACCATGATAATGAAGATGATATATACTAACCTATAAGAGAGGAAATATCCAGTATTTGTTCTGGCTAAACGACCACATGACCGCAGAGGAGGGAACCTTGCTTTTCCACACCCTAGAAAATCATCCTTATAAGAAATTCTATTTGTGGTGCCCCATAGCATCATTTCTGGAAATTATTGTCTTTATAAGATTGAGTAGTACAATTTGTTAGCCATATAAATTAAATATTTGTAGGAGGCAGTTCATTCTTATTGCCAAAGTAATTGAATGCGTTATACACTGTATATTAGTAAAAAAATAAATATTGTGTTATTTTTAGGCATAAGGATGTTTTTGCAAAACAGTTTTTATTTTAAACCTAAAACTCAGCAAAATAATATAATGTTAATGAATGAATCAAACTATTCTACAAACAGTTTGATTAGAAGTAAACCTGGGTGTTTTTAGAAAGCAAACAAATAAGAAATATAAAATTATTAATGAGTTCTCAAATATTAATGTTTAGATATTGGCTCAATTATAAAGGAGCCATTAAAAGCAATTTTTTTTTTTTTTTAAGAAAGGAACAAATGCTATTTTTTAAGTATTTTCTTTTTTCTCTTTTTTTGCTGGGACTATGACAGATTTAAAGTGGCAGGGCTATAGTGTGCATGAGGTTTTAACTATGTTTAAATTACTTGAAATGACAAAAATATATAGACTAACAGTAGCTTAGCAATACAATTGCCTATTTTTTCTAACTGAAAGAATATTAAATTGCACACTCAGGCTGATATGCAAAATATCAGCCTGATAACATTGTGATTTTGCTTACTTTGACAACAGGAATAAAATCTTTCTTTACAGCAGAAAAAAACAAATGCATGCAATAGTGCAATAATTAAAGAACCCAAAAAAGATGGATGAAATATATGACAGTTTCAGCTAATTTAAAAATAAGTACTACACTTAGTCAGAAATATGTTCATGCAGTTATCAATTTTGCATTTGAAAACTAGTTTTTGTTTATTTGTGAATGATATAAAACATGGGTGGGGTTCAACATACATAAAAATTAATTACACCTTGAAGTTTTTTAAAACATGCACATGGATTATCTTGAAAAATGACTTTTGAAAGATTTCAATAAAACTCAATCCCAACTGAAAAGAGTGGAAACAAAGTGGGAAAAAATAAAAGTAATTAGCTAAAGAATAATTTACTTCACTTGCAGTAACTGAGTCAAAAATCGATATGGCACACCTAACAAAAACAACAGTGCTTTTCATTCATTGGGCTTCATTCTCTGGGCAATTGGAAGCCATTTGAAAAAAGTAGTTTACTTCTTAAAAATAAGTGTTATTTCATAATACATACTTGACACTTTAGAACTATGATTTTTAGATATCACTTCTGAGAGAGATTTTATGTGATACAATGTAACCATTTTTTTTTTTCTGGAAAATTTAAACTTTCTTTATATTTAAACCTAAGGAGGGAAAACCCTCTTCTGATTCTTTACAAAAATGAAGTTATGTAGTGCAGTAAATTATGTGCTCAACCCCATTCTTATTGAAAATAAGCTTTATGGGGTACTTCTTATAATGTGTCTTAGTTTAGATGAATGGCATAGGACCAAAGTGTGGTTCAGTTAAAGCGATTCTATGTGGTGTCAATACAATGCTCACCAGGAAGCTTATGGAAAGATTTGTTTAGTTCAGAGATAAATTATGGATATGCCGAGTAATTAATGGATTAAATATTGTTCCATTAACATTCTTTGAATGCTATTTTTCCAGCTGAGGTTTTATAAAACTATCCATTTAATTTCAATCTGTTTCCATAGAGATTACAGCTTTGGAAATCTTATAGGGTTTATAGAGCCCTGGTGAAGCAGTGGAAACCCTGGTGGTGTAGTGGTTAAGTGCTACAGCTGCTAACCAAGGGGTCGGCAGTTCGAATCCACCAGGTAAAAAAAGAAATTTTTTTTCCCTTGGAAACTCTGTGAGGCAGTTCTAGTCTGTTCTACAGGGTCGCTATGAGTCGGAATCGACTCGATGGCACTGGGTTTGGGTGGGTGGAGCAGTGTTTAAGAGCCGAGGCTGCTGACCAAAAAATATTGGGAGTTCGAATCCACCAGTCACTCCTTGAAAACCCCATGTAGCAGCTCTACTCTGTCCTATAGGGTTGCTATGAGTCAGGATTGACTAAATGGCAATGGGTTCTATAGGGTATATATGAGTTGGAATCAACTTGACTGGAATGGGTTTGGTTTGTTTGGCTGTGCCGTGAATTTGTTCCTTATGTTCTGTGTTACAGATTGAATGCTGTCCCTCCAAAATGTGTGTTGTAATTCTAACTCTTATCCCTGTGAATGTAATTCTCTTTGGAAACAAGGCTTTCTTTGTTTTTTTTTAATGATGTCATTTTGTTATAGGTTGTGTCCTAAACTCAATTGCTTCTCAGCTACAAAAAGTATATTAGAAACAAAACTACAAACATACCAGGGAAGACAGATGTCTTGTGAGATTCAACAAGAAGCAAGGAACACTTGGGGTTACCAACAAGGAAGGAATCTACAGAAGTGAGATCCTGATTTGGATTTAGCTTCCACAACTCTGAGGAAATAAATTTCTGTTCTTTAAAGCAGCCCATTTGTCATGTTTGTGTTACAGCTGCACTAGTTAACTAAGACATTCAGGTACAGTAGTGTACAAGAAAGACAGGTATCTTGTTTTCATATTTGATTCATAGTTTAGTAAGTGTAAATGAAATAGTCAAATAAGTGGACAATCAAACTGACAGGCCAACAAGAAAAGTAGTAAGAAATGAACAGTGCTAGGCCTAGAATTTTTTAGGCCTAGAATTAAGAAGCCAGTGGTTAAATACTCACTGTTAACCAAAACTTCAGTGGCGTAGTGGTTAACTGCTACAGCTGATAACTGAAAGGTAGGCAGTTCAAATCCACCAGGTGTTCCTTGGAAACTCTATGGGGCAGTTCTACTCTGTCCTATATGGTCACTATGAGGTGATTCAACTTGACGGCAACAGGTTTTGGTTTGGTTTTTTGGCTAAATGAAAGGCCAGCTGTTCAAAATAACCAGCAGCTCTGTGAGAGAAAGTTGTAGTAGTCTGCTTCCATAGGGATTACAGCCTTGGAAACTCTATGGGGAGGTTCTACTCTGTCCTATAAGTTGGCTATGAGTCAGAACCCCCTCTCAGTGAAAGTAAATGAAGGGGTAGATCTAGAGTTAAAAGAGATATGATTCAGAGTGACCTAGTGGCTTGTTTTTATTTAATGGTTAGAGTCTGGCTGAGTATGAGATTAAATTAACTAGAAATTTGAATGACAATATGGACCTAGCAATATGGTAGCAGAGGGAAGAATATTCTGGATACCAAAACCTCTAGCTGTCTAAGTTAGCAACAAATTTATTTAAGAAACAAAGAGAACAGAGTAAAATGGCAAGTGAGAGAGTTTACGAGGATATCAAACAGGTGGTTTGGGCCAGATTCCTTAGGACTTTAAAAACCAGGTTATTTGTATTTCATTCTATGTCATTGGAGAAACTTGATTACAGCACAGAAAACCCTATGGAGCAGCTCTACTGCATAATACACAGAGTTGACATGTGTTAGAATCCAGTTAACAAAAACAGGTTTCATGCTTTGCTTGATGTACATACAGGACTACTGGCAGTCTTAAGAAATTCAGTTATTCATTATATGTGTATCAATAAACTATTATCAATTAAAAATATATCCTATGAGAAGAATGGTATAGGGGTCAGAGCCAACATGGCACTATAGACAGTAGCACCATGCCTTCTCTCCACAGCAAAGACCTGGGAAATTAAGTAAAACAGAGACAAACATCAATCCAGGAGCCCTAAGTATCAAATGACATAAGAACTTAATCAAGTACCAAATGATAAGTAACTGACAGAGAACAGAGAGCTAGGGGTGATGTGAGCTGATGTCCCCTATCAGATAACACAGCATGGATTTGCCATCTTGAATTCCTGTCAGCAATCAGCAGAAGGGGAGTGTGGGAAAGCAGCTTCATGGAGCTCCGAGCAGGAGACAGAGTACCCAGAATACCAGACAGATTTCCCAATCCGCATCCTTCTTCCCCCTGCTTGGTCTCTGGTGTTTCTTAGCCAGCTGCAGTCACTCAGCTGAGAGGCGCTGGCTCTGTGTCACTTGGATTCGCCCTGCCCATGCTTGCTAGCTCCTTCAGTGCCATTTCTTTTTTGCTGGTGTTGCTTTTTTCTGCTTCTTTTGGTTTCTTCCCTGCCTCTCACCTGCTCCTACTCCTTCCACTAGAACGACTGGCTCCCCATGCAATCTTTGCTTCTTCTTTACAGGCTGTTATGTACCACTCAACTGGAGAACAGCTTCCCTGGTCTGCACCGCCACATTGGTGGGATCCCTGAAACTTTTTTGTTTGCTTTCTTTTTTCCTTTTTGTCTTTCTTCATTTCTCCCTTTCTCATCTTTCTCTACTTACCTTCTTTTCCTGTCTCCTGAATGCCTGGCACTGTGTGACATCTCCACCCCTTCTAGCTGAGCTGTACTGTGTGGATTGGGAGCCACTGCCCTGGCTTATGCAGCCGTGCCAGTGGAAATCCTGGGTTTTTTTTTTAATTTATTTTTAAGTTTCTCTTTTTCTGTTTTCCTTTTGTCTTTCTTCATTTCTCAGTTTCTCATCTCTCTCTACTTTCCTTCTCTTTCTTTCTTCTGAATACCTGGTGCTGTGTGCCATCTCCATCCCTTCTAGACAGACTGTGTCCCGAGACCTGGGAGCCATTTCCCTGGTCACTAGTGGTATAACTGGAGGAATTTCTTTTTTTTTTAATTTATTTATTTATTTTCTCCTCTTTTATCCTTTTTGTTTTTCTTCATTTTGCATTTCTCTATTCTAATAGCAGTCTCCTTCAGCACTTCTTTTTGGGCTCCTGTTTCTCTTTCTTCTCTCTCATCTTCCCCACACTCAGCTCCTCACTTCATAACTTCCCACCACCCTCCTGCCTACCTGCACCATGTGTTGAACATTGCAGCCCCACACAGCACAGTAAAAGCCTACTAAAACATGCCCTACACTGACCCCTGGCCTGCCCCGCTGGCCCCAGTACCTGCCACAAACAAGCCATTCCAGTCCCTCCCCTTCAGCTGGACCTGTCTGCTGCACCATAGCTAAGTGACTAGTGCCGCCTACGGACAAGGAGTTGAAAAGTATCGTACCCACAGATGAGCAAAGAACGTATAGCCCACCTGCTCAGACGTTACTAAATAAACTATAAAAGAAGGACAAAACAAATAAATCTATAGTAAATAAAATAACCACCGCATGTCTCAAATCAGACAATATCAAAACATAAAAAAAGGACAGGATGGTTACACTAGGCATCCAAAATAAAACACAGGATGACTTTCCAGTAGAAGAAAAGGCACTGGAACTACTTGATAGGTAATTCAAATCTCTAATATTCAAAGCTACCCAAGAATTGAAGCAAAAACCAGAAAAAAATGAGGAAAAAACAGACAAAATCATGGAAAATACAAACAAATTCATGGAAAATACAGACCAAAAAATGGAAAAAAATAATACAAGAACAAAATGTTAAAGTAAATCCACAACTAGAAATCATACAAAAACAATTAGAAATCCAAAAGATAAACACAAAATTTCAGAAATGGACAGCGTCATAGAAATATTGAGGAGCAGGTTTGAAACAGTGGAAGACAGGATCAGCAAAACTGAAGACAAATACTTGTATACCACTTTGAAGAAAAGTCAGAAAAAAGAAGGAAGAAAAATGAAGAAACACTGAGGATGATGTGGGCTATAATTAAAAGCAAAAATTTGTAATTGATTGGAGTTCCAGAACAGTGGGAGAAAACAGAAAACACAGAGAGGATCATTGAAGAATTGCTGACAGAAAAATTTCCTAATATCCTGAAAGATGAAAAGCTTACCATCCAAGAAGCTGCACCACCCCATACAGGATTGACATAAAAGAAAATTACCAAGGCATATCTTAATCACACTCATTAAAATCAAAGACAAGGAAAGAATCTGGAGAGGAGCTTGAGAAAAAAGAAAAGTAACATACAGAGAGGAAACAATAGGACTAAGCTCTGATTACTCAGGAAAAACCGTGCAAGCAAGAAGGTAATGAGACGACATATAAAAAACATTGAAAGAAAAAAATTTCCAACCAAGAATAATACATCCTGCAAAACTCCCATTCAGATATGATGTGAAATTAGGGCATTTCCAGATAACCAGAAATTAAGGGAATAGGTAAAAACCAAATCAAACTTACAAGAATTATTAACAGGAGTCCCTCGGTTTGAGAACAAGCATCATCAGACCACAGCCTGAATCTAGGACACAAGATCACACCAGCCAGATACCAACTGTCTTAGTCATCTAGTGCTCCTATAATAGAAATACCACAAGTGGATGGCTTTAACAAAGAGAAGTTTATTCTCTCACAGTCCAGTAGGCTAGAGGTCCAAATTCAGGGTGCTGGCTCCAAGGGAAGGCATTATCTCTCTGCTCTGGAGAAATGACTTTGTCATCAGTCCTCCCTTGGTCTGGGAGCATCTCAGCACAGGTACCTGAGGTCCAAAGGATGCACTCTGCTCCCAGTGTTGCTTTCTTGGTGGTATGAGGTCCCCAACTCTCTGCTTGCTTCCCTTTCCTTTTTATCTCTGGAGAGACAAAAGGTGGTACAGGCCACACCCCTGGGAAACTCCCTTTACATAGGATCAGGGATGTGACCTGGTAAGGGTGTTACATTCCACCCTATTCCTTTTTAACCACAGGCAGAGATAATGATTTATAACACATAGGAAAATCACAAAATGGAGAACAACCACACATGGCCTAACCAAGTTAACACATATTTTTGGGAGACACAGTTCAAACCATTACACCCACCTAAGAAATGAACCTTCAAGGACTATTCAAAACCAAAATATTTACAACAGGTAATCACAAAGCTTAATCTGTAAATGACAACCAAGAACAAAAACAAGAAGGAATAAGCAGTGTAAGTGTAGAATTTTTTAATGGACAGGAAGGCAGGATGATACCAAGTAATAATAAAAAAAAAAAAAAAAAAGTAATAATAGCTTGGTACAAACCTAGGAAGATAAGGATAAATTTCAAGGCAAACACAAAGAAAGTTAACAAACCAACTCATCAAAATTAAGGAACAAAAACATAAAGTCTCAGTAAAAACAAAATCTACGGAAACAAAAGGAATGAAAAAAAATCACAAACAAATGGAATTCAGCACAGGAGAGTAAGAGGGACAAAGGGAACATCAGCACTATGAAAAAAGCACTACAAAATGACAATAAACTTACATCTATCAATAATTACACTAAACGTAAACTGTCTAAATGCACCCATAAAAGGACACAGAGCGAGAGTGGATAAAAAATCAAAATCCATCAACATGCTGTCTAAAAGAGATACGGCTTAGAAACAAAGACATAAAAAAAAAAAAAAAAAATCAAGCAAACAGCTACCAAAAAAGAGCAGGAGTGGCAAGACTATTCTAAGATAAAATAAATTTTAAAACAAAATCCACCATGAAAGACAAAGTAGGGCACTATGTAATGATTAAAGGGATGATCCATCATGAAGATATAACTGTAATAAATATCTACCCATCAAATGGCAGGGCTCCAAAATACATAAAACAAACTCTAACAGCCCTGAAAACAGAAGTTGTCAGTTCCACAATAATAGTAGGAGACTTTCACACACCACTTTCGGTAAAGGACAAAACATCTAGAAAGAGACTCAACAAAGATACAGTAGAGCTAAAAGACAAAATCAGCCAACTTGACCTCATAGACATATATAGAACACTCCACCCAACAGCTAAAAAGTGCATTTTCTTTTCCAACACACAAGGAATGTTCTCCAGAATAGACCACATTTTAGGCCACAGAGCAACCATCGACAAAATCCAAAACACTGAGATAATACAAAGTGACTTCTGTGAACACAACACCATCAAAGTAAAAATTAACAAAGGAAAGAACAAGGAAAAAAAAAATCAATTACGTGGAAACTGAATAACACCCTCATTAAAAACCTCTGCATAATGGAAGAAATCAAAGATGGAGTCAAAAAATTGATAGAACGAAAACACATCATACCAAAACCTTTGGGACTCAGCAAAGGCAGTGCTCAAAGGTCAGTGTATAGCAATAAAAGCACCTGCCAAAAAAGAAGGGACAAAATCAAAATATTAGCTCCACAACTCAAACAAATAGAAAGAGAACAGCAAAAGAAGCCCATAGCCATCAGAAGAAAGGAAATAATAAAGAGCAGAGCAGAAATAAATGAAATAGAGGATAGCAAATCAAGAGAAAAAATCAACAAAGCCAAATGTCGGTTCCCCGAAAAGATCAACAAATTGACAAACCACTGGCCAAATCAATGAAAGAAAAATGGGAGACGATGCAAATAACCCAAATAAGCAAGGAAATGGGGGACATTAAAACAGATCCAGCTGAAATAAAAAGGATCATAACAGAGTACTATGAAAACTATACTCCAACAAATTTGAAAACCTAGAGGAAATAGACAAATTTCTAGAAACATACTACCTACCCAAACTAACACAAGAAGATGTTGAAAATCTGAACAGATCCATAACAAGAGGAGAGATTGGAAAGGTTAAAAAAAAAAAAAAAAAAAAACTCCTAACAAAAAAAAACCCTGGCCCAGATGGCTTCACTGGAGAATTCTACCAAACATTCAGAGAAGAGGTGACACCAGTACTACTCAAACTATTTCAGAACACAGAAAAGGAGGTGATACTTCTGAACTCATTCTATGAAGCCAGCATAACCCTGTTACCAAAACCAGGCAAAGACACCACAAAAAAAGAAAATTATAGACCAGCATCTCTCATGAATATAGACTGAAAATTTCTCAACAAAATTCTAGCCAATAGAATTGAGCACCATAATCAAAAAATAAAGCTCCATGACCAAGTAGGATTCATAACAGTTATGCAAAGATGGTTCAACATTAGAAAATCACATAATCCACCACATAAAAAAAAGAAAAGAAAAAAATCACATGATCACCTCAACTGACATAGTAAAGGCACTTGACAAAGTCCAACAGGTATTCTTGATAAAAACTTTCAACTAAATAGGCATAGAAGGGAAATTCCTCAACATAATAAAGGGCATCCACACAAAACCAACACGCAACACCATTCTTAATGGAGAGAGGCTGAAAATACTTCCCTTGAGAACAGGAACAAGACGAGAATGCCCTTTATGACCATTCCTATTTAACATTTTGCTGGAAGTCCTACCTAGAGCAATAATGCAAGAAAAAGAAATAAACAACATCCAAGTAGGTAATGAAGAAGTAAAACTGCCCCTATTTGTGGGTTATGATACTATACATGGAAAATCCAACCGACTCCATGAGAAAACTGATAGATTCAGCAGAGTAGCAGAAGACGAGATAAACTTACAAGTATCAGTTGGGTTCCTATACACCAATAAAGAGAACAATGAAAAGGAAATCAGGAAAACAATACCATTTATAATAGCTCCTAAAAAATTAAAATACTTAGGAATAAATCTAACCAAGGATGCAAAAGACCTATACAAAGAAAACTACAAAACACTACTGCAAGAAAGCAAAAGAGGTCTACGTAAATGGAAAAAAAAAGTACCATGCTCATGGATAGGTAGACTCAACATTGTGAAAATTACAATTCTGCCTAAAGCAATTTACAAATACAATGCAATCCTGATCCAAATACAAACAACATCCTTTAAAGAGATGGAAAAACTAATCATTAACTTTATATGCAAAGGGAAGAGGCCCTTGATAAGTAAAGCACTACTCAGAAGAATAAAGTAGAACTTGCACTACCTGACCTCAGAACCTACTATACAGCTACTGTAGTAAAAAGGGCCTTGTACTGGTACAATGACATACATATGGTCACCTGATCTTCGATAAGGGCTCAGTCCATCGATGGGGGAAAAGACAGTCTTTTTAACAAATGATGCTGGCAAAACTGGACATCCATCTGGAAAAAAATGAAAGAGGGCCCAGACCTCACCGCATACGCAAAAACTAAATAAAAATGGATCAAAGACCTAAATATAAAACTCAAAATTATAAAAATTATTGAAGAAAAAATAGGATCAACTCTAGAGGCCTTAATACATGGCATTAACAGGATACAAACCATAACCAATAACACACAAACTCTAGAAGACAGGCTAGATAACTGGGATCTTGTAAAAATTAAACACTTATGCTCATCAAAAGACTTCACCAAAACAGTGAAAAGAAAACCTGCTCACTGGGAACAAAATCTTAGCTGTTAAAAATTAGACAAAGTGCAAATCTCTAAAATCTAAAGGAAAATACTACACCTCTACAATAAAAAGACAAATAATCCAATTAAAAAATGGGCAAAGGAAATGAACAGAAAATGCACCAAAAAAAAAAATTAAAGTGGCAAAGGGACACATGAGGAAATGCTCTCAATTACTAGCCATTAGAGAAATGCTAATCAATATCACAGTGAGATACCATTTACCCCAGCATTATTGGCACAAAGCAAAAAAACAGGAAACTACAAATGTTAGAGAGGTTGTGAACAGATAGGAACACTGATGCACTGCTGGTGGGAATGCAAAATTGAAAGCTAAAAATAGAAATAGTGAGGCTGGGCCAAGATGGCTGACTAGGTAGAAGCTACCTCAGATCCCTCTTGTAACAAAGACTCGGAAAAACAAGTGAATCTATCACATACATGACAATCTACGAACCCTGACCATGAAACACAGATCTAGGGAGTTGATGTGAGTGACAGAGACTCAGCCAGTGCAAGTAGGCTGCACACTGACGGGGCTAATGAGAGATCGAGCAACCATGGGGAAGCAGAGACTGTTCTTGGAGCTTGGAGCCAGCATCCCAGTTGGAAAACCTTGGCGCTGAGCTTTGGACTGGGCACATGGGAGCTGAGCACGGCATCCTGAGATGGCGCAAGCACGGGATGCAGCCCTGGCCCCCTGAGATGACCTCAGGGGAAGCCCAGCCAGTGCATGCAGACAGTGCAGTGAGGGGGCCGACAGGAGGAGAGGTCACCGGGAGGCAGAGACTGGTTTTGGAGCCTGGAGTGCAGCATCCCTGCCGGGGAACCTTGGCGCTGGGCTTTGGACTGGGAGCAGAGGAGCTGACCATGGCTTCTGAGACAGCACAGGCACGGGACGTGGGCCTGACCCTCGGGGGGAGGTGCAATCTCTGCCCAGCCAGCGCACACAGGATACACGCCCCTAGGGAAACTTGGACAAAACAGTCATCACCAAGCAAGATAAGTAACTTTGTCTGTATTCCTGGGTGCTACTCTCTCCTATCTCTCTGATCCCTCTCCTCCCTTACCAGGTGGCTTCATTAACATTGGAATTTCCTGGGAAAGAGAGTGAAGTGCTCTGCGGTTTGTTTTTGTTTTTATCTTTTCCTAACCCATTCTCCTGGCCTGAGAGAAGCAGCTACAAAAAACCCAGGGACGAAAAATCCTTCCCTGATTTTCTGAAATTGGAATAAAAATTCAGAACCAGCTCCAGCCAAGCATATGAGATCCACAGTCTTGGACTTTCATCCCTGCAGGGAACAAGGTAGCTATTAGAATGCAAAGGCAATTCTGAAAGTGATCTGACTGTAATTGTTTTAGCGGATTACTGAAAAGACAAGTTCTCCAGGTCTGATATCTCTACCTATTAAACAGAGCCCTCACTGACCCACAACAGGGAACTGAGGGCTGAAGATCCACCCAAACCACCTAGCCTCCTGCCATAGGGGTCTGAAGACAGTGACACCTACCAATCTGTAGAGATACACGCACTGGGTGCCTAAGGTACAGTTGCAGAGCCCACCCACCAAAGTGCTTTAGGAATAGAGACACACCTACCTCACTGGCACTTGGGGGAAGCCTGTCAGCATCCTGCCCCCGCCGGAGTGTGAACCCCTGCTGCTACTAGAATCTGGTGCACACAATTATTACCACTACTCCTCTAAGTGAATAGGTAACAGTCTACACCACACACTTGATGATCCAAAATCAGATTCCACTCAAGAATAGTGAATGGACTCTTAAGCTTATATATCATGTAACAACCCAAACCAGCTAGTAATAGGACATAAGTGATCCAAAGGCTACAACAATCAAGACAGCTCAATCTAGTAGCCCATCTACGTATATTGAAAGAAAACAAAAAAAGATAAGACTCAGCGAGCAAATATAAAATAAATAATTACAATATCTTATAGATGGCTTGGAGACAGCAGTCAATAACAAACCACATAAAGAAGAAGACTATGACTGCTTCTACAACTCCCCAAATTAAAGAATCAAAATCTTTCCCAAATGAAGACACAATCCTGGAATTGCCAGATGCAGAATATAAAAAACTAATTTACAGAACGCTTCAAGACATCAGGGATGACCTCAGAAATGAAATAAGGCAAACTGCAGAAAAAGCCAAAGAACACACTGATAAAGTGGTTGAAAAAATCAAAAAGATTATTCAAGAACATAGTGGAAAAACTAATAAGCTGCAAAAATCCATAGAGAGACAGCATTCAGAAATCCAAAAGATTAACAATAAAATTACAGAATTAGACGACTCAATAGGAAGTCAGAGGAGCAGACTCGAGCAATTAGAATGCAGAGTGGGAGATCTGGAGGATAAGGCAATTGACACCAATATAGCTGAAGAAAAATCAGAAGAAAGAATTAAAAAAAATGAAGAAACCCTAAGAATCATGTGGGACTCTATCAAGAAGAATAACTTGCGTCTGATTGGAGTTCCAGAACAGGGAGGGATAACAGAAAACACAGAGAGAATAGTTGAAGATCTCTTGGCAGAAAACTTCTCTGAAATCCTGAAAGATGAAAGGATATCTATCCAAGATGCTCATCGAACCCCATATAAGATTGATACAAAAAGAAAATCATCAAGACATATTATCATCAAACTTGCGAAAAACAACGTTAAAGAGAAAATTTTTTTTTTAATAACTTTTATTAAACTTCAAGTGAACGTTTACAAATCCAATCAGTCTGTCACGTATAAGTTTACATACATCTCACTCCCTACTCCCACTTGCTCTCCCCCTCTTGAGTCAGCCCTTTCAGTCTCTCCTTTCTTGACAATTTTGCCGGCTTCCCTCTCTCTCTATCCTCCCATCCCCCCTCCAGACAAAAGTTGCCAACACAATCTCAAGTGTCCACCTGATATAATTAGCTCACTCTTCATCAGCATCTCTCTCCCACCCGCTGACCAGTCCCTTTCATGTCTGATGAGTTGTCTTCGGGGATGGTTCCTGTCCTGTGTCAACAGAAGGTCTGGGGAGCATGGCCGCCGGGATTCCTCTAGTCTCAGTCAGACCATTAAATTTGGTCTTTTTATGAGAATTTGGGGTCTGCATCCCACTGATCTCCTGCTCCCTCAGGGGTCCTCTGCTGTGCTCCCCGTCAGGGCAGTCATCGATTGTGGCTGGGCACCACCTAGTTCTTCTGGTCTCAGGATGATGTAGGTCTCTGGTTCATGTGGCCCTTTCTGTCTCTTGGGCTCTTAGTTGTCGTGTGGCCTTGGTGTTCTTCATTTTCCTTTGCTCCAGGTGGCTTGAGACCAATTGATGCATCTTAGATGGCCGCTTGTTAGCATTTAAGACCCCAGACGCCACATTTCAAAGTGGGATGCAGAATGATTTCATAATAGAATTATTTTGCCAATTGACTTAGAAGTCCCCGCAAACCATGTTCCCCAGACCCCCGCGCTTGCTCCGCTGACCTTTGAAGCATTCATTTTATCCCGGAAACTTCTTTGCTTTTGGTCCAGTCCAATTGAGCTGACCTTCCATGTATTGAGTGTTGTCTTTCCCTTCACCTAAAGCAGTTCTTATCTACTGATTAATCAATAAAAAACCCTCTCCCACCCTCCCTCCCTCCCCCCTCGTAACCAAAAAAGTATGTGTTCTTCTCAGGTTTACTATTTCTCAAGATCTTATAATAGTGGTCTTATACAATATTTGTCCTTTTGCCTCTGACTAATTTCGCTCAGCATAATGCCTTCCAGGTTCCTCCATGTTATGAAATGTTTCAGAGATTCGTCACTGTTCTTTATCGATGCGTAGTATTCCATTGTGTGAATATACCACAATTTATTTACCCATTCATCCGTTGATGGACACCTTGGTTGCTTCCAACTTTTTGCTATTGTAAACAGAGCTGCAATAAACATGGGTGTGCATATATCTGTTTGTATGAAGGCTCTTGTATCTCTACGGTATATTCCTAGGAGTGGGAGTTCTGGGTTGTATGGTAGTTCTATTTCTAACTGTTTAAGATAACGCCAGATAGATTTCCAAAGTGGTTGTACCATTTTACATTTCCACCAGCAGTGTATGAGAGTTCCAATCTCTCCGCAGCCTCTCCAACATTTATTATTTTGTGTTTTTTGGATTAATGCCAGCCTTGCTGGTGTGAGATGGAATCTCATCGTAGTTTTAATTTGCATTTCTCTAATGGCTAATGATCGAGAGCATTTTCTCATGTATCTGTTGGCTGCCTGAATATCTTCTTTAGTGAAATGTGTGTTCATATCCTTTGCCCACTTCTTGATTGGGTTGTTTGTCTTTTTGTGGTTGAGTTTTGACAGAATCATGTAGATTTTAGAGATCAGGCGCTGGTCGGAGATGTCATAGCTGAAAATTCTTTCCCAATCTGTAGGTGGTCTTTTTACTCTTTTGGTGAAGTCTTTAGATGAGCATAGGTGTTTGATTTTTAGGAGCTCCCAGTTATCGGGTTTCTCTTCATCATTTTTGGTAATGTTTTGTATTCTGTTTATACCTTGTATTAGGGCTCCTAGGGTTGTCCCAATTTTTTCTTCCATGATCTTTATCGTTTTAGTCTTTATGTTTAGGTCTTTGATCCACTTGGAGTTAGTTTTTGTGCATGGTGTGAGGTATGGGTCCTGTTTCATTTTTTTGCAAATGGATATCCAGTTATGCCAGCACCATTTGTTAAAAAGGCTATCTTTTCCCCAGTTAATTGACACTGGTCCTTTGTCAAATATCAGCTGCTCATACGTGGATGGATCTATGTCTGGGTTCTCAATTCTGTTCCATTGGTCTATGTGTCTGTTGTTGTACCAATACCAGGCTGTTTTGACTACTGTGGCTGTATAATAGGTTCTGAAGTCAGGTAAGGTGAGGCCTCCCACTTTCTTCTTCTTTTTCAGTAGTGCTTTGCTTATCCGGGAGTTCTTTCCCTTCCATATGAAATTGGTGATTTGTCTCTCTATCCCCTTAAAATATGATATTGGAATTTGGATCGGAAGTGCGTTAAATGTATAGATGGCTTTTGGTAGAATAGACATTTTTACTATGTTAAGTCTTCCTATCCATGAGCAAGGTATGTTTTTCCACTTAAGTATGTCCTTTTGAATTTCTTGTAGTAGAGCTTTGTGGTTTTCTTTGTATAGGTCTTTTCCATCTTTGGTAAGATTTATTCCTAAGTATTTTATCTTCTTGGGGGCTACTGTGAATGGTATTGATTTGGTTATTTCCTCTTCGGTGTTCTTTTTGTTGATGTAGAGGAATCCAAGTGATTTTTGTATGTTTATTTTATAACCTGAGACTCTGCCAAACTCTTCTATTAGTTTCAGTAGTTTTCTGGAGGATTCCTTAGGGTTTTCTGTGTATATAATCATGTCATCTGCAAATAGTGATAACTTTACTTCTTCCTTGCCAATCCGGATACCTTTTATTTCTTTGTCTAGCCTAATTGCCCTGGCTAAGACTTCCAACACGATGTTGAATAAGAGTGGTGATAAAGGGCATCCTTGTCTGGTTCCCGTTCTCAAGGGAAATGCTTTCAGGTTCTCTCCATTTAGAGAGATATTGGCTGTTGGCTTTGCATAGATGCCCTTTATTATGTTGAGGAATTTTCCTTCAATTCCTATTTTGGTAAGAGTTTTTATCATGAATGGGTGTTGGACTTTGTCAAATGCCTTTTCTGCATCAATTGATAAGATCATGTGGTTTTTGTCTTTTGTTTTATTTATGTGATGGATTACATTAATGGTTTTTCTGATATTAAACCAGCCTTGCATACCTGGTATAAATCCCACTTGATCAGGGTGAATTATTTTTTTGATGTGTTGTTGGATTCTATTGGCTAGAATTTTGTTGAGGATTTTTGCATCAATGTTCATGAGGGATATAGGTCTATAATTTTCTTTTTTTGTAATGTCTTTACCTGGTTTTGGTATCAGGGATATGGTGGCTTCATAGAATGAGTTGGGTAGTATTCCGTCCTTTTCTATGCTTTGGAATACCTTTAGTAGTAGTGGTGTTAATTCTTCTCTGAAAGTTTGGTAGAACTCTGCAGTGAAGCCGTCCGGGCCAGGGCTTTTTTTTGTTGGGAGTTTTTTGATTACCGTTTCAATCTCTTTTTTTGTTATGGGTCTATTTAGTTGTTCTACTTCTGAATGTGTTAGTTTAGGTAGGTAGTGTTTTTCCAGGAATTCATCCATTTCTTCTAGGGTTTCAAATTTGTTAGAGTACAATTTTTCATAATAATCTGAAACGATTCTTTTAATTTCATTTGGTTCTGTTGTGATGTGGTCCTTCTCATTTCTTATTCGGGTTATTTGTTTCCTTTCCTGTATTTCTTTAGTCAGTCTAGCCAATGGTTTATCAATTTTGTTAATTTTTTCAAAGAACCAGCTTTTGGCTTTGTTAATTCTTTCCATTGTTTTTCTGTTCTCTAATTCATTTAGTTCAGCTCTAATTTTTCTTATTTGTTTTCTTCTGGTGCCTGATGGATTCTTTTGTTGCTCACTTTCTATTTGTTCAAGTTGTAGGGACAGTTCTCTGATTTTGGCTCTTTCTTCTTTTTGTATGTGTGCATTTATTGATATAAATTGGCCTCTGAGCACTGCTTTTGCTGTGTCCCAGAGGTTTTGATAGGAAGTATTTTCATTCTCGTTGCTTTCTAGGAATTTCCTTATTCCCTCCTTGATGTCTTCTATAACCCAGTCTTTTTTCAGGAGGGTATTGTTCATTTTCCAAGTATTTGATTTCTTTTCCCTAGTTTTTCTGTTATTGATCTCTAGTTTTATTGCCTTGTGGTCTGAGAAGATGCTTTGTAATATTTCTATGTTTTGGACTCTGCAAAGGTTTGTTTTATGACCTAATATGTGGTCTATTCTAGAGAATGTTCCATGTGCGCTAGAAAGAAAAGTATATTTTGCAGCAGTTGGGTGGAGAGTTCTGTATAAGTCAATGAGGTCCAGTTGGTTGATTGTTGTAATTAGATCTTCCGTGTCTCTGTTGAGCTTCTTACTGGATGTCCTGTCCTTCTCCGAAAGTGGTGTGTTGAAGTCTCCTACTATAATTGTGGAGGTATCTATCTCGCTTTTCAATTCTCTTAAAATTTGATTTATGTATCTTGCAGCCCTGTCATTGGGTGCATAAATATTTAATATGGTTATGTCTTCCTGATCAATTGTCCCTTTTATCATTATATAGTGTCCTTCTTTATCCTTTGTGGTGGATTTAAGTCTAAAGTCTATTTTGTCAGAAATTAATATTGCTACTCCTCTTCTTTTTTGCTTATTGTTTGCTTGATATACTTTTTTCCATCCTTTGAGTTTTAGTTTGTTTGTGTCTCTAAGTCTAAGGTGTGTCTCTTGTAGGCAGCATATAGATGGATCGTGTTTCTTTATCCAGTCTGTGACTCTCTGTCTCTTTATTGGTGCATTTAGTCCATTTACATTCAGGGTAATTATAGATAAATAAGTTTTTAGTGCTGTCATTTTGATGCCTTTTTCTGTGTGTTGTTGACAATTTCATTTTTCCACATACTTTTTTGTGCTGAGGCGTTTTTCTTAGTAAATTGTGAGATCCTCATTTTCATAGTGCTTGACTTTATATTAGTTGAGTCGTTATGTTTTTCTTGGTTTTTATCTTGAGTTATAGAGTTGTTATACCTTTTTGTGGTTACCTTATTATTTACCCCTATTTTTGTAAGTAAAAACCTAACTTGTATTGTTCTATATCGCCTTGTATCACTCTCCATATGGCAGTTCAATGTCTCCTGTATTTAGTCCCTCTTTTTGATTATTGTGATCTTTTACCTATTGACTTCCATGATTCCCTGTTATGTGTATTTTTATTTATTTTTTTAAATTAATCTTAATTTGTTTGTTTTTGTGATTTCCCTATTTGAGTTGATATCAGGACGTTCTGTTTTGTGACCTTGTGTTGTGCTGATATCTGATATTATTGGTTCTCTGACCAAACAATATCCTTTAGTATTTCTTGTAGCTTTGGTTTGGTTTTTGCAAATTCTCTAAACTTGTGTTTGTCTGTAAATATCTTAATTTCGCCTTCATATTTGAGAGAGAGTTTTGCTGGATAGATGATCCTTGGCTGGCAGTTTTTCTCCTTCAGTGTTCTGTATATGTCGTCCCATTCCCTTCTTGCCTGCATGGTTTCTGCTGAGTAGTCAGAACATATTCTTATTGATTCTCCCTTGAAGGAAACCTTTCTTTTCTCCCTGGCTGCTTTTAAAATTTTCTGTTTATCTTTGGTTTTGGTGAGTTTGATGATAATATGTCTTGGTGTTTTTCTTTTTGGATCAATCTTAAATGGGGTTCGATGAGCATCTTGGATAGCTATCCTTTCGTCTTTCATGATGTCAGGGAAGTTTTCTGTCAGGAGTTCTTCAACTATTTTCTCTGTGTTTTCTGTCCCCCCTCCCTGTTCTGGGACTCCAATCACCCGCATGTTATCCTTCTTGATAGAGTCCCACATGATTCTTAGGGTTTCTTCATTTTTTTTAATTCTTTTATCCGATTTTTTTTCAGCTATGTTGGAGTTGATTCCCTGGTCCTCCAGATGTCCCAGTCTGCATTCTAATTGCTCGAGTCTGCTCCTCTGACTTCCTAGTGCGTTGTCTAATTCTGTTATTTTATTGTTAATCTTTTGGATTTCTACATGTTGTCTCTCTATGGATTCTTGCAACTTATTAATTTTTCCAGTATGTTCTTGAATAATCTTTTTGAGTTCCTCAACAGTTTTATCAGTGTGTTCCTTGGCTTTTTCTGCAGTTATCCTAATTTCATTTGTGATATCATTAAGCATTCTGTAAATTAGTTTTTTATATTCTGTATCTGATAATTCCAAGATTGTATCTTCATTTGGGAAAGGTTTTGATTCTTTTGTTTGGGGGGTTGGAGAAGCTGTCACGGTCTGCTTCTTTAAGTGGTTTGATATGGATTGTTGTCTCCGAGCCATCACTGGGAAACTAGTTTTGCCAG
The DNA here is from genome assembly GCF_024166365.1 of Elephas maximus indicus. Taxonomy (NCBI): domain Eukaryota; kingdom Metazoa; phylum Chordata; class Mammalia; order Proboscidea; family Elephantidae; genus Elephas; species Elephas maximus. The sequence continues at coordinate 13,068,264 of NC_064823.1, forward strand.
AAAATCTGCTGCGTCCAGTCCAAATCCCTGCGGGATGGTTCCCCGGCTCAGATGCTGCTCTTTCTGCTCCAAGACCAGTCACTGCCTCCCGGGGACTTCTCCTACTGGCTGCGTCCCACGCCGCCCATGGAACCGGCTGGTCCCCCTCCCCGGGTTAGTTCAGGAGGGTGGAGTAGGTCTCTGTGCTTGTGCCGTACCTGACTGGTACGCTGGCTCCAGGCTCTGGAAACAATCGCTGCTTCCCAGTATTAGTTCGTTCTCCGTCTCTAAATCTGTGTTTGTTGTTCTGGGTTCGTAGATTGTTATGTATGTGATCGATTCACTTGTTTTTCCGTGTCTTTGTTGTAAGAGGGATCCGAGGTAGCATCTGCCTAGTCCGCCATCTTCTAAAGAGAAAATTTTAAAAGCATCCAGGCATAAAAGAAAGGTCTCCTACAAAGGAGAATCAATAAGAATAAGTTCAGACGACTCAGCAGAAACCATGCAGTCAAGAAGGAAATGGGATGACATATATAGAGCACTGAAGGAGAAAAACTGCCAGCCAAGGATCATATATCCAGCAAAACTCTCTCTCAAATATGAAGGCGAAATTAAAACATTTACAGATAAACACAAGCTTAGAGAATTTGCGAAAACCAAACCAAAGCTACAAGAAATACTAAAGGAAATTTTTTGGTCAGAATATTAATAATATCAGATAATTTTTTTTTTTTTTTACCAGCACAACCGAAGTTCACAGAACAGAACATCCTGATATCAACTCAAATAGGGAAATCAAAAAAACAAAGTAAGATTAATTTTAAAAAGAAAAAAAAATTGCTCAAAACAGGGCATCATTGAAGTCATTATGTAAAAGATCACAGTAATCAAAAAGAGGGAATAAATACAGGAGGCAAGGAACTGCAATATGGAGAGGAAAACAAGGCGATATAGGACTATACAAGTTAGGTTTTTACTTAGAAAAATAGGGTAATATTAAAGTAACCACAAAGAGGTAAAAAATTCCATAACTCAAAATAAAAACCAAGAAAACATAACAACTCAGCAAACATAAATTCAACTACTATGAAAATGAGGAACACACAATTTACAAGGAAAAACATCTCAGCACAAAAAAGTCAGAGGAAAAATGAAATTGTCAACAACACACACAAAAAGGCATCAAAATAAGCACTAAACACATATTTACCTATAATTATGCTGAATGTAAATGGACTAAATGCACCAATAAAGAGACAGAGAGTCTCAAACTGGATAAAGAAACACGATCTGTCTATATGCTGCCAACAATAGACACACCTTAGATTTAGAAAAACAAAAAAACTAAAACTCAAAGATGGAAAAAAATACATCAAGCAAACATCAATCAAAAAAGAGCAGAAGCGGCAATACTAATTTCTGGCAAAATAGACTTTAAAGTCAAATCCACCACAAAGGATAAAGAAGGACACTACCTAATGATTAAAGGGGCAATTGACCAGGAAGATATAACCATATTAAATTTTTATGCACCCAATAACAGGGCTGCAAGATACATAAAACAAACTTTAACAGATCAGAAAAGTGAGATAGACACCTCCACAATTATAGTAGGAGACTTCAACACACCACTTTTGGATAGGACTTCCAAGAAGAAGCTCAGTAGAGACATGGGAGACCTAATTGCTACAATCAACCAACTTGACCTTACAGATTTATACAGAACACTCCACCCAACAGCTGCAAAGTATACTTTTTTTTCTAGTGCACATGGAACATTCTCTAGAACAGATCACATTTTAGGTCATAAAACAAACCTTTGCAGAAACCAAAACATCGAAATATTACAAAGCATCTTCTCACACCACAAGACCATAAAAGTGGAAATCAATAACAGAAAAATCAGGGAAAAGAAATCAAATATTTGGAAACTGACCAATATCCTGCTCAAAAAAGACTGGGTTATAGAAGACATTAAGCAGGGAATAAAGAAATTCATAGAATGCAACAAGAATGAAAACACTTCCTATCAAAACCTCTGGGACACAGCAAAAGCAGTGCTCAGAGGTCAACTTATATTGATAAATGCACACATACATAAAGAAGAAGGAGCCAAAATCAGAGAACTGTCCTTAAAATTTGAAAAAATAGAAAGCGAGCAACAGAAGAATCCATCAGGCACCAGAAGAAAACAAATAAGAAAAATTAGAGCTGAACTAAATGAATTAGGGAACAGAAAAACAATTGAAAGAATTAACAAAGCCAAAAGTTGGTTCTTTGAAAAAATTAAAAAAAATTGATAAACCATTGGCCAGGCCGACTAAAGAAATCCAGGAAAGGAAACAAATAACCTGAATAAGAAACGAGATGGGCCATATCACAACAGAACCAACTGAAATTAAAAGAATCATATCACATTATTATGAAAAATTGTACTCTAACAAATTTGTAAACCTAGACGAAATGGATTAATTCCTAGAAAAACACTACCTACCTAAACTAACACAATCAGAAGTAGAACAACTAAATAGACACATAACGAAAAAAGAGATTGAAAAGGTAATCAAAAAAGTCCCGACAAAAAAAAGCCCTGGCCCGGATGGCTTCACTGCAGAGTTCTACCAAAATTTCAGAGAAGAGTTAACATCACTACTACTAAAGGTATTTCAAAGCATAGAAAATGACGGAATACTACCTAACTCATTCTATGAAGCCACCATATCCCTGATACCAAAACCAAGTAAAGACACCACAAAAAAAAAAAAAAAAAAATTACACACCTATATCCCTCATGAACATAGATGCAAAAATCCTCAACAAAATTCTAGCCAATAGAATTCATCAACATATGAAAAAAAAAATCCACCATGACCAAGTGGGATTTATTTATGAAAGGTTGGTTTAATATTAGAAAAACCATTAATGTAATCCACCATATAAATAAAACAAAAGACAAAAACCACATGATCTTATCAATTGATGCAGAAAAGACATTTGACAAAGTCCAACACCATTCATGATAAAAACTCTCAGCAAAATAGGAATTGAAGGAAAATTCCTCAACATCATAAAGGGCATCTAAACAAAGCCAACAGCCAACATCATTCTAAATGGAGAGAGCCTGAAAGCATTGCCCTTGAGAACGGGAAACAGACAAGGATACTCTTTATCACTGCTGTTATTCAACATTGTGCTAGAGGTCCTAGCCAGAGCAATTAGGCTAGACAAAGAAATAAAGGGCATCTGGATTGGAAAGGAAGAAGTAAAATTATCTCTATTTGCAGATGACATGATCTTATACACAGAAAACCCTAAGAAATCCTCCAGAAAACTACTGAAACTAATAGAAGAGTTTGGAAGAGTCTCAGATTACAAGATAAACATACAAAAATCACTTGGATTCCTCTACATCAACAAAAAGAACATCGAAGAGGAAATCACCAAATCAATACCATTCACAGTAGCCCCCAAGAAGATAAAATACTTAGGAATAAATCTTACCAAAGATGGAAAAGACCTATACAAAGAAAACCACAAAGTACTAGTGCAAGAAACTAAAAGGGACCTACTTAAGTGGAAAAACATACCTTGCTCATGGATAGGAAGACTTAACATAGTAAAAATGTCTATTCTACCAAAAGCCATCTGTACATACAATGCACTTCTGATGCAAATTCCAATGACATTTTTTAATATGATGGGGAAACAAATCACCAACTTCATATAGAAGGGAAAGAAACCCCGGATAAGTAAAGCATTACTGAAAAAGAAGAAGAAAGTGGGAGGCCTCACTCTACCTGATTTTAGAACCTATTATACAGCCACAGTAGTCAAAACAGCCTGGTACTGGTACAACAACAGGCACATAGACCAATGGAACAGAATTGAGAACCCAGATATAAATCCATCCACATATGAGCACTTGATATTTGACAAAGGTCCAGTGTCAATTAACTGGGGAAAAGATAGCCTTTTTATCAAATGGTGCTGCCATAACTAGATATCCATTTGCAAAAAAATGAAACAGGACCCATACCTCACACCATGCACAAAAACTAACTCCAAGTGGATCAAAGACCTAAACATAATGACTAAAACGATAAAGATCATGGAAGAAAAAATAGGGACAACCTTAGGAGCCCTAACACAAGGCATAAACAGAATACAAAACATTACCAAAAATGATGAAGAGAAACCCGATAACTGGGAGCTCCTAAAAATCAAACACCTATGCTCATCTAAAGATTTCACCAAAAGAGTAAAAAGACCACCTACAGACTGGGAAAGTATTTTCAGCTATGACATCTCCGACCAGTGCCTGATTCCTAAAATCTATATGATTCTGTCAAAACTCAACCACAAAAAGACAAACAACCCAATCAAAAATTGGGCACAGGTTACGAACACGCACTTCACTAAAGAAGATATTCAGGCAGGTAACAGATACATGAGAAAATGCTCTCGATGATTAGCCATTAGAGAAATGCAAATTAAAACTGAGATGAAATTCCATCTCACTGCAGCAAGGTTGGCATTAATCTAAAAAACACAAAATAATAAATGTTGGAGAGGCTGCAGAGAGATTGGAACTCTTATACACTGCTGGTGGGAATGTAAAATCGTACAACCACTTTGGAAATCTATCTGGCGTTTTCTTAAAAAGTTAGAAATAGAATTACCATACAACCCAGAAATCCCACTCCTCGGAATATAACCCAGAGAAATAAGAGCCTTTATACGAACAGATATATGCACACCCATGTTTATTGCAGCTCTGTTTACAATAGCAAACAGCTGGAAGCAGCCAAGGTGTCCATCAATGGATGAATGGTTAAATAAATTACAGTATATTCACACAATGGAATACTACGCAGCGATATAGAACAGTGAGGAATCTGTGAAACATTTCATAACATAGAGGAACCTGGAAGACATTATGCTGAGTGAAATTAGTCAGAGGCAAAAGGACAAATATTTTATAAGACCACTATTATAAGATCTTGAGAAATAGTACAAACTGAGAAGAACACATTCTTTTGTGGTTATGAGAGGGGGGAGGGAGGGAAGGTGGGAGAGGGTTATTTACTGATTAGATAGTAGATAAGAACTACTTTAGGTGAAGGGAAGGACAATACTCAATATAAGGAAGGTCAGCTGAACTGGACTGGACCAAAAGCAAAGAAGTTTCCTGGATAAACTGAATGCTTCAAAGGTCAGCGGAGCAAGGGCGGGGGTTTGGGGACTATGGCTTAAGGGGACTTCTTAGTCAATTTGCCAAATAAATTCTATTATGAAAACATTCTTCATCCCACTTTGAAGTGTGGCATCTGGGGTCTTAAATGTTAACAAGCGGCCATCTAAGATGCATCAATTGGTCTCAACCCACCTGGATCAAAGGAGAATGAGGAACACTAAGGTTGCACGATAACTATGAGCCCAAAAGACAGAAAGGGCCACATGACCTAGAGACCTACATCATCCTGAGACCAGAAGAACTAGATGGTGTCCGGCCACAACTGATGACTGCCCTGACAGGGAGCACAACAAAGAACCCCTGAGGGAGCAGGAGAACAGCAGGATGCGGACCCCAAATTCTCATAAAAAGACCAGACTTAATGGTCTGACTGAGACTAGAGGAATCCTGGTGGTCATGGTCCCCAAACCTTCTGTTGGCCCAGGACAGGGACCATTCCCGAAGACAACTCATCAGACATGGAAGGGACTGGACAATGGGTTGGAGAGAGATGTTGATGAAGAGTGAGCTACTTGTATCAGGTGGACACTTGAGACTGTGTTGGCATCTCCTGTCTGGAGGAGAGATGGGAGGGTAGAGAGGGTTAGAAACTGGCAAAACGGTCACGAAAGGAGAGACTGGAAGGAGGGAGCGGGCTGACTGATTAGGGGGAGAGTAAATGGGAGTATGTAGTAAGGTGTATATAAGTTTATATGTGACGGACTGACTTGATTTGTAAACTTTCACTTAAAGCACAATAAAAATTACTAAAAAAAAAATAGAAATAGTAATAGTAATACCATATGATCCAGCAATCCCACTCCTAGGAATATATCCTAGAGAAATAAGAGCCATCACATGAATAGACATATGCACAGCCATGTTCATTGAAGCATTGTTCACAATAGAAAAAGGTGGAAACACCCTAGATGCCCACCAACAGATGAATGGATAAAGAAAATAAGGTACCTACACTTAATGGAATATTATGCAATGATAAAGAACAATGATGAATCTGAGAAGCATCTCACAACACGGATGAATCCGTAGGGCATTATGCTGAGTGAAATAAAGTCAATCACAAAAGGACAAATGTTGTATGAGACCACTACTATAAAAACTCATGAAAATGTTTATGCACAAAAAGAAACAATCTTTGACGGTTATGAAGGAGGTGAGGGGTAGGGATGGAAAACCACTAAATAGACAATAGATAAGTGGTAACTTTGGTGAAGGGTAAGAAAGTACACAGTACTGGGAAAGCCAGCACATCTGGAACAAGGCAAGGTCATATAAACTCCATACACATATCCGTACTCTCCGAGGGACTGAATTACTGGGCTGGGGATTGTGGGGAGCATGGCCTCAGAGAACATCTAGCTCAACTGACATAACGAAGTTCATAAAGAAAATGTTCTACATTCTACTTTGGTGAGTCGTGTCTGGGGTCTTATAAGCCTGTGGTCAGTCATCTAAGATACTCCACTTGTGTCACCCCTTCAGGAGCAAGTGAGAATGAAGAAAACTCAGGACACAAAGGAAAGTTTAGTCCAAAGGACTAATGGGCCACAACTACTACGTCCTACAGCAGACTGTATTCAGTACAATGAGATGGTGCCTGGCTACCACCACTGAATGCTCTGACAGGGATCATATTAGAGGGCATCCGACAGAGCTGGAGAAAAATGTAGAACAAAATTCTAACTCACAAAAAGGACCAGACTTATTGGCCTGATAGAGACTGGAGAAACTCTGAGAATATGACCCCTAGACACCCTATTTGCTCAGTAATGAAGTCACTCCTGAGGCTCATGCTTCAGCCAAAGATTGGACAGGCCCATAAAACAAAACAAGACTAAAGGGGCACACCAGCCCAGGGGCAAGGACTAGAAGGCAGGAGGAGAGAGGAAAGCTAATTAGGAACCGAGGTCGAGAAGGGAGAGTGTTGACATGTTGTGGAGTTGTTAACCAATGTCATGAAATAGTATGTGTACTAACTGTTTAATGAGAAGCTAGTTTGTTCTGTAAATCTTCATCTAAAGTGCAATAATAATAATAATAATAAAAAGACTAGACTGTAAGGTGGCAGGGAGACTAGATTAATGGAAATGGAAAATCCAGAATGTAAATAATAAGAATGTTCATGCATTGTGAAGAATGTAACTAATGTCACTGTACAATTTTTGCAGAAATTGTTGAATGCGAACCTCAAATGCTGTGTAACCCTTCACTGAAAACACAATAAATATTATTTAAAAAAAAAGATGGTATAAAAACATACAGCAGACATAATCCCTTATCTGATAGTATTTGCAATCTAATAAGGAAGATAATTAGAGACATAAGTGTAATCTGTGAGGGTTGGAAAAAATACTACCAAATTTTGGAGAAGGATGATATTATATTGCATATGGAGACCATCAGAGGAAGGGATATATACATTTCTTAAAATATAATTGGGTAGGCAAAAATCTTATTTGTGACATATATAGATTTAAATTTCCCTGAATCACACATCTAGGAAAAGTTGGAAAAAGAAAAATATATGAAAAAAAAGAAGGCATACAAAAGTAATGAAAAAGGTAACAATTTATAGAAAAATATGATCTTAAATTACTAAAAAAAAAAAAAAAATCAATAAATAAAAGAGATTTCTAAATAAGCCAAGAAAAATAATATAGGACTCAGGCAGAGATTGAATATGTGTGTAATGGGGGTCTCTGACAGTAAATCTAAATTAATATAACAAAAACACTTAAAATTATCAACTACAATAAATGTTCTTTAATAAAGATTTTGCTGTGTAAGTTTGAAAAGTACATCATGTATCAATGGCAGGAAGTAAAAAAGACTGTCCTAGCTCAAAGGAGAAAGAGGATCAACAAATATAATACAGAAACTTTGTCTGGATCTGTATGAGAAAGAAAAAAAAATGCATAAAATGACATTTCTGATACAATAGGAGAAATTTGAATATGATGGTATGTTAAGTGGCACCACTTAAGTAGTGTAATACATATCTATAAAATTAAGTATATGGTGTTTCAGTGATAGGTATCTCACATCATGATGGAAACTTGGGTTCAAATCTCAGCCAATGCACCTTAAGTGAAACTACCAGCCATCTGTTATTGGAGGCTTGCTTGTTGCAATGGTGTTGAGCAGGTTCCAAAGGAGCTTCCAGGCTAAGACAGACGAGGAAGAGAGAGTCAGGGCCTGACTGTGGAATAGACCACACATGCTCATATGAAGTTCAAGTTGAAGCTGAAGAAAATTAAAACAAATATAGGAAAGTAAAATTACAACCTTGAGTATATGCCACCTGAATTTAGAGATGATCTCAAGAATAGATTTGACACATTGAACCGTACTGATCAAAGACCAGACGAGTTTTGAGATAACATCAAGGACATCATACACAAAGAAAGTAAAATATCACTAAAAAGAGAGGAAAAAAAAGACTAAAATGGATGTCAAAAGAGATTCTTAAGCTTGCTTTTGAACATAGAGTAAAGTGAACAGAAAAAATGAAGAAGTTAAAGAGCTGAAGAAAAGTTTTCTAAGGGTTCCCTGAGAAGACAAAGTATTTTGATGAAATATGCAAAGACCTGGAGTTAGAAAATCAAAATGGAAGAACGCGTTTGGAATTTCTCAAGTCGAAAAAACTGAAGAAAAAATTCAAGCCTTAAGTTGCTGTATTGAAGGATTCTACAGGTAAAACTTTGAACAGCACTGGAAACATCAAAAGAAGATGGAAGGAATACACAAATTGGTGGTATCAAAAATAAATGTTCAGGTTAGAGGCAGAGGCAAGATGTCTGGGCATATTAAAGCAAAACAAAGCAAAAACCTATGACACAGTAAGAAAGTATAAATTAATACAATAGTTTTCAGTTGGCTCAGAGACAACAGTCAATATCAAGTCACATAAAGAAACAGACCATGATCACCTCAACAAGCTCCCAATAAAAAAAGAATCCAGGGATCTTCTAGATGAAAGTGCATTCCTGGAATTACCAAAGGCAGAATACAAAAGACTAATATACAGAACCCTTCAAGACATCAGGAAGGAAATGAGGCATTACGCAGAACAAGCCAAGGAACATACAGACAAAAGCAATTGAAGAAATTAGAAACATTATTCAGGAATATAATGAAAACTTTAATAGGCTGGAAAAATCCATAGACAGACAGCAATTATAAATTCAGAAGATTAACAATAAAATTACAGAAGTAGACAACTCAATGAAAGTCAGAGGAGCAGAAATGAGCAAGTAGAAGCCAGAAGTTCTGAACTTGAAGATAAATCAAATAAAAGAATTTTTAAAAAATGAAGAAACCTTAAGAATCATGTGGGACTCTATCAAGAGAAATAACCTACGAGTGATTGGAGTACCAGAGCAGGGAGTGATAACAGAAAATACAGAGAAAATTGTTGCAGATTTGTTGGCGGAAAACTTCCCTGATATCATGAAAGATGAGAAGATATCTATCCAAGATGCTCATTGAACTCCAGATGAGGTAGATGTTAAAAGGAAGTTACCAAGACATCTTATAATCAAACTTGCCAAAGCCAAAGATAAAGAGAGAATTTTAAGGGCAGCTAGGGATAAATGAAAAGTCACCTAAAAAGGAGAGATAAATAAGAATAAGCTCGAACTACTTGGCAGAAACCATGCAGGCAAGAAGGCAATGGTATCACATATTTAAAAACCCAAAGGAAAAAAAAATGCCAGCCAAGAATCATATATCCAGCAAAACTGTCTCTTAAATATGAAGGTGAAATTAGGACATTTCCAGATAAGCAGAAATTTAGGGAATTCGTAAAAACCAAACCAAAACTACAAGAAATACTAAAGGGAGCTCTTTGGTTAGAAAATCAATAATATGAGGTATCAATCCAAGACTAGAACATTGAGCAGAGCAACCAGAAGTCAACCCTGACAGGGAAATCAAAAAACAAAGCAAGATTAAAAAAAAAAAAAAAAAAAAAAGCTCACAACAGGGTAACGGTGATATTATTATATAAAAGAAGACAACAGTAAAACAATAAAGAGGGACAAAGAAATCTAATTAAAGAATTTCCATATGGAGAGGAAGATATGGCGATACAAACAAGTAAAAGTTGGGTTTAAATTTAGAAAAATAGGGGTAAATAATAGGGTAACCCCAAAGGAGACAAACTATCGTAATCATCAAAATAAAATACAAGAAAAAAATAAAGACCCAGCAGAAACAAAACCAACAACAACAAATACGAGGAAAGGACAATATGTAATCTACTCAGCACATAAAATTAAGTGAGAAAAAGAAACTGTCAACAACACACAAAAAAAGACATCAAAATGATAGCACTAAATTCATACCTTTGTTTTATTGACTACGCAAAGGCATTCGACTGTGTGGATCATAACAAATTATGGATAACATTACAAAGAATGGGAATTCCAGAACACTTAATTGTGCTCATGAGGAACCTTTAAGTAGGTCAAGAGGCGGTTGTTCAGACAGAACAAGGGGATACTGATTTGTTTAAAGTCAGGAACGGTGTGCGTCAGGGTCGTATTCTTTCACCATACGTATTTAATCAGTATGCTGAGCAAATAATCTGAGAAGCTGGACTATATGAAGAAGAATGGGGCATCCAGATTGGAGGAAAGCTCATTAACAACCTGTGTTATGCAGATAACACGACCTTGCTTGCTGAAAGTGAAGAGGACTTGAAGCACTTACTAATGAAGATCAAAGACCACCACCTTCTGTATGGATTTCACCTCAACAAAAAGAAAACAAAAATCCTCACAACTGGACCAATGAGCAACATCATGATAAATGGACAAAAGATTGAAGTTGTCAAGGTTTTCATTTTACTTGGATCCACAATCAACACCCATGGAAGCAGTAGTCAAGAAATCAAAAGACACATTGCATTGGGTAAATCTGCTGCAAAGGACCTCTTCAAAGTGTTGAAGAGCAAAGATGTCACCCTGAAGACTAAGGTGCACCTGACCCAAGCCATGGTATTTTCATTTGCATCATATGCATATGAGAGCCGGACGATGAATAAGGAAGACCGAAGAAGAGTTGACACCTTTGAATTGTGGTGTTGGCAAAGAATATTGAATATACCATGGACTGCCAGTAAAATGAACAAATCTGTCTTGGAAGGAGTGCAGCCAGAATGTTCTGTATAGGCAAGGATGGCAAGACTGCATCTTAAAAATATTGGACATGTTGTCAGGAGGGATCAGTCCCTGGAGAAGTACATCGTGCTTGTACAGGGTCAGCAGAAAAGAGGAACGCCCCCAACGAGGTGGATTGACACAGTGGCTGCAACAATGAGCTCAAGGATAACAACAATTGTAAGGATGGCACAGGACCAGGCAGTGTTTCGTTTTGTTGTGCATACGGTTGCTATGAGTTGGAAATGACTCGACGGCACCTAACAACAACAACAAAAATCGATAATTACGCTGAATGTAAATGGACTAAATGCACCAATAAAGAGACAGAGAGTGACAGAATGGATTAAAAAACACGATCCATCTATATGCTGCCAACTAGAGACACACCTTAGACTTAGAGACATAAACGAACTAAAACTCAAAGGATGGAAAAAAAAACAAACCAATCAAACAACAACCAAAAAGAAGCAGGAGTGGCAATATTAATTTCTGACAAAATAGACATTAAAGTTAAATCTATCATGAAAGACAAGGAAGGATACTATGTAATGATTAAAGGGACAATATACCAAGGAATATAACACCATATTATATATTCATGCACCCAAAGACAGGCCTGCAAGATATATTAAAAAAAAAAAAAAAACAACTCTATCCCCGTTGGAAAGTGAGACAGGGAGCTCCACAATAATAGTATAAGACTTCAGCATAACACTCTTGGTAAAAGACAGGGCATCCAGAAAGAAGCTCAATAACGACAAGGAGAATCTAAATGCCACAATCAACCAACTTGACCCCATAGACATGCACAGAACACTCCACCGAACAGCAGTCAAGTATACTTTCCTTTCTAGTGGACATGGAATATTCTCTAGAATAGACCACATATTAGGTCATAAAGCAAGCCTTAGCAGAATCCAAAATATTGAAATACTACAAAGCACCTTCTCTGACCCTAAGGCCATAAAAGTGAAAATCAATAACAAAAAAATCAGGGAAGAGAAATCAAACACTTGGAAACTGAACAATACCCTGCTCAAAAAAGACTGCATTATAGAAGACGTTAAGGATGGAATAAAGAAATTCATAGGATCCAATGAAAATGAGAACACTTCCTATCAGATCCTTTGAAAGACAGTGAAAGAAGTGCTCAGAGGTTAATTTATATCAATAAATGCACACATACATAAAGAAGAAAGGGCCAAAATGAAAGAATTATCGCTACAACTTGAACAAATAGAGAGTTACAAAAGAAACCCAAAATCACCAGAAAAAAAAAAATACTAAAAATTAGACCTGAACTAAATGAAATAGAAAACAGAAAAACAATTGAAAGAATTACTAAGACCAAAAGCTGGTTCTTTGAAAAAGTCAACAAAATTGTTAAACCACTGGCCAAACTGACAAAAGAAAAGCAGGAGGGGAAGTAAATAACCCAAATAAGAAATGAAAGGGGCGATATTATAACAGACCCAACTGAAATTAAAAGAATCGTATCAGATTACTATGAAAAATCGCACTCTAACAAATTCAAAAACCTAGAAGAAATGAATGAATTCCTAGAAACACACTACCTACCTAAACTAACACAAACAGAGGTAGAACAACTAAATAGATCCATAACAAAAGAAGCGATTGAAAAGGTAATCAAAAAACTCCCAACAAAAAAAAAGCCCTTGCCCGGATAGCTTCACTGCAGAGTTCTACCAGACTTTCAGAGAAGAGTTAACACCACTACTACTAAAGGTATTTCAGAGCACAGAAAAGGATGGAATACTACCAAACTCATTCTACGAAGCCACCATATCCCTGATACCAAAATCAGGTAAAGACACCACAAGAAAAGAAAATTATAGGCCTATATCCCTCATGAACTTAGGTGCAAAAATCCTCAAAAAAATTCTAGCCAATAGAATTCAATAACGTACCAAAAAAAAAAAAAACACAATTTACCATCACCAAGTGGGATTCACACCAGGTATGCAGGGATGGTTCAACATTAGAAAAACAATTAATGTAATCCATCACATAAATAAAAGACAGGAGACACATGATTTTATCAATTGATGGAGAAAAGGCATTTGACAAAGTCCCACACCCATTTATGATAAAAACTCTCAGCAAAACAGGAATAGAAGGAAAATTCTTCAACATAATAAAGGGCTTTTATACAAAGCCAACAGCCAGCATCATCCTAAATGGAAAGAGCCCGAAAGCATTCACCTTGAGATCAGGAACCAAACAAGGGTGCCCTTTATCACCGCTGTTATTCAACCTTGTGCTAGAGGTCCTATCCAGAGCAATTAGGCTAGATAAAGAAATAAAAGGCATCCAGATTGGCAAGGAAAAAGTAAAATTATCTTTATTTGCAGACGACATGATCTTATACACAGAAAACCCTAAGGAATCCTCCAGAAAACTACTGAAAATAATGGAAGAGTTCGGCAGAGTATCGGGATACAGGATAAACATACAAAATCAGTTGGATTCCTCTACACCAACAAAAAGAACATCGAAAAGGAAATCAGCAAATCAATGCTATTTACAATAACCCTCAAGAAGATAAAATACTTAGGAATAAATCTTACCAGAGATGTAAAAGTCTTATACAAAGAAAACTACAATACACTTCTGCAAGAAACCAAAAGAGACCTATATAAGTGGAAAAAGATGCCTTGCTCGTGGATAGGAAGACTTAACATTATAAAAATTCTATTCTACCAAAAGCGATCTATACATTTAATGCAATTCCAATCCAAATTCCAACATTCTTTAATGAGATGGAGAAACAAGTCACCAACTTCATATGGAAGTATAAGAGGCCCTGGATATGTACATCATTACTGAAAAAGAAGAACAAAGTGGGAGGCCTCACTCTACCTGATTTTCAAACTTATTATACTGCCGCAGTAGTCAAAAGAACCTGGTACTGGTATGACAACAGATACATAGACCAATGGAACAGAATTGAGAATCCAGACATAAATCCATCCATACATGAACAGTTGATATTTGACAAAGGCCCCCAAACAGTTAAATAGGGAAAAGACAGTCTTTTTTTTAAACAAATTATGTTGGCGTAACTGGATATCCATCTGTAAAAAAATGAAACAAGACCCATACATCACTCCATGCACAAAAATGAGCCCAAAATGGATCAAAGACCTAAATATAAAATCTAAAAGGATAAAGATCATGGAAGAAAAAATAGAGACAATGTTAAGAGCCCTAATACACAGCATAAGCAATACAGAAAATATTACTAACAATGCAGAATAAAATCTAGATAACTGGGAGCTCCCCAAAATCAAACACCTATGCTCATCCAAAGACTTTCCCAAAAGAATAAAAAAAATTACGTACAGACTGGAAAAAAGTTTTTAGCTACGACATTTCTGATCAGCACCTGATCTCTAAAATCTACATGATACTGCAAAAACTCAACTATAAAAACAGAAATAATCCAATTAAAAAATAGGCAAAATATATGAATAGACACTTCACTAAAGAAGACATTCACATAGCTAACAGATACATGAGAAAATGCTCCCGATCATTAGCCATTAGAGAAATGCAAATCAAAACTACAATCGGATTTCATCTCACTCCAACAAGGTTGGCATTAATCCAAAAAACACAAAACAATAAATATTGGACAGGCTGTGGAGAGATTGGAACACTTTGATACTGCTGGTGGGAATGTCAAATGATACAACCACTTTGGAAATCAATTTGGTGCTTGCTTAAAATTCTAGAAATAGCTCTACCATAAGATCCAGCAATCCTGCTCCTTGGAATATATCCTAGAGAAATAAGAGCCTTTACACGAACAGATATATGCATACCCATGTTCATTGCAGCACTGTTTACAATAGCAAAAAACTGGAAGCAACCAAGGTGCCCATCAACGGATGACTGGATAAATATAGTATATTCACACAATGGAATACTATGCATTAAAAAGAACAGTGAGGAATCTGTGAAACATTTCATAACATGGAGGAATCTGGAAGGCAATATGCTGAGTGAAATTAGTTGGTTGCAAAAGGACAAATATTGTATAAGACCACTATTATAAGAAATAAAGAAATAGTTTAAACAGAGAAGAAAATATTCTTTTGCAGTTTCGAGAGGGGGGAGGGAAGGAGGCTGGGAGAGGGGTATTCACTAATTAGTAGATAAGAACTACTTTAGGTGACGGGAAAAGCAACACACAATGCAGGCAAGGTCAGCACAGCTGGACTAAACCAAAAGCATTTTCCAGAATAGACTGAATGCTTTGAAGGCCAGCGTAGCAGGGGCATGGGTTTGGGGACCATGGTTTCAGGGGACATCTAAGTCAATTGGCATAATAAAATCTATCAAGAAAACATTCTCCATCCCACCTTGGACAGAGATGTCTGGGGTCTTAAACGTTAGCAAGCGGCTATCTAAGATGCATAAATTGATCTCAACCCACCTGGATCAAAGGAGAATGAAGGACTCCAAGGATACAAGGTAATTATGAGCCCAAGAGACAGAAACGGCCACATAAACCAGAGACTACAGCAGCCTGAGACCAGAAGAGCTAGATGGTGCCTGGCTACAATTGATGACTGCCTTGACAGGGAACACAACAGAGAAACCCTGAGGGAGCAGGAGAGCAGTGGGATGCAGACACTTAAATTCTCATAAGAAGGCCAGAAGCACCCCGGTGGTCATGGCCCCCAGACCTTCTGTTGGCCTAGGCCAGGAACCACTCCCAAAGCCAACTCTTCAGACAGGGATTGGACTGAACAATGTGTTGGAGTGGGTTGCTGGTGAGGAGTGAGCTTCTTGGTTCAGGTGGACACTTGAGACAATGTTGTCATCTCCTCCCTGGAGGGGAGATGAGAGGGTAGAGGGGGTTAGAAGCTGGTGAAATGGACACGAAAAGAGAGAGTAGGGGGAGGGAGTAGGCTGTCTCATTAGGGGGAGGGCAGTTGGAAGTATGTAGCAAGGTGTATGTAAGTTTTTGTATGAGAGACTGACTTGATATGTAAATTTTCACTTAAAGTACAATAAAAATTTAAAAAAATAAAATAAATGTTCAATGTTCATCTATTTCAGGATAATCAAGAAACAATGGTTTTGAAGGGAAAATGTCCACATGTTCTGAAGACACTGGCAAAAAACAAGGCTCTAGGAGTTGACAGAATACCAGTTGACACGTTTCAACAAATGAATGCAGCCCTAGAAGCACTCACTCATTTATGTCAAGAAATTAGGAAAAGAGTTACCTGGGCAACTGGCTGGAAGGGATCCGTATTCATGCCCGTTTCAAAGAAAGGTGAACCAAAAGAATGTGGGAATTATCAATGTGGGAATATTAAAGATACTATCTTTAATTTCACACACAAGTAAATATTGTTGAAGATTATTGAGAAGTGGCTGCAGCAGTACATTGACAAGGAACTGCCAGAAATTCAATCCAATTCAGAAGAAGACATAGAACGAAGTTTATCACTGCTGATGGCAGATGAATCCTGGCTGAATGCAGAGAATTACAGAAATATGTTTACCTGTGGTTTATTCACATGCAAATCATTAGACTTTGAGGATTATGAGAAAGTATGGACAACATTGGGAAGAATGGGAATTCTAGAAAACTGTGCTGGTGCAGAACCTGCACCTAAACCAAGAGGCTGTTGCTTAAACAGAATAATTATATGATGTGGTTTGAAATCAGGAAAGGTGGGTGTCAGGGTTGGATATTTTCACCATACTTATTCAATCTTTATGCTGAACAAATAGTCCAAGAATAAGGACAATATGAAGAAGGGCACAGCATCAAGAATGGAGGAAGACTCATTAAGAACCTCAATATGCAGATAATACAACCTTGCTTGCAGAAAGCAAAGAGGACTTGAATGACTTACTGATGAAGAGCAAAGACTACAGCCTTTAATATGGATTACACTTTAATATAAAGAAAACAAAAATCCTCACAACTGGACCAATAAGCAACATCATAACAAAAGAAGAATATATTGAAGCTGTCAAGGGTTTTGTTTTTCATGGATCCATAATCACCATCCATGGAAGCAGCAGTCAAGAAATCAAACGAATATTGCATTGGGTGAATCTGCTGCAAAAGACCTCTTTAAAGTGTTAAAAAGCAAAGGTGTCACTTTGAGGACTAAGGTGCACCTGAATCAAGGCATATTATTGTCAATTGCCTCATATGCGCACAAAAGTTGGACAATGAATAAGAAAGACTGAGAAAGAATTGATGTTTTTGAGCTTTGGTGTTTGTGAAGAATATTGAATATATACCATGAACTGCCAGAGCACGGAACAAGTCCGTCTTTGAGAAAGTACAGCCAGAATGCTCTTTGGAAGCAAGTATGGTGAGACTTCATCTTACATATTTTGGGCGTGTTATCAGGAAGGACCAGTCCCTGGAGAATGACATCATGCTTGGTAAAGTGGCATGTTAGTGCAAAAGAGGAAGACCCTCAACAAGATGGGTTGACACAGTGTCTGCAACAATGGGTTGAAACGTAACAATAATTGTGAGAATGGTGCGGGATCAGGCAGTGTGTCGTTCTGTTGTGCATAGGAACCGAGTTGATGACATGTAACAATAAAAACAAAAATTGTTTTGCAAATAATAATGAATATGTTTCCTAATTAATTTACCTTATAAACTAGGGTTGCATATATATATGAATTCAAAACAAGAAACAAATTTGTTACCTTAAATTTAACAGATTAGAACCTGAGACAATGCGTACTATAAAATACATTTACTTCCGAATCACAAGAATTTACAGACAAGACACTTTTTGTACCTTATTTTACCAGAAAATCATGCTCTTTGTGAATAACATAATTAGGAATTTGCTTAAAATGAACCTATGATATAAAATGAATTAAACTTGAATCTGAATTTAAATTGTGCCTGCATTAATTTGATATTTTGTTTTATAAGGAGGCAAGCATTTTTAAGCATAGAGTGATAAAGTTCTTATACATGATGTGTTCAAAAATCTAATTTTCTAATCATATTAAAATTTTTGTCATTCAGTATTTAATGCTGAAAGGAGCAATTAAGACCAAATATCTTGAGAGTAATAAACTAAAGAAATACTTGTATTGCCATTACAAAATTTGTTTTAATATTTGCATTATAGGTACATGTGGAAATTTCACATTATTTGTATAAAATATCTTTTCAGAGCCAGGCTCAAAAAATTATTCTTTAAGATTTAAAGAAATGTACTGGAAAATTTTTCTGTGATGTTTCATTTAACTAGGATATATAGAATAGGGATGACACATTTTGTGCATATACTTTTCTAATCTCATAAAGACATGTTCATAATTCAATGCAATACCTAGAATTTCAAAAGGCCTATGTGATTTTTATCCTATTACAGCATCAAATAGCATGAGACTACACTCATTAGTAAATATTAAGTTAAGTCAACTTATATAGTATTTGGAAACCCTGGTGGCATAGTGGTTAAGGGCTACAGCTGCTAACCAAAGGGTTGGCAGTTTGAATCCACCAGGTGCTCCTTGGAAACTCTATGGGGCAGCTCTCCTCTGTCCTGTAGAGTTGCTATGAGTCAGAATCAACTTGACGGCACTGGGTTTTTGGTTTTTATATAGTGTTTAATTATTGTCGCCTTAAATCTGATCATTCAGTTTTACCAACATTAATATAGCTAGATGAGATTAGATGTTCATTTTATTTTTACCATAAGTAAAATTAAACAGATTATGTGAAGTCCAAGTGTTTGAATGGTTAAATAATACTAGACTTGGAACATTTTGAAATAGAATAATAAATCCATCTAATATTAATTTTTAAACTGGATGCCTAATCATAGAGAAAAAAAGTTTGTTATTTCACAATTTAAATTTATCGTTGCATGAGACATGGAGGTTTTCAGAAAAATTAATATTTTTCAGGAGAATATGTAATTTTAAGATACTTAACCAAATTTTTCTCTGTACCATTTACATTTTAATATAATGCATTTTAAAATTAATGAAAAATTCATAAAAATTTTCAACTAAACCAATTAACACTTTAAAATATATTAAAGAGATATTTTTAATAATTTCATTATCTCCTTTTTATTTAAGACCAACTTCACTAGACTATATAACAGGTCATTAAAACAGACTTCATTTACTTCTTACATATGACCTTGATAAACATCTTCGATAACGGAAGAAGAAATATTTCCTTACTACACTTGTGTATGCATCTTTAACTAAAATGAAGTTAATTTTATTTTGGAGATTTGTGGTCTACTATTTGTCAATCACCGTATGTAATGAACCAGCGTTATGAGTAAGCAGTAGCCTCTGTAACCATTGGCATGTACTCAATAAATGAAGGAAACGATGGGAACAAATATGCCAATTTTACTAATTTGCGAGAAAAGAAGTGAAAATTTGTTATTCAATATTTAAATCATTTAATATTTACTTCAAATTTATTAATAAGGGTGTTAATTTAATGAATGAGTTAAAATAGAATTATAACTAATATTTTATTATTCTAATCAACTAGCCAAAACAACATCAAAAATACCTGTTAATAAAGCAAAAATAATTTCATTAGACTTACTGAGCAACTATCCTACGACCAACCATACATAAGTAAGCCTTTCATGCATCTAGTTGGATTCAATTTTGAACTTAAGTATCATTTGTTTTAACTATTTTTAAAAAATCAGTGCCAAGTTATATCAGAGTTTTATGCATCCATTTGGTTAAAGCATGGGATAAATGTATAAATTGGAATACTGTTAATATTTGAGGTAATTATACATAAAAATAAAAATAATTAAATTCTATTACCATAAGGTAATCTAAGAATTCAGGCTACTTTTACACATGATCCATAGAAAAAGTTAAGGCAAATCATATTATTATCACCATTGATTTATATAACAGTCTTTCTTTTATCTTTTTTTAAACAAGAAAATATATTTAGAATTATTGTTAAGTTCTAGAGACTATTTTTAGAGTTAATCATATACCCTAAAAAAAGAATACGTTCTTTAAAAGTGAGGAATGTATACTTTCAGTCACCTCAAACATAAGAAAAAATGATATAATTACAGAATTTCCATATAGGGAGGAAGTCAAGGTGATGTCAATATATATCATTATATATCAATATATAACAGACTGTTTTAAACTTAGAAAAATAAAGGTAAATTTCGGAGTTAAAAGAAAGAAAATTAATAAATCTACTCACCAAAATAAAGAAAATCAATAAGATTCATTAATACGAAACCAATAACAACAAAAGATATGAAAATAAAATCTATAAAAAAAAGAACTCACCATGAAAAAATGTAGTGGAAGAAAAGAACTCTTAATGCCACATACACACAGAAATAACGAAATGGCAAAAGTAAATTCATACCTATAGATAATTACACTGAATGTAAATGGTGTAAACGTACCAACCAAGAGACATAGAGTGGCAGAATGGATAACAAAACATGACACATCAATATGTTGCCTACAAGAGACACACCTTAGAAACAAAGGTCCTTTAAAAATCAAAGGATGGAAAAAATATGTCAAGCAAAGAGTAAACAAAAGAATGCAAGAATGGCAATAATAGTCTCTGATAAAATATTTTGTCAAAATCCCTTAAAAAATACAAAGTAGGGCTTTATATAATGATTAAAACATGGATGTAACAGAGAGCTCAAACATAGCAATGATTGTGAAGATGGCATAGGACAAGGCAGTGTTTCGTTCTGTTGTATGTAGGGTTGTTATGAGTCAGAGCCAACTCAATGGCACCTAATCACAACATCAACGCATCAATCCACCAAAGAACATAATCACAGTAAATATTTATGCACTCAATGACAGAGCTCTAAAATACATAAAACAAACTCTAACAGAATTGAAAAGAGAAATAGACAGTTCTACAATAGTAGTGGGAGATTTTCACATGCCACTTCTGCTAATGGACAGAAGAACTTGAAAGAAACTCAATGAAGATATAGAAGATCTAAATAACACAGCCCACCAATTCAGCCTTACAGACATATATAGAACACACCAGCCAACATCAGCACAGTACACATTCTTCTTCAACACATATTAATCACTCTACAAAATAGACCAACTTTAGGCCAAAAGAAAGCCTTGATTCATTCAAAAACATCAAATAATATAAAGCATCTTCACAGATGATAATGCTATAAAAATTAATGTTAGAAGTCAATAGCAGGAAGAACAAGGATTGGGTAATAGAAGAAATTAAAAATATATAATTAAAAAAAATTCTTAGACTCGAATGAGAAAGAAAACAACATACCAAAAACTATGGGGCACAGCAAAAGCACCGTTCAAAGAAGAATTTATAACAAAAAATGTGCACATCAAAAAAGAAGAAAGGAACAAATCAATAGTTTAAACTGACAACTTGAATAAATAGAAAACAAGCATCAAAAGAACACCACAGTTACCAGAAGAAAGTAAATAATAAAGATAAGAAATGAAATAATAAAGATAAGAAATGAAATAGTAACCAGAAAAATAGTAGAATCAAGACTAGAAGTAGGTTCTTTGAGAGGATCAATAAAATTGACCAACCACTCACCAATTTGACAAAGGAAAATGGAAAGATGCAAATACCAAAATAAGAAATAAGATGGGTGACATTACAACAACTGAGATTAAAAAAAAAGGTCATAACAGAATATTATGAAAAACTGTACTGTACTCCAACAAATTTGAAAACCTAGAAGAAACAGGCAAGTTTCTAGAAATACACTACCTACCCAAACTAACACAAGGTAGAAAATTCGAACAGACCCATAGCAAAAGAAAAAATTGAACATATGAAAAAGAAAACTCCTAACAAAATAATCCCAGGCCCTGACAGCTACACTGGAGGAGTCTATCAAACGTTCAGAAAAGAGTTGATGTCAATCCTGCTCAAACTATTCCAGAACATAGAAAAGGAAGGGATATTCCCTAATTCATTCTATGAAGCCATCACAACTCTGATATGAAAGCCAGACAAAGACACCACTAAAAAAGAAAATTACAGACCAATATACCCCATGCAAAATGGTACAAAAATTCTCAACAAAATTCCAGCCAACAGGATTCAACACTATGTAAAAAATAATAATAATTATAATACATCATGATCAAGTGGGATTCATGCCAACTATGCAAGGATGGTTCAACATTAGAAAATCAATGTAATTTACCACATAAATAAAATATAGAAAGGAAGTAATCTGATCATCTCAATTGATGGAAGAAAAGGCATTTGATAAAACCCAGCACACTTTCCTGATAAAAACTCTCAGTAAAATAGGAATAGATGGGAAATTTCTCAACATAATTAAGGGCATATATGCAAAACCAACAGCCAACATTATTCCTAATAGAGAAAGACTGAGCACATGCCCCTTGAGAACAGGAAAGGATACCCTTTATCATCACTCTTACTTAATATTGTACTGGAAGTCCTAGCTAGACAAAAAAGGTAAAAAAGGGGAAATAAAGGTATCCAAATTGGAAAGGAAGAAGTGAAACTATCCTTATTCTCAGATGACATGATCCTATACACAGAAAATCCCAGAGACTTCACAAGAAAATTACTGGAACTAATAGAAGAATTTAGCAAAGTGGCAGGGCACAAGATTAACACACAAAAATTGGTTGGATTTCTGTACACTAACAATTTAAAAGGAAATCAAGAAAACAGTAGCATTTAAAATAGCCCCCAAAAGGAGAAAATCCCTGGGTATAAATTTAACTAGGGACATAAAAGACTTATATAAGGGAAAGTATAAAACACTACTGCAAGAAGCTTCAAGAGATCTACATAAATGGAAAAACATTCCATCTCCATGGACTGGAAGACTTAACATTGTGAAAATGTCAATACCACCAAAGCAATCTATAAATATCATGCAATCCCAATCCAAATCCCAACAACATTCTTTAATGAAATGGAAAAGCTAATCTCCAACTTTATGTAGAAAGGAAGAAGTCCCTGAATACCTAAAGCAATATTGAAGAAGAGGAATAATGTACGAGGCCTCACACTTCCTGATCTTAAAACATACTATAAGCCACATTAATCGAAACAACCTGGTACCAGTTCAATGACAGACACAAAGACCAGTGGAATAGAATTGAGGACGCAGAAGTAAATCCATCAATCCATGCATGGACAGCTAATCTTAAAACAAAGAGTCAGAGTCCTTTCAATGGCGAAGAAAGAGTCTCTTAAATGATGCAGGCAAAACTGTATATTCATATGGAGAAAAATGAAACAAGATCCATCCTTCACACCATACACAAATACTAATTCAAAATGGACCGAAGACCTAAATGTTAAATCTAAAAGTATAAAGTTCTGGAAAATAACATAGGGTAAAAACTAGGGAACTTCATTTTCAGCGTAAATAACCTACTAAACATAATTAAACATGCATGAATGAAAGCAGATAAACTTGTTAACTGGGACTTCCTAAGAATTAAGTATTTATGCTCTTCAAAAGATTTTACCAAGACAGTAAAAAAAGAACCTACAGATCGGGGGAAAAAAAAAAAATCTTTGGCTACCACATACCTGACAAGGGCCTAATCTCCAAAACATATAGAAAACTTCAACACCTCAACAACAAAAAGACAAACAATCCAATCAAAAAATGGGCAAAGGACAGGAACAGACACTTCACCAAAGAGGCCATTCAGGCTGTTGACAAATACATGAAAGGATGCTTGTGATCATAAACCATTAGAAAGATGCAAATCAAAATAATGAAATACTGTTTCACCACTGTAAAAATGGCACTGGTAAAAAGGAAAAAAAGAGAACAAAAAATGCTGGTGAGGTTTTGGGGGAATTGGAACACTTATACATTGCTGGTGAGATTGTAAAATGGTACAACCACTATGAAAAACAGTTTGGTGCTTCCTCAAAAAGCTAGCAATGGAAATATCTAATGATTCAGCAATCCCACTTCTCGATATGTATCCTAGAGATAAAAGAGCAGTGACACAAATAGACGTGTAAACCTATGTTCACTGCAGCATAATTCACAATAGTAAAAACATGGAAACAAGCTAAATGCTCATCAATGGATGAATGGATAAATTGTGGCACGTACATACATTGGAATACCGTGCAACTATAAAGAATACTGAGAAGTCCACTAAGTATCTTATAACATGGATGACTCTGGAGGACATTATGCTGAGCGAAATAAATCAATCACAAGGAGACAAATATTGTGTAGTCCCACTATCATAAAAAGTCAAAAATAGATATACACATAGAAAACAAAGTTCTTTGGTGGTTACCAGGAATGGGAGGGAGAGGGAGAGGGAATAAGTTGCTAGATAATAGACACTTGCTAATTTTGATGATGGGAAAGGCAATACCTAATATGGGTGAAGTCAGAGCAACTTGATCAAATTACCTGAAGACGCTAAGAAGTACATCCTTTCTTTCACTTACTGTCTGTGCAGGCAGGCAAAGCATGCATATATTGAGTAGCAGCAGTATTTTCTAATAGACATTTCTTTCCCAGGAAATATCTACCAATGTTAAAATGTATTTACAAAGAATTTCCTTTCATATATCAAGAAAATAATTATTTCAAAATGTATAAGCATATCTCACAATAATATTGCTTTGTCTTATTTACTCAGAAAAAGCTAATAAACCATCAATAGAGGATATATTATAAGTCGTGACTTTCTAATTAGCAATGGATTTGCATAATCATCTTTCCAATTACTTTACACTAATAACAGCATATATTAAGAAGTTATCTGATGGGGATAAACATAAGTGTTATGTTTATCACTATCTTCTTGACAAGAATATCTGTTACATCTATTTACCTGTGAGAGTAGTTGTTTTTCAATATATCAGTGTACGTGTCACTTTATAGATACGATTGTGTGTGCATATGGTACATGAATATACATATATTTATGATCTGTACCAATTCATTTATCTATCTGTATGTACACACAAGTTCATATGAATGCAAACAGTCTTCTTATATGAGCTATGGCAATATACAATCCTATGGTATGACACATTCTTAAATATTAGGTAGTACATACATTTTCAACAACCTAATATGCAATCCAAATGTAGCAATTGCAACTTCTCTCCTGGAAGTAAAATAACACTAAATTGAAAGTTCAATCCCCTACGCTATTAGGATCAACAATGAAAACAACAGCAGTCCTTAGACATCACAGGTTTGTTTGTTTGCTTTTTAAAGAGGAACATTTGGTAATGATCTATGCATATAAATAACTCTCTGAAAAAAATATTGCCTAGTCTTTCATTTTCAATTTAAAATATTTTGTTCATTGATAAGTGGCTTGCTTTTGAAAAATGAATACCATATATAATTAACAAAGCAAGTATAGCCCCTATGCAGGAAAGCCTCACTATAGCCAAAGGAAATTTTCCATTTAAAGATTTCAGGATTGCATTTTGAAACAGAGCAATTTAGTGTAATATATTCCATGAATATGTAATTTTAACCTGGTCAGCCTCTTCTTTTTTTTATTCTCTCTACAGTGCCCAGATGAGCTCTTTGCTTTCCATTTGCATCAAAGACAAATTACTTCCTTCCGTACTCAGAAATGTAACAATATAATGAAACTCAATGTTATTTAGGCAGGCATCAGGTTACAAAGACAGGTCACTCCAGCTACCCTTAAAACTCTTTTACAGCACTTAGATAACACCTGTTTTCTTCTTTTCTTGGCTTTTAGTAGTTTAGGAGAAGATGAAATTACAAAGAAGTTTTAACCAGATAATTTTTGTAAACATCTAGGGAAGTAGCTCTCTCTCTCTTTTTTTTTTTTTTAATGCTGCCTATTTATATATATATATTTATTTATTGTGGACAAAAGTGTACTAATCTTATTAAGGGATAGAAATATTTGATTTTCATAAATTGGCATTTAACTGAGATTTTCAATTTAGGAATTTACTAAAGTTTCTTCCTGACATTCAACTTTATGAGTCGTCTATTGTATATTTATTTGAAATAGTGATCGGAGTTCCAAAAATCTGGGTCGATGCATGTGGTTAAGCTTGCCTTAAGTTCTCCATGATTTTCGGCTGCTGTTATTATTGCTTTATTTATAAGTAACTGTTAATTTACATTCATCATCATTATCTCTTGTCCTGTTTTTAGCAAGTATATACGCCACTTCATTAAGTATTTTGGCCCCTAGATTTCTAGACACTTACACATGAAAGTCTCGTCTTTCGAACATAAAGATGGTATATCCTAGTGTTAAACAGTTGTAACTCTTAGGTCAGCCTAATTTGATCACACTGTGACACTTCATTAGTCATTTTCTGCCTGTCGTTTTGTGCTGTGATTCTTTAAATAAATTTCCTATTAACATAATTTAAAAGAAACTGCTTTATTCTCGTGGTCATTGTGAAATGCCTGTTCTCCAGGAACTAATGGCCACTGGACTTGAGCTGCTGTTATGATTGATCTTCCCGGATTTTGTGCAACTTTGACTCTGCTAACTCTCTGACTCACGCCACTCACTCTTCCATTGGTTGAGAGGTTCTTTCCTAATTAACTCTGAGATGAAAACAATCTCTATTATTCTGAATACTGATAATATGAGGTTCACTGTGCCAAAATATAAAATAATGATGCTGAGTATGCTTTTTAGTCATTCACTCTTCTAAATTTTTGTACAATATCAGGTGAACATAAGATGAAAGCTTTATTCTTTTTTACCTCCTTCCTTTCTTCTCTATTACCTTTCTTTTTCAAACATCCATTTATTCTCTTCCTTATGCATATAAGGAAGACTTAGCTATATTATTTTCATGGTATGATAGTTTGAAACATATATTTATGCTATATTTATTTCTTTAAGGATTCTCACACTAAATATATTGATTATTGTTGTTTTAAGGTATCATTGAGTCAGTTCTGACTCATAGCGACCCTATGTACAACCAAACGAAACACTGCCAGGTCCTGCGCCATCCTTACAATCATTTTCATGCTTGAGCCCATTGTTGCAGCCACTGGGTCAATCCATCTTGTTGAGGGTCTTCCTCTTTTCCACTGATCCTGTACTTTACCAAGCACCATGTCCTTGTCCAGGGAGTGATCCCACCTGAGAAACATGTCCAAAGGATGTAAGAAGCAGTCTTGCCATCCTCACTTCTAAGGAGGTTTCTGGTTGTATTTCTTCAAGACAGATTTGTTTGTTCTTTTGGCAGTCCATGGTATATTCAATATTCTTCGCCAACACCACAATTCAATGGCATCAATTCTTCTTTGGTCTTCCTTATTCATCATCCACCTTTTACATGCATATAATGCAATTGAAAATACCCTGGCTTGGGTCATCACCTTAGTCTTCAAGTTGACATCTTTGCTTTTCAACACTTTAAAGAGGTCGTTTGCAGTAGATTTGCCCAATGCATTGTGTCTTTTGATTTCTAGACTGCTGCTTCCATGGCTGCTGATTGTGAATCCAAGTAAAAATGCAATCTTTGACAACTTCAGTCTTTTCTCCGTTTATCACGTTGTTGCTTATTGGTCCAGTTATGAGGATTTTTGTTTTCTTTATATTGAGGTGTAATCCATACTGAAGGCTCTGGTCTTTGATCTTCATTAGTAAGTTCTTCAAGCCCTCTCCACTTTCAGCAAGTGAGGTTGTGTCATCTGCATAACACAGTTTGTTAATGAGTCTTCCTCCAATCCTGATGCCCTGTTTTTCTTCATAGAGTCCAGCTTCTCAGATTATTTTCTCAGCATACAGACTGAATAGGTATGGTAAAAGGATATAACCCTGATGCACAACTTTCCTGACTTTAAACCACTCGGTATTCCCTTTTTCTGTCTGAACAACTGCCTGTTGATCTATGTACAGGTTACTCATGAGCGCAATTAAGTCTTCTGGTTTCCAATAAATAATGTTATTATTTTTCTCATATAGCACCAATATTAATAACATGTATTGAGTATATTCCATCTGGTACTATGTTGTCTTTATTACATATATTGATGCACTGAATATTTATAATACATAAGAAATCAATGGTGTAAACTTTAAATTGGCAACCTGGAAAGAAAACTTTGCTTTGAATCACATGGGCAAGTTTATTTTACAATTACATAGCTTCTCTCATGTGCCAGACACTAGGTGATTTGCAGATATTAACACATTTATGCCTCATGACAATTATAAGAGTAGCTTTATTATTACTATATGCTTTTTACAGATAAATGAAGCACGAAAAGATCAAATAAGTTATGTGAGGTCACATAACTAGTAAGTGGTGAAGCACAGATTCACACTTGAACGGGTTGAACGGGTTGACTACTGAATCCATACATTTACCCACAATGCTATACAACTTCTCTTGCCTTAGTTGTGACACACCATATGTTAAATACATCTGATACTAGCTGGGTTTTATTTTTATAATAATAATGACACCAGAAGAGACTAAGAAAGTATTGTTGTTGTTGTATGCCTTTTTTGTCAAGTTGCTTCCAACTCATAGTGACCCTATAGAACAGAGAGGAGAACTACCCTGTAGGGTTTCCAAGGAGTGACTGGTGGATTCGAACTGCTGAGCTTCTGGTTAGTATAGTTGGGCACTACTCTTGTGCTAAAATCTGAAAGACTAGGGGTCAAGGACACTATTCCTTTCACTTTTTACAAATAATTGTGACTTCGGAAAAGAGAAGAGGCCGTGTTAGATGGTGCTAAAACACAATTTAAATTACTGTGCCATTCTAGTCTTAGAATGATGAAGCCTTAACAACAATTCAAGTACAATGTACGGGAAAAGATGTAACGGAATTTTACCTGAAATTTACAGGCCCTCTTACTATGACTCCAAACTAGAGAGCACTTGATTAGATAAAGCAATGAACTCAGGTATTGCATGAAAACAAAAGCAACAGCAGAGAGAATAATTACATGAAATAATAAAAGGGAAGTGGCTTGCATTTAAGTCCTATAGCATGGCTTTTAAGTGTCATTTACCCATGCAATTTTTGAAGATACAAGTCTATCCTGTTTATGACAAACAAGTTATGCCTTTCCCTAAACTGAAAGCCTTTCTAGTGATGACACTCTTATTTGTTGATGTAATTTATACCATTTCCTACACGTGTAAGTAACCAAATCTCATTATTTTTCATTTATATCTTCTTTTTCATCCAGGATTTCAGTTTCCTGAAATGTATCACCATAAAGTAAATTCTTATTTTCTCTACTAGAATTATAGCCATACATGGTGACAGTTTAAGCTATGCATAGCTAACTAAATTCTTGTTAAATATCGTGCTGTCTCATGAATCTCCCAATTAGCATGGACTCTGATCAAAGCAAACACAACTGTCTCTCCTTTACCCAAATCTTTCTGTGCCCCCTCTCCTTTGTGTGCCCCTCTTTTCTTTGGAAAACACTATATTTTCCCTCTCCAGCACTGTCTTGTGCCTTCTATGTGTTAATCTATTTCTTCAAATCTATTAATTTAGATGACCTTTCTCATTTAAAACCATGTCAGAATTAGCCTAGAAGAAGCATTAAAGGAAAACAAGACAAATTATTTTTAAGATAATAGAAGCATATTTGGAAGTATCTTTGACTGTTTTTCTAATTTTTGCCTATTCAAGTCAGAAGCAAAAATTGACATTGCTTGTTGGTACTATTTTACTCAATTTACTAATATTTAAGTATATCTATGGCACTGGTTTTATAGACACAAAAAAGAAGCAATCCAATGCCAAAATATACTTAAAATATTCAAGACTATTATTTAAAATTTTACATAGTAAAACTTATTATGTGTTGTCTTTTTTATGTATACAGTCCAAACTCCCTCTCTTCAGTCACCCAGTTAGTTACTGAAGAGAGTTAGTTGATGCTTCAAAGAAGAGAGAGCATTCGTGAATAATTAGGAATACAGACACCAGACTGAGTCTATTTTTACCTTAAAAGACTAACTCTGACCCTGACTCCCCTTTGATCTGGGGATTACATATATGTCTTCTCTATACGTTGATGCCTTACTGGGTCATTGTGAGAATTAACTGAGTTAATACATATTAAGCCTTCAGAACAGTATAAACAAAACACTCAATAATTGAAAAAAGTCGTTAGTTATTCTGTAATAGGAGACTAAAATTTTTTTTTTTTTTTTTTTTAGGAGACTAAAATAGTGTGAAATAGTGACTGGACAGATATTAGGTGTAGATAGACACAAGTTGATAAATGAATAGATAAGAGATTTAAAAATCATGTTTTGTGCAGTGTAGTGGCACATGAAACAAATATGATGTGGCATAATAACGTTAATCTGTCATGGTATCAAAATAACTATCACTGTGCTATTTTCCACCAATAAAGAAACACCACAAAATACTTAGAAAGAGTGGAAATTCAAAACCTATCCAGACAAAAATTGCTTTTCTATTGATGTCATCTCTAGGGATATGTTTGGAATTGAAATTCTTATTTTTGATCACCCTGACATTATTGTTCATTGGAATGAACATGAGAAATTGCTCATCAAAGACACATACTTTTTTTTTTTTTTAAGATTGCAATTTAAAACGTGTCCCAGGAGTTTGTCTTAATACTGAAGCAATTTCATAGCCAGGGTTTGAATTTAAGTCCTCATGGATTTTAGCGAGAATTGTTTTCACATTGCTTACACTATAAAATAGGAGGACTAAATATATTTTCATACTGATATAAGGACTCTGTGAAATTCTTTTTTTTCAAGGGATATAATAGCTAACATATTATGCATTTGCTTTCAAATTTTCCTCATACAATTTCCATTGTAATGTCCAGTTTATAATAAGCATTAATATGGAACTAATAAAAATATATAATATATATATGAATATATAACATATACATAGTTTTCAATATCCATAAGTTTCTTTTAAATGTTATTTTATGCATTTAATAATTCAATCTTATTATAAATTACACAATTTTCAGGGGTTATATAAAATATTCAAAGGAAATACTTTAAATCTAAGACGAGATTCTCACATTAATATTGTAGTTTTATGTATAGTTTTTAAAATGAACATAATAATGACAAAAATGTAACACTAATTTTTCTGCTGACAAGAAAATGATGCTAGAGAAATACTTTTATATTTATTTTTCTTGAATTTTTATGTGGGCTATTCTTTTTATGATATAAAATACAATTACATATTAGAATAATAAATTTATATACAGTGTATAATAGCATAATTATATAAAGCATTAAATTGATACATCTTCTCATATCACTTTCCTTAACATTAAAGTAGTAAGACTGCATAAAAAAAAAATCAACAATATAGTCTGGGAGTAGCTATGAATATATTTCTAGTTTTCGAATAGACGGAATGTGCTCAGTATGTATCTCTAAGATCCTGAGGACATTACTGTCCCAGGCCACGAACTGATTTCAGAGGGATGTTCATTAACTCAACAAATATTTCTTTTAACACTTGTCAGAAAAGTTTATTATCACAGGTTATATAGATGAAGTTAACACTTTAACCAGAGGAGAAGCAAAATAAAGAGTACAATTTTAGCTTTCAATACTAATGAACAGAAACAGAATGGAAAGAAATTTAAGGGCTATTCAGGGAGACATTTTCAGGAAGAGATAATAGCTACGCACTGACCAAAAAAAGGAACAAGCAAATCAAACCATCGGAGGTCTATCTGTGCTGTAACATAGCAAGACAGGGAGATAAAGGCATTTGAAGAGCTCAGAAAAGCTCATGGGAACTAGTTCATATAGCACCGGAAATGCCATCATACATGTTACAACTGCACTCAACACCAGGGAACCATCAGGAGAGAGTTTTAATCAGGTGCATGACTTGATTTAATTTACACTTTAAATTCCCGTGGCTGATCTGTGAGAGTAGTTTATGAACGATGGATGGGGAAGAAGGAGAGGAAGGGAGGGAGGCCTGTCCAGAGGCTGGAGCAGTGTCCAGGTGAAAAACAGTAAAATATTGACGAAAAAGAAATGTGTTCCTGTTAATGAAGAACTCAACAGTACACACTGACCACCTCTTTAAGAATATTTTACTTTTGGTTTGGTAGATCTAAAAATTCAGCCACTAACCACTGACCCCCTCCCAAAAAGAGACATTATTTTCCATTGCAATAAGTTCCTGCCTTTTAGTCTTATTTCTTATTCTATTTATTTTTTTTCTTTCCTCTTCTTCTGAGGTATCAACAAAATTAAATGCCTGGGCTTCTAAGAAACAGTTGTTTCAACATTCTAAAACAGCTTTTGTAAAGTGTGGATATTCAATAATTTCAAGTGTAATTTATCAGAATTCTCTCACAAAGCAAATGTTGGCACATTAATGTTTGTAAAATCGTTCTAAAAATACTCGATCTGATTCTATATGGTGACCATGATTTAGTTTTAACTTTAGTGTAGACCAAAGAATGTATAGGGCAGTATACACAGGGAGGCATGAGGCCTATTCAAATATTAGTTCTACTCTTCTGTAACTGTTTTATCCCACAAGGCACTTTGGCAATTTAGTTTCTCTTAACCTCTGTTTCCTCATCTATAACACTGAGATAATAAAAGCATCTGTCTTGGAGGGTTTTTGTAAGGATTATGTTAGATAATAATTACAATAGAGCATAACACATAGGAATTTCCTGGTAAATATTAGAAATACTATTATTAACATGGTTCATATTGCTTATGCATACTCCTCCTACATCCTTGTACCCATCAAAAATGATTTTTCCCCTCATCAAGTAGTTTCATGTAAGTTAGTCCAAAGAATTAAGCAACTCTTGTAAATCTTTTCATAAGGGTAAAGAATAAGTGATATTGTTTTAACTATTGCACTGGAATTTTATAGTTTATAGGTATTCTATTGCAAAAAAGAAAAACTAAATCCATTGCCATCTAGTTGATTTCAACGCACTGCAACCCTGTAGGGCAGAGTATAACAGCCCCATAGGGTATCCAAGGAGAGCCTGGTGGATTCAAACTGCAGCCTTTTAGTTAGCAGCCGAACTCTTAACCACTGCTCTGTCAGGGCTTACAACAAATTACCACAAATGCAGTGACTTAAAACAACATATATTCATTATCTTATAGTTCTCCAGGTATAAGTCATTCATAGATTCCAGTGAGCTAAAATCAAGGTGTTGGCAATGCTGTATTTCTCCTGGAGGCTTGGGGATGGGAATGGGGGTGTCTCTATAATTTTCTTTTCTAGAGCCTAGAATTAGCCTACATTTCTTGGCTTGTGGCCTCCTTTTGCATCTTCAAAGCCAGCATTGTTGTATCTCTCTGTGTCTGTCTACCCTAGCCACACCTTTCTCTGACTCTGTTTTTGCCTCCCTATGAAATCAATTCCTTTGAATTGTGGTATTGGTGAAGAATATTGATATTGAATATACCATGGACTGCCAAAAGAACAAACAAATCTGTCTTGGAAGAAGTACAACCAAATGCTCCTTAGAAGCAAGGATGGAAAGGCTACATCTCACATACTTTGGACATGTTATCAGGAGGGATCATTCCTGAAGAAGGACATCACACTTAGTAGAGGGTCAGCGAAAAAGAGGAATACCTCCAACAAGATGGATTGACACAGTGGGTGTAACAATGGGCTCAAGCATAACAACAATTGTGAGCAAGGCGCAGGACTGGGCAGTGTTTCTTTCTGTCTGTTGTATATAGGGTTGCTATGAGTCGGAACGGGCTTGACCGCAAGTAACAACATTCCACTTGTAAGCAGTGTTGTAATTAAAACGGGCCCACCTGAATAATGCAGGATAATTTATTTTTTTGTAAGTTCAACTGACTAACTATCTTAATTCCATATGCAAACTTAATTCCACTTTGCCATGTAACCTAACATATTCATAGGCTCTAGGAATTAGGATAGACATTTTTGGCAAACCATTATAGTAAATTACACATATCAACACAGAGGTTTTTCATGATCCTGATAATAATAATTCCTTTATGTGATCATTGTATCACTTTCAAAAATCATTTCAAATCTATTTTTCATCTTGTTTGCTGGAACACCGAGAAGCATCTTTATGAAAGAATAAGATGTTGTGAATTGTCATACAAATGATACATTTAACACATAAAGAAACTAAGGGTTAGCTCCAAACAACTAAAGTGGCAGAGCTTAAACTTAAAACCAGGGCTTCCTGATACATTTTCATTATACTACAAATAATAAGTTTTCATGATAAAATGTGTCTTGTAATATCATGTGCTTGCAGTCTGGCCAATATATAGCAAATTTAAGAACAGTGCCTGAATATATGTTTATTCTTGTCTATCTTTATGGGCTGTAACAAGAAAAACTAAAAACAAAAAGTTAAAAATCTCAAAAACAAAATGTTAAACAAAAAAATATCAAACACTAAAGTTTATAAACAAGATTTCATTTTATAAAATTCAAGAAAATAAAACAGATTTAGGAATTATCTATAATCCACTAAGTGTCATAAATTCTGGGGTACAGTGGTTATGCTGGGTTAGTAATGTTCTTTCCTTTGATATATTTGATAATTCTTTGGGTTTGTTCACTTTGTGAAGGTTTACTACACTCTAAGCTTATCATTCATGTGCTTTTCTGTATGCAAGTTATAATTCAATAAAATTTTATTTAATTATTTTTGAAAGGGCACCTTTATAACATATAAATTATAAATAAAAAAACTAAACTGCGTATGTAGACTTAAAATAAATGTAATGTTTCAAATATATTAAAAAGTTTTACTAAAAAATGTGATTTACATCAAAAATCATATGTATTTAAATATCTAAATGTTTAGTGTCATTTACATGAAAAAGCAGGAAACAGTAGTCAGAAATGAATATTTATAATAAATAAGGTACAGTCGTTTTTGTTAGGTGCCATAGAGTCATTTCCCACTCATAACAACCCTATGTACAACAGAATAAAACACTGCCTGGTCCTGCACCATCCTCACAATGGCTGCTACGCTTGAACCCATTGCTGCAGCCACTGTGTCAATCTGTCTCATTGAGGGTCTTCCTCTTTTTTGCTGACCCTCTACTTTACCAAGCATGATGTTGTTCTCCAGGGACCGACCCCTCCTGATAACATGTCCAAGATATATAAGATGTAGTCTCGCCATGTTTGCTTCTAAGGAGCACTCTGGTTGTACTTCTTCCAAGAGAGATTTGTTCGTTCTTTTGACAGTCCATGATATATTCAATATTCTTCTCCAACACCACAATTCAGTTCTTCTGCAGTCTTTCTTATTCATTGTCCAGGTCCGCATGCATATGAGGCATGAAATATGCATATGAGGATTGAAAACAGCATGGCTTCCATCAGGCACACCTTAGTTCTCAAGGTGAGATCTTTGCTTTTCAACACTTGAAAGAGGTCTTTTGTAGCAGATTTGCCCAGTGCAATGCATCTTTTAATTTCTTGACTGTGGCTTCCATGGGCGTTGATTGTGGGTCCAAGCAAAATAAAACCCTTGACTTCAATCTCCTCTCCATTTATCATGTTGTAGCTTATTGGTCCAGTTGTGAGGATTTTTGTTTTCTTTATGTTGAGGTGTAATCCACACTGAAGGCTACAGTCTTTGATCTTCATCAATAAGTGCTTCAAGTCCTCTTCACTTTCAGCAAGGTTGTGTCATCTGCGTAATGCAGGTTGTTACTGAGTCTTCCACCAATCCTGATGTCCCAGTGTAAAGGTATGATTTTTTAGATTACCAGTCTTTCTGTATGAGAAATGCAGGAAAGTTAAAAAGCAGAAGTATGGGTAGGCCATGGAAAAAAAATACTGTCATGAAAAATAATAGCAGAAAAAAGATCTTTGTACATGACAAAGGAAATAGAGAAGTTATCTTAAATGAAGTAAAGAGAACATGCCAATAAATTTATAGACATTGAAGTGAAAGAAATGGGGGATCAGAAATAATAATGTATCTCTCTTGTTAACCAATGTAGAGTTAAAACAATTTCCCATTTTATGATTTTGGATGGGGAAATGCAATGGTTAATTTTATGTGTCAATATGGTTAGCCTATGGTACCCAGTTTTTTGGTCAAACTCTAGTCCAGATGAAGTAGTTACACATGATTAAATCAATTGGCCAGAAGTAAAGTAGGTTACCCTCCATAATGTAGGTAGGCCTCATCTAATCAGTTGAAGACATTATCATGAAAAAGGGAATCTTCCCTGGGGAGTTTTCTGCTTTCACACTATAAATAGACATCTTGCCAGAACTCCTCCATTCTTCCCATTGCCAGATCTACAGATTTGGGAACACAAAACTAATGGAATTTCTAGCCTGTATCCTGACGTACAGATTTTTGACTTGCCAGACCACTACAATACAATCACATGAGCCAATTCCTTAAAATAATTGTATCCGTGTAGCTATATAACTATGTATCATGTATCTATCTTTCTACCTATCTATCTATCTTACTCGTTCTGTTTCTCTAGAAAACTCTGATTAAGACAGGTAGTAACAAAATATTAAAGAATTTGTGGCCATGGAATCCTGTCATTTGTTAAGGCATACATCCAGATTGTACTACATAAACAATACCTCAAAGATCATATCCATAGATAGGTACAGGGACAAAGATCTCTTGGAATAATTAAAAACAAATTAAGAATTTGATTAATATAACATCCACAAAATAAAATAACTTTATAATTTCACAGAAGTCTTTATTTTAATAATTTATTTTTTGTTATTATTGAGAATATACACAGGAAAAAATACACAAAATCAAGATTCTACATGTACAATTCAGTTATATCAATTACATTCTTCAAGTTCTGCAACTTTCTCATCTATATTTTCTGGGTTGTTCTTCCCCTATTAACATTAACTCACTACCCCCTAAGTTTTTTATCTAATCACTTGAGTTACTATTGTTCATTTGATCCATATAAATAGATCTTAAAAGAGCATAATGCTCAAGGCAGACCTTCTTTACTACTTAAACTATTATTTGGTTTTAAGAAGACTTCAGGGGATATTTTTGGCTTAAGATTTAAAGATTATCTTCGGGTAATAGTTTCTGGAGTTTATCTATCCCCCATGACTTTAGAATGATTGGAGTCCATGAGAATTTGAAATTCTGCTCTGCATTTTCCCCCTTTGATCAGGATGATTCCATGGAACTTTTGATCAAAACGTTCAGTAATGATAGCCAGGCACCATCCAGTTCTTCTGGTCTCATGGCAAAGGAGGAAGTTGTTCATGGAGGCAATTAGCCACACATTCCATACCCTCCTCCTATTTCTGATTCTCCTTCTTTTTCAGTTGTTCCAGATGAAAACAGGCCAATTGTTGTGCCTTCGATGATTGCTTACAAGTTTTTAAGACCCCAGGCACAACACAACAAGCTATAAGGTAGGACAGAAGCACTAAACGTGTTATTAGGCCAATTAACTGGGATGTCCCATGAAACCATTGTCCTTGCCTCCAAATCAAAGAAC
Organism: Elephas maximus indicus; assembly: GCF_024166365.1. Classification (NCBI taxonomy): domain Eukaryota; kingdom Metazoa; phylum Chordata; class Mammalia; order Proboscidea; family Elephantidae; genus Elephas; species Elephas maximus. The sequence continues at coordinate 13,106,194 of NC_064823.1, forward strand.
CAAATCCCATAAGGTGTTTGGTTGTACATAAGCAGCCTCTGTGGCTATTCTATTTTTTTTTTCTTTTGTCTTTGTTATAAATATATTTATCACACAACTTTTTCTGGTTCAACTTTTTATAGGTATACAACTTATTGACCACAATTTTATTAATCAGGTGTGCAACCCTACTCTTGATGCAATTTTCTATCACAGTAAACCAACAGTCAGTACTCCATAAGCAATAGCCTCTTCTCTCCCTCCCTCCCACCCCTGGTAATCACTAATAAACTTTGGTCTGTATACCTTTGCCTGTTCTTATATTTTTATGTAAGTGAGGTCATACAATATATTTGTGATTGACTTATTTCACTCAGCATAATGCCTTCATGCTCCATGTATGTTGTAGCATGTATCAAGATTACATTTCAATGCACCACTGTCAATACTGGACAGAACATTTAGAAAAAAGATCAAGGAAACAGAGGACCTGAATGATACTATAAACCAACTAGACTTAACAGACATATATAGAATCCTCTACCCAACAACAGCTCAATATACATCTACTCCAGTGCACATGGATCATTCTCTAGGATAGACAACTTGTTAGGTAAGAAAGCAAGTCTCATTGACTTGAAAGTATTGAAATCATACATAAGTCATTTTAATATTGCCTCACTAAAATTACAAATTATATCCAATGAGAATACTACAAAGTATTATGAAATACAACCCTTTTTATAAAATCCAAAGAGATAGCTGAATTGTATGTGACTCTGCTAATATATCATATTTTGTTCATAATATTTTAAAAGAACTCTTAAAATTTATGTTTTTTTCATTATATTTGTAAGCAATAATACAAGCATAGATTAGTATACATCTATTGTATTTGTGACTCAAATGGATCATAATTATCTTTTTTTGATGGTACAGTTTTATTCAAAGTAGTGAGCAACTCCTGATGACTATCTTAAAAGAAAAGCACAATTTTCCTTCAATTTCCATAGTAGGTACAGTCCTGGAAATTTCAGAGAATAATAAGACTGAAAAAATATGTTAAGTTTGGATGTAGGAATCCATTTAAATTTTAGTTGCAGACAATTTGTTCAAGTTACAGGACAATTATTTAATTATGTTGAACAGTCCCAAATTCAGGATATCTAGTGCCTCAAACATGAATATCCACCAGACTAAATGTCATTTAGGCCCCATAAATCATTAGGACAAGAAAATGCAAACTCACAAACATTACAGTGCTCCATAGGACATAGAAACCTCATATCATCCCCTTTTCCCTTCCCCTACATTTTGAAAATCACTCTTTCAGGCATTTTTGGGCAGTTTTCAAGAGCCTCTATCTGAAGTACTGTCATTTTCCAACCATCACCTTTTATTTCTCTCTTCCCATTTAGCAAACATTTAGCAAATTCCTTCAGACGTATATTGAAAATATGACTTCATACTGGACTTTTTCTTTAATCTCCATTGCCATAACTAAGCTCTCCCAATTTGTCTACCATAATAACTACCTACGGGATTCCTTGCTTTGGCTTTTGCCCATTTTCCCATAAGATTCCTAAAGCAATTCTGCACAAAACTGTGGTTTATTTATTTATTTATAAAATTATATCATGTCAGTTTCTTACTCTCATCCTTCCAATGTCTTTCCTTCTACTTAGCATAGTTATAAGTTATTTTCTTTGCTAGGGATTTGCTACAAAACCTAGCCTTTTACCCTACCACTCATCTATCTACTCATTAGTCCAGGGCACATTGCCCAAAGAATTGTTCTGCAAATTCTGCATGCAAAATTCAGAGTGGGAAAACTAGGATTTCTGTACCCAACCCCACCGCCCCTCTCAGCCCCTTTACATAGAATGCACTTCCCCCAGATAAACACTTTGCTTCATCCCTTGCTTGATTCAAGTCAGGTTGAATAACTCTTCTTTTATCTAAACAGGCACTCAGTCCACTTAGTGGGCGTGATTTTTCTTCCCAGAACCTATTGAATATGGGCCTTATTTCATGTGTGTATTTATTGATCTCCTATACACTCTGTTTTCCCCTCTAGGTGCAATCATCAGAAAGCAGAAATTGGTCTAATTTTTATCTGCTTTATCCCTAGAACCTAAAACACCCCCAAGAAATAATATGTGCTCAATAAATGTTAAATCTAAGAATAAGTAATTTAATAGTTTTCTTCATCGGAACTATATGAAAAAATAGTTAATCAGTGAATCTTGAAAGTTTTAGGAGGTTTTCTTTGAAATCATTTCCAATCTTCCTGTTAAAGAAACTTCCTTTCTTTCACTTTTCCAGCTTGGCTACACAACATCATTTTATGAGATTATAAATTAATATATATCTGTGGTCTCTAAAAGAATTTATTTCACCCTGAAACTCTTGCTTGGCTAGCTATTGTTTCAATATTTGCTAAATCAAATCTTTAAGCTTCTTCTATTGGAATAAAAAAAATATTGCCTTATTTGTATTCTTCTTTAAATGATCAAAAGGAATAATTTATCCACAAAAGACTTAGAGTAACTCCGATGTCAATGGGAAATTGAATATTTTTAATTTAATATAGATTCGTGTTATTTTACATTTTCCATTTGGGGATCTGTAATATAAATATGTGTGTGGGGGTATTAAGAAAGAGAACATCCTGAAAAAATCCTTAGGGTCATATACAGGTAATACAAAGTCAATGAAATTGCTTCACTAACAATTTTGAGACTTCCCAAAGGTTCTGGCACAGAGAGTTAAGCTTCCTATAAAATGAGAGAGTAATAATGCAGAAAACTTGAATCTGTAAATGAGAACTCCATGGTTATCAGAAGCCCGTATTAAAATAGTCATGACTTTGTCATTTCACTGAATAGAATAGCCACAGATTTATAATTGTTTAATCTTCCTACCCTGAGCTATCTTACCTGTAAACAATGAAATTCTACTTTTCCAGAGATACTAGTATAAATTAATAAACAAATCTCTAAAACAATAGAGGAATAATGTATATGCTGAAGTTTATCAATCCATAAGCTTCTTCTAAATAGGCTTATAATTCAATATTAATTTTATCTATGGGAATATATATTTTTTTAACTACTGAAGATCCATAAAGTTAAATTTCTAAGTATATTTACATTTAAAAAATTGATTTGATGCAAAGAACTCTGAGCAACGTTAATATTTACTGTAGCATATATGTTTCCTTTCTGGTCTACATTGGCTTCCCTGAAAATATCAACATTCTTTATGTAAATAATTTACATAAAACACCAAAAAGAACAATAAGAAAGTAGTAATTTCATCTTTTATTTTATTGTTGGTTTATTGCTTAAAATTAACATGTGTCTTCCCTGTGTCAATAATGGTTTCTTTGTTTTTGTCAGCAAATAGCTGAAATTCAGAAATGTATGCATAACACTTCTTGTAATCCTTTTTAAAATAAGATTAGATTATAATTTTTAAAAAAATAAAAGACCTACAATAGGGTAGATCTGGTAAATTTTGTTGATAAATGTGTGTGTCTGTATACATTTTTACATTGCATGCTTGGAGTCATTGTTTTCTATTTATATCACATTTCAAGTGAGGTGGAAATGACCTAGTGGTTGTTGGGTGTTGTTTAGCTTGTTTTGACGTAAAGTGGCTCCATGCGACAGAGCAAAACTCCCTGTAAGGTTTTCTAGGTTGTAATCTTTACAGAAGCATATCGTCAGGTCTTTCTCCATAGAGTCTCTGGGAGGGTTAAAACTGCCAAACTTTTGGTTAGCAGTTGATCTCTTAACCTTTATACCACCAGGGATCCTTATGTGTTATTGTTATTAGGTGCCATCGGGTCTGTTAGGACTCATAGCAATCTTAGGTACAACAAACAAAACACTGCCTGGCCCTCCACCATCCTCACCATGTTATGCTTGAGTCTGGTTTTCAGCCGCTGTGTCAATTCATCTCATTGAGGGTCTTCCTCTTTTTTGATGACCCTATACTTTATCAAGTATGATGTTCTTCTCCAGGGACTGGTCCCTACTGATAACATCACCAAAATACGTGAGATGAGGTATTGTCATCTTTGCCTCTAAAGAACATTCTGGCTGTACTTCTTCCAAGACATTTTTCATTCTTCTCACAGTCCATGGTATATTCAATATTATTCACCAACACCATAATTCAAAGGCATCAATTCTTCTTTGGTCTTCCTTATTCATTGTCCAGCTTTCACATGCATATGTGCAAACTGAAAATACCATGACTTGTGTGAGGTGCACCTTAGTCCCCAAAATGATAACTTTACTTTTTAACACTTTAAAGATGTCTTCTGCAGCAGATTTGCCCAATGCAATACATTGTTTCATTTCTTGACTGCCGCTTCCATGGGCATTGATTGTGGATCTAAGTAAAATGAAATCCTTGACAAGTCCAATATTTTCTCTGTTTGTCATGGTGTTGCTTATTGGTCCAGTTGTAGGATTTTTGTTTTATGTTGAGGTGAAATCCATATTGAAGGTTATAGTCTTTGATTTTCATCAGTAAGTCTTCAAGTCCTCTTTGCTTTGAACAATCAAGGTTGTGTCATCTACATATTGAAATCAAAACCAAATCCATTGCCATCGAGTCAATTTGGAGTCATAGTGACCCTATAGAACAAAGTGGGACTGCCTTATAAGTTTTCCAAGGAGTGATTAGTTGATTCAAAATGCCAACCTTTTGGTTATTAGCTGAGTGCTTAATCATTGTGCAACCAGGCTGTGACAGTCTGCATGTGGCAAGGTGTTAATATGTCTTTCTCCAATATTGATGCCACATTTTTCTTCATATAGTACAGATTCTCAGATTATGAGCTCAGCATGCAGATTGAATAAGTATGGTGAAAATATGCAACCCTGACACATACCTTTCTTGACTTTAACCACACAGTGTCTGTCTCATTGTTCTGTTCAAATGACTGCATCTTGGTCTATGTGTAGGTTCCACATGAGCCTAATTAAGTATTCCAAATTCTCATTTTTTGAAATGTTATCCATAATTTGTTATGATCCCTATAGTTGAATGCTTTTGCATAGTCTATAAAACACGGGTAAACATCTTTCTGGTATTCTCTGCTTTCAGCCAAGATATATCCAACAACAGCAATGATATCGCTCTTTTCACCTCCTCTTCTGAATTCAGGTTAAATTTCTGGCAGTTCCCTTTCGAAGTACTGCTGCAACTGTTTTTGAATTATCTTCAGCAAAATTTTGCTTGCATGTGATATTAATGATATTGTTTGATAATTTCCACATTCTGTTGGATCACCTTTCTTTGGAATGGGCACAAATATGGATGCCTTCATCTTGGTTGCTGTCTTCCAAACTTCTTGGCCTAGATGAATAAACACTTCCAGCACTGCATCCCTATGTTGAAACATTTCAAATGGTATTCTATCAATTCCCAGAGCCTTGTTTTTCGCCAATGCCGTCAGTGCAGCTTGGACTGTTTCCTTTAGTACCATCAGTTCTTGGTCATATGATACCTCTTCAAATGACTGAATTTCAACCAATTGTTTTCGGCACAGCAATCCGTGTATTCCCCCCATCTTCTTCTTATGCATTCTGCGTCGTTCAATATTTTTCCCATAGGATCCTTCAAAATTGTAACTTGAGGCTTGAATTTTCTCTTCAGTTCTTTCAGCTTGAGAAATGCTGAGCGTGTTCTTCACTTTTGGTTTTCTAACTCCAGGTCTTTGCATATTTCATTATAATACTTTACCTTGTCTTCTCAAGCCACCCTTTGAAATCTTCTGTTCAGCTCTTTTACTTTATCAGTTCTTTTTTTTTTTTCTGATCACTTTAGCTATTCTAGGTTCAAGAGAAAGTTGCAGAGTCTCTGATGACTTCTGTTTTAGTCTTTTCTTTCTTTCCAGTCTTTTGATGACCTTTTGCTTTCTTCATGTATGATGTCCTTGATGTCATTCCACAACTCCTCTGATCTTTGGTCATTAGTGTTCAATGTGTCAAATCTATTCTTGAGATGGTCTCTAAATTCAGGTGGAATGTACTCAAGGTCATATTTTGGCTCTCGTGGACTTGCTCTAATTTTCCTCAGCTTCAGCTTCAACTTGCATATGAGCAATTGGTGGTCTGTTCCACAGTCGTCCCCTGGCCTTGTTCTGACTGTTGGTACTGAGCTTCTCCATCATCTCCTTCCACAGATATGGTTGATTTGAATCTTATGTATTCCTGTGTATTCCAAGAAAGAATTTTGAAGATACATTGATCATTTATAACTTAGTATTAAAATAGTTGTTTAATGGATTGAATTGTGCCTCCCAATGATATGTGTTATAAGTCCTGACCTTTACGCCTGTGTTTGTAATCCCATTTGGGAATGGGTTTTCTTTTTTATGTTCTTGATTTAGTATTAGTGTGCAATGTACTTTAAGTCAATTTCTTTTGAAATATAAAAGAGATTAAACAAGCAAGTGACCACCAGAGATGTGGAAGAGAGAGGCTAAGCCACATGAAGATCACCCAGGAGCAGAAGCTCAAAAGAGACAAGGACATTCCTCCAGAGCCTACAGAGAAAGAAAGCCTTCCTCTAGAGCCGACATCCTGAATTTGGGCTTCTAGCCTCCCAAACTGTGAGAAAATAAAAACCTCTTTGGTAAAGCCATTCACTTGTATTTCTGTCATAGCAGTATTAGATAACTAAGATGTTTCCTTTATATTTGTTGTTATAGTATATATCACACACATATGAATATAATTTTACTTTCCAAAATTGTTGCTAGGGCATAAAAGGAGAAAGCTATGAATATATTTTGGAATTGGGTTGTGTAATATAATTTAATATATGCTTATGTTGCTGTATTTTATAAATTTATTTACACATGTAATGCCCAAATAACTTTAGCAAAGAGTTATCAGTTAAAACTAAAAAAAAGGTATTTCTTTTGCTTGTTTCATGTGTATTAAATAAATTTACATTTAACTCCTTAGAAGTTGTCTCAACTTCACAAAGATTACTGTTTAGGTAAAATTATAGTCAATTTGAGGAAAGTAGAATTTAGTTGATTCTTTATCAAAAAAAGGAAAAATTGGACTGAATTAAAATAATATTATTTTAGTTTAGTTGCACTTGAAAATACTCAAAGTCTATGTAATTAGGTATTGATTGGTGTGTATTTGAATGATTACAGTGCATAATGTACAATGGAGAAAATTATTTATGACTGGATGTCGTCCTTCATAAAATTACAATTTGATTAGTAAGCCAAACCCACACTTGAAAACTGTGAATATGTTAAAAGCTATATAAAAAACTTCTTTAACTGGAAAATAAACATATTAATTTTCTGAACTTCACAACTTCAGGAACTACTTTTTAAAACCTCTTTGAAGATCTGAAGTTTTGGAAGACACAACATATCTGAAAACTGCTCCATAATATTGCTGCTATAATCATGCTCAGTTTTCCAGCACTTTGTGAGTGCAGAAGGTTTTTATCAGCATCCTTAGCTCCCAACAAAGATTCCCTTACAGAAAAAACACAAACCTGCATATAAAATTGTAAAAGTGTCTCCACTAGCAAGTTGTTAGATCTTTAGCTTTATTCCCTTTTTTGTTTATAAAATTTTTTTTTGTTTATAGTTTCATTTAATTTCCAAGAAGTAGAGAAAGGTCTATATTTTCTAACCTAAAATGTATTATGAACTGGTAAAATATCTAAGTTCCACATCTCAGATACTAGTGTAAGAAAAACAGGAATGATTTGGTAAAGGATGGCAAAACTCCACATAAGTGGGAATACAACTCAAAAGTGGAGCAAAGAGAGGCTCAGTCTGAGGAAGTTTCATGCTGTTTCCTATGTTTCTGATTGATCTTTGCCATTATTAATTTTGTATTAGAGTTCTGCAACTCTCTTGTAAGAAATTATACTTGAAAATCTTTTGACATCTTTATACAATTTTAATAAAGAGTTTGAAGGCCAAAATTATGAAAAAATACGTACTGTAAAAAATGTCCACCGTTTTAAATGATTTTTCTCCTTTTTAGAAATCATTAAATTGCTTTTTATTTGCATATGAAATCTACATACATGTAGCAAATGTTTACAAATTGTTTAGTGAATAATTTTTCTACAGTTTTTTTTTTTAAATTTATACTCTAGAAATGTCAACAAAATAGTTTTAAACAAGCTGATACTGCTAGGAAAAGGAAAATTCTTGTACATCAGGAAGAAATTGCTTGAACATTTGTAAAATTTGTTAACTAGTATAGTCGAAAAATAAGCCCTGACTTTTCCATCAATTTTGAAAAATTAATTGAGAAGTGATTTTCTTGAAGTATAATTATAAATAACAAAAAAGAGAAGAGCATAACTGAAAAGTTTGGTGATCCTTAATTATGGTGGTATGAACATGGCACTATAAATCCTGAAATGCAGCCTAATTATTACTTCTTTATTTCCTTTTTGGAAGTTGCTGACAAATGATTTATGAAGTTAAGCAACTAGAATAAAATTCAGAAATAATAAGATTTTTGGTCAAAAAAGAGGGATGATATTGACATAGACTATCCCCTTGGCTTTGAAGCAATGTAAAATATTCAAATATTAAGAACAACTTGAGGGGCCCTAGTAGCACAGTGGTTAAAGCACTCAGCTGCTAACCAAAATGCCAGTGGTCTGAACCTACTAGCTGCTCCGTGGGAGAAAGATGCGGCAGCCTGCTTACGTAAAGCTTTATAGCCTTGGAAACCTTTGGGGGCAGTTCTACTGTCCTGAAGATTTGCTAAGAGTCGGAATCCACTGAGCCGCAGTGGGTTTTTGGTTTGGTTTTAAATACGACTTAAATTTGTGTTTGAAGTGTGTATGGGGATCACTTTCCCAATGAAAATCAACACATTTTATTCATTAAATGAGACACTTGCAAATTCTGATTTTTGATTTATATTAGATCTCATTTTCGTGTGTATTTGTGTCTCTCCCTTTCTCTGTCTCTGCTTTCTCTTTCTCTTCTCTGTGTATGTGTGTGTATACTTACATGTGTACATGTAGGTATACATATTATATATATAACAAAAGCTAAAGCACTGGCCATGGAGTAGATTCTGCCTCATAGGCAGCCAAGTTCATCAGAGTAGAACTGTGCTCTGCAAGATTTTCGATGGTTGATCTTTTGGAAACATATTGCTGGGACTCACTTTGGAGGCACCTCTGAGTTGACTCAAACTGCCAACCTTTGGGTTAGCAGCAGGACACGTAACTGTTTTCGCCACCAGGGACTCCAGCTGATCAATATATATTGTATATTTCTATAAGAAATCTATTTATTAGAAATGAGTTATATAAAATATATTTAGCAATATACGGTAAAACCTTCTACACCCATGGAAGATCTACCACAATGTAATTTTCCTCGACCACACCACATGCTTTTAAATTATATATAGATATACACATATATAATATATATAATCTACTATCAAATCTGATACACATATATACGTACATGCATGTGTGTGTTAGATGTTGTTGTTAGATGCCCTTGACTTGGCTCTACTCTTACCCACCCTACTTAAAACAGATTGAAACACTGCTGGGTCCTGCGTCATCTTCAGAATTGTATGAGCCCATTCTTGCTGCCAATGTGTCAGTCCATTTTGTTGAGGATCTTCTTCTTTTTCGCTGACCGCTTCCTCACCAACCATGATATCCTTCTCCAGAGACTAGTCCTTCCTGATAGCATGTCCAAAGTACTTGAGACAAATCTTGCCATACGCACTTCTAAGGAATATTCTGGCTGTATTTCTTCCAAGACAGACTTGTTCATTCTTTTGGCAGTCCATGGTATATTCAATATTCTTCGCCAGCACCGCAATTCAAAGGAATCAATTCTCTTTCAGTCTTCCTTTTTTTTTTGTCCAGTTTTCACATGCATATGAGGCGATTGAAAATACCATGGCTTGGTTAGGCACACCTTAGTCCTTAAAAGGACATCTTTGTTTTTTAACACTTTAAAGGGGTCTTTTGCAGCAGATTTGCCCAATGAAATATACCATATGGTTTCTTGACTGCTGCTTCCATTATTTCATTGACTATGGGTCCAAGTAAAATGAAATCCTTGACAAAGTCAATATTTTCTCTGTTTATCATGATGTTGCTTATTGGTCCAATTGTGAGGATTTATATTTCCTTAATGTTAACTCTTTGGTGACCCAACTATTTTCTGCTTTGAATTTTTGTTGAATTTTTTCATTAATGGAAACGTTCTGAATTACTGTGTCTGAATTTTACATAAGTTGTATGGGTTTTCTTTTTTCTTGCCCCATTCTGTAAGGCTGCCCTATGTGTTTAGTGCTATGTATGAAGTACCACTAATTATACTGCAGGGTCTCCACGGTCTACTGGTACATATGTGCAACAAATACAAATATTCAGAATTTCTGTTTTTCCTACCAAAAGCTCAGACACCTCATACAATACTCTGTAAAACTAGTTATTTTTTTGGCGTGCATCCTTAATTTGTGGCACACGTCCCATTTCTTTTGTTTCAAACAGTCAGAAAGGCCCTGACCCTTCAGCAGAGCACATTATCAATGGTACAGCAACTTCTCAATAAACCCCAGAGGCTGAGAGAGTTCATGGCTGCTATATGTGCTCCTGGGCATGAATGGGTTATTTAGGTGTAATCCATACTGAAGGCTACAGTCTGTGATCTTCATCAGTAAGTGCTTCAAGTCCTCTTCATTTTGAGCAAGCAAGTTTGTATTATCTGAGTATTGCTGGCTGTTAATGAGACTCCCTCCATCTCAAGTGGTATTCTACCAATACCTGGAGCCTTGTTTTTCACCAAGCCCTTCAGTGCTTTTTGTACTTCTTCCTTTAGTACAATCTGATGTATGTGTATCAGATTTCATAAGTTTTGGCAAATATTTAACCACCTTCCCAATCAATATTTATAACATGCAACATTTGTATTACCCTAGAAATTTTCTTCAAGAATATTAAGAATATTAAATAAATATTAATCCAATATATTTTTCTTTGTTATTCTATGCTAATAAGTCTTCCTATTAAAGTAGTTGTTTTCTGTATTTACACAGGTAGCTTGGTTCTTTACTGGCTTCTATTCAATTTAGGGTGTATATCACTGTTAATTTCCAGTAAAAGTGTATGTCTAAATGCTTCTATAGGAGCTGAAAATTCTAGATATTCACTTTCCTGGTCCTATATGCATTTAGTGCTAGTGGACCTGTGAACTAGGCCCAGATAATCCATGGCTTCAGTTCTAGTCTTTTGACATGGAGATAGTGACACAATGCAGCAGCAAGGTGAAGAATCCATTCTGATAGCATCAGTGAAAGCCACCAACGTCCACTTCTCAGGGATAGCAGTGCCCGTAGTTGCTTACATGCTAGTGGCTTTGGTGGGCCAAGCCAGGATGGCCTTTTCTCAGAATGTTTGCACCCTGTTGCTTCTGTGGTATGATTTTCCCTTAGTTCTGACTGTTTGTTCTCCCTTCGTTTCTTTCTATTCTGCAACAGAGTGATCCATTCTTCTGGATGATCCCCTAAGCTAAACAAAATTCCTAAATTATTTTCTATTTGAATCAACCAGTCATTTTTTATAGCTTGCTTCTAAGGCACTGAGTAGTATAAATCACTGGGTATTTCTCTGTGGTGGAAAAAAAAGAAGTCAATACATGTTTCAAGAACTAAAGGGAAATATCTGATAAGTAAAAGCCAAACTTACTTCAGAGTAAAAAGACTTATTATTTGTATATAAGTGTTACAGAGACATGGGGAATAGCTAAGAACTTAGATGTGGAAAGAAATAGAGGGACAATAATTGATAATATCATACAACTAAAGAGGCAAAATAGCATGCTTTTCTTGGGAAGAAATAATGTTAAGAGCCAACATACTACGTTCTAGATCAGTTGGAATCAATTTTGCAAGGAAAGCCGAGTGGAGAGACACAATACATTTCTTTATTCCAAATTGTGGGGGGGATAAACTGCCCCTGGCTAGTCGCATATGGGCAGGTGTGAAGCATCTGTTGCTCACACCTGAGAAAGTTAATTAGCTAATTAAAATTTTAGGAGGAGCAAAAAAAAAAGCCTGAGGTATTAGATTTGCCCCAGCTGAGATGTATTCTGTACTACCAGAATGAACGTGAATTTTAAACTCTCTGTCTAGAAAGAAAAAAAAAATTGAAAATTTTATTTCAAGCCAGAAGAATTATAGAAATTAAGTAAACAAAAGAAAAAGAATACTCTATTAGTGACAAGTGGAAGAATGCCCACCTCTAAAATTTTCTATTAATTGGTTTAATTTATTGTTTCAATAAAATATTTTTATATGTATACATTGCAATAGTATTGTGAGACAAATTGTAATATATGAGAATCCAAATTTAGGACCCTCAGCTACCCTTATCTATGTAAAATATAATTATCTATAAATGCTGGACAACACTTTTAGAGCACAGGGCCACCTGTTGCTTCAGGCCACCCAAGGCAGAATCTACATGTCGCCATAATTAGGTTCAGACTGCTGAAACTATAGAAGGCACATTAATGTTAACCATATTTCTGCTCTCATAATTCACATAATTGGGGCAAACATGGAGTGTAAAATTACCTCATACCAAGGTCAAATTGTATTTTATAATAAAGTTCTTAATTAAATACCTTATTGGTAGAATACTCTTCTCTTTATACATTAAATATAAAAATATTTTTGCATGCATCTTATAGACAGCATATAGTAATATGCAGAATATACCAGCTAAGGAAATTTGAGCTGAGATTCAAATTATATACCTTTTGAAATGTTTGTAATTTTGTTTAAAAATATAATCAAATATTTAACCTTGTTGTAAAGTACTTGCTCTCAGTAATTGAAGCCTTAAAAAGTCACATACTAACGCTTCAGTGTTTTGATTACAATAGAAGTGTTAAAAGTAAATTAAACCACTTGTATCCTAATGAATTATATTTTGTATTAACTCATATTAGTGTTAGCTATAATGTGCAGGAAAATGAGTGAGATTAAATTGGCAAATTAACAAAACAAAAAAACTCAAACATCATTAAACAACTACAACGTATCTTAGTGGAAAAGAAAAAGTGCATTTTTTTTTAATTTGCATTGTAAACAAAACCTGGGAAGTTTTTCGTTTGTTTGTTTATGCTATAGCATATTTTAAAAGTTTTATGCCTCTTCAAAGGGAAAAAATTCAATTTTTTTTCCTTTATATGAACTGCCCCTTTATTTGGATTCTATTCAAGAAATATGATGATTCTTCAACAATCTTGAAATAAAGGAAAAAGAATAATACTAAAAGGAGCATGGTAGTTAAAATAATAAGTTCTTTTTATAAAATGACCTAGTGTACCCTTTAAAATACTTAGATATGATGTGGTAAACAAGAGTGTATTTCATTTGAAAGGTGAATAAAATGAGTACATTAAGAGAGACTTTGCTTTCAGTAAACTCTTAAACATCATCTAACCATTCATAGAAATACAATGTTAGGAGGTGGGGCCAAATGGCAGAGTAGTCAGGTGCTTCCCATGGTCCCTCTTACAACAAAGACCAAAAAAAAAAAAAAAAAAGTGACTGGATTATATATGACAATCTAGGAGGCCTGAACATCAAAGGCAAAGTTCAGGAATTGGACTGAGCAACAGGGGGAAGGAGGCATGGTTCAGAAGCAGCTAGGACTTGCCAGGCCTCTCCCAGCCAGAACCTGCACCCTGCAGGCTGATTCTGCTGGCACGAGCATGGTGAAGAAATCAGTGGCTTTCAGGATGCATTTTCCACATCGGGAGAGACCAAGCAGCACAGAGTCTACTCATGCCTCCAGAATCGGCGAAAGCACTCAGTCGTCAAAAGGTAAGTACGTGCATTTAACCTGCCATGAGGATCAAAAAATACCCCTTTGGGAAAAACCTTTCTTTCACTTCCTGCTCTGCACTGGGTCCCAGCCGGCCGCATCCCCTAGGCTGGAGGTAGCACCCAGCAATTGTCCTGAACCATTCCCAGCCTTGGGGAGGAAATAAATTAACAAACAGAGAAAAAATAATTTGTTAGCTCCTCTAAACTGGGAACTCAGGGCAGAAACAGCGCTCTGCCTATGCACAGGTATAAGGAGTCCATGGACTTTAAATACCTTTCACCCCTGCACAGACCCGTGTGGGCCTATTTCAACAGTATAGGCCCTCATTAGCACAGTACAACAGGGTATATACCTGAAGTCTAACTTTAAGTGTTTCAGCTGTTGGTGGAGAGGCAGGTTCATGACATTTCATACCTCACCTACACACACCAGAAGTTTGAGGACTGGTGGCTTCACCCACGCTATCTAGCTACCCTCAACAAAGGTCCAAGAATAAGTGGTGCCTCCCAGTCCTTACAGCCAACAGCATTGGATGTCCATGGTCCTGCTGCAGAACCCATCCACCTACACACTCTAGGGAATAGGGACATGCTTTCCTTACAGACTCTAAGGGGTGGTTCGCACCCCCTGCCTTACTCAGCACGTGACCCCCTTCCTGCACCCAGATACCTGTGCCTATACCAATCACCCCTGCTTGTGTAGGACAGTAGGTTAGAGCCTGCACCACACACATGGTGACTGACTATCTGGATACCTGAGCTGAATCCATACAAAAAAACTGAACAAACTCCTGGCCTCACATACCTAGTAACAGCTCTAACCATGTGGTGACAGGACGTTAGAGCTTTGAAGGCACCAATAGTCAAACTTGCTCACTTGAGTGGCGTGTCTGGGCATATCAAAACAAAACAAAACAAAACAAAAGAAGAAGCTGGGACACAGTAACCAAAATAAATAAACACAATAACTTTCTCATGGCTTGGAAAAAACAAATCACATAAAGAGGCGGACCATGATGGCTTCAGCAAGCTCCCAAAACAAAGAATCGAGAAATCTTCCAGGTGAAGAGAACTTCCTGGAATCACCAAAGGTAGAATACAAGAGATTAATATACAGAGCTCACCAAGAAGTAAGGAAGGAGATCAGGCAAAACACAGAGCAAGGCAAGAAGCACACAGACAAAGCAATAAAGGAACTTAAGAAGATTAGAGAAGAACATAATGACAAATTTAATAGGCTACCAGAATCCATAGAGAGACAGCAAATAGAAATTCAGAAGACTAACCATAAAATTTCAGAATTAGAGAACTCTATAGAAAATCATACGAGCAGAATTGAGGCATTGAAGTCAGAATTAGTAAGGTTGAAGAGAAAGCACTTGGCACCAATGTATTTGAGAAAAAGTCAGATAAAAGAATTTTTTAAAAATGAAGAAAACCTAAGAATTATGTGGGACTCTATCAAGAGGAATAACTTAAGAGTGATTGGAGTACCAGAACAGGAGAAGATAACAGAAAATATCGGGAGAATTGCTGAAGATTTGTTGGCCAAAAACTTCCCTGATATTGTGAAAGATGAAAAGATATCTGTCCGAGATGCTCATCAAACTCCACACAAGGCAGATCCCAAAAGAAAGTCACCAAGACATATTATAATCAAACTGGCCCAAACCAAAGATAAAGAGAGAATTTTAAGTTTGGGTAGGGATAAATGAAAAGTCATCTAAAAAGGAGAGTCAATAAGACTAAGCTTGGACTACTCAACAGAAATCATGCAGGCAGGAAGGCAATAGGACAATATATATAAAGCCTGGAAGGAAAAAATATTGTCAGCCAAGAGTTACGTATCCAGCAAAACTGCCTCTCAAATGTGATGGTGAAATTAGAACATTTCCAGATAAACAGAAGTTCAGGGAATTTGAAAAAAGCAAACAAACCAAAATTACAAGAAATAGTAAAGTGAGTCCCCTGATCAGAAACATCAGATAACAACCCAAGACTGGAACACAAGACAGAGCAACCAGATATCAACCCAGATAGAGAAATCACAAAAATAAAGCTAAAACACTCAAAACAGGGAAACAGAGTTGTCATTATGTAAAAGATGACAACATTAAAACAAAAAAGTAGGACTAAAAAAAGTAGTCATAGATCTTTCATATGGAGAGGAGGTCAAGGCGATGTAAAGAAATAAAAGATTGGCTTAAACTTACAAAAACAGAGGTAAATATTATGGTAACCACAAAGGAAACTGACAATCCTATACATCAAAATAAAAAACAAGAAAAAAACTTACTTAGCAAATACAAAGTGAACAGCAATGAAAAAGAAGAAAATATGTAAAGAAAAAAGACTCGCAACAGAAAATTAAGTGGAACAATGAAACTGTCAACTACACACAAAAAAAGATATAAAAATGACAGCAATAAGTCCATACCTATCCATAATTATGCTGAATGTAAATGGACAAAGTGTACCAATAAAGAGACAGAGTGGCAGAATGGATAAAAAACATGATCCATCTATATGTTGCCTACAAGAGACACAACCAAGACTTAGAGGCAGAAACAAACTAAAACTGGAAGGATGGAAAAAAAAAAAAGTCAAGCAAACAACAATCAAAAAAGAGCAGGAGTAGCAATATTATTTTTTTGGCAAAATAGACTTTAAAGTAAAATCCACCACAAAGGATAAGGAAGGTCACTATGTAATGATTAATGGGTCAATACACAAGAAGGACATAACCATAATAAATGTTTATGCACCCAATGACAGGGCTCCAAAATACATAAAACAAACTCTAATAGCATTGAAAAGAGAGATAGACATCTCCACAGTAATAGTAGAAGAGTTCAACACATCACTTTTGGTGAAGGACAGAACGTCCAGAAAGAAGCTCAATAAAAACATAGACAAAAAACGTAGAAGATCTAAATGCCACAATCAACTAACATGACCACAGACACATATACAAAACACTCCACCCAACAGCAGCCATGTATACTATCTTTTCCAATGCACACGGAACATTCTCTAGAATAGACCACATATTAGGTCAAAAAGCAAGCCTCAATAGAATCCAAAAAATTGAAGTATTACAAAGCATCTTTTCTGACCATAAAGCCATAAAAGCAGAAGTCAATTACAGAAAAAGCAAGGGAAAAACTCAAACACATGGAACTAAACAACACCTTCCTAAAAAACTATTGGGTTATAGGAGAAATTAAGGATGGAATAAAGAAATTACTAGAATCAAGTGAGAATGAAAACACATCCTACCAGAATCTTTGGAACACAGCAAAAACAGTGCTCAGAGGTCAACTTATAGCAATAAATGTATACATCCAAAAAGAAGAAAGGGCCAAAATCAAAGAATTAACCCTACAAGTCAAACAAAGAAAGCAGCAAAAGAAGCCCTCGGGCACCAGAAAAAAAGCAAATAATAAGAATTAGAGAAGAATTAAAAGAAATAGAGAATAGAAGAACAACTGAAACAGTTAACAAGACCAAAAGCTGGTTCTTTGAAAAGGTCAACAAAATCGATAAACCATTTGCCAAACTGACAAAAGAAAAACAGGAGACAATGCAAACAACCTAAATAAGAAATGAGATGGGCAATATCACAACAGACCCAACTGAAATTAAAAGAATCATAACAGAATACTATGAAAAATTGTACTTTAACAAATTTGAAAACCTACAGAAAATGGATAAATTTCTAGAAAAACACTACCTACCTAAACTAACACAAACAGAGGTAGAACAACTGAATAAACCCATAACAAAAGAAGAGTTTGAAAAGGTAATTTCAAAACTCCCAACAAAAAGAGCCCTGGCCTTGCAGGCTTCACTGCAGAGTTCTACCAAACTTTCAGAGGAGAGTTAACATCACTACTACTAAAGGTATCTCAGAGCATAGAAAAGGATGGAATACTCCTAAACTCTTTCTATGAAACAAGCATGACCCTGATACCAAAATCAGGTAAAGACACCACAATAAAAGAAAATTACAGACCAATGTCTCTCATGAACATAGATGCAAAAATCCTCAATGAAATTCCAGGCAATAGAATTCAACAACATATCAAAAAAATAATTCATCATGAACAAGTGTATTCATACCAGGTATGCAGGAATTCTTCAACATTAGAAGAACAATCAATGTAAACCATCACATAAATAAAAGACAAGAATCACATGATGTTATCAATTGATGCAGAAAAGGCATTTGACAAAGTCCAACACTGAATCATGATAAAAATTCTTAGCAAAAAGGAATAGAAGGAAAATTCCTCTACATAATAAAGGGCATTTATACAAAACCAACAGCCAACATCATCCTAAATGGAGAGAATCTGAAAGCATTCCCCTTGAGAATAGGAACCAGATAAGGATACCATTTATAATGACTCTCATTCATCACTGTGCTGGAGGTCCTCGCCAGAGCAATTAAGCTATAAAAAGCAATAAAATGCATTGAAATTGATAAGGAAGCAGTAAAAGTATCTCCATTTGCAGGTGATATGATTTTACATGCAAAAAAACCCTGAAGAATACACAAGAAAACTACTGGCACTAACGGAAGAGTTCAGCAAAGTATCAGGATACAAGATAAACACAAAATCAGTTGGATTTCTCTACATCAACAGAAGAAATGCTGAAGAGGAAATCACCAAATCAATACCCTTTGCAACAGTACACAATAAGATAAAATATTTAGGAATAAATCTAACCAGAGTCAAAAAAGAACTATATAAAGAAAACCAGGAGACGCTAATGCAAGAAACCAAAAAAGACCTATGTAAGTGGAAAAACATACCTTGCTCACGACAAGAAGACTCTATATTGGGAAAACATCTGAAAAAAAAAAAAACAAAACCCAGTGCCGTCGAGTAGATTCCGACTCATAGCAACCCTGTAGGACAGAGTAGAACTGCCCCATAGAGTTTGCAAGGAGCGCCTGGAGGATTCGAACTGCTGTCCCTTTGGTTAGCAGCTGTAGCACTTAACAACTGCTCCACTAGGGTTTCCAAGAAAACATCTGTTCTACTTAAAATGATCTAAGGATACAATGCACCCTCGATCCAAATTCCAATGACATTTCTTAATGAGATGGGGAAACAAATCACCAACTTCATATGAAAAAGGAAGAGGCTGCAGATAAGTAAAGTATTACTGAAAAAGAAGAACAAAGTGGGAGGCCTCACACTACCTGATTTTAGAACCTATCCTACTCCCACTGTAGTCAAAACAACTTGGTACTGGTACAACGGATCGACCAATGGAAGAGAATTGAGAATCCAGAAATAAATTCATCCACTTATGAGCAGCTGATATTTCACGAAGGCCCAAAATTAGTTAAATGGGGAAAAGACAGTCTCTTTAACAAATAGTGCTGGCATAACTGGATATCCACCAGCAAATAAGAAAGAAACAAGACCCATACGTCACACCATGCGCAAAAACTAACTCAAAATGGATCAAAGACCTAAATACAAAATCGAAAAAGATAAAGGTCATGGAAGAAAAAACTGCTAGGATCCCTAATACATGGTATAAACAGTATACAATACACCACTAACAGTGCACAAACGCCAGAAGAGGAACTAGATTACAGGGAGCTCCTAAAAATTAAACACTTATGCTCATCCAAACTTCATCAAAAGAATAAAAAGACAACTTACAGACTGGGAGAAAATTTTTGGCTGCTATAAATCTGATCAGAGTCTGATCTCTAAAATCCGCAAGATACTGCAAAACCTCAACAATAAAAAGACAACCCAATTAAAAAATGGACAAAGGATATGAACTTCACCAAAGAAGACATTCAGGCAGCTAAAGGATACATGAGGAAATGCTCATGACCATTAGCCATTAGAGAAATGCAAATCAAAACTACAATGAGATACCATCCCACCTCAACAAGGCTAGCATTAATCCAGAAAACACAAAGCAATAAATGTTGAAGAGGTTTTAGAGAGCCTGGAATACTTATACACTGCTGGTGGGAATGTAAAATTGTACAAAAACACTTTGGAAATTGATTTGGCACTTCTGTCAAAAGCTAGAAATAGAACTACCATGCAATCCAGCAATCCCACTCTTTGGAATATATACTAGACAAATAAGAGCGCTCACAGTAACAGATATGTGCACACCCATGTTCACTGCAGCACTGTTTATAATAGTAAAAAGATGGAAACAACCAAGGCACCCATCAATGGATGAATGGATAAACAAATTATGGTACATTCACAGAATAGAATACTAGGCAAAGATAAAGAACAGTGATGAATGAGTGAAATATCTCATAACATCGATGAATCAGGAAGTCATTATTTTGAGTGAAATTAGTCAGTTGGAAAAGGACAAATATTGTATGAGACCACTAGCATAAGAACTCAAGAAAAGGTTTAAATACAGAAGAAAACATTCTTTGATGGTTATGAGGTTGGGGAGGGAGGGAGAAGGGTATTCACTAACTAGAAAACAGACAAAAATTATTTTAGGTGAAGGGAAGGACAACACACAATACAGAAGAAGTCAACACAACTGGACTTAACCAAAAGCTGAGAAGTTTCCTGAACACAACCAAACACTTTGAGGGACAGAGTAGTGGGGTGGGGTTCTGGGGACCATGGTTTCAGGGGACATCTAAGTCAATTGGTATAACGAAGTTTATTCAGAAAATGTTCTGCATCCTACTTTGGTTAGTGGTGACTGAGATCGTAAAAGCTAGCAAGGAGCCATCTAAGATGCATCAGTTGGTCCCAACTCACCTGGAGCAAAGGAAAATGAAGAATACTATAGAGACTAGGACTATATGAGCCCAAAAGACAACAAGGGCCACATAAGACAGAGACTCCATGAGCCTGAGACTGGAAGAACTAGATGGTGCCCAGCTATCACCAATGATTGCCATGACAGGGAACACAACAGAGTCCCTGATGGAGCAGGGGAAATTTGGGGTATAGAACTCAAATTCTAGTAAAAAGACCAGACTTAATGGTCTGACGGAGACTGGAGGGACCCCAGAGGACATGACCCCTGGACTCTCTGTTAGCTCAAAAATAAGACCATTCCCGAAGCCAAAACTTCAGACAAAGACTAGACTGGACTATAAGACATAAAATGATACTGATGAGTGGTATGTTTCTTAGCTCAAGTAGACACATGAGACTAAGTGGGAAGCTCTTGCCTGGAGGCTAGATGAGAAGGCAGAGCTGGACAGGAGCTGGTTGAATGGACACGGGAAATATGGAACGGAGAGGAAGAATGTGCTGTCACATTATAGGGAGAGTAACTAGGGTGATAGAAACAATGCCGGAGATCGAATTATAGAATTTTGCAAGACCAATGACTTCTTCCTTGCAAATACCTCCTTTCACCAACATAAACAGTGACTATACACATGGACCTTACCAGATGGAACACACAGAAATCAAATTGACTACATCTGTGGGTGTTTTTGGGTGGAAAGAGACGATGGAAAAGCTCAATATCATCAGTCAGAACAAGGCCAGGAGCCGAATGTGGAATAAACCATCAATTGCTCATATGCAAGTTCAAGCTGAAACTGAAGAAAATCAGAGCAAGTCCACAAGAGCCAAAATATGACCTTGAATACATCCCACCTGAATTTAGAGACCATCTCAAGTATAGATTTGACGCATTGAACACTAGTGACCAAAGACCAGATGAGTTGTGGAATGACATCGAGGACATCATCCATGAAGAAAGCAAGAGGTCACTGAAAAGACAGGAAAGACAGAAAAGACAAAGGTGGATGTCAGAGGAGACTCTGAAACATGCTCTTCAGCATCAAGCAGCTAAAGCAAAAGGAAGAATTGATGAAGTAAAAGAACTGAAGGTCTCAAAGGGCCTTCCGAGAAGACAAAATAAAGTATTATAATGATGTGTGCAAAGAGCTGGAAATTGAAAACCAAAAGGGAAGAACACACTCGGAGCTTCTCAAGCTGAAAGAACTGAAGAAAAAATTCAAGCCAAGAGTTGCAATAGTGAAGGATTCCATGGGGAAAATATTAAATGATGCAGGAAGCATCAAAAGAAGATGGAAGGAATACACAGAGCCATTATTCCAAAAAGAATTAGTCAATATTCAACCATTTCAAGAGCTGGCATAAGATCAGGAACCGATGGTACTGAAGGAAGAAGTCCAAGTTTCTCTGAAGGCACTGGCGAAAAACAAGGCTCCAGGAATTGATGGAATATCAAATGAGATATTTCAACAAATAGATGCAGCACTGGAGGTGCTCACTAGTCTATGCCAAGAATATGGAAGAGAGCTTCCTGGCCAACTGACAGGAAAAGTCCATATTTATGCCTATTCCCAGGAAAGGTGATCCAACCGAATGTGGAGATTATAGAACAATATCATTAATATCACACACAAGCAAAATTCTGCTGAAGATCATTCAAAAACGGCTGTCACAGTATATTGATAGGGAACCACCAGAAAGTCAGTCTGGTTTCAGAAGAGGACGTGGAACCAGGGATATCATTGCTGATGTCAGATGGATCCTGGCTGAAAGCAGAGAATACCAGAAGGATGTTTTTACCTGTGTTTTATTGACTGTGCAAAGGCATTTGACTGTGTGGATCATGACAAACTATGGATAACGCTGCGAAGAATGGGAATTCCAGAACACTTAATTTTGCTCACGAGGAACCTTTACATAGATCAAGAGGCAGTTGTTAGAACAGAACAAGGGAAGGTGTCAGGACAGGTGTGCGTCAGGGTTGTATTCTTTCACCATGTCTATTTAACCTGTATGCTGAAAAAATAATACCAGAAGCTGGACTATATGAAGAAGAATGGGGCATCAAGATTGGAGGAAGACTCATTAACAACCTGTGTTATGCAGATGACACAACCTTGCTTGCTGAAAGTGAAGAGGACTTGAAGCACTTACCAATGGAGATCAAGACCACAGCTTTCAGTATGGATTACACTCAAAGTAAAGAAAACAAAAATCCTCACAACTGGACCAATGAGCAACATCATGATAAGCAGAGAAAAGATTGAAGTTGTCAAGGATTTCATTTTACTTGGATCCACAATCAACAGCCATGGAAAAAGGAGTCAATAAATCAAAAGATGCATTGCATTGGGCAAATCTGCTGCAAAGGACCTCTTCAAAGTGTGGAAGAGCAAAGATGTCACCCTGAAGACTTAGGTGCGCCTGACCCAAGCCATGGTATTTTCAATTGCATCATATGCATGTGAAAGCTGGACAATGAATAAGGAAGACTGAAGAAGAGTTGATGCCTTTGAATTGTGGTGTTGGCGAAGAATATTGAATATACCATGGACTGCCAAAAGAACGAACAAATCTGTCTTAGAAGAAGTACAGCCGGAATGCTCCTTAGAAGCAAGGATGGCGAGACTGCTCTTACATACTTTGGACATGTTGTCAGGAGGGATCAGTCCCTGGAGAAGGACATCATGCTTGGCCGAGTACAGGATCAGTGGAAAAGAGGAAGACCCTCAACAAGGTGGATTGACACAGTGAATGCAACAATGAGCTCAGGCGCAACAATGAGCTCAGGCATATCAATGATTGTAAAGATGGCGCAGAACCGGCAATGTTTCATTCTGTTGTGCAGAGGGTCGCTATGAGTCGGAACCGACTTGACAGCACCTGACAACAACAACAACTAGGGTCACACCGTGTGTGTGTAAGTTTTTGTGTGGGAAACTGATGTGAACTGTAAACTCTCACTTAAAGCACAATAGAAAAAAGAAAAAGAAAAACAAAATTAAAGAACAAGAATTATCAGCTGGTAAACTCCCACTTAAAGCACAATAGAAAAAAGAAAAAGAAAAACAAAATTAAAGAACAAGAATTATCAGCAATACTTAAGTTTCCACAAAATGCATATATGTGAAGACACATTGTTTAGTGTGGGTCAAAAATTATTATTTCTTGAGTCCCCTTAGTAGGCATAACGCAATCAGACAAAATAATGTGAGTATTCTTCAAACCTTACATTATCGTAAGAAATACAGATAATTTAAAGGAAACGATCATTTCCAAATGCATATGTTTAATAATAAAATCAGAAGATGCTATATTTATTCTGACTAATGTAGCAAATCTAAATAGTCACATAAAATCTGGACATTAAAAAAACATAAATACAATAAATTATGCTAGCACATAGAGCAATAGAAATTGCAATATAATTTACAGAAATACATAATTTGCATGGAAATATAAATGAATTTACTCTGACAAATGTCAGATAGATTACATTTACACTGAAACCGGCTAATGAAATCTGTTTATCAATAATATGATTAGTAGGGACCCTTTGTAGAATTTGTCTCAGTAATGTAACATAGGCCATCAGAGTATGACTGATAGCTGATAGTAAGAAGAGAAAAGGTTTCATCTTTACCAATGAGCTCATGGTGCAAATGGAAATGAGAAATTATAGTATATTTTCATGTATTCTAAGCCTTGCCTAGCTGGTTCATTGTTGCACATAAATCTGCATAATATTCATTATCGCTGATTGCCTAGATGCCATGAAATGGCTTATCTTTTGGTTGATTTTCAAAGATCATAAACTTTTGCAAATAACCAAATATGTGATTATATTGAA
The DNA here is from genome assembly GCF_024166365.1 of Elephas maximus indicus. NCBI lineage: Eukaryota > Metazoa > Chordata > Mammalia > Proboscidea > Elephantidae > Elephas > Elephas maximus. The sequence continues at coordinate 13,130,697 of NC_064823.1, forward strand.
TTATTTTTAAAAATCAACTTTATTTTTAAATATGGAATATGAATTCAGCTGTGTTTTCAAGTTAAAGTGACCTTGACAAGCCATTAACTTTCCAGGGCTCAATTTTCCTATTTCCAAGATGTGATAACAATACCTGCCTCTGTTTACTCTGAAGAGAGTGAAAATAACAAAGATAAGGCAAATTCTCCCGGGGCCCAAAATAGCTCCAGATAGTAAATGAAATACTTTATAGAAAGTGAATTAACTTTTCCCAGCCCCTAAGAAAAGATGGGTAAGTTACTGTATCAAAATCATTGTAGAAACTTGAAGAATAGTACAAAAGCAAATATAAAAATTAAACTAAGTATTACTTTGATTTTTTTTTATTACTTTGATTTGCAATACTAAAGACCAAATTCTGTACTTGAAATAGAAACCCCAAAATAAAGGGGTAACAAGCAGGAATTAGTATTAACAAAGGTATATTGTTAAATGACGTTATTTACAGAGAGGCTTACAGTTTACAAATACCATGACAGATATCATTTGATTCACTTAATAATCAGTTGTAGCAGTGTCCTGTAAAGGGTTGTAGCAGATGATGTAATTTGCCATGCAGATCCTCCTGCCAGAAATCCTCTTTTCCCCATTGTCTAGAGCATGGCTAGCTGGCAGCCACCAGCTCTTTGTTAGCGCTGACTCAGCTTTAAAGCCAAAATCATGCTATTCTCAATGTGATCCCAAGTCAGTCAATGAGCAAGGTGGTGGTAGCTGAGGACACTCTCTTCTCAGGATGATCCCCAAGCAATGAAAGAGCAAGGCAAGGGTATAATGGTCTATTTGGAATTTCTTTAATAGGCACTTATTTCTCCAGGGAGCCCTGGTGGTGCAGTGATTAAGAGTTTGGCTGCTAACCAAAAGGTCAGCAGTTCGAATGCACTAGCTGCTCCTTGGAAACCCTATGGGACAGTTCCATTCTCTCCTATAGGGTTGCCAGGAGTCAGAATTGACTAGAAGGCAACAGTTTTCTTTTGGTGCTATTTCTACGGAACTCTCCATTAAGCTGGTAGCCACATTTCTGTAGAAGTTGCTCCTTGTGTGGAACAAATAACTCAGTTTGACTTTTTGTCTCTGGTTTCTGAAAATAGCTCTTGGAATTCACTAGCAGATCAGGAAAGAGGGAGAGGCATGATGGAATCAGTCATTGTTGTTAATGCACAGTCTTTCATTGACTATGCATTAACACTGAGGCTCCAATAACTGCTGTTAAGGACCCCAGACTTTAGAACTTCCCTTTTGAGCCTCAGGATTGGGAGGACGAACGTGTCTCTGGGGACATGCCAAAAACTCTTCCCACATGTTTCCAGTGCATCTCTTTATTTCTATACACTTTTGTGGTTATATTTAAAATGTTACAGTGAATATACCCCTTTCTATGAGTTTTGTGAATCATTCTAGCAAATCAAATCCACCAGGGATAGTGATGGTCAGCAGGACCAGGAGTCTGCCTATATGGCAGTTGATTAGAAAAAAAAAAACAAAACCCAGTGCCATTAAGTCGATTCTGACTCATAGCGACCCTATAGGACAGAGTAGAGCTGCCCCATAGAGTTTCCAAGGAGCGCCTGGTAGATTCGAACTGCCAGCCTTTTGGTTGGCAGCAGTAGAACTTAACCACTACGCCACCAGGGTTTACAGAGCCCTAAATTGTGAAGACCCCAGACTTGGGTAGCTGGTGGGCAGAAATGGGCTATGCAGGCTGTTGTTTAGTAAATACCTATCTCTGGGTAGTAAAGGTTAGAGAGACAGAAAACACACACACACACACACACACACACACACACACACGAGTGGCTGGTATCAGAAATGGAGAAGTGGGAAAGCAGGGATGTAAATTATCTTCACATTCTGGGGATCTTATTTATGTTGATTATTATTGACACACCCCCCAATAAGAACACTGCATACCTAAAACCATGTCCATTTCTGCTTTACAGAGAACGAGATTTATGGCAGGAGAATGAGAAAATCCATCACTAGTTCCGTGGGGTGAATATTGAGAATTATTATCAAAAGGCTTACAAGTTGAGGAGTAGGAGAGAACAAAGGCCTCACCAACCTCTAATTATTTCAGGGGAATGTTTGTGCATAAGGAAGAAATAGCCAGAATTAATATGTCATGGAAAGGATTTTCATAGTGAGAATCCAGTGACTCCTCACAAAGTTCTAGAGGGAAAGCGAATAGGTACCAAAAAAAGGGCGGAGCTCTGGAGTTCACTCTTTTTTATCACCTTGTTTTTTTTTTCTTTAGCCCCTTCAGAACTGTTAACCCCTGCCCTTGTTTAGCTACAGAAAAGAGGAAGAAATAAATCAACAGGCTGGTTCAGAATAATCCCACCCACAGAAGCATAGAATATTAGCTTCCATCCCTGACGGAGTAACTAGTAACAACAGGTTTGTCTATCTTCACAAAACAACAGGTGAAATATATGAGGCAACTGCTTTCAGACAGTGACAACAGGCTGAAATTCTTGAAAGAAGCGAAGAAGGCAAGTCCAATGATACTGCCAGATCTATACCCATGAAAAATTTCCCAATAGCAGCCCGATTCGCTGTATTTTAAACTTAGCATGTTAAATGTTAGCTCCACTAAACTGAGGAGGCACAGGTTCGTTTGGGGAAGCCAGCAGGTAGCATCTGCAGGGGACATCTCAAAGAAGAAAGCTGAATAGAAAGGTTGCTGAGAAGTACAACACTATCTGCCCTCCCCATGCCTTGTCAGTGGTTTATAGCTAGGGCTCATATATATATCCTTGGTACAGGTTTCAGTAAGGACAGTCACGAGGGTCCTCACGGGTCCAGCAAATTTTCTATTCTCTAAATGCTAATAGAAAAAGATAAGAGTGGAAAGTCTTTTGTGTTCTATCTTATGTGAAAGATTCCCTAGAAGATGTTTACCAAGATTATCCCAGCTATTTTTATTGTCTTTATACCTGAGCACCTAGTTGATGTGTCCTTGTGAGTCCTTGTGAGCCCAGCTCCAGCTGGGTCACATTCTCTACATTCAAGGATAAGAATAATGATTCTGATATTATTTCCTAAATCAGTACCAAATGCTTCCCAGGTGGCAGCAGCTCTGGGGCTGAGAGAGGGACAGAAGTGTATATATTTGGCAGAAATCAAAGATGTATACCTTCAAAAATGTGTGTTTTATGTAAGTAAATTATTCCTTAATGAAATTATTTTGAAAATACATTAGTATTGTTTATTTAAACGTGAGACATGCTCTGTTCAGAGAAATTATAGTTTTTTTTCTGAAATCACAAAACCTGTACACAGAATGACCAAATTGAAACCTAAATTCACTAATGCTTAATTCAAATCCAAATCTCAAATGGGTCTCCTCTCACTCTCTTACTCTCTCTCTCTGCAGATAGAGAACTAGTTAGATAGCTAGCTAAATAGATATCAATAAGACAAACACACATGAAAATCCACACACACACATATGCATACATATATTTACATATGTCAGTATGTACTTTTTTACTGAATCACTTCTTTTTTTATAAGCTTTTCTTCCTGTAATGATATATATATACCACCCATTACCAAGGAAGAACTGATGAAGAAAAAGACCTGAACAGAAGATTTCAAAGGGCCTCTTGAGAAGACAAAGTAAAGTATTATAATGACATGTGCAAAGAGCTGGAGGTGGAAAACCAAAAGGGAAGAACACACTCGGCATTTCCCAAGCTGAGAGAATTGAGGAAAAATTCAAGCCTCGAGTGGCAATAGCGAAGGATTCCATGGCGAAAATATTAAACGACGCGGGAAGCATCAAAAGAAGATGGAAGGAATACACAGAGTTATTACACCAAGAAGAATTAGTTGATATTCAACCATTTCAAGAGGTGGCATATGATCAGGAATCAATGGTACTGAAGGAAGAAGTCCAAACTTCTCTGAAGGCATTGGCAAAAAAACAAGGCTCCAGGAATTGATGGAATATCAATTGAGATATTTCAACAAACAGATGCAGGGCTGGAGGTGCTCACTCGTCTATACCAAGAAATATGGAAGAGAGCTTCCTGGCCAACTGACTGGAAGAGATCCATATTTATGCCTATTCCCAAGAAAGGTGATCCAACTGAATGTGGAAATTATAGAACAGTATCATTAATATAACACACAAGCAAAATTTTGCTGAAGATCACTCAAAAACAGCTTCAGCAGTATATCAACAGGGAACTGCCAGAAATTCAGGCTGGTTTCAGAAGAGGACATGGAACCAGGGATATCAATGCTGATGTCAGATGGATCCTGGCTGAAAGCAGAGAATACCAGAAGGATGTTACCTGTGTTTTATTGATTATGTGAAGGCATTCGACTGTGTGGATCATAACAAACTATGGATAACATTGCGAAGAATTCCAGAACACTTAATTGCGCTCATGAGAATCCTTACTTAGATCAAGAGGCAGTTGTTCGGACAGAACAAGGGGATACTGATTAGTTTAAAGTCAGGAAAGGTGCGTGTCAGGGTTGTATTCTTTCACCATACCTATTCCATCTGTATGCTGAACAAATAATACAAGAAGCTGGACTATACGTAGAAGAACGGGGCGTCAGGATTGGAGGAAGACTCATTAACAACCTGCTGTTATGCAGATGAAACAACCTTGCTTGCTGAAAGTGAAGAGAACTTAGAGCACTTACTAATGAAGATCAAAGACCACAGCCTTCACTATGGATTGCACCTCAATATAAAGAAAACAAAAATCCTCACAACTGGACCAATGAGCAACATCATGATAAATGGAGAAAAAATTGAAGTTGTCAAGGATTTCATTTTACTTGGATCCATAATCAACAGCCATGGAGGCAGTGGTCAAGAAACCAAAAGACGCATTGCATTGGGCAAATCTGCTGCAAAGGACCTCTTCAAAGTGTGGAAGAGCAAAGACGTCACCCTGAAGACTAAGGTGCACCTGACCCAAGCCATGGTATTTTCAATCACATCATATGCATGTGAAAGCTGGACAATGAATAAGGAAGACCGAAGAAGAGTTGGAGCCTTTGAATTGTGGTGTTTGCGAAGAATATTGAATATACCATGGACTGCCAAAAGAATGAACAAATCTGTCTTGGAAAAAGTGCAGCCAGAATGCTCCTTAGAGGCAAGGGTGGTGAGACTGCATCTTACATACTTTGGATATGTTGTCAGGAGGGATCAGTCCCTAGAAAAGGACATCGTGCTAGGCAGAGTACAGGGTCAGTGGAAAAGAGGAAGACCCTCAACGAAGTGGATTGACGCAGTGGCTGCAACAATGAGCTCAAGCATAACAACGATTGTAAGGATGGCACAGGACCACACAGTGTTTGATTCTGTTGTGCATAGGGTCGCTATGAGTTGGAACTGACTCGACAGGACCTAACAACAACAACAATTACCAAGGAGTTGAATCCAACTCAGAGACCTTATAAGACAGAGTACAACTCCTCATAGGGTTTCCAAGGATGTTAATTTTTATAGAAGCAGACTGCCCCATCTTTCTCCCATGGCGTGGCTGTTGGGTAGAAACTGCAGATCTTTTGGTTAGTAGTTGAGTGCTTAACTACTGTACCACCAGGGCTCCTTTTATGTATATATTTATGACTACATAGCTACATATATAAAACTATATACATACACGTATATGTATACACACATATACGTGTATGTATATAGTTTTATATATGTAGCTATGTAATCAAGTTTTTTTTAATCATATATATATTTATATAGTTTCAAAGTTTTATATATGTGACAAATTATATTAAGAATATTAGGCTAAGCACAAATTAATATATTTTTAGAGTTCCCATTACATTGACGTACAGAATTAGCAAAACAAATAAATAAGTTTACAAACCAGAATTGAGATTATTTCTCAGGAGGAGGATGGAGGAGATATGATAAATGCAAGAGAGTGGGAAAGGGGTTTCTAGTTGGATTGTAATATCTGATTTGTAGAGTCTGTTCAGTTTATTAAAACTCATTAAGTTATATGCTTATGATTATACATTTCATAATCATACTTTATGATGTTACACTTCAATATTGTTAAACCCAAAATAATGTATTATGTTATACTTTAATATTATTAAACCCAAATGTAATACTGAAGTCTTTTATCAAAACTTTATTTGTAAGAGAACCCCAGCAGAGAAAATAGAAATGGTGAAATACTATTCCCCATTTATCTATAATTCCATGTGTTGTGGGCATCAACTTAGCTGCAACTACATTTACTTTATTCTCTCTTGACTATCACCATTCTGGAGAGTTTATAAACAGCAATGGTCTGGCTAAGACTTAATATAATCTTAGAGAATCTGGTATATTTTTAGAGACAAAATCCCTCTAAGACCCTTACCGTATTTCCTTCCTCAGCTCTAACTCCTTATCTTTTTCCATCTCGTCCTCAAGTGACCAGAAAATGCACAGATATAATCTTATGTCTCTTTTCAGTAGTGACAACGATACATACCGACAAATGCATGTATTAGGGTCAAGACATTATATTTTCGGGAAAATTATGTTACTTTTTCCAGACTTCATGGAAAAATCAGGCTTATAAAAGCTGTAAGATCAACAATTAATATCAAACATAGAGTAAATCTTTATTAAAGCTTTGAAGTCAAAACAGCTTTTAATTATTTATAACAGATATTCAAAAGAGAAACAGAGATTAAATAAATTAAAATGTGTTAGTTGTATAATATCAAAAGAAGAACACACACAAAATCCAGAATTATTTTGTATTCAAACTTTGTATTATTTTCAAACTCTAATTCTTCTGTTTACTTTAAGATATTAATGTTAACAATGTGACTAAATGTGAAAAAGGCATGTTTATACACAGAACATATATGCATGTGTATATATGTTCTATGTATAAAATACAGTTTTCCAGATGAGTTCAGCTTCAAAATTCAGAGAACGTTTTTTGATTCATGCAGAGTCATGTATTAACCACTTGAGCTTTGGATAGAAGGCGTTTAAAATTTCTCATTTCTCATTTACAGATAATTGCTTTAATTACTTAGTTTCCAGTTGTCTTCAGAAATTCGGCTTCCTAAAATAGCTGGCTATTGAAGGTCCTCAGGTGTACAAAATGTCAAATTTAATATTAACTGAAGTTTATTTTCTGTCAGAAGGAGAAATTCCATCTGTGATATATCCAATGCTTGGCTGCTGTAATGTATTCAACTCTCATATCTTAGTAAGTCATGTAGTGAATGGAATTTACATGATGACAAGTTAAAGAGTACCTTCTTTCACTGTGTTCACCGTCTAAAGAACGTAGTGAGTTGACATTAAGAACATTCAAAATTATGCATTAATAATGAAGTATGTAGGACAGGTATACCAACGTATTCAATAACAATATCTTATACTAACATTGTCATTTAAATTATAGCATTCATTTTAGTTATTTTCACAGAAATATGAACTAGACCAAGATTATGAATGCTACATTGGAAAATATTTGATTTGATTTGAAATATGCTATAATGTGAAACATGTAATTTTTGTAGTGGGATTTCTCCACAAGACTCCAACATATGACTACTACCTCAATGTAGCAAAAGTTTAACAGTGAAGTAAATTGAGTGTATAGATTGATGGCTCTTGAATGTGTTTAGGGGAACTTACTTTTAGTACCTGCAAGGAGCTTGGATGTGCAAAAAAGACATGCTGATCACTATGCCAATCTTTTTAGTTGTTATGTTTTGATTTCTCTGTCTCTGATAATGTCTCTCTAAGCCTCTGCTCTCTATATTTTTTAGTAATACCTAATATTTATTACGCTTTCACAATGTCCTGAGATGTTACTTCAATATTTTTTTGTTGGTATTCTTGAGAAAATACACAGCAAAAAATACACCAATTCAACAGTTTCTACACATACAGTTCAGTGATATTGACTACTTTCTTCCAGTTCTGCAACCATTCTCACCCTACTCTTTTGAGTTGTTTCTCCCCATTAACAAAAACTCTCTGCCCCCTAAGGTTCTTATTTAATTTTTCAAGTGGCTGTTGTCAATCTGATCCCTTCTAAATCTTAAAAAAGCATAATGTTTAAGGTAGACAATCTTTACAAGTTAAGCTAAACTGTTGTCGTTATGTGCCGTTCAGTCAGTTCTGACTCATACGAGCCTACGTACAACGAATGAAACACTCCCTGGTCCTGCACCAGCCTTACAGTTGTTATACTGGAGCCCATTGTTGCAGCCAATGTGTCAATCCATCTCATTGAGAGTCTTCCTCTTTTCCACTGACCCTCTACTTTACAAAGCATGATGTCCTTTTCCAGGGACTGGACCCTCCTGCAAACATATTCACATTAAACGAGACAAAGTGTAGCCATCATTGCCTCTAAGAAGCATTCTGGTTCTACATCTTTCAAGAAAGATTTGTTCATTCTTCTGGCAGTCTGTGATTATTCAGTATTCTTCTCAGATACCTCAATCCAAAGGCATCAATTCTTCTCCAGTGTTCCTTATTCATTGTCCAGCTATTGCATGGGGTTGAAAATCCCATGGCTTGGCTCAGGAGCACCTTAGCCCTGAAAGTGACATCTTCGCTTTTCAACACTTTCAACTGGTCTTTTGCAGCAGATTTGGCTAACACAATTTGATTTCTCGATTGCTGTTTCCATGGCTCCGAAAAGTCTTGATTTTATAAGAATTTGAAATTCTGTTTTGCATTTTCCCCTTCTTGATCAGTATTCTTCTAAGAAGCCTTTGATCAGAATATCCAGTAATGGTAGCCAGGCATCATCCAGTTCTCCTGGCCTCACGGCAAAGGAAGCAGTATTTCATGGGGGCAATTGCCACACATCCATTTCCTCTTCCCGCTCCTGACACTCTTTCTTCTTCCAGTGTTCTAGGAAAATAGACAGCAGTTGTGCCCTGGCTGGATGGCTGCTAGCAAGCTTTTAAGACCCCAGCAAGCACTATGCTATAAAATGGGAGGTAAACTGGAAGCACTTAACACGTTATTAGGCAGAATAACTGCTATATCCCATGAAACCATGACCCCAAGTCTCCAAAACAAAGAACCGAATCCCATGAGGTCTTTGGTTGTACATAAGCTGCCTATGTTAGTTATCTAGTGTGCTATAACAGAAATACCAAAAATGGGTGGCTTTAACAAACAGAATTTTATTTTCTCAGTTTAGGAGGCTAGAGGTCCAAATTTCAGGTGATGGTTCTAGAGGAAAGCTTTTTCTCTCTGTTGGCTCCAAGGGAAGATCCTTCCCTCTTCAGCACCTGTTTCTTGGTTTTTTGGATCTCCATTTCTGGGAGACCTCCACGTGGATTGGCATCTATTTTCCCCTCTTTCTGCTTGCATACTGGCTTGTTTAATCTCTTTTATATCAAAAAAAGAGATTGACTAAAGTCACAAATCCCGCCTCATTAACATAACAAGATGGACCATTCCCAAATGGGAGTATAACCACAGGCATAAGAGGTTATGATTTATAACACATACTTTGGGGGGGGGGACAATTCCATCCATAACATAACCTCAGCAGCTACACTTTTTTTTTTTCCTTTTAACTAACAGGCACTATTCATAGTTAACAAACCTATGAATTAATCTAGGTTATTTTTTAGAAATGGGCAATCCATATAATCTTATGACTACAAATGTACACTAAGTATCTAAAGAAATAATTATGTTTATAACATTTATTCATTTTTTCCTGTGATATTGCCACAATATTAACCTAGACAAAGTGGCATTGGCTATAATTTTAATGCTCCAAAAATGTTTTAAATATAAAAACTAAAAGAATATGTATAGAAACCCAAATCACACAATGAGAAAAATTTAGATTTGATAACATGTATGAGAGTTTTTTTTTTTTTTATGAGAGTTACTGTCAACACTTTAATACAAGGATACCACGATGAAGATGTTTCAATGGTAAGCAGAATAACTTACCTGCTTTTGCCCAAAATTTACTGTTAAATACTTGAGTTATAATATGCAAATTCTGCAAACTACTTTTCCTTCTTCTGTAACCCATAAAAAGCAGATAGCAATTGGTATTTCAATGATATCCAGCCTGAAAATCATTAGAAATAAATCACATCCCTGCTTTGTACCAAAAGGGGAGCATGCTACCTCCATTTTAGATCAGATATCAGCCGTCTACCTGAGTCCATTTTCTCAGGTCTCTGGGTTTATCCAGTGTTTCTGTGTCTGCCTCAAGTTCTTTGAAACTGAAGAGCAAGAGAGTTGTCAATCATGACAGTTATTATTTGGGATCAATTATCAAATATATTCTTTTGAATGGTTTAAATATTCCATTTCTATCAAGGCTACTTTGATATCTAAAAAGCATAACTCTAGCCCTATTCCCCCATATGGAATCATTCAACTTTCATATCCTAATCTTAGAGCAATTGAGTTGGATGCACTCTTCTCACACTTGATTTTAATATGAGTCACTCATTTCATCCATTGGAGATTGAAGCTCTGTTGTCTTATTCCTAAGTTTCCAACAGGGTAATCCTTTTGCTCCTAACAGACAATAATTAATAGTAATAATACTATGATTTTCTACTACACATTCTTCAAGGAGCCAATATAAAGCATAAATGAGGGCATGAAGCATAAAAAAAGCTGGTAGTATTTATAGAAATTAGAGTAAACAATACAGAGAACTGATTAAGAACATGAGCTTTGCAGTCAGATGAAAAATGGATTCACATTTTGACTATGCCACTTTTTAAACTTTTGATACTTAATCTCCCTAAGTCTCCATTACTTATTCAGAAGAATGACAGATATAACACTGCATAATATTTTGTGAGAAGTAAATCGGGAAGGGCAAGTAAATTACTATACTTGACAAGTAACAAAAGACGATTAATATTATTTATTTTTCCTTTTTCCAGATAGGTGATGGTAGGGCTTGGAATAAGCAGGTAAAAAAAAATTAAGTTTTTGTCATTTTTGTTTTGTCATTACCAACAAACATCATTGAAACAAATGTTACTGTTGTATTTGATTTCAAGAAAGGCAATTAGTAGAAAGCAAAAAAAAAAAAGTCCAAATAATATTCCGAGTATTTATTCAAAAAGAAGTTATTACAGCTGGATTGTTGATGACAGACAAAGATCAAAGGCATGATAAAAATTTTCTGTAGTGCGTATATCCAAGAAAATGACTGCCTCTGTTAAGAAGCTCAGGAGCCCTGGTGGCACAGTGGTTAAAAGCTAAGGCTGCTAATCATAAGGTCGACAGTTCAAATCCACCAATTTCTCCTTGGGAACCTATACGGCAGTTCTACTCTATGCTATAGAGTTGCTGTGAGTGGGGATTGACTCGATGGCAACAAAGTGTTTTTTTTTTTTTTTTTGTAATAAGAAGCTCAGGGATATTAGGGAGAAAATGTTCTAGGAATGCTGGTGAAAAATATGAAACTATTTTCACACAAGTTTAGTTAGAATTTATGCAACCAATCCACAAGTAAATGTTCAACTGAAGATGTATACTTGTACTTAAATGAGAAGTTTAAACTGTTCATTTGTGAATCAATATTTGATGACCTATTTAATGAGAGATTGTAAGACAGAAGGAACAGCAAAGAAAATGGGAAGTTTCTGAAGATGTTATGCAGCACGAAAAGTTGAATGGTATTTTTTGCCATAACTCTTTCTCTATTTTTGTATCCAAAAGTGAAAGCTTTCTAAAGTGACTATCAGCAGTGGCTCAGATAGAACACCAATTACTTCTAAGGACAATAGAAGGAGGAAAAACATAGAAGAGAAATATTAGTTATGTTTTAATTCCATTCATATTTATATAGTTTATTAACAATTGCACTAGAGAAAAAATATTAGGACATTTGAAATATAGAAAAGAGCATGAATTTGTAAGCCTAGGAAATATTGGATAGTGGCCACAGAGTGCCAGAATAGGTAAAGATGTGTATGGAAATTAAGCAATTTTAGAATCATTTATTTCCATCTCTGAATTATCTGGCCATGGGATTGACAATGTTTTAAGAAGGGAGGCAATATCTATTATGTTGATAACATGTAATTTTAAGAAGGTTTAAGAGTAGAGGAACACATACTGACTAGGTTATTAAAAGGTCCTTGGTAAACTTCATGAAAGTGAGTTCAGAGCAACCGAAATTTGACTCTCTGCTCCACCATAAATACTGTGCTCTTAGGCAAGTTGTTAGATATTTCTGAAACTCAGATCATTCATTTAAAAATGGCAGTGGTGTCTTAGGTTTCTAGTGCTGCTATAACAGAAATACCAAAAGCCAATGGCTTTAACAGACATAATTTTACTCTCTCACAGTTTAGGAGGCCAGAAGTCCAAATTCAGGTTCCAGCTCCAATAGATGTCTTTCTTTCTCTTTCGGCTCTGGGGGAAGATCTTTGTCATTAATCTTCCCCTACTATGGGAGCTTCTCAGTGCAGGCACCATGAGTCCAAGGGACGTGCTCTGTTCTCAGCTCTCTTTTCTTGGTGGTATGAGGCCTCTTTCCCCTCTAACTTTCTCTTTTATATCTCAAAAGAGATTGCCTCAAGATACAGCATAATCCTGTAGATTGAGTCCTGCCTCTTTAATATAACTGCCTCTAATCCTGCTTCATTAACATCATACAGTTTTAGATTTACAACACAGGATAATCACATCAGATCTCAAAATGATGAACAACCACACAATACTGGGAATCATGGCCTAGCCAAATTGACACATATTTTGGGGGGACACAATTCAATCTATAACATTCCACCCTTTGGTCCCTCAAAATTCATGTCCTTGCAACAAGTAAAACACATTCACCCCATCATAGCATCCAAAAGTCTTAAATCAACTTCAGGTCCAAATTCCATCCTGAGGCAAAATTCCTCTTCATCTGTGAAATTTAGAATACAAGTTATCTACGTTCAAAGTACAATAGTAGAACAGGCACCAGGTAGATATTTCCATAATAGATGGAAGGAAAGAAGTGATAACAGGCACCAAGCCAGTCAGCAGAACACATTACATTAGCTCTCAAGGCTTGAAAATAATACTATATTCTCTGAGATCATTTAGGCAATGGCCCTATCCTCCAGACTCTGGGTCTTGGCCATAAGCTCCAGATTCTGGGTGGAGGCCCCTCAGCCTAGGGTTTCAGCTCTACCTTCTAAGCCCATTGGGACAGCAACTACGCTCCCTTGGATTTTGGCAGCCCTTTTATTCTAGTCCATCTGAAGAGCCACCCTACCCCTTCAGCCCCACGGGCTCTATTCTTCTGCCCCTTGGGCATGGCAGGCCTGCCCCCTCAACTTTGGGCAGCAGATCCAGCTCCATCCCCCTGGGCGATAAAAGGCAGCCCCACACTCCAGAACTGAGTTAGTGAAGATCTGACTCTTTGAAACCTAGGAGTCTGTAGCCCTACCCTTTGAGACTCCACAGGCTGTGTTTCCACCATTTGATCCCAGAGGTTGTGGCCCTACCCTCAGAAACTGAGGCCAAGGCAGCTCTGCTTCAGTGCTCCTTGTCTCCTCAGCTTCTGCTTTCCGGTTTCCTTGGTCTCTCAGCCCCTCCGGCCTCTTGGACTGACCCAGTGTATGCCCTGTTTGGGCAAGTGTTACAAAGCTCTTTAGCTCTACCAGTAAGTGCCTAGAGGCACACCACTATGCCAGTAAACCTCATCTGGAATGCACTCTGCTCCCTCGTTCTGTGGGTCAGTAAACCTAGATCAACTGATAAGTGCCTGGAGGTACCCAGCTCCACCAGGAAGCCTCATGCCCAAAGGCAGTCAGCTCTAGTGCTTCATGGGTCCACTCCTGCATCATCTAGCACAAGTCTCCTGCTTCTGCTGCCACCATTTCTCTGCCATTTCTTCTCCCCATCTGTACCATCTCTGATATTACAGCTGTCCTCACTTCCTTCTCAAGCCTCACCAGAACTGTCTTCGATGTCCATAATTCCACCAACAGTCTCTTCAAGGTGATCTAGGCTTTTGCTATTAGGCACTAAAACTCTTCCATTCTCTACCCATTACTCAATTCCACAACTGCTTCCATATTGCTGGTATCTGTTAGAGCAGTACCCCACTCCTGGTAAGAAATTCTGTCTCAGTTATCTAGTGTTGCTATATATCGGTGTGCAGTTTTTTGTGTGGACATAAATTTTTACATCAATTGAGTAAACACCTAGAAGCATGAGTGCTCAGTCATATGATAAAACTATGTTTAGCTTGGCAAAAAAATTACCACACTGTCTGCCATGTATCTGTACAATGTTGCATTCCCATTAGCAATGAATGAGATTTCCTGTTGCTCTGCATCCTGCTCAGCACTTGATGTTATCAGTTTTTTAGCCATTCTATTAGTTAGGTAATACTATCTCATTGTTGTAGTAATTTTCATTTAAAATCATTTACTTACTGACAAATGACTTTGAGTGTATCTTAATATGTTTATTTGCCATCTATATATCTTTGATTAAGTGTCATTTAAGATCATTTGTCCATTATGGTTACAATTTTAAATAGTTGGTCAGAGAAATTCTCATTGAGGTCACTTTTAAACACAGGCCTGATGGAGGCACAGCCATTTGCAGGTGAAATCATTTCAGGAAGAATGAATATCAAATGCGAAAGTTCTAACTCTGAATCGGAACTGTATTTGGTATTTTCAAGGTTTACTAGAGACCCAACTGGGTCATTTTAGACTATTGAAAGTAGTTTGTGTTTTATTCAGAGAGAGATGAGAAAGTGTTGAAGGATCTTAAAAAGGAATGGGATAGTGTGCCAGCCTGTTATATGAAGAATATGCTACAAGGGCATAACAGCAAAAGCAGGAAGATCAGCTCATGGAACATATACAAATCTCGGTGAGAGATAAGAGTTGGAAGACAGTGGTAGCAATAGAACAAATGAGAAGAAGCCAAATTTTTAGTATATTTTGAAGGCAAAACTGACAGAATTTACTGTTGGGTTGGGGGAGAGTGGTAGCTTTTCTGCTTTGCAAGTCTTAAATCCTAGTGCAAGCCTGACCATGCTGTGAGAAAGGAGCACCTTTTTTTAATTTTCTAAGAGCTTTCTTTGCTTGCCAAGCCCTCAGAGAGCTGGGCTGCATCAGTATTAAGGTGTCACCTTTTTCTAACAAACCCAAAGGACTCATATGGACTGGGTACAGAATGTGATAAAAAGAGAACAGTGAAGACATCCTCTAAGGTTTTCGGCTCAAGCATTTGTGAGAATAGTAGAAACACATTGTTGCACACATTTAGGTGGAAAGTTATTAAATGCTTCTTGAGATTGTTGAAGGTATTAGTTATCACCTGCTTAGACTGCTGATAACCTACCCTTACACTCATTTACAAGTACTACAATTGAAAGCATTTTTTTTTATTTTTAGAGATGTATCAGCAGGCTGTTTCTTTATCTCTAATCTCTGAAAAGTTAAAGTTTTTCCATTTATATTAGCCCAAAAAGTTATATCCATTTCTTTGATTAATATAGAAAGAGAAGATCTTCAGCAAATACAACTGTTGATAAATACCATCAAGTTGTTTAGATTTTTTTGTGTTTGAAACAATACATTTTTTTTTTTTTTAATACCTTTCCATGTCTTATTAGCCAACAGAGTCCCTGTGGAGAAGCAGCATGGGTCTCCCAGAGAAGCACTATATTTGATTGCTCTACAATCATTCCATTTGGAGTCTATACTCCTGAAAGTGGTAGTAATTTGACATTTTGTAAATTAGTTGGCCTAGAAATAATCATTTCTAAACTTTTGAACCGAAATATAATTTGAAAAATAAAAAGTCTGAAATGGTAATTTTTCTCTTTCCCATGTTTTCTCTGAAATAGAATGCATATTTTTCTCTTGACAAAGTACGACCAAGTGTCTTGGTATGAATGTACATGAAAACATTTGATTCAATAATAATTTTAAAAAGTCAAAATCAAATCTTTATGGAAACAGAAAGTTTCTGAAAACACACAGCCTAATGATACCTGAACCAATTCTCTTCTTGAGGTGTAAAATGACTAAAGTGAGAAAACAAAAAACTCTACTAGAAGCTGTGTTGGGGAACTGAAAACTGAAACAAAACTATAAATTTCCAAATTTTACTGTGACTTTAAAAACAGGCAAACTATACCAAATCATGACATAAAAGGCAAACTATCTTAGCTCAAACTCAACACTGGTGTATTCAGAGACATATACATTGAGACAAGACCACTGATATACTGAACTAGTAGTTACTCTTTACACATATGTTTCTGAAGATAAGGGTACTGACTGTTCAAGCAACTTCGCCAGTTTACAAATTATGGTCAATGTTATAACTAAGTCCAGCACTCCAAATCATCGAAGAACCTTTTACTGACTCCATCAGACATCCCATTGATCCCTGGGTTTCATTGTTCCTTTCTACAGTGGAATAATATGTCCACTTTTATCTTACTGCCGGTATCTTATTGGAGGTGTTTGGTTAGTGGATCTTAACAAGTGGAGGTCTTATAAAATTTATCTGATCTAGTTACTAGTGCTGAGAGCTGGGGATCACAGTCTCAGGGAACATCTGTATCAATTGGCATAGCATAGTTCATAAAGAAAATGTTCTGCATCCTGCTTCGATGAGTAGCACCTGTGGTCTTAAAAGCTTGTGAGTGACCATCTAAGATACATCCATTGGTCCCATTCCTTCTGGCACAAAGGAGAATGATGAAAACCAAAGACACAAGGAAAATATTGATCCGAAGGGTTAATGTGCCACATGAAACCAAAGCCTCCACCAGGTTGAGCCTAGATGAACTAGATGGTGCCCAGCTACTACCACCAATCACTCTGACAGGGATCACAATAGATGGTCACAGATAGAGACAGAGAAAAATATAGAACAAAATTCAAATTCACAAAAAAGACCACACTTTACTGATCTTTTACTGGAGGAACCCCCAAGAGTATGGTCTCCAGATACCCTGCTAACTCAGAACGGAAGCCACTCCCAAAGTCTGCCTATCACCCAAAGATTAGAGAGGCCTATAAAACAAACATTAACATATAAGGAGCATGCTTGTTAGTTCAATCAAGTATAGGAGACGAAATGGGCAACACTTGCCCCAAAGCAAAGATATGAAGGCAGGACGGGATGTGAAAACCGGATTAAAGGACATGGAGAACCTAGGATGGAAAGGGAAAGGGGGAGAGTGGTTATACGTTGTGGGAATTGCAAGCAATGTCAAAAAACAATTTGCCTATAAATTTTTGAATGAAAAACTAATTTATGCTGTAAACTTTCACCTAAAGCACAGTAAAATTAAAAAAAAAAAAGTTTGGCTGAGACTCTCACTGTCATAGACCAGGATGCTTGACTTGGTGATAGCATGCATATATGTGACTCTTTTAGTCTTCACTTGCTTGAAGCACCAAACTGTAAACTACCTAAATGTTCATCAAGAGTAGAATGCATGAATACTTTGTATTATATCTACACAATGGCATATTATTACAATAATGACAACAGAAAAACTACAATACATAACAATGTAGATGAATCTCACAAACATAATACTTAGAAAAAGAAGTCAGACACAAAATAATTCTATATTATTATATTTATATAAAGTTACCAAAAAACCAAACCTAATCAATGCTGTTAGAAGTCAAAATTGGTGGGGGAGTAACTGGAGGACTATTTGGGAGGGCTTCTGGGTTCCTACCAAGTTCTGTTTTTGTATTTTGGTTCATAAACACAGATGGATTCACTCTGAATAAAAATTCTAAAAACAAATCAGTTGTTTGTGCACTTTAATTTATGTAATTTATATTTCAATAAAAAGGTTAGCAAAATTAAACAAACAAAATAATTGAAAATATTAGGTATTTTATTTTCCCAACAAGATATGTCCCACAAAAAGGGTAGCTGTTTCTTGAAGAAATGTAGATAGGACAAGTTTTTATTTGATTGTTGTTAGCTGTCATTCAAACTTAAAGGGTCAGGTGTATTAATTTAGCAAAATTCTACTTCATAAGATAAGAAAGATGTCAGATTCAGCAAATTCTAATAGATTGCTTACTAACAAAATTTAAAAATTAAATATAGCCTTTTCTGTACATTTTTTTTTTAGATTTCCATGTTTGCTATTTCCTACTTACACAAAAATAACATGCTCTTTTCTGTTATAAAGAGGGAATTAATTTAAAAAAAAAGGTTTAGGTTTGCTGAAGATACATTTGTCTCTTCCTTTTTAAGATTTTTTTAATCATTAAAAGCTCAAATAGGAATGAATATCTTGATAAAGTATTTCTATGTGCCCATATATCAAATACACAATTACCATTTGTGTGGCGTTCTTGGATTCCGAAAAATGAATTTCAGGCAATAAAAATCCATACCTAACCTATGTTTCCTCAAGATTTTGTAAGCTTCAATGCCTCCTCTAACAGAAAAATAAATATTAGTTACTTTATAAGAAGAATATATTTATTTTACTAAATATTTCAGTTATATTGATCCATAATTATTTCAAGTGTTATATTTAAATCATCAATGTGATTAAGAGACCATCTCCCACAAATATGCATTACTAGAGACATGCTCCATGAAACATATTTCAATTTTGTGCCAGATGAATCTCAGCCCTGAAATATTGTTAAAACCTGTTGCCATTGAGCCGATCCCGACTCATAGGACCCTATAGTACAGAGTAGAACTGCCCCAGAGGGTTTTCAAGGTGCACCTGGTAGATTCGAACTGCCGACCCCTTGGCCAGCAGCTGTAGCTCTTAACCACTATCCCACTGTTAGAAGTGTCAAAATCTAGTTATTATATGGTCATTAAGGTGAGCAAATTTTGAGTTATTTGGTAACTGGCCACATTTATGACTACTTGCAGCAGAGCTGATCTGTTAAGTACACAAAGTGAAATGACAATTGACTGTTAAGGATTCTAGAATAATTGGCACATGTGACATCCATAGTACTCTAACAGATACACACACACTCCAATAAACTCTTTAAAGAAAGTAATAATAAATCAACCTAATTAAGTCATGACCTAATACCAAAATAACATAAAGGAAAACATAATCCCAACTTTTCATAATGAAGGTTTAGAAAATGTCATTTTATAATTCTTAAGTTACTTTAAAAATAATAAATATTGTTAAGAGGGTCATGTACAGTTGGAGTATAGAGAAATCTTTTCAATTACATAAAATCTTTTAGTTTTCTTTGTATCTTAACAAATCCAGAAATATTTGCTATGTTGTTATTATTTAGAAATGTTGGTGGGAAAGGTCACATGCATTTATTACATTTAATTTTTGTGAATAGATTACATTTTATCAATCACATAGTATGATTAAAAATTCTAAAAACCACACAGTCTAATCAGAAATATGGTGCATTTCTCATAGAGTTATCAAGCGACATGCTCTAGTTCAGAACAGTAACACAGTGTCTTCTAGCCTATGTGAGTTTCCAGAAAATAAACAAGAAGCTGTCCTTTTGCCTTTAATTAGTGTTTAATTGGTGTTAATTTGTACAAGTTTATTAATTTTCCCATTTATCTTCATTTGAAGATTTCATTTATTGAATGAAATGCTTCATGTCCGATAAAAAAATACAAATAACAGGAGAATTTTTTAATCATAATTAAATTATGATGAATTGCACCAACATTTATTGAGCGTCTGCTATGATCTATAGCCCAGTCATGGCCAGAGCCAAATCATAGGGGAGCCAGTTAAGCAATTGCCCAGCACAGGTTATTTTTATTATCTGTTAGGGCACTAAAATGCAAAATCAATTAATGTAAGGTAAATCGTACCCCCTCCAATGGTTCCAAAAATAAAAGGAAAAGAAAGGAAGAAAGGGGGGAAGAAAGGAAAGAAGAAGGGAGGGAGGGAGAAAGCGAAAAAAGAAAAGAGGGAAGGAAAGAAGGAGGAAGGAAGGAAAGAAAAAAACAAAGAAAGGAAAAAGGAAGGAAGGCTGTTGGATATTTTGTAACATATTTGTTTCATTAATCAATTGAAATTTTGAAGATTTTATATATATTAATCTGTTTGGTACCATTTACTAGGAACAACTAATTCGTTAAATATTGTTAAATGTGCCTCAAAATAATACTATACAAAGGAACTAAAAAGAGAGAAAAAGAAACCTGTTAAAAAGTGGGAACAGCTTTAGTATTTTTTACCATCGTTTTTAAACCTTGGGTAGTGAGAGTGTGTTACTTTATTTTTATGCAAATAACACACACATTTTACATTTGTCTGCCAACCACTCCCTCCCCTTGGGAGGTATTTTTGCAAGCACTGTTACACCAATTTTTTTTTTTTTAACATGTTGGTGTTAACAAAATAAATAAATAAATAATTTACGAAACTACCTTCTGGAGGGGAGGGAGCGGTTGACAAACAAACATAGAAAGCATGTGTTATTTCCGTAAAAATACTGTAGTATGTGATCCTATTTGTCCATCTAAGTTTTAGTCATGAAACATTAGTTTCTTCTTTGGCATTTATACATAAATGTGGGTGTGTGCGATGTATACTTAAGTGTATGTATATATAAATACATTTATAATTGTACTGTGTGTATATATAAATATATACACATTCAAATGTATACCTATACATATACATACACAAACACCACTTATGATTTTCACATATATTTGAATTACTGTATGCATTATCTCATCTACTTCCTTAAACCGTTTGCCTTTTTAACCACTTACCCTATGTCATAACAATCCTTTCCCAGCTCACAAATGCCCTTACCATATTGCCTTGAAGATATTTCCCAAATTTATCAAACATGCTTCAGCCTCATGACCTTTGCACTTTCCATTTACTCTCTCTAGGTACCTGCATGTTCTTTTCCTGCACTTCTTTCTGGTCTGTGCTCAAATATTTTTATTAAAGAGGCCTTTCAAGATCACCCTCAACTTGTGAGTATTTAGATATTTACAGAATAATAACATCGGCAAATATGCACTGCAGCGTTGTAAGTAGTGCTTATTACTAACGATAAGATGAACAACAATAACAAAAAGGGACGGTTTTTAAGTGCTGTTCATCATAACTCAAATACATAGTAAGTTGGATACTGCCTGTATAAACCAAAAAAACCCAAAACAAACCCGTTGCCATCAAGTGGTTTCTGACTCATAGCAACCCAATATAGGTTTACCGCATAAACTGACAATTGTGCTCCTGATCATGTACCCAAATGAGTTGACAGCTTTTGTTCACACAAAAACTTGCACATGAATGTGTATCCATAATTGCTAAGCTTGGAAGCAACAAATACGCCCTCAGTAGATGAATGGATAATACACTGTTGTACATCCATACAATGGAATATTACTTACTGATAAAAATAAATGAACTATCAAGACACAGTCGTGGAGGCACCTTAAACACATATTGCTAACCGGAAGAAGCCAGCATGAAAAGGCTGTATACTGCATGATTGCAACTATATGACATTCTGAAAAAGGCAAGAGCACAGAGACAATAAAAAGATCAATGGTTGCCAGAGGTTTTCTGTTTGTTTTTTTTTTTTTTTTAGGGGGGACGTTTGGAGGAGGAATAAATAGGTGGAGCATAGAGAATTCTTAATGTAGTAAAACTATTCTGTATGAGACTGTAATGGTGGCTATACGGTATATATCCTTCAAATCTCATAGGACTGTACAATACAAAGAGTGAGCCCTAACGTAAACTATTAAAAAAAACAAACCAAATTCATTGCTGTCGAGTTGATTCTGACTCATAGTGATCCTGTAGGACAGAGTAGAACTGCCCCACAGAGTTCCCAAGGGGTGTTTGGTGGATTTGAACTGCTGACCTTTTGGTTAGCAGTCATAGCTCTTAACCAGTATGTCACCACCGTTAATAATAATGTATCAATAGTTTTTCATCGATTATAACAAATGTAAAACACTAATGCAAGATGTTAATAATAGGGAAAACCCTGTGGAGGAGCCATGGATATATGGGAATTATTTGTACTTTCTGCTCCGTGAGAATTTTAATCAGCTATCATTTTATCATTTTAGAGTTGTATAAACCTAAAACTGTTCCAAAACAAGAGAGTACCACGTAACTTCCCAGTTGCCATTGAGTCAGTTCTGACTCAGAGAGACCACATGAGTGTCAGGACAGAACTGTCCTCAGAGGGTTTTCAATGGTTAACTTTTTAGGAATTGATCATCGGGCCTTTCTTATGAGGTGCCTCTGGTACATTGATTTTTTTTTTAATAAATCAAATATTTGATCCATCTATGATTTATTTTTTGGTGTAAACAATGACTAAGATTTCTAAATTTTTGTTTTTTAAATCATCGTTAATATGTCACAATGTGATCAAGTTATCTATCTTTTCCCTATGATGCCACCTTTACTCTATGCTAGATAGTCACATATATTTGAATTAATCTAAATCCTGGTTGCATAATGGTTAGGGCTACGGCTGTTAACCAAAAGATTTGCAGTTTGAATCTACCGGGCACTCCTTGGAAACCCTTTGGGACAGTTCTACTCTGTTCTATAGGGTCGCTATGAGTCGGAATCGGTTCAACAGCAATGGGTTTATTTATTTTTTTAATGCAGTATTTTACCTATTTTCTTGAACAATTTGCCTATTTGTTTGACAATAACTAAAATTATCACTCCAGTCTTTAATCTTTGCTTTTCATTGTTTGAATGTTTTCACACTGCCTGTAATTTCATTCTTTTTGGGGGAGTTTTATGATATGCTTTCCCAAGACTGAAAGGAAAAAACAAAGTTTTCAAGTCGTATTACATTAAATTCACTAAATAATACAAGAAATGATATGTTTAGAGTATTGATTTCTTCTCTCTAAATGCACTTCACATTATCCTATTTATTTAAACAGATGGGTTTTAAAACTTTCCTGATATAGGTTCTCATTCCTTAGCTGATTTTTTTTCTGAAGAATTTAATTATTTTTATTGCTATGGTATGATTGTTTTGTTTTGGTAAACTTTGTGGCTAGCTTTGTCAGTGCAGAGAAAACCTAATGATATTTGTTTAATACATTTGCAACAAGTAATACTATGCAAATTCCTTATTGCAGATTTTTTTTCATTTAATTGTCTTCATTTTCCAAATATTAAGTCACATAGTATGATAATGAAATTTCTTTGTCATTTATATAATTTTGATTTATTTCTCTCTATTGAATGCTTACATTTACTGATAATTCCAGAAAAAACATATTAAATGATGGTAGTAGTCTTGACCTTACTTGTTGTAATTCTGAATTTAATAAAATACTTCTGGTATTCCAACATTAAGAGTTCAGTTTTAGTTATATTAATAGGCATAGTGAAGGAGAGTGTGGAAGAGTACAAAGAAAGAAGAAAGGCAATGTGAGAAGGAAAGAGGAAGAAAGGATGAAATGAGGGAGGGAAAGAAGAAGGAAGGGGGAGGGAGAAAGGAAAGGAAGGGCATAGAGACTCATTTGAGGTTTTAGTTTTTTTTTTTTTAATCATTAATTGATGCTGAATTTCTCAAATAACCTGTGAGCATTTACTAAGCATAAAAAAAAAAAACTTTTTTTTTTTAAAAGCATACCATGTAGTAATTATTATTGTATTACATAGGTATGCTGTAAGGATTTTATTTTATGATTCTGTACTTTGTCTTCTTCCCTTATTTTTTTAAATTTTATTTTGTTGTTGTTGAGAATATACACAGCAAAACATACATCAATTTAACAGTTTCTACATGCACAATTCAGTGACATTCTTCGAGTTGTGCAACAATTCTCACCCTCCTTTTCTAAGCCATTCCCCCTTATTAACACAAACTCACTGGCCCCTAAGTTTCCTATCTAATCTTTCAAGTTGCTGTTGGCAGTTTGATTATTTTTGCTCACTTCACAACTTGTTTTATGACTTTACATTCTTGCTTTTAGATAGAATGACCAAAGTGATTCAGCCTAGAATTAAATACTATTTAAAAGAATAAAATGCTAGGGACTATGTTTAATATTTAATTTAATTTTAAATACAACAGCCTTATGAGTAAATGCTGTTTGCTTACAAAATGGGGACTTAAAAAAAGGAACTAGAAAGACATTCAGGAATATATTATGGAAGTTGGCATAACTGGTAATTGAGAGATGGCGTTGATTATGTTGTCTGTTAGTTGATAGAAAAGAGATAGAGAGATGATAGATGCATAGATGATAGACGGAAAGATAGAAACACTCTCAGTCCCTAAGATGCTTAAGCATTCCAGCCATGTTTTCCCATTACAAGGGCGTGACCAATTTCTCTTACTTGATTTAGCATCAGACAGCGGGTAAATGAGCTAAGATAGAAATAGATAGATTTCTTAAATGATAAACCCACCACTCTGTTTGAGGTTGTCCTATCTTAGACAGTGAAGGTTACAGTGCTATTAACTAATTACTAGTCATAAACAATGCACACCATATTATACAAAAGTACCTAGCCAATATTTCATTAATAAACGCTGCAAGCAAAATGATGACACACAAAATAACTTTTTAAAACAAAACTTAAGAAGAGAACACAAATCAATTTCCTTCTCGGCACAGCATGCAAGTGCAAAAGAACAGCAAATTCTGCCCTCTTTTCTGCAAGGTCTAGGTAGGCATTAGCAATCTGAGTAAAGGATCTATTGGGGAATGGGAACAACAATAATTTACCTCTCAATTTAATTTTCTGATAAAATACGTTACATGTAAAGAAGAATACCAATTATTTCTTACATATACTTTGGAAATGATTCCCCTGTAAGAATTTTAATCAACTGTCATTTTAGAGTTGTGTTATACTTTGGCATCCTGGAGTGGTGCAAAGTTCTGAACCACTAACTGAAAAGTTGACCATTCAAACCCATCCAGAGGCACTCGGTTCTTCAACAGATCACAGCATCGAAAGTTCTGTGGAGCAGGTCTACTCTGAACACTCGGGGTCTCCATGAGTAGAAATTGATTTGATGGCAACTAAAAACAACAACAATTTAATTTATGGAAATAATATTGTATGAACACAGGCAAACAAAGATCAGTAAATTCTCACTATTTTATTCTTCCAAAGAAATATACAGGGACAATATTAAAGGATAAATATTTGAAAAAAGTAATTGTGAATATTACAAATTATTAAAATATAATGGATTTGATAAATCTGGAAAAAGGTCTCAAGATACTAGTTGCATTTATAATAGAAGTATAAACTTCCACCGTTCTAATTATTTAAGGTGAAATAGTAACTAACCGTTTGTCTTCCAAATTTCTTGGCATAGGCAAAGGAGTGCTCCTAGCATTGCATCTGTTTGTTGAAACATCTCAGTTGGTGTTCCATCAATTCTTGGAGCCTTGTTTTTTGCCAGTGCCTACAGTGCAGCTTGGATTTCTTGCTTCATACAATCTTGATCATATGCTTGAATGTCGACCAATTCTTTTTGGTACAATGACTCTGTATATTCTTTCCATTTTCTTTCGATTCTTCCTGCATCGCTCATTTTTTTAAACAATGGAATCCTTCAATATAGGCAGATCTATTCCTAAGTGTGTCTTTAATTCAAATTTGTAGATAAGTCCGAACAGGTATACACAGTTCTTATGGAGCCTTGCTTTAATGCAATAAAAGGCTCAAAGCCTTTTCAGTGATTTAAAATTGCATGCACTGCCAGCGAAGGTGATTGTGAGGAAGAATTTTTGCAAGTAGGGAATGATTCAATCATTTAAAAGTGTGGGCAAATTTACATAACTTTAAAGGGCAAGTATGAGTTGTCCATAAATTGGACATTTTTTAACCTGGGACTGCTTGCATTGCACCTCAAGGCTTAAATCTTTTCTTCAATTCTTTCAGCTTGAGAAATGCTCAGTATGTTCTTCTATTTTGGTTTTCTAACTCCAGGTCTTTGCACGTTTCATTATAATACTTTACTTTGTCTTCTGGAGTCACCCTTTGAAATCTTTTGTTCAGCTCTTTTAAGTTATCATTTCAACTTTTTGCTTTAGCTATTCTATGTTCAAGAACAAGTTTCAAAGTCTCCTTTGACATCCATTTTTGTCTTTTGTTTCTTTCCTTCTTTTTAATGACCTTTTGCATTCTGCATGTTTGATGTCCTTACTGTCTCCCACAACTCCTCTGGTTTTTGGTCATTAGTGTACAATGCATCAAATCTATTCTTGAGATGGTCTCTAAATTCAGGTGTGATATACTCAAGGCCATACTTCGGCTCCTTTGGACTTGTCCTAATTTTCTTCAGCTTCAGCTTAAACTTGCATATGGTCCATTGATAGTCCGTTCTGCAGTCGGGCCCTGGCCACGTTCTGAATGATGTTATTGAGTTTTTCCATTGTTTCCTTCCACAGATGTAATCGACTAGATTCCTCTGTATGCCATCTGGTGAAGTCCATGTATGCTGTTGAAAAAAGGTATTTAAAATGAATGAGTCATTGGTCTTGCAAAATTCCATCAAGCGATCACTGGCATTGTTTCTATCACTAAGGTCATATTTTCCAACTACTGATCCTTCGTCTTTGTTTAGAACTTTTGCATTTCAATCACCAGTAATTATCAATACTTCTTGATTGCATGTTTGATCAGCTTCAGAACGCAGATGTTGATTATACATTTTCAATTTCTTCATATTTGGCATTAGTGGTTGATGTGTAAATTTGAATAATAGTCATATTAACTGGTCTTCCTTGTAGGTGTGTGTATATTATTCCATCACTGACAGCGTTATACTTCAGGACAGATCTTGAAATGCTCTTTTTTGACCATGGATATGAGACATTCCTCTTCAGTCTGTCATTCCCGGCATAGCAGACCACATGATTGTCAGATTCAAAATGGCCAATACTAGTCCATTTCAGCTTACTAATGCCTAGGGTGGGGCCCTGGTGGTGCAATGGTTAATAGCTCAGGCTGTTAACCAACAGGTTGGCAGTTCGAATCCACCAGATGCTACTTGGAAACTCTATGGGGCAATTCTACTTTGTCCTATAGGGTCACTATGTATTAGAATCACCTCAACAGCAATGATTTTTTTTTAACGCCTAGGATATTGATCCTTGAGCATTATAATTTAATTTTTGACCACTTCCAATTTTCCTAGATTTGTATTTCATATATTCTATATTCCAATAATTAATTGATGTTTGGAGCTATTGCTTCTTATTTTAAGTCATGCCACATCAACAAATGAAGGTCCCAAAAGTTTTACTCCATCCATGTATTAAGGCTGACTCTACTGTGAGGAGGCAACTCTTCTCTAGTCATATTTTGAGTGCCTTCCAACCTGAAGGGCTTATATTCCAGCACTATATTAGGCAATGTTCCCCTGCTATATATAAATTTTCATAGATCAATCTTTTTCATAAGTAGATTGCCAGGTCCACCTGTCCACTCTGTCTTGGTCTGGAAGCTCCAGTAAAACTTGTCCACTATGGGTGACCTTGCTAGTATTTGAAATACCAGCAACATATCTTCCAGTATCACAGCTACTCACAAGCCACTACAATATGACAAATTGACAGACAAGTGGTGGGATAAACTGACTGAAGAAATTTGGAAGACAGCTACCAGGCCAACTGACTGGAAGAGATCCACGTACATGGCCATTTCAAAGAAAGGTAATTGAAAGAAATACAGAAATCAGAGAACAATATCATTAATATCACACACAAGTATAATTTTGCTGAAGATAATTCAAAAAAAAATTGCAGCAGTACATTGACAGGGAGTTGCCAGAAATTTAAGCCCGAGTCACAAGAGGAGATGGAATGAAGTATATCATTGCTGATGTCAGATGGAACTTGCCTGAAAGCATAGGATACCAGAAAGATGTTTATCTGTGTTTTATTGGCTATGCAAAGGCATTCAACTGTGTGGATCACACACACTATGGATAACGCTGTGAAGAATGGGGAATTTCAGAATATCTAATTATGTTCATGCAGAACACATGACAAAGAGGCAGTCTTTCTAACAGAACAAGGGGTATTACATGATGTAAAATCAGGAAAAGTGTGTGTCAGGTTTGTACCCTTTCATCATATTTATTCAATCTGTATGCTGAGCAAATAATCCTAGAAACTAAACTATATGAAGAACAAAGAGGCATTATGATTGAAGGAAGGCTCATTAACACCCTGTACTATTCAGATAACACAACTTTTCTTGCTGAAAGTGAAGGAGACTTGAAGCACTTACTGAAGAAGATCAAAGACTAGAGTCTTCAGTGTGAATTACACCTCAACATAAAGAAAACAAAAATTCTTATTACTGGACCGATAAGCAACATCATGTTAAAAGGAGAAAATATTGCATTTGTCAAGGATTCCATTTTACTTGGATCCATAGTCAATGCCCATGGAAGCTGCAAGCAAGAAATCAAATGACTTATTGCGTTGGGTAAATCTGCAGCAAAAGACCTCTTTAAAGTGTTAAAAAGCAAAGATGCCACTTTGAGGACTAAGGTGTGCCTGACCCAAGCCATGGTCTTTTCAATTGCCTCATATGCAAGTGAAAGCTGGACAATGAATAAGGAAGACCAAAGAAGAATTGATGCCTTTCAATTATGGTATTGGGGAAGAATACTGAATATACCAGGGACTGGCAAAAGAATGAAAAAATCTGTCTTGAAAGAGGTACAACCAGAGTGTTCAGCTCACATTGGACATGTTATTAAGAGGGACAAGTCTCTGGAGAAAGACATTACTCTTGTTAGAGGGCCAGTGAAAAAGAGGAAGACTCTCAATGAGATAGTTTAACACATGACTGCAACAACAAGCTCAAACATAGCAATAACTGTGAGGATAGTACAGGACCAGGCAGCTTTTTGTTCTGTTGTATACAGGGTCGCTGAGTCGGAATCAGCTCCACAACACTTAACAACAACACCGCAGTAACTATTTGTGCATTTATTTACTCTAAATATTTATTCATTTTCTAAAATAGGCTGCAGACAAAAGCAATCAATAGTGAACAAAACATACACGTTCCCTATTTCACGGTTTCAGGAATTTTTACCTTGTAAACTTTTTTTTTTTAATTCCACTTAGAATAATTCTTTAAGCGGTTGACACAAATGAAAATAAAAGCACTTTCAAACTTTGGGAAAGCTAACAAATGGAGTAGAAAGAGCAGTAGTTTTGCAGTTAAAATATCATTTAATTTTCCAGATAATCCTTTACCACAACACTGATCTATAGTCAGAAAGCACACTAGTCATTATTACATTACTTGATCTTCAAAAATCTCTAGATAATTGACAAAATTAATAACTGTGTATAAAAAGTTTAAAAATTAGCCTTATAAGAATTCATATTTCACAGAAGTGAACAAACTGTAATTGGCTGTTATAGATTGAATTATGTCCCCCAAACATGCGTGTATTAACTTTGGTTAGGCCATGATTCCCAGTATTCTGTGGTTGTCCTCCATTTTGTGATTGTAATTTTATGCTAAAGAGGATTAGGTTGGGATTGTAACAGCTTTACCAGGTCACGCCCCTGATCCAATATAAAGGGAGTTTCCCTGGGGTGTGGCCTGCACCGCCTTTTATCTCTCAAGAGATAAAAGGAAAGGGAAGTAAGCAGAAAGTTTCGAAATTCACAGCACCAAGAAAGCAGCGTTGGGAGCAGACCGGGTCCTTTAGACCTGAGGTTACTGTGCTGAAATGCTCCCAGGCCAAGGGAAAGCTGCCCTCTCTTCAGAGCAGAGAGAGAGAGAAAGCCTTCCCTTGGTGGAGCTGGAACCCTGCATTTGGACTTCTAGCCTACTGGACCGTGAGAGAATAAATTTTCTTTGTTAAAGCCATCCACTTGTAGTACTTCTGTTGCAGCAGCACTAGGTGACTAAGACATTGGCCAAAAAAACAAAAAAGCCTAAAAAAGAGTCTGGACTATTTTTCCCTTCTACCGCAGTTTCTCTAGATAATGTGTCACCTTTCAAAAATTATGAGATAATAGGTCTTGGTGAGCTCATTTTAAATCATCATTTGAGAATTAATTGTGCATAACATTTTATAGTACACAAAATGTAAGTACTCCTATATTTCCAATCAGCCCATCAGTTAGAAGTAATTAGAAATCAATGCTTCTATTTTAGGGAAAGCTTTTATGTTTAAAAAAAGTTACATCATTTGGTCTTTTGCTCCTAAAACTTTGATATAGGAAGAACTCAAATTATATAATCAGGCTGAGGTTATTTTACAGTGTATGATTTTGAGCTGTAGGATATCCTCAAAGAACATTTTTTTCCCAAGTAAATACAAATGTATCTTTTTATAAAAACTACTGTGGTAAGAGGCTATCGGAATTAAAGCTATGAATAAATCATCAATAACCATCTCAGCTCTAGATTCCATCTTTGGACAAAATATCCATTCTTAGCATTTATGATTGTAGTTATGTTTAACCAGTCAGACAATAAAAGCTTATACAGCCCCAAAGTTTCCATGAATCAAAAAAAATTTAAGACCATAAAAAAAAAGGATTCTTTATATCATGGTACCAAATTTGGGGTGATTTTGTTTAAAAAGTAATTCTACTTAAGCCTTTACATGCTTTCAGAACCTCTCAACACAGTTACTCAAATATGGGTTTTGTGCACACAAAATTATCTCCGTTTTGCGTTTAAGAAAAGATCCTATTAACCCTATTTTTTAACATTGGCCTTTATACCATTGACTCAGATTTTCCCACAAGACCTTTAGTTTGACACATCATTTTATAAAGACAAACATGAAAAATACAAAGATTCCCAAGTTGATTCACAAAGTAGTACAGTTTTTTTAAACATTGTTATAATTTTAGATAATTGCATTGACTTGAATTTACAATCACATATTCAGATAATACGTACTCAATTTTATTAAAAAACTTGTCATTTACATTATCGTACAGTAATACAATGGTGCCTGCTGTACTCCAACAATGATTCGTCAATCCTCACAAACAAGTCCGAAGAGAGTACTCGAGCATTAAGTAGCAGAATATTATTTTTATAAGTGTCAGTGTCAAGTTTTTTGGCAAAAAATAAAAGAAACTTAATATTTACAAATATGCAAACCATATACCAGAAATTAGTTTTGTGATTATTTCTATACTGTTAGGTTTCAACAAAGTCAATTATTAATATTTAAATCTTGTGACCATTGACCATGCTCACATTATTAAAGAAGACTTTATAGGTACTAGCTCTTCACGTGTGTGTGTGTGTGTGTGTGTGTGTTGGTGTTGGTGTTGGTATTGTTGTTCCTAAGAGAAAAGCTGGAAAAGAAGGGAAAATGGGTTTGGGGAAGCAAGGTTTTTATTTTGTTTTGCTTTGATTTCATCAGTGTCCAGTAATAATATTTAATATAATGTCGATATAAAGTTTTTGACATTATTTATTCTAAACAAAACACGTCTTTTTTATTTTGTTAGGCCAAATCTGATTTTACGCTTTCATAGGTGCCTTACTAAAATCTTAGTAAGTAAAGACAAAGAGGAAAATATTCTTAAATTCCTCTTTGTCTTCACTTACTTTACTTACTGAGATTATTTGAGAGGTTTGAGTCACAAAACCTAATAAGGCAACTTAGTGTTTTGTTTTTTTTTCAATACAAATTAATCACTTGAATTCCTACTGCTAAGAGGCCTGCTGAGCTACCTTCATGGGTTGTAGAATAATTTAAAACTAATGACATGAATGGCATTTCATGTCATTTTGATTATATTTAAATATGAAATATAGCTGCATTCTTGAACATTTGAGAGTTCAAGTCTCCTATAAATAATAAATGTGCAATTTTAGAGTATAAAAGACAGCTTATCTTTTAGGATTGTTCCTAAAAACTACGAGCTTAGTTACATTTCACATTATTTCATTAACACAAATTATTTTTTAAAATAATGAAATTTGAATTAATTAAAATTATGGAATTCCTAGAAAGTGTAGATTAAACACTTTCCAAGTGTATACATAAACATGGCCACCTACGCCACTACCAGCCTGACCCAATACACTATCAGCTTGCACAAGGAGTAATGTGCTAGCTTCGTATTATCCTGCACCCTTTTCCTCTTCTTCCACTGTAGTCTTTTCACCGCATTCAGAATTATCCAGTGATTAACATGAAGGGAATATTGAAATGCCTAATCTGAAAACCCCCCAGTGCTGTTCCATCTCATTTTGAATAAAAGCCTAAATTCTTACTGTGATCTGAGACTCTAGTCAAGAGGATCTCACCACACCCCCTCTCTCATTTACTTAGCTGATCTCTTGTCCTGTACTCTCCTGCTAGCCCACTCACCTTCAGCCATTGCTCTTAAACACTCCAGGCAGCTCTGGGTCATGGAGTTGCCTTTACCATGCCCTTTGCCTGGAAGCTCTTTGCTAGGTACCTCCTCACCTTTAATGGATTTTACTCAAATATCACCTTTCAGGGAATCATTCCTCCCACACCACTATGCCCCAACTTTCCAAATACACTTGCTTTAGCCACTTCGTTTTTAATAGCATTTATTTTAATTTAGCAAACTTTATATTCATTGTTTATTTTTTATCTCTTCCTTCTATTATGAAATATCCAAAAGGGAAGATATTTTTGTCTCCACTGTTCACTGTTGAAAGAATGTAACTTTGCTACTTTAAATTTTTATAATATTAATATTATTGTATTGGTTTCTAGACATATCAAGAAATAAAATAAATAAATATAAGCCTAAATTCTTCTTTAAACATCCCTTTTGCTTTCTTTCTTCCAACAATTGAGTTCAGGAACATAGAGAATATCATTCTGGATTATTTTAATTCTTTGCACCAAAATGGTTGTACTCATTAACATATATGTTTTAAAGGTAGACAGTGTTATTTCATATATGTTTTAATTCATAAAAATAGTATTATTTTATTTCTATATGAACATATTGCTTTTTTTATATCCAACATTAATTTTTGCCATAATCCAACTTGTTGGAGAAAGGAATCTAGAGCATTCTGTTCAAAGTGTCCTGTAGTTTTCTGTGAATAAAGCATATTTTTATATAGCAAATTCCTTTAGTTATATATAGTGTGTTTACAATCTTATTTCTAACAATGATTCCAATGAATAATACTGTATAACAAAATGATATGTGCATGTATAAAACATTTTTTTTTAGATAATATACAGTCAGAATACAAACTTCTGGTTGTAAAGTACATAAACTTTCAATTCCACTATGTACTACAAATGGTTCTAAATTATAACCTCGTTATTTTATACTTCTTCACCTGTATTTACTATCATCGTTTTTACATGACAAACCAATAATTAAAAACAATTATATCTCATTTTGTTTTCATTTGTCTGTTTATGATTTGTAACTATCTGATATTTATATTCTGCCTACCACAGTTATATACCCGTTATCATCCTTAAATTGTTTTCTTATCTTGTTCTTTCTGTTACAGGTATATTAGCCACAAGTTTTTTTTTTCTTTAATAAGTCTCTGCAAAGAACAAACTTTTGGCTTATTGATCATTTCTGTTTTTTTTTTATTTTCATCTTTTATTTATTTAAGATTGCTTTATTTTTTACTTATTTAAATATTTAATTTGTTCTAGTTTTTTTTTCCTGCGTGTGCTTGAAACTTTATCTCATTGCAATAATTTGTTTTCCAATAATTGCATTTAAGTTTCCTTATGAATGATACTTCGAGTTTCCTACTGAGTACCCTATGAATTTTGGTATATAGTTTTTTTGTTCACTTAGAAACAAATATATCATAGTATGAATTCTCTTTTGACTAATACTTTTTTTTTTTTCCAGTCGTCATCAAGTTGATTGCAAACTACAGATTTCCATAAGTATCATAGTTTAACTGTTCTCAACAGGGTTTTCAATAGCTAATTTTTCAGAAATTGAATACTAGGACTTTCTCCAAAGGCGCCTCTGGAGTACTGGAACCTCTAACCTTTCTGTTAACAGCAGAATGCATTACCCCTTTGCACGACCCAAGGACTCTAATACTTTATTTAATGGTATGCTTTATTGTCCAAATACATGTTTACATTAGCTAAATTTCTATTATTTATGATTCAAATTTTATTTTTTGTAGTCTGAGACCATGTTTGATGTCAATTATTTAATATTTGTTGTCATTCTTAGAGGCATAATATCCTGTCAATGTTTGTAAATTTACATATAATGCTTAAAAAGAATATGCATATTCTGTTATGTGGAAACAAGATTGCATTCATAGATTTTTCTTGCCAAAAATGTTAATCAAATATACTACAGTTTTACTATTTGTTTTGTTTGCTTTAAGTACCAGTTGTTATAAGACTTTTGATAAATTGTTGTTTGTGTCACACCATAATTTTATCAGATTTTGCTCATAAATTTTCAAAAAAAATTTATTCTCACACTTGGCTATTTCATATAGAGAGAGAGAGGGAAACCCTGGTGGTTTAGTGGTTAAGTGCTACGGCTGCTAACCAATAGGTCGGCAATTCGAATCCTCCAGGAGCTACTTGGAAACTCTACAGGGCAGTTCTACTCTGTCGTATATGGTCACTATGAGTCGGAATCGACTAGACTGCAGTGGGTTTTGGGTTTTATATATATATTTAAAGAGAGAGAGAGTTTATTTTTATGTATGAACATCCCAATAACTTTCATGGGGTTCTCAAAAAATACTTTTTTGTCAGAAATTTACATTTATCACAGCAGCTCTATTTTCTTCATTTGTGTTTTTAATTTTTTTTTTTGCATTTTCTTCCAGTTTATCATTCTCCTTCTATATCATATTTTATCAGCTAATAAAACCTTAGACCCCTGTGAGTAAATGTTATATAATTCTGAGGCTATATTTCATGACCCCAGGCACTCATAAACCACTCTGCATTTTTGAGAAGAGCCAGAGGTGTACAATGGGAAAAGTAAGTGAGTTTAGGGATTGTAAGTCAGAAGACTTGTATGAGAAGTCAAGGAATGTTATCAGCATACAAGGAAAGGATATATTAGTACCAAACAAAAACACTGGCTGAAATTAGGAGGAGATAAACCAACAAAGATTCATAAGAAAGAAGAAGAATTAATCTAATTTGGATGAACAGTAGAGACCAGATCTTTGGGACAATAAAGGTTTATGTTATTGATGTGACAAAGTCATGTTATTTTTCATTATAAACAAAGTTCAAACAACGGCCAGTGTCTAATAGCAAGGTTGATATAGAAATAAACACCCAGAAGCCTGGTTTCTAAACAATTCTCTCCAAATAACATAAGTTTAACTGCTGGGATTTAATGTAAATATTTAGGTTAATACAAATCTCTTTCTTGTATGTGTGTATATTCATAAAGACATCTCACTAATAGAGTTATTTATATCAAGCATTTTAAGAGGACAGGAATCATGAATATTCTGTACACTTAGCTCAGACTACTATGAGAGTACTATGGGAAGACAAATACTTAATACAAGTTGTTATATTTCACCTAATAATAATGATGAAAATGAAATATAAATAAACACCAGGTACTTGCTAAGGGAAAAGACTTTTCATATATCTTGAAATATTCTATTTAGTTCTTCTACTTATTAAGATAAGAAGCATTTCTTTTGTTTGTAGTCTTTTTTTGAAAGCTATTATAAAAAATATTTCAAAAATTAAACTAGTGATTAGGGCAAAAACTCACTCCATAAAAATCAAAACACGATCAGAATACTTTACCAAACAATGCAGCTATATTTTTACAATTTTGAAGGATATTATAATTTACATGTTTAATAACAAAAAATTAAGAAGAAATTTGGGCATGATGAATGATAGTGATTACTAAAAATAGTTCTTCTGTTAAAAAGGAGAAATAGAGATAGAAATCTTGAATAAGAACAATCCATTTTTGAGATTTTTTTGTATGTATATGACACAGTCTTAACGTCTAACCTCGTGAAGTCTACCGTATCACTCGTTTTTCAAAAGTAGTCCTCTTGATTTCCCACATATTATAACAGTCTAAGAAAATATCACAACAGAAGTTTAAAAAATAAGTAGCATAAAAAATCCTTTAAGTATATTAACTTTAACCTTGCATAGTCTTTTGAAGATTTTAAATGTTTTATGGAAAGAGAGAACCTTTTGTCAGTCTCCTAAATACTGTTTCTGGTTGTTAAATGCTTTCAACAAACAATGCTACTTCTTTCATTTTACAATCTATTAGCATGAGAAACTCACACAAATGCCTCATGACTAAATATCACACTCAACTTACAGAGAAACTCATAGCAAAGTGTTCTTTTTTTTTTTTAAATTCTCCAATACCCACATAATAGGTTTTCAAAATAAATATGTTTAATCTGTTTTCCTCTCAATCAGAATAAAAAAAAGAAAAAAAAATTTTTTTTTTTTTTAGCAGTGTACATATTCTTTGGTATTAACACAAATATTGAATTTTTGACATTTTTTGTATTGACATTTTAGAAAACACACCCATTTTATGTTCGTGCACCTAAGAATCCTTTACAGGAATTAGAACTCCTGAGAGAGCTGTAGCTGTGTCTCTTTCTAACAGCTTATCATAGTGACACAACAACGCAGTAGAATTTAATGTTACAAAGAACAATTTGATTTCATCAAATAGACCATTTCCATCTTTTTTATTACAGGGAAACTGGGTGTTAGAATATACATGATCTATGTATAATCCACATTATTTTTTCTGTTATAATATTTTCCTTTTAATATTATGTCTTAGATCCCACTACACTATGTTTGCAGAGCTATTTAAATATTTTTAGACACATATTTACGTTAAAAAATTTTTTAAAAACTGGGATATTATAATGGATTTGAATTCATTTTCTATATTAGTCCTATTAGATTTAGAAGAAATACAACCAGAATGCTCCTTAGAAGCAAGGATGGCAAGACTTTGGTTTGATTAAATATGTATTCAGGAAACATTAATTGCTAGAAAAGGGTATCAAGTTTGTAAGTAGAGAGTCAGTAGTAAAAATGAGGGAAACTCTCAATCGGATATATTGAAGCAATAGCCACAATGATGGAGTCAAACATACCATTGATCATGAAAATGGCGTAGAACTGGGCAAAGTTTTGTTCAGTTATACATAAGTTCACCACGAATTGGAGTTGACTCGATTACAACTAATAGCAACAAGAATATTTCATATACTAATTTCCCACATATTTGTCTTATCTCATGTTCACTCTTTTCCTGTGAATGAATATGGAAAAAAAAAAAAATTGTACTCCTGCCTCACCACTGCCTTTCCAAGAGCACATATTTCAAGAGCACGTATTTCAAGAGCACAAGTGTTACTTGTTCCACATAATGTTTGTGATTATACAAGTTTATATTAATAATACAAAAATCTTTTGTGTTATAGTAAAATCTAATGATTATACAGTAAAATAAAATAAGCACAAAAACAAATTATTAAAAGAATATAATTAAATGAAATTGAGATTAAATGAATTTAGAAACAAATTATGGAAAAAATATAGTTTGGATATAAGAAATGACATTGAGTAAGAATTTATACGGAGACCTGGGTGGTACAAATGGTTAGTGTCCCTGCTCGAGTACTAGCTGAAAGATTGGTGGTATGAAGCCACCCAGAGGTGCCTCAAAAGACAGGCCTGGCAATTGGTTTCCAAAAGGTCACAGCCCTGAAAACCGTATGAACAGTTCTACTCTGCACACATGTGGTTACCATGAGCAACTAACAACAAAAACAAAGAAGACAGAGAGGGAGATTTCCTAGGTAGTGCAAATGGTGAGAACTCTCAGCTGCTAACCTAACAGCTGGAGCCTTGAGGCCTCTCAGACGCACTTTGGAAGAAAGGCCTGATGTTCTACTTCTAAAAATCACCACTGGGAATACTATGAAGCTCAATTCTACTCTGACGCACACCGAATCATCACAAGTCAGAGTCAACCTGATGGCAACTGTGGTTTTTTTATTTTATTGGTTATGAGATGAAAAAAATCTTGAAATTAATGCCAAAGATAATAATAGATATTAAATACAACCAAAATCTTTCAATAGAATTTTTTTTTTTTTAACAAAAAGAATAGAGGAACTTATGAGTAGGAAGAAACATATTGAAATATAGACTTTTTTTTAAAAGAACGGTAAAAAATATAGTTTAAATATCACACATTTTGTTTCAGCAAAAATGGATGACAATGAGTGGTCTATACAAAAGACATTCTGATTAAATATTTTGAAAAACAAAAAATCCTTTTTTAACCCGGCATGAAATTTGGATTCCCTACAAGATTTGGGCGCAGGCTTGATTAGGGTGGAAGGTAGCATGGTGGCTGCTGGACTGAGGCCGCATTCAGTTGCTGAAGATAACAGAGAAATGGCCTAACAATTCTGAGGTAAAGCAAAGACAAGTCAAGATCTCTATCTATAGTTATCTACACAGTGATTCAAATATAAAGAGAAGATTCAGAGATGCCTAAACATGAACAAAAAGAAAGCCCTATTTGGAAAAAAAAATTACTGTAGAATAGCATGAGAAGAACCAAGAAACAAACAGGGCATCCGTATTTAATGATGGCTGTTTTATAACAACACTAGTGGAAATAGTAAACCTGCTTAAGCTTAAAACTAAGCAAATAAGAAAAAATATGATATCAAGTAGTGACTGTTATAGATTTCTTCAATTCAAAAATAATAATGCAACTAAATATTCAGTGGTGTGCAGGAATTAAGTGTGCATTAATTTTCTCAATTAAGTTAGTGGGAGATTATAGAAAATTAAACATGTGAATAAGGAGAATTGCTTTTCAGAGTTTTATTGCACGTTACAAAGAGAACCATCAGAATACTTAAAATTCATAATAATATAAAAACCAAGATTGGGAAAGGGAACATATAATAAGTACAGGGAAATAAAGTATATTTATTTTCTTGTTTTTCATATCACAGGTTCTATCAGTACTGTCTGAAGTTGATTAATCAAGAAATAGAGGTTTAAGTATTTACAAAAATATATGAAATGATCCAATAGAAAAGAAGATTATAAATATTCCAATAAGCAGAATATTTACGTGCAAACAAATAGAAAAAGGTGACAGATCAAAAGGAAAATCCCATAATCAAAACATTACAAAATTAATGCACATTGCAAGACAAATTAATAATTTAGAAAACTATTTATTCAAGTTTCTAATAAATAACCAATAACCCCAAATGTCACTGATTCTGAAGATGAGGAATTAAGACAGGACATAACAGAGATATTTTCATCTGCTCCAGTATTTCCTCACTTGTACGAGTCAAAGTCTGGGAGCTGGAATCATGTGAAGAATAGCTCGCTCATGTTTTGAAGTTTATCCCTGCTGTACGCTGAGATCTTAGCTGGCCTGGTTGGGCAGAGCATGTACACTTTGCCTATTCATATAATCTAGGCTGGGTTTCAGTATCAAACACCTCTTGAAAGAGAATCAACAGGTAGCCGACTTGCCTTTTATGACCTAGCCATCCAGCTTAATCTATTCAATAGAAACAAGTCACTAAGCCCAGCCCACATCCAAGGGGAAGGGACATAGAACCCTATTCTCAACAGAGAAGAGTCAACGTGACATTACAAGAAGAGCATGTGGGATGGGATATGTTGGTGCAGCTATATTTGGAAAATATATCTTCTACAATTTAAATAAGGAGCAAAGATAAGAGCAAGCAGTATTAACACTTAAAAGCAATTAATTAAAATAGATACGTTTGTGATATCATTCAAAATAAATGAATTTAAAATAACCCACTTAAATTTTTTTCTCAGGTTTCTTAATGATCAAAACCAGGTTAATACATCCAAAATGCCAATTGAATGAAAATTACTCATAAGGATAAAAAAAAAAAAAGAACAATAACAACAAAAAAATCTGATTACTTCCCACTAAGTTAAATTGATTAGTGTAAAAGAAAGTATATAATTTCTCATTAAAGGCAGGTTTTAGTCATAGTAAATAAAATAATGAACAAGGTTCGAGAACACTCAGCATCAGGCTCCGTGTTGTTGTTAGTTGCTGTCCAGTCAGCTCTGACTCACAGCAATCCCATGAACAACAGAATGAAAAGTTGCCTGGACTGCACCGTCTTCACGATCATTTCTGTGTTTTGTCCACTGTTTCGGCTATTTTGTCAGTCCATCTCATTAAGGGTTTTACTCATTTTCCTTGATCCTCTCTTTACCAAAGGTAGTGTCTTTTTCTAATGACATGTCATTTTGTTAATGACATGACCAGAAACCCTGGTGGCATCTATGGCTGCTAACCAAAAGGTCAGAAGTTCGAATCCACCGGCTGCTACTTAGAAACTCTACGGGGCAATTCCACTCTGTCCTATAGGGTCTCTGTGAGTTGGAATCCACTCAACGGCAACGGGTAATGACATGTCCTGAGGAAGTTAGGCAAAACATCGTCATCCTCTCTTCTAAGGAGGGTTCTGCTTGTATTTCTTCTAAGGTTGATGAGTTTGTTCTTCTGACAGTACCTATTATATTTAATATTCTTAAACCAATACTACAGTTCCAATGTATCAATTCTTCTTTTGTCTTTCTTTTTATTGTCCATCTTTCAGATGCATACAAATTGATTAGAAAGACCATGATGTTATGAATTGAGATGGAATTGAGATGTAATTCTATCAGGAAATAGGGTTTTATTTGTTATGTTAATGAAGCTATATCAGTGTAGCGTGTGTCCTAAACCAAATCACTTCTGAGTGATAGAAAAAGTAGCCGAGACATAGAAAGAAGCAGCTCTGGTTTCACAGTGGTCAAGCGCTCAACTGCTAATCACAAGGTCTTCAGTTTGAACCCACCCACCAGTCACTCCATGGGAGAAAGATATGGCAGTCTGCTCCATAAAGATTTACAGCATTGGAAACCCTCCGGGGAAGTTCTATTCTGCCCTGGAGGGTCACTATGAGCCTGAATCAACTCAACAGCAATGGGTTTTTTTTTTTTGGTTTAGACACAGAAACAAGCAAACCAGCATAAACAGACAGAAGACCCTAGAACAAGGTAGACAAATTTATAAGTCCAGGGATTTCACATTGAAGTGGACTGGCCATGTTTTTTCTGGTCCAAATGTCTGTTTTTAATTATGGGTACTCATGGTACACTTATTCAAATGGTACATTTTGATACAAATAGTTGCAATAATAAAAATAACACCATTTATGTAGACATTTGCAGTTTCTAAAACATTTCACGTTCACTCATTTCTAGACTTGAGATGAGCTTGGCATTTTTATATCTACTTTCTTTCTCTGATAATGCTTGAATATATGGACTAACTTTTCAGTTATTTGGGGGCTTTTCACTATAGTACTTTCCATTCCACAAAACCATTAACAGCGCCAAGAACTCTGTTTAATAAGGAGTAATTGGTGTCAGAGGCAATAATGATGCTATTATCTCCTCGAATATTGATACCATTAAAGTTTTTAATTTTAAATGGACCAGATTTTATTTATAATTTTAACAATGGCTAGAGCAATTGACTATGAAACAAGTTTTTCAAGTTAATAAAAGTGGGAAGTTATCATATAATAACAGGAATTACTATACTATATCATAATCTTAATAAAGTGAAATTACAATTATCCAGGCCAATGCATGGTAGAGGATATCTGGTAGGCAATCACAGACACCCAGTTAGGGAAATCTACTTATGCAAGATACAGCTACATGTGAAAAACCTTTGCAGAGTAAAAAGACCACTGGATTTTATAAATCCAACCTGGCTTTAAGTCTCTGCTCAATTATTTATAACTCCAGCCATTTACCATATTCATTAAACACCATGCACATTCATTTACATACACATAATGGAAATAATGATACTAAACGTCACAAGTTTATATTAAATAACAAATCTGTACTGAATAAAAATACATAACTGTCTTAAAATATAATTAGAGATTTTATTAGGATTCTAAAGGAAATCAACAGTGTGCTATGATCATGCGTATGAGGGAAGGGGTGACTGCCTCAGATTGGCAGGCGAAGGAAAGACTGTCTGAGGAATAGGCAATTATTCTAAGAATTGAAGGATAACTAAGAATGCCCTAACATGTGAAGAATTGTATGTTAAGCTTTCCAAGCAAAATAAACAGTAAACTCAATGGACATAGGAAGAAAAGATTTTTTTTAGTTCATTGTTGTTAGGTGCAGTTGAGTTGGTTCTGACTCATAACGACCCTACGTACCACTGAAC
This sequence comes from Elephas maximus indicus, assembly GCF_024166365.1. NCBI lineage: Eukaryota > Metazoa > Chordata > Mammalia > Proboscidea > Elephantidae > Elephas > Elephas maximus. The sequence goes on from NC_064823.1 coordinate 13,172,968, forward strand.
GAAACACTGCCTGGCCCTGTGCCATCCTTACAATTGATATGCTTGAGCCTATTGTTGTAGCCACTGTAGTTTAGGAAGAATGAAAGGAGAATAGTGGAGGAGAGGAGCTGAAGGAGGTAGGAAGGGCCTTGCAGATAAGATAGGACAAACTAGACAGATGGAATGAATGATGAGCTAGGAGGAAAACTCAAAAGTAATGACAACAGATAAAATAGAATAAGCCAGAAATTTTTTCTTCGAAGTTGTCACTTTAGAGATCAAGAGTGACATTGTCAAGAACAATTAAGATTTACTTCTGGCTAAACTGTATTGTTAGATAGTTTAAAATATGAAAGTAAAATATGGCTTAGAAAAAATGAACACTCATTATGTGCTGATCATTTTATTAACCATTTGTATACACTAACTCAGTTGGTCTCTATAGTAATCCTATAAAGTAGATAATATCGGTGACTTGATTTTCTAGATCAGAAAATGGAAGCATAGAAAGATCAAATAATTTTCAAAATATCACATATTTAGCAAACAAAATTCTAGACCACAAGTTCTTAATTATTACATCATACAGTTTCACTGCTGTACTGAGTGAGATTGCTACCATTTACAGATCCTCAGTGAAGATAACTTGTAAGGAAACATCAGGAAAAAGGAAATTGTCCCTAGAAAGAAGGACAAAATCAACAAGGAATAGGCGGCAAAGAATAGTGTGCTGGAACTTGATTATATAATCTTGTGAACGCAGGTAATTAAATTTTCAGGGATCTTGCAAGCCAGTTGTTAAAGTGATGGTAGTTTGAAATCGGCCAGGGCGGGAGTATTTACACCAAGGACACCAGCAAATTCTACAAAGCAAAAGTTTTTCCAACCCCTGTCCCAAAGGATAATTACCACTGGGATTAAATAAATCAAAAATGCATAAGTAGAATTAAATGAATATTGACTTTTAAAAACTAATAATAGCAAAAACATTCATCACCCACCCAAAGGTTCCCTGAGAGAAAAGACTTAATGACCTGCTCCTATAAAGGTTACTGCTTGGAAAACTCTATTGGGCAGTTCTACTCTGTCACATTGGGTCACGATGAGTTGAAAGTCAACTCAATGGCATCTAACAACAGCAGCAACAAGGAAACCGAAGACTTTGCAGAAAAGGAGTACCTACAGACAGTGTTTCATGTTCTGATTAGTCAGAGATGGGTTTTTTCCATGATTTGTGAATTTATTTGTATGAAAAATCTTAAGAAGTATACAAAATAAAAAGTTATCTACTTAATTACATAGCGATAAACTTAATTATCTATTTTAAAAAGAATAAAAATAAGTGGATTCAGAGCTGTTCCAAAAAATGAAGAAAATATGACTATTATACCTTAAAAATCACCGCAGTATAGTTATCATAAGTATTGGCAAAATGAAATCTAGGCATATTTCAAAACAAAATTTCTGTGACAAATTTATTTCTGTCATTATGACAGCTGTAAGCCATTCCCAAAGTTTCTTGTCTTTATGCAGGGCTTAAGCCAGCCCTTTAGTCAGCATCAAGCAAAGTCCCTCTCCATGATGCCAGGAAATGGATTTCATTTAATACAGAAAATTTAACAAATATTTATTGAACATCTATTAGAAGACCTGAGTTAGGCACTGTAGAAAACCCGTTGCCAGCAAGTCGATCCTGACTCATAGTGTCTCTATAGGACAGAGTAGAGCTGCCCTATAGGGTTTCCAAGGAGCACCTGATGGATTTGAACTGCCAAACTTTTGGTTAGCAGCCATAGAACTTAAACACTACACCACCAGGGTTTCCAGGCACTGTAGAGGACACAGAAATAGTACATCTGTTCTTTAAGTAAGGAGCCCTGGTAGAGCAGTGGTTAAGCACTTGGCTGCTAACCAAAAGGCCAGCAGTTCGAACCCAGCAGCTGCTCTGCAGGAGGAAGATGTAGCAGTCAGCTTCCATAAAGATTACAGCTTTGGTAACACTATGGGGACAGTTGCACTCCATCCTATAGGGTCTCTATGGGTTGGAATCCATCCAATGACAATGGGTTTTGTTTTATTTTTTTCGTTCCTTAAGTTTCTTACAAAACATTTACAGATGAAAAGTTGCTTCAGAATACAAGGTGTTATATCAAAAGTGAGTGGCACAGATAGTGGTATTACTGACTCACCTACCCAGATTTATATGTGCTTATGGCACTTATTTCCTAAATCATAATATAGATGTCTAAACATAAATACACACACGTATATTTATACATGTATTTTTGTTTGTTGTCTGTTTTCCCCACTAAAATTTTAGCTCAATAAAGGCAGGAACTTTGTGTGTTTTCCTCACCATTGTATCCACAGCAGGGATAACAGGGACTGACAATACTACACACCCATTAAAAAAAAAAAAGACTATTTCGTAGAGAATAAAAAAAGACTATTTCGTAGAGAATAAAAACAAGTTGCAACTAAATAGGCCAAGGTATTGAAATGTTGTCAGTGTTAAAGCATTCTAATATCCTTCAATTAGTTTGGAGAATAGCAGGGATAATGATTAATAAAAAAGAGAAACTAAAAATAAAAAGAAAAAATATTAAGAGAAAGAGCACAATGACAGCTGATCTATGAAAAGGCTAGTAAGATAAACAAACATTGGGCAAAAATGGATAACAACAACAAAAAAAGAGAAGGTACAAAAAATAATAAAAATAAACATATGTAGAAGCACAGCTGACTTTAAAATCAATGCAAAACTATTTGCAGCATTTTGGAAATATACTGAAAATATCAATGAAATTGATGACTTTACAAAAAGAAAGGATTTTATCAAAACTGAAAAAAAGTAGAAAACTGCAATAGACTTCTAACTATTAAAGTATCTAAATAAATTTTAAAAACCCTGAAATTAAAAAAAAAAAAAACTTGTCAAAACACATTTCAGGGCAATTTTCCAACATTCCAGGAATCTCTACTAAAAAGAAAATCTGGGAAACAAAAAGAGAGAAAGCCTCCCTAATATCTTTCCCAGCTTTGTATGACTTTGAGGACAAAACCAGAAAAATGTGTGAAATAGAAAATGTAAGCTAATAGCACTTATGAGTATAGATTTCTATGTCTTAATACATTGCAAAGGAAACCCAGCAATCCTGTTGCATTTATTTTGTATAATGATTTTTAGAAAACTAGGAATAAAAGAAATTTCCTCAATCTGATGAATCTCTCCATTATATCTCAACACAGCAAAAGATTATTACCTAGAATGTACATTAAATAATCCTATAAGAGTCAGCAAGTGACAGATGACAATATTCAATTGGCCAACACATAAATAGCTTATGCTTAATCTCACTAATAATCAGATCACTACAAATTTACATATGATACCATCTTTATACCCACATTATTAAATAGAGCTGAAAAGTCTGACAAAATTAATTGAAAATAGGTTTCAGAATGCTGGGAACTCATATACTTAGACACACAAATTCTTTAAAACCACTTCGGACAGTGATAGCTAGAAAAATTTAAACGGCTAATTCAATTCCATTCCTAATGACATACTCACCAGAAGATATTTATATGTCTATTCATTGCAACTTTTATTTTAAAGACATAGCAAACATTTAAAAGAAGCACGAATTTGTGGTTATATAAATAAAATGGAGCACTAAATAGCACAGAAAACAAATGAAGCAGAGCTGCGTGTACCGATGAAAATGATCTATGAACCATCACGTTCAGCACCAAAAACAAGCTGAAGAATAAAAGATACTGTTTGATACAGAATGCCACACACATCATAAAACAGCATTGGTTTGTGTGTACGACACAGATTGTAGAGTCAGTTCTCCTGTGTATTAATCCTAGTTCAGCCGCTTCCTAGCCTGTGACATTAATTTTCTATTTTTATGAAAATACTTTAAGGAAGTCACTTAATTTTTTGTACTTGAGTTTTCTGATGAGGCTAATAATCATTCTTACTCCATAGGGTTATCATGAGGGTTAATGAATTTATAATTATAAAATATTTAGGATTATGCATAACACATAAGGAGCTTGACATGAGTGTCTTAAAGCAAAATAAGATGTCATTTGCATAGAACTTGGAAAGCAACAATTCGTATTGTTGAGGGATACAGAAATAAGCAGTTGAAGTATAAAAAAAAGCACGCTAGGAAGTGACAAACAACAAATTAATGGTTTTCTCGAGGGTAAATTATACAAGGCATGTTTTGATTATTTATGAAAAGTTTTATTTCTTGAGCTTGAAGAGACATAATATATACTTCATCTTGCCAATGATAGTTCATTCAAATCAATAAAATTTGGGGTAAAAGAGGAAAAACCATTTTCCTATGAATGAGGAAACATGTTTCTGTTTTATGACTCTGGTGTAAGAATTATAAAACCTGTAAAAAATTAAAGCAAATAAAATGAAAAGAAAGTTTTCTTCAGTAGGTGTAAAGTTAATCTCCAAATGAAAAGTGAAGTAATGGGCCAATTTAAGTCATATTACCTCAATGTTGTTGTTGTTATTAGGTGCCCTTCAGTCACTTCCGACTCATAGCGACCCTATGTACAACAGAAGGAAACATTGCCTGGTCCTGTGCCATCCTCATGATCACTGTTATGTTTGAGCCCATTGGGGCAGCCACTGTGTCAATCCATCTCATCTAGGGTCTTCCTCTTTTTCCTGACCCTCTACTTGACCAAGCATGATGTCTGTCTCCAGGGACTGGTTCCGCCTGATAACATGTCCAACATATGTAAAATGAAGTCTGGCCATCCTCACTTCCAAGCAGCAATATGGTGGTATTTCTTCCAAGACAGACTTGTTTGTTCTTCTGGCCATCCATGGTATATTCAATTCTCTTAACCAATGCCATAATTCAAAGGCATCAATTCTTCTTCAGTCTTTCTTATTCACGGTTCATTTTTCTCATGCATATGAGGTGATTCAAAATATTATGGGTTGAGTCAGACACACCTTAGTCCTCAAGGTGACATCTTCGCTTTTTAATACTTTTGCAACATTGACCCAATGCAATACGGCATTTGATTTTTAACTGCTTTTTCCATGGGTGTTGATTGTGAATCCAGGTAAAATGGAATCTTAATAGGGTTACTATAATATAAACTGGTACCAAAAACTATTTTATCTTGAAAACACAAATATCTGTGGTTTTTTAAATTTATTTTTATTGTGTTATAAGTGAAAGTTTACAAATCAAGTCACTGTCATACAAAAATTTATATATACCTTGCTATATACTTCTAATTGCTCTCCCCCTAATGAGACAGCACACTCCTTTCCTCTTCTCTCTCTTTTTATGTCTATTCAGCCAGCTTATGACCCTCTCTGCCCCTTCATCTCCCCTCCAGACAGGAGATGCCACCATAGTTTCATGTGTCTGCTTGATCCAAGAAGCTCATTCTTCTCCAGTATCATTTTCTATCCCATTGTCCAGTCCAAACCCTGTCTGAAGAGTTGACTTTAGAAATGGTTCCTGTCTTGGGCTAACAGAAGGTCTGGGGACCATGACCACAGGAGGGCTTATAGTCTCAGTCAGACCATTAAGTCTGGTCTTTTTAGGAGAATACGGGGTCTGCATCCCACTGCTCTCCTGCTCCCTCAGGGGCTCCCTATTGTGTTCCCTGTCAGGGCAGTCTTCGGTTGTAGCCAGGCACCAGCTAGTTCTTCCGGTCTCAAGCTGATGTAGTCTCTGGTTTATGTGGCTCTTTTGAAGTAGGGAAAACATTTTCTTCAGTGTTTTAGTACTGAAGCAGAGAGAATAGATTTTCTAATGTTTTAATATAACTGTATAAGCTAGTCTTTGAAACGTAATTACTTGCTCTGGAATCTGCCCCACGATTGTTCCTTTAAAGAAAAATAAGGTAATCAATTTTCAGTTGCTGATTAAACTATGTTCCTCTTCCAAGGAAAAATACACAAAACTGAGGCGGCTGAACAAAGCTTAGATCCATCTTGTGACAGAAATCTGGATGGCATGAAGAAACTTTCAGGACTCCAGGAGGGCATGAAGAAACTTGCAGGACTTCAATAATAGATTACTTTAACGTCATGTCTATCTCAAAGAAAAACCAACATTCCTGAAAACCTCTAAACCCTCACCTTCCCCCTATAAAATCTCTCTAATTAGTCCTCTTGGTTTAGATAGAATTTGAGAGCAATTTAACCCTCTCTTTCTCTTGAATACCGGTATTCAATAAAGCCCTCTTACTGCTTACCTCCTGTCTCAGTATTCCTCCTGTCTCAGTACTGGCTTTGCAGCAGGCGGCACGAATCCATAATTTGTGGTAACGTTTTCTGTCTTTGGGCTCATAATTACCTTGTGTCTTTGGTGCTCTTCATTTTCTCTTGCCCCAGGTGGGTTGAGACCAACTGATGCATCTTAGGTGGCTGCTTGCTAGCGTTTAAGACCCCAGACGCCACTCCGCGAAGTGGGATGCAGAATGTTTTCTTAATAGATTTTATTATGCCAATTGACTTAGATGTCCCCTGAAACCATGGCCCCCAAACCCCTGCCCCTGCTACGCTGGCCTTTGAAGTGTTCAGTTTATTCAGGAAACTTCTTTGTTTCTAGTTTAGTCCAGTTGTGTTGATCTCTCCTGTATTGTTTGTCTTTCCCTTCACCTAAAATAGTTCTTATTTACTACCTAATTAGTGAAAACCCCTCTCCCTCTCTACCTCCCTCCCTACCTCCCTCCGCTGTCCTCTAACCATCAAAGAATATTTTCTTCTCTGTTTAAACTATTTCTTGAGTTCTTATAATAGTAGTCTTATACGATATTTGTCCTTTTACAACTGACTAATTTCACTCAGCATAATGCCTTCCAGATTCCTCCATGTTATGAAATGTTTCACAGATTCACCACTGTTCTTTATCAATGCGTAGTATTCCACTGTGTGAATATACCATAATATATCCTTCATTTGTTGATGGGCACCTTGGTTGCTTCCACCTTTTTGCTATTGTAAACAGTGCTGCAACGAACATGGGTGTGCATATATCTGTTCGTGTAAAGGCTCTTATTTCTCCAGGATATATTCCAAGGAGTGGGATTGCTGGATCGTAAGGTAGTTCTAATTCTAGCTTTTTAAGGAAGTGCCAAATTGATTTCCAAAGTGGTTGTGCAATTTTTTTTTTTAATTAACTTTTATTGAGCTTCAAGTGAACGTTTACAAATCAAGTCAGTCTGTCACATATAAGTTAATATACATCTTACTCTTTACTCCCACTTGCTCTCCCCCTAATGAGTCAGCCCTTCCAGTCTCTCCTTCCGTGAAAACTTTGGCAACCTCCAACTCTCTCTATCCTCCCATCCCCGCTCCAGACAGGAGATGCCAACACAGTCTCAAGTGTCCACCTGATATTATTAGCTTACTCTTCATCAGCATCTCTCTCCCACCCACTGTCCAGTCCCTTTCAAGTCTGATGAATTGTCTTCAGGGATGGTTCCTGTCCTGTGCCAACAGAAGGTTTGGGGACCATGATCGCCGGGGTTGCTCTAGTCACATCCAGACCATTAAGTATGGTCTTTTTGTGAGAATTTGGGGTCTGCATCCCACTTATCTCCTGCTCCCTCAGGGGTTCTCTATTGTGCTCCCTGTCAGGGCAGTCATCGATTGTGTCCAGGCACCAACTAGTTCTTCTGTTCTCAGGATAATGCAGGTCTCTGGTTCATGTGGCCCTCTCTGTCTCTTGGGCTCTTAGTTGTCGTGTGACCTTGGTGTTCTTCATTTTCCTTTGCTCCGGGTGGGTTGAGACCAGTTGATGCATCTTAGATGGACGCTTGTTAGCTTTTAAGACCCCAGACGCCACATTTCAAAGTGGGATGCAGAATGTTTTCATAATAGAATTATTTTGCCAATTGACTTAGAAGTCCCCTTAAACAATGGTTCCCAAGCCCCCACCCTTGTTCCGCTGACCTTTGAAGTATTCAGTTTATCCCGGAAACTTCTTTGCTTTTGGTCCAGTCCAGTCCAGTTGAGCTGACCTTCCATGTATTGAGTGTTGTCCTTCCCTTCACCTAAAGCAGTTCTTTTCAGCAAATTAATCATTAAAAAACCTCTCCCTCCCTCCCTCCCCCCTTCGTAACCACAAACGTATGTGTTCTTCTCAGTTTATACTATTTCTCAAGATTTTATAATAGTGGTCTTATACAATATTTGTCCTTTTGCCTCTGACTGATTTCGCTCAGCATAATGCCTTCCAGGTTCCTCCATGTTATGAAATGTTTCACAGATTCGTCACTGTTCTTTATCGATGCGTAGTATTCCATTGTGTGAATATACCACAATTTATTTACCCATTCATCCATTGATGGACACCTTGGTTGCTTCCAGCTTTTTGCTATTGTAAACAGAGCTGCAATAAACATGGGTGTGCATATATCTGTTTGTGTGAAGGCTCTTGTATCTCTAGGGTATATTCCGAGGAGTGGGATTTCTGGGTTGTATGGTAGTTCTATTTCTAACTGTTTAAGATAACGCCAGATAGATTTCCAAAGTGGTTGTACCATTTTACATTCCCACCAGCAGTGTATAAGAGTTCCAATCTCTCCGTAGCCTCTCCAACATTTATTATTTTGTGTTTTTTGGATTAATGCCAGCCTTGTTGGAGTGAGATGGAATCTCATCATAGTTTTAATCTGCATTTCTCTAATGGCTAATGATCGAGAGCATTTTCTCATGTATCTGTTACCTGCCTGAATATCTTCTTTAGTGAAGTGTGTGTTCATATCCTTTGCCCACTTCTTGATTGGGTTGTTTGTCTTTTTGTGGTTGAGTTTTGACAGAATCATGTAGATTTTAGAGATCAGGCGCTGGTCGGAGATGTCATAGCTGAAAATTCTTTCCCAGTCTGTAGGTGGTCTTTTTACTCTTTTGGTGAAGTCTTTAGATGAGCATAGGTGTTTGATTTTTAGGAGCTCCCAGTTATTGGGTTTCTCTTCATCATTTTTGGTAATGTTTTGTATTCTGTTTATGCCTTGTATTAGAGCTCCTAACGTTGTCCCTATTTTTTCTTCTATGATCTTTATCGTTTTAGTCTTTATGTTTAGGTCTTTGATCCACTTGGAGTTAGTTTTTGTGCATGGTGTGAGGTATGGGTCCTGTTTCATTTTTTTGCAAATGGATATCCAGTTATGCCAGCACCATTTGTTAAAAAGACTATCTTTTCCCCAATTAACTGACACTGGTCCTTTGTCAAATATCAGCTGCTCATACGTGGATAGATCTATGTCTGGGTTCTCAATTCTGTTCCATTGGTCTATGTATCTGTTGTTGTACCAGTACCAGGCTGTTTTGACTACTGTGGCTGTATAATAGGTTCTGAAATCAGGTAGAGTGAGGCCTCCCACTTTCTTCTTCTTTTTCAGTAATGCTTTGCTTATCCAAGGCTTCTTTCCCTTCCATATGAAATTGGTGATTTGTTTCTCTGTCACCTTAAAATATGACATTGGAGTTTGGATTGGAAGTGCATTGTATGTATAGATGGCTTTTGGTAGAATAGACATTTTTACTATGTTAAGTCTTCCTATCCATGAGCAGGGGATGTTTTTCCACTTAAGTATGTCCCTTTTAATTTCTTGTAGTAGAGTTTTGTAGTTTTCTTTGTATAGGTCTTTTACATCCTTGGTAAGATTTATTCCTAAGTATTTTATCTTCTTGGGGGTTACTGCGAATGGTATTGATTTGGTGATTTCCTCTTCGATGTTCTTTTTGTTGATGTAGAGGAATCCAAGTGATTTTTGTATGTTTATTTTATAACCTGAGACTCTGCCAAACTCTTCTATTAGTTTCAGTCGTTTTCTGGAGGATTCCTTAGGGTTTTCTGTGTATAAGATCATGTCATCTGCAAATAGAGATAATTTTAGTTCTTCCTTGCCAATCCGGATACCCTTTATTTCTTTGTCTAGCCTAATTGCCCTGGCTAGGACTTCTAGCACGATGTTGAATAAGAGCGGTGATAAAGGGCATCCTTGTCTCGTTCCCGTTTTCAAGGGAAATGCTTTCAGGTTCTCTCCATTTAGAGTGATGTTGGCTGTTGGCTTTGCATAGATGCCCTTTATTATGTTGAGGAATTTTCCTTCAATTCCTATTTTGGTCAGAGTTTTTATCATAAATGGGTGTTGGACTTTGTCAAATGCCTTTTCTGCATCAATTGAGAAGATCATGTGGTTTTTGTCTTTTGTTTTATTTATGTGGTGGATTACATTAATGGTTTTTCTAATATTAAACCAGCCTTGCATACCTGGTAGAAATCCCACTTGATCGTGTGGAATTATTTTTTTGATATGTTGTTGAATTTTATTGGCTAGAATTTCGTCGAGGATTTTTGCATCTATGTTCATGAGGGATATAGGTCTGCAATTTTCTTTTTTTGTAATGTCTTTACCTGGTTGTGGTTATCAGGGAGATGGTGGCTTCATAGAATGAGTTAGGTAGTATTCCGTCATTTTCTATGCTTTGAAATACCTTTAGTAGTAGTGGTGTTAACTCTTCTCTGAAAGTCTGGTAGAACTCTGCGGTGAAGCCGTCCAGGCCAGGGCTTTATTTTGTTGGGAGTTTTTTGATTGCCGTTTCAATCTGTTTTGTTGTTATGGGTCTATTTAGTTGTTCTACTTCTGATTGTGTTAGTTTAGGTAGGTAGTGTTTTTCCAAGAATTCATCCATTTCTTCTAGGCTTTCAACTTTGTTAGGGTACAATTTTTCATAATAATCTGAAACGATTCTTTTAATTTCATTTGGTTCTGTTGTGATGTGGTCCTTCTCGTTTCTTATTCGGGTTATTTGTTTCCTTTCCTGTATTTCTTTAGTCAGTCTAGCCAATGGTTTATCAATTTTGTTAATTTTTTCAAAGAACTAGCTTTTGGCTTTGTTAATTCTTTCAATTGTTTTTCTGTTCTCTAATTCATTTAGTTCAGCTCTAATTTTTCTTATTTGTTTTCTTCTGGTGCCTGATGGATTCTTTTGTTGCTCAGTTTCTATTTGTTCAAGTTGTCGGGACAGTTCTCTGATTTTGGCTCTTTCTTCCTTTTGTATGTGTGCATTTATCGATATAAATTGGCCTCTGAGCACGGCTTTTGCTGTGTCCCAGAGGTTTTGATAGGAAGTATTTTCATTCTCGTTGCATTCTATGAATTTCCTTATTCCCTCCTTGATGTCTTCTATAACCCAGTCTTTTTTTCAGGAGGGCATTGTTCAGTTTCCAAGTATTTGATTTCTTTTCCCTAGTTTTTCTGTTATTGATTTCTAGTTTTATTGCCTTGTGGTCTGAGAAGATGCTTTGTAATATTTCGATGTTTTGGATTCTGCAAAGGTGTGTTTTATGACCTAATATGTGGTCTATTCTAGAGAATGTTCCATGTGCGCTAGAAAAAAAAGTATACTTTGGAGCAGTTGGGTGGAGAGTTCTGTATAAGTCGATGAGGTCAAGTTGGTTGATTGTTGTAATTAGGTCTTCCGTGTCTCTGTTGAGCTTCTTACTGGATGTCCTGTCCTTCTCCGAAAGTGGTGTGTTGAAGTCTCCTACTATAATTGTGGAGTTGTCTATCTCACTTTTCAGTTCTGTTAAAATTTGATTTACGTATCTTGCAGCCCTGTCATTGGGTGCATAAATATTTAATACCGTTATGTCTTCCTGATCAATTGTCCCTTTTATCATTATATAGTGTCCTTCTTTATCCCTTGTGGTGGATTTAAGTCTAAAGTCTATTTTGTCAGAAATTAATATTGCTACTCCTCTTCTTTTTTGCTTATTGTTTGCTTGATATATTTTTTCCATCCTTTGAGTTTTAGTTTGTTTGTGTCTCTAAGTCTAAGGTGTGTTTCTTGTAGGCAGCATATAGACGGATCGTGTTTCTTTATCCAGTCCGAGACTCTCTGTCTCTTTATTGGTGCATTTAGTCCATTTACATTCAGGGTAATTATAGATAAGTAAGTGTTTAGTGTTGTCATTTTGATGCCTTTTTATGTGTGTTGTTGACAATTTCATTTTTCCACATACTTTTTTGTGCTGAGACGTTTTTCTTAGTAAATTGTGAGATCCTCATTTTTGTAGTGTTTGACTTTATGTTTGTTGAGTCGTTATGTTTTTCTTGGCTTTTATCTTGAGTTATGGAGTTGTTATACCTCTTTGTGGTTACCGTATTCTTTACCCCTATTTTTCTAAGTAAAAACCTAACTTGTGTTGTTCTATGTCGCGTTGTATCACTCTCCATATGGCAGTTCTATGACTCCTGTATCTAGTCCCTCTTTTTGATTATTGTGATCTTTTACATATTGACTTCAGTGATTCCCTGTTATGAGCATTTTTTTTTAAATTAATCTTAATTTGTTTTTGTGATTTCCCTATTTGAGTTGATATCAGGATGTTCTGTTTTGTGACCTTGTGTTGTGCTGGTGTCTGATGTTATTGGTTTTCTGACCAAACAATATCCTTTAGTATTTCTTGTAGCTTTGGTTTGGTTTTTGCAAATTCTCTAAACTTGTGTTTATCTGTAAATATCTTAATTTCACCTTCATATTTCAGAGAGAGTTTTGCTGGATATATGATCCTTTGCTGGCAGTTTTTCTCCTTCAGTGCTCTGTATATGTCGTCCCATTCCCTTCTTGCCTGCATGGTTTCTGCTGAGTAGTCTGAACTTATTCTTATTGATTCTCCCTTGAAGGAAACTTTTCTTTTCTCCCTGGCTGCTTTTAAAATTTTCTGTTTATCTTTGGTTTTGGTGAGTTTGATGATAATATGTCTTGGTGTTTTTCTTTTTGGATCGATCTTAAATGGGGTTCGATGAGCATCTTGGGTAGATATCCTTTCGTCTTTCATGATGTCAGGGAAGTTTTTTGTCAGGAGATCTTCAACTATTTTCTCTGTGTTTTCTGTCCTCCCTCCCTGTTCTGGGACTCCAATCACCCTCAAGTTGTCCTTCTTGATAGAGTCCCACATGATTCTTAGGGTTTCGTCATTTTTTTAAATTCTTTTATCTGATTTTTTTTCAGCTATGTTGGTGTTAATTCCCTGGTCCTCCAGATGTCCCGGTCTGCATTCTAATTGCTCGAGTCTGCTCCTCTGACTTCCTATTGCGTTGTCTAATTCTGTAATTTTATTGTTAATCTTTGGGATTTCTACATGCTGTCTCTCTATGGATTCTTGCATCTTATTAATTTTTCCACTATGTTCTTGAATAATCTTTTTGAGTTCTTCCACTGTTTTATCAGTGTGTTCCTTGGCTTTTTCTGCAGTTTGCCTTATTTCGTTTGTGATGTCTTGAAGCATTCTGTAAATTAGTTTTTTATATTCTGCATCTGATAATTCCAGGATTGTATCTTCATTTGGGAAAGATTTTTATTCTTTTGTTTGGGGGGTTGTAGAAGAAAAAAAAAAAAAGTTTTTTTTTTTTAGAAGCTGTCATGGTCTGCTTCTTTATGTGGTTTGATATGGACTGCTGTCTCCGAGCCATCACTGGAAAACTAGTTTTTCCAGAAAATCTGCTGACTGGGACGCTGGCTCCAGGCTCTGAAAACAATCGCTGCTTCCCCGTATTTTTTCGTTTTCCATCTCTAAATCTGTGTTTGTTGTTCAGGGTTCGTAGATTGTTATGTATGTGATCTATTCACTTGTTTTTCCGAGTCTTTGTTGCAAGAGGCATTCAATGTAGCATCTACCTAGTCCTCCATCTTCGTCATTCTTGCATTTTATTTTTGAGAACTAGCCACCTATACACAGCTAGATGTAAAGGTGGCTGGTAAATGTAGGTTCTCTGGTTGTGCCATTTTACATTCCCACCAGCAGTGCAAAAGTGTTCCATTCTATCCACAACCTCTCCAATACTTAGTATTTTGTGTTTTTTGGGTTAATGGCAGCCTTGTTGGATTGAGATGGAATCTCATGGTAGTTTTGATTTGCATTTCCCTAATTGCTAATGATTGTGAGCATTTCCTCATGAATCTGTTAGCTACCTGAATGTCTTCCTTAGGGAAGTGCCTGTTCATATCTTTTGCCCATTTTAAATTGGGCTATTTGTCTTTTTGTAGTTGAGTTTTTGCAGTATCACGTAGATTTTAGAGATCAGGCCAGTCTGATCAGTAATATCATAGCTAAAAAGTTTTTCCCAACCTGTAGGTAATCCTTTTACTCTTTTGGTGAAGTCTTTCGATGAGCATAGGTGTTTGGTTTTTAAGAGCTCCCAGTTATCTAGTTTCTCTTCTGCATTGCTAGCAATGTTTTGTATACAGTTTATGCCATGTATTAGGGCCCTAACATTGTCCCTATTTTTCCTTCCATGGTCTTTGCTGTTTTAGATTTTACGTTTAGCTCTTTGATCCATTTCCAGTTAGTTTTTGTGCGTGGAGTGAGGTATGGGTCTTGTTTCATTTTTTTGCAGATGGATATCCAGTTATGCCAACACCATTTGTTAAACAGACTGTCTTTTCCCCATTTAACTGTCGTAGGAACTTTGTCAAATATCAGCTGCTCATATGTGGAGGAATTTATGTCTGGAATCTGAATTTTCTTCCATTGGTCTATGTTTCTTTTGTTGTACCAGTACCAGGCTGTTTGACAACTGTGACAATATAATAGGCTCTAAAATCTGGTAGAGCAAGGCCTCTCACTTTATTCTTTTTCAGTAATGCTTTACTTATCCATGGCCTCTTACCTTTTTAATATGAAGTAGGTGATTTGTTTTCCATCTCATTAAAAAATGTAGTTGGAATTTGGATTGGAATTGCATTGTATCTATAAATAGTTTTGGCAAGAATAGACATTTTTACAATGTTAAGTCTTCCTTTTTTTATCCATGAGCAAGATATGTTTTTCTACTTATATAGGTCTCTTTTTGGTTTTTCGGAGTAGTGTTTTGTAGTTTTCTTTGTATAAGACTTTTACATCTCTGGTAAGATTTATTCCTAAGTATTTTATCTTCTTGGGGGTTACTGTAAACAGCATTAATTCGGTGATTTCCTCTTCAATGTTCTTTCTGTTTGTGTAGAGGAATCCAACCGATTTTTGTATGTTTATCTTGTATCCTGATACTCTGCTGAACTCTTCTATTACTTTCAATAGTTTTCTTGAGGATTCTTTGGGGTTTTCTGCGTATAAAATCATGTCACCTGCAAATAGAGATATTTCGACTTCTTTGCACATCTGGATGCCCTTTATTTCTTTATCTATCCTAATTGCTCTGGCTAGGACCTCCAGCACAATGTTAAATAAGAGTGGTGAAAATGGACATCTTTGTCTGGTTCCTGTTCTCAAGACTCTTAGGCTCTCTTCGTTTAGGATGATGTTGGCTATTGGCTTTGTATAAATACCATTTATTATGATGAGGAATTTTCCTTCTATTCCTGTTTTGCTGAAAGCTTTTATCATGAATGGGTGTTGAACTTTGTCAAACGCCTTTTCTGCATCAGTTGATGAAATCATGTGATTCTTGTCTTTTGTTTTATTTCTGTGATAGATTACATGTATTGCTTTTCTAATGTTGAACCATCTCTGCACACCTGGTACAGATCCCACTTGGTCATGGTGAATTATATTTTTGATATGTTGTTGAATTCTGTTGGCTAGAATTTTGTTGAGGATTTTTGCATCTAAATTCATGAGGGATATAGATTTGTAATTTTCTCTTTTTGTGGTATCTTTACCTGGTTTTGGTATGAGGGATATGCCGGCTTCATAAAATGAGTTTGGGAGTATTCCGTTCTTTTCTATGCTCTGAAATACCTTTAGTAATAGTGGTGTTAACTCTTCTCTGAAAGTTTGGTAGAATTCTGCAATGAAGCCATCAGGGCCAGGGCTTTTTTTGGTCGGGAGTTGTTTTGATTACCTTTTCAATCTCTTCTTTTGTTATGGGTCTATTTAGTTGTTCTACCTCTGTGTTAGTTTAGGTAGTTAGTATTTATCTAGGAATTCATCCATTTCTTCTAGGTTTTCAAATATGTTAGAGTACAGTTTTTCATAATAATCCGATAAGATTCTTTTAATTTCAGCTGGGTCTGTTGTAATATTGTCCATCTCATTTCTTATTTGGGTTATTTGCTTCCTCTCCTGCTTTTCTTTTGTCAATTCAGCTAACGGTTTATCAATTTTGTTAATTTTTTCAAAGAACCAGCTTTTGATCTTCTTAACATTTTCAATTGTTTTTCTGTTTTGTATTTCATTTAATTCTGCTCTAATTTTTATTATTTGCTTTCTTCTGGTGACTGAGGGTTTATCTTGTTCCCTTTCTATTTGTTCAAGTTGTAGGGATAATTCTTTGATTTCGGCCTTTTCTTCTTTTTGTAAGTGTGCATTTATTGATATAAATTGACCTCTGAGCACTGCTTTCTCTGTGTCCCAAAGGTTCTGATAAAAACGTGTTTGCATTCTCATTGGTTTCTATGAATTTCTTTGTTCCATCCTTAATGTCTTCTTTAACCCAGTCTTTTTTGAGCAGGGTATTGTTCAGTTTCCAATTGTTTTGTTTCTTTTCCCTGCATTTTCTGTTATTGATTTCTACTTTTACAGCCCTATGGTTGGAGAAGATGCTTTGTAACATTTCAATGTTTTGGATTCTGCTAAGGCTTGCTTTATGACCTAATATGTGGTCTATTCTCGAGAATGTTCCATGTGCACTGGAAAAGAAAGTATAGTTGGTTGCTGTTGGGTGGAGTGTTCTGTATATGTCTATGAGGTCGAGTTGGTTGATCATGGCATTTAGATCTTCTGTGTCTTTATTGAGCTTCTATCTGGATGTCCTGACCTTCACCAAAAGTGATGTGTTGAAGTCTCCTACTATTATTGCGGAGCCATCTATCTCACTTTTCAATGCTGTTAAAGTTTTTTTATGTATCTTGCAGCCCTGTCATTGTGTGCATAAATATTTCATATGGTTGTATCCTCATGGTATATTGTCCTTTTAATCATTACATATTGTCCTTCCTAATCCTTTGTGGTGGATTTAACTTTAAAGTCTATTTTGTCAGAAATTAATATTGTCACTTCTGCTCTTTTCTGATTGTTGTTTGCTATATTTTTTTTCATCCCTTGAGTTTTAGTTTGTGTCTCTAAGTCTAAGGTGCGTCTCTTGTAGGCAGTATATAGACGGATCCTGTTTTTAATGCATTCTGCCACTCTCTGTCTCTTTATTGGTACATTCAGAGTAATTATGGATAGGTATGAATTTAGTGCTATCATCTTGATGTCTTTTTTTGTGTTTTGTAGAGAGTTTCTTTTTCCACACAATTTTTTTTTTTTTGGCTGAGTAGTTTATCTTTATATATTGTCTTTTCCTCTTATTCGTTGTTTATTTTGTTTCTGCTGAGTCTGTATTTTTTTATTGTGTTTTATTTTGATATGTAGGATAGTTTGTCTCTTTTGTGGTTACCTTATTATTTACCCCTATTTTTCTGAATTTAAACCTAACTTTTATTTCTTCATACCACCTTGTCTTCGTCTCCATATGAAAGATCTATGACTACATTCCTTAGTTCCTCTTTATTGTTTTAATGTTGTCTTCTTTTACATAATAACACCACTGTTTCCCTGTTTTGAGTGTTTTTTTATCTTGATTTATTTTTGTGATTTCCCTATCTGTGTTGACATCTGATTTTTCTATCCAGTGTTCTAGTCTTGGGTTGATACCTGATATTATTGATTTTCTAATCAAAGAATTCCCTTTATTATTTCTTGTAGTTTTGGTTTGGTTTTTAGGAAATCCCTAAACTTCATTTTTTCTGGAAATGTCCTAATTTCACCTCCATATTTGAGAGACAGTTTTTCTGGATATATGATTCTTGACTAGAAGTCTTTTTCCTTCAATTCTTTATATAAGTCATCGCATTGCCTTCTTGCCTGCATAATTTCTGCTGAGTAGTGCAAGTTTATTCTTATTGGCTCTCCTTTGTAGGTAACTTTTTGTTTATCCCTCACTGCTCTTAAAATTCCTTATCTTTGGTTTTGGCAAATTTGATTTTAATATGTCTTGGTGACTTTCTTTTAAAATCTACCTTATGTGCAGTTCAGCGAACATCTCAGATAAATATCTTCTCATCTTTCATGATATGAGGGAAGTTTTCTGCCAGTAAATCTTCAACTATTCTCTCTGTGTTTTTCTTTATCTCCGTTCTGGTACTCCTATCACTCATAAGTTATTTCTCTTGATAGAGTCCCACATGACTCTTAAGGTTTCTTCATTTTTTAAAAAACTTTAATCTGATTTTTTTTCAAGTATATTGGTGCCAATTGGTTTATCCTCAAATTCAGTAATACTGCCTTCCACTTGCTCAATTCTGCTCCTCTGACTTTCTATTGAGTTGTCTAATTCTTTAATTTTATTGTTAATCTTATGAATTTTTGATTGCTGTCTATGTGTTTTTTCAGCTTATTAAATTTTTCATTATGTTCCTGATTGACTTTTTTAATTTCTTCAGCTGTTTTATCTGTGTGTTCCTTGGCTTGTTCTGCATATTGCCTGATTTCCTTCCTGATGTCTTGAAGGTTTTTGTTTATTAATCTTTTGTATTCTGCATCTCGTAATTCCAAGGAGACACTTTTATCTAGAAGATCCCTTGATTTTTTAATTTAAGAGCTTGTTGAGGTGGTCATGGTCTGTTTTTTTATGTGACTTGATATTGACTGTTGTCTCCAAGCCATTTATAAATTATTGTATTAGTTTATTTTATGTTTGCTCACTGTGTCATAGCTTCTTGCTTTGTTTTTTTTTTTGATATGCCCAAATGTGTTGCTTAAGTGAGCTAGCTTGATTATTTTCATCTTTGGAGCTCTGATATCATGTCCCCAGATGGCTAGAGCTGTTATTAGGCATGTCAGTCTAGGAGTCCATTCACTTTTCTTGTATGAATTCAGTTCAGGTGTCCACGTAGCTGCGCATCAAGTGTGTGGTTCTGGCTCTGTTCTACAATCTTAGAAGGGCAGGGGTGATTGGTGTAGGTACTAATATCTGGTTACAGCAGGATTTCATGCTCCAAACAAGGCAGGGGCTGAGAATCATCCCCCAAGTGTCTCTGAGGAAAGCATGTCTCTCTTCCCTAGAGTGTACAGGTGGGTTCATTCTGCAGATGGACCATGGGCACCCAGCATTTTTGGTTGTAGGGATGGGGAGGTACCAGTTATCCTTGGACCACTGTAGTGGGTGGCTGGGTAACCTGAGTGGACCCAGCAGTCCTTAGGCCCCTGATATGGGTAGGTGAGGACTCTGTTTAACAGGCAAAGCAGTGTCAAATATCAAACACCCACCTCTCCAGTACACAGTTGAAACTGTTGTAATCTTCCAACAAGGGCCTTATCTCCTGAAATAGGCCCACAGAGGTCCATGCAGTGGGGAAAGACACTCAAAGTCCACGGTCCGTTTATGCCTGGACAGGAGCTGCTTCTGTCCTGAACTTCCCAGATTAGTGGAGCTGGCAAATTATATTTTCCCCCAACTGTGAATTTGTTCCTTCTCCAAGGCTGTGAGGATGGCTTTAGGCACTCAGCCAGGCCTATCTCAGGCCCAGGGAAATCTACAGTAACTGAAGCCAGCTTGGAAGCAGGAGAGTGGTAAAATATATGCAAGTTTTTAGCTTTTGTCGAGAGTGCTGTTCTTCTCTGGTTTCAGAGGTGTGAGTAGGCTGTGTGGCTGGCTACTTCTCCCTGAGAAAACCAGCCACATGCTAGTACCAGCCCACTGCAGCTGCTCCCATGAGTGGTGTCTGAGGGCTTCTGCTGATTCAGGTCCGGTAACACCTCTCAGCTTCCTAACCGTCTCTTCCTCCCCCTGCTGCTCAGTTCATTTTCTAACCTTGCCTTTGATGTTCAGGGCTCCTAGCTTGTAATAAATATAATTGTTTCACTTGTTTTTTAGGGTCTTTTTGTAAGAGGGCTAACTGGAAGCACCTGTCTATTCTGCCATCTTGGCCCCACCCCCTCAATATCTGTGATGTTTGCCATAATTTGAATGATTTCTGTGAGTAAAGCCCTCTCCTACTGCATATTAAAAAAAATCTACTTCTAAAATTGATATTTAACATCACCAGTATAAAATATATTCTAAGGGGTTGATAAATAGACTGATTTTATGGAATATCGTCACATGAGAATTGACATTAAAGAGATGAAAACATACTCACTAGGACAAATAGTACTTATTTTTATTGTCTCATTAGAAAATATGAGTAAATATGTTTGCTGTCAAGAATACTGTGGATATTCTTTAAGCATTTCGGGAAGGAACTTGTTTGATGATGCTTTGAAATAACATCTTCAATTTCAACATTTTAAAGATATAATAAAATATACCAAGAAAAATGATATGCCTGAGGTGCACATCAAGGATAAACCCACACATATTATTTATGCACACCTAAAACTTTTTTTTTTTTTTAAACTAAATATCATGTCAACTAAAAAAAATGAGCAAGATACTTAAGGATATTTATAGATACTGTGCAGATGGCTTTTGCATTCAATTTAAGGTCATTTTACTCAGCATGCTGACTTTTTATCTTGTGCTGCTGAGTGCCTTTTAAAACATGATGAGCTTTGTTTCTTCTAAGTAACTGTGTCCATCTTTTCAATAACACAACTCTTCCTTTATCACCTCTCCAGCCTGACTTAATTTTCTCTTTTTATGTAGATACTATATGTACATGTTTTTGTTTGTATTCCTATTTCCTAAGCCTTTTCTTCTTCTGTCAGTCAAAAAGTTTAGACTCTCACACATCTTAAAAATAAATCTGCTTGTCTCTGTACTGTCTTTCTCTCATGTGTTGTCTCTGGTGTTATCAGCCTTTCTCTTTATGAATCCCTTTTCACACATATTCAGTATATTTCCAGTTATTTTCTGGGTGCCTTCCAAAAGTTACTTGTTTTCTACAATCATTCAGTTACTACCATAAGTGAGAAACAAATATCTATATATATATATAGATAGATATATACAGATATATGTGTATATCTATATATATAAACCAAACCCAGTGCTGTCGAGTTGATTCTGACTCATAGTGACCCTATAGGACAGAGTAGAACTTCCCCATAGAGTTTCCAAGGAGCACCTGGAGGATATGAACTTCCGACCCTTTGGTTAGCAGCCGTAGCACTTAACCACTATGTCACCAGGGTTTCTATACGTATATACACATACAAACATCTGTGTGTGTGTGTGTATATATATATACATATATGCATATACATATATTTATTTCTTACTAATCATCTAAAAACCTGTAGTAGCCTTTCATTGAAGGCTGCCTCTTAATTAGATTAGAAGCATCTCTATATCCCACTTTGCTGCCTTTCAACAATATGAGTGAAGTAACGTTTTATTTCTCTTTTACTGATTTGCTTTGTGTTTTTCTTAAGAAATCCCTCCTGTATCTCTTCTTATGCTGACCAAATAATTGTTATTCTTTCATTCACACAATTATCATATCTGATTGCAATAAGCCGTACAAAATTATGGTTGAGAAAGAGGGTAATAAAGCCGGAGTGCTTGAATTACGACCTAGTTCTGCCACTTCCTAGCTGTTTCCTCAGGCAAAGTATTTCCCTTCATATGTTTCAGTTTTCTATAAAAGAGGTATTTTTACATAAAACAACACAATGATATATTTAAGGTTGTTAAGAAGATTAAAAATTCAGTTTTTCTAGTTAAAGTATCTAGTATATTATCTAGCATGGGATAATTGCTCAATACACGTAGTTTCATTTTTAAGGCCATATCTATAATTTATATTGAATGTTTTATACTACACACGCTATTGCTTCCTATAATAGACAATGTTCTTATATTATTACACAATGCAATACAAATTATAGGAGAATTTTTCAGCCCTTCTTTCCCCATTTGTATTGTGAAGAGCACTGGTGGAAACACATTCAAGATTAAACTACCCAAGAAGAAATTTGTCTTCAGTCTATATTACAAAATATGAATCACTGAAGGAAATGGAACTTCAATTTATCTGGCACCTGCAAAGTTCTTAAAACTATAAAGGATATCTAATGTAACCTTCTAAATAATATATGCAGTGTATATTATAAGCTTTTTATTTACCAGAAAAAGACAAACCCAAACCCATTGCCGTAGAGTCAATTCCAACTCAGAGTGACCCTCAAGGACAGATTAAAAGTGCCCCACAGAGTTTCCAAGACTATAATCTTCTCATGGGTTTGTATTGTCTACCTTTGGTTAGCAGCCAACCCAGAACCTAGTGCTGTCGAGTCGATTCCAACTCATAGCAACCCTATAGGACAGAGTAGAACTGCCCCATAGAGTTTCCAAGGAGCGCCTGGCGGATTTGAACTGCCGACCCTTTGGTTAGCAGCTGTAGCACTTAACCACTACACCACCAGGGTTTCCTGCTTAGCAGCCAAGGGCTCCTTATTTCCCAGAAAAATATGAATTATATAGGATTTGAGGTTTTGTAGCCTTGATTCTCAAGTCCATTTTCCAATCATGACATTATACACAGGCATATGAATCCTAAGATTCTAAATCCCTGGAAACTGGTTATGTTGTTGTTGTTGTTGTTAGGTGTCATCGAGTTGGCTCCGACTCGTAGTGACCCTATGTACAAAAGAACAAACCACTGCCTGATCCTGCGCTATCCTCACAATCGTTATTATGCTTAAACCCGTTGGTCAACCACTGTGTCAATTCATCTCATTGAGGATATTCCTCTTTTTCACTGACCCTCTACTTTACCAAGCATGGTGTTCTTCTCCAGGGACTGATCCCTCCTGACAAGATGTAGTCTCACCATCCTTGCTTGTAAGGAACATTCTGGTTGTACATCAGCAAAGACAGATTTGTTGGTTCTTTTTGCAGTTCATGGTATATTCAATGTTATCTCCAGCACCACAATTCAAAGCCATCAATTCTTCAGTCTTCCTTATTCATCGTCAAGCTTTCACATGCGTATGAGGCAATTGAAAACATCATGACTTGAGTAAGATGCACATTAGTCTTCAAGGTGACATCTTTGCTTTTCAACACTTTAAAGAGGTCTTTTGCAGCAGATTTGCCCAACGCAATGCATCTTTTGGTTTCTTGACTACTGCTTCTGTGGGTGTGGATTGTGGATCCAAGTAAAATGAAATGTTGACAACTACAATCTTTTCCCCATTTGTCAGGATGTTGCTTATTTGTCCAGTTGTGAGGATTTTTGTTTTCTTTATGGTGAGGTGTAATTCATACTAAAGGCTGTGGTCTTTGGTCTTCTTCAGTAAATGCTTCAAGTCTTCTTAACATTCAGCAAGCAAGGTTGTGTCGTCTACATAACACAGACTGTTAATGAGTCTTCCTCCAATTCTGATGCCCCATTCTTCTTCATATAGTCCAGCTTCTTGGATTATTTGCTCAGCATAAAGGTTGAATTGTTATGGTGAATGGATACAACCCTAACACACAGCTTTCCCAAATTTAAACCATGCAGTATCCCCTTGTTCTGTTTGAATGACTGCCTCTTGATCTATGTACACATTCCTTATAAGCACAATTAAGTGTTCTGGAATTCCCACTCTTCTCAAAGTTATCCATAATCTGTTATGGTCCACACAGTTGAATGCCTTTGCACAGTCAATAAAACACAGGTATTTCTGGTATTCTCTGCTTTCAGCCAGTATCTATCTGAGATCAGCAATGATATCCCTGGTTTTGTGTCCTCTTCTGAATCTGGCTAGAATTCCTGGCAGTTACCTGTCAATATATTGCTGCAGCCACTTTTGAATGCTCTTCAGCAAAATTTTACTTACATGTGATATTAATGATATTGCTCTATAATTTCTGCGTTCGGTGGGATCACCTTTTTTGGGAATAGGCACAAATATAGATCTCTTCCAGTTGGTTGGCTGTCTTCCAAATTTCTTGGCATAGACAAGTGAGTACTTCCAGTGCTGCATTCGTTTGTTGTAACATCTCAGTTGGTATTCTGTCAATTCCCAGAGCCATGTTTTTCACCAATGCCCTCAGTGCAGCTTGGACTTCTTCCTTCAGTTCCATTGGTTCCTGCTCTTATGTTACCTCCTGAAATGGTTGAACATCAAGGGATTTTTTTTTTTTTTTTTGGTGTTTTGACTCTGTGTATTCCTTCCATCTTCTTTTGATGTTTCCAGACTTGTTCAATGTTTTCTCCATAGAATCCTTCACTATTGCAACTCGAGGCTTGAATTTTTTCCTTAGTTCTTTCAGCTTGAGAAATGCACAGCATGTTCTTCACTTTTGGTTTTCCATCTCCAGGTCTTTGCACATGTCATTATAATATTTTACTTTGTCTTCTCGAGCCACCATTTGAAATCTTCTGTTCAGCTCTTTACTTCATCACCTCTTCCTTTTGCTTTAGCTACTGGATGTTCAAGAGCAAGTTTGAGAGTTTCTTCTGATATCCATTTTTGTCTTTTTTTTCTTTCTCATCTTTTTAGTGACCTCTTGGTTTTTCACTTATGATGTCCTTAATGTCATTCCACGACTCATCTGACCTTTGGTTATTAGTGCTCAATGCATCAAATCTATTCTTGAGAAGGTCTATAAATTCTGGTGGGATACACTGAAGGCCGTACTTTGGCTCTCCTTGACTTGTTCTAATTTTCTTCAGTTTCAACTTTAACTTGCATATGAGCAATTGATGGTCTGTTCCACAGCTGGCCCAATTTGATTCCTGTGTATTTCATCTGGTGAGGACCACATGTATATATACATATAGTCGCCATTTATATTGGTGAAAAAAAGTTTTTGCAATGAAGAAGTCATTGGTCTTGCAAAATTGTACCATTAGACTTCTGGCATTGTTTCTATCACCAAGGCCATATTTTCCAACTACTGATCCTTCTTTGTTTCTAACTTTCTCATTCCAACCTCCAGTAATTATCAATGCATCCTGAATACATGTTTGATCAGCTTGAGACTGCAGAAATTGATAAAAATCTTCAATTTCTTCATCTTTGGCCTTAGTGGTTTGTGTGTAAACTTGAACAATAGTGCATAAACTGGTCTTCCTTGTAGGAGTATGGATATTTTCCTATCACCAACAGCATTGTACTTCAGGATAGATCTTGAAATGTTCTTTTTGAGGATAAATGCAATGCCACCCCTCTCCAAATTGTTGTTCCTGGCATAGTAGAAGATATGATTGTCAGATTCAAACTCACCAATACCAGTCCATTCAGTCCATTTCAGCCCCTTGTTGCCTAGAATATCAATGTTTATGCATTCCACTTTATTTTTGACTTCTAATTTTCCTGGATTCATACTTCATACATACCAGGTTCTAATTCTTAATGGATGTTTGCAGCTGTTTCTTCTCATTTTGAGTCATGCCACATCAGCAAATGAAGGTCCCAAAAGCTTTACTCCATATCATTAAGGTCGACTCTATGTTGAGGAGGCAGCTCTTCCTCAGTAGCATTTTGAGTCACTTCCAACCTGAGGGGCTCATGTCCCAGCAGTATATCCAACAATATTCTGCTGCTATTCATAAGGTTTTCACCAGCTAAATAGTCTCAGAAGTAGACTGTTTCAGAAGTAGACTACTGGGCCCTTCTTCTTACTCTGCCTTGGTCTGGAAGCTCAACTGAAACCTATCTGTCATGGATGACCCTGTTGGCTTTTGAATAAGAGTGGCATAGCTTCCAGCATCACAAGCAACTTGCAAGCCCTCACAGTAAGACAAACTGACAGACATGTGAGTGTGGTCATGCTAGAAATATATACACATATGTATATGTACACACATGCACATATATATACATAATTTGTGTACGTATATATACATATATATGTATATACATAGGAAACCCTGGTGGCGTAGTGGTTAAGTGCTACGGCTGCTAACCAAAGGGTCGGCAGTTCAAATCTGCCAGATGCGCCTTGGAAACTCTGTGTAGCAGTTCTACTCTGTCCTATAGGGCCGCTATGAGTCAGAATTGACTCGATGGCACTGGGTTTGGTTTTTTTGTTATGTACATACATACTGAAATTGATAAACCTTAATCATTACAGGCTTCTGAACTTTCTTTGAGAAAAAAATTAATAACACTTCTTCTGTCCTGGTCTATTTTAGAGCTGCTTCACTATCCTTTACTGAACAACAACAACCATGCCAACATTTCTAAGCAGCCTGGTCTACGGAACTTCGAATTATCCAAACTGTGTGGATAACCATTTAATTTCTTTTATTATCACTGTTACAAATTTTTTAAATATTATTACATTATCATATACATAATATTGATGCATATTAATAATCCTATTGAAGTCTTAAAGTTAGTTGTTTCTGTTATAATTCTGTTGATCTAGAATTCCACATTTGTTTCTTCTGTTTTTTATTCTTTATGGCTTCACTTTTAATAAATTACCTTCATGAGAAAATTTTGAATTACCTCTGCCTTCTCATTTTCTCCCATCTTTCACAGAAATTACTCACCAGCATACCTGGGGTATCTATGAAATCCCTCCATTTACCATTTTTACTGGCCCGTATCTATGATACAGGCTCCCCACAACTATTTTCTTCCAGTAGGACTCTTGTCTTCCAGTGTAAATGTTCTCACATTTCTCTTCTATATCTCCTCCCTATACAAGCATACCATGCCTTACACACAGTCAGTCAATTGCTGTGGTAAATAAGTAATTTATTTGGTTCAGAGGGACCTCATATGATTTCAATAGCTCAATCCAGCTTAGCTTTAATTTCTTACCCCTGTCACTTTTCCCAGCCCCTTTTTGGCTAGCATTACTGCACTAATATAACCTCCCTTCTGTGCTATTGACCAATATCAAGAGGTGTAGAAGGACAGTGTGCCCTCTATAAAAAAAAAGGGTGCATGCATAATAATATTATAGAAGAATAAGTATTTGATCTAAAAATTCAATCTAATATTTATGTCATAATGAAGTCCTTATCAAAAACTAGAATCAACTTGAAAAACTGAATTTGGTTTTCTATACAGTGACAAAAGAAACAGGATAAATAAAAGCATGTATAGTCCTACTACTGCCTAGTCATAGCACTACTGATAACATAAAAATAATAACTAATTTTTATTGGGTGTTTACCCCATGCTAAAGGTTTTTCCTAATAATGTGTATGTACTAACTTTCTTAATCTTCATAACATTATGAGGTGGGCTGCTCTTATTAATCCCACTTTACAGATAAAGAAACTGAACACAGGCAGGTTAAGTAGCTTGCCTAAGAAGTCAAACAGTACCCTAGAGCCAAAGTTCAACTCCAGGTATTCTGATACCATGGTACTATCTTTGCACCATCTCTCTCACATCTTATTTCCTTTGAGATGAAGCCACATCCGTTAACACACAGACATGCCAGTGTCCACACAACCACCATTCATCTTGTTAAAACATAAACTTCATCAGTTAATAATACATTACACCTTACAAATTTCTGTGGTTCTTCTTAGCCTTATCTCACTCTCTTCCTGCTTCATCGTTCTCCTTGCTGTTGCACAAATATGTGGAGATTACTATTGCATCAGTATCTCTGCACTTCCTGTTTCCTCTGCTTGGAATGCTTTTCCCAACATTTATATACGTCTTCCCTTAATTGATTTCACTTACATTCAAATGTTAATTCATCGGAATTAATTCACTTTAGTATCTTCTAAGTGTAGAACTTGATTTATTTATACATAATTCACCTATCTTGTCATTCTTTATCTTGTTCGTCAAAATCTATTGTTCTTCCCAGCACTTACTACAATCTAGCTTATTGATTGTTTATTTTCTATCTCTTCCACTAAAAAAAAAAAAAAAAATTTTTTTTTACCACTATACTAAGAGGCAGAATTTGTATCTATGTTGTGTTATTTAATGCAAGCAGTACTTTGCAATGAGCAGAAATGTGATAAGTATGCTTTGAATAAATGAATGTAGACAAAAGGGATGTATTTTCTAGTTTACTTGTTCATTTTCTCTTAGTAAAATGTAAGCACCACTTGAACAAGGACCTTGTTCAATTTGTGCAGTGCCATTGACCTATTCCTAGGAAAATGCCTAGTGTGTATAATAAAAGTTGAATAAATATTTAATGAATAAATAAATATTATTTCCTATTTTTGAAATAAAGAAAGGGAGAGAAGTAATCACTAGAATAAGGCAGAATCAGTCCTTGGGCTCAGATATGACTCCATATTGCTTCCACCTCATAATTCCAGGTATGGGAAATTTTACTCTCCTAGGAACACAGAAGTACAGAGTTCTCCAAGAAAGGAATAATAATGTGTCCATCAGACTAACTCAGGTTCAGGATTTTTAGAGACTAGAATTATTTCTTATTGAGGGCTTTTTGGAAACCCTGGTGGAGTAGCAGTTAAGAGCTATGGCTGCTAACCAAAAGGCCGGCAGTTGGAATCCATCAGGCACCCCCTGGAAACTCTACTCTGTCCTACAGAGTCACTATGAGTCTAAATCAATTCTATGGGAACAGGTTTGGTTTGGGTTTTTGAGAGTTTTTTTGGAGCGCAGCACCAGTTGTAGCCAGAAAAGGCTGCTATACAGATGTTTAGCATAGAGAAAAATTGGGGCAAGAATTGAGACTATGTTGTTTTAAAAGTGTGTTTTTTTCTGGTGTATCTGTCACGGCAAATTTAGAAATCTGACCTTAGCAATGTCTTGTTTATGGTTGCATCAGTTCTGCTTTTACTAGCCTCCTTGACTTTTTAACTGCTAAAAATGTAATCCATTCTATTTATAAAATAATACTTCAAATAGGAAATTCACATGTGTGTTTATCGAGGAGAAATACAACTTCTTGGATAAAAGTAGAGGACAGAAGTGTGTTCTTCCACATGCTTTGTCATCAACAAACGGTGGCACCTAAAGATTAGACCTCTGATAGAACAAATTCCCATATTTTGAAGTTGAGTATGCCGCTTGGGATCCCCACATCTCACCTCCTACCCCAAGAATCTGACTCTCAGAAGTAAGATGCATTTTGAATGTTATAGGAAGCTACTATTCCAGTTGATTGCTACCACATTTTAGGCAAGTCTTTATGCTTATTTTATTCTCTCTGAGCTGCCCAAAAAGTACAGAGCTTTTCTGGACTTCTTGGGATCACTCTTGAGGATTTTGGTAGGGTAGAGTCACAGTAAAACGTAGCTTCTAAATGAGATCAAAAAAAGGAAAAGTGGTTATTTATCAGATACCTGTCCTGTGATAGGCCAAATATGAAATATGGTACTAAGCTAAAAAAAAAAAAAACTTTTTTTTTTTTTTAAAAGCTAGAAAGATATATATATAAATCATAATTTTGATAGCTGAGTTTATAAATTGTGGATACAGAAATCATATTCTGATGTTGCACATAATAAGTTCCAAAGAAGTTATACCAACAGTAAGAACTGAAGAGAATGAGAGGGGGAGTGGTCAAAAAAACCTTCGTAAAAGATTGAATTTCAGTTGGACTTTAAAAGATTTAGAACTTTAAATAGAAGGGATGCAATATATATCTGCCATGTATAAAATTATACTAAGGTCCCTTAAAGATCAATGCAGCCTGACCCTGTATTATCCAGATCTAAAATGAGGAGTACTTTATATTCAAAGACCATCATGTTCTGTACACAATGTAATGAACCAAAGGCAATATACTGTCCTGAAGAATAAGAGTAAGAGCCATTTCTTGCTTCTTATTTTATAATAAGTAAGTCTCATATAGGAAAGATATTCGTGTATTAAATTAAGAAACATGTTAAAGTCTGTTAATTGAGTGCAGTTTTGGGGAGGTTAAAATCATCATTTCATTATTGTCACCTGTAAAAATAAAGACAAAATGGTTGAATTATTCAATAAATTTAAGAATGAAAAGACAAAGTTTTACTTTTAAGTAAAAAAATATAAATATTTATTTATTTTTTGCTAAAACTCTAACTCTGTTTACATTGAACTTTAAAGAAATACTTGAAGCCTAGCCATTCATTACTTTGGACAATTGCCAGGAAAAGTGTATTCTCATAACAATAAGAACCAATTCAGAGGGAAGTGTGAAAATGATAATTAACTTCTATTCACCATCAGGAAAACAAAACAGTGATGGCCAAGATAGAGAAATGTTGATTCATAAATAATTTATTTTAAACAGTAGTCATTTAAATTCAACCTATAGGATCCTTTTTGAAATTAACCTAGGTTACACATTTTAAACCTCTATTTAAAATTGACTTTGCATTGACATGCAACTTATGTATATTATAGTGAATTAAATTAGAAAATAAATATTTTATTGTAAAAATAATTCTATACTTTTCATAAAAATGATAAATTATTTGAATGTACCTGCACCAGTAAAGTGCAAATATTTAAGATTTAACAATTAATTACTGTGGGGCAAAATTTGTATTCTAACTTACTTTCATCGCTTACCGTTTATTGAGACAGTGTTTAGAGTTAAGCTTGCCAATTACTAGACAGAAGAAAAAGTGGAGGCTCACAGTAAGCGTATTCTGGCATCTAACTTTCTGGGACTTCTTTTTTAGACTTCATTAAAAACTACCAGAACGTTTTTATGAACACAATTTCAGAATCTCTCTGTGCATAGAGATCTACATTCATAACTACACCATTTTCCTTATGTTGCAATTAATATTTATCTCAATACCATCAAAATGGCAACTCATGAAAAGGGTGAGTCAGTTCCTGACAAGCCTCAGTGTTGTCACGTAAGTGTCATTTTCATGCAATGTATTTTTATGTCACCTCAAAATAATAAGCTATAATTTTTTCTGATTATTTTTTCTTTTTTTCTACAATATCCATTTTCATTTTATTTTATATCCAATTAATTAATAATGAGGAACAGCTTTCAAAATAGTTTGGGAATATAACTTTGGCTTGTCTATAGGATTGTTTTATTATAATTCATTTCATCTCAGTGAAATGAATTAAGTAAAATTACAATATTAACATGAAAATGTTGACCAGAATAAGAAATGATTGATAAAAGTAAGATTAAAAGGAGACTAAGAAGAAATAAACTTTATTTGAAGTGAATGCTATAATTTATGATACTATTAGAGATTTTTTTCCATTGTTTCCTTAGCTTTTTGTGTAACAAGAGTGCTAAAGAAATAAACTCTAAGTTATTTAAAAAAATAAATATATAGATTTTTCCGAGCTTAAATTACCTTAACTTAGATAGAATTTAGATCTTGAATATGACCCTATTTTGTACTTCAGGACTCAGGAAAGTGGGCAGAACCTGTGAATATGAAGGGAATATCACCTTGACTATTATATTATGTTGTATTGCACAATGAAGGGACTTTTCAGTTACTATCCCTAAAAGGTTGACTTTTAGTTAATCAGAGGGGGATTACCATGTGTGGGCCTGACATAATTAGACCATCCCTTTAAAAGAGGGTTTGGATAGTCCTTGAGCTAAGGGGTTCTCTCCTGCTAGTCTACAGCTTCAAGAAAATGGATTGTTCCAACAATCGCATGAGTTTGGAGAATATCCTGAGCCTCAGATGAGACCAAAGCCTGGTGAACTCCTTGACTGCTGCCTTGTGAAGCTGTAAGTGGAGAAAACAGCTAAAAGTTCCCAGGCTATTGGCGCATGGAAACTATGAGATAATAAATGTATTGTGTTTCAATCTCATCTTTTTGGTAATTTGTTACAGCAATAGAAAACAAATGCACTGACTTTTTCTTTAAATACATAATATTCTTCTGCTGTTAAAAAAACATATTTCTCTGGTTGTTAAGGATTCTTTCATGGGCCTCTCAAATAGTTTTCTGCAACATGGCTGGGTGATATGTTGCAGTTTCCACTTTAGTCCTCCTGAACCTATTCCCTAACACTTTGGACTATCTGAAAAACAAGGCATCTTTTGCCAAATATTTATGTTAGTAATTTATCTGGAAAACACTATTAAATGCCAAATAATAGGTGTATTCTAAGATTCCTGATGCCTGTATCCAGCACAATTCATTTACTTCCCCTGAAATCCCTTCAGTTTTACATCTTTTCCTGAGTATAGACTTTAGAACATGTTGTTTTCTTCAAAGCTCTTATGAGAAACTTCCCTAGATTACAAATTATACTATATATAGAATTCTGGAGCTGGAGGATTTCTCAGCATCACTGCAAACTGCAAATTTCCCCTCCTCTCCTTAAACTGCAATCGTAATTACAGTGTCCTGTCTTGGTTCAGGTATCAGCTGCTGCCTGTGAGGTTTGTCCACTTACCTGGCTTTATTTCAAAACCAGAGTTGGTAGCAGCATCTCCCATCTATATAGTTATATTGCTGTTGTTGGGTGTCCGTGAGTCAATTCTAACTCTAAATCATCCCATGTAACAGAGTAGAACTGTCCCTAGGGTTTTCTTGGCCATACGTAACCTTTGCTGGAAGCCCTAGTGGAGTACTGAGCTGCTAATGAAAACAATGGCAGTCGGAATCCACCAGCCACTCCTAGAAACCCTATAAGGCAGTTCTGCTCTGTCCTGTAGGGTCACTAGGAGAGCAAAATCTACTTAATGGCAATCGGTTCAGTTTTTGTTTTGGTTAATCTTTACTGACCAAATGGCCAGGTCTTTCTCCCTCAGAGCCACTGGGTGGGTTCAAGTCACCAATCTTTCCATTAGTAGTTGAGCACTTAAATGTCACACTACCAGGGCTCCTTCATATATATATATATATATAAACTCATCTGTTGTACATAGGGTTGCTGAAGTCAGAACCAACTCGAAGGCACCTAACAAAAACATACATATTAAGAGAGATCATTTTTAATTAAAATTTTCCATATTGTATGTTTTAACATTTGATTTTGTATTCCATGTTTCAAATTCATCGCTTTTTTGAACATTCGATCATTAATGTACTTCTAAAATTGTTTATAAATCTTGTTGTTGTGTGCTATCAAGTCTATTCCAACTCACAGGAACCCTATAGGACAGAGTAGAACTACCTCATAGGTTTTCCAAGGATCAGCTAGTGGATTTGAACTGCCCATCTTTTGGTTAGCAGCCTGAGCTCTTAACCACTTTACACCAGGTCTCTCCTTTTCAATCTTAATACAATTGCTAAAAAAATAAATAAATAAACTCATTAGCTTTGATTCGATTCTGACTCAGAGCGACCCTATGTGTAAAATACTGTGTTATGCATTTCCAGAGAAATTATACAAACAACTACTGCAGTACTTAGAGAAATGTAATTGCTCTAACCTTTTTAAAGTAAAATAATCACTTTTAAAGTAATTTCTAATATTAGAAGTGTGTTTGTGTTTTGCTTTTGTGCCTGAAGTAATATTTTAGCACTTGAATAAAAGAAGTATTAGTAGTTTAATTTGAAACATCTAAGAAAATAAGAAATATATATTAATTGCCATATTTTTCACAATTAATAGACTAGAATTCCACTCCAAATTTTATCATGTAATATGCTAACTATAGTCTTTTGGTTAAAAATTTAATTTCCTAAGAGACCAAATTGCTACTCTTTTTTTAAGAGACCAAATTGCTACTCTATGGGTACAATATCTAAATACTTCATATTATTATTTCAAGTTTCACATTTTCTGAATTTCAATAATAGTTTACTTTCATCAATTTTATTCTCTAAGAGAGACAAATTAAAGAGTTTATTTTATTAAATAGCACAGAACAAGGGAGTGATAAGCCTCTATCCTAATGGTGCTTTGGTGTATATATTGTTGTCGTTGTTTGTCATCAGGTTAATTCCAACTCATAGTGACCCAATGTGACAGAATAGAACTACAGCATAGGGTTTCCTAGGTTGTGATCTTTATGGGAAAAAATCACCAGGTCTTTTCTTCTTCAGAGCAGCAGTGGGTTCAAGCCGCTGACCTTTCTGTATTCAGCCAAGGGCTTACTCATAGTGTCACCAAGGCTCCATGGTGAAATTTACAAAGGTGAAAGTACAATTTTATGACTTTCATACTTTTGCCCATAGCTGTCAATTTCTTAAGAGATTTAAAAAATCATAAATTATAAGTAAAGAAAGGACCTGAAGGTAAGGTTTATACAGACGTTTCAACAAGAATACAAAACACAATTTTGAGGAAAATTTTGATACATGCTGTAAGACTCAAATCCTTAAAGTCAATTCACTCTACTTCAATCCATCTTCAGGCTACTCTGGGGAGAAAGGATCTATATATTCTAGTTGCACATATCAGTGCTTCTTTGAAAAACTACTTTTAGAGTATTAGAATTTCTGAATTATAGACAATTTCTCCATAATTGCTATAATTTTAACATCTTACCTGCCAATCTTGGATTCACCATCCTCTGAAACCTGTGAGCTAACAGCCTGCCATCCAACCTGCCAATCTTGGGTTCGTCAGCCCATGGGAGCCCTGGTGGTACAGTGGTTAATAGCTATGGCTGCTAAGAAAAATATTGGCAGTTTGAACCCACCAGCTGCTCTTTGGAAACCCTGTGGGACAGTTCTACTCTGTCATGTAGGGTCACTATGCGTTGAAATTGACTTGATGGCAATGGTTTGATTTGTTTTTTTGTCAGCTACATGAGTCAATAGGGGCCTCCAGCCTGACCCTTGGCCCACAAACTTGGGAATTTCCAGCCTCTACGATCAAGTGAGGAAATCCTGGTGGTGTAGTGGTTAAGTGCTACGGCTGCTAACGAAAGGGTCAGCAGTTCAAATCTGCCAGGCGCTCCTTGGAAACTCTATGGGGCAGTTATACTCTGTGGTATAGGGTCGCTATGAGTCAGAATTGACTTGACGGCACTGGGTTTGGTTTGGTTTTTGGACAACCAAGTGAGCCATTTCCTTGATATAAATCTTTCTCTCTCTCGATAAAGAGTTAATGCTTCACAAGGAACCACCAAATCATCTTGTGGCCTGAGCTGCCCATCATGAACTGGCGTTTCTGACCCACAGAGCCATACAGTTGGACTTGCGCAGCAGCACTTCATGTTTAATGGAAGTGATATACACAATATTGGACCTGAGCATGACCTGAATGGACAAGTGTCATGAGTAAGTGACCCAAATGCCCATGGCCTCCACTTCTGTCACATTACCTTTTATCTTCCAGCCTGCACCTATGGCTTCATGGGGAATTCCTTCTAATAAGTTGACTGAGGAAGTGAAAACTCAAGCCTGGTTTACAGAGGATTCTGTGCGATATGCAGGCACCGCTGGAAAGTTGACAGTGGCATCGCCACAACCCATTTATGGGACCCCCCTGAAGGAAAGTTGTGAAAGGAAATCCTTCCAATGGACAGAACTTTGAGCAGTGCATTTTGCTTGGAAGGAGAAATGACCAGATGTGCAATTGTATATTGATTCATGTGTTGTGGCCAATGGTTTGGTTTGATGGTCAGGGACTTGAAAGGAACATGATTGGAAAATTGGAGACAAGTAGGTATGTGGAAGATTCTGAGGATAGACCTTTTTGAACGGGCCAAACAAGCGAAGATATCTGTGTCTCATGTGAATGCTCACCAAAGTATCACCTCGGTAGAGTAGGATTTTAACAACCTTGTAGATACGATGACACTTTCTGTGAAATCCGGTCATCCTCTTTCCACAGCCACTCCCATCATTGGTCATTGCCCAATGTGCTCATGAACAAAGTGGCTATGGTGGCAGGGATGGAGATTATGCATTGGCTCAGTAACACGGATTTCCACTCACCAAAGTGAACTTGGCTATAGCCACTGATTGAGTGCCCTATCTGCTAGCAGCAGAGACCAACACTGAATCCTCGATATGACTCCATTTCTTGAGGTGATCAGCCAGCAACCTGGTGACAGATTTATTACATTGGAAGGCTTCCATCATTGAAAGGGCAGCATTTTGCTTTTATTGAAATAGACACTCTGGATATAGTTTTGCCTTGCCTGCATGCAACGCTTCTGCCAAAACTACCATCTGTGGACTTACAGAATGCCTTATTCACCATCATGGTATCCCACACAGCATCACTCCTGACCAAGGGACTCACTTCACAGGAAATCAAGTGTGGCAATGAGCCATTCTCATGCAATTCACTGGTCTTATCCTATCATCCTGAAGCAACTGGCTTGATAGAACAATGGAATGGCCTTCTATAGACAAAATTATGGTACTAGCTAGGTGGCAATACCTTGCAGGGTTAGAGCAATGCTCTTCAAGAGGTTGTATATTCTCTAAGCCGGCATTCAATATATGGTGCTGTTTCTCAAATAAGAAGGATTCATGGGTGCAGGAATCAAGGGATGGAAATGGGAGTGACACCACTCACTATTACCTCTAGTAACTCATTGAAAAAATGTTTACTTCCTTTCCCCATGATCCTATGTTCTGCAGGTATAGAGGTCTGTCTTAGTTATATAGTGCTGCTAGAGCACAAATACCACAAGTGGATGGCTTTAACAAAGAGAAACTTATTTTCTCCCAATCGAGGAGGCCAGAAGTCCGAATTCAGGGTGCCAGGTCCAGGGAAAGATTTTCTCTTTCTGTTGGCTCTGGGGAAGATTCTTGTCATCAACCTTCTCTATTAGAGGAGCTTCTCAGGTCAGGAACCATAGATCCAAAAGATGTGCTCTCCTCCCTTCCGTGCTTTCTTGGTGGTATGAGGTCCTCAGTCTCTCTGCTCACTTCTCTCTTTTATATCTTGAAAGAGATTGACTTAAGTCACAACCTAATCTTGTAGATTGAGTACTGCCTCATTTACATAACTGCCACCTCATTAACATCATAGAGATACGACATTGGACATAGGAAAATCGTATCAGATGACAAAATGGTGGACAATCACACACTACTGTGAATCCTGGCCTAGACAAGTCGACGCACATTTTTGGGGAATACAATTCAATCCATAAAAAGGTCTTAGTTCCAAAGGGAAGAACGCTCCCACCTGGAGAAACGTCAATGATTCCATTCAAATGAAAGTTAAGAAAGCCACTCCACCACTTTGGCTTCTTATGCCTCTGGACCAATAGGCAAAGAGGAGAGTTGCCATATTAGCTGGTGTGATTGGTCCAGATTACCTAGAGGAAATCAGATTTATATTACATAATGAAGGTAAAGAAGAGTATGCCTGGAACGCAAGAGATCCCTTAGGGTGTACTACCATGCCCTGCCATTAAAGCCAATGGAAAGCTACAGCAACCCAATTCCAACATGACTGTGAATGGCCCAGACCCTTCAGGAATGAAGTTTTGGGTCACCCCACCAGGCAAAGAACCACAACCAGCTTTAGGTGCTTGCTGAGTGTAAAGGAAATACTGAATGATTGATAGGAAAAGGTGGTCTAAATACCAGCTACAACCACACAATCAGTTGCAGAAATGAGGAGTGTGATTGTTATAAGTATCTCTTGTATGTGTGCATCATGTTTTTTGTTTTCTTATGAAACATAACATGTAAACAGGGCTAGTTAATTTTTGGATGTACAAATGTTAGTTGTATCATGTTAGGCACAAGTTTGACTTTATAATTGTCCTTATTTAGCAATTATGTGTGGTTTAAGGAGATGTGTACAGGTGACAAGTTGACAAGAGGTGGGCTGCAATGGTTAAGGTTGTGTGTCAACTTGGCTGGGCCATGATTCTCAGTGGTTTGACAATTATGATGTAGGTTGGAAGTTAAGTAATTATGTAATCACCTCCATGATGAGATCTGATATAATGTAATCTTGTCCATGACGAAATGCGCTATAAGCAGTTAATCAGTTGGAAAGCAATTTCCTTGGGGGTATGGCCTGCTTTTATGGCCTGCATCCAAGATTTATGGACTTTCTGGCAAAGATCTCTACCTTTTGCTCTACTCTGAATCCTGCACTTGGTTCATCATCATCTGAACTTCTATCCTTGGGACTTGAGCCAGTACCATCTTACCTATCAATATTGGATTCATCAGCCTCTGCAGACTGTGAGCCAGTACCCTCCTGCCTGATGTGCCAATCTTGGGTTTGTCAGCACCTGTAGCTACATGAGTCAGGAGAAGCCTCCATCCTGACACCTGACCCATGGACTTGGGACTTTTCAGTCTCTACAACTGTGTAAAACTTTTCCTTGATATTAATATACATATATACATAGAGAAAGAGAGATACACACATATATGCTTTACTGGTTTTGCTTCTCTAGAAAGCCCAGCCTAAAAAAACATGTGATATATAAGTACTTCCCATTTTTCACTCCTGACTTTGGAAAATTGTTCCTCTTCTCATTTTCAAAGAATCTTTCCAGACTCTTGTTGATTCTTTCAAAGAATTAATTCACTCATTCATGGGTTTGTTCATTCTTTTTGTTAACATTTTGTTTTTTCTTTATACTTTTAAGAATGACACATATATTTATTATTCCATTCCTTTTTTCTTTTTCTAAATTCTTGAAGGAGATGCAAAATTTATAAATCTTAATTATTCATTCCAGAAATAGAATCATAATTAACAAAGTGCTACAGGTAGTTCTAATACGTAGTTAGTATCGAGAGACACTGGCATAAATACAATGGATTGTTGAATAATGGTAAAGTGTTATCCCTTAGTTCTCATTAATCTATTTCTCTCCATATTTTTAATGAGCCCCAAGTTTACATATTCCTTCAAATTCTAAAATATTTAGAAAATTAGCTATTTTGATTTTTCTTTTGAAAATAGTTATTTGTTTATTAATCTCTTTATGTTATGCCAACAGCAACCACTTTGGATATTACTAAAGCATATATTTGTCTTTATCCACATTCAAAATTCAAGTATTTTTAAAATTTTAAACATTGTTTATCAGACAGAAACTAGCATTCTATATAAGCAAGTCAATAATAATTTGCAATACCTTTGTGCTGTGACCATTACCTTTTCAGATATAAGAAATATACTCTATGCCTGTCTGTCTGTCGGCATTGCACATACAAACAAGTTGTTCATCAAACTTTCAAGCAGCCACAAGATTGCTAGGAATGAGGCATGTATACCCACTGTCATCAAACATTCTACGACTGCTAAGTTCATCTGTGATTGAGTCCTGAACAAAAGACATTTACTCAGTGTTGGCAAATTGAGATCTCAAAAAACAAAACCAAACCCATTGCCATCTAGTAGATTCCACTCATATGAACCCTATATTCCATTATTATTATTTATAGAAAACAAACAGCAGACGATAACAGTAGATTCACAAATTATCCATGTCCATTTTTATGTCACTGGGCCAGTGTGCTGTGGTTCAACTCAGATGCTGTCTGCATGTCACTGCTGCCTCTAGCTGCCACCATAATACCTGGGCTCACCAAACTACTTGGGCTGCACTGCCAAAGGCCCAAGTGGCTCTTGTCAATCTGTCCAGGAGGTGAAGCATGCAATCCCTTCATGGGGCACACTCAGCCTCTGCACTACATGGACAAGTGTTACAACTGTTTTAGCTCTTTCGGACTTTCCTACAGATACCCACCAGCTCTACCAACAAGCCTCCTACCCAAAGAGGCTGAACCCTCTGTCCTTGGGCTGGGAAACCCACCATAGCCACCTCTCTGTATCTTCAGTGTGACATTTCTTTCTTCTGGGCCTAAAAGGCTCTCTGCACAAGGACCCTGGGTCCAAAGGATGTGCTCTTCTCCTTATGCTTCTTGATAGTGAGATCTCCTGGAACATCTATGGGATGTTGTAAGCCTAGGCGGATGGCAAAACTAACTAATCCCCTAACTGGACCTCAAGGGGCTCAATCATACTGGGTGGATTCTCAAGACACTATTTGCATATGAAATTGAACAATTTCTTGCAAGATTGTGGCCTAGCCAATTATTTTGCAGGAGTTACAAGACCATGGCTTGCATCATGTATAGTTTGGTGAGAAACCTAGAGATGATCACATTATCAGGATAATCTCTCTCTAAACAAACTCACAATAAACTTCTGAATAAATAAAACTTACCATTTTAATTTTCCAGCATGAAAAATGTATTTTAAATAGTTGTACTAATCAGAAATGCAATTAATGAGACACTCTTCCTGTTATCAGTGTACTTAGGAAGCAGGCTGAATTATGAAAGATTGCTTAAATAATATGAAATCTAACAGAGTAAAAAGGCTGAAGGCTTTTAGTAGTTATTCACTCAGATCAATGTGATCAGTAAATTAGTCTCTATGACTGTCTATACTGTATTTCTTTTCTCTGGACAGTACTTTGTAAAAATTGCCTCTTTCTCTTTTTGTAGAGCAGACCTATTTTACCTGCTTCTCTTTAGATGCATTTGGGTTTGTGAAAGTATAAAGAAAAAATAAAACAAAAACTAAAGTATCTTAGACTGTTATATTTAATTTTCTTAAAAGAATTAAGATGATGAATTTTTGCAAGTGGTACAGATTCAGAAATTTAGTCCAGGTGTATTTCAAGCCTGTCTTACAAAGATTCCATCCTTATTGTTGTTGTTAGTTGCCATTGTGTCAGCTCCCTGCAGGCTGAATCAGCTGGCACATTAGGGCTGAGGCAAGAAGTAGCATTCAGAACGTGTTTTACCACGTTGGGAAAAACCAGGAGGTGGAGAGGCTGTATAAGCCTCTGGAGCCAAGGGGAAGCAGTGCTGGATCTGTGAAAGTTAAGTGCAAGCATCTAACCTACCTTATGGGATCAAAATAACCCATCTCCTTCTGGGACTTTCATAGTGAAGAAGTGCCTCTTTTCTCCTTGGCTATCCCCTCACCTATCCCCTCCCCACTCCACTCAGATACCAGTCCAGCACTATTCAACAATTGTCACATCCCCAAGCTGGAAATAGGACCTATCACTCCGAAACCAGTCTCATGGCTTTAGGGAAAAAACAAACAAACAAAAACTGCCAACTCCTCTAAGCTGGGTACTCAGGAATAACCCTGCCCAAACCAGCCTCACAGCTTTAAAAAATCTCCACACTCCCTAGGCCAGGAACTCAGGGAAGAGACTGAATCTTTGCCTAGACAGAGGCATAAGAAGTCCATGGACTTCAAGTGTCTTTCACCCCTGTGTAGACCTGCTTGGGACCATTCAACAGCACAGGCCTTCATTAGCGTAGTACAACAGGGTATATATCTGAAGCTTATTTTCAACTGCAAGAGCTAAGGAGAAGTGGAGGATTCATGACATTTTATACTGCCCTGCCCATTAAGCAGGATCCTCACCCACCCAATCAGGGGCCTGAGGACTGGCGGCTTCATGCATTCCACCTAGCCCCATGACAGGGATCTGAGAATAAGTGATGCCTCCAAGTCCTTACAGCCAACAGCATTGGGTGCCCAAAGTCTTGCTGCAAAATCCACCTATTTCTGTGCTCTTGGGGATAGGGACACACCTTCCATGCAGGCACTCAAGGGGAGCCATCAGTCACCTACCTTGCTTGGCATATAACCCCCTACTGCAGCCAGACACCTGTGCCTACTCCAATCAACCCTACATAACCCTGCCCTTCTAGGACTCTAGGTGACAGTCGGCATCACTCACTTGGATACTGATGACCTGGACACCTGAGCTGACTCCACACACCTAGTAGCAGCTTTAACCACCTGGAGACAGGACATGAGAGCTTCAAAGATACCAATAACCAAGTAGCTCACATGCCCAGTCTATCAAAACAAAACAAGAAGCTAGGACACAGTAAGCAAACATAAAATAAATAAATATAATAACTTATTGATGGCTCAGAGACAACAGTCATTATAAAATAACATCATGATGGCTCCAGCAAGTGAAGAAAACAAGGAACTAGGAAACCTACTGGAGGAAGATAAATCTTGGAATTACCAGAGGTAGAATTCAAAAAATTACTACACAGAGTTCTTCA
This sequence comes from Elephas maximus indicus, assembly GCF_024166365.1. NCBI lineage: Eukaryota > Metazoa > Chordata > Mammalia > Proboscidea > Elephantidae > Elephas > Elephas maximus. Next base: position 13,214,715 of record NC_064823.1, read on the forward strand.
AGAGATCAGGAAGGACATCAGGCAAAATTCAGACCAAGCCAAGGAACACACAGACAATGCAATAGAGGATTTTTTTTTTTTATACAAGAGCAGAATGACAAGTTTAACAGGCTGCTAGAATTCATAAGGAGACAGCAAACCCAAGTCCAAAAGATTAACAATAAAATTTAAGAATTAGGCAACTCAATAGAAATTCAAGGGAGCAGAATTGAGACAATGGAAGTCAGAATTAGTGAAATTGAAGATAAAACACTTGATACCAATTTATTTGAGGAAAAATCTGATAAAAGAATTTTTAAAAATGAAGAAATCCTAAAAATTATTTGGGATGCTTTCGAGAGGAATAAGGAACAAAGGATTGGGGTACCAGAATAGGGCAGATAACAGGAAATACAGAGAGAATTGTTGAAGATTTGCTGGCAGAAAACTTCCCTGATATCTTGAAAGATAAGATGATACCTATTCAAGAAGCTTAATGAATTCCACCCAGGGTAGATTTCAAAAGAAAGTCACCAAGATATATTATAATCATATTTTCCAAAACCAAACATAAAAAGAGAATTTTAAGATTGACTAGGGATAAACAGTCACCTACAAAGGAGAGTCAGTAAGACTAAACTCTGACTACTCAGCAGAAACCATGCAGGCAAGAAGACAATGGGATGACATAAATAAAGTTTTGAAGGAAAAAAAAATTGTAAGCAGATAATTATATATTCAGCAAAACTATCTCTCAAATATGAAGGTGAAATTAGGGCATTGCCAGATAAACAGAAGCTAAGGGAATTTGTGAAAACCAAACCAAAATTATGAGAAAATTAAAGGCAGACCTTGGCTAGAGAACCAACAATATCAGACAACAAACCAAGAGAGAATAGAACAACCAGATATCAAGCATAATAGGGAAGCCACAAAAATAAGTCAAAGCTAAAACACTTATAGTAGGGAAACTGAGGCAACAATATGTAAACAACGACAACATTAAAATGAAAAAGAGGAACAAATAATGTAGTCATAGAACTTCCATATGGAAGGAAGTTAAGGTGATATCAAGAAATAAAAGACTGGATTAAACTTAGAAAAACAGAGGTAAATTTTAAGTTAACCATAAAGGACACCAACAAATTTACACATCAAAATAAAAAATAAGATAAACGTAAAGACTCAGCAAATACAAAATATAAACAATAAAAAGATGAAAAGAAAATACATAAAGAAAAACAACTCAGCACAGAAAATTGGGTGGAACAAAGAAACTGTCAACACCACACACACACACACACACACACACACAAAAAAAAAAATCAAACTGACAACACTAAACTCATAAAAAAAAAAAAGCTAGCAATAATTACACCAAATACAAATGAAATAAATGCATCAATAAAGAGACTGAGTGGCAAGATCGATTAAAAAGCACAAGCTGTCTGTAAGCCGCATTCAAGAGACGTATCTTAGACTCAAAGACTCAAACAAACTAAAACTCAAAGGATGGGAAAAAATGTATCAAAAAAATAACAATCAAAAAAAGGACAAGTGTTAATATTAATCTCTGACAAAATAGACTTTAAAGCAAAATCCACCACAAAGGATAAGGAAGGACACTTATAAAGATTAAACAATCAATACACCGGGAGGACATAACCAAAATAAATACATACGCACCCAACTACAGGATTCCAAAGTACATAAACAAACTCTAACAGTACTGAAAAGAGAAATAGAGAGCTCCACAATAGTAGTAGATTTCAACACACCACTTTCAGTGAAGGACAGAACATCTAGAAAGAAGCTCAGTAAAGACATGGAAGATCTAAATGCCGCAATCAACCAACTTGATTTCATAGGCAAATACAGAACACTTCACCCAACAACAGCCAAGTATACTTTGTTTTCCAAAGCATGTGGAACATTCTCCAGGACAGGCCACATATCAGGCAACAGACTAAGCCTTGTTGTTGTTAGGTGCCATTGAGTCAGTTCCTACTCATAGGGACCTATGTACTATAGAATGAAACATTCCCCGATCCTGCACTATGCTCACAATCGACAATCGTTGTTATGCTTAAGCCCATTTTTGGAGCCACTGTGTCAATCCATCTCATTGAGGGTCTTCCTCTTTTTCACTGACCCTGTAGTTTACCAAGCAAGATGTCCTTCTCCAGGGACCAATCTCTCCTGGCAATATGACAAAAGTATGTAAGAGGCAGTCTCGCCATCCTTGCCTCCAAGGAGCACTCTTGTACTTCTTCCAAGACAGATTTGTTCATTCTTTTGGCAGTCCACGGTGTTATCAATATTCTTCACCAACACCACAGTCCATAGGGGTCAATTCTGCTTCAATCTTCTTTATTCATTGTCCAGCTTTTGCATGCATGTGATGCTATTGAAAATACCATGGCTCGGGTCAGGCACACCTTAGTCTTCAAGGTGACATCTTCGCTTTTCAACACTTTAAAACAGTCTTTTTCAGCAACCTTAAAGAATCCAAAATATCAAAATATTACAAAGCATTTTTTCTGACCATAAACCCATGATAGTAGAAATCAGTAACAGGAAAAGCAAGGGAAAAAAAAATCAAAACATTGAAACTGAACAACACCTTGCTCAAAAACTACTGGCTTATAGCAGAAATCAAGGACATAAAAAAGAAATTCATAGAATCAAAAGGGAATGAAACACATCCTACGAGAACCTTTGGGACACAGCAAAAGCAGTGCTCAGTAGTCAATTTATAGCAATAAATGCACACATCCAAAAAGAAGAAAAGCCACAATCAAAACATTAACCCTACAACATGAACAAACAGAAAGAGAGCAGCAAAGGAGCCCTTGGGAACCAGAAGAAAAGAAATAATAAAAATTAGAGCAGAAATTAACGAAATAGAGAATAGAAAAACAATTGATAAAGTCAATGAGACCAAAAGCTGATTCTTTAAAAAGATCAACAAAATCCATAAACCACTGGCCAAACTGACAAAAGAAAAACACAAGAGAAAGGAAATAGTCCAAATGAGAAATGAGATGGGTGTTATCACAACAGGCCCAACTGAAATTAAATGAACCGTAAAAGAATACTAAGAAGAATTGTAGTCTGCCAAATTTGAAAATCTAGAGGAAAAGGGCAAATTTCTAGAAACACACTACCACCTAAACTAACACAAACCAAGGTAGAAAAACTAAATAAACCTATAACAAAAGGGGAGATTGAAGAGGTAATTTAATAAAAATAAAAATAAAAAATAAAAAAACCCTGGCTCTGACAGCTTCACTGGAGAATTCTACCAAACTTTCAAAGAGTTAACACCACTACTACTATAGGTATTTCAGAGCATAGAAAAGGATGGAACACTCCTGAACTCATTCTATGAAGCCAGCATAACCCTGGTCAAAACCAGGTAAAGAGAAAACAAAAAATATATAATTACAGAGCAATATCACTCATGAACATAGACACAAAGGCCATCAACAAAATTCTAGCCAATAGAATTCAACAACATAACAAAAAAAATAATTCATCGTCACCAAGTGGGATTCATACCAGGAAGGCAGGGATGATTTAATATCAGAAAAACAATCAACGTAATCCATCACATAAATAAAACAAAAGTTAAGAACCACATGATCTTATCAATTGATGCAGAAAAGGCATTTGACAAAGTCCAACACCTATTCATGATAAAAACTCTAAGCCAACATAGGAATAGAGAGAAAACCCCTTAACATAATAAAGGACATTTACACAAAGCCAACAGCCAACATCATCCTAAATGGAGAGAATCTGAAAGCATTCCCCTTGAAAACTGGAACCAGAAAGGATGCCCTTTATCACCACTCTTATTCAACACTGTGCTGGAGGCTGCAGTCAGAGCAATAAGGCAATAAAAGGAAATAAAGGATATCCAAATTGGTAAGAAAAAATAAAGTATCTCTATTGGTAAATGATACAATCTTATATACAGAAAACCACAAAAAATCCACAAGAAAACTACTGGAATTGATAGAAGATTCCAGCAAAGTATCAGGGACAAGATAAACTATAAAAATCGGTTGGATTCCTCTACACCAACACAAAGAACTTCAAAAAAGAAATCACCAATTCAATACAATTTATTGAAGATAAAATACTTAGGAATAAATCTAACCAGAGAAGTAAAAGGCTTATACAAAGAAAACTACATGATGCTACTGCAAGAAACCAAAAGAGACTACATAAGTAGAAAAACATACCATGCTCATGGACAGGAAGGTTCAACATTGTGAAAATGTCAATTTTACCAAAAGTGATCTATATATGCAATGCAATCCCAATCCACTTTCCAAAGGCATTATTTATGAGGTGGAGAAACAAATCACCAACTTCATATGGAAAGGAAGAGAACCTGGGTAAGCATTACTGATGAAGAAGAACAAAATGGGAGGCCTCACACTACCTGATTTTAGAACCTATTATACTGCCACAGCAGTCAAAACATCCTGGTACTGGTACAACAAAATATACATAGACCAATGGAACAGAATCGAGAATCCAGACATAAATTCATCCACCTATGAGCAGCTGATATTTGACAAAGGTCCAAAGTCTGTTAAACGGGGAAAAACAGTCTCTTTAACAAATGGTGCTATCACAACTGGATATCCATCTGCGAAAAAATGAAACAAGACTCATACCTCATACCATGTACAAAAACTAACTCAAAATGGATCAAAGACCTACATATAAAATCTAAAATGATAAAGATCATGGGAGAAAAAATAAGGACAACACTAGGAGCCCTAATACACAGCATAAAAAGAATACAAACTATAACTAACAATGCACAAACACCAGAAGAGAAACTAGATAACTGGGAGCTCTAAATATCAAACACTTATGTTCATCAAAGGACTTCACCAAAAGAGTAAAAAGAGAACCTACAGACTGTAAAAAAAAAATTTGGCTATGACATACCCCGTAAGGGTCTAATCTCTAAAATCTACAAGATACTGAAACAGCTCAGCAACAAAAAGACAAATAACTCGATTAAAAAATGGGCAAAGGATATGAACAGGCACTTCACCAAAGAAGACATTCAGGTGGCTAACAGATACATGAGGAAATACTGATGATCATTAGCCATTAGAGAAATGCAAATCAAAACTATAATGAGATACTATTTCACCCCAACAAGGCTGGCACTAATCCAAAAAACACAAAATAATTAAAGTTGGAAAGATTGTGGAGAGACTGGAACATTTATACACTGCTGGTAGAATGTAAAATGGAACAACCACTTTGGAAATTGATTTGCACTTCTTTACAAAGCTATTAATAGAAATACCATAAGATACAGCAACCCCACTCCTAAAAATACTTTCTAGAGAAATAAGAACTGTCACATGAATAGATAGATGCAGACCCATGTTCATTGCAGCACTGTTCACAATAGTAAAAAGATGGAAACAACCTAGGTTCCCATCAACAGACAAATCGATAAACAAATTATAGTATATACACACAATGGAATACCACACAACCATAAAGAACAAAGATGAATCCATTAAACTGCTCACAAAACAGATGAATCTGAAGGGATGTTATGCTGAGTGAAGTTAGTCAGCTGCAAAAGGACAAATATCATATGAGACTACTATTATAAGAATTCAAGAAAAGGTTTAAACACAGGTGAAAACATTCTTTGACAGTTAGGATGGGGGTGGGGGGAGAGGGGAATTCACTAACTAGATAGTAGACAAGAATCATCGTAGGTGAAGGCAAGGACAATACACAATACATGAGAAGTCAGCACAACTGTACTAAAGCAAAATCTAAGAAGTTTCCAAAAAACAAACAGTTTGTGGGACAGAATAGCTGGGTCTAAGGTCTGGGGACCATAGTTTTGGGGAATGGCTAGGTCAATTGGCCTAACAAAGTTTATTAAGAAAATGTTCTGCATCCCACTTTGGTGAGTGGTGCCTGGGGTCTTAAAAGCTAGCAAGTGGCCATCTAAGATGCATCAGTTGGTCCCAACCCACTTGTAGCAAAGGAGAATGAAGAACACCAAAGACACATGGGAAATATTAGCACAAGAAACAAAAGGGCCACATAAACCAGAGATTCCATCATCCTGAGACCAGAAGAAATTGATGACTCCCAGATACCAGCAATGACAGCCCTGACAGGGAGCACCACAGACAGCCCTGGAGAGAGTGGTAGAAAAGTGTGGAGCAGAACTCAAAGTCATATAAAAAAAAAAAACAGACTTAATGGTTTGACTGAGACTAGAGGAACCCTTGAAGCCATCGTCCCCTGGTGTTCTGTTAACCCAGAACTGAAGCCATTTCTAAAGCCTGCTCTTCAATGAACGATTAGAATGAACTATGAAACATAAAAATAATACTCGTGAAGAGTATACTTCTTAGTTCAAGCAGATACATGAGACCTAATGGTTGGACTCTGTCCAGAGGCAGGATGAGAAGGCAGGAAGGGGCAGGAACTGGTTGAATGGGTACAAGAAACCTGGGATGGAAATGTTACCAGTCACCAATCTGACACAAAGAGTCCCTGTCTTTTCCCAAGTAAGAATACACACGAAAGACAAACTTTATCTTCAGCAAACTTTATTTTGCTTGAGTCAAGCAAAAGGAGTCAGCAGGGGACTAAGCCTCTCCAAAAGACTGACTTGAAAAGGGAAGCAAGGCTAGCACTTATATGGGTTTGGTGGAGACAATAGAGTAATGAGTATTTAGTGGACTTTTCTGAAGGGGCAGGTACTTCTCAGAATAGTGGCGCATCCTAATTAGGTTGTGCGTACATCTGGAATCCAAGATGGAACTCGCTGATATTCAAGATGGAGTCCTCTCGACAGTCCTTGGCATCACTTATTACAGGATATAGTGCAATTGCACTTATCTTCAGCATTACATCGCCATTTTTGGAGGGCTAAGGAAGGTTAAACAACAGTCACATTTTGTTCTTTTGCCCATGTGGAGCCTGTAAAGGGGGAAGGGGCTAGAAAAACACTAAGAAAGAGTAATTATCTCATGTTGACAGAGTGTGGTTCCTGTTTACCCAATTTCTATATGGTAATCTTTTAACAGCCCTTTTGTTCCACAAGCACAGTTAACCCTATCTGTCTCAGAAAGAGGAAGTGGGCTGTCACATTACAGGGATTTCAACTAAGCCACATAACAGTATGTGTATAAATTTTTGAATAAGAAATTAACTTGATCTCTAAACTTTCACCTGAAGCACAATTTAAAAAAAAAAGTCTTGCTGCAAATTTGCCCAATGAAAAATGTCATTTGATTTCTTGACTATTGTTTACATAGATGTTTATTGCTGATCTAAGTAAAATGAAATCCTTGAAAACTTCAATTTCTTCTTCATTTATCATTCCAGTTTGAAGTATTGATTCCATCCTAGTCCCCAACTCAACTGTCGAATTTTTTTCCCTCCATATTTGCAGAAAATAATTTTGGTTTCTGCTACTCCAGTCAATTTCTACCTTCATGTTTGAGCTTCTCATGTTATTTTTTTAAATTAACTGTATTTTAATATTTTGTGACTGTCTTATTTTTTTAAATCAATTTGTTAAGTATTTTTCATCTAGTTATTATCAAACTCTGTGCACTTTTCCGGAAATCCTGGTGGCATAGCAGTTAAGTTCTACAGCTGCTAACCAAAAGGTTGGCAGTTCAAATCCACCAGGCGCTCCTTGGAAGCTCTATGGGGCAGTTCTACTCTGTCCTATAGGGTCACTATGAGCCAGAATTGACTCGAAGGTAGTGGGTGGGGTTATGTACTTTTTCTATGAAAGTGTGGAGTTTTCTTCACTTCCAGCATGGGAGACTAAGAAAAATCACTTCAGTGAAATTTTGTTCTCATTTGTCCACTTTTTTTTTTTTTTTAAGATCAGCATCCTTACTGAAGTTCCGTTAAAAATTTTCTGCTACTTCAAGACTCTTTTAGGTTATGATTAAGAAACCTTCTCCATATCTCATAATAAATATACTATTAGAGACCTACTTCTTCTGAAAAATGTGTTGCCTTTTACAATAGCTGTCAAAATTTACGTAATCTACCAAGACATTTTTCATACTAAAATAATAACATATTCTTAATGACTTTAAAGACATACATGATCAGAAACAACTGTCACAGGATAAATTTCTATGTAAGCCATAAAGGTAGGAATATTTGTGAAACATTTCTTTTTGATGTATGTGTTAGTGTTCTCTACAGAAACAGAGCCAGTAAGATAAATATACATAGAGATTTATTTTGAGGAATTGGTTCATATGATTGTGGGAGCTGGAAAGTCCAAAATCTGTAGGCCAGTTAAAAGACTAGAAATTCTAACCTTCTAGTGTTCAAAATCTGTAGACCAGAAGGTGGGGAAGAGAGAGGAATTCTTGAGGAATGTTTATTTGTAGTCTGGAGACAGAATCTTCCTTCAAGAAACTTCTAGTTTTGTTCTGAAGAACTTCAACTGATTAAATAAGGCCCTCCAGCATTAGGGAGGGTAATCGGCTTTACTGAAAGTCCAGTGATTTAAATGCCAATCACACGTGAATATTTCATACAACAGCTAGACTAATAATTGGGCATGTAGTCTAGCTAAAGTGACACATGAAATTAAACATCCCAGTGGAAACCTGAAAAATATGGGTATATCCATTCAATCGATGAATTAAATTCCATCCCAGGGTGATATGTACATGGAATTACACTGTAAAATCTTTAGTATTTTTTTTTTCCACATGATTTTGTAAGTCCACAATAGTTAGATGCTTTGAGGCCGACAATCTAATTCTCGAATTGGGACTACATAGTTATGTAGCCACCTAGGCTTTCAGAATTTTTTTACTTTGTCTTTAAAAATTTTTATGGGTGTATATTTGTATGTATGTATGGAGCCCTGGTGGTACAGTGGTTAAGACTGGCTGCTAACCAAAAGGTAGGCAGTTGGAATCTACCAGATGCTCCTTGGAAATGCTATAGGTTGGTTCTACTGTGTCCTATAGGGTCGCTATGAGTCTGGATCAACTCAACGGCAATGAGTTTGGCATATATATGTATGTATACACACACCCATGTACATACATACATACATATATGGAAACCGTGGTGGCGTAGTGGTTAAGACCTATGGCTGCTAACCAAAACGTCAGCAGACCAAATCCACCAGGCACTCCTTGGAAACTCTATGGGGCAGTTTTACTCTGTTCTATAGGGTCACTGTGAGTCGCAATTGGCTTGATGGCTACAGGTTTTTTTTTTTTAATATACATATGCATATGTAAATACATGTTGTATATATAATTGAGCCTCAGTGGCACAATGGTGCAGCACTCTGCTGCTAACTGAATGGCCAGAAGTTTGAACCCACTAGCTGCTTCCTGGAGGGAAGACCTGGTCATCTACTCCCATAAAGATTTCAGCCTAGGAAACCCTATGGGTCAGTTCTATTCTATTTTGTAGGGTCACTATGAGTTGGAATCAGTGGCATACAATGACAATATATATTGTTGTTATTGTTATTAGTTGCTGTCAAATCAATTCTGACTCATGAGGACCATATGTGTGCAGAGTAGAACTTCTCCAGAGGGTTTTCTAGGCTATTATCTTTGGCAACAGATCACCAGACCTCCTGTTTTCTGAGGTGCCTCTGGGTGACTTCGAACTGACAAACTTTCTGCTAGTAATCAAGCACAAAACCATTTGCACCACTCAGGGATATATATATGTATGTTGTTCTTAGGTGCCCTCTAGGCAACTCAGACTCAGCAACTCAGAACAAAATGGTGCCTGGTCCTGAGCCATTCTCACCATCATTAATATGTTTGAGTTCATTGTTTCAGCCACTATATTAATCCATCTCATCGAGAGTCACCCTCTTTTTTACTGGCCATTTTTACCAAGCACGATGTCTTTCTTCAGCAGCTGGTCCCTTCTGATGAAAAAAGTAAGTGGAACAAAGTCTCACCGTCCTTGCATCTAAGGGGCATTCTTGCTATACTTCTTCCAGACAGATTTGTGTGTTCCTTTCACTGTTGTAGTGTGATGTCGCATTGATTTCTACTCACAGTGACTGTACAGGGCAGGATAAAACTGCTTCCTAGAATTTCCAAGGCAATAATCTTTACAGAATCAGATTGCTACATCTTTCTTCAGAGGAGCGACTGGTGGGTTCAAACCACTGACTTTTCAGTTAGCAACTGAGCACTTAACCACTGTGCCACCACGGCTCCTAGTTCTGGCAGTCCACGATATATTCCATATTTTTCGCCAACACCACATAAGTATAATTTAGGAGCAGAATACTTGATAGCAAGAAGACAACTCAGTTCCTTTATTGCTTCTATAAAAGCTTACTATCTATTTAGGTGTAAATGAAATTATTATGTAAATATTATGGAATAAGTTTACACATTTTCAGGACTTCTGAAAAAATGGCAAAATCTCCAGTTTTTTACCAGTTTTTTTTTTTTTTTCCATTTTGTCTTTCTATTTCTTCAAACCTGATAACTGTCTCTTCAACTTGTTATACTATTTTATTTAAAACGGTCAAGGGTATAATTCAGGAAAGTAATAAATATAATCTTACTGTATACTTTGTTTACATGGCTACTTTTTTCCAGTTTTCATAAAGTTTATTGGCAGATTTGAAAATATTTATTTTACAGTCAACATTTACTTGATTGTGGAAGTGAAAACACTGTCGGAATGAAATATAAATAGATAATATATGTTTCTCCATCTTTTCAGGTAGATGTGTGTTGATCAGGTAGATGTATGGCACTTTATATAATGTGTTAAATTTAGAGAATACATTAAAAAGAAAAGAACATTGTGGAAAATAGGAAAGCCTTTCCATTAAGAGTTTCAGATGTAAAATGTTCTATTCAGACAAAAAACTAAATCTCAAATGAGAGATTTCTTTTTTTTTTTTTAACTGAAAGAGGGAGAGAGTAATTAAAGGTAATTGGCATGTTATTATTCTTAAAAGGTTCCCTTTTCTGTTCTAAGAATACTACAGAACAATTGAATACATAAAAAGTAAACTATAAATTGCCAAATAGATCTTTTATATAATAATACACATCTCTAGACAAAAGATATTTTGACACACACACAAAAAAGGGAGGTGTATTATCCTGGCTGACCACACCAAAGTTGAGTCAGATTTCTTCATAGGTTAACTGAGAAGCAAAATGATTGTGATGAACTTGAGGGAAATGAGTTGGTAAATTTTAGCATCAGGTGAGTGGAAAACTGCTTTGTTTGAAACTGAAAGCTGAGTGAATACTTTTCTTTGAGAATATCTGTGACTGATTGATGCTGTTAACATTATTGATCAAATCTAGGAAGCCCTCTCTCTTGCCCTTTTTCTATCCAAACCCTGCATATTTTTTCAGAACCAGATCAATACAAATTCTCATTATGAAGCCATTTATTTACTTCTCTTTCCTTCAATGAACTCTTTTCTACAGACTTTAGTCCAACCTATAAGCAGTATGGTGGCATACTCTTCTACCCTCACGTTTAGCTTCTCAGCTTAAATAAGACACTCTCAGAGATAACTCACCTGGCCAGAAAAATTAAAACCAAATCCTATCCCCATTTATTGTTTCCAAAACAACAAAAATTGTTCTGCTTCATTGATTTACTATATTGTTCAAAGATATACAGGTAGCTCCCTGTATTGGAGTTACAATGAAGCAGGCTTACAAACCTCTTTTTTTTTTTTTTTTCCATTCAGTGTATCTGGAACCTTGCATCTTCCTGGGAGGGAGCTGAGGGAAAAATGTATGCAGGGGATTAGGAAAAAATTGCTGAGCTATGTGAACAAGCTACAAGCATTTGATCAGGATAATGTAATAGAAGAGATAGGTGGAAAAATCGAACATATAGTAGGAACACTGAATTTAGAACTTGATATTGCCAATGTGGAACAGCTTATAGATCACCAAGAAGGGGAATTGCACTTTATGACTTTTGAAAAGGAAAGAAATGCTGAGGAAGAAAGAAATAATGAGAAAGAGGAAGGAGAGACATTGACAAAATTTTTTACAGTGAAAATATTAGCTGAAGTTTTTTCTAAACTAAATCAGGGGATTCAATTGCTTGAAAACATAGACCCAAATACTGATCCTTTGCTAAAGTTGTTAAGTGGATTAGGGAAGTAGTGGGATGTTGCCAAGAAATAGATGAAGAAAAAAATAAAAGGACCATACAGACAACTCTAACTAATTATCTGACTAGAAGAAATACTATCCCTATTCCTAGAGTGAATAAAAATGATCCAGAACCTTCCACAAATGGAGTTATTGCCTCAACTGACAAAATGCCAATGTAGTCCAACTCTTCTTCATAGTAGGAGTAATTTGTGTATTTTTTTTTATGTATTATAGATTGAATTGTGTCCCCCAAAAATATGTGTTATAAATCCTAACCTAAGCCTGTGGTTATAATCCCATTTGGGAATGGGTTGTCTTTGTTATGTTAATGAGACAGCATTAGTGTAGGGTTTGCCTTAAGTCAATTTCAGAAGAGATTGTATGTATTATGTATGTATTAAAATATATCTATAAGCTTATATGTACTTTTTCCAACCCCCCAAATAAATGATCAGATTTTTAAAGATACTGATAACAAAAAGCAATAATAATGAACACTAAACTAAAAAAAAAAAAAGCAAAAAGAGGTATTCAGCATACATCAGAATCAACTTAAAATGGAGTTGTTGGAATGGAAGCCATTGCAAGATGGGGACTACCTGTATTTATTTGTATGTGTCCTATTTTTTCCACTATGAAAACAAGGATTATGTGTTCTGTTTTTATAAACCCAAAGCATAGCTCTTGAAAGAGCCTGCACATAGAACCCAATGTTGAATTTACGAATAAGTGAAAAACTGAATCATATATGGGTATTTGAAATTTGATCTTAAATTTATTGGGGACAAAATTAATGTAAGATTTTTATTTCTCAGTACATGGCATAATTACAAGGATCTAGTCTTTCAAATGGGAAAATCAATTGTAGTCTAATATTCTGTATATTGTTGAGGTCAAAGAAAATATCTGAATATCAGGTAAATAATGTTTTACGCTCAGCATTTCCCGTATTTTCAAATCTTTTTAAATTTTTTTCTTACTGTAGTCTCATTCATAAACAATATTCTGGAAAATACAATAAACCTATTATAAAAGACTACAGGGAGACAAATGACTTAAAACAGCCTCATTTCCATAATCTAACAACAGATTACAGGAACCAATTTACATGTTGTAGAGAGAACCTGTAAATGTAAAATCCTAGGCAAGTTATTATGCCTGACTTTTAACTTCTTCTAAATCCACCTGGATAGTTAAATAGCTTTAATTACTGTACAAGCTTCTTTGTTTGTTTCCTTCTTTCTCTCTAATATTAGGCTACTTTGAATATTGGGGTAAAAGAAGATGGAAACCAAAGGGGGAACGGATTGAAAAATAGTGCCTAAATAGCCAGTTAAAATGTAAGAGAAAATAAGACATAAACTTTGTTTTTTTGTATTTTTTTCTTTAATCTTTAATGGTGCAATTCTCTTTAATAACACATTTTAGTGTCTATTTTATACATTTTGAACATGTTTTCCTTCTATCATCTATCTTTCTATCTGTGTATCCATTTCTGTCTTTTTCTCTGTCTTTATAACATTAGTAAGTGGTAGGAGAAGAAAGGTTAAAGAGATATTGTGCAGAAACTTGCTCCTTCATCCTTTAGAATCCTGCCTCCACATGAAATTAGCATTTATCTTAATCAGTTCTTGCTTACTAGGAAACTGATAGAATTGCCTAAGAGTTCTGTCATGGATTGAATTGTACCCCCTCAAAATATGTGTCAACTTGGTTAGGCCATGATTCCCAGTGTTGTGTGGTTGTCCTCTATTTCGTGATTGTAAATTTATGATAAGAGGATTAAGGTGAGATTGTAACACCCTTACTAGGTCACATCCCTGGTCCAAAGCAAAGGGTGTTTCCCTGGGGTGTGGCCTGCACCACCTTTTATCTCTCAAGACATAAAAAGGAAAAGGAAGCAAACTGAGAGTGGGGACATCACATCACCAAGAAAGCAGCGCCAGGAGTAGAGCGCGTCCTTTGGACCCGAGGTGCCTGCACAGAGTAGTGCCTAGTCCGGGGGAAGATTGATGAGAAGGCTGGCAGAGAGAGAAAGCTGTTCCCTAGAGCCAACGCCCTGAATTTGGACTTTTAGCCTACTTTACTGTGAAGAAGCAAACCCTAGTGGTGTAGTGGTTAACAGCTGTGGCTGCTAACCAAAAGTTCAGCAGTTCAAATCCACCAGGCACTCCTTGCAAACCCTATGGGGCAGTTCTACTCTGTCCTACAGGCTCACTATGAGTCGGAATCAACTCGACGGCAACAGGTTTGCTTTTAGTTTTTGTTTAGGGTGAAGAAATAAATTTCTCTTTGTTAAAGCCATCCACTTGTTGTATTTGTGTTATAGCAGCACTAGATAACTAAGACAAGTTCTTATTACCCATGTTATCCAAGTTTTCTTTGTCTGGAAGAGAGGTACATTCAGATCAAAATCTTCACCGTGTCCCATCTCAGCACCCTATACCTTGTAATAAGCTTTAGTGACAATGTAAGAGGTTCCTCTTCGAATTCATGTTTGCTCATTAAGTATAGAAAAATAATAGCAACTGTTGAGTATTTTGTGGTTGCTATTGTTTTTGTCAATGTTTTTTTATCTCACTTTGTACTATGTGATAATTATACATTATGATGTTTAGTCCTTTTCTTTTCCATTTGAAGTAACTGTATTCCATAGATAATAGTTAAATTCTAAGTGTGGTGAAATGAGTTCCTTTATGTTGCTTTTTGCCTTGTTTCTTTGGAAAAACAGACTGAAAATTTTTTCCTTTAAGCTCTGAGGAGTTACATTTGCCTTAGTTTTCAACAACAGAGGGTTTGTTACTTCCATTCAGGTTGATTGACATTTTTTGCGTAAGTTGTAAACAACTTGGTTTGGTATTATTTTTCTGGTTCTGGACTGAAGCCTGCCTTATCATTAGTATGCACCTTGCAGGGATTGGTCAATAGGCCATGCAAATAAGGTGAGTTGTAACCTACTATGCAAAGGAAGTGTCTGTGGTCTATTGAGAAGGGATTGGTAAGTTTGTGCCCCTGGAGGTAGTGCCAAGTGTTGAAATTGAAAAGGAGTTTGTATATTTAAGCAGCCAGTCCCACAGAGGTTTTTTAGAGACAGGAGGAAGCAGGGAAAGAAGTAGCAGAAGGAACAGAATGAAGAAAGCAGAGAGGAGAAGCAGAGAGAGAGAGAAGAGGCAAGGGAATTCCTTAAAGAACTGTAACATGAATCAAGGGCTATCCCAGTGCCGTCTAGTCGATTCCAACTCATAGTGACCCTATAGGACAGAGTAGAACTGCCCCATAGAGTTTCCAAGGAGCACCTGGTGGATTTGAACTGCTGACCCTTTGGTTCGCAGCCATAGCACTTAACCATTACGTCACCAGGGTTTACACTGAAAATGGTGAGAGGCCCAGAGGGCCCAGTGGCAGAGCCAGAGGCAACAGACAGCAGAGCCAAGAATTGTCTACCCTGAGAGTGCTGAGAGTAGCCCGTCCTGAGGTGGCCAAGAGGAGCCTGTCCTCAGTGGGCTGAGGCCTGTCCTGAGAAAGAGAGAGAGAGAGATGCCTGCAGGCCTAGAGTAGGTGAGAAAGCTGCCCTGCACTGAAGAAGGGTGGCTTTGCCTGCATGCTTCCTGTGTTTGATCCTGAGTTGATCCTGCTCATGCATTGTACCTGTTTCTTCATAAACCACTTAACTGTAAGTATCGTCTCTGAGTTCTGTGTGGCCATTGCAACAGATTATCTAACCCAGGAGAGAATCAGAGAGTTCCGTGGGAGGAACAGCTCGTGTTAGAACCGGCAAAAAAGTTGGAGAGTAGAGGCATGTCTGGCCGTCGCTTCATAGGCATGTCTGACCGTAGCTTCATAGGGATCAGTCTTGGCTGATCTTGATTCGTATTATCCCCCTTGAAGTTAGGTTCTGAAGCTGTTACTACACTCGAGTTTTGCACTAAGCTGTTGTTAATTGTAGACCCAGATAATTTCAAAGGCCGTACTGAGCAGATTAGATAACATGGTTAGCATTAATCTTAGTGCTAAGAAGAAAATAATTTTTTTTTAGAATTCATAAAGTGCTCAATGTTTCAGTGTGTTGCTCATTGAAAATGAGAAGAAGATCTTAGAGAAAGACTAGATGTTACTGTAGACAGTTAGCTCTTCATTGATGTGAAGATAACATGATTCAAATAAACAAAACACTTTCAACCAGAGAAACTGCACAGGTTTAACCGTGTGGGGTGCTACAGTGTGTTTTAGCAGTCCCTGGCTGATAATATGGTAATACAGAGGTTTTGGATTTTTTTTTTTTTACCGTGGGGTTTTCAAGAATTAGAAAAAATGAGTGATAATGGTCAAAAGAAATGATAATAAAATAACTATGATAATGATGATGATGGCAATAATAGCCACAAATGTATCTTTTTACTGTTGTGATGAATTATATTTATTAAGAATGTACCATCTTGCAGGTAATGATCTCTTGTTGTTGTTGGGTAATATCTAGTCGGTTCTGACTCATAGCATTCCCATGTTACAGAGTAGAACTACCCCAAAGGGTTTTCTTGGTAGCGATCTAGAGCTTCATATATTTTTATTCATTTGAACCTTAATTTTAGGAAGTAAAACCCCTCCAAAAAAATAATAAAGTAGATAATATTATAGCTATTATATAGATATGTGTACTGAGGCAGAGTTTCAACAACAACAAATCCAAGATCACATAGAAAATAAGGTGCCATCCCAGGAACAGGGCTCCAGAATCTCCAGTCTTGAAGGCCTTATGGAGCAGTTCTACTCTGCACGTGCGGGGTTGACAAGAGTCGGAATTCACTTGATGGTAACTAACAACAAAAATAAGGACACCTCTAAGCAACATTGCCAAGAAAAAAATGTTTACAGGTGTTAGACTCAGAAGTTAAAGAAATAAGGCTATTGTACTAATAAATATGGAGAAAAAACATTCTTGTATTCAAACAGGCTCTTCTGTAATCAGTTCAATCAGTTTATTCACAGAGGGGCCCTTAATTTTAGTTCTATATTGAAATATTAATTTAAAATATAAAGAAATGGTTGGATTTAAGCCAGGTCTTTGGAAAAATTCTAAATAGATTAAGTATTGTTTAAAAAAATGAAACTTTTAATTATATTCCATGATCATGGACTACAGAGGGTGAATATGACCAATACCAACTATTCTATGATAGTTGGATATTGAAGTTGATCACATTACTTTTTGTTTTCTCTGTATTCAGTCGTTCCTTGTGCTCTTTTTTTTTTTTTTTGGTTTTATCGTCTATCAACGTACCTACCTACCTTTCTATCTATCTAATGTTTGACATTTTAACCATTTTTAAGTGTACAACTCAGTAATATTAATTACATTCACCATGTTGTGCTACTGTTACTACTATCAATTTCCAATGTTTTACTTCACCCCAAACAGAAACTCAGCACCCCTTCAACAATAACTCCTATCTCCTCCTGTCCCCAGCCCTTAGCAGCTACTAATAAACATTTGTCTCTATACATTTGCCTATACTAGATATTTCATATAAGTGGGAATATAAAATATTTATATTTTTGTGTCTGATATTTCACTCAGTGTAATATTTACCAGGTTTATCCATGTTGTACCATGCATCAGAATTTAATTTTTAATGGATGAATAACATCCCATTATATGTTTTTTTTTCGTGTGTGTGTGTATAACCAAAAAACTAAACCTACTGCAGTTGAGTTGATTTTGACTCATAACAACCCTATAGGACAGAGTAGAACAGCCCCATAGAGTTTTTAAGGAGTGACTGGTGGATTCAAGCTGCTGACCTCTTGGTTAGTCAGCAGCCGTAGCACTTAACCACTACACCACCAGGGTTTCCTATATATACATATACACATATCCCATATTTTGTTTATTCATCTGTTGATGGACACTTGGGTTGTTGGGCTGTTTCCACCATTCTCACTGTTTGGCTATTGTGAACAATGCCCTAACGAAGATTGGCATTTACACATTACGTTTTTATTGTTGTAAAAATATAGATAATGCAACATTTGCCTATTCAATATTTTCCACATGTACAAGTCAGGGAAACAAATTATGTCAATCATGTTGTGTAACCATCACCAACATCCTTTACCAAATTTCCCATCACTATAAAGACAGTTTTTATAAAGACAGTGGAGCTCTGGTGGTGCAGTGGTTAAGAGCTCAGCTGCTAACCAAAACGTTAACGGTTTGAATCTATTGGTTGCTACTTGGAAACCCTATGGGGCAGTTCTACTCTGTCCTATAGAGTAACCATGAGTCAGAATCAACTCTTTGTTAACGGGTTTTTTAATGGCTAAGTAGGAGCCCTGGTGGCACAGTAGTTAAAGCATTCTGTGGTTAACGAAAATGTCAGTGATTCAAAACCAACAGCTGGTCCACAGGGGAAAGAGGTAACAGTCTGCTTTCATAAACTTTTACAGCCTTGGTAACCTTATGGGGCAGTTCTACTCTGTCCTATAGGGTTGCTATGAATTCAAATTCACTGAAGGGCAGTTTTTGTTTTTTTTTTGGATAATGGCTAATTGAGGTTCCCTGATGGCACAATGGTTAAGTGCTAGGTTGCTAACCAAAAGGTCAGCAGTTCAAACCCACCAGCAGCTCCACAAGAAAAAGACCTGTTGATCTGCTTCCATATGGATTATAGCCTAGGTCACCCTATAGGGCAGTTCTACTCTGTTTTGTAGGATCACTACGAGTCAGAATTGACTTGATAGCACACAACAACAACAATGGCTAATTATGTTGAATATCTAAAATAGATTTATTGACAAACGATTACAGTAAATTGTACCACATATGTGATACAGTTGGTAAACATTGACCTGTGCATACACTCTTAAAATAATCCCAGCAATTAACTTATATAGAAAATTCCACATTCCCAAAAGTTTACTTGTGATCCATTGTAATTCCTCTGACCTACCCCTCATTCCCTACTCCCCCAGCCCCAGACAAGCACTGCCCTCCTTTATGCCATTATGCATTATTCTACCCTCTCTAGAATTTTTGTCAATGTTTTTTATATCACTTTGTACTATGCGATAATTATACATTATGATATTTAGTCCTTTTCTTTTCCATTTGAAGTAACTGTATTCCATAGATAATAGTTAAATTCTACGTATGGTGAAGTGAATTCCTTTATGTTGCTTTTTGCCTTGTTTCTTTAGAAAAACAGATTGAAAATTTTTTTCTTTAAGACCTGAGAGACTGGCTGATTAAATACGCAAACTCCTTTTCAATTTCAACATATGGCACTCCCTCTAGGAGCACAAACTTACCAACCCCTTCTTGATAGATCACAGACACTTCATTTACATAGTAAGCTACAACTCACCTTATTTGAATGGTCTATTGACCAATCCCTGCAAGGTGCATACTAATCACAAGGCAAGCTGCAGTCTAGGACCAGAAAAACAATACTTAACTCTAATCATACGTTTCATACTTTTTTTTTTTTTTTGGTCTGGCTTCTATCAGTAAATATAAGGATTTACATATATCTAGCTTCTAGCATGAATCAAAATTATTATTATTTATTCCTGTGTCGTATTTCAAGTGTGGCTTTACCACAGCTTGTTTATCAACTTACCTGTCATAGATATTAGGTTGTTTCCTGTTTTTAGCCATTAAAAAGGTCTGTTATGAACATTTTTGCACAAGTTTTATATGCACATACATTAGCATTTCTCTTGGATAAATAACTAAGTATAAAATGTCAGTGTCATATGATAGATACACATTTCATAACATTTTAAGAAATATCCAAACTGTTCCCACAGAATGACAGTACAAATTTACATTTCCACCAATAGTGTATGACAAGTTCAGTTACTCCATATCACTCACATGATATGGTCAGCCTTTTAAATTTTAATCATTCTGATAGGTATATAGTGATATCTCATTGTGGTTTAATTTGCATTTTCCTATTTACAATCTGTATGCTGAGCAAATAATCTGAGAAGCTGGACCATATGATGAAGAACGCGACATCAGAATTGGAGGAAGACTCATTAAAAACTTGTCGTCAATCTGCAGTTGACACATCTTGCTTGCTGAAAGTGAAGAGAACTTCAAGCACTTACTGATGAAGATTAAAGACCACAGCCTTCTGTATGGATCATACCTCAAAATCAAGAAAAGAAAAATCCTCACAACTGGACCAATAACAACATCATGATTAACGGAGAAAAGACTGAAGTTGTCAAGGATTTCATTTTACTCGGATCTGCAATCAATGACTGTGGATGCAAATGACACATTGCATTGGGTGAATCTGTAGCAAAAGACCTCTTTAAAGTGTTAGAAAGCAAATATGTCACTCTAACGACTAAGGGGCATCTCAACCAAGCCATGGTGTTTTCAGTCACCTCATTTGCATGCAAAAACTGCACAATGAATAAGGAAGACTGAAGAAAAACTGACACCTTTTTAATGACAGTGTTGGTGAAGAATATTGACTATACCATGGACTGCCAGAAGAACTAACAAATTTGTCTTGGAAGTACAGCCAGAATGCTCCTTAGAAGCAAGGATGGTGAGACTTTGTCTCACATACTTCGGACATGTTATCAGTCCCTGGAGGAGGACATCATGCTTGGTAAAGTAGAGGGTCAGTGAAAAAAAGGAAGCCCCTCAACAAGATGGATTGACACAGAGGCTGTAATAATGGACTCAAGTGTAACTACGGTTGTAAGGATGGCGCAGGACCAGGTAGTGTTTCTTTTTGTTGTATACAGTGTTGCTATGAGTCAGAACTGACTACGGCGCCTAACAACAACAGTTTATAATAGTATTTTTATGTGATTATTTTCCATACACGTATCTTCTTTATGGGAGTGGTTATTCAAATCATCCCCCCCCTTTTTTTTTAATTAGGGTTATTAGATTTCTTATTATTGAATTTTAAGAGTTCCAAACATTTTCTGAATAAAATTTCTTTGTCAAAAGCATATGCCAAAATGGCATGGGGGTGGTGTCTGACCTCCTCTAACTTCACAAGGGAGAAAGAGAATCAAGATCAACAGCCCAAGGCTGATTCCTATAATGTGGAGGTCCGACATGTCTCTTCTCTGTGCCATCTTTACCAATTCCGACACCAACTGTTCCCCCCACAGTACTCTCTACTTCTCCTCTGAGTTCGCTAATTCATTGCAATGGCCACACAGAACTCATAGACAATGCTCATGATTATGGGGTTTATTAGGGAAATAGCAGTTATTCTTCAGTTTCAGGAACACCCAGAATGCAGTTCTTCCATTAGGACAGCCTCTTTTCAGCTGTGTTCTCAGGCACACCTCTCCCTGGACCTCAACCTCTGCCCAAAGGCAATCAGCTTTCTCTCTCCATAGGCTAGAATGCCCCACCATGCCATCTCCTGCTACTGGGTCTCTGTTGCTAGGTCTCTGCTGCTGGGTCTCTGCTGCCAGGTCCCTGCCACCTGGTCTCTGCTACTGCTTCTCGTCGTTTTCAGGGTTACAGTTCGCTCTTTGTCTGCTGGGTCCAGGAGTTTTTCAGAGCAGGGATGCTAGGTCCAAAGGACATGCTATCTGCTCCTGGCTGTTATTCCTTGGTGGTGGTAGAATCCTCTCTTTCCCACCTCTGAAGTGGCTCATTTCAAGCCCAGCAGGATAGAAAAACTGAACAATCCTCTTAGTGGGCCACAATCGCCCTATCACATAGTCCCACTAATCGCTTGGGTGGGAGCCAGAGCTAGAAAGACCACAAAAAATGGATCCATCGCATTGCAGGCCATCCCCTGGCTTTTCTAGCCATGGTTCTTTCATGACTGGTGGATAACTTCCCCCCTCCCAATCATTTTACCAGTACAAAATAGTCATTAACAATCAGTCCCTCTATAGGGCAAAGAGTCTTCAGGATGAGGTTACTGAGGTACCAGACACTCAGATCTATTGCAGTTGTCCATTTGATCTCATCAGGTTCTCCAAAAGTCAACTTCACCTTTCCTGGTGTCTGATAAAAATTTAACCTTTCAGTTCTTTCAAAGATTATTCTCTTGCTCCAAGCTTCACAAGGTATCAGCATAGCAAAACCTTTAAGTGACTTTAGGTTCCGCCACTGTACTTCCAGTTCAGTGGTGCCTCCCTGTTAGTCAACTCTTTCACACAGTTTCTACAATTGCAATTAATCCTGTTAACGATTAGCACTCACATTTCTGAATCATATAATCCTATTAGCATCTTCCCCCATCTTCTCTTCCCCAGACCTTTCAAGAAAAGAGGAATCTATTCAATGGGGATCCTCCCCTGTTCTCCTCATTTAATGTAAGCACACTCACCAAAGCATGTAAGCCAGTCACTTCATGTCTTTATCCCCCCCGCCCCCAATTTTAGATAGCCAATGTTTAAATTGCCCATTCCTTTCAAACCAGTACTCTAAGGGACAAGCATGTTCCTTGATCCTGAAGAACCTTCTGTTCAGTTTGGAACTTTGAGCATCTGCATCCATAAGCAAAATTTAGTCCAGAGCAAACCATCGAATTGCAGCAATCTACACCAGCTCATGGTGTCAAGCATCGCTCTCTTCATTCCGTTAGATTCTGGTCAGCTCATTCCTAGCCATCCAAGGTAAATTGCAAGGCATAACCGCCTTTAGGCTTGAGAGTTCTCACACACCTCCCAGCACTTCAGACAGCCCCTTCATACTCTTTCATTCCTAACCTCCTTGGGCTAGGTCAACGAATTCTACACATAAATGCAGGAGCTCACACAACCCCTTTTACTTCTGACTAGCCAGCCCTTCCTCATTGCTGCAGTTTCCCTACTTCCATTCGTGAGTGGACCCAGGCAATCACCACAAGCAGGCATACCCGGCTGTTTACTTGCCAGCTCCCTTTAACTTCCAGTCCTGGAAGGAGGTTCCTTTCAATGGGCAGACTTTCCTGCCTAGGGGCGTCCAACGGCAAATCACTTGCTCAAAATTCAAAAAGCAAAATAGTTACTTTTTATTTTGATTTTTTTTCTGCAGGTACATCCTTCAAATGCAAATCTTCTATCCTCTCAACAGTTCTAGGTGATTCTGCAGGTCTTTTCAAATGCAAAATCTAGGGCTACAATATTGAAACAGCCTGTTTCCTTCAGGCAAATCCTAGTTCCCCTTTCAGCATATCCAGTCAAATATTGGCAGAAGGCAGAGTTATACACTCTCTGTGATCTATAAAATCCAATATTCATTTCTATCATACATTTAGATCTGCTTTTTACAACATAAGGTGGGAGAAACATTCAATACCCACAGTACATTCAATTAAACACATAATCCTAAACACGCAACCTTCTTGAAACGTTCAAGTTGCATCTTCTCTTCTTCAGTCCTTGACTGTCTTCCCATTCATATGCATATGACCTTAGGCCTCTGGCTGGGTGGAACCAGTAGATCCTGGCCCCTTATCAATCATCCTGCTTACCTGGCCTGGCTTTTTACCCAGGCCACTCCAAGCGGAGTTTTCTTGCTCTCAGCTGCAACATAAATATCCTTTCAGCCATTACAGGAAATAACAACCAAAGTTACCATCTAAGAAACAGAAGTTTTGCTTCCCAAGCCCCTTAATCCTTTCTCTTACAAAGCCCCATGCTTCCATGAGTCTGGAGCCATTGCAAAGAATTCCAATTCTGACACCAACTGTAAGAATGGCATGGGGGCAGTATCTGATCTCCCCTAATTTCAAAAGGGAGGAGAATCAAGTTCAACTGCCTAAGGTAGATTCCTATGAAGTGAAGGTCAGACATTCCTCGTCTTTCTATTATTTTTATCAGTTCTCCCAAGGCACTCTCTACTTCTCTTCTGGGATCGATAACTCATTTCAATGGCCACACAGAACTCACAGACAGTATCCATGATTATGGGGTTTATTAGGGAAGCAACAGTTACAATTCAGGCTCAGGAACACTCAGAATGTAGTTCTTCCATCAGGACAGCCTCTTCCCAGCCATACTCACAGGCATGCCTCTCCTTCACCCCCAGCATCTGCCCAAGGGCACTCAGCTTTCTCTCCCTGTGGGCTCAAAGCCCACCATGCAGTCTTCTGCTGCTGGGTCTCTGTTGCTAGGTCTCTGCTACCATTTCTCCACTCCTGGCTATTCTTCCCTGATATTTGTGGGGTCCTTTCTTTCCTACCTCTAGGGTGGCTCATTTCAAGCCCAGCAGGATGGCAAAGCTGACCAATCCCCTTGGTGGGCCACAATCACCCTATCACACAGTCCCATCCAATTACTTGGGTGAGAGTCACAAAACCCTGCCTTGAAAGGCCACACAAAAGTGACCCATCACATTGCACTGCAATGTGTTTTGGAAATATTTTCTTCCTCTCTATGTTTTATCTTTTCATTCTTATATCATTAATTTTTGTGGAGCAGAAGTTTTTAATATTGATGAATTTCAACTATCTTTTATTTATTTAGTTAGTTAGTTGATGGATCATGCTATGTGTGTCTAAGAAGTATTTTAGTAAATCAAGGTCACAAAGAATTTCTCCTAGGTTTTTTTTCCAGGTTTTTTTTTTTTTTTTTAAGGTTGTACATTTATGACTATGGTTCTATTCATTTGAGTTGCATTTATTGTGACGTATGGATCAAAGTTTTATTTTTTGCTTAGGAGCATTCACTATTTCTATCGCTGTTTGTTGACAAGACTAATTTTTATCCATTAAATTTCCTTTGCATCTTTACATCAATTGACCAAAACCTGAGGCCATATTTCTGGACTCTTTTTTCCCACTGATCTCTTTGTCTATCTTTATGCCAACATCAACATTACACAACCTTAATTACCATAGTTTTCTAGTAAGTCGTAAAGTCAAGTAGTACTACTACTCCAGTTATATTCTTTTGAAAAGTTATTTTGGCTGATTTAGATCCTTTGTATTTTCATATGAATTTTAGAATTAGTATGTACATTTCTACAAAATCAAAGGCTTGCTGAGATTTTTATTAGAATTCACTAAATCAATATTTGATGATAATTGCATCTTAAAAATCTGAGTCTTCTATCTCACACACATTACATATCTCTCCTATTATAATTGGTCATTATTCATGGATTCTGCTTGGTAAATTATAACCCCCAAACTCGGATTTGTGTGGCACATGTGCAGAGTGGTGAAAAATTTGAGTCAGATGTTCACAACTAAAGTTCAACAGGCTTTTTAGTGTTCACAAATTTAGTGATTGTTGAGATTTTATATAATGTAATTAATGTGAATAATGAGAATTGATTTTATTTAGGTCTTTTTAAATATTTCTCTGCAGTCCTCTGACTTTAGAGTATAGGACTTGCACAACCTTGTCAAAATAACCCCTAAGTATTTTATGTTTTGATGTTAGCTACGATCGTTAGGAAACCCTGGTGATGTAGGGGTTAAGTGCTATGGCTGCTAACAGAAAGGTCGGCAGTTCAAATCCACCAGGGGCTCCTTGGAAATGGTATGGGGCAGTTCTACTCTGTCCTATAGGGCCGCTATGAATTGGAATCGACTCGACGGCAGTGGATTTGGTTTTTGCTATGAATGTTAATTTTAGTTCAATTCCTATTGTTCATTGTTACTACACAGAAAAAATAATTTTGTGCATTTATATTTTCTCTGCTAAGTTTCTAAACTCACTATCTCTAGTGATTGGATTTTCTACGTAGAATATCATAAAAAAACTGTGGAAATATTTGGAAACCCTGGTGGTGTAGTGATCAAGTGCTACAGCTGCTAACCAAAAGGCTGGCAGTTCGAATCTGCCAGGCACTCCTTGGAAATTGTATGGGGCAGTTCTACTCTGTCCTATAGGGTCACTATGAGACGGAATCGACTCAACAGCACTGGGTTTATGGAAATATTTTATTTTTCTTGTCTTATATCCTAGCTAGAACCTCTAGCACAATGTTGAAATAAACTGGTAAGGTTTTACAAACTTCTCTTGTACCTAATATTAAGGGGAAAAAAAAGTTGCTGTTGAGAGCATTTGACTTGTGGTGAGTCTGTGTGTTACAAAGTAGAACTGAGCTCCATACAATGTTCTTGGATGTGATGTTATGGAAACAGATTTCTAGGACTTTCTTCCACAGAGCTGCTGGATGGGTTTTATCTGCCAATCTTTCAATCAATAGCTGAGCACAAACCATTTGCTCCACCCAAGGACCTCTGTACCTAATATTGTTAATGTTATCATTGCATACTGTTGAGTTGATTGCTGATTCATAGCAACCCTGATATTAAGGGGAAATAATTCAATCTTTTATCCTTAAAGATGATTGTTGCTGTTGTTTTTCCAGAGATGTTCTTTATCATCTATTGGTGATGAAGCTTCCTGTTTTGTGTAGACAGCAAATACTTAGATCTTGTTCTTTTTAACCAATTTGTTTTTAATGAGTGCATTTAGACCATTTATATTTAAAGTGATTATTAACATATTTAGGTTTAAATCTTTCACTTTTCGCTTTATCCTATATTTCCTCCTCTGTTACATCTTTTTGATTAATTGAATATCTTCATGGTTCAATCTTACCTTTTTTTCTTTGGCTTGCAATTATAGCTTCTGTTATTTCAGTGTTTATGGAGCCCTGGTGGTGCAGTGGTTAAGAGCTACTGCTGCTAACTAAAAGGTCAGCAGTTCGAATCCAAACAGACGCTTCTTGGAAACCCTATGGAGCAGTTGTACTCTATCCCACAGTGTCACTATGAGTCAGAATTGACTCAACGGCAATGTAATTTTATTATTTTTTTTTTTTAGTGTTTATAACATACATCTTTCACTTATCAATATACACTGTGATGTACAATCTAGCCTATATTGTTATCATTATTTTAAATTTGGGGTTAGTAAGCTTTTTTTTAATTAAAGTCTAGTTTTATGGGCAATATAGTCTCTGTTACAAATACTCGGTTTTGCTGTTGTAACTCGAAAGCAGCTATAGACAATACGTAAACAAATGAGCATCGAATATACCACTTCTACACATAATATAGCACCTGCTATTTTTTATCACAAGGAGTCCTGGTGGCACAGAGGTTAAGCACTCAGAATCTAAAAAGTTCGGTGGCTCAAATCAACTATCTTCTTCATGGGAAAAAGGTGTGACAGTCTCCTTCCCTAAATATTACTGTCTTAGAAACAGTATAGGGCAATTCTACTCTATCCCATAGGGTTGCTAGAAGTCAGAATTGACTCAACAGCAACAGATTTTATCTTTATCACATATTCAAATTTTAGTCTTTCTTTCTGACCAATAAAAGGTCAGATGCTCATCTGAAAGTTAATTAAAATAGGAGTGTGTAAATGAGTTTCAAAATTTATTTTTACGTGTATATTGACATATATACAATACAAAATACAAAAAAAAGAGTACGCATCTTAAGTGTAGAAGTTGATAAAATTTTACAAACTGAGCACACTTATATATTTAACCTCAACGTCAAGAAAGAGCAACACTCCTCACTTCCTCCTTTAGGTCTCTTCCATCCACTATCCACTCTGCCCTCCCAAGAGGAAATAATCTTCTGATTTCTGATGCCCATGTTACATGGAATCATACTGCATGTACATTTTTTGTTCCTGGCTTCTTCTGTTCAACATTACTTATGTGAGACATATTCATGGCCATACCTGTGGCACACTGCAGTCATTCTCTCCACTACATAGTGTTCAATTGTGTGAATACAACCCATTCTTCCAGAGACAGACATTTTAGTAATTTTAGTGTTTAGCTGTTACAAATGATGCGTATGTGAACAAGCTAATACATGCATTTTTATAGATATCTATTCTCATTTTTCTCAGTATATATTTAGAGTTGGAATTATACTTCATTTAAACAGTGAATTATTTCAAAAGAAAGTAAATGAGAAAAGAAAAAAAAAGTATTTTACATTTACTCACAGATTACCATTTCAGGCACTCTTCATTTCTTTATGTTTCCATCTGGTATTTCCTTCAGTGTAAAGAACTCCTTTTATCATTTATAGTGTGGGTCTACTGGTTGCAAATTGTTTCAGCTTTTGTTTGTCTGAAGAATTCTTCATTTAGACTGCATTTTAGAAAGATATTTGCATTGAGGATAGAACTCTAGTTTGATAGTTCCACCCCTTGCTACTGTTAAAAAAAAAAAAAAAATTTGTTCTGAATTGGAAGGTTTCTGTAGAAGACTTTGACTTATGTTTCTGTTTTTTTCCTCTCTTTATTCATGCGGCTGTTTTAGGGCTTTCTGTTTGTTACCAGTTTTCAGCAGTTTGATTAGATTTACATAGTGGTATTTTTCTTTTTCTACTTTTTGAGTACACTGAGATTTTTGGTCAGTGTGTATAATTTCTGTAAGATATGGATATTTTGACATAAGTTTTAAAAATACTTCTGTCTCCATCTTCCTCTAAAATTCTAAAACACTTAGGGTACAAAGTTTGATATTTTTCCACAGACCATTAAGTCTCTATTCATTATTTTTATTTTTATAGTCTCTGTGCTTCAGAGAGAAAAATGAACACATAATACTTATAGGTACTTAAGAAAATATTGTATTTTTAAATCTAACCACATAAATTACTACATTGAATTAAAATGGACTAATTATAAGACCCCCACATGTCTGTCAGTTTGTCATACTGTGGGGGCTTGCGTGTTGCTGTGATGCTGGAAGCTATGCCACCACTATTCAGATAGCAGCAGGGTCACCCATGGAGGACAGGTTTCAGCTGAGCTTCCAGACTAAGAAAGACTAGGAAGAAGGACCCAGCAATCTACTTCTGAAAAGCATTAGCCAGTGAAAACCTTATGAATAGCAGCAGAACATTGTCTGATATCGTGCTGGAAAATGAGCCCCCAGGTTGGAAGGCACTCAAAAGATGACTGTGGAAGAGCTGCCTCCTCAAAGTAAAGTTGACTTTAATGACGTGGATGGAGTAAAGCTTTTAGGACCTTCATTTGCTGCTGTGGCATGACTAAAAATGAGAAGAAACAGCTGCAAACATCCATTAATAATCAGAACCTGGAATGTATGAAGTATGAATCTAGGAAAACTAGAAATCACCAAAAATGAAATAGAACACATAAACATCGATATCCTAGGCATTAGTGAGCTGAAACGGACTGGTATTGGCTATTTTGAATTGGACAACCATGTAGTCTACTATGCTGGGAATGACGACTTGAAGAGGAATGGTGTTGCATTCGCCATCAAAAAGAACATTTCAAGATCTATACTGAAGTACAACGCTGTCAGTGATAGGATAATATCGATATGCCTACAAGGAAGACAAGTTAATACAGTTATTGTTAAAATTTACTCACCAACCTCTAAGGCCAAAGATGAAGAAATTGAAGATTTTTTCAGTTGTTGCAGTCTGAAATTGATTGAACATGCAGTCAGGATGCATTGATAATTATTGGTGATTAGAATGAGAAAGTTGGAAACAGAAGAAGGATAGGTAGTTGGAAAATATGGTCTTGGTGATGGAAATAATGCTGGGGATCAAATGATAGAATTTTGCAAGACCAACGACTTCTTCATTGCAAATACCTTCTTTCACCAACATAAATGGCGACTATACACATGGACCTTGCCGGATAGAACACAGGAGTCAAATTGATTACATCTGTAGAAAGAGACGATGGAAAAGGTCAATATCATAAGTCAGAACAAGGCCAGGGGCCAACTGTGGAACAGACCCTCAATTGCTCATATGCAAGTTCAAGCTGAAACTGAAGAAAATCAGAGCATATCCACAAGAGCAAATATATGACCTTGAGTATGTCCCACCTGAATTTAGAGACCACCTCAAGAATAGATTTGGTGCATTGTATACTAGTGAGCAAAGACCAGGCGAGCTGTGGAATAACATCAAGTACATCATCCATGAAGAAAGCAAGAGGTCATTGAAAAGACCAAGATGGATGTCAGAGGAGACTCTGAAACTTGCTCAAGAACGTCAAGCAGCTAATGCAAAAAGGAAGAAATGATGAAGTAAAAGAACTGAACACAAGATTTCAAAGGGCCGTTCGAGAAGAAAAAGTATTATAATGACATGTGCAAAGAGCTGGAGATAGAAAACCAAAAGGGAAGAACACACTTGGCGTTTCTCAAGCTGAAAGAACTGAGGGAAAAATCCAAGCCTCAAATTGCAATAGTGAGTGATTCTATGGGGAAAATATTAAACGACACAGGAAGCATCAAAAGAAGATGGAAGGAATACACAGAGTCACTATACCAAAAGAATTAGTTGATGTTCAACCATTTCAAGAGGTAACATATGATCAGGAACCGATGGTACTAAAGGAAGAAGTCCAAGCTGCTCTGAAGGGATTGGCAAAAAACAAGGCTCCAGGAATTGATGGAATATCAGTTGAGATGTTTCAATAAACAGATGCAGTGCTGGAGGTGCTCACTGGTCTATGCCAAGAAATATGGAAGACAGCTTCCTGGCCAACTGACTGGAAGAGATCCATATTTATGCCTATTCCCAAGAAAGGTGATGCAAATGAATGTGGAAAATATAGAACAATATAATTAATATCACACACAAGCAAAATTTTTCTGAAGGTCATTCAGAAATGGCTGCAGCAGTATATCAACAGTGAACTGCCAGAAATTCAGGCTGGTTTCAGAAGAGGATGTGGAACCAAGGATATCACTGCTAATGTCAGATGGATCCTGGCTGAAAGCAGAGAATACCAAGAGGATGTTTACCTGTGTTTTATTGACTATGCGAAGGCATTCGACTGTGTGGATCATAACAAATAATGGATGACAATGAATAAGGAAGATGGAGGAAGTATTGACACCTTTGAACTGTGGTGTTGGCAAAGAATATTGAATATACCAAAAGAACAAACAAATCTGTCTTGGAAGAAGTGCAACCAGATTGCTCCTTAGAAGCAAGGATGCCAAGACTGCATCTTACATACTTTGGACATGTTGTCAGGAGGGATCAGGCCCTGGAGAAGGACATTATGCTTGGTAGAGTACAGGGTCAGTGGAAAAGAGGAAGACCCTCAATGAGGTGGATTGACCCAGTGGCTGCAACAATGAGCTCAAGCATGACAACGATTGTAAGGATGGCGCAGGACCAGGCAGTGTTTCATTCTGTTGTACATAGGGTCACTATGAGTCAGAACCGACTTGACAGCACCTAAGAATAACAACAATTATAAGACAGCGATATTCTGACTGAATTAACAACAATGAATAAGAGATATCATTGCTAATATCAGAGGAATCTTGGCTAAAAGCAGAGAACACCAGAAAGTCGTTTATCTCTGTTTTATTGACTATGCACATTCAACTGTGTAGATCTTAACAAACTGTGGGTATAATTTTGGGGGATGGGAATTCTAGAACATTTTAATTGTGCTGATGAAGAATTTGTATATAGACCAAGTTGCAGTCGTTCAAAAAGAAAAAGGGGATATTCTTTGGCTTAAAGTCAGGAAAGATTTGTCAGTGTTGTTTCCTTTCACCATACTTATTTAACCGGTCACCCAGCAAATAATCCAAGAAGCTGTACTCTATGAAGATCATGGCATTAGGATTGGAGGAAGCTCGTGAACAACCTATATTATCAGATGGCAGAACTTTGCTTGCTGAAACTGAAGAGGACTTGAAACATTTGCTGATAAAGATCAAAGACTGTAGGCTTCAGTATTGATTACACCTCAACATTAAAAAAAAAAAAAAGTCTCCACTAGACCATTAAGGAAATCATGACAAACAGAGAAAAACTGAAGTTGTCAAGGATTTCATTTTACTTGAATCTACAATCAACGCCCACGGAAGCAGCAGTCAAGAAATCAAACAACATATTTCACTGGGCAAATCTGCTGCAAAAGATCTCTTTAAAGAGTTAAAAAACAAAGATGCCACTGTGAGGACTATGGTGCCCCTGACCCAAGCCATGGTATTTCCAATTGTATCACACGTATGTGAAATTTGGACACCGAATGAGAAAGACCAAAGAACTGATGCCGTTGGATTACAGTGTTGACAAAGAATATTGAATACACCATGCATTGTCAGAAGAATGAACAAATCTGTCTTGGAAGTGCAGCCAGAAAGCTCCTTAGAAGCAAGAGTGGTAAGGCTTCATTTCCCTTACTTTGGACATGTTATGAGGAAAGATCAGTCCCTGGAGAAGGTTATCATGCTTGATGGAGTAGAGGGTGAGAGAAAAAGGAGACCCTCGACAAGATGGATTGATACAATGGCTGCAACAATGGGCTCAAACATAGCAACGATTGTGAGTATGGTCCAGGACTGGGCAGGAGGTTTGTTCTGTTGTACATAGTGTGACTATGTCTAGGAACTGTCTCGAGGGCACCTAACAACCACAAAGCATTAGTAAGAGGCTAAAATCATAAGGAGTATGCTTTGATCATATGGAATTTCTACATCAATAATTATTAAATGTAGAAAAATTAAGAATTCTTAACAGAAGTGAAAATATAGAATAGTGAATTTGTATTAACAGTAATGTTAATACTAAGACTCAAGGTTCACTTCATGGCTGTTATGTATATATTTTTAAAAACTCTTACAATCAACTTTCTATTTTTTATTTTTATTACGTTATACATGATAAAGGTTATAATTCATAATTATAGTTTTTCATTAACTTTATTTGAGCTTTTGCTCTCCTGCCCTGTATTTTTAATTTTTCTTTTCACTATGTTTGATGTATTATTGTATACCTAGTTTTTTTTTTTTTTTTTAAATCACTGTCTATGTATCATCTTTTCACCATTTTGATGAATCATTTGAACTAATCTTGCCACTTATATTTTTCTATACTTTTTAATTGTCTTCCCCTTCCCACTTTACAGCTGCATTAACACAAGCTTTGTTTAGCTTTGGCCTGGTGGTTTGATAATTATAAGTGTGGCAAAAAATTTTAAGTATGGAACGTATCTTATGGGTTGTTGTTGATGTTGTTAGGTGTCCTCGAGTCAGTTCCCAATGACAGCAACCCCAGGTAAAACAGAATACTGCCTGATTCTGTGCGCCACCCTCACAATCATTGCTATGCTTCAGCCCATTGTTGCAACCACTGTGTCAGTCCATGTTGTTGAGGGTCTTCCTCTTTTCCCCTGACCCTCTACTAACCAAGAATGCCCTTCGCCAGGAACTGGTCCCTCCTGGAACATGTCCAAGGTAAGTGAGACAAAGTCTCTCCCTTCTCTCTTCTAATGGTTGTGGATCCTGGCTGTACTTCTTTCAAGACAAATTTGTTCGTTCTTCTGGTTGTTGTTGTTAGGTGCTGTCGATTTGGTTCCGACACTTAGCGACCCTATGCACAACAGAATGAAACACTGCCCGGGCCTGAACTGTCCTTACGATCATCATTATGCTTGAGATCATTATTGCAGCAACTGTGTCAATCCACCTCGTTGAGGGTCTTCTTCTTTTCCACTGACTCTACTCTGCCAAGCATGATGTCCTTCTCCAGGGACAGATCTCTCCTGACAACATGTCCAAAGTATGTAACATGTGGTCTCACCACCCTTGCCTTTAAGAAACATTCTGGCTGTACCTCTTCTAAGACAGATTTGTTCGTTCTTTTGGCAGTCCATGGTATATTCCATATTCTTTGACAACACCACAATTCAAAGGCATCAATTCTTCTTCGGTCTTCCTTATTCATTGTCCAGCTTTCACATGCATATGATGTGATTAAAAATAACATGGCTTGGGTCAGGCTCACCTTAGTCTTCAGGGTGACATCTTTGCTCAACACTTTGAAGAGGTCCTTTGCAGCAGATTTGCCCAATGCAATGCATCTTTTGATTTCTTGACTGCTGCTCCCATGGGTGTTGATTGTGGATCCAAGTAAAAAGAAATCCTTGACAACTTCAATCTTTTCTCCGTTTATCATTATTTTGCTCACTGGTCCAGTTGTGAGGATTTTTGTTTTCTTTATGTTGAGCTGCAATCCATTCTGAAGGCTGTGGTTTTTGATCTTCATTAGTAAGTGCTTCAAGTCCTCTTCACTTTCAGCAAGCAAGGTTGTGTCATCTGCATAACGCAGGTTATTAATGAGTCTTCCTCCAGTCCTGATTCCCCGTTCTTCTTCATATAGTCCAGCTTCTCATATTATTTGCTCAGCATACATATTAAATAGGAATGGTGAAAGAATACAACCCTGACGCACACGTTTCCTGACATATTCAGTATCCCCTTGTTCTGTCTGAACAACCACCTCTTGATCTATGTAAAGGTTCCTCATGAGCACAATTAAGTGTTTTGGAATTCTCATTCTTCTCAATATTATCCATGGTTTGTTATGATCCACACAGTCGGATGCCTTTGCGTAGTCAATAAGACACAGGTAAACATCCTTCTGGTATTCTCTGCTTTCAGCCAGGACCCATCTGACATCGGCAAAGATATCCCTGGTTCCACGTCCTCTTCTGAAACCAGCCTGAATTTCTGGCAGTTCCCTGCTGCAGCTGTTTTTGAATGATCTTCAGCAAAATTTTACTTGTGTGTGATATTAATTATATTGTTCTATAATTTCCACATTCGTTTGGGTCACCTTTCTTGAGAATAGGCATAAATATGGATCTCTTCCAGTCAGTTGGCCAGGAAGCTGTCTTTCATATTTCTTGGCA
This sequence comes from Elephas maximus indicus, assembly GCF_024166365.1. Classification (NCBI taxonomy): domain Eukaryota; kingdom Metazoa; phylum Chordata; class Mammalia; order Proboscidea; family Elephantidae; genus Elephas; species Elephas maximus. The sequence continues at coordinate 13,249,499 of NC_064823.1, forward strand.
TAGACGAGCGAGCACCTCCAGCGCTGCATCTGTTTGTTGAAACATCTCAACTGATATCCCATCAATTCCTGGAGGCTTGCTTTTGCCAGTGCCTTCAGAGCAGCTTGGACTTCCTCCTTTAATACCATCGGTTCCTGATCATATGTTACTTCTTGAAATGGTTGAACATTGACTAATTCTTTTTGGTATGATGACTTTATGTATTCCTTCCATCTTCTTTTGATGCTTCCTGTGTCATTTAATATTTTCCCCATAGACTCCTTCACTACTGCAACTCGAGGCTTGAATTTTTCCTCAGTTCTTTCAGTTTCAGAAACGCCAAGTGTGTTCTTCCCTTTTGGCTTTCCACCTCCAGCTCTTTGCCCATTCTTCACAATATTATCCATAGTTCATAATGATCCATACAGTCTAATGCCTTTGCATAGTCAATAAAACACTGGTAAACATCTTTCTGGTGTTCAATTTCAGGCTGCAGATGTTGGTAAAATTTTTCATTCTCTTCATCTTTGTCATTAGTGGTTAGTGCATAAATTAGAATAATAGTCATATTGACTAGTCTTCCCCGTAGACAAACGGATATTATCCTATCACTGACGGTGTTGTAGTTCAGGGTATATCTTGAAATGTTCTTTTGACAATGAATGTGACTCCATTATTCTTCAATTTGCCATTCCCAGAAAGTAGACTGTATTTTTGTCTGATTAAAAATGGCCAGTGCCAGTCTGTTTCAGCTCACTAATGCCTAAAAAAAATATTGAAATTCCATTTTTTTTTTTTTGACAAATTCCAATTTTCCTAAATTCATACTTGGTGCATTTCACATTCCTATTATTAATGGATGTGTTCAGCTACTTCTTCACAATTTGAGTCATGCCACATCAGCAAATGAAAGTCCCGAAAGCTTGACTCCATCCACGTCATTAAGGTCAACTCTACTTTGAGGAGGCAGCTCATCTTCTGACACTGTATCAGACAACGTTCCTCCGCCATTCGTAAGGTTTTCACTGGCTAATTTTTTTTCAGTAGTAAATCGTCAGGTTCTTCTTCCTAATTTTTCTCGGTCTGGAAGCTCAGCTGAAACCTGTGCAACATGGGTGACCCTGCTGGTATTTCAATACCAATGGCGTAGCTTCCAGCATCACAGTAACATGCAAGGCCCCATAATATGGCAAACTGACAGATTGGGGATCTTACAGATAATATCCTATATTTTGTGTATCACTCTGGAGTTTCACTAGAAAGTGATCTGAAGGGATAGGCTCTGTTTTAGGTTTAAAGAATGTCTCAGGGTGATAATCTCAGGGTGCTCTCTGTTCTCTACTTTTCCAGTTTGTCTAGCTTTTTTTTTTTTTTTAAAGAAGAATGTAAGTTTTGGTCCATATTTTTCCCTTAAAAATTTTTTTCCTTTACCCTGTCTGAAACCAGCTACTGTGGCTCCAGTCAGAATGATCAGTGATTGTAGCCGGGCACCATCTAATTCTGATCTAGACTGTGTGGATCATTATAAATTATGGATAACATTGTGAAGAATGGAAATTACATTAACAACCTGCAGATGAGGAGGTTGTGGCTCTTGCAGACGTTTCTTCACCGCACTTTTGTTTACCTTCTTCTTGTTTTGCTCCTGGTAAGTAGAGACCCATAGATGTATCTTAGATGGCCAGTCACAAGCTTTTAAGTCCCCAGACACTACTCAGTTCACTAGGATGGAAATCATTTTTGTGAAGTGTCTTATGCCAATTGACTGAGTTGCACCATGAGAGTATGGTCCTCAGTCTTCAAATCCAGAAAGCCAGTGGTGGAAAGTGTTTGGTTATGTCTGAAGAGTGCCCACATTTTTGTCTACAGTGAATATATGTGCCTCTATCCAAATATTTGTATTTGCCAATACCTATAGATACGTCTAACTGCTCTCACCTATGTACACATCTGTACCTACCCATATACCTATTTGCCTGTACCCAACCATAAGTGCTCAGGCACTCATTATTACTTTAGCTGTGCTATGTTCACTACATCCACAATCTGTGTCACTTTTCTTATCACCAAAAATAACTAGTCTTTGCTGGATAATCTCCCCCCTTCCTGGTAACCACCAATGAATCCTGATGTCTCTATATTTATCTGTTTTTGTCTTCTTAAGAGAAAGATACTATACAATATATGTCTTTATATGCTTGACTTATTTTACTTAGCATTATGCCCTCCAGTTCCATTCATGTCATAACATATTTCAAGGACTTGTTTTTATGTTTTTGTTTGATTTGTTTGTTTATCAGTGCCACTTTAGCTGGGGAAAGATGGTATCTCAAAGTAGTTTTGATTTGGATCTCTCTAATAGCTAATGATTGTGAACATCTTTTCATATGTTTTTGGCTGCTTGGATGTCCTCTTTGGTGAAGGCTCTGTTCATTTTGTGATTTAGGTTGTTTACATTTTTGCTGTTGAGTTGTTGTGATGTTCTATAGATTTTAGAGATTAGACCCTTGTCAGATAAATAGTTTCCAAAGATTTCTTTCCCAGTGTACATGTTGCCTATTTACTCCTTTAATAGTCTTTTGGTGAGCACGACTTTTTAATTTTTATGAGGTCCATATCCTTAATATTTATTTATTTATTATCTTTCTGGCCATCACAATTGGATTTGGGGTTATTTCTTGAAATTAAATTTTCAGTTTGCTAAATCTGTCCTCAATTTGGTCTTTTCTGTTCTTCAGAGTATCTGGTGGCTTTTTATCCAAGACCTCTAAGAGGTATTCTATTTTATAGATTACAACATCCTTTTGCATATCTCCAGACATATGAATTACACTTCTTCTAAAGCTTTCTTCTTTCTTATATTAATTCTGCTATTTTTTAAATTTTTTGTTGTGCTTTAAGTGAAAGTTCACAAATCAAGTCAGTCTCTCATACAAAAATTTATATACATCTTGCTATATACTCCTAATTGCTCTCCCCCTAATGAGACAGCCCACTCCGTCCCTCCACTCTTTCTTTTCATATCCATTCTGCCAGCTTCTAACCCCCTCTGCCCTCTCATCTCCCCTCCAGACAAGAGATGCCAACATAGTCTCAATTGTCTGCTTAATCCAAGAACCTCATTCTTCACCAGCATCTTTTTCTATGCCATTGTGCAGTCCAATCCCTGTCTGAAGAGCTGGCTCTGGGAATGGTTCCTGTCCTGGGCTAACAGAAGGTCTGGGACCATTGGGGTCCCTCTAGTTTCAGTCAGATCATGAAGGCTGGCCTTTTTATGAGGATTTGGGGTCTGCATCCCACTGTTCTCCAGCTCCTTCAGGTGTTTTTAGTTGTGTTCCCTATCAGGGTAGTCATCGGTTGTAGCCAGGCACCATCTAGTTCTTCTAGTCTCAGGCTGATGTAGTCTCTGGTTTATGTGGCCCTTTCTGTCTCTTGGGCTTGTAATTACCTTGTGTCCTTGGTGTTCTTCACTCCCCTTTGGTCCAGGTCGGTTGAGGCCATTTGATGCATCTTAGATGGTTGCATGCTACTGTTTAATACCCCAGGCGCCTCTCTCCAAGGTGGAATGCAGAATGTTTTCTTAATAGATTCTATTATGCCAATTGACTTAGAAGTCCCCTGAAACCATGGTCCCCAAACCCCCGCACCTGCTACCCTGCCTTTGAAGCATTCAGTTATTTAGGAAACTTCTTTGCTTTTGGTTTAGTCCAATTGTGCTGAACTCACCTGTATTGTGTATTGTCTTTCCCTTCACCTAACCCCCTTTTGTAACCATCAAAACATATGTTCTTCTCCATTTAAACTATTTCTCTAGTTCTTATAATAGTGGTCTTATACAATATTTGTCTTTTTGCAACTGACTAATTTCACTTAGCATAATGCCTTCCAGATTCCTCCATGTTATGAAATATTTCACAGATTCCTCACTGTTCGTTATTGATCCGTAGTGTTCCATTGTGTGAATATACCGTAAGTTATTTATTCGTTCATCCTTTGATGGGTACCTTGGTTGCTTCCATCTTTTCGCTATTGTAAACAGTGCTGCGATGAATATGGGTGTGCATTTATCTGTTCACTTAAAAGCTTTTATTTCTCTAGGATATATTCCCAGGAGTGGGATTGCTGGATCCTATGGTAGTTCTCTTTCTAGCTTTTTAAGCCAGCCTTGTTGGAGTGAGAGGGAATCTCATTGTAGTTTTGATTTGCATTTCTCTAATAGCTAACGATTGTGAGCATTTCCTCAAGTATATGTAATCTACCTGAATGTCCTCTTTAGTGAAGTGTCTGTTCATATCTTTTGCCCATTTTTTTAATTGGGTTGTCTTTTTGTAGTTGTGTTTTTGCAGTATCACGTAGAATTTAGAGATCAAGCTCTGATCGGAAATGTCATAGCTAAAAACCTTTTCCGAGTCTGTAGGTAATCTTTTACTCTTTTGGTGAAGTCTTTGGATGAGTGTAGGTGTTTGATTTTTAGGAGTTCCCAGTTATCTATTTCTCTTCTGCATTCTTAATAATGTTTTGTATACTGTTTATGCCATCTATTAGGGCTCCTAACATCCCTATTTTTTCTTCCATGATGTTTATCATTTTAGATTTTACATTTAGGTCTTTATCCATTTTGAGTTTGTTTTTATGCATGGTGTGAGGTATTGGTCTTGTTTCATTTTTGGGAGATGGGTACCCAGTTATGCCAGCAACATTTGTTAAAAAGGCTATCTTTTCCCCATTTAAGTGATTTGAGGCCTTTGTCAAATATCAGCTGCTCATATGTGGATGGATTTATGTCTGGATTCTTAATTCTGTTTCATTGGCCAATGTATCTGTTGTTGTACCAGTACCAAGCTGTTTTGGCTATTCTGGTGGTTTAATAGGTTCTAAAATCAGATATAGTGAGGCCTTCCACATTGTTCTTCTTTTTGAGCAATGCTTTACATATCCTGGGACTCTTTCCCTTCCATATGAAATTGGTGATTTGTTTCTCCATATAATATAAAAAAAAAATTAATGCAATTTTGATTGGAATTGTATTAAATCTATAGATCACTTTTGGTAAAATAGACATTTTTACAATATTAGTCTTCCTATCCATGAGCAAGGTGTATTTTTCTACTATGTAGGTGTCTTTTGGTTTCTTGCAGAAGTGTTTTGTAGTTTCCTTTATATAAGTCTTGTACATCTCTGGTAACATTTATTCCTAAGTATTTTATCTTCTTGGGGGCTACCGTAAATGGCATTGATTTGGCGATTTCCTCTTCGATGTTCTTTTTGTTGGTGTAGAGGAATCCAACTGATTTTTGTATGTTTATCTTGTATTGTGATCCTCTGCTGAACTCTTCTATTAGTTTCAGTAGTTTTCTGCAGGATTCCTTAGGGTTTTCTGTGTATAAGACCATGTCATCTGCAAATAGAGACATTTTTACTTCTTCCTTGTCAATCTGGATGTTCTTTACTTCTTTATCTAGCCTAATTGCTCTGGCTAGGACCTCCAGCACAATGTTGAATAAAAGCAGTGATAAAGGGCATCCTTGTCTGGTTCCTGATCTCAGGGGGGTGCTTTCAGGCTCTCTCCATTTAGGATGATGTTGTCTATTAGCTTTGTATAAATGCCCTTGACTATGTTGAGGAAGTTTCCTTCTATTCCTATTTGGTTGAGAGTTTTTATTGAAGGGTGTTGAACTTTGCCAAATGCCTTTTCTGCATCAATTGATAAAATCATGTGATTCTTGTTTTTTATTTATATGATGGATTACATTAATTGTTTTTCTAGTGTTGAACCATCCCTGAATACCTGGTATGAATTCCACTTGGTCATGGTGAATTATTTTTTTGATATGTTGTTGAATTCTATTGGCTAGAATTTTGTTGAGGATTTTTGCATCTAAGTTCATGAGGGATATAGGTGTGTAATTTTCTTTTTTTGGGGAGTCTTTACCTGGTTTTGGTATCAGGGATATGCTGGCTTCATTCAATGAGTTTGGGTTTATTTCGTCCTTTTCTATACTTTGAAGTAGCTTTAGTAGTAGTGCTGTTAACTAAGTCTTCTGTGAAATTTTGGTAGATCTCTGTGGTGAAGCCGTCTGGGCCAGGGCTTTTTTGGGGGGTAGGAGGTTTTTGACTACCTTTTCAATCTTTTCTTTTGTTATGGGTCTATTTAGTTGTTCTAATTTGTGTTCGTTTAGGTAGGTAGAGTGTTTCTAGGAATTCTTTCATTTCTTTTAGGTTTTCAAATTTGTTAGAGTTTTTCATAGTAATCTGATAAAAAAAAATCTGATAGGATTCTTTTAATTTCAGTTGGGTCTGTTGTGATATTGCTCATCTCATTTCTTTTGGGGTTATTTGCTTCCTCTCCTGTTTTTCTTTTGTAGGTTTGGCCAGTGGTTTATCAATTTTGTTGATTTTTTCAAAGAGCCTGCTTTTGGTCTTAGTAATTCTTTCAATTGTTTTTCTGTTTTCTATTTCATTTAGTTCAGCTCTAATTTTTATTATTTGTTTTCTTCTGGTGCCTAAGGGTTTTTTTTTTTTTTTTTTTGCTCTCTTTCTATTTGTTCAAGTTGTAGGGATAATTCTTTGATTTTGGCCCTTTCTTCTTTTTGGATGCGTGCATTTATTGATATAAATTGACCTCTGTGCACTGTTTTCTCCGTGTCCCAAAGGTTCTGATAGAAAATGTTTTCATCCTCATTGGATTCTATGAATTTCTTTATGCCATCCTTAATGTCTTCTATTATCCAGTCTTTTTTGAGCAGGGTATTGTTCAGTTTCCAAGTATTTGATTTCTTTTCCCTGCTTTTTCTGTTATTGATTTCCACTTTCATGGCCTTATGGTCAGAGAAAATGCTTTGTAATATTTCAATGTTTTGGATTCTGCTAAGACTTGCTTTATGACCTAATATGTGGTCTATTCTATAGAATGTTCCATGTGCACTAGAAAAGAAAGTATATTTGGCTACTGTTGGGTGGAGTGTTCTGTACATGTCTGTGAGGTCAAGTTGGTTGATTGTGGCATTTAGATCTTCCGTGTCTTTATGGAGCTTCTTTCTGGATGTCCTGTCCTTCACCGAAAGTGGTGTGTTGAAGTGTCCTACTATGATTGTGGAACTATCTCACTTTCAATGCTGATAGAGTTTGTTTTATGTATCTTGCAGCACTATCATTGGGTGCATAAATATTTAATATGGTTATATCTTCTTGATATATTGTCCCTTTAATCATTATATAGTGTCCTTCCTCATCCTTTACGATGGATTTAACCTTAAAATCAATTTTGTCAGAAATTAATATTGCCACTTCTGCTCTTTTTTGATTGTTGTTTTCTTGATATTTTTTTTCTATCCTTTGAGTTTTAGTTTGTTTGTGTCTCTAAGTCTAAGGTGTGTCTCTTAGGCAGCATATAGACAGATTGTGTTTTTTAATCCATTCTGCCACTCTCTGTCTCTTCATTGATGCATTTAGCCCACTTTCATTCAGCTTAATTATGGGTATGTATGAATTTTTTTTTTTTTTATGAATTTAGTGCTATCATTTTGATGTCTTTTTTTGTGTGTTGTTGACAGTTTCTTTTTCCCACTTAATTTTTTGGGCCGAGTAGATTATATATTGTCCTTTCGCAATAATCATTGTTGCTTCTTTTTTTTCTGCTGAGTTTCTATTTTTTTCTTGTATTTTATTTTGATGTGTAGGATGGTTTTTCTCCTTTGTGTTTACCTTATTATTTACCTCTATCTTTCTAAATTTAAACCTAAGTTTTATTTCTTTTTATCACCTTATCTTCCTCTCCATATGGAAGGTCTAAGAGTACATTTCTTATACTTTCTTTATCGTTTTAGTGTTGTCTTCCTTTACATAATAACATCACTGTTTCCCTGTTTTGAGCATTTTTTATCTTGATTTATTTTTGTGATTTCCCTGTCTGGGTTGACATCTGATTCCCCTGCCCAGTGTTCTAGTCTTGGATTGATACGTGATACTATTGATTTTCTAAACCAAACAACTCCCTTTAGTATTTCTTTTTTATAGTTTTGGTTTGGTTTTGATAAATTCCCTAAACTTCTGTTTATCTGGAAATGTCCTAATTTCACCTTCATATTTGAGAGACCGTTTTGCTGGTTATATGACTCTTGGCTTGCAATTTTTCCCTTCAATTTTTTTTAAATAAGTCATCCCTTTGCCTTCTTGCCTGCTAGGTTTCTGCCAAGTAGTCTGAGCTTATTCTTATTGGCTCTCCTTTGTAGGTGACTTTTCGTTCCTCCCTACCTGCTCTTAAATTCTCTCTTTAGCCTTGGTTTTGACTAGTTTGATTATAATATGTCTTGGTGAATTTATTTTAAAATCTACCTTATGTGGAGTTCGATGAGCATCTTGGATAGATATCATCTCATCTTTTACAAAATCAGGGGAGTTTTCTGCCAACAAACCTTCAACAACTCTCTCTGTATTTTCTGTTATCCCTCCCTGTTCTGGTACTCCAATCACTCGTAGGATATTTCTCTTTTTAGATTCTCACATGATTCTTAAGGTTTCTTCACTTTTTAAAATTCTTTTATCTGATTTTTCTTCAAATACATTGGTGCCAGATGCTTTCTCTTCGAGTTCACCAATTCTGCCTTCTACTTGCTCAATTCTGATCCTCTGACTTTCTACTTCTGTAATTTTTTTGTTAATCTTCTGAGTTTCTGATTGCTGTCTATCTATGGATTTTTCCAGCTTTTAAATTTTTATTATGTTTCTGAATAACCTTTTCAGTTTTCAACTGCTTTGTATGTGTGTTCCTTGGCTTGTTCTGCATATTCCCTCATTTCCTTCCTGATGTCTTGAACTTTCCATATATTAATCTTTTGTATTCTGCCTCTGGTAATTCCAGAAGGGCACTTTCATCTGGGAAATCCCTTGATTCTTTATTTTGAGAACTTTTTAAGGTGATCATGGTCTGTTTCTTAATGTGACTTGATACCAATTGTTGTCTTTAAGCCATCTATAAGTTATTGTATTAGTTTATTTTATGTTTGCTTACTGTATCATAGCTTCTTGTTTTATTTTATTTTGGTATGCTCACATGGGTTGCTTCAATGAGCTAGCTTGATTATTTTCACCTTTGGTACTCTGATGTCCTGTCTCCAGGTGGCTAGAGTTGTTATCAGATGTATCAGTCTAGGAGTCCATTCACATTTCTTGTATTTATTCAGCTCAGGTGTCCAGGTAGTTGATCATCAAGTGTGCGGTAGAGGCTGTGTTCTGCAGTCTTAGAGGGGCAGGGGTGTTTGGTGTAGGTACTGGTATATGGTTGCAGCAGGGAGTCATGCTCTGAACAAAGGAGGGTGCTGGGAATCATCCCTCAAGTATCTCTGAGGAAAGCATGTCCATGTTCCCTAGAGCATACAGTTGGATGAGTTCTGCAAATGGACCGTGGGCACCCAATGTTTTTGGTTGTAAGGACTGGGAGGTACCAGTTATCCTTGGACCCCTGTCGTGTGTGGCTGGGTGACCTGAGTGGAGCCACCAGTCCTTAGGGCTCTGATGTGGGTAGGTGAGGACCCTGTTTAATAGGCAAAGTGGTGTCAGACATCAAACACCCACCTCTCCACCACACAGGTGAAACAGTTGTAGTCTGTCAACTAGGGCCTAATCTCCTGAAATAGGCCCACACTGGTCCATGCAGGGGGGAAATATAGTCAAAGTCCACGGATTGTTTATGCCTGGACAGGAGCCACTTCTGTCCTGAGCTCCCCCAGTTAGTGGAGTTGGCAAATTATTTTTTCCCCCAGCTGTGAATTTATTCCTTCTCAAAGGCAAGAGGATGGCTCTAGGTGCTCAACAGGGCCTATCTCAGGCCCAGGGAGATTAACAACCACCGAAGCCAGCTTGGGGGAGGGGGGCACTGTAAAAATATATGCAAGTACTTAGCTTTTGCCAAGAACGCCATTCTTCTCTGGTTCTGGAGTTGTGAGTATGCTGTGCGACTGGCTGCTTCTCCCTGAGGAAACTGAGGCCGAACACTAGTATCAGCCTGTGGCTGCCACTCCTGGGAATAGTGCCTGAGGGCTCCTGGTGATTCAAGTCCGGTGACTCCTCTCCAATTCTGAACTGTCTCTTCTTCCCCCTACCTCTCAGTTTGTTTTCTAACTTTGCCTTTGATGTTTAGGGCTCCTAGCTTGTCATAAATATACTCATTTTACTTGTTTTTTTGGGTCTTTGTTGTAAGAGGGCTCCCTGGAAGCATCTGTCTATTCTGCCATCTTGACCCTGCCTCAATTTCTGCTTTTTTTTTTTAATATTGGTTATTCTGTTTGCTGAATTTTGTATCTCTCTTTTTTGGTTTTATTTAAAGTTGCGTGATCCTTGACTTATCTTTTCATGTGAATTTTCTTTTCTTTTTTTTTTGTTAACCATAGCTTAACTCCAATGATTAGGAAGGAGAGAAATAGTGATGGAGGACACAGTGATCTGGTTCCTTGTCTCCCAGCATTGATTTTCCCTGTTCCTTCTTGATTTTGCCAATCACTTGGCTTCTGCCCTGTTGCCCTTATCTATGTTTCAAGGTTCACATTGCCTATTGATCACAGTTTTATGATTCTCATGTGAAGGCTCTTCTTTCTGAGTCTGGGAAGTGATGTCTACACATTTTTCCTCAATGGTATCCCCCTCCTTTCGTATTAAGGCTTCTTCCTACTCCAATTCTCAGACATCTTCCTTTTCTGTATCTATAAAATCCTCCTCCAATTGAAAAATTCAAAACACAAAATAAAATAAATAAATAATAATATCCTGTCTGACAGTTTCACTGATCAATTCTATCAACTCTTTTAAAAAGGAACAATGCTAATATCACATAAACACAAACAAAATAGATGGTGAAAATAAAACAAAACAAAAATATTCTGAATACATTTTGAGTCCAGAAAAGCACATGATACCAAACACCTGGAAAGAAAGGAAGATTACAGAACAATGTCAATCCTGGTCAAGAACCTCAAAACACTGACTATAAATCAAATGTAAATCAAAACAAGCAATATATAACACTAGTTAATATTTAGTGAATAAATGCTCAACTTTTAATATTTTTATTTATTACTATTATCCCGAATAAGAATGCAATACTTTATAAAACAGAGTCAGGTTTCCTTGTAACTGTGTAGGTCAGTTGAGCCACATGAATAGAAATCTCAGAAGCAAGGGACCAGAAAATGGTTTTTCTCTGATTATAAAGGAGGAGAAGACAATTGTTCCCCAGCCCTCCTGAAAGAGTATCCTCCTTACTACAATCTGTTGGAATGCACAGAAAATCTCTCCAGGAGCCAAGTAGCCCAATGAAATCAAGAGATGCCTCCAAGGTTCTAGGTTTCATCCACCCTTGAAATGCAAATAACTAGGAAAATAGTTGCTTTGATTTTCCTGGCTGTTTGGTGTTTTAAAGTGGGAACTTCATCCATTACAGTACCTATTAGATATGTCTTATTTGCAGACAGAGCAATTGAATACTCAAGTAGCTACAGATTAATAATTATGGTAAATGGAGAGGCTTAGGAAGGTAGGAGTTTCTGCAGGAACACTGTGAAATCAAGGGAGGTTTTATTTCCCCATAAAATTGACTTTTTTTCTAAGAACATACGGTCATTCTGACACTCAGAAATCAATGAGAATAATGAACAAAAATATTATACTAAGATTATCTCAAAAAATGGATAAAATTTATCTAATAAATCTAACAAAACTGAAACTCCTACTTATGATATAAACTCTTGACAAATTAGGAATATACAATACATCCTCAATACAGTAAATTCCAGGTTAAGAGTGTCTGACTTATGGACAACTCATACTTGAGAATGAACTGTCATTATCCTATAGCATTAAAAATTTAATTAAATACAATGGTTCATAACAACAAATCCACACAGTACTTTTTGACAATGTCGCTGCTGTGTTGAGTGTGCAACTTTGTATGTGGGTTAAATTTTCCCTATTCTTATATGCATGCCTCCAAAGCATAAATCCAATGCAAGCACTGGTGATGCATCAGAGAAAAGGAAAATAATCACAATTGAAATTAAAAAGTGAATAAACTGGAAAAAATAAAGCCATTTCTTAATATACCTGCACCTCACTCATTGACTGTATTGTTATCCTACATTTCAAATTTATGACAACAGTAAAAAGAATCTATTATCCAAATATTTTGCAAATTAACAATGTGAGAGTATGCTGGCTGTGATGGTTAGGATTATGTGTCAACTTGGATAGGCCATGATTCTCAGTGGCTTGGCAGTTATGTAATGATGTGGTCATCCTCCATTTTCACATAACGTCAATTTTCACATAGTGACCTGGTATTTGGTACCTAACCACGTCATAAGTGAGGAGTGGGTGTACAGAGAGGTTCACCAAAGTTTACTATACAGTTACTGAGGGCCTCAACTACTACAAGGCCATTTTGGTGAGAAAAATAAAAGCTATGTACAAACCCCTCTTGACACCTACTAAAAGAAATTGGCTACAGTGGTAAACCCCTCCCCCCAGCAACAGAATCAAACCCTGACTTTCCAGTTCCAGGTACATCCTCTTCAATAACAGGCTCATCATCTTCAGCAGTGGCCATCTCTCCATCATCTTCTCCTGCATCATCCAATTATTAATGTCATAATGTTACCTTACAATTGCCGCTTCTGGTATCAAGACATCGATGGAACAAGAGCAGATATTAATCTTTAATTGTAATCTTTTTTTCTTTTTTTCTATCTAAACTATTTTAAGAACTGTTTCTTTAACTTTGCTTTACAGGTGGGTTACAGTACTGTATTCCTACATGCATACACACAGATTCTCTCTCTTCAGTACAGTACTATATGTAGCTATTATTATTACTACATTATTATTGTTATTATGTACTGCATTATTGTGTTTAAGATGTTTTAGTGTATTTGGGAGTGTTTCTTGTTTTGTAAGCATAAAATATATATAGTAAAGTATATACTATATAATAAGACAAACATTTGGCTAACTGGCACTAAATAAAAATCATATGCACCTGTTTTGATTTACCTACAAATTTGACTTAAAGATAGGCTTAGGAACAGATCTTGTCCATAACCCATGGATTGACTGTATGATAGATTACAGTTACCAAACCCTAGGCAATATTGTATTAACAATATAAGGTAATACAATAGGACAAGGAAAAGAATTGAAAAGCATGAAGATTAGAAAGTAAGAGGTGAATTTATTCACAGTTCATATATTCTATATGTAGAAAATTCTAATTTCTTAAAAATTAAAAGCAACATGTATATTTAGTAATGTTGGAAGGTGTAGGGCCAACAATCACAATATAATATGCAAAGTTCAATTACATTTCCATAAAATATAAACAATTGAAAATTTCTGTTTAAAGATACAATTTTCAATGGCATCAAACCATCAAATATTTAAGAATAGCTTTAATGAAACATGAGAAAGACTTCTCCACTAAAAATTATAAAATCTGTTATGCAGAGAAATTTAAAAAGAGCTAAATTAAATATCTACTATGTTCCTGGACTAGAAAATTTAATATTGTTAGATATCAATTATCTGGAAATTGATCCTTAAGTTCAAGGCCATTGTAGAACTGCAATTTATACATTATAATTCTATAGGAAATTCTGGAAGAAATTTTGGGAGACATTTACAAGTTATCTTAAAAATTAATTTGGAATTGCAAAGCATCTAGAATAGTCAAAATCATCTTGAAAAAAAAAAGCAGTATTATTACAAAGTTGCATTAATCAAAACATTGTGACACTGACATAAGGATGGAAACTTCTCAAAATTAAAGCCATACATACATAGCCAATTCTGTTTTTGCAAAGTATCTAGACAATTCAATGTAGAATGTTACTTTCTGTCTTGGTTCTGAAACAAATGAATTCTTATATGAACAAAATTCATACATCGGTCCTTATTTCCCACAATACTCACACAATAACTTGACATTTTGAGCACTCTCATAGACAAAAAAGCTAAATCCACAAGTTCCAAAGAAAAAAAATTAAAGTATACGTTTGTGATATTGGGGAAGTCAAAAAAAGCTTAGAACAGAGGAAGCACTAATTATAAGAACAAAATCTGATAAATCGTGCTTTATATTAATTTAAAATTTTCCTTATCAAAATGCAAAATATAAAAAAAAATTAAGCCGTAGACTGGAAGTAATTGTTCTATATATAAATGACAATTCTTGTCCAGAATACAGAAAATATTCTAAATACGTGCAAAATCTTGAACAGATATCTCACAAAGCAAGAGATATAAATGGTCTATGAGAGCATGAAAAGCTACTCCATATCACTAACCCAAGGAAAATGCATGCTGAAAATGCAGGGAGATGCCAACACCCACTAAAAAAAGGGCTAAAATTAAAGGAAAAAAAATGATAATGTAAACACAGGCAAAGATGTGCAAAAACTAAGGCTACCAAGTATTTTTTAACAGGAACTTAGAATGTTACAACTACTTTATAAAATAATTCATTTGTTTCTTAAAACTTAAACATACACTTACCCTATAACCCAGCAATTTCACTTCTAGGAATTTATCGAACAGAAATGAAAACATATGTTTACTCAAAGACTTGTTTGAAAATGCTTTATTTCTAAGAGCCAATCTTGTGGCAGTCCTAATGTCTATCAATAGGTGAACAGATGAGAAAATTCTGCCAAATACGTATGATAACAACTCAGAAATAATAGGAAGGAAAAATAGTTAAAAACTAACTGATGACTCTGACTACCGCCTGGGTGCATCTCAAATGCTTTATGCTGAATGAAAGAAGACGTGCACACAGGCACCCAACATTTGTAGGAATTCCAATTATAGGAAATTCAAGATAGGCATAACCAGTCAATTATAATAGAAATCATAGTAGGGTTTGATTCTGAAAGGGAGGAGGAGAGTAGGTTAAATACCACAGGGAATTTTGGAGGGTAACGAAAACTGTATACCATGATTGGGGTCATATCATATGAAAATAACAATTTATTAAAATTTATCAAACTGCATAGTTAATGTATGTGTATACTGTATATAAAATATAGAAAAATAAAAATGAGTATTGGAAATATGAGTGCATAAAAATTAATGTGTTCTCGCCCCATTCAGTGCCAAGAACAATATACATACGGCACCTTGGTAGAATTAGATAATGTTAGTTCTTAAAACAGGTACAGATTTACTACCTGTATAAAAGTTAAAAACAGCCATTCAATATTTATAGGCACAATAGTTTGTGACATACATTTTCTTATAAGCCTTAACATTATTTTCATTATCAATGTTGAACATTTTCTCATAATCATAAGAACATACAAATGGTAAATTAAAAAAAAGAAAGCTTAAGTTTTATGAATATTCCCAGTACAATGATATTTCACTTTTTCCTATGAAATCAATAGGAAAAACATAACCAAACGCAGGTTCTTGCCCTTTCCTATTAGCCAACTGAAGTAAGATGAACACCACACCACCATTTGCAAGAGAAACAGAAAGTGGAAATGTATTGCTTGCACAAACAAGGAGCAATATGGGGCCTAAAAACCGCTGAGCTCCCCACCCCAGGGGAGCTTGGAGATTTTTCTCCCTCCAGTCCCCAAAGGGCAGGGATTGGTGCCTAAAATCTGACACCCGGGTCCCTCCTATGCCCATATTTGGTTTTCAAATGGGCTCAGTTGCAGCCGTGTACAGGAGAATATCTTTCTTTCTGGTGATGTTCAAGTCCGGGGTCAAGTTCAGGGCCACGGCTCCAGGTCCTGTGCATGCACGGTATTCCACAGCCAAATTCAAACCATGGCTAGGGCTGCACTGTGGTAGGGCCAAGGCGCAGTTAGAAACTGTGGCTTGGCAGGCTGTAAGGGAGGGGTAAACTGCAGCAGAGCAGGGGAAGCCTTGGCAGTGGCTTCAAAAAGACCCAAAACCAGGACAATATTTTGGGGTAAATAAATTAGTATTACTTGAAATTTTTAATTTTTCTAGTTCCTGAGTTTTAGATTTCAGAAAAAAAAAACTGCAGATTTTTTTTCTATTTGCCTTTTTGTTGTTGTTGTTGTTACAAAGTTTGTTGACTGCTATTTATATCACTTTTTAAATTCAGTTTTGAGCAGGATGTTACTCTTTAGTATGTTCAATTTTCAGAATATCTTTAAAGCCAAACCATGTGGATTTCCAGTTGGTATATGTTATATATATATATTACTTTGTTATATCTAGCATTTTTTTCCTCAAATGCAGCTATAAAAAATAATGTTTAACAATAAATGATCTTTGTAGTGGACTGAAAAATATTGTGCCATATTAGACAACTTGATGGAAATCCATTAAGCTTCTGAGTTTCTACAGATTTGTTAATGCTTTGAATCTATATCTATATATAGACTTCTGGGGGTGGGGGAACCTTACAGTATAAATTACATAACAGTTAAAAATCAGTAAGACATACTAATGTTTTCATAGGATGACACACCTCATCATATTAATATTTTAGTGATGAAATTATTTCAAATAGGTGGATCATTTTCCCAAAACAGTATTTGCTTTTATATCAGATTCTGATCAGTTAAAAAAAATTTTAATGAATATTCATTTTTTTTGAGTGACACTAAGAATGCTAAGAAAAAGTGTCTCCATGACTAACTTAGAGAGTAGTGAAAGAGAGAGCAACATAGGTGTATACTTTCAATGTAACACGGTAAATCTATGTTTTCAGGTATCAATTACTTATTTAAAAGCAGTTCTTTAGGGGATGATTAATTTTCTCAGGAGAGATTAGTCCCTGGAGAAGGACATCATACTTGGTAAGGTAGACCCATAAAATCCACTGCTGTTGGGCCGATTCTCACTCATAGTAAGCTTATATGACAGAATAAAACTGCCCCATAGGGTTTCAAAGGAGCAGCTGGTGGATTCAAACTGCTAACTTTTTGGTTAGCAGCCTGAGCTCTTAACCTACTGAGCAACCAAGGCTTCTGGTAGGGTTGAGGGTCAGTGAAAAAGAGGAAGACCCTCAATGAAATGCATTGACACAGAGGCTGCAACAATGGGTTCAAACATAGCAATGATTGTGAGGATGGTACAGGGCCAGACCATGTTTCATTCTATTGCACATACGGTTGCTAAGAGTCGGAATCAACTCAACAGCTCCTAACAACACAACAACAACACAGACATCAAGAGGAATTGACTTGCCTTGTTTGATAAAAATAAATTAATTATAGCTTTGTGCAGACATGTCTTACTGAGTTACAATGATCCCTAGGAGTGGATACTGTTTAACATCACTGTCAACAAGCAATTTAGAATTTTTCCTTCTCTCTCTTTCTTACTCTGTCTCTTTCATTATACACACACACAGACACAGATACATATACAGTTTTTCTGTTGAAGAACAAAATAAAATTTTCAAAAGTGTCTGCTGTTTTTAAATCTCAGTGTATGCTAATTCAAAGTCTGTGGTTGTTATACAAAATGGTATAAGTGGCCTCTTGCACTAGTACCAAAAGAGACGAAGGCTAGTTCCTCAAATCAAAACTTTGCCTATGTTGAGTTCAACATTTTAGGGATACTTAGGAAATTCGAGACACAAATCAATTCTTTATTCAGACCATTGTGGTACCCTGCAATTTCTTGTACAACAGGATATAGTTTAATTACAAAATATGTGTAAAATCTGTTGCCACACTCCATTGTTATTTCCTCCAGCTGAGGCAGGACTGAGCTTTGAAAGATGAGAATCTTTGAATAGGATAAGAAAGAAATGCTTTGATATTGGAACAGACCATATATTACAAACTTGCCATTGATAGTTTTTTTAAACCCTGACAACGACCAGAACTATTAAAAATATTTTCGAAGTCACATTGCAGGGGGGAAAGGGGGGAAGTGAGATATTGTTTTAGCACGAATGAAAGAGACTCAAGTGAAAAAAACAAAGCTCCTTTCTTCTTGTATTCTATCAAAAACAGCTCTTTCAAAAACAAATTACATACCCATATACTAAAGGATGTCTTTTAATTTGAAATGTGTAAATGTACGTTTAGTGGCCAACTATATGTCAGAGACCTTAGGTCTCAATTTTATGTATAAGCCATTGAATGTTGTTTTTTGTTGTATAATGTGTAGTGTACAGTTTTCAGAATTGGTTTCTTAAAATGGACCAATTAGTTGAAGACACATAAGAAGTAAACTGAGTGTAGATATCGTTCCTCCCCCCAAAAACACATACTTTTTATAAGTCTCTGACTCATAAATTCAGTTTAATAGCATTTTTAGCTATTTGTCTTTACAATTCTTTCCAAAGCATTCTGTTTTGCTTTCTGATAAACTATATTTTTTCTTTCATAATCATTTACCATTGTTTTGCAAAATAGTTCTTTAAATCATCTGGCTCCAGTAACAATTATATTCAACATAAAAGGTTTGGGAGCAAAAAACCCTAACTTTTGGTATGTAATAAGCTAGTGGGAGCAGAAATTTGTAAGCAGATTAGGAAAGGCTATTCCCATACATCTCCCCTGCCAGGGACCAGGAAATCCAGAGAAATGGTGAAGAGCTGATGGGGAGGCATTCCCCAACAGCCTCTGTGGGTAACCCCATCACAGTGATAAAGCTTGAATGTAGATATGAAAGAAATAAATGATAATATTATTTTAAAAAATGAAAAATTTAGCAGAAGTCAAAAGAAGAGGAGGGAGGAGAAAAAGTTAAAGTAAATAAAGGGAAAGAAAGACAGACTAGTTAAGATCTTTGGCAATCAATTGCAGTAAGTACCCAAAAGTGGTGTTGGCAGCACAGTGATCTCTCAATCATTGCTTTATTTGATTAAAATATTCCATCAAATGTATGGAAAAAACTGTCTTGAATCTTAATTCTCTATCTGATAAACTTAGGTGTGAAAGAGTATGCAAAAATAAAAAAAGACACATATGAAACTATTTCTCTAAAAAAAGCGCGAAGAAGTGGACATTCATTTATGAAAGAACTTTATTGAGATAACACTTGATTTTACTAACCTTACATCATCAATAATTTTTACTTCGATATAAGAGGTTAACTGATGGAAGAATAACTGATATTAATAGCAACTAGAATCTTTTGTGTCAAAGCTTTCAGGAAAAAGACTGAAAAAAAATCAAAAGGCTTTTGTCTATTGTTAGATGGTGCTTTCAATTAAATTTTTCTTCAGGCTAAGCAAAAATCAAAACAAGTGTTGTCTTTTTTTTCCATTCACCTGAAATTGATATTTTCTGTTGTTTCACATCAGAGTGAATTTAGATTTTTTTTAAGATAAAAAACAATAATAGAACACTAACTGTGTAAAAAGAAATGAATGAAATAAAAAGATGTTTCTTACAGCAATTGGCAGAATTTGTTCAATAGTGTTCATGTAACTTTTATTTGGTCTTAATTTTTCAAATTTCACTATCACAAACTCTTTACTTTCAATCAATTGAGCTACAAAATTGGCCAAATTCCTGTCAGTGACACTTATACCAGTGCTTCTGTTTTAATGGCAGGTGGTAATAGCTGCCATTGATGTCCACTGCTTTAACATACTTTTGGATATATCTAACAACTGTTTCCTATGTACCATACATGCACATTTTTTTAAACTACATCATTTTATTATCTTATTTCAAATATTTATTTTTTCAACGAACCACAAATACAAAAAATATATTGGAGGAGAACTAATCACCTTAAACTTACCTGACACTGATACACAGAGAAATAAATAATGTATCCAAGGGTAAATGTAATCCCAGGAAGAAATATTCTCTACAGTTTTTCAAGGTACAAATGTTCACCTAATTTTTGTAACATTCTTGGAAAATTATTAGTCAGTAAAATCTTTATCACTTAAGAAGTAAATGAAAACCTCAGGGGAAATATTTTTGATTGACAAAGGATTACATGTTGGTTTAGAGACCACGCTGTGTTTCATTACCCAAGAATTTATTTCTAAACCTAGGAAGAAAAAAAAAAAAGGAAACTGAAGAAAAAGGCAAGGAGCTGTTGCAAAAAGTAAAATATTTTTATATAATCATAGTTAAAAAAAAAAGAGGTAGAAATCAGTATGTGATTACAGATGATTGCATATTTTTATAAGCAATTAAGGAGAAAGTGTACCAGAGCTGCCTGTTGCCAGTTGCTCAGAAGTAACATCTGCACAACGAAATGCTGCTCTTGTTATAGTAAATACCTTTTAAAATTGAACTAGAAAGTAAATAGTCACACATCTTGAAAACTATGAATCTGTATAGTTTCTGTAAAGAAACTGATTTAGTTACAGATAAAAAGAAATTACAAATATTTACTTTTTAAAAAACGTCTAATATTAACTTTGTAATATTGAATTTCTTACAATGAATGCAAAGACGCAATTTCCTTTAAGAAATATTTTTAAAATAATGTTTACTAAAAATGTATATGTAAATCTAAATAACATGAATATAGATTATTGAGATTGATTTTATATTTGTCATACATATTTTTGAAATTTTTCTATAATGGAAAAATTCTATACAGGAAAACAAGATATTTTAAGGAAAGCAAATTGAGGTCCTGGAATATTATTTTAGTTAATGGTCAACTGGTATGTTATTCAGGGGAGCCGCTGGAGGAGAAGGTGTGCTTATAATGGTTTTGATGAAGAAAATGAAAATCTTCACAACAATATCATGATAAATTCAGAAGAAATTGAAGATGTCAATGATTTCATTCTATTTGGATCAACAATTTTTCTTTCTTCTGGCAGTCAGTGGTATATTCAATATTTTTCATCAAAACCATAATTCAAAGGCATCAACTCTTCTTTGATCATCCTTATTCCTTGTCCAGCTTTCACATGCATATGAGGCAATTAAAAACACCATGGATTGGGTCAGGTACACCTTAGTCCTAAAAGTGACGTCTTTGTTTTTTAACATTTTAAAGAGATCTTTTGTAGCAGATGTGCTCAATGCAACAGGTTGTTTGATTTCTTTATTTTTATCGTAATTTAGACGAAGGTTTACAGAACAAACTAGTTCTCATTAAACAGTACACATATTGTGTTATGACATTGGTTAACAACCCCATGACATGTCAACACTCTTCCTTCCCAACCTTAGTTTCCCTATTACCAGTTTTCTTGTCCCCTCCTGCCTTCTAGTCCTTGCTCCTGGGCTGGTGTGCCCCTTTAGCCTCATTTTGTTTTATGGGCCTGTCTAATCTTTGGCTGAAGTGTGAACCTAAGGAGTGACTTCATTGCTGAGCTAACAGGGTGTCCAGGGGCCATATTCCTGGAGTTTCTCCAGTATCTCAGGTCAGTAAGTCTGGTCTTTTTTTGTAAATTCAAATTTTGTTCTACAATTTTCTCCAGCTTTGTCTGGTACCCTCTATTCTAATCCCTGTCAGATCAGTCAGTGGTGGTAGCTGAGCACCATCTAGTTATACAGGACTCAGTCTGGTGGAGGTAGTGGTAGATGTGGTCCATTTGTCCTTTGGACTAATCTTTCCTTGTATCTTTAGTTTTCTTCATTCTTCCTTGCTCCCAAAGTGGTGAGACCAGTGGAGTATCTTAGATGGCCATTTACAGGCTTTTAAGACCCCAGACACTGCTCAGCAAAGTAGAATATAGAACATATTCTTTATAAACTATGTTATGCCAATTGAGCTAGCTGTTCCCCCAGAACCATGGTCCCCACAGCCCTCAGCCCAGCAATTCAGTCCGTTGGGGAGTTTAGATGTGTCTATGGAGTTTCCATGACCTTGCCTTGCACAAGTTGTGCTGACTTCCTCAGTCGTCTGATTTCTTGACTGTTGCTTCCATGGGCATTGCCTGTGGATACAAGTAAATGATATCCTTTACAACTTCAATACTTTCTCCATTTAGCAAGATGTTGTTTATCAGTCCAGTTGTGAGGATTTTTGTTTTCTTTGTCTTGAGGTGTCATACACACTGAAGGCTGTAGACTTTGATCTTCATCAGTAAGTGCTTCAAGTTGTCTTCGTGTCCAGCAAGCAAGGTCATCTGCATATCTAAGTATGTTAATGAATCTTCCTCCAATACTGATGCTGTGTTCTTATTTAATCAGTATACAGAATGGATAAGTATGGCAAGAGTATTCTACCCTGACGCACCTTTCCTGATTTTAAACCACACAGTATACTCTTGTTCTTTTCAAACAATTGCCTCTAGCTGTGTGTACAGGTTCCACATGAGCTCAATGAAGCATTCTGGAATTCCCGTTCTCACAATACTATCCATAATTTGTTATGATCCACACATTCAAATGCCTTTGCATAGACAATAAAACACAGGTAAACATCATTCTGGTAGTCTCTGCTCTCAGCCAAGATGCATCTGACATCAACAATGATACCTCACGTTCCATGTCCTCTGCTTGATTTTCCGGCAGCTTCCCATCAATGTACTGTTACAACTGTTTTTGAATTATTTTCAGCAAAATTTTACTTTTGTCGATGCCAAGAAATTTGGAAGATAGCCACCTTGCCAACCCACTGGAAAACATCCATATACATACCCATTTCAAAGGAAAGTGATCCAAACGAATGAGGAAATTATCGAACAATGTCATTAATATTATATGAAAGTAAAATTTTGCTGATGACATTTAGTTTTAGAAACCTGCTGGAGAAATTTGATAAGGAGAATGACATGATTTAATTTATGTTTCAAAATGAGCATTTCATACGTTATGCTCAAAACAGACTGAAGGATGGCAAGATTGAATGCAAGATGAGCCATTTGGAAACTATGGAAACACAAGAGGTAAGAGAAAATTGTGGTATGACTACAACAATATTGGAAGAGGTCATGAATATTCATTACATTGGGGATTTTTTGAAGTCAAACAGAACAGTTGGGGAGTATGGTGTGAGAGTAAGAGAGCAAACAATGGTGACCTGTAGGGTTTTGCATTCAACTACTACTAAAAAGTAGTGTCATTTTGTGACAAATGAGAAGTGGATTGAGGGAGTCAAAAAATCTGACAAGATTCTTATTCAATATCCTATTTGTAATGTTCAGTAGTTTTTTTTTTTTTTTTCCATGAGAATGCAGATATGTGAGGTGTTTCGGCTGAGGGTATAAATTTAGGAGCCACTATTTTTTTTTTTTTTATTTATCAATCAGTAGCGTGAACATCAATGGACAGCATGCGTTCACCTAAGTTGAATGCATGTAAGGAACAGATTATACTGGAGAATTGATTTTTGGGACTCTTTAGTATTTGAAGATAGCTTATGAAGAGGAAAAAAGTATAGAAAAGTGAGACATAGAAGGATTAAACATTGATAAGAAAGAAAATAAGAAGAGTGTGTCTTCTGGGAAGCCCAGTAAGAAAAACATATAAGAAAACAGCAATAAATTCTGCCAAATATTTTTTAGAGGTCGAATACTATGAAAAGCAAAAATTGACCAGTGAATTTGCTAAAATGGAGGGTGTTGGCAATCTTATCAGGATTAGTTTTAGTGAAGTGTCAGGGTTTATAAACTGATAAGAATATGTTTAAGAGAAATAGGAGAGGATAGAGACAGTGGATACGGCTTAGCCCTTTTGAAAAGTCCTGTTATAAAAATATAAAACAATACAGCACATGTTTGGTGCTGGAGTTTCAGCATGGCATGGGGTCAAGTGAGAGCATTATTTGTAGTTCAGGTTGAAGAGATAATTTATAGAGGAAGCCCTCAGATGGAGCTCCAGATAATAGGATTTGGTTTAAGTAGACCAGCTGGTCTCAAATTGGAGCAGGGACAGTTAGAGTATCATAGCAAGAGGGAAGACTGAGTACGCATGGAAGCGGGTACAGATAAAGCGAGGGGGGTAGATAGGTAGTAGAAATATCAAGAGACTCTCTTCTGAATGTTTTTATTTTGTCACTGAAAACAGAGCAAATAACTATAGCAGAGACTGAGGAGGAAAGTGAGTAATCTTGGATGTTCGAGCTGAAAGCAGGTTGACTTTCTCTGCCTCAGACAGTGGGGAGGGAAATTACAAGAGAACTGACCAGAGAAATAGAAGTGTACAATTGGACAGGGTTTAGTGTTCATTTGGTATGTATTTGATTATATATACATATATTCAAGTTATATTCAAACTATTTGATTATTTCAGAGAATGAAATCATGTTTTGCAGTCATTCCACAGATGGTATCCTGTCCTGAAGTTGTGGATAGATTTTCTGTCATGATCAGAATTAATTTAGATTCTCATATGTGCTGATTAAAAGTGGTTTCTCCTGGGAGAGAAGAGGTATAGCAGGGACAAATATTGTCCAGTTTGAAGTCGTCAGAAAGATTAATTTCTAATCTAAATGTGCATTTTGTACTGTGGTAAATCAGTAACCCTTATTAATTTGGATTAATTGACAGGGAACCAGTCAATATAACTGAAACAGCTATATTGGGAATTTTGTTCATACAAATTCAGGTTTACTATTTTTAGGGTCTTTTGGCAACTAAAGCCAGCACAGAAATTATGTCTAATAATAACCATTTGTTTCTAGATGAATATTGCCAGAGGTTTTATATAGTCAGTATATAATTTACTTATAAAAATTAAAAAAGAAGTCAATATTATTGCCACACTACAGAAATGAAATCTGAATTTCAAATTAAGTAATTTGATCAAGTATATATAGTTGGAAAGTTCCAAAGCCAGAAACAAATATATGTTCATCTAAAACCAATAACAGTGCTATTTTCACTGTGTTAAGATGCCAATCATATGAATTGCTTATTTAAAAAAAGACATTATTAGTGAATATGCCTTAATTATGGGGTTTGTATGCCTTAAAATACAACATGAGTGTAGTGTGTTTATATTTATAATAATATCCAAGTGATGTAGCTTCTTTAATACTATGTCCTTAAGAGTTTATCTTCTGAAGATTTTTTAAAATTATTTTTCTTCAGTCATATCTATGCTTTTAACTTATGCTAATATGATAGGCTTAATGCAAACAATTTAAACTATAATACTGTATTCAATTGGCACTATATTGAAATCCTTGTTTTGCCCTCAAACTAATCTCCAGTAGGTTATTACAGAAAATTGTTTCAAGTCCAATTTTTGAAGTTTCTTCAGTGAAGTAGACATTGCAAAAGTTGTATTTAAACCCAGCACTGTGAACTCAAGTCACAGAGGCAAAGAGAAACTGCTGTATTTGCTTTGAGCGTCTACACATTGTAATAAAGAATATTGGATGCAATTCAAATCTAACTTCATTTGAGGATAACCCCAGGCATTCTGTGTCTGTATTTCTTGTAATTTTGGACTGGCTATTGGAAACTCAATCAGTTTTGCCTCAAAGAACCCACTAACCTCAGACAAAAAGCATAAAAACCATCATGGGATCATTATCCTCTGCAGATCAGACAAACCAGGTATGTGCAATTACTCAGGGCTGATGGCTCACTACAGGAAAGAACATTATCTCCCTCAGATGGTGTAGAGTGGGAAAATCATTATTTAATCTAAGGCTAAAATTTGTAGTTTAACAAACAAAGTTGAAAGTGGTCAAAATGGATCATATTCTATATAGCCTTTTAATGTAGTTAATGATATAACAGGACTTTTTTTTTTTTTCCTTCTGGAAGATTGCAGATAGTTTGTTACATGGGGCAATTACATTGATCTTTGTATTGTCACAAAATCAAAATGATGTTTTGTAAATTAACAGCTACTCATTAAATGCTTTTGCATTGAATTAATTTTAGTATTAGCTCAAAGATCTTTTTGGAAGGACAAGTGAAAATAATACAACTATATAAATTACTCTTAAATAATTTGTTGACCATAATATCATGAAGCATGTTTCACCAAGTTCTAAGAATTAAGATGTTGGAGTAAACAATAATGAGGTAGTTCAAAATTAGAATTTGATAGACAATGGAAATTATTTTTAGGTCTAATAATTGAAGAATCAGTGGTTTTGAAGCTTTTAGGTCTAAAATTATTTGTGGTAAGAAGTCTGATACATGTATATATGTCCAATGAATATATGTGTTTATGATATGTTTAATGGATTTTCTTTTAATCTCTTGGTTACCCAAGAGATTAAAAGTTTTGACAAGAATTGGTAAATGTACCAGTGAGATATTTATTAAACATAAAAGCAGAGAATTAATATTCTTCGCCTAATGCTTAAGACCATATAGCTAATGTAGCAGGGCAATTTTGTTTTTATTCAAAAATTCTGTTAATCACAGGAAAGCTACAGACAATTTCCGCTATTGATTCATTAATGGGCAATACATAAAGTATTAAACTGAACACATATGTTTTTGCAGTGGAGGAAACTATGCCTGATCCCAGGTTGGTATCTGTTTCCTGTTAGCATTTTCTACTCTCCCAATAAAGTCTTATTTCTGAAACTTCTTCCTTTGTGTAATGATTTTTTGTGTGTGTGTGAGTTCAATTTAGCTTGTTTTAGTACTTCTATATTAGACTGCAGCAGTAATAAATGTCTTTTTGTTCTATATCAGGGAAAGTAAGACCAAGGCCATCTTTACCTGAAAGGTTAAAACAGGCATGTTATATCTGTTCACTAAAACATGAAAGCAACATTTCTATGCAAATTATCTGGGAATCTTAAATGAAAGACATAGGACTTCTGAGACATTTGTAGTCCTGTGTGCAACTCTTAGGCACAAATGAGAGAACTCCTTACACCCCCACATTTTTTTTTTTTTTCCTCAGCCAACCATTTATACATGCCAGGAGTTCAGCAGGAAAGCCAGGTTGATGGTGTGGTTAGCAGCTACTCAAGCTAATTTAAAAGGGTAGTTTACAGCTCTTTTATCAGGCTACTAAACCCTGTAAATCCACACCCATTGCGCTGAGTTGATTCTGACCCAAAGCAACCCTGTAGGAAGGAGTAGGACTGCCCCAAGGCTGTAAATCTTTATGGAAGCAGACTGCTACATCTTTCTCCCTAGGAGCTGCTGGTGGGTTGAACTGTTATTCTTTTCTGTTAGCAGCCAAGCACTTAACCACTGTGCCACCAGAGCTCCTCATCGGGCTACTAATGCCTCTCAATTACCGTATTTTATGAATATGCAAATGTTTTTTGAAACTAGCAACTATATATTTGTGTTATTTCAATTACTTTACAAACCAAAATGGAAATTCAGGTCTTAATAATCCTGTTCTGTTCAATGATAAACAGATAAGCTAACTTTAAATGTTTTAACTACTTTTTCTTATAGTTTCTATAACTAATGATGCAATAGAATATGGATACTTTAATAACGGCTATTGGGTATAATATCGTTACCAGACTATACGACTATATCAGTTATGTCAGATGGGCTTTTGAGTAGCTATGTGCATGCAGGGAGGAGATATTTTTGAAAATGAAAGCTTTTTTTTATGCTCATTTAAATTCCTTTTGGGACATACTGTCATCAACATTGGAGCCCAGGTGACACAGTGGTTAAGAGCTTGGCTGCCAACCAAAGGGACAGCAGTTCGAATCTACCAGCTGCTCCTTGGAAACCTTGTGGCACAGTTCTACTCTGTCCTCTAGGGTTACTATGAGTCAAAATTGACTCGATGGCAATGGTTTTTTTTTTTGTTTGGTGATGAACATTAAAGTTTATCTAAATCCTCGTGCCAGTTCTTCTTCAGTTACTCTATTAAGATTCTCTTAGCACAGGTTAAGAATATAGGATGCCATGAATTTTAGAATAAAGTGAGATGACTTATATAAAAATTGTGACCACATTTTATAAGTATTTATTTACTTGATGCTTAAAAAACCTCATTAACTACCCAACATTTTACTAAAATGGCAGTTTAAAATTATTGTATCAATCACTTGTACTTACATGATTATATTACTATTATGTGATTCCTTCAAATCACCTTGTAATCTTTAGGTTTTGTGAGTTTATAATTATAACATATTCAAATTAATGCATTACAGCAGTTTTTATTTTGTACCATGCAGTCCTATTGCTTTTTTAGTTTCAAATGCCATAACTAGGGTATAGTCTAATGCCATGATTCTCACTGATCACCTGCACCAAATCAAATCTGGTTACTGGATTCCAACCCAAACTTGCAGAATCAGGCTTTTTGGGATAATGACCAGTATCTATTTTTTATTAAGACTGCATGATAATTCTTATTCCAAGTTAAGTTCAAGAACACTTAATTCTAAAGAAACAATGCACTCACAAGAGTCATGGTTAAGGCACTTCTGACATCATGCCAAGTCATTTCTACTTAGAATGGTAAAACCTGGGTTTTAGAATTCTTGCTATCATATATTTGTATGGCCTTTAGAAAAATTTTTAACTTGTTTCCCATAGTTTCCCTCTCAATACATCTGTGATTACAATATGCATTTCATAAAATTTTTGAGACAATAGAATGTGGCAATGCCTGTAAAATGAATTAAAAATTCATAAAGTGTTTTGTACAGAGTAGTATTAGTAACCTGTTTTTTATCAATAGTTGCCCTACAAAAGGACCTGTATAGATTACTTTTAACTTAAGAATGGGACATTCCACACATTTCCTGAAGTTTTCCATAATATAATACATTTAGAAATCTACTCTCTTACTGAAGAAAATGTTTAGGAGCATCCCATAGGTTGTAAATTTATTTTGAAGACTCCTAGGTTAATGGTGCCTCTTAAAGTTCTTTGGCATTATCCAGTGTTATGTGATTGCTAAGTGATATTAATAAAATGATTATTCAAGTCTTCTAAAGACTGAATAGAATTTGTCCCTGAACAATTGCCCAAGCATCGCTGCTGTTTCTATCTTATTGAATATTTAATGTCACCTATTAAAACCTATACAAAGTAGAATAATAGCCTTATATACACAAAGATTTAATGTAATACTAATAAATTTAAAGAAACATAAAGCCAAAAAAATAAAAAAGGACTTTTCAGTGCAAAAAGTCTTTCAAGTTTCCTGTATTACTTGATAAAATTTAGGGTATGGTCTCGAGAAAACATTTCTTTTTTCTTCTGCAGCAACTCATCTACGAAGCAATTTATTTCTGAAATAGGCCCCAGGGGCAGGCTGGTTGGTGACTGTAATGGGGGATATCTGACTGGCCACTCAAGGAAATTGCTATGGACTTTTAATCTTATTTTGATTAAGTTCTGTGTAGATTGTGTCTGCCAGGCTTGCACTAAGATTACTGTTTCTGAGATCTTTTGGCTGCTAGTGGACAGATCCTCAAGTTTTTTTTTCTAGTTTTTCAAGGTTAAGTTGACACAATATTACCCATTTCTTATAAAGAGTATATTTTTAGATCTGAAATTGTGTTAGAAACTATAATGCTAATAAATACACCTTATTTAAACAAGTCAAATATTTATATTGAAAGTCAGGTTTTTTTGTTCTTTGTTTTGTTTTATTTTGAAGAGAGAAGAAGTAGTTTGAGGTTATAAAAGAAAAGGAAAGGAAAATCTCTCTGGGAGGGGAAGCCCCACAATATCTTAATGTGTTTGAAATATAGTTTGAGGTTGAAAATGATAATATTTTAAGGAAATCAAATATAGTTTGAAAAAATCTAATTATAGATTGATATTTAGTATAGGGTATCATGGATATAGGAGCCTAGGTAGTACAATGGTTAAGTGTTTGGCTGCTAAATGAAAGGTTGGTGGTTAGAAACCCCCAGCAGCTCCAAGGGAGAAAAGACAAGGAGATCTGTTCCCATAAAAATTACAGCCTAGAAAACCCTACAGTACGGTTCTACTCTCTCCTATAGGGTCATTATGAGTCAGAACTGATTCTATGCATACAACAATGGCATGGATATGGCTAACCTGTAGGAGGTTTTATTTTTAATATTTTTTTCAGCAAGGATCTAATCAATGTAAGGAGACTTGGTGAGTTCTATTTCAGAGCCAACATAATAGAAACAACTAGAAGTTACCTTCCATCTCACAGTGAATGAACACTACTGGCTGACTATCCATCAACCCCTTCCTTCTTCCTTTTTAAATTCTGATATTATACCAACATCTACCCTTTGCCCATGCAACAAATCTACTTCCAAAAAATCAGCTTTTGAAAATCCTGTGGAGCACAGGCCTGCTCTGACAGACAAGGTCACCATGACGGCAACAGCTACTAGGACGGGTAGCCCATGCAGTGCATTTGAATTAGGGGACTCTCATCCCATCTCTAAAGGCAAAGAAGGGCCTTGTATGGTAAGTCAGCAAGGCAAGCCCTTCCCTCTTTTTTAACTCAAAGACACAACAGGAAAGCTGCTTGCAAGCCGTTTCATGGCACTGCTTGTAGACTCCAGTTAGTTCAAGGGTAGGCAGACTCCATCAGACTCAAAACAAAGAATTGTGTTCTAGTCTTGGAACTTAGGTTTCTTGCCTGCTTTCTGTAAATGAAGAGCAAAGCATGTTGTGCCAGTTGTTCCTATAAGCAAGGACAAAGCCCTGATAGAAAGTACTTGGAACCCTCCCCTCCTTCCTCTGGCCTTGATATGACATAATGAATTTCTTCATTGTTGAAGCAGGTTAAG
Organism: Elephas maximus indicus; assembly: GCF_024166365.1. Classification (NCBI taxonomy): domain Eukaryota; kingdom Metazoa; phylum Chordata; class Mammalia; order Proboscidea; family Elephantidae; genus Elephas; species Elephas maximus. The sequence continues at coordinate 13,280,015 of NC_064823.1, forward strand.
AGTCAAGATTTCTCTTGCCTGCTTTGAAAGGATGCTGAAATTTTATCTAATTTATTACTTGTCAGGTTTATATCTGGCTCAGAGCAAAACTTCTCAGCTATTGGTAGCAGGACACTGGTGTGAAAGGCATATTATAGGAGAGGCGATATCTTAATCCTTTGGCTGTTAGACAATCAAAATGGAGCCTGGGTAGTCAAAATCCTCAGGCCACTCCTTTCCAGGCCACAAGCAGTTCACTCTACAACTATTATTAATTTATATGAATACAGTGCAGTTGAAAATGGCTTTGAAGTGCTGGTCTAGAGGACCTAATTTATAATTCATGGCAATTCAGTGAGTCATAAATGAGTGGGCAGGAGTATTCTAGTCTTCTCTCAAAATACAATAATTTCAAATATTACCCACATTAGAAAAACATAATACTATCTTGGTGTATATCCAGACATTTGTGAGGCCTGAAAATAATTTACAGCCCCTCAGGAACAGGTACTATGCAATGTGAACTTGTCCCCTTATGAACCTTCAATAATCAATGTCTGGCCTGAGATTTTTAAGATATTCACTAACTTCATATAAAATTAATTAAATTTTCTATAACATTTTTACATTTTAATAATCTTTTAAAAAGATGTCCCAAAACTGAATACACTCCAGGTAGAAGGTGAACTTGCCTATGATTTACTCTCCAATAATTCATTTTAAACCATTGCTGAATTACATACTTGCTTCTTAAAAAATTCTTTCCAAGTTGGTTTTAAAGTGAATTATTCTTAAGAAGATGTATTAATTAACATAAGAATAACTGGTTATTAACCACTGACATTTTTATCAATACTATATAAAAATCAGTATTAGGGTAAATTGGAAAAGCCTAGTTTTAGTCAGTGAGTAATCATGGAACTCAAGTAGGGTGTTTTTTTTTTATCTTTTAAAATAATTACCAAACCTGTTTGGATATAACTTTTTAATAAATTAGATAATGTGCCATATACCAATATTAGCATATGAATAAATGCATCAAAAAAGTTGAAATCTCAAAAAAAAAAAAAGCTCCAATTCACTACTGTTGAGTTTTTAAAAGTAATCTCTGAATTAGAAAGTGAAAGAAATAGTAATTCACATTACCTCTAATTTTTTTTTTTTTTCTAATCTTCTATATAACTTTAATTTTAGCTTTTGGGTTTTCTCATTTTATCACTGCATTTTAGTCTCAATGATTTAGTTATGCTCTTTTTTTCTATCCTCACCATTTTTTTAACTTGCACTTTATTTAAAAACAAGGTGGACCACAAAAATTCAGCTAACTTCAGAAATAAAGTTGTGTTTTTTCATTACAACAACCAAAAAATTGTCTGCAAGGAAAACAAATATTAAATGTCTAATAGAAGAAGGGAGGGGTCCCTGGGTGGTACAAACCAGGCTGAGCTGCTAACCGCTAGGATGAAAACATTCAAGTCTACCCAGAGACACCTCTGAAGAAAAGTCTAGAGATTTACTTCTGAAAAATCCATCATTGAAAATCCTATGGAGCATAGTTCTTACACTGACTTACTTGGGGTTACCATGAGCTGGAATCGACTTGACAACAACTGGTGGTGGTGGTAAGTGTAAGGAAATCCTAAAAATCAACTATAACCTTGTTGTAGTGGGAGAAATGAGAAATATAACAATTATATCACCTGCTTTTTCTGTAGATACTTTTACCTTTTTTCTTTCAATAAGGTACATAAAATGCAGTTGAGGTCTTTACAATTGAAGTTAGAGGTTACACAATAAAAAGATAAGAACATGGCAAAGTTGAAAGGTAATCCACATTGCCTAGAGGTCCTAAATATAAAGCTCAATACAGTGACAGATGTGATTTGGCATTTTCTCCTTTGAGAAATTGTTGACAATGATTTAGGTTCTATAAGAAATAGTTTAATTATATTTCTAAGTACAATCATATGTGTGAAGCTTAATATGTATTCTTTCAGGACAAAGGGACATTTGCCAAGCTTCCTGACACTTTCTTTGTTGTAGGAATCCCAATATAGGACTTTCTCAGTGTTGAAGTTGTTTATAAATGGAGTCTCCTTTCCTACAACCTGGGGGCTAAAATATGGGCCTGAAACTTAAACATGGCAAATTAGCGCTTCCTTCCTGGGACTTTGGACCTTCAACAGTCAGAAATAGGCACAGTCTGAAATTATTCCTGCACCTGGCCTCCAGTTCATGGGACTTGAGCTAGCATCTGACCTGTCAATCTTGTAATTTGTTAGCATCTGTGGCCTGCCATCTTACCTGCTGGTCTTGGGATTCGTTGCCCTCCACAGCTTGTGAGCCAAAGGTCTGCTGCCTTACCTGCTGATCTTGGGTTTATCAGCCCCTGCCATTACATGAGTCAGGAGAAGCCTACAGCCTGACTCACAGGCTTGGGACTTTGCAGCCTCTACAACAATGTAAGCCATTTCCTTGATATAAATCTCTCTATATAAATTTATATGCTTCACTGGTTTTGCTCCTCCAGAGAATCAAAGCCTAAGACAGTGTAAAAGCATATTTTTATCTTTGCTAGGAATAATTCATGAGCTTTAATACATATACCTTTTTTTAAAATTTTTGTATGTTTTTCTAATATCATGTTTAATTAGTTTACCTGATCCAATTATCCTCACTGCTTACTCATGAGCTCCTAAAATTCTTGCATTATATTCATAGGAGTACTGCTGTCATCTTATTTCATCTTGGTTGCTTAAGCTTTTAACCATCCCGTCTTTTTCACATACACTGTTGGAGGATTTCACACATCTGTAATGCCAGGTCATTATTTCAACATTCTACAATGGTAATTCTGACATCTACCACATCATATGAATTTTAATTCAATTTATTAAAATCACACCTAAGTTTTTGCCTGTTTTTCATATGGCATTTTGTTTCTCTCTTTCTGTTTCATTGACTACCATTCACCAGTTACTGGTGAGTTAATTCCAATGCAGGACAACCCACTACATATCATAGTAGGACTGTGCGCTATAGGGTTTTAAATGGCTGTCTTTGGTTGGTTGGTTTGGTTTGGTTTTTTAAGTATATTGCTAGCCCTTCTTTCTGAGGTGCCTCTGGGTGGACTCAAGCTCCAACTTTTTGGTTAACACCTGAGAATATTAACAACTTGCACTACCCAGGAACTCCTTCTGTTTTATATAAGCCACTTATTTTTGCAAGCTATTAAAATGGATTTCTAGTAATCTTCAAAAAATATCTGGAATTGACAGTAGATTATTTTCAGAGCCATAATTAGCAATGGCACCTTCAGGACAGTTTGCCTTTCCTTTTTATGCACTGTTTTTGAATGCCATCAAACAGAAATTTCATTTATCTTTACTAATAATATAATCCATTATTGATATTTTCCAATAGGAAAAAAATATATGGAATTTATTCTATGTTCTTCAGCTTGTTGTTACTAAAATTATTTGTATTCAATAGAAACAAGCTCTGAATAACCTAAGCAAAAAGAGGTCTATTAGAAACATACTCATGGGCTTATAGAACTGAATAACAAAATGAAAAGTCAAGTCATTGCAAGAATAAGGGACAAGGAAGAATTAAGCTTTTAGCAGCAGTAACTAATAAATTTATTTCATAGGCACTGGAACCAATTAATGAAATTTCATTTCCTTTCTGTCCCTGTATGTGTCTGCTAAAGACACACATTTCTGGGGAACAGAATCCAGTTGATCTTAAGTCATGGCCAACTATTACAAAGAAAGGGGGAAATCTGTGATTAGAAGCTCCTTAGAAGCACACGGAAGGAAAGGTTTTTTGATTAAAAGAAGATGGAGAAGTCAAAAGAAACATAAGAGCAAATCTCATCCTGTATATTTCCTATTTTTCAAGTCTGACTCTCATCTAGTTTTTGCCAGCTTCTTACTGGTCAAAATGTCATTAAAAAAATTTTTTTTTCAGAGTTTATAATTGTTATCTGTGGAGGAATTTAGTCCATTAAAAGCAGAATCCTTATTTATTATTATTATTTTAATGTGAATTCTGAAGCATTTGTGTGTTGTCTTTAATGCATGTCTTTTAGACCAAGTTTGTTCGTTACATGGTGTCATGCATTGAATTTAGTACCACCAAAACATGTGTTAGAATCCAAACCCTTATACTGTAGGTGTAATCCTGTTTGGAAATAGAGTTTTCTGTTATGTTAATTAGGTCATACCCAAGTAGGGTGGGTCCTAAATGTAATCAGATCTGAGTTATAAAAAGAGAAGACAGATACCACTTGAGGATCATCTACAAGCCAAAGAGCCAAGAAATGCCTGGGATTACTTATAAATAAGAAAACAACATGCAGAGACTGGATTTGGAATTTTAACCTCCAGAATTAAGGAAATAAATTTCTGTCCTTTAAAGCCATGCTACTCGTGGAGTTTGTATTATTGTAGCACTAGATAAGTAAGACAGAGTTTGGGATGGGAATGTGGGGTGTGGCTCTAACAAACACCTACATTTGAGTAATAGAGGTTGGAGAAATTTTGATGTGCTTGAATTTAAGGACTTAGATCACCTTAAGGAAACTGTTGACAAAATTATGGACATCAAGGGTAATTCTGATGACAGCTTAGAAGTAATTGAAAGCAGTACGGAAAGTGTTACTGGGTAGAAGCCCCAGGTTCTTGCTCAGCATAACTCGAGTTGGCCAATAAACAAGAGACTGAGGTGGGAGAACGGGAAAGGCACTTTTATTTCATTGTACAAGGAAAAGAGTCAGTCGGAGCTGCTGCTGCCAAGACTGCTCACCAAAGGCGGGCAGGCAAGTTACTTTAAAAGGGGTTTACAAATAGGGAGTTCATACAAGTTACGTCAGCAACATTCTTAATCACACTACAAAGGTGCAATGGGGCTTACATATAACCTCCAAGCAAAAGCAGGATTCAAATCAAAGCTGGGGTTGAGGGGAAGCCCAGCAAAGGAAACAGGATTTTTCAATACAAGAAGTCAGGCAAAGAAAACATGATGTTTAATATAGCATTGTGGAGGCCCTGTCTCACTCCTTCCATCTCTTTTTGGACTTTGGTCATTCAAGACCAGTGTCCATTTTGAATTATAGCTTGGAGTTGTTCGGCATATTTACAGGGAGGGGAAATATTGGACCTAGACCTTTTGTAGTGGCTACTGATCTGTTGGTTTATAACTATTTACTAAATATTAAAAGAAAAAGTGTGGTTTTTATGCCCTGGTTATGTGAATGTCTCCCTAAAAGGTTCTCTTTTTTTTTTTTTTTCAGATTGTCTTAGATATTGTCTTTATACCTCAGCATCCTGGTGCTGTGTCTTTATGAATCTTTGTGAGTCCGGCTCCAGCTAGGTTACATTCTTTATGCTCAAGGACAGGGAATAATGGCTCCAATATTATCTCCTAAATCATTCTTTTCTTTTGATGGGAGATTGGAGATATTAATACTTGGACTTAGCTTAACCCTGAGATGGTGGCCATGGCAGGCTCTTTAAACTCATGGCACTGGTTTTTCACCAGGTACCATGTGGTTCTTCACCGGGATCCTAAGAAAGAACAATGTTCTCATCAATCACCTGGCTGAGGTGAGCAGACTCAATGTACATCAACATTTTAGATGTGTAAGACAATAGAAGATAAATTTTATTATGCTGAATACTATCAAGATTCAGACTAAGAACATTAACTATCACTTGCAGTAGTGATCTAGCCCATGTGCTTATTCCTGATGGTAACCAACCAAATAAATCCAGTATTTGTAAGGATGTTACATAGTGTGTATCCAAGTAGTTTGTTGTCTAATTTTATATGTATTCTGTTCTACTCCTGCATTACTTATCCAAAGGCAACAAGAGGTATTTGCTATAGCACAGACTACACTTTCTTGGGCTAATAAAAAAATCTAAGACTATTCTGTTATCTCACGTCACCTTGGCTAATGAGGTCAGAGATTACTGTTGTGTTTGGGATGGGAATGTGGGGTGTGGCTCTAACAAACACCTACAATTGGGTAACCTCTAGCAACTTCATCCACTATTTGTCTTATAGTGATTGACAATTTTCTTAAAGGTTTTTCCAATGCAACTATCCATAAGGAGCACACAAAGTTTGTCTAGAGGGAACAGAAGGTATGGAAAAATTCACATCTGACAACCAGATTTTCATTAGTGAATATATGATTAACAGCATAATACAGGATGGACCTCTCCTGTCAGAGGTCCTCAGTTAATCTGGTTAAAACATACTAAGTGTCCTTCTCGAGGGCATGCTGTACCTCCTTGGTTTACCTATTCACAGTCATGGGTCATTTTCTCAGGAGTAGAATTGTCAAAAAACTTTTTTTAATGAGCGGAAAACTTCTAATTCAAGAGTTGCGATATCTAAACCCTTTAGTCAAATAGGGAAAAGAAAATGGTTTCTTATATACAGAAAGTACAACCTTAAATCATCAGTAATGTCCCCACCTAAAACCCATAGTATTCCTTTACTCGGTCTTATGTTATTAGTTTTTGTTCCACGTTATCCTGGACCAGCTGCAGTCTGTGAACTCATCAGCTTCTTCATAAGAGTTTTCGAAATCTTGATTCAATCTACTTAAGTTTCTTTTAATAAGCCTAACATAGTCCATTATTTTGTTGAAATATTTTGGGCATATGTTTTCAGCAAAATAGCAAAGTAAAAACATATCTGCAGATGACAAATCTTAATATGGTCATGATTAATTTATAAACATAATACTCTTAATTATAACAAATCAGAACCAAATAAAGTCAGTTAAAAAAAAAACTTTAAACAAAAATATTTTTAAATATAATGAATAACTTTATTTTAAAGAGCTTCAGATATACTACACTATATAATAATTTTGAGACACAATACCATATAGTCAGGATATAGCAAGATTATCAAGTCTCTAAATACCTGAATTATTCCTTTACTTTTCCTTAAATAAAACACATTTCATATAATATCTGGCTTAAGTTACTTAGAAAGGTTTTGCTTTTAAGATTGACTTAAACATAAAGTTTTTCATTGCAGCTACTAAAAATCTAAATCACAAGACAGTTTTTCTTGGATGAGGAAAGAACTGATGTTCTAAAACAGCCTTACCGAAAGAAAAGAAAAACAGCAATTCTCAGCCAGAGCCTCCAACCTGATACAAGACAGAAACTTAGATACAACGCTATAGACCAGATGCAAGCTCTAAGAACAAAACGAGACTTAAAGGCCACATAAACTCACCAAACAATACCACACAAAACAAGGATTTTAGTTTCTTAAAATGTATATAGACAATTTTGGTAAGATTGACTCAATTCAACAGAAATAACAGATTTTAGATAAAACTAACTTGCCAGGGCCTCAGATGGAGGAATATTAGACTTTTTGACAAAACCTGAGCATCAAGTAAAAGTTCCCCAAAGAGAAAAGACAACATAAATTTTTCCAAAGTGGTCACTGAAATTCCAAATTACTTCTGGTACACTCATTTTATGGCATTTTTAAATACGAAATCCAAACCAGTGTCACAGTAGTGTCTCAGTAAAAAAAAAAAAAAAAAAAAAAACTAGTGCGAAATCCAGGCTTATATATGAAAGCTGTTAAGCATTAGGCTCAAGCTTTTTGTTTTCTTCTGATTTAGAAATAATATTGGAATCATTATTCCCTGTCCTTGAGCATAGAGAATGGGACTCAGCTGAAGCTGGGCCCACAAGGACTCACAACGACACATCAACTGGGCCCTGAGATAAAGACAACAGATGGAACAATTTTAGAAATTATCTTTTAGGGAAGAAAAATATCTTTTAAGGAACTTTTCACCTAAAGCCAGTCAAACAGAACACAAAAGACTTTCCACTCTTACTTTTTCCTATTAACATTTAGTGAATAGAAATTTGTTGGACCAATGGAGACCCTTCTGACTGTCGGTTACCAAAACTTGTACCAACAGTTGTTAAGAAAGGCAATTCAAAACATAAGACCACAATTTCCAGCCAATATGTGAAAAGATTAAACTTTCAATGATTCTACCCATTTTTGTGACATTAATATATACTGATGTTTCTGTAACCTTCTTCAGATATGGGCAGACATTAGCTCTGGCAGCAAGCTTGTCTGCTTCCCACTTTTGTCTTTTTGAATATATGCTGAATACAACTTTCTTTTTGCTTTACTAAACTTGGTGATTTTTTTCCTACAAGACCTCTTTTTGAACTTAATTCATTCTGCTTGCTAGAGGCTAGTCTCTTATTTTAGGCCTTAAGTATACTAGTTCTTCCAAATAGAAGGTACTTTCAGGTAGCTACTGATTATTTTAATTTAAACATTGTGATTTTTTTACAGAGAATCTGCATCACAAAACAGGTATGAAGCTACCACTTCTCCCTGCAAATTCTATAAAAACCACTCAGAAGCTGTCACATCCCCCGAGAAATTGGGAAAAAGATCAGGAGCTGCCACTTCCTCCTGCATATTTGGCAAAACAGAACACTATTTTCCAGGTTTTCTCTGAGCCACAAAAAGAAACCTAGTGAGGACAGTGTTTTGCTTAAACCAATGTGTTCCTTTGTTGCATGAGAGCTTGCTTGTAGGTGGTAGGAAGTCTAGTGCTCTAGCCTGCCTCACCATCACCTCATCCTGTCAAGGGAGAATTTAGTGGTTCTGATGAGCACTGGTGACCAGTCTAATGGTTTTTATTGGTTGACATTTGCCCGAATATTTGTGGCTTATAGCGGCTTAGAGTTCTTCGAAAATAGAATTTCCTCTTTAGTGTTTCAAATGCTCAAATCCAGACATAAACTGCAGTTCACCAAGAGTTACTAGATACCACTCTTAAGCAAACAATCAAACAAAAATCTAAGAAAGAGGTGGAGACAAGATGGAGGAATAGACAGACGTTGTAGATGGTGAGCCCTGTTTACAACAAAGACCCGAAAAAACAAGTGAAACAAGTATGTCTGTGACAAGCTCAGAGCCCTGAGCTTCAAGGCAAGCTTAGAAAATGAACTGAGGGGCAGGGGAAGGAAGAGACCGTTCAGAAGAGCAGAGGAGTTATCGGGCATGAATCGCAGGGAGCCCTCAGGCACCACTCTGGAAGTGGCAGTGGTGGGCTGGTACTAGCGCTCAGATGCAGTTTCCTCAGGGAAAAGTAGCGAGCCACACAGCCTACTCACCCTCTGGAACCTGAGAAGAACGGCGCTTTCGGCAAAGGCTAAGTACTTGCGTATATTTTACTGCACCCTCCCACCCCCAAGCCAGCTTCAGCGGCTGAATTCCCTGGGCCTGAGATAGGCACTCTTGAGCACCTAGAGCCATCCTGCTGGCTTTGGGGAAGGAAAAAATTTGCAACTGGGGGAGAAGATAATTTGCTAGCTCCACTAACCAGGGGAGCTCAGGACAGAAGTGGCTCCTGTCCAGGCATAAACCATCCATGGACTTTGAGCACCTTTCCCTTCTGCATGTACCTGTGTGGGCCTATTTCAGGAGAATAGGCCCTCCTAGTTGTCAGACGCCAACTATTTCAGCTGTGCAGTAGAGAGGTGGGTGTTTGATGTTTGACATTGCTTTGCCTATTAAACAAGGTCCTCACCTACCCACATCAGGGACCTAAGGACTGGTAGCTCCACTCAGGTCACCCAGCCACCCATAACAGGCGTCCAGAGGTAACTGGTAACTCCCAGTCCTTACAACCAAAAATATTGGGTGCCTGTGAGCCGTCTGCAGAACCCACCCAACTGCACGTGCTAGGGAACAGGGATGTACTTTCCTCAGAGACACTCAGGGGTCGGTTCTCAGCCCCCTGCCTTCTTCAGAGTGTGACTGCCTGCTGCAATCAAATACCAGTATATACGCCAATCACACCTGCCCCTCTAAGACTGTAGGACAGAGCCTGTACCACACACTTGATGATCAGCTACCTGGAAAGCTGAGCTGAATTCATACTAGAAAACTGAACAAACTCCTAGACAGATACACTGGATAACAGCTCTAACCATCTGAGGATAGGACTTCAGAGCCTCAAAGGTGAAAATAACCAAGCTAGCTCACTCAAGCAACCCATAGAGGTATACCAAAATGAAACAAATCAAGAAGTTATGACACAGTAAGCAAGCATAAACTAGTACAATAACTTATAGATGGCTTGGAGACAACAGTCAATATTAAGTCACATAAAGAAACAGACCATGAACAACACAACAAGCTCACAAAACAAAGAATCCAGGGATCTTCCAGATAAAAGTACATTCCTTGGAATTACCAGAGCCAGAATACAAAAGTTTAATATACAGAACCCTTCAAGACATCAGGAAGGAAATGAGGCAATATGCAGAACAAGCCAATGAACTCACAGATAAAGCAATTGAAGAAATTAGGAAGATTATTCAGGAACATAATGAAAAATTTAATAAGCTGGAAAAATCCATAGACAACAATCAGAAATTCAGAAGAATAACAATAAAATTACAGAAGTAGACAACTCAATAGAAAGTCAGAGGAGCAGAACTGAGCCAGTAGAAGCTAGAATTTCTGAACTCAAAGATAAATTACTTCACACTAATATATTTGAAGAAAAATTAGATAAAAGAATTTAAAAAATTGAGGAAACCTTAAGAATCATGTGGGGCTTTATCAAGAGAAATAACCTGTGAGTGACTGGAATACCAGACAGGGAGGGATAACAGAAAATAGAGAGAATTGTTGAAGATTTGTTGGCAGAAAACTTCCCTGATATTGTGAAAGATGAGAAGATATCTATCCATGTTGCTCATCAAACTCCACATAAGGTAGTTGTTAAAGGAAAGTCACCAAGACATATTATAATCAAATTTGCCAAACTAAAGATAAGAGAGAATTATAAGAGCAGCGATGGATAAACGAAAGGTCACTTACAAAGTACAGCCAATAAGAATAAGCTCAGACTACTCGGCAGAAACCATGCAGGCAAGAAAGCAATGGGATGACATATTTAAAAAATTGAAGGAAAAAAATTGCCTGCCAAGAATCATATATCCAGTAAAACTGTCTCTTAAATATGAAAGTGAAATTAAGACATTTCCAGATAAACACACGTTTAGGGAATTTGTAAAAACCAAACCAAAACTACAAGAAATACTCAAAGGAGTTCTTTGGTTAGAAAAATCAATAATATGAGGTATCAACCCAACACTAGAACACTGGGCAGAGCAACCAGAAGTCACCCAGACAGGGAAATCCAAAAAAAAAAGCAATAATAATAATAATAAAAATCTCAAAACAGGGTAACAGCGATGTTATTATATAAAAGAAGACATTAAAATAATAAAGAGGGACTAAGAAAAGTATTCATACACCTTCCATACGGAGAGGAAGATACAGCAATACAAAGAAATAAAAGGTAGTTTTAAATTTAGAAAAATAGGGGTAAATAACAAGGAAACCAGAAAGGAGGCAAACTATTCTACTCATTAAAATAAAATACAAGAAAAAATAGAGACTCAGCAGTAACAAATCAACAACAAATATGAGGAAAGGACAATATATAAAGATAATCTACTCAGCATATAAAATTAACTGGGAAAAAGAAACTGTCAACAATACACAAAGAAAGACATCAAAATGATAGCACTAAGTTCATGCCTATCCATTATTACCCTGAATGTAAATGGACTAAATGCACCAATAAAGAGACAGAGAGTGGCAGAATGGATTAAAAAACACAATCCATCTATATGCTGCCTAAAAGAGACACACCTTAGACTTAGAGACACAAACTAAAATTCAAAGGATGGAAAAAAAATATATCAAGCAAACAACAATCAAAAAAGAGCAAGTGTGGCAATATTAATTTCTGACAAAATAGACTTGAAAGTTAAATCCATCAGAAAGGATAAGGAAGAACACTATATAATGATTAAAGGGGCAATTAACCAAGAAGATATAACCATATTAAATATTTATGCACCCAATGATAGGGCTGCAAGATACATAAAACAAACTCTATCAGCATTGAAAAGTGAGAAAAACAAGAGGAAGGAGGGAAGGAGGGTGGGAGAGGGGTATTCACTAATTAGATAGTAGATAACTACTTTAGGTGAAGGGAAAGACAACACACAATACAGGGAGGTCAGCAGAACTGGACTAAACCAAAAGCAAAGAAGTTTTCTGAATAAACTGAATGCTTCGAAGGCCAGTGTAGCAAGGGAAGGGGTTTGGGGACCATGGTTTCAGTTGACATCTAAGTAAATTGACATAATAAAATCTATTAAGAAAACATTCTGCATCCCACTTTGAAGAGTGGCGTCTGGGGTCTTAAATAAGAGCAAGCAGCCATCTAAGATGCATCAATTGGTCTCAACTCAGCTGGATCAAAGGAGAATAAAGAACACCACGGACACAAGGTAATTATGAGACCAAGAGATAGAAAGGGCCACATGAACCAGAGACTACATCATCCTGAGACTAGAAGAACTAGATGGTGCCTGGCTACAACCGATGACTGCCCTGACAGGGAACAAAACAGAGAACCCCTGAGGGAGCAGGAGAACAGTGGGATGCGGACCCCAAATTCTCATAAAAAGGCCAGACTTAATGGTCTGACTGAGACTGGAAGGACCCTGGTGGTCATGGCCCACAGACTTTCTGTTGGCCCAGGACTGGAAACATTCCCGAAGCCAACTTTTCAGACATGGATTGGACTGGACAATGGGTTGGAGAGGGATGCTAATAAGGAGTGAGCTTCTTGGATCAGGTGGACACTTGAGACTATGTTGTTATCTCCTGCCTGGAGGGAGATGAGAGGGTAGAGGGGGTTAGAAGCTGGTGAAATGGACACGAAAAGAGAGAGTGGAGGAAGGGAGCGGGCTGTCTCACTAGGGGAAGAGTAATTGGGTGTATGTAGCAAGGTGTATATAAGTTTTTTTGTGAGAGACTGACTTGATTTGTAAACTTTCTCTTAAAGCATAATAAAAAGTATATAAAAAAAATATTGCTCTAAGCAACACACACACAAACAGAAATCTAAGAAAGATTCTCCTTGATGAAACAACCTGTTTTTCAAACAAATATGCTAAATGAAACTTAAGAAAACATGAGAAAAAGAACCAAAAAAATAAGCAAAGACTCATATTCTGAGAGCACTCACCCCGTCAGTGTTGAAGGAACATGGAGTAGGAATGCTTGGGTCCAGAAGATAGGGCCTCTCTTTTTGCTGGCTTCTGCTCCACAGTCAAGGTCTCCATAAAGTCGAATGGACTTGTGGTTTTAGAATCCCTGCAACAACTACACCATTAAATCTTGTAGAGGGAAAGCACCACAAAGTTTAGTGAGGCAAAAAGAAAGGTTTTATTTGGCATATATTTAAAAAGGCAAGAGTTGGAAAGGGATAGGCATGCTGGCAGAGCTATGGCTGTCCAAATCTCTGTTCCCAGTTCTTAAGGATGCATCTTAGTGGGCCGCATTCCAAGATCCCTTGAACATTCTTTACTATCTGGATACACACACTTATATACTCACACAACCTAATCAGGTGCACCAACTTACCAGGTACTTGAGCCTTTTATGCACTTGGTGGTCAATTCCTCCCACTTCTTGGGACTCTTCTAAGGCCTTACCTAAGAATTACTCTGTTATTTACCAAATAACTTCAGATTCCTAATGCACTCAATGGTCAATTTCTCTTGCTTCTTGTGACTCTTCTAAGGCCTTACCTAGGCACTTACCAAACAACCCAGGTGTGTTTCATGTATCTCACAGAGTCATCACTTGGGTCCCAGGGGGATCGGCTTTCAGTACTTCTCCAAGGTCTCCAAGAGAAATCTGGTGGCACCAGACATCAGGGCCAGTCTGTTTCCCAATCCACCTCAGGAGCTGAGCAGATGGCTCCTCACTAGCTCACCAGAAATGTTACTGGGTGGAAACACCAGGCTCTTGCTTGGCATAACTCGTATTGGCCAATAAAAGAGAGGCCAAGTTGCCAGAACAGGAAAGGCACCTTTAATTCATGTACAGAAAAGGAGTCAGTCAAAGCTTCTCCTGCCAAGACAGCTCACCAAGGGCAGGCAGACAAGTGACTTTTAAAGGGGTTTACAAGTAGGGAGTTCAAACAAGTTATGAACAATGTTCTTAATCATACTATGCAGGCACAATGGTGTTTACATATAACCTCCAAGAAAAAGCAGGATTCAAATGCAAAACTGTGGAGGGGGAAGCCCAGCAAAGAAAACAGGGCTTTTCAATACAAAAAGCCAGGTTAAAATATATATATATATATATATATATATATATATATATATACTCTTAATACAGCCGCTGGGGGTTCTGTCTACTTGTGGAGTTTGTATTACTGTAGCACTACACAACTAAGACAAAATTTTGTACGGAAATGTGGGGTGCTGCTCTAACAAATACCTACAACTGGGTAGTAGACAGAGGTTGGAGTAGTTTTGATGTGCTTGAAAGTAAGGCCTTAGATTGCCTTAAGGAAACTGTTGATACAATTATGGACATCAAGGATAATTCTGATGATGGCTTAGAAAGAATTGAAAGCTGTGGGGAAAGCATCTATCACCATGAGCAAAGTGTTATTAAAAATGTAGCTGTTGTATGTGCTTCTGATGAGGCTTTAAGAAAGCAATAATAAACGTGATATTGGACACTCTCTTAAACTAGGTTCTCTAGAGAAGCAAAACCAGTAAGTGTGTAAATATATACAGAGAGATTTATATCAAGGAAATGGCTTACTTGGTTGTAGAGGTTGGAAGGTCTCAAGTCCATGTGTCAGGATAGAGGCTTCTCCTGATTCACATAGCTGCAGGGGCTGGTGAACCCAAGGTTGGCGTGTCAGAAAGCAGGGCTCTTGCTCACAGGCTGTGAAGATCGGTGAACCCTAAGATCAGCAGACAAGATCACAGGTAAGCTTCTAGCTCAAGTTCCAAGAACCAGAGGGCAGATGAACAGGAGCCAGTTACAGGATCCAGAGAAAGCAAAAGCCGATTAGCCTTGCTGGAATGTCCACTTGTATTCAATGCAGGCCACACACCCAAGGAAACTCTCTTTCAACTGATTGGCTTCTCACAGCAGGTCCCCATCAAGAAGGTGATCACAGTAGATCAAATCTCATCATGGAAGTGATCACTACATCGTAACTGCCAAACCACTGAGAAGCATGACCCAGCCACGTTGATACACAACCTTAACCATTACAGACAGTAAAGAAAAGGCCATTCTTTTTATAAGGTGGCAATGAACTGGTGTGAATTATGTTGGAATACTTTAGGGAAAGTAGAGTTTATAAGTGATATAATTGGAAATTTGACTGAAGAGATTTCTGAACAAAATCATGAAAATGTAGCTTTTCCATGCTGCTTATTCAGTAAAATTTGAGAGGAAAATTTGAGAGGAAAGAGATAAACTTAAAAATAAATTGCACAAAATGAAATCAAAACTTAAAATTTCAAAAATTCTGCTTTATAAACCTAAAAATTGTGTACTGGATGTTTCACTAAGGGCATGTCTATGTAATTCTTTGCTAAGGAAATGAGGCCTGTGACAGATGGACCTAATCGACTATCACAGCAGATATCTTGTCCACTATGTGAAATCGGACAAGAATAGGACAGAATGAAGGAAAGCTGTCTCTTGGAATTCCACAGGTAGGAGATGGACCAAAAATCTATTCAGTTGTAAACATCTTCTGTTGTCCAAGAAAAGGAAGGCACCATCCCTGGAGCGGTTCAGAGATCAGCAGGACTATTAGAAGGTATACAGGGGGTAGGGGACAGGGCTGCTGCTACCTCAGTTTCAAAAGATGGAACTATTGGTTTCTAAGTTTTAAAATGTGGAGTCATCACCCTCTAGGCCTTAAAGAGTGGTGCTTCTGCCCCCTAGATTTCAAAGACCAGGTTGCTGCTACATCTCTTCTGGAAGGTGGGGCTCCTATTTAGGTGAGCCAAGAGAATGGAGCTGGCACACAAAGTTCAGGGGTCAGTGCTACCATGTCAATATGCCAGAATTGGGCCACCATACAAAGTTGAGGGAATAGGGCTGCTTTTCCAGTGGACCAGGAAAAAGGGACCTGCACCAGAATCTGGAGAGCATGGGCAATACCTACAGTCTGGAGGGAAAAGTCATTGCCCAGATGTGTCTGAAAAACAGAGGATTATTTTTAAGCCTTGGGAGCTAATAAAATTTTCTTGGCTGGTTTTGGACTTCCTTGGTACACATGACGTCATCTTTTCCTCCAATTTCTCCCATTTGGAATGGAAATGTCTATGCTGTGTGTATTCCACCATTGTACTTTGGAAACAGATAAGTTGTGTTCTAGGTTTCATAGGTCTATAGATGGAAAGAAATTTTGCCCCAGGATGGAACATAGCTAGAGTCTCATCCATACTTATTTACATGATTTAGAAGATAAGATATTTCCACTGAGATGAGATGCTGGAATGGGTGAAGACATTTGGGATGATGAGGTAGGGTAAATATGTTTTTGCATGTGGGAACAATATGAATATCTGTGGCCCAAAGGGTGGAATGTTTTGGATTAAATTGTGAC
Organism: Elephas maximus indicus; assembly: GCF_024166365.1. Classification (NCBI taxonomy): domain Eukaryota; kingdom Metazoa; phylum Chordata; class Mammalia; order Proboscidea; family Elephantidae; genus Elephas; species Elephas maximus. Next base: position 13,296,549 of record NC_064823.1, read on the forward strand.
CCTGAAAACAAATGTTGAAATTCTAACCTGATGCATGTAATTCTGCTTGGAATTTTTAATTAGATCATACCCATAACTTGCAGGGAGGCATGCAATGGTTTCTCTCTCAAAGCCTCCGGAAGGAATCAACACAAATGAGATCTTGATTTGGGCTTCGAGCCTCCAAAACTGTGAGAAATTACTCTCTAAAGCTGTCACTTTGTGGTATTTCATTATGGCTGCCCTAGGAAATTAAGATACCTCTTTAGACTTTGTAACTTTTTATGACCCTAATTTAACTTAGGGAAAATCTATGGTGAGACTCTCCACATTGCATCAGTTACAGGATCTTATTTCTGTTCCCTTCGCCTGAAAATTCCATCAGAAAGAAAATTTCAAATGGTCTGACCGGGAAAATGCTCCCAATTCTGTGCTAATTATCCCCTACCAAACCCCTATTTTCTCTAAATTTACCATAAATTTCCCGTGATTTTATTCTTCCTCCTTTGTCTTCCATTACATTGATAGAATAATTCATTTTTTTAACCCACTGCATGCATTGGTGTCTTAAATTATAAAGTAGATCAATATCTCTGGTTTATTTCCTGAAATACACAAATACCTTCTAAAACCTAAAATCTGATTCCTCACTCCCAATTTGTAGTTCTTTTAGCATTTCTTAGTATTTTTCTTACTGTATTATTTTAGTTTGTTTCAAAATGGCAAATGCAATATAGATTCATATCTTGCCTACATCAATTTATGCATTCTACTTCTGTAGTTTTGCCAGACTAGGCAAATACAAAAAGAACAAAACAAAAAAACAAACAAACAAAACAATGATTTTTGGCTTGCCTGAAAAGAGTTAAGCCTTTCTGATCTTAACAAGTCATCTAGTTCATTTATTCCTCATCGCTTCCTCAGGTCTATGATACTTTTAAAAAATATGATTTTTAAAATTTCTCCAGCTTTGGGTAAAAATGTAGAACAGAATTCTAACTCACAAAAAAAAAAAAAAAAAAAAAAAACCGGACTTAAGGGCCTGACAGAGACTGGAGAAACCCTGCGAATAAGGCCCCCAGACACCCATTTGGTTCAGTAATGAAGTCATTTCCAAAGTTCACCCTTCAGCCAGAGATTAGACAGGCCCATAAAACTAAACAAGACTAAAGGGACACACCAGCCCAGGAGCAAGGGCTAGAAGGCAGGAGGGGACAGGAAAGCTGGTAATAGGGAAACCAAGGTAGAGAAAGGAGAGTTTTGATGTATCTTGGGGTTGTTCACCAATGTCATAAAACAATGTGTGTACAAACTATTTAATGAGAAACTAGTTTGTTCTGTAAGCCTTCACCTAAAAAAAAAAAAATTTTTTTTTAAGTACAATAAAAATAAATAAAAACACAAGTTAAAAAAAAATGATAGAGATGCTTAGAATCATATGACAAAGATTTTAAAGCAGCCATGATAAAAATGCTTTAATGAGAAATTATGAACATTCTGATACAATGAAAAAATGGAATACCTCAGCAAAAAAAAAAAAAAAGTCTTGACAAAGAAATAAAAGGTATAAATTTCCAAATGGAAATTTTAAAACTGAAAAATAAAATAACTGAAATAAACAGCCCTGTGTGTGGATTCAGCAGCACAATGGAGGGGACAGAAGAAAGAATCAATGAATTAGAAGATAAACCCATATCCTTCAATTCGATTTCAACTCATAACAACCCTATAGGAGAGAGAACTGCCCCATAGGGTTTCCAAGGAGCAGCAGGTGTATTCAAACTGCTGACCTTTTGGTTAGCAGCCAAGCTCTTAAACTCTGCAACACCAGGGCTCCCAAATGGAAGATAAGCCGAAAACCAAACCCAGTGCTGTCGGGTTGATTCCGACTCATAGTGACCCTATAGGACAGAGTAGAAGTGCCCCACAGAGTTTCCAAGGAGCACCGGGAGGATTCGAAGTGCTGACCCTTTAGTTAGCAACCATAGTACTTAACCACTATGTCACCAGGGCTCCCAAATGAAAGATATTACAGTAAAATTATTCAGTCTGAACAACAGAGAGACTGAAAAGAAATACGAGCAGAACCTCAGAGACTTGTAGGACAAAGCAATAGATCTAACTTTTGTATATCAGCATCCCAGGAAGAGAGGTGGGACTGAAAAAGTACTCAAAGAAATAATGATGAAAATTTTCCCAAATTTGGCAAGAAACATAAATGCGAAAATTCAAGCTGAACGAACCCCAAACAGGATTAACCCCAATAAATCCGCACTGTCACATTAGAAATAAATAATTTTAATTACCCTAAAACAATTAAGGAAATTGAATTTTTGATTTATAAACTCAACAAGCCCAGACAGTTTCACTGGATGATTCAGTCAAATATTTAACGAAGAATTACAGCCAATTCTACAAAATCTCTTCCATAAAATAGAAGGAGAGGTGGCATAGTTACCTAGTCCTGCTGTAACATACACACCACAAGGCATGGCTTTAAAGAAGAGAAATTCATTTTCTCACAGTTCTGGAGGCTGAATGCCCAAGTTAGAGTATGGATGCGTCATTTCCTTCTGTAGGTCTTTATCCTAGTTTCTGGTGTCTGTTGGAAATCCTTAGTGTTCCTTTGCTTGTGGATGGGCTCTCACATGGCATCTGTCTTCCCTCTTTGTATGACTCTACATCTATTCTACTCTTTTTATAAGACACCGCTTAGAATTGATTAAGTTTAGGACCCACCCTACCCTGGTGTGCTCTCATTAACATAACAAAAGACAGCTCCCATTTCCAAACAGTGCTATATTTACAGATACAGAGGGTAGGATTTCAACACATATTTTGGGAAGACACCATTAAATCCATAACAGGAGGAAATATCTTCTATTTCATTTTATGAAGCAGTACAACTCTGATACCGAAGATGAAAAAAAAGGAAAGCGAATAAAGAAGAAAGAAGAGGGGGAGGAAAGGAACAAGGCAGGAAGAAAGGAAGAAGGAAGGAAGGAAAACTATGGTGCAATATCTCTCATGAACATGAACGCAGAAATCCTTAATGCAATATTAACATATAGCACTCAACAATATATAAAAAGAATTCTACACCACAATCAAGTGGGATTTACTCCATAGATACAAAAAAATGGTTCAGTGTTCAAATATCAATCAATGTAATCCAATATATTAATAGGTTGTTGTTGTTAGATGCTGTCCAATTGATTTTTGACTCTTAGCCACCCTATCTGACAGAGTGGAACTGCCCCATAGTGTTTTTTAGGCTGTAATCTTTACCAGAGCAGAGCCCTGGTGACACAGTGGTTAAAAGCTTGGCTACTAATCAAAAGGTTGGCAGTTTGAATCCACCAGCTGTTCCTTGGAAACCCTATGGGGCAGTTCTACTCTGTCCTTAAACATAGTGTGAGTCGGAATTGCCAGGTCTTTTCTCTTCCAGAGCCACTGGGTGGGCTCAAACTGCCAATCTTTTGGTTAGCATCTGAGCTCTTAGCCATTGTGCCACCAGGATTCCTTAATGGGCTAAGGGAGAAAAATCACATGACCATATAAAGTGATACAGAAACAAAAAACATTCTGTAGAATTCAACACCTATTCGTGATTTAAAAAAAAAAAAAAAACTCTCAAAGAAGTAAAAATAGAGGGGACTTCCTAAACTCTATAAAGAGCATTATGCCAACAGCTAATATTAAACTTAATAGCTAAAGATTGACTGCTTTCCCCCTAAGATTAGAATCAAGGAAAGAATATCTCACCTCTACTCTTATTCAATGTAGTGCTAGAAGTTCTAGACACTGCATAAGGCAAGAAAAGGCACAAAAATAGGAACGGAAGATGTAAAACTGTCTCTATTTGCACATGACTAGATTTTTGGTGTATAAAATCCCAAGGGATTTATACAACAAACAAACAAAAAAGCCCCTAGAATTATTGAGTTTAGGTTGCAGAATACAAAATATATGTACGTAAATCAATTGTATTTCTAAATAATGTTAATAAATGTGTGGACACTGAAATTAAAAATGCAGTATGATTTACAATAACTAGAACAAAAATCACCAAAAAATCATTAAAAAATCACTATCACTAATAAAATAAAATACTTAGTTGTAAATATAACAAGACATGTATAGGATTTTAAGCTGAAAACTACAAAACACTGATGAAATAAATAAATAAATAAATAAATAAACAAACAAACAAACAAATAAATAAATAAATAAATAGATAAATAAATAAATAAATAAATAAATGACATATGGTGTCCATGCATTGGAGGACTCAACAGAATAATCATGTCAATTCTCTCCATATTTATAAATAGGTTTAATGCAGTTATCAAAATCCTAGAAATTATTTGCAGGTACAAACAAGATTATTCTAAAATTCATAAGAAAGGCAAAGGACCTAGAAAAGCTAAAATAATTTTTGAAAAAGAAGAATAAAATGAGAAGAAACAGTCTATTCAATTTGAAAACTTATCATATAGCTAAAGTAACTTAGAATGTAGTATTGGCGGAGGGGTAAACACATAGATCAATAAAATATAGAAGTCAGAACCCAGAAGTAGACCTACACAAATACGTCCAACTGTGTTTGACAAAGGTGCAAAATCAATTCAATGGAGGAAAGACAGACTTTTCAACAAATGGTGCTGAAACAGTTGGACATGTATAGGTAGTGAATAGTATATTGAGAAAAAAGAAATAATAAAAATTAAAAAAAAAAGGATTAAAGTATTGGCTTGATAAATGCCAGTTCAGAGTTAAGTATCTTAAACAGAGCCCATTGATTTCATCATAACTGTTATGTATGGCTTGAAGAACATTCTGATTCAGGAGCACAACCACAATGAAGATTTGACAGTAATTCCTTCTGGAATTCCAGTGGGAATCTTACTGGGGACCTTTTGTATGTGCCTGTTTGCTTCTCTCTCCTTGCTTTCAGGATTCTCTTTTTATCTTTACTTTTTGAGAACCTAAGTATGATAAGGGAACCCTGGCAAAGTAGTGGTTAAGTGCTACGGCTGCTAACCAAGAGGTCAGCAGTTTGAATTCACCAGGCACTCCTTGGAAACTCTATGGGGCAGTTCTACTCTGTCCTATACAGTCACTCTGAGTCGGAATCGACTCGATGGCAATGGGTTTTAAGTATGATGCTTCTTGGGGTAGATATCTTTGAGTGTATCTTGCTTGAGATTATTTGAGCTTTTTGGATTTGCAGATTCATGACCTTCGTTATAGTGTGGAAATTTTCTGTCATTGCTTCTTCAAGTATTCTGTCTGTATCTTTCTCTCTCTTATCTCCTACAGAAATTCCTATAATACCTATATTAGGTCTTTCATTGTCCCATAATTCCCTTAAACTGTGCTCAGCTTTCTTGAGCCTCTGTTTTTGTTGCTCTTCAACTGCTATAATTTTAACTCTCTTATCCTCTAACTCACTGATTCTTCTGTCACTTGATTAAATCTGTTGACGAGCCCTTCTAATGTGTTTCTCATTTCAGTTATTTTCCCTTTCAGTTGCAATATCTCTTCTTTTAGATCCTCATTTTGTTCTTGCATTGTTTTTGTTATTTCTTTTAGCTCCTTGTCTATATTTTCCCTAAGATCTTTAATTATGTTTAATGTTGTTGAATTATATTTTCCCTTTTAAAAAAATTATTTGGTCATCCCTAGATGCTCTTTCACTCCACTTGTCATGTTCACATGGATGGATATTGTTTATCTGTTCTTCGGGTGTCTTGTGATTTTTCTGTTGGGGTATTGGAATTTTCAAGAATGTTAACTTTCTCAGTTTTTCCCTGTAGTTGCTGTTATAAATACAAACTGTTAAATATAATATTCACGTTAAACACTAAGAAAATATCTAAAAAAATACACAAAACAAAAGGAGAAGAGAACCAAAATGGCTCACTACAAGAAGCCAAGGAACACAAAATCAAGCAGAAGGACATGGACAAAGAAGTCTTAACCAAAAAAAAAAACCAAATAACAAAATGACAGAAGTAAGTCACTTCTTATCAGTAACTAAAGAGAATTTAAATGGACTAAATGCTCCAATCAAAAGGCAGAGAGTGGTAAAATGGATTTAAAAAAAAAATCCAATTATATACTGCTTACACATCTTAAACCCAAGGACACAAATAGTTGAAAGTGAAAAAAATGGGGAAAAAAATTCCATGCAAATAATAACCAAAAGAGAGCTGGAATGGCGTTCTTAATATCAAACATACTAGATTTTAAGAAAAAATCCACTGGGAGAGATAATGATGGACATAATATAGTGATAAAGGGTCAATTAATCAAGAAGATTTAGCAAACATAAATAAACACGCATCGAACATCAGGCATCTAAATATGTAAAGCAAACACTGATAGAATTGAAGAGAGGGATAGATAGTACTACAGTAATAGCTAGACACTTCAGTACACCACTTTCATTATTGGGCAGAAAATCTAGAAAGAAATCAACAATGAAACAGAGGACCAACTAAACCTAACAGACATATATGGAACACTCTACTCAAAAAGAGCATGATATACACTCTACTCCAGGGCACATGGATCATTCTCCCCTATAGATGACATGTTAGGTCACAAAGCTAGTCTTGATAAATTTAAAAAGATTGGAATCATACAAAGTATTTTCTCTGATCACAACAGAATGAAGCTAGAAATCAATAATGACAAAAAAACTGTAAAGTACACAAACATAAGAAAATTAAACAGCACACTATTAAGCTACCAATTGGTCAAGAAAGAAATCACAAATTTCTTAGAGTCAAATAAAAATAAAAACACAACTCACCAAAACTTACAGGGTGCAGCAAAGGCAGTACTCAGAGGGAAACATACCAAAAAAAGTGCCCACATGAAAAAGGAAGAAAAATCTCAAATTAACAGCTTAACTTCACAGCTCCAGGAACTAGAAAGAGAAGAACAAGCTAAGCCTAAACCTATCAGAAGAAAGGAAATAACAAAGATCAGAGCATAAATAAATAAAATCAAAAACAGAAAAGCAATAAATTAATAAAACTAGAAGTTTGTTCTTTGAAAAGATCAATAAAAGTGACAAAACTTTAGCTAGACTGACAAAGAAAAAAAGAGAAAAGATACAAATAATGAAAAAAATAAATTATCCCGCTTTTCCTACAAAGGGAATGTGGATCTTATTCAACCTACTTCATCCGTCTCAGATATGGAAGCAAACTATTATCATTCCGTTGTTTCCATTCTCTCTTTCTGAACTTTTAATAAACATGACTTGGGACTTTTTATTCTACCCTCCAAGTCTTTCAAATTCTGAATTTTCTACTGCTTCACTCATATCCTGTGTTCTGAGAATAACCTCATGCATGCTTTCTGATTTGTTGTCTCTTCAGTTGGCTACAACTGCTCTTAGGATTGGCCGAGGAAGCCTAATACTTTTACTACCTGGTCTTTTCCAAAAAAAAAAAGTGTGCCAATTCCTATTCTAGAATGATTATGTATCTTTTTCTTGTAAATCCCAAATATATTAATGGTCAAGAAATGATTTATATTTTAATTCGTTAATTTGATGAATCAAAGGGCATATATATAATTTATAAGTCTGAAGCTAAAAATATGATACACAGTCCATATGTTTCAAATTATCAGGATAGATGACTTTTTTTTTCATGCCTATTGTTCCAGTATCGATATATAAGCTTCCTCATCACCATGTATTGGTTAATGAGTTTTTTTTTTTTCGGTCTGCCCTTTCATTGTAGGTGCGGATACTCACCACTTCCTCATTGGTGAATGATAAAGCCCAATTTTTAAATTGCTGTGTTCTTCTCTCCTGCCAACCAGGAAAATCAGAGCAACTATTAGTGATGACTTTCAGTCTCATGTATGTTTCTGGCACTGATCATTTTCCTGTAGTTTTAGGTACACATATAAACATGCTGCCATCCAGTCAATTCTGATTCATAGCAACCCTATAGGACAAAGTAGAACTGCCCCATGGGGTTTCGACGGAGCAGCTGGTGGATTCAAACTGCCAAACTTTTGGTTAGCAGCCAAGCTCTTAACCACTGTGCCACCAGGGCTCCATACATACAAGCTATCTCTAATATTTTCAGTATTTTTTATTGAGATGTTGAAGATTCACAAGCTTTCCAAAGTCCCAATTTTACCTTTTCAAATATAAAGCCTGACCTTCCTGATAAGCATTAGAAAAATGTTTGTAAAAAAAAATGCTTTGTTAAATATGATCATACAATATTGTATACTCAACTTGATTCATTTGAATACATCCCTGAGATTAAATTTGGTAATGCTTATTTTAATTAAAATAAAATAAAAATAATATACTGTACAATATTCTGATGCAAGAATAGGTATGCCTCAATAAATAAAATGTGACAATAGCAGGTAAGACTTTAACATGTGGTCAACTATCTTTGATTTAAATTTCTTACGCTTTTCATTGTCTTAGTGTTCACTTTTTAAGAAATGTGAAAAATTGAAACAACGTATTTTAAATAGTGTTATAAAATATGTAATATCTATGTATTAAAATAGTGCAGTGTACAAGGACATCATTTGACAAGTTTTTGAAATAGTAATTTCCCAACTCAGTTTCTCAGCATGTTTCATTTCCACAAGAGAAAACTATTTAATTACAAGATTCTTAATTTACTCTGGTAATTTCATAAGAAAAAATGATTAATTACTTCAAGCAATCAGTTTTAGAGATAATCATAGTTCTTTATTTAAACCACAAAAAAGGAAAGTAAAATAGAAGCTTATGAATAAAACATTTAAAAAATTCAGTCATTTAGTAAAAATGAAATCAGTCTTCAAATGTTTCTTTTGACACAGTTGGTTAAAATCTTGTTATTTTTGCTGACAAACTAATAATTATATTTTTAAGTTCAATTGGCTTTTGACACAGCAATGGAATTTTAAGTAAACATAACCATTTAAAATAAATAAATAAATAAATGGAGTGTCGAAATTTAGAAACTGCAAGTTTTGTGAAATTTGTAATGTGTCTCAGGATCATAAATGTTAAAGTATATGGCTGACGTGTTATATTTAATTGAATAAAAAACAGAAGAATTTTTTAAATGCTTGAAGGTTAAAGGCAGGGTTCTATTCAGGGCTTCGAACTGGTTCAAATTGTTTCAGTCATGGCTGAAGAAGCAAACCTGAACAGATCCAAATTTTTAAAATGTGTAAACAAGAGTAATATCTGGAACAGGAAAAATTATGGCTCAAAGTTCTGGTAGGGGGGACTTGAAAGAGGTGCAGGGAACCCTTCAGGAGTCTGATGCAGGAGATTATTATTATTGCCAGGACTGTGGAGAGTTACACACGTTCAGAGCAGCACGATAGGCTGCCATCTTTGAACTGGGTACCATTGGTTCCGGTTCAGCTCAAAATCTGACAGGCAAGAGATTTGGTTGCTATGCAATGCCTATGCTGCCATTGTTTTCTAAGAGGTAGATTAAGTTTCCATCAAGGCTTTTATGATGGTTAAGATTGTATGTCAACTTGGCAGGGCCATGATTCTCAGTGTTTATATGTGATCACTCCCATGATCGAATCTGCTATGAGTAGCCAATCAGTTGAAAGGGTTTTTCCTTGCGGGTGTGGTCTGCATCCAAATACAATCAGATGTTCTGGCTTTTTTGCCCACTCTGGATCCTGTGGCTGCCTCCTGTTCATCTGATCTCCTGCTCTTGGGACTTGAACTATCAGCTTATCTGCAGATCTTGGGATTTGTCGATCTTCACAGACTGAAAGTGGGTGCCCTGCTCTCCAACCTACTAATACTGGGTTCACCAACCCCTGCGGCTACCTGAATAGAGAGAAGCCTCTATTCTGGTCCACAGACTTGGGACATTTCAGCCTCTAAAGTTGCATGGGCTATTTCCTTAATATAAATCTCTCCCTGGATATATTTATACACCTTACTGGTTTTGCTTCTCTAGAGAACCTAGCCTAAGTCAGCTTTGACCCATAATTTTTCCCATTCTGGTTATCATTCCAGTTAACTCAAATTTTAAAAATTCAGGTCTGTTTCGGTGTCACTTTCTCAGCCATGACTGAACCCGTTCAAAGCCTGATTCTATCTTAAGTACCCCCCTTTTGATCGAGAGTACAGCTATCTAAAAAGAAAATGTTATACTAATAATGCACATATCTTAGAGGGTCTAATCCATGGCTCTAAACCCTGGTTTCAGAGCAGTATCACATAATGAGGTTTTAAATGAAATCTATTTCTTGTTCCCACTGTGATCCAATTAAAACAGAACTAAGATGGTGGGAAGGGTGTGAGTAGTTTTTAAAGCCCTCTGTGATAACAAGGAAGAATGAAGAAAACCAAAGACACTAAGGAAAGATTTGTCCAAAGGAAAAATAGGCCACAACTACCACAGCCTCCACCAGACAAAGTACAGCACAACTAGATTGTGCCCAGCTGCTATCACTGACTCTCTGACAGGAATCACAATAGAGGTTCCCAGGCAGAAATGGAGAAAAATGTGGAACAAAATTCTAACTCACAAAAGAAGACCAGACTTACTGGTCAAACAGAGAGTGAAGAAACCCAAAGAATATGGTCCCCAGACACAATTTTAGCTCAGTAATGAAGTCACTCCTGAGGTTCACCCTTCAGCCAAAGATTAGGTAGGCCCATAAAATGAAAGGAGACTAAAAGGGCACACCAGCCCAGGGGTAAGGACAAGAAGGTAGGAGGGGACAGCAAAGTTGGTGACAGAGAACCCAAGGTCAAGAAAGTGACAGGTGTTGACAGGTTGTGAGGTTGGTAGCCAACATCACAAAACAATATGTGTATTAATTGTTTAATGAGAAACTAATTTGCTTGGTAAACTTTCATCTGAAACACAATAAGAAAAGAAAGACAATTTACATTACCGTTTTGTATCACCATTTTCTCCTTTGTATACTCATGTTGTTTTATGTGTAGATAAATTTATCCTGACTATATCATAAGAACGTCAAGGATAAAAGCTTAAAAAAAGCCAGAAGTTCTCCATATTATTCTAATAAGTGAGATTAAGAACTAATGAGCATTGCTAGGGTATATGTAGAAAGGATTAACTGCAAAAGAAAGCAAACATGCATGAAAGTGGTATAAATACAAGAATTCAGACCTACAAGAATCTCTATTTTATTTTTGTATAAGCACAGAAACAAATTTAAAATTTTTAATTTTATTTTATAAACAGAATAGAAGCCCTGGTGGTGCTTCTAGTCGTTAAGTGCTCGGCTATAAACTGAAAGGTCAATGGTTTGAAACCACTGGCTCTTCCACTGGAAAAAGATGTGGCAGTCTGCTTCTTTAAAGATTTACAACCTTGGAAACACTGAGGCGGTAGTTCTACTGGTCTTACAGGGTCGTTATGAGTCAGAATCAACTCAAAGGCAATGGGTCTGGTGTCTGGTTCATATGAACATAAAAAAACACTATCAGATTAATTTATTTATTTTTAGTTGTGCTAATTTAAACCTGACTTTCAGTAATACATAAATACATAAAACTTTTGACAGTTGCATTAGCAGCTATCTTCACAAAGGTTAAAGAAAACAAGTAACATTTATGTCTTGACTTTCTATTTCCATGGTAAAATTGTGTATATATATTTGTTATTTTGGGTAATAATTTTAAGGTATGATGAAGGTGGTTTGGCATTTCAACAAGGTATATGACTTTTGAAATATAGTAGAGTTGTAATTTTAGTTATTCACCACTGCACATGCCTGTTTTTTAGCTTCAGTGGCAAAGGGTTATTGAACAGTCTCTACTGTATACCAATGACTTTTTATCAGACTTGAAAACATTTGGCTTCTTTATCCTCCTATTATATGATCTACCTATCTTCTTACTCAAAACATCTTCTAGTCTCTTTCACTTCCAATTTATAAAATTTTAATCCAGAAAGAGACTAGTAATGCTATTCCTAGTGATTAAGAGAGGCTTTTATTTTCCTACTATTTTGGGAATAAAAACAAGCAGTAATATGATTTCAAAAAGCCGAAGTGCAGCCCCAATAATTCTGAGGAAAATGACATTAAGGATAAAGAGACTGTGGCAGCTCTTGAAAATAATGCAGCATGCCAATATGGACCATAACATTTATGAATTTTGGAATAGAAGACATATATTGTATCAGATCTAGAAAAAAATCATTTCCTGGTACTGAGCTTAGGTCAAAGAGTCTAATTAGAGTGCAAATTAGAAAGTGGACATGTTTTTTCTAAGATCAGTCCAAAAACTCCCCAATATGTGAAGAGAGGTCATTAGAAATAAGAACATTTATGGGTTAATGAGAAAGGGAAAAATTGAATAACAACAGCCCAGAAATCTCAACCTTATTCTGTGTAATAGATAAGGGTCATCTTGGTTGACATTCAGGTTTAACATGGTAGAAATGAGAAATATGTTGCTACGGACTCTAAAGGTGACAGCAAGGAAAAGGAAGAAGTAGCAACATTAAAGAAAAAATGGCTTTACAGAAAATAAATGTCTTAAATTCAACTCTTTCTAGACTTTTTAACTGTAACAATTTTTAAAGCATGCACACTATGAAAAAAATGAAACTTCTCAAAATTTCTGGAAATTAAAAACGTCATACAAAAAACCCAAGAAAGTACTAAATTAAAAGTGGTAAACACAAGGTTGAATAATGCTGAAAAGAAATTAATAGTTTAGAAGTAAAGTTTTAAAATTTTTTTCCAGAATTCAAAGAAGGGAAATATGAATGGATGTTAGGTCTGGGGATTGAAGGGAAAAGGGTGCCACATTTTTGGGTGATTTATCACTAATTTAATGAACTCAGATCTCCGCATAGACAGAAAATGCCTTCAGCAATAAGACAAACCATATCCAGAGAGAAAAGAAAACTTCTGTAAAATTAAGCTCTTCCGTAGATCTTCAGCTGACTTACCCTCACACTTTCTTGACCAAAAATAGGCACAGGCTAAATTAATCACAAGCTAGTGGTATCCGCCTCTTTTTATTGTTGTTGATAGCTGCCATCAAGTTGGCCCACAACTCATAGTAACCCTATGCATGATGGAACAAAATGCTGCCCAGGCCTGTGCCATTTCTATGGTTGGTTGTGGATAGGACCTTTGTGATCTGTGGGGTTTTCATTGGCTAATTTTTAGAGGTAGATCACTACGCTTTTCCTCCTAGTCTGTCTTAGTCTGGAATCTGCACTCAAATTTGTTCAGCATCGTGGCAACAGGCAAGTGTCCACTAATGGATGGGTGGTAGCTGCACATGAAGAGCACTGGCCAGAATTGAACCCAGGTGTTCCACATAGAGGGCGAGAAATCTACTGCTGAACCACCAATGGTCCTTATTAGTTTCCTAGGTCTGCCATAACAAAATACCACATAATGGATGACTGACTTTAACAATAGAAATTTATTTTCTCATAGTTCGGGAGAGTGAGTTGGATATCAGAGTGTAGGAAGCAGTGTTGATTCCTCTTGAGGCTTTGAGTAAGAATCTGTTCCATGCCCCTCTCCTAGCTTCTTTTGTTCCTTGGCTTGCAGCCGCACCATCACATGGTTTCCTTCCTCAGTTTCTAAGTGTCTTTTCTCCCGTTGTGTAAGGACAGCAGTCAGATGGAATTAGGACCTACCTGCTGTGATGTGACCTCATGCTAACTTAACTGATAATATCATCAAAGACCCTATTTCTAAAAAAATTCTAGTTCACAGGAACCAAGGCTTAGGACTTCAGCATACAATTTTTGGAGAAGGTAACGAAATAGATAATACTAATGAATTTGAATCGTCTTGTTTTACCTAAATTTAGTAGAATTTATACAGCCCTTGGGCGGCACAAATGGTTAAGCATTTGACTTCTAAGAGAAAATTTGGCAATTCAAATCCACAGAGTCACCTTGCAAGTACTTCTTGGTGATATGCTTCTGAAAGGTCACAGCCTCAAAAACCCTATGGAGCAGTTCTGCTCTGCACAAATGGGGTTGCCATGAGTTGGAATGGACTCGATGGCAACTGACAACAACAATAACAACCAGAAATAAAGATAGGATCACCTTCCTGGGTTTCAAATACCTAGAAATATTTGTTGTTATTGCTGTTGTTAGTTCCCATCCAATTGGTTCAAATTCATGGCGACATTATGTACAGCAGAACAATACAATACATTGCCCAGTCCTGTGCCTTCTCTATGATCTTTGATATATTACAGCCTTTTGTTGCAGCTATGGTGTCAATTCTTCTCATTGAGGAACTCTTTCATTTTCACTTTTACTCTACCAAACATGACGTGACTTTTCAATAATTGGTCTTTCCTGATGAAACGTGTAAAGTAAGCAAAACTAAGTCTTGCCGTCCTTGCTTCTAAGGAGCATTCTGGTTATACTTTTAAGGTTGATTTGCTCATTCTTCCAGCAGTTCAATATTCTTTGCCAACAACGCAATTCAAATGCATGAATTCTGTTTTCTTTTTTATTGTCTCATTTTCATGTACATATGAGGTGATTGAAAATGCCATGGTTTGAGTCAGGCACACTTTAGTCATCAAAGCAACATCTTTAAAGAGGTTTTTTTTTTACCACAGATTCACCCAATGCAATATGTTGTCTAATTTCTTGACTGTGGCTTCCATGGGCATTGATAAAAGTAAAATGAAATCCTTGCCAACTTCAATTTATTCACCATTAATCATGATGTTTATTGGTCTGGCTGTGAGGATTTTCATTTTCCTTGTGTTCAGCCTATACCAAAAAATTTGATTTTCTTCAGTAAGTGCTTCAAGTTGTCTTCATTATCAACAGTCGATGTTGTGTCATCTGCATATTGCAGATTGTTAATGAGTCTTTCTCTAATCCTTATTCTTATAGTCCAACTTCTCAGATTCTTTGTTCAGCATACCAGTTGAATAAGTAAGGTAAAAGTATAAAACCCTGATGTACTCTTTTTCAAATTTTGAACCAAGAATTCTAATATGACATCATATATATATACATATACGTGTGTAAACCCGTGTATATATGTTTGCATTAATATCACAATCTCAATATAGAAAAAGATGCTATTTTAAAACAAATTTTAAAAAGTGCAACATAAAAGCAGTATATGGGAAAAAAATTACTGCAGGATTTATACCAAAACTTTTGGTATAAATTTCAGATTATGATAATTTGACTTAATGAATTAGAAAAGAAATGGATAGTAGCATATATATTTTTCACATTATAAGGATTATTTTCAGTGGTTCTAGGATCAATCTACTCAATTTTAGCTAATGAATCTGAGAATGCAACATTAAGGGTTTCAGGAGAATTAATGCTTTTCTATATACAGAGCATTATGCAAATGAACAGTGTTTCAAAATAATACATATTATGATGTATTTCAATTACCATTATCAGAAATAAAAATTAAGAAGACTTCAAAGAGTTTCATTTTATATATGTGCAATGGAGGAAAAGAGTTTCTGTCAATTTTTGTCAAGTTCACAAATAAATTAATCCACACTAACCCAACATTGCCGGGAAAAGAAAACACCTTAGTTTCCTAATTGTAAAATACTTACATGGCAAATGATAATGTGAGAATATGAATTTAGGCAGTTTCATCCTAGAGCTTTCCGTCTTTAATAACATGGAGTATTCAAAAGTACTTAAAGTCCCTAAAGTGGCCTTACTTAAGGTTAAGTTTAACTTAAGGTTAACTATGAGTATGATTATAATTATATTGATTGTAAATACAGTGAATAAATATGATTATAAATGTATTGAATATTCTTTTGAAAACTCTACATGTTAAAAAAAATTATAGCATGAACACTGAGAAAAGAGAAAGATCCATTTGTTTAAGACAAAAGTAAATAGGTCTTAAAATCAAGATTGATATGAAAATACAGTACTAATTTTGATATTAAGTTTGAATTTAGAAATCAAATCTGTTTAGGAACAGGAGAGTGGTATAAAGGTGCTGCATGTCTCTTCAGTCAAACCATCCCCTTTTCTAAAGAATTATTTTATGCCCTTTTTAAAAATTTATCATTTTATCCCAGTGTTTTTTTTTTTATTCTTGAGTCTTCTTCTCTGCTGTTTTCCCTACCTATCAGCCCTCCTAGCTCAGGTAAAGCCTCTTAATAATCAAACATGTATATTTGTTAAAACATTTTCTCCATACTCATAACCTAATTTTATATTCATATATAAGAATTTTTAATATTTTTGTCATCTTCATGTATATGTGTGTATATATAGTTATATAGTTATAGGTTGAATTACACATATTTTAGGGGGACATAATTCAGCCTATAACTATATAACTATACACACACATATGAAAATGACAAAAATATTAAAAATCCTTGTATATTAATATAAATATTAGATTATGAGTATAGAGAAAATATAATATATATGTAGATTTGATTATTAAGAGGCTTTACCTGAGGTAGGAGGACTGATAGGTAGGAAAAACAGCAGAGAAAAGTAAAGAATAAAAAATTAAAAAACTGGGATAAAATGATAAATTAAAAAAAAGTACATAATGTGATTCTTTAGAAAAGGGAATGGGTTGACTGAAGACACATGGGGCACCTTTATACCAATCTCCTGTTCCTAAACAAATTTGATTTCTAAACTCAAACTTATATCCCCCTAAAAAATGTGTGGAAACTCTGGTGGCATAGTGGTTAAGAGCTACGCTGCTAACCAAAATGTCGTCAGTTCAAATCTACCAGGCGCTCCTTGGAAAATCTATGGGGCAGTCCTACTATGCCTTATAGGGTTGCAATGAGTTGGAATTTAGTCAACAACAATGGGTTTGTTTTGTTTGTTTGTTTTGGTTTAAAACATGTGTTGTATATCCTAACCTCTATGCTGTGGATATAGTCTCATTTGGGAATGTGTTGTCTTTTTACTTAATGAGACTGGATTAGTGTAGTGTTTGTGTCTTGAGTCAATCTCTTTTGAGATATAAAAGAGATTAAACAAGCTAGCAAAAGAAGCAGAGATGGTAGAAGAGAGAAGCCAAGTCACATGAAGATCACCCAGGAGTAGAAGCTCAAAAGAGACAAGGTAATTCCTCCAGAGCCATCAGAGAGAGAAAGTCTTCCTTCTAAGGCCAGCATCCCAAGTTCACACTTCTAGCCACCTAAACTATGAGAAAATAAATTTTTGTTTATTTTTTGTAAAGCCACCCACATGTGGTATTTCTGTTATAGCAACACTAGATAACTAAGAATTCACAACCAAGAAGTAGGGGTTCTACTGTAACAGATACCTAAAATGTGGAAGTAGTTTTGGAACTGGGTAACGGGTGAAGCCCAAAAGAGTTTTAGGGTACCTAATAATAAAAGCCTAGATTGTAGGTTGCCTTGAAGAGACTGCTGGTAGAATTGTGGACATCAAAGGCAATTGTGGTGAGAGCTCAGAAGGAAGAGAGAAGAGCTATAAAGCCTCCATTGTCTTAGAGAGTTCATAGGGCATGAGCAAGAGAATGTTGCAGGACATGTGGAAGTTATGTGTGCTTCTGGTGAGGCTTTAAAAGAAAATGATGAACATATGACTAGACAGTGAGGGAGAGCAATACTTTTATGCAATAACAAATAACTTCTTTATCATTCATGAGTAAATCTCACAGAAATCCCTTTAAAACAACTTAAATGTCCCTGATTTCATGTAACGACTGTTTAATATTATAATCATCATAAATCATTCAATAGAATCATTCTAATAGCATTCAAATTCTAGAATATTTTTGGTAAAATCCTGACTTTTGGAGAGGGAGAGGAGAAGAACAAACTTGTTCCAAGGTCTCTCAGGGTAGAGTGGTGAGAGAGGATATGGGGAAATGAAAGTTGTTTAAATCTCTCAGCTTAATGAGGAGGGACAAGTAGAAAAAATTGATCACCTTATTGCATAATTAGATGGCATCTTGATTTCAAATAGTACTTGAAAATTATGCATTTTGTTGTGAGGGCAAGACAGGGAAAGACTATAAAGATATGAGTATAGTCAATCTTCTGAAATAATAGGAATATAATGGAATAATTAACAATTTTATTAAGTGGACAAATATACAGTAAATGTATTAGCAAAATAATGTCAAGTATTTTAGGATGATGGAAGGACGTTTGAGAAAATATTCTGTTAAATCAGTGACAGACAAAATATTTACGATAAACATAAAACTCTTAAAATTAACAAGAAAATGCAAATAAAGTAAAATAGTAGGTAGTCATTATCTAATGTAGGCTAAACTTTAATAAGGAATGGTCACTCCAAGTTCAGTGACTTAAAAACAAATTTCCATTTCTTTTTCCTTTCCTTTCTCTTTTTCTCCTTTCCTTCTCTTTTTTTTCCTTTCTTTCTTTCTTTCTTTCTTTCTTTCTTTCTTTCTTTCTTTCTTTCTTTCTTTCTTTCTTTCTTTCTTTCTTTCTTTCTTTCTTTCTTTCTTTCTTTCTTTCTTTCTTTCTTTCTTTCTTTCTTTCTTTCTTTCTTTCTTTCTTTCTTTCTTTCTTTCTTTCTTTCTTTCTTTCTTTCTTTCTTTCTTTCTTTCTTTCTTTCTTTCTTTCTTTCCTTCTTTCTTTCCTTCTTTCTTTCCTTCTTTCTTTCCTTCTTTCTTTCCTTCTTTCTTTCCTTCTTTCTTTCCTTCCTTCTTTCCTTCCTTCTTTCCTTCCTTCTTTCCTTCCTTCTTTCCTTCCTTCTTTCCTTCCTTCTTTCCTTCCTTCTTTCCTTCCTTCTTTCCTTCCTTCTTTCCTTCCTTCTTTCCTTCCTTCTTTCTTTCTTTCTTTCTCTATCTCCCCCTCCTTCCCTCTCGCTTGCTCTCTCTCTTCCTCTTCCTTCCTTTTCTTTCTTTTTTAAAAATTAGTATATTTTATTGTGTTTTCAGTGAACATTTACACAGCAAATTAGGTTACTACACAGCAAATTAGGTTACCATTTAAGAATTTGTAAACAATTTATTCAGTAACATTGGCTATATTTTTTAGTTTGTCTGCTTTCTCATTAGTTCCATCCGGGTTGTTTTATTTTCAGTAATCTAGAGTCTTTGCTCCCTTGATGTCTTGTCTTTGCTTTTGAGTAAATGTTGACCGTTTGGTCTCATATAAATTATTTTTTAAAGGAGCACAGTACTCAGGGATGATATTGTTTATTTTATGAGCCAGTTTATTATTTAGCTAAAAGATGACCCTATGTAATAGTTTTAGTCAAGAGCCAAGAGTCTAAGAGTATCTCAGGACAATAGTGTCTTGGAGTAATCTAGTCTCAACAGGTCCAGTCAGTCTGGACTTTTTAAGAATTTGAATCCTGTTCCACGTTTTGTTTCCATTCTATCATGATCCATCCATTGTGTCCCTGATCAGAACAGTCAGTAGTGGTACCAGGCACCATCTAGTTCTACTGATCCCAGGGTAGATGAAGCTGTGGTTCACGTAGACTTTTAGTCCTGTGAACTACTTTTTCTCTAACTCTTGGGTTTTCTTCTTTCTCTTTTACTTCAGATGCATACAGACCAATAGTTGAATCTTAGGTGGCTGCTTTCTAGCTTTTAAGACCCCAGACACTACTCATCAAGCTAGGATATAGAACATAAAGTTTACATCCCATATTATGCCAATCAAGTGTGTCTTGCTATAGAGGAATGGCATGGTGCTTCTGTCTATATCACCATGTTGGCTCCACCTCCTCAGCTCTGATTTTTATTGTTTCCTTTTTCTGGTAGTTTTGTTCCTATTTTTTTCTTCCTTGTCTATATTTTCATATTCTTAAGTTATTGAGTTTAAATCTTTCTTTTTTAATTTAGTCATCTGTTGCTATGAATTTCCCTCTTGGCAATGCTTTAGCTGTGTCCCGTAAGTTCTGGTATGCTGTGTTTTCATTATTGATTCTAAGTATTTTTTTAATTCCACCTCGGTTTTTTCTGTGATCCAATATTTTTAATAGCAATGTGTTATTATTTTCCTTTTTTTTTAAAATTCTTCCTGTGGTTAATTTCTAGCACACACCATTATGGTCAAAGAAAATACTTAATATGATTTCTTTTTTTTTAATTTAGTGAGGTTGCTTTGTAACCTGTGATATGATTATTCTAAAAAATGCTCCATGCACATTGGAGAAGAATGTGTATTGTGCTGCTTTTGGGTGGTGTGTTCTATATACAACTGTTAGGTCTATTTGTTTAATAGTGTTATTCAGGTCTTCCATATCTTTATTTTCTTTCTAGTTGTTCTATTTATCATTGACAGTGGTGTATTAAAATCACCTACTATTATTGTAGAACTGTTTATATCTCTCTTTAGTTCTGTTAGTTTTTGCTACATAAATTTTGTGGCTTTTGCATTGGGTACATAAATGTTTAAATTGTTATATCTTCTTGGTGAATTGATGCTTTTATGATTACGTAGCATCCTTCTTTGTCTCTTATAATAGATTTTGACTTATTTTCTATCCTTTTGCCACTCTCTGTCTCTTGACATTTATATTTAGTGTGATTACTGATAGTGATGAATTTACTGCAGTATTTTGTTTTACTTTTTTGTGTTGTTAACTGTTTCATTGCTCTTTTTTACTTTCTGTACTGAACTCTTATTTTATACAGATTTTCTTTTTCGTTCACTTATTGTTGATTTTCTTGATATACTGGAATTTTTCATTTTTCATCTCATATATTTTGGTGAGTAGAATTACTAATTGTTCTTGTTGTTACCATGAGGTTTACATTTAACATCTTATAATTATAACCTTATAACATCTTATAATTACATCTTATAATTTTTTTTAACTAAAAAAAAAAAATCTGTTATATCTTGAAATCGCTTTAACTTCCATATCATAGGGAAGTTCTATAACTACACCATTCATTTTCCCTTTTGTTTTGATGTTGTTATCAACCACAACCTTATATCACGGATTGCACACACTCATTGTTTTAATTTTGTCTTACAGCGGTAACAACTTCACATGGCTTGGTATCAGGGTGATGCTGTCATGTGCCTTTACCCAAGGTTGTTGTCTGTTGTTGATGATTTTCTATCTGAAGGACTCTGTCTTAGTCACCTAGTGCTGCTACAACAGAAATACCACAAGTGGGAAGCTTTAACAAAGAGAAATTCATTCTCTCACGGTCTGCTAGGCTACAAGTCCAAATTCAGGGTGTCAGGTCCAGGGGAAGGTTTTCTCTCTCTGTCGGCTCCGGAGAAAGATCCATCAACCTTCCCCTAGTCAAGGAGCTTCTCTGTGCGGGAACCTCAGGTCCAAAGGATGTACTCTGCTCCTGGTGCTGCTTCCTTGGTGGTATGAAGTCCCCATGCCTCTCTGCTCACTCCTTTCTCTTATATCTCAAAAGAGATTGGCACCAAAAGAGTAAAAAGACCACCTACAGACTGGGAAAGAATTTTCAGCTATGACATCTCAGACCAGCGCCTGATCTCTAAAATCTACATGATTCTGTCAAAACTCAACCACAAAAAGACAAACAACCCAATCAAGAAGTGGGCAAAGGATATGAACACACATTTCACTAAAGAAGATATTCAGGCAGCCAGCAGATACATGAGAAAATGCTCCTGATCATTAGCCATTACAAATTAAAACTACGATGAGATTCCATCTCACACCAACTAGGCTGGCATTAATCCAAAATACACAAAAGAATAAATGTTGGAGAGGCTGTGGAGAGATTGGAACTCTCATACACTGCTGGTGGGAATGTAAAATGGTACAACCACTTTGGAAATCCATCTGGCGTTATCTTAAACAGTTAGAAATAGAACTACCATACAACCCAGAAATCCCACTCCTCGGAATATACCCTAGAGATACAAGAGCCTTCACACAAACAGATATATGCACACCCATGTTTATTGCAGCTCTGTTTACAATAGCAAAAAGCTGGAAGCAACCAAGGTGTCCGTCAATGGATGAATGGGTAAATAAATTGTGGCATATTCACACAATGGAATACTATGCATTGATAAAGAACAGTGACGAATCTCTGAAACATTTCATAACATGGAGGAATCTGGAAGGCATTATGCTGAGCGAAATGAGTCAGAGGCAAAAGGACAAATATTGTATAAGACCACTATTATAAGATCTTGAGAAATAGTAAAAACTGAGAAGAACACATACTTTTGTGGTTACGAAGGAGGGAGGGAGGGAGGGAGGGAGAGGGTTTTTTATTGATCAATCAATAAATAAGAACTGCTTTGGGTGAAGGGAAAGACAACACTCAATACATGGAAGGTCAGCCCAATTGGACTGGACTAAAAGCAAAGAGGTTTCCGGGATAAAATGAATGCTTCAAAGGTCAGCGGAGCAGGGGCGGGGGTCTGGGGAACATGGTTTGAGGGGACTTCTAAGTCAATTGGCAAAATAATTCTATTATGAAAACATTCTGCATCCCACTTTGAAATGGGGTCTTAAATGCTAACAAGCAGCCATCTAAGATGCATCAATTGGTCTCAACCCACCTGGAGCAAAGGAAAATGAAGAACACCAAGGTCACACGACAACTAAGAACCTAAGAAACAGAAAGGGCCACATGAACCAGAGACCTACATCATCCTGAGACCAGAAGAACTAGTTGGTGCCCGGCCACAATCGATGACTGCCCTACCAGGGAGCACAACAGAGAACTCCTGAGGGAGCAGGAGATCAGTGGGATGCAGACCCAAAATTCTCATAAAAAGACCATACTTAATGGTCTGACTGCGACTAGAGGAATCCCGGCTGCAATGCGCCCCAGACCTTCTGTTGGCACAGGACAGGAACCATCCCCGAAGACAAATCATCAGGCATGAAAAGGACTAGAGATGCTGATGAAGAGTGAGCTAATTAAATCAGGTGGACACTTGAGAGTGTGTTGGCAACTCTTGACTGGAGGGGGGATGGGAAGATAGAGAGAGAGGGAAGCTGGCAAAATTGTCACGAAACGAGAGACTGAAAGGGCTGACTCAATAGGGGGAGAGTAAGTGGGAGAAGGGAGTAAGATGTACGTAAACTTACATGTGACAGACTGATTGGATTTGTAAATGTTCACTTGAAGCTTAATAAAAGTTAATTTAAAAAAAAAACCTATTTCATAGGGTGGTTGGAAAATAAAATGAGATCATTTTGGTAAAAAAAAAAAGAGATTGGCTTCAGACACTACCTGGTCTTGTAGATCTCAACAATATAACTGCCACTAGTCTATCTCATTAGGTTATAATGATAGGATTTACAACACACAGAGAAATCACATCAGATGACAAAATGGTAGACAATCACACAATACTGGGAATCATGACCTAGACAAGTTGACCAATATTTTGGGGGTACATAATTCAATCCATGACATTCCACCCCTTGCTCCCCCAAATTCATGTCCTTGACACATGTAAAACATTCACCTCATCATATCACAGAAAAGTCTTAAATCAACTCCAAGTCAAAAATCCAAATATTCATCTTCATCTGTGAAATCTAGAATACAAGTTATCTGCTTGCAAAGTACAATGATGGAACAGGCACAAGGTAGACACTGCTATTACAAATGGGAGAAACTGAAAGGAAAGAAGACATGATAGCCAACAAGCAAGTAGCAGAACAGAATACATTAGCCCTCAAGCCTTTGAAAACAATCCTTAGTTCTCTGTGACCATTTATACAATAGCCCTGCCCTCCAGACTCCAGATATTGGCCACACTCTTCAGATTCTGAGTGGAAGCCCCTTGGACCTGGGCTTCAGCTCCGCCTTTCTGGTTATTGGGATGGCGACTCCTCCCTTAGAATAACCAGAGGCCATGGCTCCACCCTTTGTAGCCCCAAGGCCATATGTTTCGAGACTGAGGCAGCTTGGCTTCCTGTGTTTCTTGTCTCTTTAGCTTCTTCTTCCTAGTTCCTTGGTTCCTTAGGCCTTGGGCCTCACATCAGCATCTACCCTGCTGGGGCAAGTGTTCCAAAGCTCTGTATCTCCACCAGTAAGTGCCAGGAGGCACCCCACTCCACCAGGAATCCTCCTGCACAAGATACTCAGCTTCCTTGCTTCTTGGGTTGGCTCCAGTGCTGTCTGGCACTGGTCTCTTGGTTTTCCTGCTGCCAGTTCTCTACTGCTGCTCCTCTGCCACTGCCGGTCCTCTGCTGCTGCCAGTTCTCTATCCATTCACAGTTTCAAAACCATTTCCACATTTTAGGTATTTGTTAGAGCAGCACCCCACTCTCTAGGTACCATATTTTGTTTTAGTCATCTCGTGGTGCTATAAGAGAAATACCTCAAGGTAATGCTTTAACAAAGAGAAATTTATTCTCTTGCAGTATAGTAGGCTACAAAGTCCAAATTTAGGGCATCACTTCCAGGGGAAGACTTTCTTTCTTTGTCAGCTCTGGAGGAAGGTCCATCAATCTTTCCCTGGTCGAGGAACTTCTCTACTCAGGATAGGATGTCCCTCTGTCTCTGCTTGCTTCTCTCTTTTATATCTTAGAAGAGTTTGACCCAAAGTACAAGCTAATCCTGTAGATTTAGTCCTGTCTCATTAACATAACTTCCTCTAATCCTGCCTCATTAACATCATAGAGGTTAGGATTTACAACAGTAGGATAATTACATCAGATCACAAAATGATGGACAACCACACAATACCGGTATTCGTGGCCTAGCCAAGTTGACACACACGTTTGGGGGACACAGTTCAATCCATGACAGGTCCTTAATCCATTTTGAATTTATTTTTGTGCATGGTGTGAGGCATGGATCCTGTTTCATTTTTTTTGCATGTGGAAATCCAATTTTTCCAGTACCATTTATTGATGTGACTCTTCCTTCCCCATCAAATGGACTTTGCACCTTTGTCAAAAATCAGCTGATCAGAGGTGTGTGTTTATTTCTGGACTATCAATTCTATTCCATTGGTCTATGTGTATCTTGTTATAGCAGTGCCAGGCTGTTTTGATTACTGTAAATTATATTTTAAAATCAGGAAGTGTGAGTCCTCCTACTTTGATCTTCTCTGTCAACATTACTTTAGCTATTAGGGGCCTCTTGTTATTCCCTATAAAGTTGGGGGTTGGTTTTTCCATTTCTGTAAAGAAGGCAGTTGGAATTTTAGTTGAGATTGCATTGAATCTATAGATAGCTTTTGGTAGTATTGACATCTTAACAATATTAAGTCTTCCAAACCATGAACATGGAACATCTTTATTTAAGTCTTATTTAATGTCTTTCAGCAGTGTTTTATAATTTTCATTGTATAAGTCCTCCATATCCCTGGTTAAATTTATTCCTAAATATTTTATTCAATTCAAAACAATTGTAAATGGAATTGTTTCCCTAATTTCCCTTTCAGATTTCTTCTTGGTAGTGTATAGAAAAACAAATTATTTTTGTTGTTTTTGACTTTGGACTCTGTAACTGTACTAAATTTCTCTATTAGCTGTAGAAGTTTTCTTGCAGACCCTTTGGAATTTTCTATGTACAGGATCGTATCATCTGAGTTGTAAAAATATGTTTTTGTACTTCTAGTTTCTATTTCCCTTATGTTTAAATGAAGTTATTTTTCCTGGGGTACTAGAAAAAATTTATTTTGGTGGAAGGGATGGGGATAATGTAGGGGAGGAAAACATCTGCTTTCCCAGGGTGAATTTTTGCTCCCACTTCCTCCATGACCACCAAATATGCACCCCAGGGGAGACAGTTTTTCCTGGTTGCTTTTAATCCTTTGTATCATTGATCAAAAAATAAAGGCTTATGAAATTGATTTTATAGCTAAAAGAGAGGGAATGTACTTTCTAGTCATGCACACATAGTCACAGGTTTGCTATGCTGTTTGAATTCAAAGTAATACACCTTCTTGGTAACAGGATGGTCAGGCTAGTTGTGGCTAAACAAAGGTCCCTTCTGTCATGGATTGAATTGTGTCCCCCCCCAAAATATGTGTCAACTTGGTTAGACCAGGATTCCCAGTGTTGTGTGGTTGTTCCTCCATTTTGTGATCATAATTTTATGTTAAGAGGATTAGGTGGGATTGTAACACAACCCTTACTCAGGTCACCTCCCTAATCCACTGTAAAGGGAGTTTCTGTTGGGTGTGGCCTGCACCACCTTTTATCTTAAGAGATAAAAGCAAAGAGAAGCAAGCAGAGAGTTGGGGACCTCATACTACCAAGAAAGCTGAACCAGGAGCGTAGCATGTCCTTTGGACACGGAGTCCCTGTGCATTAAAAGCTCCTCCACCAGGTGAAGTTTAAGGACAAACCTTTCTCCAGAGCTGACAGAGAAAGCCTTCCCTTGGAGCTGACACCCTGAATTTGGACTTGTAACCTCCTAGACTGTGAGAGAATAAATTTCTCTTTGTTAAAGTCATCCACTTGCGTATTTCTGTTATAGCAGCACTAGATGATTAAAACTCCTTTCTTTCTTCTTACCCTCTTTCACTTTTCTCATTCACTCTGAGATAAATAACCTCTACACCTCTTGGTCCTTTGTCTTTCACCTACAATGTATATTGGGGTCTTTCCTGTGTACAGGAGATTTCTTGTATCAAATCACTTTGGATGCGGGTCTGAGGGAGACTGACACCATGATGAGTGTAATATGTGACTGGGGAAGAAGTCAGTTATTTACTGAGAGCTAAATCCCTGCATAAGCCTTTTTTTTTTTTTTTTAAAGAACAGCTTACCGCAGTAGCATTCTCA
Source organism: Elephas maximus indicus (assembly GCF_024166365.1). Taxonomy (NCBI): domain Eukaryota; kingdom Metazoa; phylum Chordata; class Mammalia; order Proboscidea; family Elephantidae; genus Elephas; species Elephas maximus. The sequence continues at coordinate 13,323,209 of NC_064823.1, forward strand.
TCTTTATCGTATGAGGAATTCTTCCTCAAAATAGAGCCTTCAGTCTCCAAGAAATAAAAGATTTCTGCTTCCTGCTCTATGTTTCCATCCTGAGGCTTCTTTTCTCTTCAGGACAGTGCTCTCAGCATTAGACGTTGTCTTTGGCTTTTAGAGACTTGTCTATGATCTCTTTCTTCAGGATCTTTTTCTGCTACTGCTTTAAACTTCTCTTTCTCTTCTTCACCATTTCTGCCATTTTCTTTTTTCAGGCATTCTCCTTCAAGGCAAATCACTACATTTTTGGATATTTCATGGTTTTAAAGGCTTGACTTTCTCGAGCCTCTTTGATTTTTTTCACTTCTGCAAATAGTTTTGCCACACTTTCTCAAATTCATTACATGTGAGGACTATTCTCTCAAATTCTGATTTCAGTTTCCCAGATGTATCCACTCATGTTTCCTCCTAGGCTAGGATCCTCTCCTTTCAGGGATGACCATTTTGGGTATTTAAAAAATATCTGAAGCTTGTAGGTAAATTAGTTCTATTTCACTTTATGCCACTGACTAATATATATCATTTCACCTGGTGTAAGACCTTTGCTATTGGATTTTGGCCAAACTAAATTTTGAGGGTCTTGGAGATTCCTTGTGTCCTGGTTTGGTTGAAAATGTCACCTAGGAGTGCTTTGTTTGTTTGTTTTCTCCTTGACTTTTTTAGCTGGTTTGTTTTGTTGTTCATGTGATTTAGAGGAGATTAAAAATTATACATGTAAGATGACCATTTATGAAACAACATAATTATTTTCAATATCTTGAATTATGAACCCTGAATATCTATTGATTTCATATAAACCAGGAAGAGGTTAATGCATTTACAATTCCTTCCATATGGTCACTATTTTCTTAATTCTTCTCATGTAGTTTAAAAGTTTACAAGATTCATGTTGTGTATCTATGACTCCTTGTGGTTATTTTACCCCTTTCCTCATGTTACCGAATCTAAAACTCACTGTTCATATTTTGGTTGCCTAATAATTTCTAGGATAGTTATTGCAAATAATTTTTTTCCCCCAGAAAAACAGGATAAAAGTAGTATTTTCCCTTAGTTATTTTGTGGCTAAAAACATATGCCATTAAAAAAATAATTGAGCAACAATTTCTCCATCTACAATTTTAGGTCATATATATCATATGTTCCCTCCCTCATAATTATGTAAACATTGTATCTTTTTCTGTGTTGATTGCTACACTCTATAATTGAAAAATTGTTGGTTTATTCCATCACCATTAAAGTTTAATAATTTAAATAGTATGCACCTTATTTAAAATTCTTCTGACTTAATTTTTTTTAATAATTTTTATTGTACTTTAAGTGAAAGTTTACAAATCAAGTCAGTCTGTCACATATAAGCTTATATACACCTTACTCCATACTCCCATTTACTCTCCCCCTAAGCAGTCAGCCTGCTCCCTCCTTCCAGTCTCTCCTTTCATGAACGTTTTGCCAGTTTCTAACCCTCTCTACCCTCCCATCTCTCCTCCAGACAGGAGATGCCAACACAGTCTCAAGTGTCCACCTGATACAAGTAGCTCACTCTTCATCAGCATCTCTCTCCAACCCATTGTCCAGTCCCTTCCATGTCTGATGAGTTGTCTTCGGGAATGGTTCCTGTCCTGGAGCAACAGAAGGTTTGGGGACCATGACCGCCGGGATTCTTCTAGTCTCAGTCAGACCATTAAGTCTGGTCTTTTTATGAGAATCTGGGGTCTGCATCCCACTGTTCTCCTGCTCCCTCAAGAGTTCTCTCTTGTGCTCCCTGTCAGGACAGTCATCGGTTGTAGCTGGGCACCACATAGTTCTTCTGGTCTCAGGATGATGTAAGTCTCTAGTTCATGTGGCCCTTTCTATCTCTTGGGCTCATAGTTATCATGTGACCTTGGTGTTCTTCATTCTCCTTTGATCCAGGTGGATTGAGACCAATAGATGCATTTTAGATGGCTGCTTGTTAACATTTAAGACCCCAGACGCCACACTTCAAAGTGGGATGCAGAACGTTTTCTTAATAGAATTTATTTTGCCAATTGACTTAGATGTCCGGTTAAGCCATAGTCCCCAAACCCCTGCCCTTGCTCCGCTGACCTTCGAAACGTTCAGTTTATCCCGGAAACTTCTTTGCTTTTGGTCAAGGCCAGTTGAGCTAACCTTCCCTGTATTGAGTATTGTCCTTCCCTTCACCTAAAGTAGTTCTTATCTACTAACTAATCAGTAAATAACCCTCTCCCACCCTCCCTCCCTCCCCCCCTCATAACCACAAAAGAATGTGTTCTTTTCAGTTTGTACTATTTCTCAAGATCTTATAATAGTGGTCTTACACAATATTTGTGCTTTTTCATCCGACTAATTTCACTCAGTATAATGCCTTCCAGGTTCCCCCATGTTATGAAATATTTCACAGATTCGTCACTGTTCTTTATCGATGCGTAGTATTCCATTGTGTGAATATGCCACAATTTATTTACCCATTCATCCGTTGATGGACACCTTGGTTGCTTCCAGCTTTTTGCTATTGTAAACAGAGCTGCAATAAACATGGGTGTGCATATATCTGTTCGTGTAAAGGCTCTTATTTCTCTAGGGTATATTCCGAGGAGTGGGATTTCTGGGTTGTATGACAGTTCTATTTCTAACTTTTTAAGAAAACGCCAGATGGATTTCCAAAGTGGTTGTACCATTTTACATTCCCACCAGCAGAGTATGAGAGTTCCAATCTCTCCACAGCCTCTCCAACATTTATTCTTTTGTGTTTTTTGGATTAATGCCAGCCTAGTTGGTGTGAGATGGAATCTCATCGTAGTTTTAATTTGTAATGGCTAATGATCAGGAGCATTTTCTCATGTATCTGCTGGCTGCCTGAATATCTTCTTTAGTGAAGTGCGTGTTCATATCCTTTGCCCCCTTTTTGATTGGGTTGTTTGTCTTTTTGTGGTTGAGTTTTAACAGAATCATATAGATTTTAGAGATCAGGCGCTGGTCGGAGATGTCATAGCTGAAAATTTTTTCCCAATCTGTAGGTGTTCTTTTTACTCTTTTGGTGAAGTCTTTAGATGAGCATAGGTGTTTGATTTTTAGGAGCTCCCAGTTATCTGCTTTCTCTTCATCATTTTTGGTAATGTTTTGTATTCTGTTTATGCCTTGTAGTAGGGCTCCTAACATTGTCCCTATTTTTTCTTCTATGATCTTTATTGTTTTAGTCTTTATGTTTAGGTCTTTGATCCACTTGGAGTTAGTTTTTGTGCATGGTGTGAGGTATGGGTCCTGTTTCATTTTTTTGCAAATGGATGTCCAGTTATGCCAGCATCATTTGTTTAAAACACTGTCTTTTCCCCATTTAATTGTTTTGGGGCCTTTGTCAAATATCAACTGCTCGTATGTAGATGGATTTATATCTGGGTTCTCAATTCTGTTCCATTGGTCTATGTGCCTGTTGTTGTACCAGTACCAGGCTGTTTTGACTACTGTGGCTGTGTAATACGTTCTAAAATCAGGTAGAGTGAGGCCTCCCACTTTCTTCTTCTTTTTCAGTAATGCTTTACTTTTCTGGGGCTTCTTTCCCTTCCATGAAAAGTTGGTGATTTGTTTCTCCATCACATTAAAAAACGCCATTGGAATTTGGATCAGAATTGCATTTTATGTATAGATGGCTTTTGGTAGAATAGACATTTTTACTATGTTAAGTCTTCCTATCCATGACCAAGGTATGTCTTTCCACTTATGTAGGTCCTTATTAGTTTCCTGCACTAGTACTTTGTATAGGTCTTTTACATCTTTGGTAAGATTAATTCCTAAGTATTTTAACTTCTTGGGGGCTACTGTGAATGGTATTGATTTGGTTATTTCCTCTTCGATGTTCTTTTTGTTGATGTAGAGGAATCCAAGTGATTTTTGTATGTATATCTTATAGCCTGAGACTCTGCCAAACTCTTCTGTTAGTTTCAGTAGTTTTCTGGAGGATTCCTTAGGGTTTTCTGTGTATAAGATCATGTCATCTGCAAATAGAGATAATTTGACTTCTTCCTTGCCAATCCAGATGCCGTTTATTTCTTTGTCTAGCCTAATCACTCTGGCTAGGACCTCTAGCACAATGTTGAATAAGAGCAGTGATAAAGGGCATCCTTTTCTGGTTCCCGTTCTCAAGGGCAATGCTTTCAGGCTCTCCCCATTTAGAATGATGTTGGCTGTTGGCTTTGTATAGATGCCCTTTATTATGTTGAGGAATTTTGCTTCAGTTCCTATTTTGCTGAGAGTTTTTATCATGAATGGGTGTTGGGCTTTGTCAAATGCCTTTTCTGCATCAATTGATAAGATCATGTGGTTTTTGTCTTTTGTTTTATTTATATGGTGGATTACATTAATTGTTTTTCTGATATTAAACCAGCCTTGCATACCTGGTATAAATCCCACTTGGTCGTGGTGGATTATTTTTTTGATATGTTGTTGAATTCTGTTGGCTGGAATTTTGTTGAGGATTTTTGCATCTATGTTCATGAGGGATATAGGTCTGTAATTTTCTTTTTTTGTGGTGTCTTTACCTGGTTTTGGTATCAGGGATATGGTGGCTTCATAGAATGAGTTAGGTAGTATTCCATCATTTTCTATGTTTTGAAATACCTTTAGTAGTAGTGGTATTAACTCTTCTCTGAAAGTTTGGTAGAACTCTGCAGTGAAGCCATCTGTGCCAGGGGTTTTTTTTTTTGGTTGGGAGTTTTTTGATTACCTTTTCAATCTCTTTTTTGTTATGGGTCTATTTAGTTGTTCTTAGGTAGGTTGTGTTTTTCTAGGAATTCATCCATTTCTTCTAGGTTTGCAAATTTGTTAGAGTACAACTTTTCGTAATAATCTGATATGATTCTTTTAATTTCAGTTGGGTCTGTTGTGATATGGCCCATCTCATTTCTTATTCGGGTTATTTGTTTCCTTTCCTGTATTTCTTTAGTCAGTCTGGCCAATGGTTTATCAATTTTGTTAATTTTTTCAAAGAACCAGCTTTTGGCCTTGTTAATTCTTCTGATTGTTTTTCTGTTCTCTGATTCATTTAGTTCAACTCTAATTTTTATTATTTGCTTTCGTCTGGTGCCTGATGGATTCTTTTGTTGCTTGCTTTCTATTTGTTCAAGTTGTAGGGACAGTTCTCTGATTTTGTCTCTTTCTTCTTTATGTATGTGTGCATTTATCAATATAAGTTGACCTCTGAGCACTGCTTTTGCTGTTTCCCAGAGGTTTTGATAGGAAGTGCTTTCATTCTCGTTGCATTGTATGAATTTCTTTATTGCCTCCTTAATGTCTTCTATAATCCAGTCTTTTTTGAGAAGGGTATTGTTCAGTTTCCAAGTATTTGATTTCTTTTCCCTGATTTTTCTGTTATTGATTTCCACTTTTATGGCCTTGTGGTCTGAGGAGATGCTTCGTAATATTTCGATGTTTTGGATTCTGCAAAGGTTTGTTTTATGACCTAACATATGGTCTATTCTAGAGAATGTTCCATGTGCGCTAGAACAAAAAGTATACTTTGCAGCAGTTGGGTGGAGTGTTCCGTATAAGTCTATGAGGTCAAGTTGGTTGATTGTAGCAATTAGGTCTTCCGTGTCTCTATTGAGCTTCTTACTGGAAGTCCTGTCCTTCTCTGAAAGTGGTGTGTTGAAGTCTCCTACTATAATTGTGGAGGTGTCTATCTCACTTTTCAGTTCTGTTAAAGTTTGTTTTATGTATCTCGCAGCCCTGTCATTGGGTGAGTAAATATTTAATACGCTTATATTTTCCTGGTCAATTGTCCCTTTAATCATTATGTAGTGTCCTTGTTTATCCTTTGTGGTGGATTTAACTTTAAAGTCTATTTTGTCAGAAATTAATATTGCTACTCCTGCTCTTTTTTGCTTGTTGTTTCCTTGATATATTTTTTTTCCATTCTTTGAGTTTTAGTTTGTGTCTCTAAGTCTAAGGTGTGTCTCTTGTAGGCAGCATATAGTTGGATCGTGTTTCTTTATCCAGTCTGAGACTTTCTGTCTCTTTATTGGTGCGTTTTAGTCCATTTACATTCAGCGCAATTATAGATAAGTACGTGTTTTGTACTGTCATTTTGATGCCATTTTGTGTGTGTTGTTGACAATTTCATTTTTCAACTTACTTTTTTGTGTTGAGATGTTTTTCTTTTTAAATGGTGTGTTCCTCATTTTCATGGTAGTTGAATTTATGTTTGCTGATTCATTATGTTTTTCTTGGTTTTTATTTTGAGTTATGGAGTTGTTAGACCTCTTTGTGGTTACCTTAATATATACCCCTATTTTTCTAAGTAAAAACCTAACTTGTATCGTCTTATATTTCCTTGTTTTCCTTTCCATATGGCAGTTCTATACCTCCTGTATTTAGTCCCTCTTTTTGATTATTGTGATCTTTTACATAATGACTTCAATGATTCCTGTTTTGAGCATTTTTTTCTTTTTAAAATTAATCTCAATTTGTTTTTGTGATTTCCCTATTTGAGTTGATATCAGGATGTTCTGTTCTGTGACCTTGGGTTGTTACCTGATATTATTGATTTTCTGACCAAACAATTTCCCTTAGGATTTCTTGTAGCTTTGGTTTGGTTTTTGCAAATTCTCTCTAAGCTTGTGTTTATCTGTAAATGTTTTAATTTTGCCTCATATTTGAGAGAGAGTTTTGCTGGATATATGATCCTTGGCTTGTAGTTTTTCTCCTTCGGTGCTCTATATATGTCACTCCATTACCTTCTTGACTGTATGGTTTCTGCTGAGTATTCTGAACTTATTCTTATTGATTCTCCTTTGCAGGAGACCTTTCTTTCATGCCTGGCTGCTTACAAAATGTTCTGTTTATCTTTGGTTTTGGCAAGTTTGATGATAATATGTGTTGGTGATTTTCTTTTTGGATCAATCTTATATGGGGTTCGATGAGCATCTTGGTTTGATATCCTCTCGTCTTTCTTGATGTCAGGGAAGTTTTCTGCCAACAGATCTTTGGCTATTCTCTCTGTATTTTCTGTTATCACTCCCTGTTCTGGAACTCCAATCACACGCAAGTTATTCTTCTTGATAGAGTCCCACATGATTCTTAGGGTTTCTTCATTTTTTTAGTTCTTTTATCTGATTTTTCTTCAACTATATTGTTGTCAATTGCCTTGTCCTCCAGGTCCCCCACTCTGCATTCCTATTGCTCAAGTCTGCTCCTCTGGCTTCCTATTGAGTTGTCTAAATCTGTAATTTTACTGTTAATCTTTTGGATTTCTGAATGCTGTCTCTCTGTGTATTCTTGCAGCTTATTAATTTTTCCACTATGTTTTTGAATAATATTTTTGATTTCTTGAACTGCTTTATCAGTGTGTTCCTTGGCTTTTCTATAGATTGCCTTATTTCATTTCTGAGGTCATCCCTGATGTCTTGAAGCCTTCTGTAAGTTAGTTTTTTATATTCATCTGGCAATTCCAGGACTGAATCTTCATTTGGGAAAGATTTTGATTCTTTAATGTGGGGAGTTGTAGATGCAATCATGGTCTGCTTCTTTATGTGGTTTGATATCGACTGCTGTCTCCGAGCCATCTATAAGATATTGTAATGATTTATTTTGTATTTGCTCACTGAGTCTTATCTTGTTTTGTTTTGTTTCAATATACATAGATGGGCTACTAGATTGTGCTGTCTTGATTGTTGTAGCCCTTGACTCACTTATGTCCTATTACCAGCTGGTTTGGGCTGTTACCAGATATATAAGCCTAAGAGTCCATTCACTATTCTTGAGTGGAATCTGATTTTGGATCACCAAGTGTGTGGTGTAGACTGTCACCTATTCACTTAGAGGAATAATGGTGATAGTTGTGTGCACCAGATTCTAGTAGCAGCAGGGGGTCACTCTCCAGGAGGGGCAGGATTCTATCAGGCTTCCCCCAAGTGCCAGTGAGGTAGGTGTGTCTCTATTCCTAAAGCACTTTGGTGGGTGGGCTCTGCAGCTGTACCTTAGGCACCCAATGCATGTACCTCTACAGATTGGTAGATGTCTCTATCCTCAGACACCTATGGCAGGAGGCTAGGCCTGGGGGGAGCTTCAATCCTCGGTTCCCTGTTGTGGGTCATTGAGGGCTCTGTTTAATATGCAGAGATATGAGACCTGGGCAACATGTCTTTCCAGTAATCCACTAAAACAATTACAGTCAAATCCCTATCAGAATGCTTTTGCATCATAATAGCCACCTTCTTCCCTGTAGGGATGAATGCCCAAGATTTTGGATTTCACATGCTTGGCTGGAGCTGGTTCTATACTTCTAGTCCAATTTTGGGAAGTTAGGGAAGGATTTTTGGTCCCTGGGTTTTCTGTAGCTGCTTCTCTCAGGCCAAGAAAATGGGTTAGGAAAAGCCAAAAAAAAAAAAAAAAAAAAAAAAAACCACAGAGCACTTCTCTGTCTGGCTCAGGAAATTCCAATGTTAATGAAGCTGCCTGGGAAGGGGAGGGGAGGGGAGGGATCAGATAGATAGAAGAGAGTAGTACCCCGGAATATAGACAAAGTTGCTTATCTTGCTTGGTGATGACTGTGTTATCTGAGATTCCCAAGGGGTGTGTATCCTGTGTTCTTTGGCTGGGTGGAGATTGCCCCCAAGGGTCAGGTCCGCATCCTGTGCTTGTGCTGTCTCAGAAGCAGTGGTCAGTTCCTCCACTCCCAGTTCAAAGCCCAGCACCAAGATTCCCCAGCTGGGAGGCCACACTCCAAGCTCCCAAACCAGTCACTGCCTCCAGGTGACTTCTCCTTCTGTCAGCTGCGTCACTGCGCTGTCTGCGTGCACTGGCTGGGCTTCCCCTGAGGTCACTTCTGTGGGCTAGGGCTGCATCCCTTTTTTGCGCTGTCTCAGGATGCCGTGCTCAGCTCCCATGCACCCAGTCCAAAGCCTTGTGCCAAGGTTTTCTGACTGGGATGCTGGCTTCAGGCTCTGAAAACAGTCACTGCTTCCCCGTGGTTGCTCGTTCTCTTGTTAGCCGTGTCAGTGTGCAGCCTGCTTGCACTGGCTGAGTCTCTATCACTCAGGTTAACTCTTTAGATCTGTGTTTGATGGTCAGGGTTTGTAGATTGTCATGTATGTGATCGATTCACTTGTTTTTCTGAGTCTTTGTTGCAAGAGGGATCTGAGATAGCTTCTACCTAGTCAGCCATCTTGGCCCCACCTGACTTAATTTTATTATGCATTGTGATACATGCTTAGATCTGAAAAATATGCCTATTCCTTTATTTCAGAGAAATTTTCTAATACTATGAAATTTTGTTCTACTAAGAATTTTTTTTTTTTAACTAACTGAAGTGTCCTCACATTTTCAGCTGCTAACACTATACTTCTGAAGCACCCATTTTCTCCTTGTCTGATAGTTAGAGTGATGGAAATTTGTGGACTTAGCAAAAAAAAAAAAAAAAAAAAGAGAACATAGAACATTATTAATGACCTATTGTAAGGATAGGAGCCTTGGTGGCACAGTGGTTAAGTACCTGGCTGCTAACTGTAGGGTTGGTGGTTTGAACTCACAAGTGTTCTGCAGGAGAAAAATGTGATACTCTGCTTCTGTAAAGATTTACAGCCTTGGCAACCCTATGGGGCAGCTCTACTCTGTCCTACAGGGTTGCCATGAGTCAGAATCTACTTGAGGGCACTGAATTTTTTTTTTTTTAATATACTAATAACATTAAATAAATTTATTTAATGGATATCATTCTACATAATGATATATTCACATTACGGTCTAACTTTGATAAAGGGTTCAAAATCTTATTATAAGTCTATATTTGAATGGGGAACCCCTAAACTATCAAATACTATTCAATAGAATGATCATATCATACAAGTAGCAAATAATACCACTTATAAGTTATTACCTATATGAAGCTTTTTCCCTCTATATTTTACAGAATATAGTATTTATCTCTATTATAATACTCAATGATTTTTTTTCAAATTTCTTATAAGATTATTAATATGTGATGTAACGATAAAGAGAACTGTACAGCTCCAATGCACTTTTTCTGCCCGCTGGTTTTCCTTAGACGTGCCTCAAGGCTAAAAGAGAGGTTAAGGAAGAGACTGAGCTGTTGGGACTCATGGCTGCCCACATCACGTTTTCTTAATTTACTCCCAGTCTTAAAAATAACTCCACTGTTATTGGTGTTATATATAAATTGGAACTCTATATAAAATACCCTTTGCATTATGGTTCTGTGCCAAAATAATCTAAAAGGCATTGTACTACATATGACTGCTGCTCTCTCATTCTGTGTACTTAATATTTGTTACGAACTTTCTATTTTACTAAGTACTTTGATATGTATCTATTCAATTAATGACTATCCTTAAATCCTTGAAGTAATAGCTGTCACAGTTTTTATTAACATATAAGCAAATTTGGCATAATGAATTATGCTAGGGTTTCTAACTTAACAGGCTAAAAATCTGGGAAATGATGGGACATCACTTGAATTATAGGCCCTGGTGGAATGGGCTCTTCCTTAAAGACCTGTCTCCCCTGGTATTTTCATTGAGGAAACAAAGATTTGCAAATAATTAATAGTGAATTTTAGATTTGGTAACACAAAGAGAGAGGCAAAATAACCACATGATGTGTGAGACCAATTTAAGTAACAGCTTTTGAATTAAAGGCTTAATCTAACTATAATTTTTGTACATGAAAAATTTGAGTATATTGTTTTTAAATAAAGAAAGAAATATTATCTACATATAAATATTTGGGTTTTGAAGTATGCATATTTTCACTTATTCCCAAAGAATAAAACCAAAAAAACCAAACCCACTGCTGTCGAGTTGATTCTGACTCATAGCAACCCTATAGGCAGAGTAGAACTGCCCTGCAGGGTTTCCAAGGAGCACCTGGTAGATTTCAACTGCCAACCTCTTGGTTAGTAGCTAAACTTCTAACCGCTACACCATCAGGGCTTCCACCCAAAGTATACATATCACTGTTTATTAACAACATCTTCCAAATTTTTCTTAGTGTCCAAAACATGTTCTAATATTTAAATGAGTAAACATACATGTGGAATTAGCTTTAAAAACGAGTTTTATGCTGAAACAAGACTGAAGTAGTGAAATGTCCTCAAAAGCAATTAGATGACGGCTTTTTACTGGTGCACATTCTAGCAAGTATATTTTTCATAAGAGCATGTGAAACAGAACACAGTCACAAAATTAAACACTGAAATTATCCTACACCTCCAATCATAGCCCATAGACAGAAACAATTTCATGTTATAATAACTGGAACACATTTGCTTATTCATTAAATTGAGTCTGAAAGTAGTGTCTGAATTACAGCAATTACTAAATGAGAAAGCATACTTAAAAGGAACGGAATTAATGGTGCAAAGAAAGTACACATTTATTTTTTTTTTAAATCCTAATGTTTGTGTTATACTCAACATAGTTAAAATACATCAATAGCATAAATAATGAAAATAATACTAACAATTATTGCACAGCATCTTCGATAATTATAAAATTAATGAATTTTCATCATTAGGGAAAAACTGAAAAGTGCACTATAATAGATTAGAATTAACCCTATTCCCTAAGTACAACCAGTATTGTGATCATGATATATTTTCTTATCATTTTATTTACACTTAGGTTGAACATAAAAATACAGGCTGCCATTGTTTTTTATACTTAATAATTTAAAACGCTGTCTTGCTAGCTAACCTCACCCTGCTTGCCATACATAAGCCCTCTCTTATGATTTCAGCTTGGCTCTGAGTGCAACTCTGTGTGGTCCTGCATCATGGCATGCTGTGCCTCCCTGTCTCTGGGTACCGTGGGTATAACAAATCTAGGTACTTTTCATGGCCTCCCTGACCTTTTTTTCTTGTGTCCCACCTGATGCAACATTTCAGGAATTTGTTTGAGTAATCCCCTACTACCTCTCTAACCTCTCTACCCTACCCAATCACATTGTTCTCCTTACTGGAACATCCTAGGTACATTTCATACCCCAAGACCTCAGTAGGTGTTTCTGCTATCTAAAATACATCTTCCTTTAATTATCTTCCTACTCGCTCCCTCACAGCTATTTCACCATATTCAAATACAGCCTCTCAGTGAAACTTTCAACCCCTGTCTTGTTCACAATCCAACACCCCCTTTCCAGAAAACTCCTTATTAAACTTTCTGTGAGGTAATGAAACACTTTAGGGAGAAATTTGACCTTTGTTCTTGCTTTCTGAGAGATAATCTTCAGAATTTCCTGAATAATTGAGGTGATTTTATTATCTAGGACAAAAGACTATACCTGAGCATTTGTGTTAATGAGTTGCAGGCTGGCTCTGCCTGAAGAATCACCTCTGGCCTTATATCAGCAAACTTCAGGCAGGGAGGTGGGCAAAATTCAATCATGCACATCTAATAAGATCCCTATCATGACTATGTAAGGAAGCCAATAAAGGTTCTGGACACAGAAGATCCAAGGTCTTCCTGTTGGATGAAACACATTGATACACGTGGGATGGTGGGCCTTTTTGGGACCCAGAAGCTTCATGTTGGGAATACTCCTGAGCTTTGTCCACATATCTCTTCTTTATGATGATCCTCATTAGCATCCTTTTGAGTTAATATCAGTGTTAGGGAATAAGCCTACAAGGAAGGTGAGTTAATAAGACTGTTATTCAAGTTTATGCACAAAACGCTAATGCCAAAAATAAAGAAATTAAAGTTTTTTACAAACTTCTACCATTTAAAATTGACCAAACATGCAATTAAAATGCATTGGTAATTACTGATGATTGGAAAGCAAAAGTTGGAAACAAAGAAGAAGGACGTGTAGTTGGAAAATATGCCCTTGGTGATAGAAATTACACTGGAGATCACATGATAGAATTTTGCAAGACCAACTACTTATTCATCAGACATACCTTTTTTTTTTTAACAACATCAGCAGTGATTATACATGTGGACCTCGTTGGATAGAATATGCAGGAGTCAAATTAACAACTTCCATTGAAAGAGAGGATAGAGAAGATCAATATCATCAGTCAGAACAAGGCTAGGGGCTGACTGAAGCACAGACTCTCAATTTCTCATATGCAAGTTCAAGCTGAAGCTGAAGAAAATTAAAATAAGTCTTTCAAAGCTAGAGTACAACCTTGAGTATATCCCACCAGAATTTAGAGACAATCTCAAGAACAGATTTGATGCATTGAACATTAATGACTGAAGACTAAATGAATTGTGGGATGACATCAAGGACATCACACATGAAGAAAGCAAAACATCATTAAAAAGACAGGAAAGAAAGGAAAGACCAAAACTCATGTCAGAAGAAAATCTGAAACTTGGCCTTGAACTAGGAGCTAAGGCAAAAGGAAGAAATAATGAAGTACAAGTGCTGAACAGATTTCAAAGGATGACTTGAGATGATAAAGTAAGATATTATACTAAAATGTGCAAAGACGTGGAGTTAGAAAACCAACAGAGGAAAACACCCTTAGCATTGCTCATGCTGAAATAACTGAATAAAAAATTCAAGCTTCAAGTGGCAATATTGAGGGATTCTGTGAGCAAAATGGAGCCCTGGTGGCACAGTGGTTAAGATCTCAGCTGCTAACAAAAAGATCAGCAACTTGAATTCACCAGCGGCTCCTTGAAAACCCTATGGGGAAGTTCTACTCTCTCCTATAGGGTCACTATGAGCTGGAATTGACTTGAAGGTCACAGGTTTTTTTGTTTTGTTTTCTTTTTATTGTGCTTTAAGTGAAAGTTTACAAATCAAGTCAGTCCCTCATACAAAAATTTATACACACCTTGCTATGTACTACTAGCTGCTCTCCCCCTAATGATTCAGCACATTCCACCTCTCCACCATGTATTCCCCATGTCCATTTAGACAACTTGTGTCCCCTCTTCCTTCTCATCTCACCTCCAGACAGGAGTTTCCCACACAGTCTCATGTGTCTACTTGAGCCAGGAAGCTCACTCCTCACCAGTATCCTTATCTATCTTATAGTCCAGTTAATCCTGTCTGAAGAGTTGGCTTTGGAAATGGTCCCAGTCTTTGGCTAACAAAGAGTCTGGGGACCATGGCCTCCATAATACCCCTAGTCTCAGTCAGACCATTAAGCCTGGTCTTTTTACAACAATTTGAGATCTGCATCCCACTGTTTTCCTGCTCCATCAGGGATTCTCTGATGTGTTCCCCATCAGGACAATGATCAGTGGTAGCTGGGCACCATCTAGTTCTTCTGGTCTCAGGCTGATGGAGTCTCTGGTTTATGTGGACCTTTCTGTCTCTTGGGCTCATCTTTACCATATGTCTTTGGTGTTGTTCATTCTCCTTTGCTCCAGGTGTGTTGAGACCAATTGATGCATCTTAGATGCCTATTTGCTAGCATTTAAGACCCAAGACACCTCTCACAAAAGCGGGAAGCAGAACGTTTTCTTAATACATTTTGTTAAGCCAATTGACCTAAATGTTCCCTGAAACCATAATCCCCAAACCCCCATCCCTGCTTCTCTGGCGTGTTCAGTTTATTCCGGGAGCTTCTTTGCTTTTGGTTAATCCAGTTGTGCTGACCTCTCCTGTATTGTGTACTGTCTTTTCCCTTCACTTAAAATAGTTCTAGTCTACTATCTTCAAAGGATATTTTCTTCTGTGTTTAAACTTTTTATACAGTTCTTATAATAGTGGTCTCATACAATATTTGTCCTTTTGCAACTGACTAATTTCACTCAGCATAATGCCTTCCAGATTCCTCCATGTTATGAGTTGTTTCACAGATTCATCATTGTTCTTAATCTTTGCATACTATTCCATTATGTGAACATACCATAATTTATTTATCTATTTACCCATTGATGGGCAGCTTGGTTGCTTCCATTTTTTGCTGTTGTATACATTGCTGCAATTAATGTGGGTGTGCATATATCTATTCTTGTGAAGGTTCTTATTTCTCTAGTATGTATTTTAAGGAGTGGAATTGCTAGATCATATGGCAGTTCTAGTTCTAGCTATTTTTAAAAAAAAAACAAAAAAAAACAAATCAATGTCCAAAGTGGGTATACCATTTTACATCCCCACCAGCAGTATATAAGTGTTCCAGTCTCTCTACAACCTCTCCAGTATTTATTATTTTGTGTTTTTTTTTTTGGATTAACGCCAGCCTTTTGTTGGAGTGAGATGGAATCTCTTTGTAGTTTTGATTTGCATTTCTCTAATGGCTAATTATTTTGAACATTTCCTCATTCATCTGTTAGCTGCCTGAATGTCTTCTTTGGTGAAATGCCTGTCCATATCTTTTGCCCATTTTTTAATTTAGTTATTTGTTTTTTGTTGTTGAGTTTTTGCAATATCACATAAATTTTAGAGATCAGATGCTGATCAGAATTGTCATAGCCAAATTTTTTTTCCCAGCCTGTAGGTAATCTTTTTACTTGTTGGGGAAGCCTTTGGATGAGCATAGGCATTTGATTTTTAGAAGCTCCTAGTTATCTAATTTCTCTTCTGGTGTTTGTTCATTGTTAGTAATGTTTTCTATACTGTTTATGCTATGTATTAGGGTTCCTACCATTGTCCCTATTTTTTCTTCCATGATCTTTATCATTTTAGATTTTATAATTACGTCTTTGATCCATTTTGAGTTAGTTTTTGTGCATGGTGTGAGGTATGGGTCTTGTTTCATTTTTTTGCAAATGGATATCCCATTATGCCAGCACCATTTGTTAAAGAAACTGTCTTTTCCCCATTTAACTGACTTTGGGCCTTTGTCAATAGGAGCTGCTCATATGTGGATGGATTTATGTCTGGATTCTCAATTCTGTTCCATTGGTCTATGTATCTATGTATCTATTGTTGTACCAGCACCAGGCTGTTTTGACTACTGTGATGGTATAATAGGTTCTAAAATCAAGTAGTGTGAGGCCTCCCACTTTATTCTTCTTTTTCATTAATGGTTTACTTATCCGGGGACTCTTTCCCTTCCATGTGAATTTGGTGATTTTTTTTTTCTTCTGGTTAAAAAATGTCATTTGTATTTGGGTCAGCATTGCATTGTGTCTATAGATTGTTTTGGAGAGAATAGACATCTTTACAATGGCAACAGGTTTTTTGGATAGACAAAATATGGAATGAGGCATGAAGCATCAAAAGAAGATGGAAGGAACACATAGAATCATTGTACCAAAAAGATTTGGTCAATATTCAATCATTTCGGGAGGTTGCATATGATCAAGAGCCAATGGTGGAGAAGTCCAAGCTGCACTGAAGGCATTGGTGAGAAACAAGGCCCCAGGAATTGATGGAATACCAACTGAGTTGTTTCAACAAACGGATGAATGCTGGTAGCACTTTCTTATCTATGCTAGGAAATTTGGAAGACAGCTACCTGGCAAACCAACAGGAAGAGATCCGTTTATGTGCCCATTAGAAAGAAAAGCAATCCAAAGGAACACAAAAATTATTGAACAATATCATTGATATCACACATAAGTAAAACTTTGCTAAAGATTATTCAAAAACAGTTGTAACAGTATATGGACAGAGAACTGCCAGAAACTCAAGCCAAATTTAGAAGAGGGTATGGAACGAGGTATATCATTGCTGATGTCAGATGGATCTTGGCTGAAAGCAAAAAATACCAGAAAAATCTCTACCTGTGTTTAATTGACTATGCAAAGACATTAGACTGGGTGGATTGTAAAAAATTATGGATAACATTTCAAAGAATGGGAATTCCAGAACACTTAACTGTGCTCATGAGGAATATGAACATGACCAAAAGGCAGTCTTTCAAACAGAACAAGAATATACAGCATGGTTTAAAATCAGGAAAGGAGAGAGTCAGGGTTGTATCCTTTCACCATACTTATTCAATCTGAATGCTGAGCAAATAATCAGAGAAGCTGGACTATATGAAGAATGTGGAATCAGGACTGGAGGAAGACTCATTAACAACCTGCAATATGACACAACCTTGCTCACTGAAAGTGAAGATGACTAGAAACCTTTTCTGATTAAAACCAAAGACTACAGCCTGCACTATGGGTTACACCTCAATAAAGAAAACAAAATCTTTACAACTAGACCAATAACATCATGCTAAACAGAGAAAATACTGAAGTTTCAAATTACTTGAATCCACAATCAATGTCCATGGAAGCAGTCATGAAATCAAATGACATTTCACATTATGCAAATCTGTTGCAAAAGACCTCTTTAGAGTGTTAAAAAGCAAAGATGTCACTTTGAGGACTAAGGTGCACCTGACCAAAGCCATGGTATTTTCACATGCATAGGTAAGCTGGACAATAAATAAGGACGACAGAAGAAGAGCTGATGCATTTGAATTTTGGTGTTGGCCAAGAATATTGAATATACCATGATCTGCCAGAATGAACAAAGCTGTCTTGAAAGAAGTACACTTAATACTATTTAGAAGAGAGGATAGTGAGACTTTGTCTTGCTTACTTTGGACATGTTGTCAGGAGGGACCAATCCCTTTACTTTACCAAGCAAGGGCATCAGGCTTGGTAAAGTAACAGGTCAGTGAAAAAAAAAAAACAAAACAGGAAGACCCTCAATGAGATGGATTGACACAGTGGCTACAATAATGGGCTCAAATACAACAACAAATGTGAAGATAATACAAGACTGGGAGGTGTTTTGTTCTGTTGTACATAGGATTGCTATGAGTTGGAATTGACTCAAGGGCACCTAACAACAACAACAAGCTATAATAAATCTGTAATCATAAGTATAGTGCCTTTTGTAAGTAATGTCAGTCATCATAACTAAATCTCAAACAAAAAGTAGTAGTAGGATCCAGCAGGTGAAAGTGAGAGAGCCCTGGGGAGGCTCCTGAGCTTGTGGCTGCCATCCTGAAGGCGTAGTGGGAAAACTCTGAATTTGTGTTTATTGGTCAGATATAAAGTTACTCTGTGGGCTCCCAAGCTTATGGCCGGTGTCTGCCTAATTGGCAGTCTGGAGAGGCATCCTTGTAATTTGTGAGACAAGGGTCAGAGAAAGTGCTGTGTGGGTGGCTGCTGTTAGAGATGATTGGGAAGTGGGAAAGTGAGGATGTGACTAATCCTCACATTTTAGGGATTGGAATTTATGCCTTGGAATTTGCCTCCTCCGTTTTGTTTTTGTTTTGTGTTAACACTTAAAATAATCTGGCAAACATCACATTATACTATTTACTGTCTTTCTCAAAACGTTTTTGTTGTGTGCCGTCCAGTCAATTGACTCATAGCGATCCTATAGGACAGAGTAGAATTGCCCCCATAGAATTTCCAAGGAGCAGCTGGTGGATTTGAACTGCTGACCTTTTGGTTACCAGCCAAGCTCTTAACCACTGAGCCAGCAGGGCTCCGATATTAGTATATTCTCACAATACTAGAATATAAACCTCATGTGGACATGATATTTTGAATATTTTGTCACTGTTTTTTGCCTCTATGACTATAAACATGCCTAGCACACAGTATGTGTTCAATAAATGTTTGTGAAATGAATGCAAAATTATCCTCAACAATAATATTTTATCTTGAATGCATATTCATTTATGGACAAACTAAATTTTTTTTAGAACTCTCCCAAAATTTGTATACTTTTGCAAGTATAAATACCATTACTTGAAAATACACACACACGTATTATTGACGCTATTGTGCCAATCCACCACATTAAGGATTGTTCTCGTCTTCGTTGACGCACTACTTTACCAAACATAATGTCCTTTTTCAGCAATTGATCTTTCCTGATGGCATGTCCAAAGTAGGTAAGACAAAGTCTTGCCATCCTCACTTCTAGTGAGCATTCCTTAGAATCAAAAGACTGATTTGTTCATTCTTTTTGCAGTCCATGCTGTATTCAATATTTTTTGCCAGCAACATAATTCAAATGCATGAATTCTTCTTTCTTCTTTTTCATTGTCCAGCTTTCATATGCATATGAGGCAATTGAAAAGACCATGTTTCATTCAGGTGCACCTTAGTTGCCAAAATGACATCTTTGCTTTTTATAACTTTAAAGAGATCTTTTACAGCAGATTTTCTAAATGCAATACATTCTATGATATCTTGAGTGATGTTTTCATGGATTGTGATTGTTGATCCAAGTAGAATGAACAGTTTGACAGCTTCAATTTTTTTCCGTTTATCAGGATGTTGTTTCTTTAACTGGCTGTGGGGATTTTTGTTTTCCTTACATTCAGCTGTAATTCTTACTGAAGGCTGTGGTCTTTGACATTCATTAGTATCTGCTTCAAGTTATTTTCATTTTCGGTGAGCAAGGTTATGTCATATGCATATCAAAGGTTGTTAATGAGTCTTCATTCAGTTCCGATGCTGCACTCTTCTTTGTATAGTTCAGCTTCTTGCATAATTTGTTCAGCATACAAATTGAATAAGTAAGGTGAAAGGATACAGCCCTGCTGCAAACGTTTTCTAATTTTGAACCACACAGCATCTCCTTGCTCTTTTTGAATGACTGGCTCTTAATTCATGTACAGATTCCACATGATCACAATTATGTGTTCTGGAATTTCTGTTCTTTGTAATGTTATCCATAATTTATTATAGTCTACACAGTTGAATGCCTTGAAATAGTCAATAAAACACAAGTAAACCTCTCTCTGGTATTCTTTGCTTTCAGCTAAGATCCATCTGACATCAGCAATGATATCCCTTGTTCCACATTCTCTTCTGAATCAAGGTTGAACTTCTAGTAGTTCCCTGTAGACATATGGCTGAACTCATTCTGATTTTTCAATTACCTGCAGGAAAATTTTGCTGACATGTGATAATAGTGATGTTATTTGAAAGTTTCTGCGTTCAATTTGACAACTTTTCATTGGAATGGGCATAATAGTGGATCACTTCCAGTTGGTTGGCCAGGTAGCTGTGTTCCAAATTTCTTGACATAGATGAGTGAGTGCTCCCAAGGTTGCATTCATTTGTTGAGACATCTGAATAGGTATTCAATTCCTGGAATCTTGTTTCTCACCAATGCCTTTAGAGAACTTCTTCTTTCATGATCAGTGGTTCTTGATCAAACACCACCTCCTGAAATGATTGAATGTTGACCATTTCTTTTTGGTAAAATCAATGGGTATTTCTTCTATGACGCTTCCTGAGTAATTCAATTTTTTTCCATAGAATCTTCAGTAACGCAATTAGAGGCATATATATACACCCATATGCGTGTGCACACACACACACGTACACACATATGTGTTTTCATGAGCAATGATACACGTATGTACATACCTATAAACTCTTATCTAATATTTTTAGATGGCATAGTTTTGCTTGTATTATAAAATATATAATTTTAAAGCTAGTATTCTAAATATCCATAAAAATTCAGTAAAAAGGAAATAATATTAAGAAATACCTGACTTGGAAAAATGGTAGCAAAATTCCTTTTCCCATATTATGTCTCAAAGAATCCAGATGAACTCTTGCCATATCTATAAGATAATGTCTGTGACACTTACCATTTTTTCTATATTGATGTATATATAATTTTTAGTCTTAAACATTCAAAGTTCATACATGCTGAACCAACTATTTTAACTTTCATATGTGGATCATGAATTTGATATTATAGAACCTCAATGTGTTTAAGTTTCTGTGTCTATGTGATAGGAAACACACACGTGCATACATACATACATATATATATATTAGCATTACTTTTTTCTATCCCTTAATAAAGGGATAGAAAAAAGTATTGCTAATATAATAGAACTACTTTTTACCTGTCTCTTTTGCCGTAATAAATTTTAGCCATGAGTATAACCTGATATTGACTCTTGTGAGCCCTTCTGGAGGATCAACTAACTTGGGGTGCTTTCTAGACCAACAAAACCATTGGTGTCAGAAGTGGGTGTTAGTTTTGATGTGTTCTATTACATAAAATAATACAAGTACATGCAAGACTTTGCTAAACTTTATTTGACTAAACCAATTTCAATATTCATTATAAGTAACCATTTCAGACATTTAAATTATTAAGTCAGTGAATTTTGCTTTAATTGCAAAGGTCACTCCTATTATGAGGTGGTATAAGAATTCCCTTTGGCAAGAAGAAGGTATTTTTCAATCTGCATATGTGCATTTTGATGGTTTAATGCGCCTCTTGAGTCGATGTCTTTTCATTCCCCATAGTTAATAATCTCCACTCTAGAGGACCCTTGGTACTTAAAAGAGTATGTGTAATCACTGTAACATTTTGATGACTAATTCAAATTTTGAAACACTGAGAATCACTATTTCTGAACTCATTAAACTTACCAGAATCACTTCATATTGGAAAAATAATTCAAAAAATTTAATACTTCCTTAATTATATACTCACAAGTAAATGCATTAATACAAGCTAAATTTTACATTTTTAATTTTCACTTTATCATAAAAAAATGCTTATATGTCTTTTGAAGTTGTATGACCTTAGTAAGATGGCCAAGTCCATTCCACATGCATAAATAAGTGAGCAGGATTAGGCAATCTCTAAGGATCCTTTTTGGCTATGTAAGATTATATGATTCTGATCTATTGCATTGCATATTGTAGGCAGAAAAAATTAAATTATTGGGACTACAGTTGAGCTTACTTTCTTTGGAATTAATACTTAGAAACTTGGGAAAGTGGAACCAAAGCTAGCAAAACAGTCTTATAACAAAGTATAATGTATTTGCTAATAGTATAGAAGGGTCATTGGAAAGAGTTTGCCCTACTGTTTTTTTTTCCCCCTATATCCTTTTCTTTTTTCCAATAACTGACAATTATGTATAAATATGAACATTCCCATATTTTAAACATAAAAAACATAATTTAAGTTAAACTTTCTATTTTCTCTGATGGAACTTCAAAGCTAATAAACTGTTTGGAGAGAACGTGATCTCTATTATCTAGTCCATATTGAGAAGAAATTACTTTAAAATAAAAATTACCAACATAACCAAAGATTTCTTTCTTTTTACAAGGCACCAATTATTTTATCTGAAAAACAGCCCAGTGACATAGAAAATTTATAAGTCCATACAACTCGCATCAAATATTATTGCTGTCCATTCTATTTATTTTTTACCAAAGGCAATATAATGAAAGCAATGTTCGTATTTTAAATGTAATGCTTTTCATTTCTCTCTCTTTCTCCTATTCTTCTTCTTTTGTTATTATTATTCATTAAATGCCTGCAGAGATATTTCCAATTTGAAAGAGCAGCAGCAGTAAAACCTTTCCAGTATTCACAACGGGAAATCACCTAGTAACTTCGTTAGAGTAGAAATCACTAATTGTCCCCAGAATACACTCTTCCTTTATTTTATTTAGTAATAGAATTCTAAATATGTAAGACCATCAGTGAGAGATTACGTTTTACAGTATCTCTCCAATGATTAATTTCGGTCAAGTGTAATACGAGTGATATCAAATACATAAATTCCAACTCATCTCCATATTGACAAAGCTGATTGTTTTAGATTCCTTCTTTCACTTGATCTCTGGCTAGAATGCAGACATGTTGCTGAGCTACCTTCAATCATAAGGATAAAGACTGTAAGATAGGACTGTAGAGAGCAAGGAAATGGAAATCATCTGGGGCTCAAAATAAACACCTGAGGCTCTCATCTTCACCAGCCTTCTGTATTCTTGGAAAGACATGAACCACTAAATTTACAGTTGCTTTTTAGAGTAATTATTGTTGGATAAGAAATATTGACAATTATAACATTACATTTTTCTTTCTCTCACAGTGTATTGAGGGACCAAAACCCAAAACCAAACCCACTGCCATTGAGTCGATTCCAACTCATAGTAACCCTATAAATTGTTTTATTCTTTTTTTAGTCTCTAAAAAGAAACAGTGAAAAAAAGAATACGTAATTCTCAGCCTGAGCGATCCATCACAATTTTTTCTTGAAAGACTTACTCTTCCATTTCCTTCCCTAGTGCTAACATTTGTAATTTGTTGCATGTACTACAACCATCAGAGTTCTCTAATGGCTCAAATGCGCAGGAGGAATAGTTACCAACAATTTATCAGCTATGTCTGTACCTCAAAAGAGAAAGATATATCACAAAATCAAATTCCAAATAGGATTATACAAGATTGTTCTAGAATATTTCACCTCTCAATTCTTTTTGCAGTGCTTAAGAGCTTGGCTGCTAACCAAAAGGTCAGTAGTTTGAATCTACCAGGTGCTGCATGGAAACACTATGGGGCAGTTCTACTCTGTCCTATATAGCCAGTGTGAGTCAGAATTGACTAGACAGCAATTTTTTTTTTTCTTAATGTATAGGAAATGGGCAAAATGCATTTGAGGCATGATGTTTTTTAAACTTGGCTGTTTTTCAAGATAATACTGATGGTTGGGACATTTAAAAAATGTTTGAAAAATGAACGGAAAATTGGCCTTGGTGTATCTTATATGATCTTCTACTCCATATAGCAGATGACTACATAGCCTTATAGAAATTTGCCATTTCCTTATATCCCTAAAAGATATAGAAATCTGGGTGGAAGAGAGTAAAGTGATCACTCTTTTATATAGTTGCAATTTAACTAGAATGTTCTACATTCCTCAAAGTACATATAATCTTTCCAAGAGGTATGCATTCACAGTTTTAAGGGAATATTTTCAAGAACAGTGAAGAATATGAGATTATGCCCTACTGGCAAGCCTATGGAAACCCTGGTGGTGCAGTGTTTAAGTGCTACGGCTGCTAACCAAAACTTGGCAGTATGAATCTACCACGTGCTCCTTGGAAACTCGGTGGGGCAGTTCTACTCTGCCCTGTAGGGTAGCTATGAGTCGGAATCAACTCAACAGCAACGGCTATTTTTTATTACTGCAAACCTAGAAGTTAGCCTGACACAATTTCATGGGTGCTGGCAGAAGACACTAGACCAGGCTGGGGACAAAGGCCTTTGTTATTTGCCAAAACACACAATACCATGGGCTTTATGTTCAAGTTGGTTCCTTTTTTTCACCAAGTCTCATGGGATATGGAGGAACTTGGTGGATGCTACACAAAGTTTCTGTCACAGTTGAGGAAACCCAGTGTGGTAAACCCAAATCTTTAACATTTTGGCACTAAGCAAACTTGCTTGACTTTTTTTTTTTATAGAAGAAGAAAGTATCTTTGTTATATTGTAAAATAAGCAAATCTGTCTTCTGCTCCATAGACAGATACTATCTCTATCTTCCAAGTCTGTTTACAACACAGGCATTGAGAAGACACTGTTGTTAGTTGCTGAAGAGCCTATTCTGATTCATGGTGATCCCATTGCTTAGAGAGTAGCATCAGTATTGTTTCAAAAAAAATTTTTTTTTTTAGCTGTAATATTAAAGGAAGCACACTGCCAGGACTTTTCTTCCACAGTACCATGATGTGGGTTTCTGACAGTCTTAAGGTTAGCAGTGAAGTGTAAACTCTTTGTACCACCTAGGAACCTATTGAAAACATAAACTGGAACAAAGGCCAGTTAGTTCCCCTGCTCAAAAGATGCACAGAAATTTGGGTGACCAATTAAGAATTGTTACAAATATATTTACAGATTCTTAGTTGCACCTTCTTAAAACTGAAAGACTTGGAAATGTACATACAGTCAACGTTCACGCCATTTTTCCTTTCCAACCTACTTTTTCACACATTACCAAATAAAAGCACATTTCTCACCTTTTCAAAATTTACTGTGATATTAAAAATCTCTCGGATGCTGAGGAAAGACTCTCACAGAAAAAACAGACAATAACATTTTTTTATAAGTTGTTGACAAAACATTAATGTGTACTCTACATTTATACTCAAATCTCCTTTACCTTGTCATTTAGAAACTTCCTGTGTGTTTGATTATGAATGTGTATCATATACTTAGTAGATAAATTTATTCAGCACATATAGTTATGTGTCATTTAACCTATAACCAAGAGATTGTTACTATTATCTCATTCTTAAGAAAAGAAAATTGAGGGCAGAGAAATTCAGTGATTTTCTCAAGACTTCAGAGCGGCAGTGGTTTTTTCAGAGCTAGTTAGCCTGTGGCAGAGCAGAGATTGGAATTAAATTAGTTAATCTCCAGAACCTGGAACTTAAATATTATATTATGCCACCACTTGGTGTATATAAATAACAATATGAATGCCATATAATTATTCCTTTTAGATTACATTGAACATAAGTACAATGATCTAGAGGTTTTATTTTAAAATGACAGACTAGATTAATATATGACATACCTTGTGCAATATCTTCCCAGTAAATATTTTTCACCTTTAATTCATCTTGTTTTGTTGTTTTTTTTTTAATAAACAATATCATAGAACAGACAAATGGCATAATATAAAATTTGAGCCAAGGTTTATAAAGAATAATTTATATTTCCTTCCTGAAGTTGGAGAAAGTGATCACAGGACCAAAAACCAAGCCCATTGCCATTGAGTTGATTCCAGCTCATACACAAGGGATAAAATAATTCCACCCAGAGTGAAGAATGAGACGTTAAACAAAGTATGTCTGTGACTCTCAGTCTAGGTGTTTTATAACGTCTTCATAATGGGTTTCCAAATACTCTAGGACAAGTGACCATGGTGATATAGGTATGGCTACTGCCGTCACCTTGATACCATTTGTACATGTAAATATTTAACCTTCTGAGTTCACATATTACTGAAAAATGAGGACACGATTGGAAGAATTATGTATAGTTAAGAAATATTGAATTTTGAGATTGGTGTACCTTTTGATAAAAGGGGGCTAGTGTGCTCCATGATTGGAGACAGATTAAAGTAGATATTTGGGCACCAAAATGAGTGACTGTGGCAGATACCAGTGAGATGCTGACTTTGGTATTTTCCTTTTCTGGAGCACATGGAAAGGCTATATTTCTCAGCCTCAATTGCAGGTAGGTTGGCACAACGTGACTGGACAAACAATGTAGACAGAAGTTATATTTGCCACTTTTAGGCCAGGCCATAAGATACCTCCACGCAGTCCTTCTCACACTCTTTTTTCTACCCTTTTTCTTAATGCAGAGGATCCCGTGGAAGCCTCAAAGAAGTTCCAGAAACTGGAACTCTCCACTGGATTATAATGTGAATGAAAAGGGGAAAAAACTGTTAAGCCACTGATGCTTTCAATCTGCCTGATTCAAGAACTAGCATTAATTACCCTAATACAGTAATAAGAACCTAGTGATGATCTTGCAATGACGATTTTTACAGAGAAGACAGCCACACAATTTGGCATGGACAAATACAATGTGACAATCTGTAGAAAAGTCTGCAATTTTTTTTCTTTCTGTCTGTCCATACACAAGATAGAATATATTTCCCTGCCCTGTTAAACTTAGGCATGGCACGTGACTTATTATAGCCATTGAAATGTGAGTGGAAGTGGCCTGTGCATTTCCGGGTAAACGTTCTAAGAATGTGTGCCACTCAGCATTTTCTTTTCCCTCCACTGTGGCATCTCTCAGTGTTCTAGGGTAGTTGCTTTGTCCACATGTATCTACGAGTAAAGATGACAATGACTGTGGAGCAGAGGCCTAGATGACCCTTCAAAACAAGGACATGTAAAATGAGTGAGATAGAAACCTGTGTTGATCCAAGTCACTGATTTTTAGAGGTTGCTTGTTACAATGCAAACTAGAGTCAGCAGTTTCAATCTGCCAGGCGCTCCTTGGAAACTCTACAGGGCAGTCCTAGCGTAAAAAAAAAAAATTTTTTTTTTTTTTTTTTTTAGACTACTCTGTCCTAAAAGGTCACTATGAGTCGGAATTGACTCGACGGCACTGGTTTTTTTTGGGTTTTGTTATAATGTAGCCTACTTTGCCTGATATAAGTCAATTGCTATAAGAAAATACAATGTGTTGTATGATTACTCTACTGACTATTAGTAGCCAAGGTCAAAAGTTCTAGGCATGGAAGTATACTGAAAGTTGATATCCAGTGTATTTTTTAGCAGAATCCATGTTGAAGGTCTCCGTGAAATTGTATTGATCCTGCCATAGAAACACTACAGGAAAATCCCATGGCAAGCCAACCTCACTCCTTCCATGGATACACTCTTCATATATGCATTTCCATGTCCATGAGGTATCCCACATGAAGTTAAAATATGCAGGTTTTTTATGAAGGCAATCAGGGCAATCAATATTTTTTTGGTGTGAGTCCTATTCATATGTTTTGTGGGTGTCAACCTGGGAAAATAAGAATTAAACTTAGTTAATAATTTCAGGAAATTAAATATAAAGGAAATTTCCCCATAGAAGTCTGGACCAAGTTCTTCTATGACAAGGTACTGCCAACCAGAGAGTTCCCTAAATAATTAAGACATAACTGAGAAATTAGTATAAATAAGGATGTTGCCATCTTATTACCCTTTTGTTGTTGTGAGGTGCCATCAAGTTGGTTTCAATTCATAGTGGCCCCATATGACAGAATAGAACAACCCCATAGGGTTTTCTAGTCTGTAATCTTTATGGCAGGAGATCCCCATGTCTTTCTACCAAGGAACCCCTGGGTGGGTCTGAGATGTCAACCTTTCAGTTAGTAGCCAAGAACTTAACATTTGTGCCATCAGGGCACTTCTTTATTACCCTAAGACTATATATTTTTATGAGTGCTATTTTGGCCATTAGAAAAAAAAATTCCTTCACTCTTACAGTGTTTCCCCTCAAGCTTTGAACTTATATCTGTTGCCCATTGTTTCCTTTTAGGAAACAAAAACTAATACCGTGTGAGTAAAATAATCCAAATCCACTTTAGAGTCCATGTGCAGTTTTTGTTAAATGCCCCTTCAATTATTTCTCATATGTAGCCCACAGTTCATTTACTGAGTCACTTGAAGCTTTGCTACATGCAAATTTATGCAAACAAGACATAAAACGTGAATGAAACTCCCAGAACCAAGTTGATTAACTTAGAATAACAAACCAAACCTGACCATACAATCTGTATATATTAAAATCATGTTTGAGACCCTAAATTTCAGGTTCTTTGTAAACAGAATTCGTCACATGTATTTATTAACTTATTCCAAGTGTAGTATCACTTGCTAATAAAGCCAATTAACAATTTTTAGGCTGAATTTTAAAGACTTAATACAACTGCATCAAATACAAACTATATTTTCATACATTTCATTCAGAATTAGATCAATTACATGACAGACATACATGGATGTTGACAGTAAAAACTATTTTTATTTGCTTGGCTGACAACCTAACTTATTAAATGAATATATGGATTTTTATTCTCCTCCATCACCCTCTTCAGCCATATTTCTATGAATTCTACATTCATCACAATGATCTTTTATCTGACTATTGTGTCTAAAATAAATTATCAAAATAAATATCTACTATATCAGTTAAATCACATGAGCTAGATGTTGTGAGATACAATTAATAATAAACAGACTCTACCCCTAAATTCCATAGTCATAAGATTTAAATTATAACCACACTACAGAGCAGTAGCCTATCTACCTGTTATGTCATAAAAGCAATATACCTGCACTAATTAATTTTACTTGAATTAACAACCACAGCTTAGTTAAATGAACTCTTCCTAATAATGAAACGTTAAAATAATTGAGATCTTCTATCCAGTGGCAATAACAATTGTCATTGGAAAAGAAATCAAACACAATGTAGTACAACCAAGTGGCCACACAAAGCAAAACTCTGACTCATGAGTGACACTGAACCTGAGATTAACTATGGCAGTGGTTGGTGCAATTTTGTGAGTCTTAGGGTCTCTGTTCCAGCTACTCAAATCTCTGGTTGTAACGAGCAATACATAAATGGGTTGCTATATTCCAGTAAAATTTTATTTACCAAAGAGTTCTTGATTTTCCCATGATCTATAGTTTGATGATCTCTGGTGTGGCATCAAATTATTAAACTCATGTTTACTACAGTTGTAGATTTTCTAGCACTACAATCTAGGTTCCAGTTGTTCTCATCCCTCAGTCTTGATAATTAAGTTTTAAATATCCTTATCACATGCAAAATTGTAATAAATTACATTAATCTGTATTTAGCACTTATTTCCCTTTGTTGTTGGTGTTAAATGTTGTCCAGGTGGTCTTGACTCAGATTGACTTTATGTACAACAGAAGGAAAAGGTGCCAGGTCTTGCACCATTCTCACAATCATTGCTATGTTTGAGCTCATTGTTGCAGCCACTGTGTCAGTCCGTCTCGTTGAAGGTCTTCCTCTTTTTTGCTGATCCTCTACTTTACCAAGCACAATGTCCTTCTCCAGGAATTGGTGCCTTCTGAGAAGTGAGTACGTGAGTAAGTAAGTGAGACAAATTCTCTCAATCCTTGCTTCTAAGGAGCATTCTGGCTGTACTTCTTTAGGTTTTATACTTTAGCATTTTTGTGGTAGTCATGTTTATTTAGGTTACAATAGAAATTTAAACACTATGAAAAAGTATGTTTATTTGTTGCCTATTTTTGGTATGGTCATAAAAAATAACTGCAAAATATGGCCCACCATAAAATAAGTAAAGAAGAAATTAAGTCCATGAGTAATAGAATTTAAGAGTTATTTCCTTAGTATAAGCTACTGTGTCGTTTTATGAACACTTTATTCCTTTAGGATAGAAATGTATGTAATGGAGAATATATGCATTTTCAGCTTCTGCTCTGGCATACAGCTGTCTTTTGTCACTGGAATCGAATAAGGTTCTTGCCTCTCACTGGTCAAAAATGAGCAGGTAAGTCATGCAGAGTTTTCCACATGAGCAAAGCTTTATTGAAGAGGCTTGCAAGTGGAGAGGAGGAGGGCCTAAGCAATGCTTACCTCTGTCTCACAGAACAAAAGACTTGCCCGGGTTTTTAAAAGTTCTTGGGAGGGAAAAGATTCATATTTGTTCACAGGCATAGGCAGCGTTTTCTGGCAAGTAGCCCCTTTTGGGTGGAGATAAGTTAACCCAGGTGAATGCACTGTAGCTTTCTAAGATGGCTCCTGACCCAGAGTTCTCTGGGATTCATAGCAGGACTTGTTATGGGATGCCACACCTGTACAGTTGCTCACTCCCTGAGTTTGATTACCTGTCTTGGACTGCAGCCCCTCACTGCCCCTAGTGAAAGATCACACAGTGGTCACAGGTGGATGTTCTGCCCATGTTCCTGGGGCTGGTTTTATCCAGCTGCTTTTGAAAAAAAAAAAGAAGGACAACTTTAAAGAAGTTTGCGGGCTATTTTCTGGTACCCTGCCTATTATTCTATGCCCCGGCCCATTTCTCATACTTTATTTGCAGATTTGGGGGCACCTCTGTTCCCTGTCTTATTTTTACCCAAGCTACATGTGCTTGCTCTCATTCAGTGCCTACTTATTATAGCATTCCACTTACATTACTGAAAATTCCCTGTACTTTGTCTGTTTTTCCATTTTCCCTCATCTCAGTCAATAAATTTCACTCAAAAATAATATCCATAGTAAAGAGGCAACTAAGGTAAATTCAGGAAGTATTGTCAAAAAAAGAATATGAAAAGTATCTATCAAAGACAATTCTGAAAGTTTCATTAAGTATGTCATTCAAACTTTTCTACTACAGGGTTTACATTGTTGGTAGTGTAAATCTCTCTCCTTAATCATTATTTTTATTTTTCTTCTATGTCATTACTATCATCATATGACATATGATTTATCTCCTCCAAATATATGTGTTGTAAATCCTGACCCCTCTACCTACGGATATAAGCCCATTTGGGAATATGGTTTATTAAGTTATAAAAACCAAACCAAACCCATTGCCATAGTAATGACTTAATATGGTAGTAACATATCAGTCCAGGGCATGTATAGGCAAATCACTTTTGAGATATAAAAAGAGCAGGTTAGGCACAGAAGCAAGGAAGCACAGATAGGGAAGAAAGGTGCCACACCATATGAAGAGCATCAAGGAATCCAGTAATGAAGCTGGAAAGAGACAAGGACTTTCCTCCAGAGCCTACTGAAAGAGAGGCTTTCCCTACAGTGCTGCCCTGAATTTGGACTCATAGATTCCTAATTGTGAGAAAATAAATTTCTGGTCCTTAAAGCCACCCACTTGTGGTATTTCTGTTATAGCAGCACTGAAAAACTAGGACATTATGCTTTTTAAATACCAATCTCAAAAAAATAAAATTCCCCCATTCCCACATTACCATCAAATATTGACTCACTTACTTGTTCTCTTTCATAGCAAACCTTTTCAGAAAGTTATTCAGGAAAGCACAATGCCAAATAGAAGCAACAAGAGAGGGTGCCTGCGATAAGGCTGAATGACGGACGGCCCCAAAGATGTCCAAATCTCAATTCCTGTCACCTGTGAATGTTACTTCATATGGCAAAAGAGACTTTGCAGATGTGATTAAATGACACATTTTGATAAGGGGAGATGATCTTGGATTGTCTAAGTGGGCACTAAATGCAATCACAAGTGTCCTTCTAAGAGAGGCAGAAGATTTAACAGAGAAGAAAGGGTGATATACTGATGGAAACAGAGGGATATTTGAAATGCCACCCTGCTGTCTTTGAAGGAAGGGTCACAATCAGCTCTAGAAGCTGGAAAAGGCTAGGAAAAGTATTCTCCCCTAGAGTCTTTGGAGGGAGCAGAACCCTTCTGATACCTTGGTTTAAGCCCAGTGAAAATAATTTTGGACCCCTGGCTTCCAGAGTGAAGGCTTCATGGCACAGTGGTTAAGAGCTCAGCTGCTTTTAGTCTGAATCCACCAGCCACTCCTTGGAAACCATATGCGGCAGTTCTACTCTGTCCTAAAGGATCATTATGAGTCAAAATCAACTCAATGGCAATGGGTTTGTTTTCATGTTTTGGCGTTCAGAGCTGTAAGGGGTGGGAAAAAAATGTTTTAAGCCACCCATTTGTGGTAATTGAGTACCGTGCCATAGGCAGCTAACTAGATTTTGGCCCCTGGAAGTGGGGTGCTGTTATAAAATATACAGAAAAATATGCAGGTAGCTTTGGAATTGGTTAATGGGCAGAGACTGAAAGAATTTTGAGGCACTTGATAGAAGCTTAGATTGCCTTGAACAGACTGTTGATAGAAATACATATGTTAAAGACTCTGGCAATGAAAGCCCAGGAGGAAGTCAGGAACATGGTTCCTAAATCATAATAAACAAAAAGTTGTGAGAAAAAATTGATGTTAAGAGTGATCTGATGGGGATTTAGATAGAAATGAGGAACATGTTTTGGAAACTAGAGGAAAGCAGATACTGGTTATATAGTGGTAGAAACTTGCCCCAATTGTTACTTGTGTGGAAAACAATTCGTAAGCGATGGACTTGGATATTTAATTTAGAAGATTTCAAGTAAAGTGTTGAAGGTATAGTCTAATTTCTTTTGCTGCTTATAATAAAATATGACAGAAAAGAGATAATTACGGGAAGAACTGTGAGGCAAAAAGAAACCAATACATGATAATCTGGGAAGTCTATCAGGGATCATTGTTGTTGGTAGCTACCTTCATGTCAGCCCTTAACTCATGGCAGCCCCAGGTACGATGGATTGTACCATTGTGATCCACAGGTTTCAATTTGCTGATTTTTGGAAGTAGATCAATTGGCTTTTTTTCCTAGTTTGTCTTACTTAGCCTGGAATCTCCTTTCAAACCTGTTCAGTATCTTAGCAACACCGAAACCTCCATGACAGACTAGTGGTAGCTGTACTTGAGGGGCATCGCTTGGGAACTGAACCGGGATCTTCAACATATTGTTGTTAGGTACCTGTTGAGTCAGTTCCAACTCATAGTGACAACCGAATGAAACACTTCCTGGTCCTGTACCATCCTCACAATCATTGTTATGCTTGAGCCCATTGTTGCAGCCGCTGCATCAATCCATTTCACTGGAAGGTGAGAATGCTACCACCAAGCTACCACTGCCTTCTCGGGGTCAAAGAAAATGCTGAAATTAGGAGATTTAATGTAAGGAATGTGTGTTCTAGAGAGAAAGTCAAGGGTATAAGCTGGACAATCTTTTGCTAGTTCTTAGAAAGGATCAAAAGATCAGAGTATTTATTCATACAGAGGGCTCTTTGAAGAGATTACATTTATGACTCATGGATCTCCATGAGTCTCCTCAACCATCTCAGGAAAAGCTAGAAATAGAGATAGGCTTATCCAGGAAAGAACCCTAGAGGACCCTCTACTGTAATGGAGTGAATCCACAGGATATACTTGAGAGGCCTATAAAGATTTTAGAATGTTATAACAGCTGAAGCATTGCCAGTTTGGACTGATGGGGACAGAGAGTATGAAATGAAGGAAATTGACATGCAGGAAAAAGGCTGATGGAACTACTCAGCTTACAAGCATGTGCTACCCACTAAGGAAAAAGAAGGATGACACTGAGGGCAGAGACTAATCCAGAGAGCTGAGCCCCAGGACAGAAAGCCTCATCCCTATGCCTTGAAAGCTGATGCAGTTTATCTGATTCGATTTTTAAATTGTTTGGGGCTGGTGGCTTATTTCTTCTTTCCACTTTCTCCTTTTTGGAATGAGAATGTCCGTAACTGTTATTGTATGCCTGTCCTACCATTGTATTGTGTCGGGAGAAATCTTATTTTCTAATGTTAAATGTTCACAAATGAAGAGGAGTTTTCTTCCAGGATGAGTCATACCCAGGGTTTCACCCATGCTTGATTTAGATGATGAGATTCTGGACTTTTCGTTGATGTTGTAATGTTTTGATACTTTTGGGACTGTAGGGATGGGGCAAATGCACTTTGCACGTAGAATGCACACTAATCTTTGAGTAACAGAGGGTGGACCTCTATAGTCTGGATGATGGCCCTGAAAGATATATAGGTTCTAAACCTTGGAGCCTGTGAATGTTACCTTATATGGCAAGAGATATTTTGCAGATGTAATTAAATTGTGAATCTTGAGATGGAGAAAGGACCCTGGATTATTGGGAAAAAAAAATTGCTGGCATCGAATTGATTCCAACTCATAACAACCATATAAGACAGAGTAGAACTGCCCCATAAGGTACCCAAAGAGCAGCTGGTAGATTCGAACTGCTGGCCTTTTAGTTAGCAGCCAAGCTCTTAACCACTGTGCCATCAAGTCTCCAGATTACCTGAGTGGAGCCTAAGTATAATCATTAAATTTTCTTATAAGAAGAAGATAGCGGGACATTTGACACAGAAAGCAGCGCTTGTGTGATGATGAAAGCAGAGAAAGACTGAAGATGGAAAAAAGGACTATCCTCAAAGAAATGTAACTTTATAAACTAGAAAAGATAAGGAAATGAATTCTGCCTTAGAGTCTCCAGCGGAGCATGGCTGTGTTGACACGTTGGTTTCACCCAGAGCTGATGAAAAGTTTGTTGTTTTAAGCACCCCAGTTTGTGGTAATTTGTTAGTGCAGCCATAGGTAACTAACACGCTATCTTTCCTTGCTCATGAATTTAAACTCTTCTAACACTGGAAACTGGTGGTGTAGTGGTTAAGTGCTACAGCTGCTAACCAAAAAGATGGCAGTTCGAATCCACCAGATGCTCCTTGGAAACTCTATGGAGCAGATCTACTCTGTCCTACAGGGTCGCTATGAGTTGGAATTGACTCGACGGCAATGGGTTTTTTTGTTTGTTTGTTTTGGTCTTCTAACATTCCCATCTCATGTCATAAGATAGTTATTATAGAATTTTTATGAATACATTTTATCTGTTTGTAAAAGTGCCTTTCAAATTCTAATTTACAAAGAGCATATATATCATGAACGAATGATGAATTTTATCAATCGCTACTTCTATATCTATATCTATTAAGATATAGACCTTATGTATTGGTATCTATTTAGGTGATGTCATTTTTCTCATTTAATCTGTTCATGTGATGAATAATATCATTTTTAAACCAGATCACAATTATACAGAATTAGATTGATTATACTCGGTTTATAATTACTTTCGTCATATGTCTATTTAAGGCAACACCTCATATAAAGCTAAAGCCTGGACATCTAACTGTGTTTTCCACTTCCATCTCATCCCTCCCTTCCCAACCTAATCATCCTGAAGCCTAATTCATTCATTTTCATTTTTATGTAGTTTTAATACATCTTATTAACAAATTTTCTAATGTTAAATTGTTCTTGTTTTCTTAGCATAAGCTAAACTATTTTTCAGGTTTTTGGTGTCTATTTTCATAAATAAGATTATCATATAATTTCTGTAATAAGTTTATAAAATGTTAAATGAGTTTGAAATTTTCCCCTTTTTAACCTTTTTGAGCAGCATTAGAACATGGAAATTTTATTATTATTATTATTTTAGGCTTTTGCATTTTAAAAAACTTATTGTTAAAGTGTCTGGGATTAGTTATTATTTTTTCAATAAATGGGTAGATTTTTAACAATTGATTCTTTGTCATCAAATTATTTTGTCTTTTCAAATGTTCTATTTCTTTTAAAAATTTTGGGTGTCATCTATGTTTTTCATTAAATAGAGAAAATATTTTTAAAATCTCACATAACTCAAACCGTGTACATTTTTATCAATAATATTATTATCATATGTTTTTTTTTCTTTTTGACAGATGGAAACAATGCTAAGAACTCTGAACTGTCCAAGGTTTTGCCCTGTGTTAAGGATTGAATTGTGTCCCCCAAAAAGTTTACATTGAAACCCTAAATTCCTGTGCCTGAGAAGGGCCCCTGGGTGGTGCAGATATTTTGTGCTCAACTCCCAACCCAAAGATTGGTGATTTGAACCTGCTCATAATGACCCCATGTGTGCAGAATAGAAAATCCTGTATTCTACAGGATTTTCAAGGTTGTGACCTTTTGCAAGCTGATTGCCAGGGATTTTTTCTGAGTTGCCTCTGGGTGGGTTCAAACTGCTAATCTTTGGTTATTAGTCGGCGCTTAACTATTCGTGTCACCCAGGGACTCCTCTGGATAGGATACATTATTATCCTGGATAATAAAGAAAGCTGCCTTGTGCTCTATTACTATCTCCCAAAACTGTTCATTATCAAAATATCTTTGAAAATTCAGGAAAAAAAAAGCTGTCATAAGACATGCAGAATTGCCTCCCAACAATATTTAACCCATGTTTCCATTCCATCTTGCCTTCTAGAGAGTTCTGTGAATAAAAATCTCTGTTATGTTCAACCTGAATAACAAGGGCAGGGACTGAACACATTTAATTTATTTCATGCAGCATTTAATTAACATTACTATCGACTGGACTTCAAGAAGTAGGATGAGGCCAACCTGTAGCATTGAGCACAGTCCTTCCCACAGTATCTCAGACAAACAAACCTTAAAAACCATCAGGGTCTGTCTTAGAAAGCCAGGAGGGTTTCTTCTTAAATTTCTGTATTGACTCTGACCCAAGGCAATAATCTAGTAAGGTGCATTAGTGATTCTACAGAATGAGCGCTGGTCCACAGGAGGAATTCTAGGATGATTACATTATCCATAATAAACTCAGAAAGAGAGTTGAGGCTGCCCTTTCAGTACTGAGGTGGATTTTCTACAAAATGTGGCTACTCATTACCGAAAAGCCATTCGCTCTGTTTCCCAAAATGATATAAGTTAAAACCTGTCTTCCACACAGAAAGCACAACCCCAAAGCAAACATGTTACCCTTGGAAAGAAAGTGTTGTTTACAATTTTAGGGGCTTCTCCAACTGGGAACTATATCAGTTGGAGTCCAAAGTTGACAGTGCCATCAACATGGTCGACCTGAGCATCCCCAGTTCAGTTTGGGAAATTAAGTCTAATCCTTGTTTTTAAAGGGCTTTCTCAAGGATATTCTATCTACCGTGTCCCATTTTTCTGTATCACCACTAGGTGACGTTTGACTTCCCCATGGAATGAATAATATTGGGTTGGGGCAGACATCCAGAAGTGTTTGTATAAGAGGTGCAGAAAACAGAACCATTCCCTGATGTTCTAAATAGAATTCTCCATAAGGTTAAGGGAAGAAAATGATTAAATTATCCTCCAAGCCATGTGGCAGAAGATGACAGACCCAGCAATCTGCTAAACATAAGGTGCTTATAGCAGTTTGGGAAAGCCTCAGCAGATTGTTGTTCTTGAGGAGGAAGCCTCCAGGGAGAGTCCCAGAAGAGAGACAAAAGATTGTTATGCCTTTCCCTGCCCTCATTCCTCTAGGAGTATATAGTGTTTCCTCCCCGGTCATTGGGTTGTTGCTTTCCCTCCATTGCTATAAAATTGGTATGTCCCATTCCTAAAGCTATTACTTCACCCTTTTTTCAAGCATTCTCTATCCATACCTGTATATTTTAACTGGGTGAATCATTGCAAGAAGGGTGAAAGCATATTTATAAACCTGAGTCAGGATCAACTTGATTGCAATGGGTTTGGTTTGGTTTTAGTTTTGACCAAAATTAAGTTGGAATCCCTGAGAGCCGTTTAGGCTGGCTGCCACCCAGCAATGTACAAACTAGGCGGGTCAGAATTTACTGGTAAGGAAAAGAAACACACATCATGCCCAGGAGTTGTAAACATGGAACCCTACATTTTCAAAATAGATCTTTATAATCCCCACCACATTTGCCCTTAACACTAGAAAGTGAGTGACAGTGAATGATTGTCCATTTCACAGGAAAACTGCCTTCGGTGATCAAATGGGCTTACTCTAAGGACTGGGCCAGGAGGAAGTAAGGGAAGTATAGTCAATATCATTTTGAATCTGTTTGTTGAAGAAGCCGTTCTAATGCTCAACAAAACAACATGGCCATGAATGATTAGGAAACATGGAAAATGCATCACACACCTCAACTATCAGCTGATGTAAAGTTGCTTTTTCAATAAAAAGAGCACAATTATGGGACTGCAAATCATGTAAAAAGTCAAATGAATTACATCAGTAAGTTTTGAGGTCCACAATAGTGTGGCCTTAGTCAACCAATGATAACCTGAAAGATCATCAAGAATGGTGCGGCACAATCAGTTGCTGAGAGCAAGGATTCAGTCTGTAATTAAAAGTCTTAGAGTCTCAATCTCCATGTATTTCTTCAATTCTAAAATACCATTTTGACTTCTTTTTTATATTTCATATCTCTGAATTTCTCCTTTATCCTCTTGAATTTATGTTTGATAGCTATTTTATACTTTCTATTGAAGAATACAATATTGATGTAATCTTTGTGTGTATTTCAAGCATTTCCTCTTTTTCATTCAATTAGTTTTGCTTTTTGTATACCTTATCAATTTAAATGTATGCAAACTATTTTGCTGAAAAATTGTAGAAGCTCTGGATAATATCATTTTCCTTCAAAGAAAACTATTATTTTAATTTTCTAGCAGTCGCATAGAGTACTGGTCCATCATTGAGACTCTTCTGAGGCTTGGCTATAGGTCTTATTTGGGCTAGTCATTTCATTTTTTCCATTACTCCTAGAGAACACACCCAATCCTCACTTATCGATGTGGATAGGTTCCAAAGACTAGGTTGTTATGCAAAAATTGGTGTTATGCAAAAATGGAGGATGGCCACACTGGATCACAAAATGGAGCATGACTACATCCTTACATAACTACAAAATTACATCATTATATAATTGTCAAATTACGTTATTAAACCCACTCTTCACTTATTGACACGGTTAGGCTCCAAAGACCTAGTTATTACATGAAAATCAGCATTATGCAAAAATGGAGGATGATCACATCAGATCACAAAATGAAGGATGACTACATCATTACATAACTGGCAAGTCACATCATCACATAACTGCCAAATTACAGCATTACATAACTTCCAAAATACATTATATAACTGTCAAACCACTGAGAATCATCAAACAAATTGACACATAACCTTAAGAAGTCACAGCCAGGGTTACTCTTACCTCTTACCTCAGTGTTCGATACTGCCAGATGTACATCGTTAATGTGCAAAATATTTGGATAGTAGTTTTTTTTACTATTGTTACAAGTGGAAAATATCAGATAACGAGAAAGTCAGTAAAGGAGGAGTAAGTGTAGTCCTCAATTATTTTGCGTGGCCTCAAACAAAATCAAACAAACGAAGAAAAAAATCCAAACTCCTTGCCATCGAGTCGATTCCGACTCATAGTGAACTGCCCTATAGAGTTTCCAAGGAGTGACTGGATTTGAACTGTAAAACTTTTGGACAGCAGCTGAGATCTTAACCACTGTGCCACTAGGACTCCAGCCTTTGTACTACTAGCTGAAATTTTAGTTTAGAATTTCAACCTCCCATCTATTTTTTTCTGATAAACTATGGAGTCTCATCATGTGCACATACATTTTGAAACTGGCCACACTTGAAGGGGATTTGTATGCAGACATTTGGCCTTCTTTACGGTTCTGTCCTTGGGAATTTTCCCCATGAGCTCCAGTTATACCAAATGACTCAGATGCTGATCTCTGCCTCCTAAACTGAATGAAACTTCAGCTTCTGCTGAGGCTCTTCTTCTTCACATCAGGATTTGAGAAATGTTGTCAGAAAAAAAAAAAAAAATTGGAGTGAATGTAAGTTTATCTTGTCGGCTTATTTCCTCTTCAGAATAAATCCCTTCATGCCCTTTATGAATTGGTTGTTCTCTAATATCTTCAAGCAATTGTTTTACATATTTTTCTCCAGCTTTTATAGATGTCTTCACTGTATGGACTTGTTTACAATAAGCTACTCTATACTTTAATATGCATTTAAATGGATGGTTGTTACATTTTATATTTCATTTCTTTTGTTTCTAATGAGAGTTTTAGGTTTCCCATGTTGCCATATTTCTGGAGTTAAGGACTTATTGATCTCATTCCATTCTGGTTCTAATGAAAGTGTCCTTTCAAAAGCCATCAATAACTTCAGTTTGGACACTATTCACATTTCTCAATGTTTCAGCAGTATTTCAAAACCCTGACAACTTTCTCCTCTTCAAAACATTCGTCTTTGTGGATTTCCTTAATAATACACTAACCTGGATTTCTTCTTACCGTTCTCTGCCATTTAGTGTCAGCTAAATTTTGACATATTTCTTTCCTCAACTCATTTTATATTAATTTCAATTGTCCATATTAACCCTTGCTTGGGTGATTTAATACAAAGATTATTTTTAATTATTATAATTTTATTTCTACTAGAGATGAGCTTCAGATTCACGCTCAGAGTTTTTTAATCACTATCCTTCCTACCTACCCTGCCAAACAGCCAAATAATTTATCGTGATGCTGTTTCTTTCTCAAAAGCATATCTCAAATGCATTCACTTCTTTCTGTGATCGTTGCTGCTGTCACTATTCCATACATCATCATTACCATCTCCATCCTAGATTGGAACAGTAACCTCTGTCCTGGTTTCCTTGAATTTATTCTTTTTCCCTAATATTGATTATTCAAATAATAACTGCCACAGTGGTATTTTATTGTAACAAGGCTTATTTACATTTTGCAATGAAATTCCACTGGGAAAACTCTGTTAAAATCTCCTAATTTGGTGTATGTATATTTATTTCTGCTTGTATCTCTCATCATTTCTTCTTTTTTAAAGTTGTAGTTTGGTGCATTAACATCTTTTACATATTTAATGTAGAAAAAATCTTTATATAATAAAATTTCTCTTCTTAAATTTTTTACGTATGTGTATGTATTTTTTAATGTATTTTTACATATATGTATTATGTCCTTAATTCTACTTTATTTCATACCAAAATTACAACTACTGCTTCATAAGCTTACTACCAGACAATAGCTATATTTTTTCTTCCATTTTAAGCCTTTTCAATCACTTGCGTAGGTAGGTCTTTTGCATAGGGTATCAACTGATTGGTCAATCTAAAAATACTTTATATAATGGCGAAATAAGACCATTTTATGTTTCTTATATTCCTAATATACCAAGTTTCAGTCTGTCATACTTTTTTATGTATAAACTATTTATATAAAATTTTGGACTATATTTAGAATTTTTGGGGGAGAGACAATTGATTAGGTACTTATAAATGTTTCTGTATTTATTATTGTCATTACCTTGTAGTAATAGCATTATAAAATACCAAAACCCAAACCTGTTGCCACTGAGTTGATTCTGACTCATAGTAACCCTATAGGAAAGAGTAGAACCGTCCTATAGGGTTTCCAAGGAAATGCTGGTGGATTTGAGTTGCTGACCTTTTGGTTAACAGCCATAGTTCTTAACCACTGTGCCACCAGGGCTCCTTATAAAATACAGTAATTCTCTATAGTCTTCTATTTTAACACTGTCTGTTGGTTTCTTTCCAACATGGTGCTGTGGCGCCTTGTGTTTTGCTCCCATGCTGGAAGCCATGGCAAACAGGCTACAGTGGAGCTTTCAGACTAAGGCATATTATGAAGAAAGGCTTGTTGATCTACCTCTGAAAATTTAGCCAATTAAACGTTATGGATCACAGCAGAATAATGTTTGATGTATTAAAAACATAGTGCTGGAATATGAGCCTTCTAGGTTGGAAAGCACTACACAATAGCCACAACATTGGCCTCAAACATACCCACGATCATGAACACGGCACAGGACTGGGCAAGGTTTTGTCTGTTAAACGTAAGTTGTCATGGGTCAGAGCTGACACAATGGCAGGTAACAATAACATTCATTTCTTCAATGATCGATAATAATATTCCCTAGTAATCTCTTTTCCTCCCTCTTTTTTTTCACCTAGGATTTAACTTTATTCAATTTCCTTTTAATGACTGCCAAGTACTTCTGGTTGTTGTTGTTAGGTTCTGTCTCATAGGAGCCCTATCTACAACAGAACGAAGCACTGCCCGGTCCTGTACCATCCTCACAATCGGTGTTATGGTTAAGCCCATTGTTGCAGCCACTGTGTCAATACAACCCATTGAAAGCCTTCCTCTTTTTCACTGACCCTCTACTTTACCAAGCTTGATGTTCTTCTCCAGAATGTGATCATGGGAATTATATATCCAAAAAAACCTAGATGTTCATGTTGTTGTTTATTCTATAAACTTGATTTACAGTTTTCATGAATATACAGTGGAATTTGTGAGAGCTGGAACTCCATGGGACTGCCTTGTTTATCCCCCAAGACCCAGTGCCATTGGACCTCCCAAATTTTCCACCTTTGACAGGGTGCAGTCTTACCACTTTTTTGTCACTCGTTTTAGAGTTTTTCTTCTTGGTTTCTGCCTTACACAGATTTCGGTTTTCACAGGATTTACTGTAATATCATTTGGCTACCATGTTCTTTTTCTCATAATCACTAAAACAATTCTTCATCATTTTCCTGTATAAAATATTGCTGTCAAGAGTCAGTGTCAATGTGAATTTCCTATCCATTTTCCTGTACAAGCAAATATTTTCAATTATTTCTTCATTAGAAAAAACAACATTATGCATATATTGGTCTCTTAAAAAAAATTTTTTTTTTTTGCCTAAGTTTTATAATCATATTTTTTTTCCTGAAATACTATTGATCTCTTTTTCTGCTTTCCATTTTCACTATTCTTAGTTTCATCTTTTATCTCTTATTATGCTTTGCATGATTTCTGTTGATCTGTGTTCTTTCTTATTGTTTTCATGAGTAGTATTCCCTGAACATTATTTTCCTTGTCTTGCTTTCTTTCTTCAGATTATTTTCTTCTCTCTTCCACCTCCTCTTCCACCTCCTCTTACTCCTCCAAGTTCTCTTTGTCTTCCTTTTATTTTCTTCTCTTTCTTGTATTTCCTTCTCCCTCTCTCTCTGTAAGGTTTTCCATTTAATTTGGAATTTGTTCTCAGTGTTTTTCCTTAGGGTAGATGTATTTTATCCTGTAAGGTGTATTGTTTATGTCAATAAGACCTCAGGCTATTGCCTAAATGTTTGTTTTTCCCGTGGTTCTTATAGCGGTCGTTTTGCACTGTGCATACAAGTTGAAGCTTACTATGTGCTGAAACTTG
The DNA here is from genome assembly GCF_024166365.1 of Elephas maximus indicus. Lineage (NCBI taxonomy): Eukaryota > Metazoa > Chordata > Mammalia > Proboscidea > Elephantidae > Elephas > Elephas maximus. The sequence continues at coordinate 13,366,130 of NC_064823.1, forward strand.
GAGTTTCATGGTTACTCTCAGATTTGCTTATTTAGATTCCTAATCAAAGTAGTGTTGCTTTCCTTTGGGGTGAGTATTTATTTGTGATTTGAGTCATATTTCTTTTGATTGTAGGATCTTTCAATACTTCGTTTTTTCTTCACTTTATTTTTGCTGTTAACAAGGCCCATTTCTGACCCTATATTGCTAAGGATTTGGCTAATTACTTCTGTATTCTAGGGTTTAAATAGATTAATTGTCTCCTGTTTTGTTGACCATGGGTTTTTCCTTTAACCATCTTAATACTCTGTATTTTGAGGAGATTTAGGCATACGTTTATATATAATTCATATTTTACTGTTGAAAGTCTACTCAGTTTATTGTTGTTAGTTTTCTCATTAACAAGAACTATAATCTGCAACAATAAAATAATCTCACATTCAGATAATACTCAGCAAAATATAGTGTTACTACTTTCTCATTATATTTGACATATTTTCTATGAAAATAAGTGAGAGCAAAGCACTTTTGGTTGGTCTCTGCTTCTTAGTATACTCTTATATTTTAGGTGGTAAAATAAAAATTAAATAAAGAGGACTTTTCCTTATAGAAGATATTTAGCACTAATTTAGTGGTTAAATATGTATCTATTGATCCAATAAATTACTCTCCCTCTAGATTTAAATCAGAAATGTCTTATTTCTCACTGGTTAACTTGTATCTCAGTAACTATTATGCCTCTTGATCTACGTAAAGGTTCCTCATGAGCACAATTAAGTGTTCTGGAATTCCCATGTTCGGACAGAACAAGGGGATACTGATTGGTTTAAAGTCAGGAAAGGTGTGTGTCAGGGTTGTATTCTTTCACCAAATATCTTTAATCTGTATGCTGAACAAATAATATGAGAAACTGGACTATATGAAGAAGAACCGGGCAACAGGATTGGAGGAAGACCATTAACAACCTGCTGTTATGCAGATGACACAACCTTGCTTGCTGAAAGTGAAGAGGACTTGAAGCACTTACTAAAGAAGATCAAAGACCACAGCCTTCAGTATGGATTACACCTCAACATAAAGGAAACAAAAATCCTCACAACTGGACCAATGAGCAACATCATGAATCACGGAGAAAAGATTGAAGTTGTCAAGGATTTCACTTTACCTGGATCCACAATCAACAGCCATGGAAGCAGCAGTCAAGGAATCAAAAGACGCATTGCATTGGGTAAATCCGCTACAAAGGTCCTGTTCGACGTGTTGAAGAGCAAAGATGTCACCCTGAAGACTAAGGTGCGCCTGACCCAAGCCATGCTATTTTCAGTCACATCATATGCATGTGAAAGCTGAACAGTGAATAAGGAAGACTGAAGAAGAGTTGACACCTTTGAATAGTGGTGTTGGTGAAGAATATTGAATATACCATGGACTGCCAAAAGAACGAACAAATCTGTCTTGGAAGAAGTGCGGCCAGAATGCTCCTTAGAGGCAAGGATGGAGAGACTGCACCTTACATACTCTGGACATGTTGTCAGGAGGTATCAGTCCCTGGAGAAGGACATCATGCTTGAAAGAGAAAGGGTCAGCGGAAAAGAGGAAGACCCTCGAGGAGGTGGATTGACACAGTGGCTGCAACAATGAGCTCAAGTATAACAATGATTGTAAGGATGGCTCAGGACTGGGCACTGTTTCGTTCTGTTGTGCATAATGTCACTGTGAGTCCAAACCGGCTCAACGGCACCTAACAACAACAACTATTATGCCTATACTTGTCCACTTCTATTGGCTAACATATTATATCTTACTTCAATAGTCTGGAAACCAAAATATTCTCAACCCTGGTCGGCATTCATTGGTCAGTTTTATTATAGTCCTTGCTTAGCACGAACTTGATGCTAGTTTTTTGTCTCATTTTTCATGATCAAACAAGCAGAAAATAAAATCTCTGGGAATTGGCTCTATGACTTGGATAAATGACAATAATATGGGCCACAGGTTCTTCATCTGTAAAACGGGAATAGTAAAATTATCAAGCTCCCAAGGGCTGCCATATAGAATAAGTTATTAGTTTTATGAATGTTTTTAGAATACCTGTTGTAGGGATAACACTTGTTTATGTTGTCTTTCACATCCTTTAATACTTGAAAATAGTTTTCACAGTAAAATAGTTTACATGTATTAGTTATTAATATTGTTCTCTAGGTCCTTTCTATCAATACCTTTATTCTTCATATTTTGAAATGTATATTCAATTACCTAGTACAACTTTCTTCTGAAAAGGAAAAGAGGGAAATTTTTCTCCCTTCTGTGTTTCTAAAAATATGTATATTTCTTCACCCAGAGATGCTAAAAAGTAGGATTATAATAAGCTGTTCTGTGGAAATTTACTTCTTAAATACATGTCCTCTAAGTTTGAGAATTCAGTAATCCTTTCACTCCTTCCCGGTATGTTTGATTTGAAGTTGTTTTAATAAGATTTCATACATGAGCAGTTAAATTTTTTCAAAGATGACAAACACACATTCCTTTGTTAACTAAAATAGAGACAAAATGAGGCATCATTTGGGAATGAAAGTTTTAAAATAATTAGAGCTGTAATATCTCGGCTACTTTGTTGTTGTTTCCTTTGAGTTGATTCTGATTCGTGATGATCCCACGTGTGCAGACTAGAGCTGCTCCACAGAGTTCCCAAAGCTATGATCTTTCTGAAGCAGGTCACCAAGCTTATTTCTGAGGCACTTCTTGGTGGGTTTGAAACATTAACCTTTTGGTTAGTAGTCCAATGCTTAACCATTTGGAGAAAGATACTTACCTTTTTTACAGGTCATTTCCTTATCCATGAAAATGATACTATCTACCCTATTTACATTTTTGTTAAAACTAGAAAAAGATAACATATTTTCATATAAAATGCTATAAAATACAGTGCATGACATTTTAGCTATTATCACTATGTATTAATAAAAATACATGATTTATTTCCCTAATGATATTTGTGCTTATTTTGATGTCTATAAACGCAGTAATTCAAAAGTTAAAAATTTACTGTCCTCTTGAGTAAGAAGAAACCTTGGAACACACAAAAATAAAAGATTTTCAGTGCTTTTTAACTAGGCTGTGAAAAGAGGATTAGAAAAAGAGAATACACCAAAAAGTTAAGAGACAGAAACAGCATTGGTATTGCTGGTAAATTTAATGAAATCTTACGTTATTCGATTGGCAAGTCTCATTTCTTTGAGCTTCTCGGTGAAGACTGTCAGAAATCATCAAAATTCAACACAACAGTGTAAAAGCTAATAGCCTTTTTGTTATACCAAAACTAAAAGGATTGGTAAGACTCTAAATGCTATTACTGAAAATCTTCTTTCATCTAATGCTTTGTGCAGTGAGTGAAAATTGAACAAATTCTTACCCTTTTCATGGTGTTAAAATGAATTCTGACACTATTAAACAAATATTCTCTGGTCCTAAGTCCTCCTAAATACTCTTGCCACAAATCACAGTATTAAAACGTTCTATGTGACTGTATATCGTAATATTGTTACCAGCACAGTATTATTATTTTCTATGAAAAAACATAAAACCCTTCATTAACTAAATGCTGTATTATGATTAACAAATGAATTATTTTATTGGTACCATCTTAGAGAATTTTATATTGTAATCATTCTTTGATAATTTCTAACATAACAAAGATTTCTCTTCTCCATTTCAGAAGTCCTCACCTAAGTAACCAATGAAGGTAAAATGCATGACAGGAGCAAGGATATCAAAGCCTTTCGTATTTCTCAACACTGAAAGCAGTTAAAGAGCTGTGGTATGATCTGTATTTTTTGTTTATTGACAAATATGGAGTTATTTCATTCCATGCAAAGAGAGTTTATACATCTTCTAAAGCAAAATTTCAAACTATACTGATTTAACTATGGATTTGGGGAAAATAGTAAATCAGCAAGAACAGCCAGTTGAGCATTATCACGTGAAGGTATTCTCCTTTAGAGGGACATTTTCTGTGAAGCCTATTTCATGATATCTGTTTACGTATTTATTTATATGTTTATTCATTAGTTGACATGTACCATTTGAGAATTACATATATGTCAAGTATTGTAAGAGATTGGGCTAGTGAACAGCCATACTTTTAGGAAGTAAAAAGTGCTATGAAGAATAAAAAGCAGGACAGTGTAAGGTAGATTCAGTTTCCAAGGAAGAGAGTTTATGATAGGCTGCAAGTTGGTCCCGATAGCTTCATCCAGGAAATAAAAATTTGAGCAAACTCAATTGGTGCAAAAGCCATGAGGCAAGAACATGGCTGGCATGTTTCAGGATTAGCAAGGAGGCCGGTGTGGCTGGTGAGGAGTAACCAAGACAAAAAGAGTAGCAACCACAGAGATAATAGAGGTAATAGGAAGCCAAATCATCAAGACGTTTGTGACCCCTAATGATTCACTTTACACAGAAGAGTGTCATGATCTGACGTCTGTTTTAAAAGGGTCATTCAGGACAGTGTATTAAAAAGGAACTAGGAGTGGAGGATGCCAGTCAAAGCTTAAAGAAAGAAGGCTAAGTTAGCAGACTGCTTCAATGATCCAGGCAAGATATACGTGTTGTGCAGACCAGGTGGTTACAATACAATAGGTGGAAAGAGTTCACTATTTGAATAAATTTTGAAGTGTTTCAAAGGAATTTTTCCTACAAATTGGATGTGTAGTATGATTAAAAAAAAAAAAAAAGTGAGAAACCATTCCAAGAATTTCGACAGGTGCAGTTGGTATTATAAGATTTCCATCAACAAATACACTGGAGGCATAATTTGAAGTATGTCTTGAGAAAAAAATCATAAGTTGCATTTTGGGCAAGTTAAGTCCAAGATGTAAATTAGACATTCAAGTAGACATGTTGAGGGGGCAGTTAAATATATAAAGCTATGAGATAATATGCTGTTGTTGTTAGGTGCCATCTAGTCGGTTCTGACCCATAGCAACCCTATGCACAACAGAAAGAAATACTGCCTGGTCCTGAGCCACCATTACAATCGTTGTTATGCTCAAGCTCATTGTTGCATCCACTGTGTCAATCCACCTCGTTGAGGGTCTTCCTCTTCCCCTGACCCTGTACTCTGCCAAGCATGATGTCCTTCTCCAGGGACTGATTCCTCCTGACAACATGTCCAAAGTATGTAAGATGCAGTCTCGCCATCTTTGCTTCTAAGGAGCATTCTGGTTGTACTTCTTCCAAGACAGATTTGTTTGTTCTTTTGGTTGCCCAAGTATATTCAATATTCTTCTCCAATACCACAATTCAAAGGCATCAATTCTTCTTCGGTCTTCCTTATTCATTGTCCAGCTTTCACATGCATATGATGTGAATGAAAATACCATGCCTTGGGTCAGGGGCACCTTAGTCTTCAAGGTGACATCTTTGTTCTTCAAGACTTTAAAGAGGTCCTTTGCAGCAGATTACCCAATGCAACCCATAGTTTGATTTCTTGACTGCTGCTTCCATGGCTGTTGATTGTGGATCCAAGTCAAATGAAATCCTTGACAACTTCAATCTTTTCTCAGTGAATCATGATGTTGCTCCTTGGTCCATTTGTGATGATTTTTGTTTTCTTTATGTTGAGGTGCAATCCATACTGAAGGCTGTGGTCTTTGATCTTCATTAGTAAGTGCTTCAAGTCCTCTTCCCTTTCAGCAAGCAAGGTTATGCCATCTGCATAACGCAGGTTGTTAATGAGTCTTCCTCCAATCCTGATGTCCCGTTCTTCTTCATATAATATAGATGACCAAATTATTAAATGAAATTAGATGAAAATGAAGGAAAAGATGAAGATGAGGAAGAAGGAGAAATAGGTAAAAGAGGAGGAGGAGCATTCAGGACTGAGTGCTTAGATGTTAATACCAAAAGATCCAAAAGATCAGGCAGAAGAGGGAGAACAAGGAAAGACGACTAAGAAGAATTAACTAGCAGGGTAGAAAAAAACAAAAACAAACAAAAATATCTATGGTTGTGTTCTTCAGGTCAACTTAAATCAATGTAAAGGGAACACTTCTTCCTTGTCCAAATTCTGTGGTGAAGACTGATAATCGACCATCACTTTTAGCAGTGCGGAAAGCATTTGGAGACTGAAATGAAGTAACTGCTATTGTGTGATGGGGCAAAAGCCTGACATGGATTTGTTTAAAGAAAAAGGAAGCAAACAAATTAATCAATATATATACTTTTTTTTTTTTTTATAAGTGAGAGAATTACTAGTCTTTTGTTGGGGTTGATCTCCTAGAGGGCAAATTGTTGATAATTTAATGGACAGAAGAGGACAAATGAAGTTACATCATTTATTACTTGTGAGGGGATCAGATTGATGCATGAGTGGAAATATGTTTTAATTAATGCGTGGTACTTCACATATGGCAGCATTTGGGCTTGCAAAATGTTTGACTATATGAGGTGAACTGAAATGAAAAATGAAAGTAAGTTTGTGTAGGGCTGTAGCTCTCAGCAAATAATTGGCATTACACAGTGAAGAGATCACAGTCTTTATTACTTATACAGTAATTAGGAGAAAGAGGAGCTGGATAAGCTTCCATCTCAAACAGATCTTCCTTTTGTCCTCATCCTAGGGTGGATGACAGATCTCGTGTACTCATCAGTTCTGGATGCATTGTAGGCAAAGTACAAAGGGAAAAAACGTTTATATACCTTAGACTGGAGGAGTTTATATGCTAGGGTACATGGAAAAGGGAAAGGGGAGAAAAACAGAGGCATCCCTTGACACATTCTGGGCTCCAGAAGCATGACGGTCTTGTGATCATCCTTGATGGCATCAAAAAAAAAAAAAAGAATATTCCCTTTCCTTTTGAGATCTAAAGAAGCTCTGGTGGCCCAGTTGTTAAACCAGTCAGCTGCTAATCAAAGTTGCCTGTTGAAACCCACCAGCAGCTCCCCAGGAAAAAGATGTGGTAGTCTGCTTCCACAAAGGTTACAGCACTAGAAACTCTATGGGGTAGTTCTGCTCTGCCCTATAGCGTCACTATGAGTTGAAATCGACTAGACAGCAGTGGTTTTATTTGGGGATCTAAGATTAGATTTTGGCAGCATACAATTATATGGTAAATCATATACCTTAACAACTAAAGGCACTAGGAGAGGGCACCTACTTCCGTAAGGTACATTCTTTCAGCATAATTTCAGTGTAAAGGTCATGCTGATGGTGGGAGATGAAATTGATTTCTGCTGCCTCTCCACTGTGGATTCTAGGATACGTACTCTTCGGTTGTCTGCATGGCTAGGTTCCAAAGACTAGGACGTTATTTGAAAGTTGGCATTATGGGAACACTGGCGTTATGCAAAAATGGAGGATTTTTTTTCCTGTTTTCAGACCATCCATTTGTCCATTTTTTTTTTTTAATTTAGAAAGTATAATGAGAGAAATAATAACAGCTAAGATTTACTGATGTTCTTATCACTGTGGACAGTCCAGTTATGGATTATTTCTCTGCAGAGAAGAAGGCTCAGAGGAGACAAAGGTGAATAAAGCTGGGCTGTGTGACTGGAGGTCCCAGGGCTTAATCATTTCACTTTCCTCCTGTGCTGGTCAGAGTTTCCCTCGAGGAGCCACCTCCAGGGCTCTTCTCTCACCCCTAAAAGCCCTGTGTTCACAATTCCAGAGCCTTCTCTGCCTTCCATACCTGGTGAGTCACCAAGGCTCAGGGTGCTGCAAGCCTGGCCACATATCTGGCCCCACCAAGGCAGAGGCTTCAGGCCCAGTTATGTTCACTTTGGGATGTCATTAAACTCACACACATTTCTTCCAAATACCCTCTCTGATGTCTTTTTCTTTTCTCCCTTACCACTCCACAGCAGTTTTAAGCCACAGGGCCTCAGGCTGCATAGAACCTGGGAACCAGAAGAGGTGCTCCCTAGCTCGGTTCTGCCTGCACATCTGCCCAGAAACTGTGGCCACAGAAAAAGCCAGCCCCACGTGGCAGCTAGATGTGGTGCCCCTGTCGGCAAGAGGGAGTGGAGATCAAGGGACAGAGGGCTCAGCTTCCCTGCAGGCCATCCAGAGACCCTCTCTGAGGGAGGTGACACTCCTCAGCAGTTGTCGCCATGCCTGCCACCTAGATGTTTTTACTATTGTCGTAAATGTAAAATGTTGGATAACAAGATAATCAATAAGTGAGAAACATGTGTATATGGATAAAAGAAGAAATAAAGGCGCACTTGAGATTCATGGTCATAAATTTAAAGTTAGATTGTTAGTGTTGATGATATTGAAGAATTCTAAGAGGTGCAGTGAAATGGTTTCAGAAGTTGGGGTTTAGTAGAAAAGGAGAAAAAAATTCACATTTATAACAATTCATAGATATCAGAAGGTGGAAGTTGAATATGACCTGGGGAGGTTCTTGTGTTGCTTGACATAAATATGCATCAAGTCATAATTAAATTATTCGGCATTGATCCATGGCAAATAGCAGTGAGAAGCCTAAGACCGCGGGTGAGTAAGCAGAAGTGGGTTACTGAGGTATGCCTTTTATCCTAGTTGATGGAATAGTAGATCTAGGAAGGCTTGGTATTGGTTCTGCCTTCCATTCACTCTTTTTTACTACTGGGGGAGGAATCAATCTTACTTCAAGCATGTGTATGTTCGGTCTTAACAAATAGTGATGAAACTGAGGATATCATAAGAAAATAAACTAGACTTTGCATATGAGAATAAAAGGCTTGAAGGAGGCAGGACCACAATCTAAGTCATAATTCCATGACAATAGAGATAATGTGTTTTTCAAGTGTTCAGTATGTTATAAGAATCTAGATACAGTTCTATTTTCACCTGCTACTGGTTCAAATTCACAGACACTGTTTTCTAAGTATAAGAAAACTGCTAAATCTATTAAACATTTAGAAATACACATGATAATAGCAAATAGAATAAAAAGAGAAAGGGCCTTTCTAAGGCTTTGACGAGCAAACACGTCTATTTTTTCTAATAGAGAACATTTCTATGTATCTTAAAAAGCAGAGGTGATATGCTGTAAGGAGTAAGAATTTACAATTGTCAGAATACTAGAAAGGAAGTAATAAATCTTTTGAAAATTTTTCTTTCTATTCCCTTATCTAAAAATTACCCTAATGCTTAAAAATGATTATCAGCCAGCCACTGAATTTCTGGAGAGAAATTGTTAAAATTTCCAACAACACTCCTGTAGAGGATAACTCAAACTTTTAATATGTTCAAATTGTCACCTTTCTGTTACTTAGGAAAGGTGTTATATGGACAAAGAACTTTTTGAGTTAACTAATTTGTGACAGCTAATGTCTTAATTTTTTTTTTTTTTTTTTTAATGTCTACTTGGATTATTTCTAGGGAAAGTAAAAATCAAAAGATCCTCAGAGAATAAAAAAGAAGGCATTATAAAGAATGGGTTAAAAGCATTTAAAGTCACATTTTATTTTTCAGCAAAAGTTGTAACCTTTAAATGTGTCAAGAAGTATTGCACACTCTCTAACAATAGTCATGGAAATACAAAATGTATGACTGATGAAAATTCCTTTGCCTGTTTGATAAATATGTTCAAATTGGAAATAAATTGGGAGTTTATATCACAGCTCTCTGGGGCTGAAGGTAAAAATTTTATTCCCTTGGCGAAGAACTAAAAGATCTTGGTTGCAAGGAAGAATTGTGATTCATTCATCCATAGCATTCCAATACAGGAATTAGCTCAGAAAGGTCATCAAAATGATATTCGGAAAAAAAAAGATATCAAACTTTGGCAAAGATTACAAAAGCAAAAAGAGAAAGTTATATTTTCTTCAAATAGTAACTTAATGGGTGAACTTAAAAAGAGAACAAAAATTGCATTTCTGTCCATTGTTATTTTTCTGTATGTTTTTTGCTTGTTTGTTTTCTGGCTCTTGTGTCAGATGGCTCACTTAAACTTACTGACAATATGTCAATTAATTTCACACTGATTTTCTTCTAGTTTCTCTCCTCCATTTATCTTATAATGACATTTATACATTTTAATCAATGGTATTAAAAAGAATATGTGGTGTGTTTGGCATTGAATTACCCCTTAGTTAAAATAGAGAAAGTAATTAAAGAATGCGATCTCTGCCTTCTTAAAGTTTGCAGTCTGTGTTAGTTACCTAGTGCTGCTATAACAGAAAGACCACAAAAGGGTGGCCATAACAAACAGAACTTTATTTTCTCAAAGTTTAGGAGGCTAGAAGTCTGAATTTAGGGTGCTGACTCTAGGGGAAGTCTATGTCTCTGTTCACTCTGGGGGAAGGTCCTTAACCAGAGAGTGGTGATCCTGTGGCATTATCTTCCCTTCCTTGTGTGCTTGCTTGCTTAATCTTCTCTTTTATATCTCTAAAGAGATAAATTTAAAACACACCCTTCACTATTACTGCCTCATTAACCTACAAATAAAAGGGGATTAAAGCAAAAGGTATTAAGAGTCAGGATTTAAAACATATTTTGGGGGACACAATTCACCCTATGACACAGTCTAATTACCTTGATGTTTCAAAATTTCATTCTTTCTATTTTTTATTAATCTTTCATATCTTTTCTTAGTTTTTTAAAAAGTTTTAAGACACATAATTCAATCATCTATGTATTAATTAGACTTCCCTTGGCCTTCTAATGTGAGCAGTGACTTTCAAATATATTCTCAGTTCTTAAAAATAATTAAGAAGAATATGATAGTTTTTACATTCAATTCAGTTCAGTTTTAGTCTAAATAGTAAAGGGACCCTATCCCGGTAAATTCAACATAAATTTGGAAAGAATGAATGGAATAAAGATATTGGAAAAAGCTATGGTATCTGAGTATGAAAGGAAACAGAATTACAACACATCTGGAAGTCACAGAAAAATATGTGGCTACCATTTTATCAAAATCATTTTAGGAGATTGTTCATACGCTTACTCTTCTACAGCAGTGTACTCCCCGTTTTATTGTATTTCATATTATATGATTTATTTCTGACTTTTTTGTCCGTTTTCAAGTAATTATTTCCTAGAGGCAGAGTTCCCAATATAAAAAAAATTATTATGTAAAAAAGACTAGGTTTTCTATTATCGGTTGCAAGAATTCCCCCCAACAACAATTTAGAAAAGAAAAAAAATGTCAAAGCTCATGAAAAGTTGTAAGAATAAAAAAAAAATCAATATACATTATCAAATTGTCTACACACACATACATCTCATGAACTTAACAATTAGTTGTAAGCATCATGACAATTAACCAGGAGTTAACAAACTAGTATTTTACAGGCTTTGAGAGCTTTATAGCAGTTTCTGTTACAACTACTGAGGTCGTCCATTGTTGAATAATAGCGGTCACAGACAATATGTAAACAAGTGGGTGTGTCTATGTTCTAATGAAACTTTATGAGCACACATGTTGAATTTCATATGTTTCATGCACCATAGAATATTATTTTCCTGTTGATATTTTTTCCTCCGCTAAAAATGTAAAAATTATCCTTAGCTTTCAAGCTGTACAAAAACAAACAACGGAACAGATTCAATTAAAGAGCCACACTTTTCTGATCCTGTGCTTAACCTATAAATACCTCTGCATGAATCTCCTAAAAACAAGAGAGATGTCCTACATATTCACAGCATAATTATCACACATGAAACTGTATTAGATAAATCTTAATTATAAAAATAGTGTGGCATGTATTATTCTTGTTTATATATATATATGCACTAGTTTTATATATATATATATATTACAATAAAGCTATTGCCTCTTAGTTCCTTCCCAGACAATCACTGTTACCAGTGTGGTTTGGGTACTTCCAGGTATTTTTCAATGGAATTACATAAGTTTATTAAAAAAAAAAGTATAATCTTATCACATATATTACTTATAAACCATCTGGAAAGTAAATGACTAAACAGTAGATCTGTAGTTTATTCACCCCTTTTAATTGGGAGCTTGCTAGAGAGAAAGAAAGAAGACAGGTTTCTTTTAAAATCAGATAATAACAGACCTCATAGTAAACAATGTAGTGACTTTCCAGAAGGAAAAGTCTTACCTATGAAATGCTTTTAGCAGAATGTTTGTTGTTTTCTAAGCTTGTTTATGGGAAACAAACTAAAAACGCTTTGACTTTTTGCATAGTTCTTGGACCATAAAAAGACAAAAGGGGGTTTTTCATGACCTACCTGTCTCCCCTGTAAGTGAGCCCTTGGCCAAGGACCCTGATGTGGGAAGAAGGGGTCTGGGGAGTCTCACTGTACATGACCCAGGACTCACTCTGATGTACCTGTATGTTGCAATAACTTTTATCCTTGAAATTATTAGTACATTTTCATAAGATCACTGATGCGTATTAGTCTGATTTGATAATTCAGAACTTCGTGTTTCTTTTATACACATAATGTATTTGTATTTTTCAATGTAATGTGGTTTGGAGGTCTTACTAATTCCGTATATATTAATCTACATTATTCTCTTAACCCATTAATATGCCATAAAGTTTAACTAGCCATTTCTGTATCGATGGGTATTTATTCCATTTGTAGAGATTCTAGTATTACAAAACTGCTGCAGTACATATCCTTGTACGTCATTTCATGGGCACACACATTAGTATTTCTCTAGATCAGGTGATGAGTTAAGGGAAATTGAATTCGTGAAGTATGTGTGCTGCAAAATTTAACAGATGTCAAAAATTGCCATCTAAAGTGGTTTTACACTTGGGATGGCAATTTTGTATTATTAAACTTTCAATTGTTTTGCTAAACTGATGAATGAAATATGAGATTTTATGAAATCTTATACACCACAGGAAGAAGTATAAATTGATAAACTGATTTTGAAAATGTTTTCCAGTTTCCAAATAAAAATTCATATATATGGCTAAATAAAAATCATATATATATTATATATATAAAACCCACTGCCGTCGAGTCGATTCCGACTCATAGTGGCCGTATAGGACAGAGTAGAACTGCCACATAGAGTTTCCAAGGAGCGCCTGGCAGATTTGAACTGCCAACCTCTTGGTTACCAGCTGTAGCAATTAACCACTACACCACCAGGGTTCCCATATATATATATATATGTATATATGTGTGTGTGTGTGTGTGTGTGTGTGTGTATAAACCAAAATATATAAATATGTCTCCAAAATTCCTTGGGCAGTTATATATTTTACATGTGCTTGTGTTCCCAAAACACATGTTCAAGTTTATTTACATTAAATTCGCTTTTTAATCACCCAAACCTGCAAATGACACAAATGTGAATAGGATAGTTAAATCGTCATTTATATGAATCATGGACTACTATAAAAAAATACAGCAGTGAAAATAATTGAACTACATCTACTTGCAACAACAGAGAAGCCTCTCGTATATACATGTTGAACAAAAGCAATGTCACGAAAGGATAAAAGGAGGGTAATTTCATATAAATTTTCTAAGCAGACAAAACTAAGGTTAATTGTTTAGAAATACATATGTGGTGTGTCTTTTTGAAGTCCACTCTACTAAAATATAGGGTAGCGGCTACTTCTCTTAGGAAGAGACACATGGTAGAGTCTGGGGTGCTGACAATATTTTAATTCTTGGCCTAGTTTGTTGTACATGAGTTGGCTTTAGAATTATTAAGCTTCTCAACTGTGTATTGTGAATGCTTTTATATATCAAAATAGAGTAAGCTCATAAGTTTGTTTGCATTACCTGATTATTACTGAGTTTGAATATCTTTGGATGATTTATTTTTTTTATTCATCCAGTAAATGCCTATTCATATACGTTTCCCATTTTCTATTAAGATATTTTTATTTTCCTAAATAATTTTTAGGTGTCCTACTATAATCCTTTCTTATACATGGTTTAAATATTTGCTCCTTGCTCTCAATTGTGTTTTAAATCAGCTTATGCTCTCTTTAAAGTAGAGAAGACTTTAAAATGGATATTATCAACTTAGTCAAATTTCTGTTATAGCTTTGAGTCTTAAGGAGGCAAAAAAAGAATCATATCTCATGTGTATGTGCTGAGAATGAGTAGAAAGACAGGACAGTTGTCTTAGTCATCTAGTGCTGCCATAACAGAAATACCACAAGTGGATGGCTCTAAAAAACAGAAATTGATTTTCTCAAGTCTAGTAGGCTACAAGTCCAAATTAAGGGTGTCGGCTCCAGGGGAAGGCTTTCTCTCTCTGTTGGCTCTGGAGGAAGGTCCTTGTCCTCAATCTCCCCTGGTCGAGAAGCTTCTCAGGCGCAGGGACCCTGTGTCCAAAGGACGGGCTCTGTCCCTGGTGCTGTTTTCTTGGTGGTATGAATGAGGTCCTCCTGTCTCTCGGCTTGCTTGTATCTTTTATATCTCAAGAGATTGCATCAAGACACATTCCTACGCTGTAGGTTGAGTCCTGCCTCACTAACACAACTGCCACCTTTCCTCCCTCATCAACATCATAGAGGCAGGGCTTACAACATATAGGAAAATCACACAATATCAGGAATCATGGCCCAGCCTGACTTACAGACACATTTTTGGGGGGACATAATTCAATTCATGACATTCCACCCTTTGGCCCCCAGAAAAATCACATCCTTGCAACATGCAAAACATATTCACCCCATGATATCATAGCAAAAGTCTTAACTCCAAGTCCAAAATCCAAAAAGTCCTCTTCATTTGTGAAATCTAGAATACAAGTTATCTGCTCCCAAGGGTACGATGGCCAGAACAGGCACAAGCTAGACATTTCCACCACAAATGGGAGAAACTTGAGGGAAAGAAGGGATAATAGGCACCAAGCAAGTCAGCAGAACACACTACTTTAGCCTTCAAAACTTTGAAAACAGTTCTGTTCTCTGAGACAATTTACACAATGACCCTGACTTCCAGACTCTAAATATTGGCCACACTCTCCAGATTCTGAGTGGAGGCCCCTTGGCCCTGGGCTTCAGCTCCGCCTTCCAGACCCACTGGGACAGCAACTCTGCTCCCTCAGCTTTAGGTACACCATTCCCCTCTTCCCTCTGAGTGGCAACTCCACCCTTAGAAACACCAGAGGCCATGGCTCCACTGTTTGAAACCCCTTCAGTTTTGGCCATACCTTTTGAGACTGAGGCAACTCAGCTTCTCCTATTCCTTGTCTCTTCAGCTTCTGCTTCCTGGTTTCTTGGCCTCTCGGCTCCTTGAGTGTCATGCCCACATCTGTCCCGCTGGGGCAAGTTTTCCAAAGCTCTGTAGCTCCACCAGTAAGTGATCGGAGGCACCCCACTCCACCAGGAAGTCTCAGGCACACAGGCACTCAGCTCTCTCACTCCATGGGTCAGCTCCAGCGTCATCTCACACGGTCTCCTGGTTTTGCTGCTGCTGGCCCTCTGCTGTTGCAGCTTCTCTGCAGCTGCGGGTTCTCTGCTTCGCTGGTCATCTGCCATTGTCGCGACTCTATCCATTCACAGTTTCAAAACTGCTTCCACATTTTAGGTATCTGTTAGAGCAGCATCCTGCTCTCTTGGTACCAAATTCTGTCTTAGTCATCTAGTGCTGCCATAACAGAAATACCACAAGTGGATGGCTTTAACAAAGAGACATTTATTTTCTCACAGTCTAGTAGGCTACAAGTCCAAATTCAGGGCATTGGCTCCAGAGGAAGGCTTTCTCTCTCTGTCAGCTCTGGAGGAAGGCTTCCCCTGGTCGAGGAGTTTCTCAGGAGCAGGGACCCCATGCCCAAAGGATGTACTCTGCTCCTGGTGCTGCTTTCTTGGTGGTATGAGGTCCCCCTGTCTCTTGGATTGCTTGTATCTTTTATATCTCAAGAGATTGCCTCAAGACACAATCCGAGACTGTAGGTTAAGTCCTGCCTTACTAACACGACTGCCAACCATCCTCCCTCATTAACATCATAGAGGCAGTATTTACAACATATAGGAAAATCACACAATATCAGGAATCAAGGCTCAGACCAACTGATACACACATTTTTTTGCGGGGGGACGTAATTCGGTCCATGACAACAGTGATCAGCTGGCAATACCTCGGAGACAAGTAGTGAATATACCTGGAGCTCTGGTGGCACAACGGTTAAGCATTTGGCTGGTAACCAGAAGGTGAACAGTTTGAATCCCCCAGCTACTCACTGGAAACCCTTTGGGGCAGTTATACTATGCCCTGTTAGTCACTGAGCCAGAATTGACTCGAGGGCAACAGGACATTTTTTTTGTTCATGGGCAGGTACTCCCTCCCAGACAACAAACATTCTGACCGCAAATGGGGCAGAGTGTGGGCTACGGCAGCATGAAACTCCTTCCTTGATCAGAAAAAAAAAAAAAAAAAAACAAGCTGTCTAGAAGAAAATTATTTTTAAAAAGATGAATGAAATTTTTGTTTTAAAATCAGCATTTATTTATATTATAAGTATAAAGAACAAATTTTTAAATAAGATAAACACCTGGAGGATACATATAATACCAGAGGAAGGAGTAAAGGGCAATAAAAAAGAGGACTTCCACACAGGCATGATTAATATCCTCAGAGGAATGTGAAAATTATCACATCCACAGAAAAATAAAAGGGAAAAGCTTAAAAATGAGGTAATTGAAATGAGATACCATATCTTTACCCAAATAACAGGATCTTTGGAAACCCTGAGGCATAGAGGTTAAGTGCTATGGCTGCTAACCAAAGGGCTGGCAGTTCAAATCTGCCAGGCACTCCTTGGAAACTCTATGGGGCAATTCTACCCTGTCCTATAGGGTCTCTATGAGTTGGAATTGGGTTTTATCTTCTACATTTGTTTGCTAGCTGTGCCCTCCCCCTTTGAAGTGGTATTTTCGTAAGCACTATGCTAATTTTTCTTACATGTTGCTGTGAAAAAACATAGCACAAAGCACTTATGAGAAAATATCTGGGGGTGGTGGTGGAATGGTTGGCAAATCTAACTAATGCAAACTTGATTGATTGTCTCTCATATAACTGCATATATAGTAGCAAAAAGGCTGAAATATTCTTAAACATAAGCTATCACACTAAAATAAAAGAGACCAGATAAACAACACAAATCTAGTTATTGTTGAACACCTTTTTCTTGCCCCTCCCTCTCTTCCCCACACTTTCTGACCTGGAGGCTGCTCTGTGTGAAGGGCATCAATGAAAGGTCCTGTTTTTCACCAGGTGCTGGTGAATTTAGTGAGGTTAAGTGAATGATTTGGGTTTGAGGGAAGGCAGAAAGTAAGGTAAGAGTGTTTTTAACTGTGGCAGGCTTTGCCCCTAAAACATACATTATTACTTCTTTCAAGATGACTCTAATCTCTCCTTCTGTAGACTTGCCTTTCCAGTACTCCTTTATGCCCAAGGATGATGAAAGCTCCATCTCACCAGCCAGTGGTTGTTGCAATCCTTCTTATGTTCTTCTTCATCTCTTCTACAACTTCGTAAAGCATCCTAAATGCCTCCCTGCATTGTCCTTATTTAATTGGACCATCAATTTCTTTTTACCGACCTGACTGATAAGTTGGGTCTCCTAGTTATGAATTTGATAGACTATTTTTTCATGTTCAAAGCTAGAAGGTAAATATTTTCTATTAAGAAGCAACTGAAGTGACAGTTCAGTTTAGAGCTGTGTTATAGAACTGCAGCCATTAGAAAATACAGTCTCATTTTTCTGACAGTTTGCTCTCTACTGTCCGGGAGATTTACATTTTCCTTTCCTATGGAGAAGGTCAGAGTATGATGGATTAAATATTAAGAATAACTTTAAAAGATTGTTTAAAGCAAAACATGCCCTAAAATGACAATATTTGTGAAGGCTTGTATTTGGAAATTCTTCACTCAAGGTCAGTGATTTAGAAAACAAATAAAAATTGTGTTACCAAACGAATGCACATATTGATGTTAATAAAATGTTAACTATTCTAGATGATTACCCAAAGCAGGTTTTGACAGGATGCCTAGGGTCTTTCAGTACCAGCTTTTGGCAATTTCTGGCTCTCCTTTTCATTTTGAATTTGAGAATGAAAAAAGAACAGCAAAGGCATAGGTACCTATTGCTCATGAAAGCCAGCATAATCTGGGTGGAAAACTCTCAAAAAGGATGGTAACAGGATAAAAGTCATAATAATTAAAAGCAAAAACAAACCAAAGTCTTTAGACTTTGGTATATCTAGAAGAATATCTATAAATGTGCAGGGAAGGAGGTCCTAAATACAAATCAGTTTAGCATTTACATAGAGAAGAACCAAAATAACCAAATGCCATATCTCTTTAACTAGGTACCCTATGTGGAAAAGTCTATGTCCCCTTAACTCTAGATATCATAGTAGAACAAAGCCTGGGGCTGACTATTCATGAATGGAAAAACAAATACCAAAACCAAGCCCAGTGCCATCGAGTTGATTCCGACTCATAGGGACCCTATAGGACAGAGTAGAACTGCCACATATGGTTTTCAGGAAGTACCTGTTGGATTCGAGCTGCAGCCATAGCTCTTAACCCCTATGCCACCAGGGTTTCCTGATCAAAATAGACATGTTAATTTCTCACCAATTTGCCATATTCTTGTATTATTTTTAATTGGATCAAAATTTAGGTTAAAAAAGGGGGATACTTACTTTCCTTTTCCCCCATCTAATACAATCAACTTCTGCTGCATGGGTAGGAGTATTGAGAAATTGAAAAGGAAAGCCTCATTCTAATTAAAATAAAACTACCTAGAGTGAAATGCACAGATCTGAAGTTTATAACTCAATAAGTTTCAACAAATTCAAACACCCACGTAATGAACACCCCTATTTAAATTACAGAACACGTCCTCTCCTCCAGAAGTTCCCTCCTGTCCTTACCATTTAACCCCAACCCCAAACCGCATAGACAATTCCTTCTTATTTCAACAACCATGGATTAATTTTGCGTGTTCTTAAATGGCATATAATGGACGCTTACAGTATACATTTTTTTTATATCTGATTTCTTTTGTTCAACATAATATTTTATAGAGACACAAATATTTTGCTGTATGTATTGATAGTTGATTTCTTCTTGGTGTTCTTATTATTTCTGGGTATTGATCCATTTTATGAATACATACTATTTGTTGATTTATTCTTCATTGGAGGGATGTTGAGGTATTTCAAGTTTTACAGTATCACTGATAAAGCTGCTATAATCAGTTTTGAACAAGTTTTGATCTGGGAATTCGTTGTTATTTCTCTCGGATACATAACTAAGAATAATTTCCTGGATCAAAGGGCAGAAATATTTGAATTTTGTAAGGAGTTACTAAACCGTTAGCAACGATGTTGCCTCACATTACACTCTCAAAAGTTAAAAGATTTCGGTTGTTGCGTATCCACAACATTGGGTGCTATCAACCATTTTTTGTCTTTCTTTTTTTAACCAATTCTAGTGGATACACAATTGTATGTCATTCATTCTAGTTTGAATTTACATTTTCCTAATGAAGGGTGATATTTAGTGCCTTTTCATATGCACATCATATATCTTCACGTGTGAAATATTCAAGATTCTTGCCCTTTGGGGGGGAAGTTTTTTGACGTTAATAAGTAGTTTGCGTTTTTAGATTCTGGATACAAATCTTTGTGAATATATGTGTTACAAATAATTTCTCTCATTCTATAGCTTTTCATTTTTCTCAGTGTCTTCTCTTAATGCCCACTCTTGGTATTTAGTTTGAAGAAGACCAATTTATTAAAAAAAAAAAAAAAAACTTTGCCTTCCCAAGAACACAAGATTATTCTCCTATGTGCTTTATAATGTTTGTTTTTTATGTATAGGTATATAATCTATCTTAAATTAATTTTTATATGGTGTAAGGAAAGTATTGAAGTTCATTTTATTTCCATAAATTTATTTTGTTGTGCCAGCATTGTTTCAAAGACATTTATTTTCTATTTAATTGCTCTTGGACTTTGTAAAAAATCAATTCAGCATGTATATGTTAGCTCCACCATATTTATAGATGCTCCATTGATTTAATTGTTGATCAATATTCTAATACAACATATTTTTGAATAATGGAGTCTTGCAATCATTTAATGTCAATATATTTGCTTTGTGCTTTCCCAAGGTTGCTGTGTTTTTTTGAAGGTCCTTTGTATTTCCACATAATATTTTATGTACATTTTAGCATCAAATTGTTTATTTCTATTTTTTTTAAACTGCAGGGATTTTTATTGAGGTTGAAATGAATTTGTAGATCAATGTAAGAAGAATGGATATCTTAATAGTAATAACATTCGATACAAACACATATTGCTCGCCATTTATTTAATCTTTCTTGAATTTCTTTCAGTAATATTTTGTGGCTTTCAAGATAGAAGTCTATATGCATTTTGTTACATGTATTCCTAAGTAGTATATGTTTATTTTTATTCTATGGAATTGTTTTTATTGCATTTCAATTGTTCAGTGCTAGTATGCAAAAATATGTTATACTTTTATATAATGGCCTTATTGGCTATAAAACTTGATACGTTTGTTCATTAGTGCTAGTAGGTTTTTAAGCAGATTACTTAGGACTCTTTGTATAAACATTTATGTCATTTGTATATAAAAAATATATTTCTCCATTCATTATCCCTAACCTTTACTTATTTTTTTCTTGTCTTTTTGTAATGGTTAGGACCTCCAGTAATATGTTGAATGTAAGTGATGAGAACAGACATTCCTGTTCCTAATTTTAGGGGGAGAATTTAAATCTTACACCCTTAAGTATCATCATAGCTGTAGATTTTTTGTATACTGTGGGAACAAATAGATGTCATCCAAATGAGAACAAATAGAGGCTACTTATTCAGAGCATGTTATTACAAGTGAGTCAAGCACCATCACTTGTTTTTGGCAAAGGCTAAAAGGCTAGCAAATGAGTGGGAAAGCTCTATACTTGAAAAAAAGAAAAAGGAAGATTTTCAAGTATGCTCTGACTAGTGATTGTTGGCACTGGAAAACCAGAAATGGATTAAATAGGAGTGGGGTATCTTATGTGATTGGTTTGGCAAACTTATTTGATTTTTCCACATTGGTCCTAAGTTGGCAGTGGGGGCAAAAATAGGATAGGTAGCTGTCATAAACATTTTGGGGCTATTGCTGCAGAGGATTTGATTTGGTTTATGGGGTTGGTTGCAGTACAGGTTGTGGGTTAGAGTTCTATGGTTCCATCTGATCTGACCATCGCCCCCCCCCTTTGGTAATCTTCTCATTTGTGAGAGGTTGACCATTTAAGGAAAGATTGGAGATCCAGGCCTATACCCTTGGGGATTGTTCAATTTTCTCCATTGTGAACTGAATCCCAAGATCTTATAGATCCATTTGTAGTTACATAATCATGGCAAACATCTGATGAAAGGGTATTTATGCAGAAGCAGTTAGGACTGTATATAGAGTACAATAGATTAGCATCATGACAACTATGACAAAAACAAGAACAACTAATAGCTGTTGTAAAATAATTTCAACCAAACCTGTTAAACTTGTTGCCGTCGAGTCAATGCTGACTCGTAGAGACCTATAGAACAGAACATAACTACCCCATAGAGTTTCCAAGGAGCTCCTGGTGGATTTGAACTGCTGACCTTTTGGTTAGCAGGTATAGCACTTAACACAGGCTAAGATAAATTCCAGAGGCCATTAGAATCAATCTTTGAGGGCCAAGTTTGTTATTCCTTAAAGCAATGTGTATACTTTTTACAATGTCTCATTCGTTGATCCAAATATAAAAAGTATTGGTAACAGCACAGATGCCACCATGACTAGCCAAGGAGAAATCTAGGGCAACAGGATTGTCCATCACTACTCATACCAACCACCACCTGTCAGTTTGTCATACTGTGGTGTCTTGGACATTGCTGTAATGAGGGAAGTTATGCCACTGATATGGCAAATACCATCGTGGTCTATCATGGTGAACAGGCCTTATCAGAGCTTTCAGACTAAGAATCATCTGGCAATCTGCTTCTAAAAAAAAAAAAAAAGAGCCAGTAAAAACTTGTGGATAGCTCTAGACATTGATATAGTGGTGGTAGATGAGTCCCTCAGGTTCAACGGTGCTCAAAATACCAGTGGGGAAGAGCTAACTCCTCAATAGAGTCATCACTAATGGTGTGGATGGAGTAAAGTTTTCAGAACCTTCATTTGGTAATGTGTCATGATAAAAAATGAGGAAGAAAAAAAAGTTTCAAACATCCGTTAATAATTGCAACACAGAATGTATAAAATATGAATCAAGGAAAATTGCAAGTCATCATAAATGAACTGGAATGCTTGAAGATCAATATTCTAGGTATTAGTGAGCTGAAATGGACTAGTATCGGCCATTTTGAATCAGACAATCATATAGCCTACTATGCCTGAAATGAAAATTGAA
The DNA here is from genome assembly GCF_024166365.1 of Elephas maximus indicus. Classification (NCBI taxonomy): domain Eukaryota; kingdom Metazoa; phylum Chordata; class Mammalia; order Proboscidea; family Elephantidae; genus Elephas; species Elephas maximus. Next base: position 13,388,470 of record NC_064823.1, read on the forward strand.
GAGAAGTGGAGTCACATTCATCATAAAAGAGGACATTTTAAGATCTATCCTGAAGTATAGCACTTTCAGTGATAGCATAATATTCAGAACAGAAGAGTTGTGGGATGATATCAAGCATATCATATATGAAAAAAGCACAGCATAATTAAAAAGCCAGGGAAGAAATTAAAGACCAAAATGGATGTCAGAAGAGATTCTGAAACTTGCTCTTGAACATAGCAAATGGGAAAAATGATGAAGTAAAAGAGCTGAGTGGAAAATTTCAAAGGGTGGCTAGAGAAAAGAAAGTAAAGTATTACAATGAAATGTGCAAAGACCTGGAATTAGAAAACCAAAAGGGAAGAGCATGCTAGGCATTTCTCAAGGTGAAAGGGCTGAAGAAAAAATTCAAACTTGTGTTGCAATATTGAAGAATTACATGGGCAAAAATTGAACAATGCAGGAAGCATCAAATGAAGATGGAAGGAATACAATCTCAATGTAGCAAAAAAAATTGCTTTTCGTTCAACCAAGACAGGAGAAAGCATATGATCAAGAACTGATAATGCTGAAGGAAGAAGCCCAAGCTATACTGAAGACTTTAATTAAAAACAAGCCTCTAGGAATTGACAAAATATCAATAGAGATGCTTCAACAATCAGAGGCAATGCTGGTAGTTCTCACTCATCTATGCCTAGAAATTTGGAAGACAGCTATCTGACCAACCAACTGGAAGATGCACATATTCATGCCATTCCAAAAAAAGTGATCCAATGGAGTAAGGAATTAGTGAGCTCTTTTTTTTTTTTTTTTATCAATAATATCACATACAAGGAAAATTTTCCTGAAAATTTGAAAAATGATCCAATGGAATGTGGAAATTGTTGAATAATATCATTAATATCATATACAAGCAAAATTTTTGCTGAAGATAATTCAAAAATGGCTTCAGCAGTACATCGACAAGAAGTTGCCAGAAATTCAACCCAGATTCAGAAGGGGACATGGAAAAAGGGATATTATTGCTGATGTCAGGTAAAGAAAATAGGCTGAAAGTAGAGAATACCAGGAAGATGTCTACCTATGTTTTATTGACTATGCAAATGCACTCAACTGTGCGAATCATAACAAATTATGAATAACATTGGGAAGAATGAGAATTCTAGAACACTCGTGTTTAAACAGAAACTGTGCAAAGAAAAAGAGGCACTTATTCAAACAGAACAATGGGATACTGCCTGGTTTAAAATTGGGAAAAAGATGTGTATCAGGGTTATGTCCTCTCACCATACTTATTCAATCTTTGTGCTGAGAAAATAATTCAAGAAGCTGGACAATATGAAGAAGAACACAGCATCAGGATTGGAACAAGATTCATGAATGGCTTGCAATATGCAGATGCCACAAGCTTGCTAGCTGAAAGTTTAGAAGACTTGAAGCACTTACTGATTAAGATCAAAGACTACAGTCTTCAGGATAGGTTACACGTCAAAATAAAGACAACAAAAATCCTCACAACTGGACCAATAAGCAACACCAGGATGAATGAATAAAGATTGAAGTTGTTGAGGAATTTATTTTACTTGGATCCGCAATCAGCACCCAGGGAAGCAGCAGTCAAGAAATCAAATGACACATTGCACTGGGCAAATCTGCTGTGAAGAAAACCCCTTTAAAGCATTAAAAAGCAAAGTTGTCATTTTGAGGACTAAGATTCACCTGACTCAAGCCATCACCTTTTTAACTCCTCATATGCATGTGAAATCTGGACAATGAATGAGGAAGATGTAAGAATAATTGATGTGTTCTAATTAAAAAAAAAAAAAAATAATTATGTTATTGGTGAAGAATATTGAATACACCATGGACTTCTAGAAGAACAAACAAATCTGTCTTGAAAGAACTACAGCCAGAATGCTCCTTAGAAGTGAGGATGATAAGCTATCATTTCACTTACTTTGGACATGTTATCAGTAGGGACCAGTCCCTGGAGAAGGACATCATGCTTGGTAAGGTAGAGAGTCAGAGAAAAAGAGGAAGACCCTCAACGAGGTGGGTTGACACAGTAGCTGCAACAATGGGCTCAAGCATAACAATGATTTTGAGGATGGCGCAGGACTGGGAAGTGTTTCGTTCTGTTGTACATACAGTCACTGTGAATCGGGACCAACTCGATGGCACCTAACAACATTAGCTTCTTGCAGGTAGCAAGTATTTGGCTCATCACACCATAAAAGTTTACAATTAAAATTGAGAATTAACTAGGGTGTAATTAATACATTGTAATAATCATTTTGTTTTCTAGGAGATAAGGCACTAGAAATGTCAAAGTTTGATTTGTTTATGGGAATTTATTTATGTTGCTGCAAGTGGAAGTGCCATTATCTGTAATTCCTATGTTCTTGTTTGGTGAAACCAGAATTGCTCAGAGGTTTTTATACTGAGGGTATAGTGATAAATGACATATACGGCAGTCATTAAAATTGAGGGGAGTGGCTACTTTTTGGGATAATCTAAGACTGCCATTAAAGGAGAATTTTCAGATCTAGCAATTATAAGAATGTGGGGAAAAAAAAGGCAAAAGGGGGAATTATGGGCAAATAACAACCGGGGGTCCAAAGAAAATGAGGAGCACGATTATAAACAATAATTAAAAAAAAAAACAAAACAGAAATTAGACAGGGGAGTTTGTCCACCATTTTGGGCAGAAATTGTCCATTATCTGACAACATTAGTCCGTGCTGTCTACCTTCAAAACCAAAACCAAACCCATTACCATTGAGTTGATTACGACTGATGGTGATTCCAGATGTTACAGAGTAAAAGTGACCCATAGGGTTTTCTTGGCTGTAATCTTTATGGTGGCTGCAATAATGGACTCAAACATAGCAACAATTGTGAGAATGGCACAGGACCAGGCAATGTTTCACACATAAGGTCGCTATGAGATGGAACTGACTCAAAGGCACCTAAACATTGACGAACACAATTTTTGTGGAAGCAGATTGTCAAGATTTTTTTTCACAGCAGTTGTTGTTGTTGTCAGGTGTCTGCATTGGTTCTGACTCAGAGCTACCCTATGTACAACAGCACAAAACACTGCTCAGTCCTGTGCCATCCTCACAATCATTCATATGCCTGAGCCCCTTGTTGCAGCCACTGTGTGAATCCATCTCTTTGAGGGCCTTCCTCTTTTTCACTGACCCTCTACTTTACCAAGCATGATATCCTTCTCTGGGAACTTATCCCTCATGATAAAATGTTCAAAGTATGTGAGATGAAGCCTTGCCATCCTTGCTTCTTAGAAGTGTTCTGGCTTTACTTCTTCTAAGACAGATTTGTTCGTTCTTCTGGCAGTCCATGGTATACTCAATGCTCTTTCCTAACACAATTCAAAGGTGTCAGTTCTTCTTTGGTCTTCCTTATTTGTTATCCAGCTTTCACATGCATATGAGGCTATTGAAAACACCATGGCTCGGGTCAGGCACACCTTAGTATTCAAGGTGCTATCTTTGCTTTTTAACCTTTTAAAAAGGTCATTTGCAGCAGCTTTGCACAATGCAATGTCGTGTTTGATTTCTTGAGTGCTGCTTCCATGGGTATTGATTGTGGATCCAAGTAAAATGAAGTCCTTGACAACTCCAATCTTTTCTCCATTTATCATGCTTATTGGTCCAGTTGTGAGGATTTTTGTTTTCTGTATGTTGAGGTGTAATTCATACTGAAGGCTGTATGTAGTCTTTGATCTTCATCAGTAAGTGCTTCAAGTTCTCTTCGCTTTCAGCAAGCAAGATTGTGTCATCTGTATAACACAGGCTTTTAATAAGTCTTCCTCCAATTCTTATGTCACGTTCTTCTTCATGTAGTCCAGTTTCCTGAAATTATTTGCTCAGCACACAGGTTGAATAGGTGTGGTGGAAGTACCACTTGTTGTTGTTGTATACTGTCAAGTTGATTCCGACTTATAGCGACCCAATAGCACAGTGTAGAGCTGTCTCATAAGGTTTCCAAGGAGTGGCTGGTGAATTTGAACTGCCAATCTTTTGGTTAGCTGCCTGAGCTCTTAACAACTTCACCATGAGGGCTCCAAAGCACCACTAGGTGGATTCAAATCACCAACCTTTATGGCAGTAATTGATCACAAACCACTTGTACCAACCAGGGACCTTTGCTGTTTTTTTTTTACAGTTTATTTTGTTTTGCCCTTTGGTGTTTAACTAGCCTTCAAATTGTGTAGAATTCTGAATTGCTTCTTTAGGTGTGAAAAAAATATACAAATATTGACTCTTTTGAGTTTCACTGCTGTATTCATTAACTACTGATAAGGTCCCTTCCAATGAGGCTTAAAAACAGTTTTTCTTTGGCATCTCATCCAAACACCCCCTAAAAAAACAAAGCCTTTGCCATTGAGTGGAATTCCGACTCTTAGCCTTATAGAACAGGGTAGAACTGCCCCATAGGGTTTCCAAGGCTGTGAATCTTCACAGAAACAGAATGCTGGGCAACTGGTGAGTTCTAACTGCTAAACTTTCAGTTAGCATTTGAAAGCTTAACCATCATGCCACCAGATATTGACGAGGCTATTGAGGAAGATGTGAGAATACAGCCCTAACCTCTTGTTGATAGGGCTGGGTATAATACAGGAGCCCCTTGTAATATATTTCAATGTTGTATTTACAGGGTAGAATCTAGTGTTGGAGGTACATTTCCTAAATCATAAGCCTTCTAAGTATTTAATCCAGCAAATGTAACAATGAAGAATCCATGCAGAGTAATGTCTAGCTCTGCTTTTGTTTGATTTCGTTTAAAATAGAAAGTGATACATTGTGTCTTATTTTTGTTGCTTTGATTGTTTTGGGTTGTTTGTGAGATTTGGTTTTGTGTTTTGGAATTTTTTAAAGACAACTTCTTGTATGCATGTTAAAATGTGATTGTGTTATTCTTTTTTGGGGATGGTAGTTTTGAATGTACCCTAGTAATTAACAAATTTATTCAGGATTAAATGATGTATTTTTGTCTTCTAAAGAAACCAGTTATATTTTTCTAGGCAATGATTGACCTTGAAAATGGAAAGTATGCAAAGAGGGCATATAATGCTCAAGCTGAATCTAATTGTTTAACTGTTGTTTAATTCATCTAATCATTCCTCTTTTGTGAGAAAGAAACGTATTGAATAATTAGGTAAAAATTCATAAGCAGTAACCTATTTATTTGGTTATTTTTTATGCAAGGGAGAATACCATAGTATTGAAGAAATTCATTTCCTGAGTAGGATAATTATTAATTCAAATTGTATATTATTTCAACAATAAAAATTCAAAATATGTAGCTTGGTGAAAAGAGGATTTTGAATTTGCCAATAATTGCTTTCTTATCTGATGACCTCCCCCAAAAAATAATGAAGAAGAAAAAAGAAACCCCTCACTTTTTAAAATACATCCTATCTGACTATGTCTAGTGAGCTTTTGAAAATTATTTTAAAATTTCCTGGGCCTTCACTGTTTAAAAATTTAATTTTCAAAATTATATCTAGACATTAAAATCATATATATATATACATATAATATCATGTAACGTTTCACATATCTATATAATTGCATCTATATGTATACATCTAGCCAGAGTGTCTACATGAGCAAACAAGAGGTACTAGCTTGGTGCTGATTCAAAAAGTTTCAATTATTAAAATAGTGTCCTCACAGAGTAGTATCATATAGGACTTTCTCCTAACTGGAAATTTGTTGTCAGTCTTTCAAAATAGTTCCACAATTTGCCTTCAGAAAGTGTGTTAAGAAGAGCATACGATGAATATTTTATAAGTTGATATTTCTATTTTGCTTCACCTTGGTGGGTGGAGCCTCCTATATATGACACTATTTATTAAGATGAATTACTATTTAAATGTATTCCAAATAAGGGTTGCAATAGCTTGATAACAATGAAATAACCTGAGCAGGATGTTGTTGTTGTTAGGTGCCCTGCAGTTTTGACCCGCAGTGACCCCATGCGCAACAGAAGGAAACACTTCCCAGTCCTGTGCCATCTCACAATTGTTGCTATGTTCGAGCCCATAGTTGCAGCCACTGTGTCAGTCCATCTCCTTGAGGGTCTTCCTCTTTTTTGCTGACCCTCTGCCTTACCAAGCATGATGTCCTTCTCTAGGAACTGATTCATCCAGATAACATATCCAAAGTATGTGAGACGTACTCTCGCCATTCTTCCTTCTAAAGAGCATTCTGGTTGTACTTCCTCCAAGACAGGTTTATTGGTTCTTTTGACAGTCCATGGTATATTCAATATTCTTCGTCAACACAATTCAAAGTGATCAATTCTTCTTCAGTCTTCCTTATTCATTGTCCAGCTCTTGCATGCATATGAGGTGAATGAAAACATCATGGCTTGGATCAGGCTTACCTTAGTCTTCAAGGTGATATTTTTAATTTTTAACACTTTAAAGAGATCTCTTGCAGCCGATTTGCCCAATGCAATGTGTACTTTGATTTCTTCACTGCTGCTTCTATGGATGTTGATTGTGAATACAAGTAAAATGAAATCCTTGACAACTGCAATCTTTTCTCCATTTATCATGATGTTGCTTATTGGTCCAGTTGTGAGGATTTTTGTTCTCTTCAGTAATCCATACTGAAGGCTGTAGTCTTTGATCTTCATCAGTGAGTACTTCAAGTCCTCTTCACTTTCAGCAAGCAAGGCTGTGTCATCTGCATAACACAGGTTGTTAATAAGTCTTTCTCCATTCCTAATGCCATGTTCTCCTTCATATAGTCCAGCTTCTTGGATTATTTATTCAGCATACAGATTGAATAGGTATGGTGAAATGATACAGCCCTAACCCACACCTTTCCTAATTTTAAACCACGCAGTATCACCTCATTCTGCCTCTTAATCCATGTACAGATTCCTCATGAGCACAACTAAGTGTTCCAGAATTCCCATCCGCTGCAATGTCATTCATAATTTGTTATGATCCACAGAGTTGAATGCCTTAGCATAGTCAATAAAGCACAGGTAAACATCTTTTTGGTAGACATCTATTTGGTATTCTTTGCTTTCAGCCAGGTTCTATCCATCCATCCATCCATCCATCCATCCATCCATCCATCCATCCATCCATCCATCCATCCATCCATCCATCCATCCATCCATCCGACATCAGTGATGATATCCTTGCTTCCATGTCCTCTTCTAAATCTGGCTAGAATTTCTGGCAGTTCCTTGTTGATATACTACTGCAACCACTTTTGAATGATTTTCACCAAAATTTTGCTTGCATGTGGTATTAATGATATTGTTCAATAATTTCCACATTCGGTTGGATCACCTTTCTTGGGAATAGGCATAAATATGGATCTCTTCCAGTTTTTTGGCCAGATAGCTGTCTTCTCAATTTCTTGGCATAGAGGAGTGAGCAATTCTAGTGCTGCATCCATTTGTTGAAACATCTCAATTGTTATTCCGTCAATTACCAGAGCCTTGTTTTTCACCAATACCTTCAGTGCAGCTTGGACTTCTTCCTTTAGTACCATTGGTTTCTGATCATATGTTACCTCCTAAAATGGTTGAACATCCACCAATTTGTTTGGTATAGTTTTTCTGTGTATTCCTTCCATCTTCTTTTTATGCTTCCTGCATTGTTTAATATTTTCCCCATAGAATCCTTCACTATTACAACTCAAAGCTTGAATTTTTTCTTTAGTTCTTTCAGCTTGAGAAATGCTGAGCGTGTTCTATCCTCTTGGTTTTCCGTCTCCAGGTCTTTGTACATGTCATTAGACTTTACTTTGTCTTCTCTAAGCCACCCTTTGAAATCTTCTGTTCAGCTCTTTTACTTCATCACTTTTTTCTTTTGCTTTAGCTACTCAACATTCAAAAGCAAGTTTCAGAGTCTCTTCTGACATCCATTTAGGTCTTTTTTTTCTCTACTGTCTTTTTAATGACCTCTTCTTTTCTCATGTATGATGTCCTTAATGTTTTTCCACAACTTGTCTGGTTTTCTGTCATTAGTGTTCAATGCGTCAAATCTATTCTCGAGATGGTCTCTAAATTCAGGTGGGATATACTCAAGGTCATACTTTGACTCTCGTGGACTTGTTCTAATGTTCTTCAGTTTCAGCTTGAATTTGCATATGAGTAGTTGATGGCCTGATCAGCAGTCCACCCCTGGCCTTGTTCTGACGGATGATATTGAGCTGTTCCATTGTATCTTTCCACAGATATAGTAGATTTGATTCCTGTGCATTCCATCTGACAAGGACCATGTGTATAGCTGTTGTTTATGTTGGTGAAAAAATGTATTTGCAATGAAGAAGTCATTGGTTTTGCAAAATTCAATCATGTGACCTCTGGCATTGCCGCTATCACCAAGGCCATATTTTCCAACTACTGACCCCTCTTGTTTGTTTCCAGTTTTTGTGTTCCGATCACCAGTAATTATCAGTGCATTCTGATTGCATGTTGGATCAATTTCAGGCAGCAGAAGTTGGTGAAAATCTTCAATTTCTTCATCTTTGGCCCTAGTGGTTGGTGCTTGAATTTGAATAATAGTTGTATTAACTGGTCTTCCTTGTAAGCATATGGATATTTTCCTGTCACTGACAGGATTGTGCTTCAGGGTAGATACTGAAATGTTCTTTTAAATGCAATGTCATTCGTCTTCAAGTTGTCATTCCAGGCACAGTAGGCCGTATGATTATAGGTTCACAATGACCAATACCAGTACATTTCAGGCCTAGGATATCGACCTTTATGGGTTCCATTTTATTTCTGATGATTTCCAATTTTCCTAGATTCATACTTTGTACATTCCATGTTCCAATTATTAATGTATGTTTGCAGCTGTTTCTTCTCATTTTGAGTCATTTATTAATGGATATTTGCAGTTCTTTCTTCTCATTTTGAGTCGTGCCACATCAGCAAATGAAGGTCCTGCAAGCTTTACTCCAATCCACACATTAAGGTCAATTCTACTTTGAGGAAGCAGCTCTTTCCCATTCGTATTTTGCGTGTCTTCCAACCTGAGGGGCTCATCTTCCAACATTATATCAGAAATGTTCCTCTGCTATTTATAAGGTTTTCACTGGCTAGTTCTTTTCAGAAGTGGACTGCTGGGTCCTTCTTCCTAGTCTGTCTTAGTCTGGAAGCTCAGCAGAAACCTGCCTGTTATGGGTGACCCTGCTGGTATAGCTTTCAGCATCACAGCAACACACAAGCCCCCACAGTATGACCAACTGAGAGAGGCATGGGGATGAGCAGGATGGTATTTAAATATTTAAAAAGAAAAAAATACATTTCCATCATTTGTACTTAAATACTTTTATGTACTATAATTAAATATTGTTGGAGCCCTGTCTCTCCCAAATGCATAGTATAGAATGATAGAAAATAGATGATTGTTTTCAAAGAAATTTATCACAATAAAGACAATATTAAGTAAAGTTCAAAATTAAGACTAAAAGTCAAAATTAAGTAATTTAACCATTTAATTGAAGGAAACATTGACTCAAATTTATTATAAATGCAAAGTGAACAGTCACATATATATGTTGCATCATGAATTATGTATAATAATTAAACCAAATATGTGTACTTGATCCAGAGCTTCAAAGAAAAAAATAGTGCATGTGTATACATAGGGAGTTCTGGTAGTTCAGTAGTTAAGAGCTCAGCTGCTAATCAAAAATTCAGTAGTTTGTATCCATCTTCTCCTTAGAAATCCTATGGGGTAGTTCTACTGTGCCCTATAGGGTGGCTGTGAGCTGAAAATGAGTTGATGGCAAGGGTTTATATATATATATTTATGCATATATCTTGGGGTATTGACAGATAAGGAAATGGATGATCTACTAAAATACTTTCCTGAAATTATGCTAAAATTATGCCAAATTTGTATGCAGATTGGAAATCCAGTTGAAGGGTTTCTATTGATAAATGGGAAAAAAAAATCTTAAAACTTCCAAAAAAAATTATGAAAAGAATTGTAGATCATTAAAGCTGTTAAAAAATTCCATGAGTGTTCATAGTAAGAATAATTATGCACTACATAATAATTTTAAAATAAAAAAAATGAAGTTGTTCTGCCATGATTTTCAAGGTTTTGTGGTTAAAACTAACTAGAAACTAGTCTTAAATTGCTTTTTTTTTTGGAAGAAAAATTTTATCTTTATTCAGCATTTATTTTATGCAAATACAAATACTTCTTTATGTGGGAGGTATATAGTACAAACAGTTGAAAATATTTTCTGACATCAGATTGATTAGTACTGTGCAGAATTTTTCTTTCTTATGTACATTTTATTTTATAACAATTTTATCTTTTGTTTGCTATCTTTTATCAATTAACTGGTAAATTGTATTTCAATTAACTATAATATTAGAGCCATAATTTGGATAGGACCTGGATTATCCAAATTGTTTAATTTGGATTAGACTGTCAGAGAAGAAAATATTCTAAGATTAGGAAAAAAAAAAAAAGACAACAAGTACTTAATTCCACTATAACTTGTGTAAACGATTTTTAAATTAAATTAAGAGGTAAAATAAATGCTGGTAAAGGTAAACTTTATAAGGTGAATTTGACAGTTTCTTCAGTATGGATTGTTCTACAAACCTGCAAAAGAGTATACCATCCTATAAATACAATTAGAACCTTAGCTGCTTTTGATCATGCCCTATTTAGTAGTAGATTATCCCTTTTTAGTTGTACACACTAATTTAATACTTTCAGTGTGCATAGAGTTTTCTCAGTTCCAAGGGATGTTGGCCTCTTCTAAACGATAATGAAAGTGAATCATTTTCTATTAACTAGTTTCTTTTTTGCCACAGTAAGTCAATATTTGTCCCACACCTATTTTCCCAAGACTTCCTTGCTGCAGGTATTTGCCGACAGTGTTGGCAGTGGGATTATACATATGGACAATAAAATTCTAAGTAGAAGCTAATGCTGTTTTTGATTCATCATTATTCTTCAAATCACAACCTGCCTACATTCTGGTAATTGAATGAACAGCCTAAACACTCCAGGGCCTGAAGTTAATTTTAAGTCTAGGACTTCTTCCAGGTGCTCAGTCTTGATTGAGACAGATTTACTGTGAAAAGTTTGCTTAACTTAAAACCTCTTCTTTTAACTTAAGTAGTTCGTTAAAACTCTTTTCCTCAGAGATCTTGGGCTCCATCTGCAAATTTTTCTACTTCTCACCTATTACCAGCTCAGCATAAAAATCTTCCTCAAAACCACAGAAATTTATTTTTGCGCTCTAAATCCAGGATGATAGGTGCCTACCTTCCCTATATTTGCATAAAAAGAGCATTTGTGGGGAAGGCATAGAAACAAACAAAAATCAAAACCAAAGTAGAAAAGGAAAAATGATAACAGTACCATATGTAAATATAAAATTGTAATTCCTAGAAAATATTCTAAATCTGAGCTGGGATATATATTCGTTGGAAATGACTTTATATTTTATTCCATATATTAAGACTTATTTAAGATTTTTATTTGAGCAACTCAATGTATTTTATGATAATAAACCATATTTTTTTTTATTCTAGTGGAAAATCATATTAGTATATTAGAGTTTATATAATAATTACAATAAAATTTTTATCTTTATTGTCTAAAAACAGTACACTAGCGTATATATAGAATGCAAACATCTACCTATCATACTATTCAAAATGGAGGTACTCAACAATGTTAGATTGGGTAACTCAATATCAATTTCAATATCCCTCATAAATGCATACTACAGATGCCACTAACCTGACAAAAGAGAAATAAAATTATTTAAACCTCTTACAACCAATATAGGCTTTTATAATAATATACCTGGGCCTAGAAATGAGATTTGTACCTGTGCATTAGTGAATCATCAAGTAGAAATCATGATTGGTACTATTTCCATGAGACATATCTGCCAGAAGGATGTATGGTGTGTAAGAGTATAAAACATTTGTTCTAGATCTTTGACTTATCCCCCAAATTTATGGGGAATTAAGAGGAAGATCAACTTGCAAATGAATCTAAGGATTAGGGAGCAAAACATAAGAGTTAAATTAGGAGGGTGTGGTGTGACAGAAGCCAAAATAAAAACCACTTCAAGAGTTGTTTGGATAAATAAACATGATAATGGTTTAAATCAACCATAAGATTTAGCAACACTTTTTTTTTTTAATCCTACAAAAACTATAAAACCTAAATTCTCCAAAAATTAGTTTTTACCATATAACTCGGGTCTAACAGATCTAAAAATGCATACATTCTTGCATATGCTCACATCTATACATTATCTTAATTTTATTTTCAGCTAGGTTTCCTTATTTTGTAGAAAGGAAGGCTGGTTTTTAGCCATTTATCACGGCTTATTTTGGAAATTCAAGGTGTTTTGTTTTTTGGTTTTGTAATGGAAGATGATTTTGGACTTAGGGAATAGCATACTGCTTTATACTCCATCGGAAACCCTGGTGGCGTAGTGGTTAAGTGCTGTGGCTGCTAACCAAAAGGTCGGCAGTTTGAATCTGCCAGGTGCTCCTTGGAAACACTAAGGAGCAATTTTACTCTCTCTTAGAGGTCACTTTGAGTTGGAATTGACTTAACGGCAATTTTTTTTTTTTTTTAATATATACTCCGCCAAGTCGTGTTTTTGTTTTTAATATAGTCATTTTGTCATGGACTTCGAAAATAACCTTGACATTTTCCAATAGAATCAACAAACACTCATCATGTTTAGAGAACGGGACTTAAACCTTACCTTACAAGATCTATCACAATTGAGTTTAGATGAGATTTTAATTAACATACTCAAGCCACTTAAAAAGTTAACAATCAAGGCAGAGCTGGACAAATCTTTTTTCCTACTGTACATACTTTAAAAGAATGTGCTTGAATTTTTGTTCAAGCAAATGAATACAATTAAATTTGCTCCAATATCTTAAATTGGAATAATCACATATGGGTCTTAGGCCTTCCTAATTTGGATTAAAAACAAAATAAAACAGAACAAAAAAACTTCTATTTAAAAGCATCATGTAGAGTCTTAAGGAATGAGGTCAGTGTTAAAATGGGGACCATTCTTTGAATTAGTATGTAAAAGTTTGAGAGCAAATAACAATTCCTTGTATTTTCAAGTTTGAAAATGAGAAGAAATCTTAGTCCAAATTTATCTGTCTGATTTTGTGGTAGCAATGTCAGAAATAATAGATATAAGACCTCATTATTCCTAAGGATATAGAAGTATTATTTCTTCTATTCAATTTTGTCCGTGCTCTTTGATTATATTGTAAAATGTAGTTAAAATAGATAATTTCCTGCTAAAATAAAATGTAGCATACAATTACAAAGTCATACGTTTATAAAACAGTGTCCAGATATTGGTCCAAGATGCTGATGTAAACCTACACATTCCCATGGAAATAACAAATATATTAAGAATAAGTTGCTGGATGGTGAAAACTAAAAATAAAAAAAAAAAATCAGTTATGATATTAGAATTGGATTGTACTGAGATGAGTAAGCAATTGACACTTGGTTCACTACATATGAAAGAAAAGTACATCTAGGAATTAAATTAAGTAACCTGGGATAAAACTTTAAATAGCCCTAACCAGAGATGCCTGGTCGGATATTAGCATATCATAAGAAAAATAGTACCTGAGAAACACGCTTGTTTTTGGGATCTAAAAAGAAAATATTATATTATCCATACTGTTCATAACTTGGTCTTAAAAAAGGTATAGTGTTAAAAAGGTAAAATCACTGTTAGTGCTATCCTAATCACGTGTGGGGACTGGGAAAAGAGTGGGATTGAGGCCCCAAACCATAAATGTAAATACTTAGATATCATAGATCAAACTACTAAATACTTAGATATCATAGATCAAACTACTTCAATGATCTGATCTTCGTTTCCCTGACAGACCATTTCCTGGGCACCATAATCTGGAGGCTTAATGAGTTATGCTTACCCCAGTATCACCTTGCTAACTGAGGCCCTGACTAGTATTGCAGATCTGCTAAAGCAGGGGAATGAGGTGTCAATGCCAAACACCAATGGTCCAGAACTGACCAGGTCAGGTTCTCACAGGTATTGGATGGACAAGCTTTCCTTACTTGTGCCTTACATTTCTTACTCAGAACTAGGGGCATTTCTAAGAGATCCACAAAAATTATATCAAACAAGCAGAGAGAAGGGAGGGAGCTCAGTTATCTGGAAAACTCGGTCTCTCCAGATGCCTAATTTTGGTGAGTTGTGGCTACCAAATCTCAAATTCTGATAACCTGAACAGAAGTTGTGGTTTTCTTCTCCACCACCCATATGCCCTCAGCTACACATTCTCTAGCCTGTGGGAACTAGGACTAGCCTAGGTCAGCTCATTCATCCTCTCACGCCCCTCCCCCCGGTTCCTTTTTAGTACTAAAGTTTCAAAAATCTGTCTTATTAGACTAAATAGATAAAAACAAAATCTTTGTGTTTATGTATTTGTGGCAAATGGAGCCTCTAAAGCCTGAGTTCAGTGCAGTTCATCTGCTAATGAAGGTACCCATTTAGGTTAAACTAATTTACCTAGCAAATTAACTCATCAGTTAGTAATTATTATTTATTCTGCTAGAAATGTTCTATGGTGAGCTTGGTCTAGCTGTAACTCCTCTCCTTGTGCATGATACTTGTGATAGATGGAATAATATCCTAATTCCCAGAACCTGTGAATATGTTAGGGTATATGACAAAGGAGAAGTAAAGTCACCAATGGCAGTATGGTTGCTAATCAGTGACCTTAAACTAGGAAGATTATACTGCCTTATCAAGGTGGACAATCAAAAGATTCCTAAAAAATGGAAAAGGGAGAAGGAAGAAGTCAAAGTGATGAAATGTGTGAAAGACCCAACTACCAATGACTATTTTGAAGATGGAGGTGGAGGCCATGAGCCAAAGAATGCAGGCAACCTCTGTAAGCTGGATAAAGGAAGGAAATGATTCACCCCAGAGCCTCTAGAGGGGACGCCAACACCTTTATTTTAGCCCAGTTAGACCATGTCAGAATTCTGACCTCCATAACTGTAAGATAATAAATTTGTGTTGTTTTAAGCTACTAAGCCTGAAGTAAATTCACTAACACTCTAAACATATAAAGTTATGCTTTCTTATTTATCTGGGCCTGAAAGATTAAAACAAACACCAATAAATTATCAGCAAGAGCTCATTCAATTCCTACTTCTGAAAAATTTCTATTAGTCATCTGTAAGAATGAATAACTCCAATGACCACAAAAATTATTATAAATAATACATCATTTGAAATAAGAAGTCCAATATGAGAACCAAAAGACAAATGGACCCTTTTCTAAAAGACTTAGACTTACCATAATATATAGGAAAAAGGGTAAATGTTTAATTAATGTTTAATATTTAAATTTTTTTAAATATGGAGAAATAATTGCATCTAAATAGAAAAGCAAAAGTCATCACTGACGTGATGGTCAAGGAACTGGGAGATAAAGCTTTGAAAAGCTGCAATTTGAGATATAAGTCATGGGCAATATCGATAGGCGTTTCAGTAGAGAGAATGTCTTTGAAACCCAAAAGCAAAAGCTGTCATAATCAGTAAGAAACCAAAGGGTTTGAAAGTGCACTTAAAAGTGGAAAGGTTTGCATGGACACGTGTCATAGGTAACAACCAGACAAAGTTTTTTAGTGGTTGCCCCAGTTCCTTAATGTTGTTATAACAGAAATACCACAAGAGGGTGGCTTTAATGAACAGAAAGGTATTATCTCACAGTTAATAGGCTAGCAGTCTGAATTCAGGGTACTGGCTCTAGGAAAGCTTTCTCTGCCTGTCGCCTCTGGGGAAAGTCCTTGCCTCTTGTTAGCTTCTGTTCCTCAGTTTCTTGGCAATCTTTATATGACATGGGATCTATCTTCACCAACTGTGTTTCCTTGCTTCTGTGCCTGAGCTGCTCTTTTTTGTCTCAAAAAGTGGTTGATTTAAGACATACCCTACACTGACACAACCTCACTACCATTGAAACAGACTGCTCAGCCATATTGAAAACCCCAATCAACACCCCTTCCCCCCTCTCTTTGTCTTGCTAACCACAAGCTTGTTTTGAGCAGGAAGTCACAGCAGGTAGTGGCTCCGTCCACTGACTAGCCCTAGTTACACCTTGAAGCAAGCACAGATTGAAATCACATCCTTCAACTGACCCCCCCACCAAATATAGGCATGGGAGGGCTAAAGGCAGAAAATTCCGGGTGCCAAACCCAACCCCCTGACACCACTGGAAACAAAAAACTCCCCAGCCCCCTTAGTCAGCGAGCACGTGGTCGTAAGGTCACTAGACCCCACGAGCTCCTTGTATGTGCAGACAATAAACTTGCCACTTTCTGTTTCCGCTGCAATCAGTGTCTGTCTTATTTCAATCGGCTAATAAGACAGGACAAGAACCCGAGTGGCTTTCGGTTGCACCATAACAAAGAAATCCCTGTTTCCAAATGGGATTACATACACAGGTGTAGGGGTTAGGATTTACAACATGTAATTTTGGGGAGACACAATTCAATCTGTAACAGTGATGTCTGTTTAGGGTTTGCATGCAGAAGAAAAAAGCAGTAACAGTGGCTGCGAGCTAAAACAAAGTAAGACATATACTCAGCCTCCTGATCCTTAGTTATATGGAGTGATACTCATTGAGACAGCTTTTGAGGATGTTATGTTTTCCAGACCCATCAGGTTCCAGTTTTCATTGAAAATATGGAAGAGTTTGCTAATCAGAGCATAAACATTCAAGAAGATCTCTTGAGATTTGGAATAGAGGGTAGGGGATTGGTTCTGGTGGAGTAGCAGAGAGCCATATGATGAAGAAGGTATGATAATGGGTGACTTGATGGTGACAGAGGTAAGCTGGACCATGAGGCATGTAATTTCAGTCCTGATAGTCTCTTTGAGGAGGAAGAAAAATGGTTTAATTACGATTTTTTAAATACTTCCCCTAGTAGTTTTAGTGACTTTAGGTGTTGTACTGATGTCTCAAGAAACAGCCCCTACTGGCACCTCATTCAAGATAAAGTACTTATGAGGATTTCATTTATGAAAAAGCCCATAATGCTTGGACACAAAGAAGACTACTATTACATAAATTCAAAATTGAATAATTGGCAGTTATTATAACAAGTTTTTTTATCTTTTTTATATTTATAATTTTTTCTCAGAGAAATAAATTACCTACGCCTGTTCATCTGCTTCTGCTAATATAACAGCCAAGAAAACCCTTTGAAGTTCTACTCTGCAATATATTTGGTCATCAGCAGTCAAATTTGACTCAGTAGCAACTAACAACAATAACAAAAGTTATTTTTAATGTGAAATTTTATTACATGAAAAGAATTAATAGAGAACAATTCTATTAAATGCAATGGATGTATATTACAGTTAACATATTAATATTTGTATCACATTGTTTACACATTTTGTATTCTGAATGGGTATTTGAAGGCATATGCTGCATATATACAGCTTAATTGAATGATTTCCTAAGTATGCTTGGTGGAGCCAACCCAGTTTCAACAAATTTAACTCTAATTTTGTGTCTTTTATTTGTTTCTATTTCTGGGTTAAATATAGTTGAAAAAAAAAAAAAAGCTGTTAGAAAATTTTTGAATTGTGAAAATCACTGGCTTATGAGAAAGAATGTTCTATTCAAAGACAAGAGCCCTGTCTCCAGTTTTACTTTAAATATTTCTTTAATTTCAATCTGTGTCATGACCTTTCAGCTAAAATATAACCATGTACATTTTCACTTCTCTGATAGAAATTGATTATTATTTATTTATTGCTTGAAGTTTATTAGAGTGGTTATTAGAGAGCTCTGGTAAAAGTTTTTATAATAACACTGTCTGAATCATTTTCTAAAATGAAAAAAAAAAAAACAAAAAGCTTTTTGCCTTTGAGTCAATTCCAATTTCTAGCAACCCTATAGAACAGAGTAGAACTTTCCCGTTGGGTTTCCTAGGTGTGGCTGGTGGATTCGAACTGCTGACCTTTTGGTTAGCAGCCAAGCTCTTAACCACTATGCCACTAGGGCCCCCTCTAAAATAAAAAAAAAAAAAAACTGCAAAATAAAAAATACATATATCAACAATATTCAGTCTTTTCTCTGACCTAAATTTATTTTCCTATTAACATATTCTCCTTAATGATTTTAATTGACTTATGTATTAATTGATTGACTTATTAATTTAAAATTGATATCTTTGTGAGTGGCCATATCTTTTTAAAGTGGTTGGGGTATAAATGATAAAAAAAAGAGAGGGTAAAACAATCAACCACCAAGAAACCTCTACATAATAAACACATTGAGTATAGTTCTGAAAGTGTGCTTTCTTTATTTTCTACATTTTCAAATATCGTGCTCATTGGACATTTTCATAGAGTTTTTTTTTGTGGTTCTCCCCTCTGTCACCTCTCACCCCCAGATTTTCACAGGTCACTGATTATTGTTAAACTACGGTAAGACTATTTCAGGTGGTGCTTCGGGGGATTTTCTGATTCTGCTGTGATGTCCAGCTCAATATCAAATACTGAAGGATTCAGAAAGGCTGTCTTAGTTTCCAAGTGCTGCTGTAACAGCACACCACAAGTGGGTGGCTTTAACGAATAGAAATGTATTTTCTTACAGTTAGGAGGCTACAAGTCCAAATTCAGCTCACTGGCTATAGGGAGAGGTACTTTCCCGTTTGTTTCAGCTTCCCATACCCATTGCCCTCGGTGGATTTCACTCACAGCAACCCTGTGGGAGAGAGTAGAACTGCCCCATAGGGTTTCCAAGGAGAGCCTGGTGGATTTGAAATGCCAACCTTTTGGTTAGCAGCCTTAGCTCTTAACCACTACGCCACCAGGGTTTCCATCTAAGTTTTACAGGTTTGGATTTACAGCACGTATTTTGGGGGGAACTTAATGTGTAACAACTATTGTAATTTTTACAAATCAAAGAAATATATTTACATTTATTTATTTATTTGACATAGCTGTTAGAGAATTAATAACTTTGGCAGGCCCTAAATTATTAAAAATCTACTTTTCAAAGGTATTATGGTCATTGATTCAATGTTCGGCAGCAAAAGTGGACAATGCTTTTTCCATGAAAAAATGATGAAAGTGAATGCCATATTTCCCAAATTGGTAATATTAAATGACTTTAAGGATGGATTTATTACCTTTTAATCTTTATTATTCTTTTCATTTTTATTTTCTTGTATTTTATTCTCAAGCAAAATGTCTTTAAAAAATCCCCTTTGCAGTTTTCCATTATTAATTTTTCATGACTTCAGTATATGAGAAATGTCTGATTATAAGAAGATATTGGGCCAATACAGGGCCGGCTACATGATTTGCCCAGCCCAGTGCAAAATGAAAATGAAAGGTGTGCCTTGTTAAAAACTATTAAGACTCCCAGAGCTTTAACTCAAGTATGAGGTCCTCTCTAAGCTGGAGGTCCTGTGAAACTCCATGAGTTGCACAAACATCAAGTTGTTCCAAAGCTCAAATCCAGATGGGGAAATCTTACACATTCTTAAAGCTGAATCTAAAAGAATGTATTCAATATGTGGAAATAGAAATTTGAATGATTATGCACAATTTTCCACTGATGTTGGGGTTTGTACTCATAATTTCAGTTTACCTCTGAGTTAAAGTACTATATGAATTTATTTTTAAAATAAAAATTAGATTTTTCTAAGAAGATAATAGCTGAAATAGTTAAAATAATTTATACTTTAATAGCACATAATTTAGTTATAGCTATACCCTGTCTCCATTATTAATTTAACTAGGAAGAACAAAATAAAACATAATCAGAATTGTTCAATATATTTTTAAATTGGAACCCTGAAGTGGTGCAGTGGGTAAGAGCTCAGCTGCTAACCAAAAGATCTGCAGTTCAAATCCATCAGCTGCTCTTTGGAAGCCTTATGGGGCAGTTCTATTTTGTCCTGTAGGGTCGTTATGAGTAGGACTCGATAGCAGGAGGTTTGGTTATGTTTTATTTTGAAATTACTCGAGTTGAGCAAGAGAAGATCTGGGAGCAAAGAGGTAAGTGAGCATTTCTGAACATTTAAAAAATACTACTCTACTGTTTTTGGATCCACCTCTTGCTTGGTGACTCTGTCATGCGATTTGTAGTGGGTGGTAATTTCACACAAAATACATTCCAAAAAGCAATGTAGTTACTCTCACAGGATTTGACCTATATAAGAATTTGCAGAAGAGGAACGCATTGTCCTTTGGGCTGGTGGTTATGACAGTTCCTTTTAAATTCACATGAATATTTGCCTGACCCATCCTTCTTGCTCCATATTTCAAGCTATCTCGTGAAATTAATTTGAAATATAATTGATGGGTTGTCTGTTCTGAATAAATGTGTATGTAACAAATGCAAACACAAGTATGTATTTTACAGTGGAGCAGTTTCAAGATCTGACTTATTTCTATCAGCCTTTTATTCACTTTTTTCTTCATTAGACTACTGATGCGTATTAGAATTTAATTACACCAATTAGTACTGCCACATCAGACATATGATGTGCCTTCAATTAAGAAGTACCTAATGGGTATTAGTACCATTTAGCTTCATAATTAAGGCTCTAAGAACAGCACAAATTAAACATTATGATTACAAAACATTAAAAATCTAGTGGTAAAATTAAAACAGCATATATTTTAGCTTCTCCATTTAAACTGATTTTTAAATAGAAAAATCAAGATTACATAAAAGAGGATGTTAATATTACTGTAACATTCTTAATTAAAAAGAGAAAATTGCACATACGTACCCGTGTTGTTGTTATTGCTAGGTGCCTTCAAGTCTGTTACGACCGATAGCAACCGTATGTACAACAAAATGAAACACTACCCAGTCCCGAACCTTCCCTACAATCATTGTCGTGCTTGAACCCATTGTTGCAGCCACTGTGTCAATCCATTTTATTTAGGATCTTCCTCTGTTTTTGCTCACTCTCTACCAAGCATGATGTCCTTCTTCAGGGACTGGTCCCTCCTGATAACACGTCCAAAGTAAGGGAGATGAAGTTTCATCATCCTTGCTTCTAAGGAGCATTCTGGCTGTACCTCTTCCAAGAGAGACTTGTGATTTTTTCTGGCAGTCCGTGGTATATTCAACATGGTTTATCAACACCATAATTCAAATGCATCAGTTCTTCTTTAGTCTTCCTAATACACTGTCCAGCTTTTGCACTTATATGACCCAAAACCTGCTACGTCAAGTCAATTCCAACTCATAGCGACCCTATAGGTTTCCAGGGAGTGCCTGGTGGATTTGAACTCCCGAACTTTTGGTTAGCAGCCATAGCACTTAACCACTATATGAATCGATTCAAAATACCATGGCTTGGGTTGTGCACACGTTAGTAACTTCAAAGTGACATCTTTGCTTTATAACACTTCAAAGAAGTTTTTTTGCAGAGGATTTCCAAATGCAATTTGTCATTTGATATACTGACCGTTACTTCCGCTGACGTTGATTATGGATCCAAGTAAAATGAAATCTTTGACAACTTAAATATTTTCACCATTTATCATAATATTACTTATTTCCCCAGATGTGAGGATTTTTTTCTTTAGGTTAAGGTGTAAGCCATTTTGAATGCTATAGTTTTTGATCTTCATCAGTAAGTGCTTTAAGCCCTCTTTCAGTAAGCAAAATTGTGTCATCTGCGTAGAGGAGGTTGTTAATGAGTCTTCCTCCAATCTTGATCCCCCATTCTTTTTCATATAATCTGGCTTTTTTTATTATTATTATTCACTCAGCATACGGATTGAATAAGTATAGTGAAAGGATACGACCCTGATGCACACCTCTCCTGATTTTAAACCGTGCAGTATTCCCTTGATCTGTTCCAAAGATTGATCTGGTTTATGTACAGGTTCACATAAGCCCAATTAAGTGTTTTGGAATTCCCATTCTTCACAATATTATTCATGATTTATTATGATCTACACTCTCAATGCCTTTGCATAGTCAACAAAAAACAGGTAAACAGCTTTCTGGTATTCTCTGCTTTCAGCCAAGATCCACTTAACATTTACAATGATATCCTTCATTCTAGGTCCTCTTCTGAACCCTTCTTGATTTTCTGGCAGTTTCCTTTTGATGTACTGCTGCAATCATTTTTAATTACCTTTAGTAAAAATTTACTTATGTGGGGTATTAATGATATTGTTCGATAATTTCCACATTCTGTTGGATCACCTTTCTTTAGAATGGGCACAAATATGGATCTCTTCCAGTTGCTTGGCCAGGTACATACACATATATTATAATACACATACATAAGTCTATATATAATAATTAAACATATTAATCAATAATTAAATAAATGATTAAACTTTTAAGCATGTATCAAAAAGACCACTCATGTCATCTAATTGATGGTAAGTTTATCATTTCAGGATTTTTTTTTCCAACATATAAGTATTTGTTATCTGCGGTAGCAATGAAAATGTGCCATTCAGGGCTCCTGCTTCAGGGAGCATAGATGACAGACAGCCCAAGCTGATGCCCTTCAGGATCTTTGACTGCATGTGTACTGAGACACTAGTTCTTTGTCCTGTTTCTGGCCAATGACTGAGCATTTTAGAGGTATAAGTGGTGGAACATAGCTGACAATTGTGAGGCTCTTCTAATAGGAGACTGGCTTGTACATTCCCCATTGGCCTAGCAAAAACTTAGAACTGTGCTACTGGGTGAGACCCTTCTATTACAATCCTCCATCCTTCTCTCTGTCTTTTCATGTCAATCTGAAACCTGAATTGATGATTGATAACTTTTCCCTTTACTTCTGCTTTCTCTCCTTAATCCCTTATAGGCATTTACCCCAATAATCTGTTGAATAGCTAATAACTTCTTGGTGACAGCCTCATGAAAAACCTAGGCTAATAAACTATCCTGGATGATGATATATATATATATATATCCTCACAAACGGACCAATAAGCAACAACATGATAAATGGAGAAAATATTTAAGTTGCCAAGGATTTCATTTTACTTGTATCCACAATCAAGGCCCATAGAAGTAGCGGTCAAGAAATCAAACAATGTGTTGTATTGGGCAAATCTGCTGCAAAAGACCTCTTTAAAGTATTAAAAAGCAAAAATGCCTCCTTGAGGACTAAGGTGTGCCTGACCCAAGCTATGGTATTTTCAATTACCTCATATGCGTGGAAAGTTGGAAAATGAATACGGAAGACTGAGGAATAATTAATGCTATTGAATTATGGTGTTAGCAAAGAATATTACATGTACCATGGAGTGCTAGAAGAACAAACCTGTCCTGGAAGATGTACAGCCAGAATGCTCCTTAGAAGCAAGGATTGTAAGATTTTGTCTCACTTACTTTGGATATGTTATCTGGAGGGATCAGTCCCTGTAGAGGGACATCATATTTGGTAGGGAGTGAGCAAAAAAGAGGAAGGCCCACAGTGAGATGGATCGACACAGTGGTTACAACAATGGGCTCAAACATATCAAGAATTGCCCTGGTACAGGACAGGGCAATGTTTCATTCTGTCGTACACAGGGTACTATAATTCAGAAACAACTTGACTGCACCTAGCAACAACAATAATATATATTTAACAACTTTATTAGAACACTACTTTTCAAATACCTCGAGAGAGATTACTAGATACATATATATAATCCTCTTTTATGGATTACTCAGAATTTTCTTCAAAAGAGGTAAACAGAACATTGTAGAAAATTACAAATAGTCTAAACATAGGCATTAGTTCAGAGGAATCTTAATACTGTATTCAAAATAAGGATCGTAGTAATTTTTATTTCCAGACCTGTTGGGAACTATATTTAAGATAAAAAATACCTTTTTCCCACAATTTGCATATCAAAAAGAACATAGATTCCTTAAGGTAGTCAAACCCAGCGACTTGGATTACCTGATTTACATGAAAATAATTACAATAAAATTCATAGATTAATATATTTCAGATACTGCTTTAAAGCCTTTGCTTGCATTATCGCAATTAATCATCATATAAACCCTATCATATTATTGTTCCTATTTGTACATACGGAACTAGAAAAAGAGAGGTTTAAGTGGGTGTCAGGTTTTACACTGAAGTGATATTTCCTCAAGGTGATGCACATTATTATGGGTCATTCTAGTAGCTAATATGTATATATGTATGTATGTTATGGATTGAATTGTATCCCCCAAAATGTGTGTCAACTTGGCTAGGCCATAATTCCCAGTACTGTGTGACTGTCTACCATTTTGTTATCTGATATGATTTTCTCATGTGTAGTAAATCCTACTTTTACAATGTTAATGAGGAAAGATTAAAGGCAGTTATGTAAATGAGGCAGGACTCAATCTATAAAAAATAAGATCGGGTTGTATCTTAAGTCAATCTCTTCTGAGATATAAAAAAGAGAAGGGAGCAGAGAGACAGGGGAACCTCATACTACCAAGCATGGAGAGCCAGGACAGCCTGTCCTTTGAACCCAGGGCTCCTGTACGAGAAGCTCCTAGATCAGGGGGAGATTGATGACAAGGACCCAGAGCTGGCAGAGAGAAAAAGCCTTCCCCTGGAGCTGGCATCCTCAATTTTGGACTTCCAGCCTTCAAAACTGTGAGAGGATAAATTTCCATCCACTTGTATTTCTGTTATAGCAGCATTAGAAGACTAAGACATAGATGATAGATAGATAGATAGACAGACAGACAGACAGACAGACAGACAGACAGACAGATAGATAGATGAGAGATAGAGAGATAGATTAGATAGATAGATGATAGATAGATAGATAGATAGATAGATAGATAGATAGATAGATAGATAGATAGATAGATAGATAGATAGATAGATAGATAGATAGATAGATAGGTAGATAGGTAGATAGGTAGATAGGTAGATAGATAAATAGATAGATGAAACATGGAATTATTCATAAAATTTCATTTTCTCGAATAGCATAGAGGTATGGAAAAATATGGAGGCACCATATTTTTATATTTATTCATCTATCTCAGGTTTCATCACACTATACTCAAAGGGCAATGCCACCTACTGACTGGTGCTATAAAAAGAAAAGTTTGTATTTTTTTAACATAACCATGTACACTTATTTACATATTGTTTATGCCAGCTTTGGGCTAAAACAGCAAAGCTGAGTAGTTGCAACAGAAATCATATGGCCCACAAAGCCTAAAACATTTACTATCCGACACTTTACATAAAACGTCTACTGACCCCTTACTTGAAAATTATAACTTCAGAAAATTGAGATGAATGTGCAATGATGATCAGGATACTTGCTAACTGTGACCTGCGTTGACATCACAAAGCTTTCAGAACTCAGAACCAAGACTACCTGGGTCAAACTGAATTGGTTTTTTGTTTCAAAAAATGTCCTCATAGAAAGACAAACTTTAAATCAATAAATGACTTTATTTTTGGCTTCAGGAGATTCTTGCAGATCAATTTATCTGAAAGGACATTCTACTCCAGGCAGACATCTCCCTTCCCAGACAGGTCACTTACCAAGATTCACTTCAAGACATTTACCTTGTTCTATTCACCAATACTGAAATACTATTTCAATAACTTTACCCAATCTCAGTCAGTTCCCTGCTCTGAAAAACCACATTTAAACGCCTTGAGAATCAACTGGAAAATCTTATATCCTCTTCAGATTCCCTTTTCTGCGACACTGAAGACTCTGTCAAGGTGTTCTTGCTTATGAGTATAAATTTGAAAACGTTATCCGTGTTTTCATAAGAGGTAGTTTGGTGATATTTTGGAGGGCCCAATATTATTAAATACAGTATTGAATAATAGTGGCAGTAAAAAACAGTACAAAAACTGTGCACTACTGGTCAATAAACTATCTTATTTATAATAAGAGTATATAATATACTCTTCCATATATATGATATATATGTATATGTATATATGAAACTCTGGTGTCATAATGGTTAAGAGCTATGGCTTGTAACCAAAAGGGTGGCAGTTCAAATCCACCAGGCTCTCCTTGAAAACCCTTTGGAACAGTTCTACTCTGTCCTATAGGGCCGCTCTGACTCGAAATCAACTTGACAGAAGCCTTTTTTTTTTCTTTTATGTATGCATGTATATATATGTATGTGCGTATATGTATATGTATATGTATATGTATATGTATATGTATATGTATATGTATATGTATATGTATATGTATATGTATATGTATATGTATATGTATATGTATATGTATATGTATATGTATATGTATATGTATATGTATATGTATATGTATATGTATATGTATATGTATATGTATATGTATATGTATATGTATATGTATATGTATATGTATATGTATATGTATATGTATATGTATATGTATATATATATATAAACCCTTGGTGGCATAGTAGTTAAGTGCTACAGCTGCTTACCAAAGGTTCGGCAGTTCAAATCCACCAGGTGCTCCTTGGAAACTCTAAGGGGCAGTTCTACTTTGTCCTATAGGGTTGCTATGAGTCAGAATCGACTCCATGGCACTGTGTTTTACATATATATACATATATGTTGTTATTAGGTGCCACCCAGTCAGTTCCAACTAATTGTGACCCTACATAGAACAGAACAAAATACTACATGGTCCTGTGTCATCCTCACAGTCTCCGGTATGCTTGAGCTCATTGTTGCAGCCCGTGTGTCAATTCATCTTCTTGAGGGTCTTCCTCTTTTCCGCTGGTCCTCTACTTTAACAAACATGATACCCTTCTCCAGAGACTGATTATTCCCGATAACGTGTCTAAAGTATGTGAGACAAAGTCTCGCCATTGTAACTTCTAACAAGCATTCTGGTTATACTTCTTCCAAGACAGATTGGTTCCTTCTTTTTCAGTCTGTGGTATATCTAATATTCTTCACCAACACCACAATTCAAAGACATCAATTCTTCTTTGGTCTTCCTAATTCACTGGCAGACTTTCACATGCATATTAGATGATTAAAAACATCATGGCATGGATCAGGCCCACCTTAGTCTTTAAAGTGACATCTTTGCTTTTTAACACTTTAAAGAGGTCTTTTGCAGCGCTTTGTCCAGTTCATTGCATCATCTGATTTCTTGACTGCTGCTTTCATGGGCATTAATTGTGGCTCCAAGTAAAATGAATTCCTTGACAACTTCAATATTTTCTCCATTTATCATGATTTTGCTTATTTGTCCAGTTGAGAGAATTTTTGTTTTCTTTAAGTTGTGATGTAATCCATACTGTAGGCTGTGATCTTTGATCTTCATCAGTAAGTGCATCAAGTCCTCTTTACTTTCAGCAAGCAAGGTTGTGCCATTTGATTAATGAGTCTTCCTCCAATCCTGACACCATGCTCTTCTTCATATAGTCCAGCCTCTCAGATTTTTTGCTCAGCATACAGATTGAATAAGTATGGTGAAAGGATACAGCCCTGACACACACCTTTCCTGACTTTAAAGCAGGCAGTATCCCCTTGCTCTGTTTGAACAACTGCCTCTTGATCTATGTATAGGTCCTTATGAGTACAATTTAGTGTTCTGGAATTCCTATTCTTTGTAATGTTACCCATAATTTGTTATGATCCACACAGTCATATACCTTTGCATAGTCAATAAAAAACATGTAAACATTTTCTGGTATCCTCTGCTTTCAGCCAGGATCCATCTGACATCAGCAATGATATCACTGGTTCCACAGCCTCTACTGAATCTCTCAAAGTTCCCTGTCAATGTACTGTTGCATTCCCTTTTGAATAATCATTAGCAAAATTTTACTTGGTATAGTTCAACCATTTCTGCATTCAGTAGGATCACTTTTCTTTGGAATAGGCATAATTATGACTCTTTTCCAGTTGGTTGACCAGGTAGCTGTCTTCCAAATTTCCTGGCATAGACGACTGAGCACTTCCAGCTCTGCATCTGTTTGTTGAAACATTTCAACTGCTATTCCATCATTTCCTGGTGCCTTGTTTTTCACCAATGCCTTTAGTGCAGTTTGGATTTCTTCCTTCAGTACCAACAGTTCTTGATAATATGCTACCTCCTGAAATGGTTGGATGTTGACCAGTTCTTTTTGGCATAGTAACTCTGTGTATTCTTTCCATTTTCTTTGATGCCTCCGGTGTCATTCAGTATTTTGCCCACAGAATCCTTTACTATTGCAACTCAAGGCTTGGATTTTTTCTTCAGTTCTTTCAGCTTGAGAAATGCTGAGTGTGTTCTTCCTTTTTGGTTTTCTAATTCCAGGTCCCTCAGGTGTCTGTCAGTTTGTCGTACTGTGAGAACTTGTGTGTTGCTGTGATGCTAGAAGCTATGCCACTGGTATTCAGATACCAGCAGGGTCACCCATGGAGGACAGGTTTCAGCTGAGCTTCCAGACTAAGGCAGACTAGGAAGAAGGACCCGGCAGTCTACTTCTGAAATGTATTAGGCAGTGCAAACCTTATGAATAGCAGGGGAACATTGTCTGATATAGTGCTGGAAGATGAGCCCCCCAGGTTGCAAGGCACTCAGAAGATGACTGGGTAAGAGCTGCCTCCTCAAAGTAGAGTCGATATTAATGACATGAATGGAGTAAAGCTTCTGGGACCTTCATTTGCTGATGTGGCAAGACTCAAACTGAGAAGAAACAGCTGCAAACATCCATTAGTAATCAGAGCCTTGAATGTAGGAAGTATGAATCTAGGAAAATTGGAAATCACCAAAAATGAAATGGAACACATAAACATCGATATCTTAGGCATTAGTGAGCTGAAATGGTCTGATATTGGCCATTTTGAATCAGACAATCATATAGCCTACCATGCTGGGAATGACGAAGAGGAATGGTGTTGCATTCATCGTCAAAAAAAAATTTCAAGATCTATCCAGAAGTACAATGCTGTCAGTGATGGGATAATATCCATATGCCTACAAGGAACACCAGTTAATACGACTATTATTCAAATTTATGCACAAACCACTCGGGCCAAAGATGAAGAAATAGAAGATTTTTATCAGCTGCTACAGTCTGAAATTGATCAAACATGCAATCAAGATGCATTGGTAATTACTGGTGATTGGAATGCAAAAGTTAGAAACAAAGAAGAAGGATCAGTAGTTGGAAAATATGGCCTTGGTGATAGAAACAATGTTGGAGATCAAATGATAGAATTGTGCAAGACCAAAGACTTCTTCATTGCAAATACCTTCTTTCACCAACATAAACGGTGACTATACACTTGGACCTCGCCAGATGGAACACCCAGAAATCAAACTGACTACATCTGTGGAAAGAGAAGATGGAAAAGCTCAATATCTTCAGTCAGAACAAAGCCAGGGGCCAACTGTGGAACAGGCCATCAATTGCTCATAATATGCAAGTTCAAGCTGAAACTGAAGAAAATCACAGCAACTCCACAAGAGCCAAAATATGACCTTGAGTATATTCCACCTGAATTTAGAGACCATCTCAAGAATAGATTTGACACATTGAACACTAGGGACCTCAGACCAGACAAGTTGTGGAATGACATCAAGGACATCATCCATGAAGAAAGCAAGAGGTCACTGAAAAGACAGGAAAGAAAGAAAAGACCAAGATGGATGTCAGAAGAGACTCTGAAACTTGCTCTTGAGCATCGAGCTGCTAAAGCAAAAGGAAGAATTGATGAAGCAAAAGAACTGAACAGAAGATTTCAAAGGGTCTCTCAGGAAGTATTATAACTACATGTGCAAAGAGCTGGAGATGGGAAACCAAAAGGGAAGAACACGCTTGGTGTTTCTTAAGCTGAAAGAACTGAAGAAAAAATTCAAGCCTCGAGTTGCAATAGTACAGGATTCCACGGGGAAAATATTACACAATGCAGGAGCATCAAAAGAAGGTGGAAGGAATACACAGAGTCATTATACCAGAAAGAATTAGTCAATATACAACCATTTCAAGAGGTGGCATATGATCAAGAACCGCTGGCACTGAAGGAAGAAGTCCAAGCTGCTCTGAAGGCATTGGTAAAAAACTAGGCCCCAGGAATTGATGGAATGTCAATTGAGATGTTTCAACAACAGATGCAGCGCTGGAGGTGCTCACTCGTCTATGCCAAGAAATATGGAAGACAGCTTCCTGGTCAACTGACTAGAAGAGACTCATATTTATGCCTATTCCCAAGAAAGGTGATCCAACTGAATGTGGAAATTATAGAACAATATCGTTAATATCATACTCAAGCAAAATTTTGCTGAAGATCATTCAAAAACGGCTGCAGCAGTATATCAACGGGTAACTGCCAGAAATTCAGGCTGGTTTCAGAAGAGGATGTGGAGCCAGGAATATCATTGCTGATGTGAGATGGATCCTGGCTGAAAGCAGAGAATACCAGAAGGATGTTTACCTGTGTTTTATTGACTATGCAAAGGCATTCGACTGTGTGGATCATAACAAACTGTGGATAACACTGCAAAGAATGGGAATTCCAGAACACTTAATTGTGCTTATAAGGAACCTTTACATAGATCAAGAGGCAGTTGTTCGGACAGAACAAGGGGATACTGATTGGTTTAAAGTCAGGAAAGGTGTGTGTCAGGGTTGTATTATTTCACCATACCTATTTAATCTGTATGCTGAACAAATAATACGAGAAGCTGGACTGTATGAAGAAGAACAGGGCATCAGGATTGGAGGAAGACTGATTAACAACCTGTGTTATGCAGATGACTCAACCTTGCTTGCTGAAAATGAAGAGGACTTGAAACACTTACTAATGAAGATAAAAGACTAGAGACTTCAGTATGGATTACACCTCAACATAAAGAAAACAAAAATCCTCACAACTGGACCAATAAGCAACATCATGATAAACGGAGAAAAGATTGAAGTTGTCAAGGATTTCATTTTCCTTGGATCCACAATCAACAGCCATGGAGGCAGCAGTCAAGCAAGCAAAAGACGCATTGCGTTGGGCAAATCTGCTGCAAAGGACCCCTTTAAAGTGTTGAAGAGCAAAGGTGTCACCCTGAAGACCAAGGTGCGCCTGACCCAAGCCATGGTATTTTCAATCACATCATACGCATGTGAAAGCTGGACAATGAATAAGGAAGACTGAAGAAGAGTTGACGCCTTTGAATTGTGGTGTTGGCGAAGAATATTGAATATACCATGGACAGCCAGAAGAACGAACAAATCTGTCTTGGAATAAGGGTGGCTAGAATGCTCTTTAGAGGCAAGGATGGCGAGACTGCGTCTTACATACTTTGGACAGGTTGTCAGGAGGGATCAGTCCCTGGAGAAGGACATCATGCTTGGCAGTGTACAGGGTCATTGGAAAAGAGGAAGACCCTCAACAAGGTGGATTGACACAGTGGCTGCAACAATAAGCTCAAGCATAAGAATGATTTTAAAGATGGCACAGGACTGGGCAGTGTTTCGTTCTGTTGTGCAGAGGGTCGCTATGAGTTGGAACTGACTCGCACCCAACAACAACAACTCCAGGTCTCTGCACATATCATTGTAATACTTTTTCTTCTTGAGCCATCCTTTGAAATCTTCTTTTACCTCTTTTACTTCATCATTTTTTCCTTTTGTTTTAGCTACTCAATGTTCAAGAGCAAGTTTCAGAGTCTCTCTTGACATCCATTTTGGTCTTTTCTTTCTTTCCTGTCTTCTTAATGATCCCTTGCTTTAAAGTATGATCTCCTTGACATCCTTCAACAATTCCTCTGATCTTTGGTCATTAGTGTTCAATGCATCAGATCTGTTCTTGAGATGGTCTGTAAATTCAGGTAGGATATACTCGAGATTGTTCTTTGGCTCTCGTTTATCGTCGATTTGTTCTAATGTTCTTCAGCTTCAGTGTGAACTTGCGTATGAGCAATTGATGGCCTGTTCTGCATTCAGGCCTTGGCCTTGTTCTGACTGATGATATTGAACTTCTCTATCATCTTTTTCCACAGATGTAGTTGATTTGAGGCCTGTGTATTCCATCTGGTGAGGTCCACATGTATAGTGGCCATGCTTGTTGTTGAAAAAGGTATACACAATGAAGAAGTCGTTGGTCTTACAAAATTCTAAAATGGGACCTCTAACATCGTTTCTATCACCAAGATAATATTTTCCAACTTTGCCATTCCAGTCACCTGTAATTATCAATGCATCTTGATTATATGTTTGATCGAATTCAGACTACAGAAAGTTGGTAAAAATCTTCAATTTCTTTATCTTTGGCCTTAGTAATTGGTGCATAAATTTGAATAATAGTTATATTAACTGGTCTTCCTTGTAGGATTATCAATATTAACCTATCAGTGACAGCATTGTACTTCAGAAAGGATCTCAAAATGTTCTTCTTGACGATGGATGCATTGCCTTCCCTCTTCAATTTGTCATTCCTGGTATAGTAGACAACATAATTGTCAAATTCCAAATGGCTGATGCCAATCCATTTCAGCTCACTAATGCCTAGAATATTGATATTTATATGTCCCATTTTGTTTTTGATGATTTCCAATTTTCCTAGATTCATACTTTGTAGAGCTCACTTTCCTATTATTAATGGATGTTTGCAGCTGTTTATTCTCATTTTGAGTCATGACTCATCAGCAAATGAAGGTCTGGAAAGCTAGGCTCCGTCCATGTCATTAAGGCCGACTCCATTTTGAGGAGGCAGTTCTTCTATTTTGAGTGCCTTCCAACTTGAATGGCTCATCTTCTGGTAGTATGTCAGACAGTGTTCCACTGCTATTCACGAGGTTTTCGCTGGCTAATTTTTCAGAAGTAGACTTCCAGTTCCTTCTTTGTAGTCTGGAAATGCTAATGAAACCTGTCTACCATAGGTGACCCTGCTGGTATTTAAATGCCAGTGACATAGCTTCCAGCATCACAGCAACATGCAAGCACCACAGTGCCACAAACTGATAGACACGTGGGATAGTGTTCATTAGGTATATATAATTTTTGTAAAGTTTAGAGTATCATAGATAATCCTTATTACTTATTAATAATTTATTGAAATTTCTCTTTATAATATATATTTTTTAATATTTCAGTATATAATAACAATTGGTTATGGTTGAGGGAGAGGTTAAATAAACATTTAAATAATCAATCATTTTATTGAATGATTCAATCTGTAAACTAGCAACATACATTAATCATTTTCCCTTTATCAGTATCATGTTGAAATATTAAATATATATATATATACACATTTGCAATTAAGAACACTCAAAATATGGATCTTTGGTTATGGGTCATATAAAAATACCATATTGAAAGAAAAACAAATTAAAGCTATTGCATAATAATAAATATAAATAAACACATTAAATAACATAATTACTCATTATATATGCTATGTGTTTAGTATGTGTCATTGCTATGAAATAACTCCTTATGAGCTGCTAGACTTAACCTTGTTATTATGTGAAATGTCACAAAGTCTTTGACTTTGACCATATATATTACCAGAAATAGATTTTGTAATATCTTCTAAAAAACGGTAATACATATGTTCCTTTTTGTATTTTATTTTTATTATAATAGTTTTTCACACACACCAAACAAGTTAATAAACCCACAAATACTTATCACTCAAATTTGATAATGACCATGATTCTGCAATATTGGTTCATCTATTACTTCCCTATTTTTGCCAAGTTATTCTAAAAGCATATTCTGGAACATTATACCTATTGCAAGGTGTGGAATCGCCTCACTGAAAAAAGCAACTGGGCCTTTTGATTCTGGTTCTAAAGCTCTACCTGGTTTGACCTTTACCACTACTGGTTGAAGGGCAGCACTCAGTAATAAACTTTTACTCATATTGGCTAGGGGCCCCACCTAGTAACCAACCTTTATACGGATTGGCTGGGGACTCCCACCCGGGAACAGACCTTTTGCTGGATTGGCTGGGGGGCCTTGCCAGGTCTGACCTTTACCAGGGC
Organism: Elephas maximus indicus; assembly: GCF_024166365.1. Lineage (NCBI taxonomy): Eukaryota > Metazoa > Chordata > Mammalia > Proboscidea > Elephantidae > Elephas > Elephas maximus. The sequence continues at coordinate 13,422,432 of NC_064823.1, forward strand.
TGGCTAGGAGGTCCCTAAGCTGCAGTTGACCTTTAAAGGATTGACTGGGAGGCTTGCCAGGTGACTGATAAAAACCACAGCGAAAGAGGCTCAGATGGGGCTTACTACTCCAAAATAGCCAGAAGAGGAGCACATCCTCTGGACGCGGGGCGCTGCAGTATGAACCTCCCATACCTAGTAAATGTGCTACAATGAAGGAGGTAGTAGCTGCAGTGGTACCTGAAGCAAAGACAAAGAGCTGACCCAGACAATTGCAGCAGAGTGTAGAGACTGAACCCCACTGGAGAGCTGAGAGGAAAATCAATAGTCACGTATACCAAGTGAGGTTATTAAGTTTCCTGTTTGAAAGTTTCCTGATGGATGAGAAGGAACATTGGTTTTGGGGAAGGGTAAATGTGTCCCCTTAAACATGAGTAGATCTGTTTCTAGACAGACATTTAGGCTTCATGCTGAGATCCCTTCCAAACCTCACCTTTTGCATATCTTTATTTCTTTCATATCCTTTGTGTATATCCTTCTCTGTTATTAAATTTGTTGTTGCAGTTATATTGTATCCATGAGTTCTATGTGAGTGTTCCAATGAATTATTGGAACCAGTAGAGAAAGCACCATGGGGGGAACAGCTGGTGTTAGAAATGGTGAAGAACTTGGAGAATATGGCTATATTTGACCTCCACCTATTAGGAACAGTCTGTATGCTTATTCTTATGATCAGGGTTATCATTTCAGTTGATGTTCAAGATAGTTACCTATCTCACCTGCATTATTAAAAATATATCTCTAGAAAATTCAATAATTAATACTGTTTTTAAAAAGAAAATTGGTGTTTTTTGTTAAACTCTGAACCAAAATTCAAATGTTATCTGTTTTTAATGGACTATATTTAGCATATTATATATCTGAGAACATGGTATAAAAAACAAGTATAACACATATCCATGTTCAATGAATAATTTTAACTGACTCAACTAATCTACCAAATAGAAAAATGATACCAATACCTCTTTCCCTTTCCCTAAGTTATCTCAAAATATTTTTAGACTTTCAAATCCTTCAAAGTCTGCTCATTATTGGCTTCAAGTACATGTTATCTAAAGCTTTTCAATCTCCCATGTAATCAAGTGCACTAGAAAAGATGAAATACATCCTTTGATTGACTGTGGAAATAAAAGTGGAAAAAGGCTAGTATAGATTTCATAGAAAAAAAGAGAAATCTAAAAACCTTACATTGGTAGAGAACATAAGTAATAGAAAGTGAAATTATTCATGTTTGTTGTATTTTTAAATATTCTTCCTGTCCTAAGCTTTATTGATATAGCCGTGAACATGGTTTATGCCTTTGAAGAGCACAGAGTGAGATGAATATAGATGAAAGGTAAAATAAGCAAATACTATAATGTGTGGTAACTACAATTAAATTAAAAATGCAGAGAGCTTTGAAAAAATGTGGCAAAAATATGTATACTTTCCTATGCAAGGAAGTGCATATGAACTGAGTAAGTTTATACTTTATGAGGCAGGGCCTACTGTTACAGATAATATATAAAGAAATAGAGTAGATAGGGAGGCACTTAGAGAAATTTGAGATTTTAAATGGGGCAATGGAAGGTACTGGTAGTTTTAACAGGGAATTGATTAGATTTTTTTTTTGGTCAATGTGAAATGACAGTGATATATAGAGCTATGTTCAGTAAGTGGGTTTTGGCCAAATAAGTGAGGACATAATAATCATGCAAGCCATTTTCAAATTTTGATGTTAAAACTCCCCATGTGGTACAGGGAAATTTTAAGATATTTATCGTTACAGCCCATCTTGAATAATACTAAAATTAGTGTAAGAAATGAGATGTCATTGTAACAAAAAGCTAAAATAAGTGACATTATCTTAAAAAAAAAAAAAAAGAGAAATTCAATGGTAAAGAAACTTAAATCAAAGACCATAAAGGAAGATGGAAAGTTAAATAAGTAAATAATAAAGGGGATCATGAAGAAAAAATGACCAAGGAGTTCTTCCCAGAAAATAAAAACACAGTTTAATCAATGAACCTCTTCCCTCATTTGTGTATGGGTTGTTCAAGCTATACACCCAGTAGCATGGTGGTTAAGCACTCAGTTGATAATCAAAAGGTGGCCCACTCCACTGAAGGAAATTTTGGCAGTCTGCTTCTCTAAAGATTTACAGACTTGGAAACCCTATGAACCATTTCTATTTTGTCTTATAAAAAATATAATTTTTTTTTTTATAGGTCACTATAAAAGGGGGTTTTGGTTTTAGCTTCTGAGCCTTTCAGAATTGCCAAAGACCAGTGGCTTCTATGTATCTTCCATTGTTGCCTTTATAAATGAAGTTTTGTTTTGTTTTTTTCCCCTGATCCTGTTATTCCCTTCTATATAGGATGTGGAAGATAATATCCTGAACAAGTGGGGACACTTTATACCCTGATATAGGCTACTCCACATGACTATGCCCTGATATAGGCTACTCCACATGACCTAGAAATCCTAGGTTTTGTGCTGGATATAGAATGTATGGAAATTTGAGTTGTTTTCCTTGGGGAAATGATTGTGTGAAATGAAGAATGAAGTGATTTGATGATCAAAAGAGTGGGTAGTAGCAGGAATGATGCTCCAGTTTCACAACAGTTTCTCCATTCTGGACATATGCAAAGTCATTTTCCAACCTCTTTTTCACTTAGGTTACTGCCAGGTGTCTAAGTTCCACCTAATTAAATTGGACAAAAGAGTAGTCACCCATTCTTAGGCCTTGCCATCTAAAACATCCCACATAATCCTCTAGATTTAACTTCTTCTGCTCTATCAACACTGAGAGCCGCATATTCAAATGGAAGAGTCTTCCTGATCCACGTCAAACTTTACAAGCTGAGTAATAGACATTTAATGTGAGATTTGAGGGAAAATCTGTCACCAAAATTTAGGCTAATACGAGGGCTTGAAATGGGGATAATTGCAGGAGGACTAAGTTAGCAATGGATGGCAGTGAGCAGGAATGATGATGGAAATATGGAACATGTCAATTTTGTAGTGACTGTGAAATATTCATATAAAAATGTCCTAAGCAGGAGAGCAGTGGGATGCAGACCCCAAATTCTCGTAAAAAGACCAGACTTAATGGTCTGACTGAGGTTAGAGGGACCCTGGAGGTCATGGTCCCCAGACCTTCTGTTAGCCTAAGACAGGAGCCATTCTCAAAGCCAACTTTTTAGACAGGGATTGGACTAGACAATGGGATAGGAAATGATACTGGTGAAGAGTGAGCTTCTGGGATCAAGTAGACAAATGAGACTATGTTGGCATCTCTTGTCTGGAGGGGAGGTGAGAAGGCAGAGGGGGTCAGAAGCTGACAGAATGGACACAAAAATACAGAGAGGAGGGAAGGAGTGTGCTGTCTCATTAGGGGGAGAGCAATTAGGAGTATATAACCAAAAAACCAAAACCAAGCTGTCGAGTCGATTCTGACTCATAGCGACCCTATAGGACAGAGTAGAACTGCCCCATAGAGTTTCCAAGGAGCTCCTGGCGGATTTGAACTGCCGACCTTTAGGTTAGCAGCCATAGCACTTAACCACTACACCACTAGGGTTTCCTAGGAGTATATATATTTTTTTATATAGCAAGGTGTATATAAATTTTTGTGTAAGAGACTGACTAAATTTGTAAACTTTCACTTAAAGCACCATAAAAATTTTTTTTTAAAGTCCTTCTAAAAGAGCTAAAGAGCACAATCAGCCCACTTGACCTCATAGACATGTATAGAACACACCACCCAACAGCTGCAAAGTACACGTTCTTTTCCAAAGCACAAGGAACATTCTCCAGAATAGACCACATCTTAGGCCACAGAGCAACCCTTAACAAAATCCAAATATTGAGATCAGACAAAGTATCTTCTCTTACCACTATGCCATCAAAGTAGATATTAACAACAGGAAGATCAAGGACAAAAAATAGATCACATGGAAACTGAATAACACCCTGCTTAAAAATCCCTAGGTAAAAGAAATCAGAGATGGAATAAAAAAAAAAAAAATTCCTAGATTCAAATGAGAATGAAAACATATCATACCAAAACCTTTGGGACACAGCAAAGGCAATCCTAAGAGGTCAATTTATAGCAATAGATGCACATATCAAAAAAGAAGAAAGGGACATAATCAAAACATTAGCTGTACAACTTGAACAAATATAAAGAGAACAGCAAAAGAAGCCCACAGGCACCAGAAGAAAGGAAATAATAAAGATCAGGGCAAAAATAAATTAAATAGAGAATAGAGAAACAACAGAATCAACAAAACTAAAAGTTGGTTCTTTGAAAGGATCAACAAAATCAACATGCCACTGGCCAAACTGACAGAAGAAAAACAAGAGAAGGTGCAAATAACCCAAATAAGAAATGAAATGGGGGACATTACAACAGACCCAACTGAAATAAAAAGGATTATAACAGAGTATTAGAAAAAACTATACTCCAACAAATTTGAAAACCTAGAGGAAATGGACAAATTTCCAGAAACATACTACTTACCCAAACTACCACAAAATGATGTTGAAAATCTGAACAGACCCATAAAAAGAGATGAGATTGAAAAGGTAATAAAAAATTCCCAACCAAAAAAATGCCCTGGCCCAGATGGCTTCACTGGAGAATTCCACCAAACATTCAGAGAAGAGTGTACACCAGTACTACACAAAGTATTTCAGAACATAGAAAAGGAAAGGATGCTTCCAAATTCATTGTATGAAGCCAGCATAACCCTGATAGCAAAACCAGGCAAAGACACCATAAAAAAAGAAAATTACAGGCCAATACCTCTCTCATGAATATAGACTCAAAAATTCTCAACAAAATTCTAGCCAAGAGAATTCAGCAACATATCAAAAAAAATAATACATCACGACCAAGTAGGATTCATACCAGTTATGCAAGGATGGCTCAACATTAGAAAATCAATCAACATAATCCACCACACAAATAAAAAGAAAGAAAAGTGTCACACGATCATCTCAATTGACACAGAAAAGGCATTCGACAAAGTCCATCACCCATTCCTGATTAAAACTCTCAATAAAATAGATATACAAGGAAAATTTCTCAACTTAATAAAAAGCATATATGTAAAACCAACAGCAAACATCATTCTTAATGGAGAGAGGCTGATAACATTCCCCTTGAGAACAGGAACAAGACAAGGATGCCCTTTATCACCATTCCTGTTTAACATTCTGTTAGAAGTCCTAGCTAGAGCAATAAGGCAAGAAACAGAAATAAAGGGCATCCAAATGGGTAATGAAGAAGTTAAACTCTCCCTATTTGCCGATATATGATACCATACAGAGAAAACACAAAAGACTCCATGAGAAAACTACTGGAACTAATAAAAAGATTCCACAGGTTAGCAGGATACAAGATAAACATACAAAAATGAGTTGGATTCCCATATACCAATAAAGAGAATGATGAAAAGGAAATCAGGAAAACAATACCATTAAAATAGCCCCTAAAAAAATAAAATACTTAGGAATAAATCTAACCAGTGAAATCGACGGCACTGGGTTTTGTTTTTTAGGGATATAAAAGACCTATACAAAACAGTATTGCAAGAAACCAAAAGAGATCTACATAAATGGAAAAACATATCATGCTCATGGATAAGTAGACTCAACATTGTGAAAATGACAATTCTACCCAAAGCAATTTATAAATACAATGCAATCCTGACCCAAATACCAACAACATTGTTTAAAGAGATGGAAAAACTTATCATTAATTTTATATGGAAAGAAAAGAAGCTCCGGGTAAGTAAAGCACTACTGAAGAAGAATAAAGTAGGAGGACTCTCACTACCTGACCTCAGAACCTACTATACAGCTATGGTAGTCAAAACAGCCTGGTACTGGTACAACGACAGATACCTTAACCAATGGAACAGAATTGAGAACCGAGATTTAAACGCATCCACCTACGGTCACCTGATCTTTGACAAGGGCCCAAAGTCCATCAAATGGGGGAAAAGACTGTTTTTAACAAATTATGCTGGCAAAACTGGATGTCCATCTGCAAAAAATGAAACAGGACCCATACCTCATATGCAAAAACTACCTGAAAATGGATCAAAGACCTAAATATAAAGCCAAAAACATGAAATTCATATAAGAAAAAATAGGATCAACATAGAGGCCCTAATACACAGCATTAGCAAGATACAAAGCACAACTAACAACACAGAAGCTCCAGAGGATAAGCTAGATAACTGCGATCTTCTAAAAATTAAACACTTATGCTCATCAAGAGACTTCACCAAAGGAGTAAAAAGAGAACCTACAGACTGGGGGGGAAAAAAAATTAGCTATTACAAATCAGGCAAAGGTCTAATCTCTAAAATCTACAAGAAAATCCAACACTTCTAAAACAAAAAGACAATCCAATTAAAAATGGGCAGAGGAAATGAACAGACACTTCACCAAAGAAGGCATTCAAGTGGCCAACAGACACATGAAGAAATGCTCATGATCTCTAGACATTAGAGAAATGCAAATCAAAACCACAATAAGATACCATCTCACCCCAGCATTACTGGCATGAATCAATAAAACAGGGAATAACAAATGTCGGAGAGGCTGTGGGGAGATCAGAACCCTTATGCACTGCAGCCAGAAATGCAAAATGATGCAACCATTTTGGAAAACAAAATGTGCTTCCTTAGAAAGTGAGAAATAGAAATACCATATGATCTAGCAATCCCACTGCTAGGAATATACCCTAGAGAAATAAGAGCCATCACACGAATAGACATATGCACACTGATGTTCAGTGCAGCATTGTTCAGCATTGCAAAAAGATGGAAACTACCTAGATGCCCGTCAACAGATGAATGGATACACCAACTGTGGTACATACACACAGTGGAGTATTACACAACAATAGAGAAATGATGAATCTGTGAAGTATCTCCTAACATGGATGAATCTGGAGGTCATTAAGCTGAGTGAAATAAGTCAATCATGAAAGGACAAATATTGAATGAGACCACTACTGTAAAAACTCATGAAAGGGTTTACATAAAGGAAGAATCAATCTTTGATGGTTATGGGGCGGTAGGGGAGGGACAAGGATGGAAAAATACTTAGTAGACAAGAGATAAGTGGAAACTTTGGTGAAGGGTAAGACAGTACAAAATACTGGGGAAGCCAGCACAACCTGTACAAGACAAGGTCATGGTAGCTCCATACATACATCCAAACTTCCTGAAGAACCAAATTGATGGGCTGAGGGCTGTGGGGACCATCGTCTCAGGGAACATCTAGCTTAATTGGTGTAACGTAATTTATACATTTTTTTTTTTTTTTATGTTCTACATTCTACTTTGGTGAGTACTGTCTGGGGTCTTAAAAACCTGTGAGCCGCCATCTAGGATACTCCACTGGTCTCACCCCCTTCAGGAACAAGGAAGAATGAAGGAAACTAAAGATACAAAGGAAAGATTAGTCCATAGGATGAATGGACCACATCTACCACGGCCTCCACCACACAGAGTCCAGTAAAACTAGATGGCGCCTGGTTACCACCACTGACTGCTCTGACAGGGATCATAATAGAGGGCCCCAGACAGAGCTGGAGAAAACGTAGAACAAAATTCTAACTGAAAAATGCCTGATAGACTGGAGAAACTCTGAGATTTTGGCCCCCGGACACCCTTTCAACTCAATAATGAGGTCACTCCGGAGGTTCCTCCTTCAGCCAATGATTGAACAGGCCCATGGGGAAAAACAAACAAAAAAGACTAAAGGGGTGCATCAGCCTCGGGACAGGGACTGGGAGGCAGGAGGGAACAGGAAAGCTTGTAATAGGGAACCCAGGGTTGGGAAGGGAGAGTGTTGACATGTTGTGGGGTTGTTAACCAATGTCATAGAACAATGTGCGTACTAACTGTTTGATGAGAAACTAATTCATTCTGTAAACCTTCGTCTAAAGTACAAAAACAAACAAACAAAAAAAGTCCTTCTAGGAATTTAATATAAGTCTTCAGAGATTGGGAAGCAAACTTATTGGTGATAGAGATATGGGAATTAACAGTAAGTGGGAACTACATGAAGCTTTTGGAATAGTTGGATTTGCAATATGATTGATGGTAGAGTCTAAAAGGAAGAAAACCATTTCAGAACACTGAGAACTTTTAAGAGAGCATCCTGGGCTATTAATGTTTTAAAAACACGTGGATTACGTTGATGCCAGAGTTAGTCTTCTTCTTATTATTATACTGATTTGACTCCTGTAGCCATAAAAAAAAAAAAAAAAAAGTAGCCATAGAGAAGCAAAAATCTTAGATTTTGAAATTTAGTTCTTCCAGAAGTTGACAATGTTGACTCTGAGGTCCAAGTAACCTTGGCAAAATTTTTAACTATTTGAAACCTCAGTTTTCTTACTTGTAAGATGGGAATGATAATATATACCTTTTACAGTTTCATGTAGATCAAATGTGATATTTTGAAGCATTGGCACTTGTAGGTTTTATTTTTAAATATTTCCCTTCACTTTGTTTTTTTTCTAAATAAAACATACCTTTTTTGTATTGTAATATGATATATTTGCATTATGGTAAATATACCAGTTGTCATATGGTATATATTATATGGTGCACTTCCAGTATTATATTGTCATATGCTATATATTTTTTTCTAGTCCCTTTGAATATAGGGACTAGTTTTTTTTTTTTTTCTGTCAGTTTTAAGTTTAGTAAACAGACTGAGTAGGCAGCTAGTAATATGATTCATTAACCATACGCAAAGAAAATGGTAATCTTCATTAAAAGGAAATAACGGTAAATGTTACAAAAATGGCAACTATGGAACATTTACTCTGCTGTCAGCAATGTGATAGGAGCTTTACATATCTTATGTCATTTGTTCTTTTAAAAGACTGAAGTAGTAGGTATTATTAGCACATTTTTCGCTGTTGAGAACACTGAGTTATAGAGATGCAGAGTAGCTAGTAATTGGTAGAGCTCTGAATTTGATCTACTTCATAGTTTTAAGCTTCAATATGTGCCTTTATGTTATACTGAGACTCATTTTAAATACGGATCTAAGATCACATTACTTTAATGTAGTGACATTACATATTGACTCATATTGGGCATTTCCAAATATAAACTTTAAGGTGTTTGTATTTTTTTCTTTATGAAGGTGTTAAAGAAAATTGAAATGCAGTTTGTTTATTGCTTTTTGACCCTGTATATTGTTAATATTACGAGAAGAGGGGCTTATCTATTGTATCCATCTCTCTATATCCAGTTCCAACACTGGAGGAAGGGACAGGCTGCAATGTTAAATAGGGTGGCCATGGTAGCCATCATGTAAAGGTAGCATTTAAGCAAAAATTTGAAAGTGGTGAGGGAATTAAGCACAGAGTTATCTGAAGAGAGAGAGCCCAGGCAGTGTGTATAGTCAGTGTAAAGGACAAAGGCAGCCCTTGCCTGGCTTGCTTGAAGAAGTGCAAGGAACCCAGTGTGAGTAGGGGCAGTCACAATGAGCTCAGAAAAGGTTGCTGTCGAGTTGATTTCAACTCAGGTTGACCCTATATGTTCCAGAGTAGGACTGTGCTTCATAAGATTTTTTAATGGCTATGATCTTTTGGAAGCAGATTGCCAGCCTTTCTTCAGAGGTGCCTCTGGGTGGATTTGAACTGCCAATCGTCCAGTTAGTAGCCAATTGCTCAACCTTTTGCACCACCCTGGAACTCCCCAGAGAAGTAATAAAGTCTTTATATTTTAATCCATCACACTGCCTTTGGCTTTTACTACGAATTAGATGGGGAGCCACTGTAGGTCCCAAGAAAAGAAGTGAAATGCTGAAATGATCCAATTTTTATATTAAAATGATCAGTTTCGATATTGTATTGGTAATGAATTACAGGAAGCAATTTTAGTAGTAGGGGCATCTGTTAAGTCATGGACTTAATTCAGGAAGATGATGATAATGATTCATACTACAGTAAAAAAGTAGAGATGGCAAAATTGGCTGGATTCTAGATATCATCAAGCAATTGGGCTTGAGCAACTAGAAGGATTGGATTTTCCTTAAATTTGATGAAGAAGAATGAACAGATTTCACAGAGTCAAAGAGCTGGGGGATAGAGATCACCAATATCTTTTGATACATATTGATTTTAAGATGTCTCTTAATTATCTGAAGTAGTCAGAGCCCAACTAGGAGAAAAGAAACCACTCTGAGAACTTAAAACAAAGGAAATTAATGCAAGGAATTAATGCATATGATTTTAAAAGGGGGAAAAAAAAACCCAGCCAAGTAACAGTGAGGCAACCCAGAATATAGTAAAAAGAGGAAATTGCTACCACCTTAAGATAGAGGTACAGGAGAGGAGGCTCATTACTAGAACTGAACACAGGGGTTGGTGGTAAAAACTGGAACCACAGCGGGTCTGTGTAACAGGAACTAGAGACATAGAAGAAATGAAGCTGTTACCAGGGATGACATCAAGCCAGAGAGATGGATAAAGAGCATACCTAGCTTCCCCGTTGCACCTGTCTTTCATCTTTCCACATGGGTCTCTGATTGTTTGATCCTGCCTGAAAGTCAGCTTTCAGGAAATCCTACAGTGGTCAGGTCCACTGAGTTACAACCTAAGCATGGGAGAGCGAGGAACGGATTTCAAGAAAAATAAACTGATTACAATTACAACATTGAAAGAGAAATGTAATATGTGCAAATGAAAATATGAGTGTGAAATTCAGGATAGAGGTCTGGTATGGAAATATAAATTTGGGAGTCATTAGCATTTAGATTGCATGCAAAGCCATGAGATTGGATGCGATTACCAAGGACGTAAGTGCAAAGACTGATGAGAAAAAAAATCAAGGACTAAGACCTGGGGCATCTAACATATACCCCAAAACCCACTGATAGAGGCCTAGTAAAAGAGAAGCTATAATGAGAGAGAGTGAGGGGGGAAAAAAGGCTAGAGAGATTATAGGAAAAACAGGAAGGCAAATGAATACTATAAATTAAGTAGAAGGTAGTGAAAAAAACTGTATTAACTGCTGCTGATAGATCAAGTAAGGCAACATTAAGAGATAAAGAAACTTTAGGTTGGCGAAGTAGAGAAGTTTAATTAGAATATGGGGGTGAACACCTGTCTGCAGGAGATTTAAGACAGTGAAGTGAGATGGTGAATGTAAATGGTTCTTTTGAGGCATTTTGGTGAAAAAAAAGGATTAAATTCTCTGATGGTATCTGATAGGGAAAATGTGGTAAGCAAAGGGGTTTTTGGTGACAAATCTGTTTTGTTTTTTTATTTTGACTGCTAAAACTCCTTCTGTGTAAGTAAGGCAACTGTACGTTTTACTTAGACACCAAATCTAGCAACTTGGGCCTAAGTACTTTCAGTGAAGAAGAAAGGAACTGGGCGTCTGCACCAAGGATTTGGGAGCTTTCCCTGCTTCACACATGCCACCAGACTTTAGTGTCTTTTCTGTTATTAATGAAACATAATACTGGGCAAGATCTCTGAATTGTGAGTCTGATTTGACCATCTGACACTTTATGTGAGTTCTGATTGGCACTGCGGGCAGGATTGTCTTTTGGATCCAAACATTAAAATGGTTAAGTTTTGTTTTTTTTTCCTCCAAGAAAAGGGATGGGAATAAAAAATATGATGAGAGATTGTTTCTGGAATGATTGGCTACCCATCCTTGTTCAGAAAGGGTGAAAGCTTTGGGACAGATTAAAAGGGAAAAAATAAGACTTACCAATGAAATTAGGAGACAATAAACTGAGACCTGGGCAATGGAATACAAGGGCAGAGGGATGGTAGTGTATAATTCTATTAACTAGCTCTTGCTAGTCCATATGTAAAAGGCACATTTTAATCATGAAGATGATGACAAAAAGAAAAAAATAAAAAGCTAAGAAATTGGATTTTTCTTCTTTGGATGGCCTTCTTATTCTTCTGTGGCATCTTGGAGAAATCTCAAATCCCTTTGGAAAATACTCAATTCAGACCATTGATTACTTGAAATACTATTCTTGTAACTAGTGGCCTAGGTTAGATGATGACTGACTAGGGTATTTTATTAAAGAACTGGACATTTGCCAATAGAAACCTGACTAATCATTATTGGCATGGATTCTTAGAATTAACGGTGAGGTTGGGCAAGTCAGTTTTCAATTATTATGGAATGGAAGAGATTGTTCAGGTTGATGACTAATCTCTAAGAGAGACACTTCCAGATATTATGACAGTTTACCTGCTGTAGTAGATTAAGGATTAAGACAGGCCTAGACTGTCCCAGAACTTCCCAAACCACAATAGGATTTTGATGTGATGGGACTGTTACAAATGCAAGAGACCCTCTTAGATAGGCTTTGTTAGTTAGGTACACCTGATTTAATGCATTGACATAGACGATCATATGTGAAGTGAACAGGGGCAAGGTGAAGCTCCACTGTCTTAGGAGCCTCATATAACCTTGCTCTTTGGAAACCAAGAAAATATTCAAAAGTCTGTTATGACTTGCACAGTTATTTATACATGGTACTAAATGGGAAAAAATATATATCATGCCATACAAAACAATGTGCATACAAAGGGGAGAAATAAAAATTCAGGGAGAACTGTCAGGTAACCCACCTGGACGGATTTGCTTTTGAAGAAAAGATGAGTAGGACTCCCAATGAAGTGATAATGCATTGCCAACTTTGAAAGGGGATGATACAGGAATTACAACTCCATATCACACCCTTACAGTACAATGGCAAATTTGCTGCCTAGCCATGACTGGAAGGGGACCTTGTGATGAAAAGGTTAAGCATTTGGCTGCAAGCCAGAAGGTCTGCAGATGGAACCCTCCAGGGCTCTGTGCGGGAAAGATGTGGCAATCTGCTTCCGTAAAGATTACAACAGCCTTGAAAACCATATGGGGCAGTTCTACTCTGTCTGATAGGGTCATTATGTGTTAGAACCGACACAAAGGTGATTTTTTTTTTTTTTTTAGTTACCCATGACTGGAAGATTTCAAATCCAATTATGAGGATAGTCATGTATAACAGAATATACTTGAACAGAGACCTGAATGTGTCCTTTTAATTAAAGTCATAGAATCTGAAAAAGACTAAACTGAGAGCCTGAAATCTGTTCACTCAGTTCCCAGTGGAAGATCTGAGGCCATAAGCAATAATTTGAGTAAAGTGTCTAAGGGTGACATACAAAATTTCTTAGGATTTTTGGTTAGGAGAGCCAAATGCACAGTGATCCTTATGGGACATAGAGATGGTGTCACAGATGTTCTAAAGTGCCACCTAGAGTTTATGAAGATACTATGAAAGAGGAAACTAAGGTAAGGCTGAAGTTGCAAATTAGAAAGTGTGACAGACAGACTGTTTTGTAGTCGTACTGCCTTTACATGAACACAATATTAGGACTTATATCATGTATGAACAGGGCATTGTTGCTTTGCCCTTTCGTAGAGCATATTTCCTAAGTCCACTATTCCCCTGATTTTCATTAGCCATGCTAAATGGAAACCTTTGGAATTGCTCAAACTCTCCACAGTAGTAAATATTAAGCAGTGCAGAATTCCAGGAGGGAAATAAGAGATGACTGCTTTAATTAAGGAAATAGTTAAGAAGGGAGTTTTTCTTTCCATGAACTCCCTTTTTAATAGTTCTGACTGGGCAATAAGTAAGCAGACATTTCCTAGGCTATCAAAGTGGTTCCTTTGAATGGTTCCCCTGTACCTGATATACTGACTACCACACAGGAAATAGAGCAAGCCAAGGGGGATTCATGTGTCATTGGATCTGACAGCATAATTTGTGGGACCCAGTGCAAAAGGAAAATGGGAGTCCCCTGAACAAGAATTATTAAGACTTTCAATACAGTTAAAATAGAACATTAAACCAAATTCAGGGTCTTCTAAGCATGTTGTTTTTGTGTGCTGTCTGGTCAAACCAAGCAACCATGTCTGACAGAGTAGAACTTCCCCATAGGGTTTCCTAGGCTGTAATCTCTATTTTTTTTTTTTTAATCTCTATAGGAGCAAAGAGCCAGGTCTTTTATCTCATGGAGCCACTGGTGGGTTCAAACCATCAGCCATGCATTTAGCAGCCAAGTACTTAACAACTGCACTACTAGGGCTCCTTTCCTAAACCAGGGGCCCTATACAACTCCATAGGTTGGATACCATGGAACCAGCTAGTATGCCATTCTAGATCTAGATAATGCTTTCTGTCCTATCCAAATTTGGAATTCCAACTAGACACTATTTGCAATCTTATGGAATGGAAACAAAATATGTTTACTATTTTATCATGACTTTGTTTTAATTCACCAGTATATTGCCATGGAAACCCTGGTAGCATAGTGGTTAAGTACTAGGACTGCCAACCAAAAGGTTGGCAGTTTGAATCCACCAGGCGCTCCTTGGAAACTCGATGGGGCAGTTCTACTCTGTCCTATAGTCACTATGAGTTGGAATCGACTCGAAGGCAACGGGTTCTTTTTTTACCGGTATGGCTAAGTGCTCAGCTGCTAACTGAAAGTTTGGTGGTTCAAACTCACTCAGTAGCTCTGTGGGAGAAATCCCTGGCTGATGAGCTACTTGCATATAAATTACAGCCTCGAAAACCATACAGGGAAGTTCTAGTCTGTCATACAGGGTTGCCGTGAGTCAAAAATCTACTTGAAGGCACCTAAAAACAACAATGAATGAGAAATTAGTATACTACATTGGTGCTCATGATACATTTCTTCTAAAAGGATGATGCAGAAAAGAATTTAGGGACCGTATAACAAACAGAAGCTGGTTGATAAACAAGTTAAAATTCAAGACCCAGCCCATTGTGTAAAATTCCTGGGAATTATTATTGGGGGAACTAGGAACATTTAAACAGTGAGAAGTAATTTATTGCTCGCAGGCCCTGTCGTTCAGCAATAATTTTAGAGAATGGCAGGGTTATTTCCCTCAGTATTATGACTCAGAATCTGCCTGTGGCAGCTGCTTATTATAATCCATTTGAAAGACAATTGCTAACTTGATACTAGACTTTAGTCAAAACAGTCCCAAACATGGAAGGGCACCACATAAGTATGAAATACTGATCAATGTCTTAGGAAGGGAGTGGCACAGAAATAGATTACTTTTATTTGTGATCACTCTTTTTGTGAATTCAAGAGCACATTACAGAAGGGGTTTGGGGAGGTGTACAAACACAAATAGGTTACTTCACTGCTCAAATGGCCAAAGATAGATCCATGATAGGACCTCACTATCTTCATCTTATTCTCTGAGCGTTATGATTCTCTTCCAACAAAAGGAAAGCGAGCTGCCTGGTTCACTGGCAGGAACTGTTCTACTGAAGTCTGTATTCTCTTTAACCCTGTCAAGACCTGAGGAACATACTGTACCACACTCAGTTTTTATGCCTCTGGAGTTCTTTGGAAAGAGGGTAACCAATTTTAACACATTTAGCCTTAAGGTGGGAGACTTTTAAAATGGAGGAAACTCAAAAATCCTGACCAGGAACCTCATTTTTACGTAGATTGAGCATTGTCTTAGGTGATATTTCCTGGATGATGAATTTTCTGAACTTTTGACAGGTTTGCCTTTATTTATCTAAGATATGCTTCCTCGCTATGTTTCCCTTTTACTATGATGTAAGAATGTGCTTATGGCGAGAATAAGCTATTCCAGTCTTTATTCCGTCACAATGGCTATTTTCTCCTTTATGCCATTCATTGTTTCAAGGTGTCACTGGCTCCCTTCTTTTGTAGCTTCTGAACAGTAAACAATACCTTTCCAATAAGGAATAATGCATTGCAGTGATATTTTTAAAGAGAGTGGAACTCCTGTGCATTATTCTCACCCTGCATTCAATCTCTGGGCCCAGTTACTGCTTCCACATGTAGCAGGTAGAATGCACTGCTGTGAGCAGTTCTGTAGTATTTCGGAACAGCTGTTTCTGCTCCTTACTGTTAGCACTGCTTTTGTTATAATAAAGAATACATTTAAAAAACCCCAGTGCCGATAGTAGTGATAATTTTCCTTATATTCAGATTCCTCTAGTTTTATTTATTTTACCTCTAAGTACTGCTTTTGCAGTAATGAAGAATGCATTGTAGTGATAATTTTCCTGAGATAAAAGAAAAATCATTGGCTTTATTTATTTGGGCTGTAAGTACTGTTTTTACAATAGGGAAGAATACATTTTAACATGTTTTGAAAATTTTCATGAAAAATGATAGAAAAGCTAAGAAGAAAAAGACTAGAATAAAATGTATGTGCAGCCATTGCCAGGTGCCTTCATATTTTACCTCATATTTTGCAAATTTTCAAGAAATAACATAAAAAGAGAAAAAAAAAGATTCTATCAATGACTCATTTCAGCAGGATTTTTGTCCTCCAGAGAACATTGGGACAAATGTGATCCGAGATAATGGGTACAAAATCCATAACTCATAACAAAAATTCTGAATTTTCCTTTTATCAGCATGCCTTTATTAGTGAGAACACATAGTATCAATGAAAAATTCACAGGTGAAAACATTGGGTCTTGTTAAATATCAGGAGCAATTTTTCCTATAGCTGGTAACTCTGTCTAAAGAAGGCAAGGGTGGCAAAGTTTTCCCATGGCTAGAGTAATTTAGAGTAGTTTGGCTTCCAGCCTTAGGAGAGCATTTACCTACACATAGATTCTTAGGCTAGAGTCTAAAGCCTTGCCTTATGGTCTGCCAAATGGGCTTTGAGTGACTGGACAATAAATAATAACCCCAAAGGAAGTTAAAAGAATAAATAAAGTGAGTTATATAAATGTTACGTAGGTCATTTAAAAAGCAGGAGAGAAAGAAAAGACCAAAATGGATGTCACAAGAGACTCTGAAACTTACTCTTGTGCTCACAGTAGATAAAGTTTATGGAAGAAGTGATGAAGTAAAAGAGCTGAACTGAAGATTTCAAGAATGGCTCAGGAAGACAAAGTAAAGTATTATAATGAAATGTGCAGAGACTTGGAGCTAGAAAATCAAAAAGGGAAGAACACAACTGGCATTTCTCAAGCTGAAAGAATTGAAAAAATTCAATTACCTGTGAAGTTGCAATATTGAAGGATTCTATGTACAAAAATGAAATGACACAGGAAACATCAAAAGAAGATGGAAGGAATTGAAAAAGTCACTGTACCAAAAATAATTGGTTGATGTTCAAAGATTTCAGGAGGTACCATATGATCAAGAACTGATGACACTAAAATAAGGAGTCTAAGCTGCACTAAAGTTATTGGTGAAACAAACAAACAAACAAACCAAAAACGCTGGCATTGAGTTGATTCCAACTTATAGTGACCCTATGGGACAGAATAGAACAGTCCCATGGAGTTTCCAAGACTGTAATCTTTATGGTTGTAGACATACACATCTTTCTCCTGTAGAAGAGCTCGTGAGTTCAAACAACCAACCTTTTGGTTAGTAGCCGAATTCTTTAGCCACTGCATCTCCAGGGTTACTTGGTGAAAAACAAGCCTCCAGGAATTGATGGAATACCAGCTGAGGTATTTCAACAAATGGGTACAATGCTGGAAGCTCTCACTCATCTGTGCCAAGAAATTTGGAAGATAGCTACCTGGACAAACAACTGGAAGAGATCCATATTCATGCCCATTCCAAAAAAAGATGGTTTAATACAATGCAGAAATTTTCAAACAATATCAGTTACATCATATGCAAGTAAAATTTTGCATAAGATAATTTGAAAACCACTCCAGCCTTTATACCTACAGAAACTGCCAGAAATTTAAGCCAGATTGGAAGGGAATATGTAACAAGAAATACTATTGCTGATGTTAGATAGATCTTGGCTGGAAGCAGAGAATACCAGAAAGATGTTTACCTGTGTTATATTGAGTACACAAATGTATTTGACTTTGTGAATCACAACAAATTATGGATAACATTATGAAGAATGGGAATTTCAGAACACTTAGCTGTACTCATGAGGAACTGGTGTATGGATCACAAGACAGTCTTTCAAACAGAATAAGGGAATACTGTGTGGTTAAATACCACAAATGATGCATGTTAGGGTTGTATCCTTTCACCATACTTATTCTGAGCAAATAATCCAAGAATCTGGACTATCTGAAGAAGAACTGGGTGTCAGAATTGGAAGAAGACCATTAACAGTCTATGACATGCAGATGGCAAGACGTTGCTTGCCTAAAGTGAAGACAACCTGAAGCACTTTTTGATGAAGTTTAAAGACTTCAGCCTTCAGTATGGATTATATCTTAACATAAAGGAAACAAAAATCTTCTCAACTAAGTCAATAAGCAGCATCATGATTAACGGAGAAAATACTGAAATTGTCAAAGATTTCGTTTTACTTGGATCCACAGTCAACATCCATGGAAGCATCAGCCAAGAAATCAAATGAATTGATTGGGCAAAACTGCTACAAAAGAACTCATTAAAACACTAAAAAGCAAAGATATAACTTTGATGACTGAGGTGCACCTTACTCAAGCCATGGTATTTTCAATCACCTCATATGCTTGTGAAAGCTGGACAATGAAAAAGGAAGACTGAAGAATTGATGCATTTGAATTATGATGTTGGCCAAGAATATTGAATATATCATGGGCTGCCAGAAGAAATAACAAAGCTGTCTTGGAGGAAGTACACCACTCCTTAGACCCAAGGATGGTAAGAGGTCGTCTCATGTGCTTTGGACATGTTATCAGCAGGAACCAGTCCCTCGAGAAGGACATTATGATTGGTAAAGCAGAGGATCAGCAAAATAGAGGAAGACTCTCATGAGTTGTATTGACACGGTGGCTGCAACAACGAACTGTAAGGTAGTAATAATTGTGAGGATGGCAAGACTGGGCAACATTTTGTTCTTTCATGCATGGGTCAAAATGAGTCAGATTCAGCTCAAAAGCACCTAACAAAAACAATGTGTAAAGGCCTACCCAAAGTCCTAGATTTTGGTGCAGAAAAGGATAAAAATGATAGATAATGTATTTAGATCTCTAAAGCTCTGTGACTTTGATTTAGAAAGGAGCGAACATAGAGTCACTCATGCCATTCGTTGATAGGCTGAGGGCTGATACTTTCTGTTGCACTTATGAAGCAGCCAATGTTATCAGGCAGCACCAGGCACATAATATATGTGGCGCAGGGAAAAATGAAAATGCAGTGTCTCTTGCTCAAGAAGTATTAAGAATTTCAAAGCACAACAGTATGAGACCACGTGCATATCCGTCCTAAGTGTGGGGCTCTATGTAACTGCACAGGTCACTTCACAAGAAGCACATTCTATGACCAGGGAAGACGTTGCTTGTAAATGGCTGGGAATAAACTTCTTAAGAATAAAGCCTGGTGCAAACCTTGCAAGTGGATCACACTGGAATGCTCTAGTCCAAAGGGACTACAAGTGGGTATTAACTGTGATAAATGCCTGTTCTAATGAAAGCTTCTCTTATGTCAGAAACAATCTTAGAGAGTACAAAGTTTTGAACAACACATTTCTTATGATTTAACCAATCTGGATGCATTTCTTCTTATTAAGGTATATGTTTTTCTGCTATCAAGGTATGAAATGGGCAAGGAAACATAATAAATATTACAAGAACATACCACACTTTTTTTTCACCCAAAGTGTAGTGGGGTCATTGAAAATTGAAATAGCAATCAAAACACTTGTTGCTCAAAACATGTAATAGGCAAGTTCAAGGGTTGGCTTAGTTAAATCATTGTGCCTGAGACCAATATGCAAAATAAGTCACAGATCTGCTGGAAAGTTTTCTGTGATCAGGAGTTGGGAATGAGGGATTGAGGGAGGATGCAATAACATAACTTCATACCTTTCCCACCTCACATAATCTGTCTTTTGCCTCCAATGGTGGTCCCAAACTCAGGCTTAAATTTATATATAATTTAAATGTCAAGACACGAATTTGGCAGTGTATATTCTAAAAGGTAATTTGTTGTGCATCATAACACCTCCCCTCCATGTAACCAAATAAGGGCTCGATTACCAGAGGAGACACTTTTGAGGTCCATCATCTGTGAAACATTGTAACACTTGCCTGAGCATGCTAGCAAGGCTATTATGGGATCTGTGGACAAACATTATATATGATGAATGACAGAGTCTGATAACAGGGAAACGTGTTTGAAAACAAGGTGAAATCACAGTAGAGGGGAAAAGTGCTCGTAAGTAGATTACATGAACATTGAGGAATGCCATCAATATTTTCAGTCAAGCAGCTCAGAGCAAAGGGTTAATAATTAGCTATCTTTTGTGATTCTGGCCACATAAATGCCCAATGTTGGTAGAAATCTCAGAAACTGTTTTCTGCAGAGAAGGGAAATTGGATTCCTACTAATTTGGATACTCTACCTGTATTTTTTTTTTTTACCTGTATAATTTGGATAAAATAATTGATAAAGTACCCCTGATGACTCAGCTTATTTGGTAGTCGGCCACAATTATCACTCGGTCCCTGGACTTTATCATTCTAGGATGTTTTTCTTTCCCAGAGATATACTACCAAAGAATCATATAGAAAAAAGGATGCTGTACAGCAGAGTTCCTGCCCGCTATGTGGCCATAAATCAAGATGATACATTGCTAAGACACCTCCATGGAAAGCAGTTACTGGCTGCCTGCCTGGTATGTCACAGCTTGACCTGATCTCTTCCTTTGAACATATCAATGTGAATGTGGGTAGAATTAATTTAGAGAATGTGAAAACGTAACCAAGAAAGCTTTGGGGAATGTGAATTTGGGCTTGATTTGTTGGTTCAGATTTATAAATAACTTCCATCTAGAGGTACTCAGAGGGCATTTATAGGAAATCTTAATGGTACAACCAGCTGAAGCTGTACCCAATAGACAGACCCATGAAGCACAGTATTTTAGGAGGCACACAGGAGTTTTAAAACTCTACATATTTCATTATCATACAATGCCAACAACATTTGTAGTAGATGGATCAACACTGGTTCCCGTGTACCAGGCATTTTACAGGAATTATAGCAGTTGGTCAGGAGGTATTGAGTCTGTCTGAAATAATATTCCTGGAGACCCATCGCCATAATGCAAAATATTTACTCCCTAAAATAGGGCCCCTAGAGGAAGCCTGTTTTCAGAGGACTAGCTACAGCTGGAGAGAAAATAAAGCTCTAATTGAATGCACTGAATGAATAATGACTCCTTAACAACATTGGAAGTAAGCATGTACCTTACCCAGGGGGGACTACTGTATATTCTAATTGCTATGGAATGTTATGTCTTTAGAGTTCAATCAAGGTAAACAACAACAACAAAAACTTGTTGCCGTCAAGTCGATTCCAACTCCGACTCATTGCGACCCTATAGGACAGAGTAGAACTGCCCCATATGGTTTTCAAGGAGGCTGGTGGTTTCAAACTGCCCAAGTGTTGGTTAGCAGCCAAGTGCTTAACCACTGTACCACCAGGGCCCCCACAATCAAGGTAAAGAAATGAAATTATGGGAAAACTATGTTTAGTATAAATTATGGCAGGTTACCACTGAACACTGTGAATTTTAGTGCTATTCCCTAACAGCCCAGGCATTTTGGATAAAAAGAATTTGTCTTTTATGTTGTGGAATTGGTTATAATTAGAGAGATAAAGAAATATCCTCTGACATCTTTGTGGTGGGAGTTGGGAAGAGTTGGGCCATGTTACATAATAACTGTGAAAGCCAGTGTCTATAAAAGCTTGTTATATATGTAGGATATGGTTATGTCCAGGAATTATATAGAAGACAGAGTTTACTAAATATTGATCACTAATCACCACATCGATCACTGGGAATACGCCCACAGAAGGAAGTAATTTCTGGTGTGATGGACTGTCATCGTTACTTATGTAAGGTGTAGCTTAATATCTTTGTCATAGCTAAATGTGTAAAAGTGTTTATAATTTTTTGATAGAATTAAATTATGTACATAATGAATTAAATATTAATAAAATTAATATTAATAAATATTGTTAATTATTAATATTAATAAAATATTAATTAAATAATTTGATAGAATTAAATTATGTACACAATTATGTACATAATGATCCCTGTATAAGAAATATTTTGGAGGCTGATTTGAAACACCCTCCCCAATTAATGTAAAATCTACAGAAACTAATTTTTCAGAAAAAAGTTGAGCTGAGAAAAATTACATGTTCAGTTAAAAACTCCCATAAACACATAAGAAATTGTCAGGGGACAGCCCCAGCAAGGAAAGACCCTCACTGTGCGTCTGGCAGATAATCCAAATAACTGACACGTAGCCCTTTCCAGACTCATGAGTTCAGGGAAACTTACTGACACAGGGAAGCAGCTGCTGTCCGGTTGCGGCCGGCTAGAGTATTTTCCGCAACCACCTAGCAAGGGACACAAGCTTATATACCGTTCCAGCTGGGACCAAGACTCATTGTTTTTGTCCCACGTCCTTGAGTAGTCAGTGTTCCCAGAGACTTCACGTCCAGGCCCAGATGTTTTCCTTCTTGTTGCTAAGGCATTCCTCAACCTTGGGCGCTGGCCCAGTCATACCACTCCCGGCCTTGTACCTTAGCCTGAGTCCATCCCGAATTCATCCCCAGCATGCTTCGGGGAAGAGAAAAGCGGATTCCATTAGGAAGGGGATGCATACAGCTGAATAGCATTACCTTACAGAAATGATGCAAATAATTGAGATCGACTGTGGTAAAAAATAATTGATTTAGCAAATGAATATCAAAAGACTTGTAATGGTGTTACCAAATAACGGGCTTTGTAGAGAGAATCCCTACTCTCTACTGGATGGTTAAATGAACTATTGTAGAACAGATTGTAGGACAAATAATGAAAGATACTAGAAATATCTGGTCAGAAAGTGTGTTGGGAAGAAGAGGGTCTAGCAGGTAGTTTGAGAGTCTCTCCTGCTACGGGGAGGCCCTCTCAGGCCAACAAAGAGGGCAGGTGACACAGTGTAGTTGTGTAAACATAATAATGACATAACTCCTGCAGAACAATCTGAATGTTTTTGGCTAGCAGGAGGGTGATCATCTACAGAATGCTTTTAGCAGGACGGTGCCTAGATTTTTTTTTTAGGATTGCATATGATAAAGAAAGCAGGTATTCAAAAATGTATGGGATATGGCTCCCTGGAAAAGGCCATGAGTGTTACAAAACTGTGTGTATAAAAAGAAAATCTTTTATGGCTGAGAATGCTCTCTCCATGTTAAGTGAGGTAACTACACACCTCACCTGGAAATCTCATCTGTCTGCTTGGATAAAAGCGTATCTAATGAGAGATCAAAGGGCCTAAGGAGTCATGCTGAGGTTTCTGAACCTTTCTTTGTTTTGTCTGTGACTAATGATTACCTGAATCCTTGAAATTACTGGTAAAACTTCATATTCTGTGAAGTCTATGATTTGTGTGAGTCTGATTTCACAACCCAATCTTTTTGTACGATCTCAAAGAATCACTTCAATATAGAGAAATTATACCAGAGAACTCATAAGCATCGACAGTATGGGGTCAGAGCAGATAAGAGTAATCGCCATTTGATCCTATAAATGTATGACGAGAATTAGGAAATAAAAGAATTGTAAGCTTAAAAGAAGGACAGAATTTCATGAAGTGAGCTATACAATGGTCAAGCGAAGCAAAAATTAGCAAGCCTCTGCACCTAATCATGACGGAGTGTAGAAGCCAGGAGAGTGTGCCAGTGGTTTCAAAAATAAATACAAAATTAGAGAACAGAGTTAATATTTATAATTCTTTGAAGAAACCTAGCTGTCCAAGGAAGGAAAGTGATGGCAACAAATGCAAACTAGAGAGAGTTAAGAGGTGGATCCTTATTTTGTGGAATTTGAATTATATCCAAATTTGGGGGAAGATCTTTAAAAAAGAATACACAACTACAAAACCAGGATTGGAAAGGGATAATGCAAATGTTATAGTCTGATTGTGTCCCAAATAGGGTTTGGAATCCTAACTCCTGTATTGGTGAATATAATGCAATTTGTAAACAGGGTTTTCTTTGTTAGGTTAATGAGGCAATATCAGTGTAGGATATACCCTAAACCTAATCACTACTGAATTATACAAAGAATAGAACAGGGGCAGGCACATACTAGGTAAGGCAGATGCCATGTGAGACTCTTTTGCCTACAAGCCAAGGAAACAAGGAACACCCAGGGCTACGGACAAAAAAGGAATCAAGGCTGAGACCTGGTTTAGGCCTCTAACCTCTAGAAATGTGAGAAAATAACATTCTATTTTTTAAAGCCACTAACTTGTGGAATTTTTGTTATAGCAGCACTAGAAAACTAAGACAGCAGTGAGGAGTCCTGAAGCTTAAGCTTTATTGACTCAGGGCAGGATTCAGCAAACATTTTCTCTAAAGGATAAGATAGTATATAGGCAATTTAGACTTGTGGGCCATATTGTCTCTATTGCAGCTAATTGAGTCTGCCTTTGCAACACTTAAGTAGCTATAGACAACATATAAACAAATGAGTATGGCCATGTTCTAATAAAATTCTATTGACAACAGGCAGTAGCTAAGATTTGGTCCATTGTCAACCCCTGTTTTAGGGTAAATATGCCTTGATCATGAGAAGGATTTTTATTAAGTTTCAAATTTCCCCATATGCTCAAGAAAGAGAAGGAAAATTCAAAACTGTAGGAGAGAACCTGTTGCCGTCAACTCAATTCTGACTCCAGGCAACAGTTGTGTCAGAATAGAACTGCTCCATAGGGTTTTCAGTGACTGTAATCTTATAGTGGTAGATCGCCAGACCTTTCTTCTGCAGCATCACTGGGTGGATATGAACTGCCTACTTTTCTATGAGTAGCCAAATGCAGCCTGTTTGCACTACACAGGGACCTTATAGTAGAGAAAAAGGTAAGTAATGGGACCAAATTCCAGTGATACTGTAAAAGGATGTATTTATAAGCCTGTGAGAAGAGATTCTCCTGTGCTCTCTTCCTATGAGATAGATGAGAAAAAGCTAAGAACAGACACAAATGATAGTAGGCAGCTTTATGAAAGAATTAGCATTATTCCTGTCTTAGTTATCTAGCGCTGCTATAGCAGAAATGCCACAAGTGGACGGCTTTAACAAACAGAAATTTATTCTCTCACAGTTTAGGAGGCTGGAAGTCCATATTCAGGGTATTAGCACCAGGAGAAAGCTTTCTCTCTCTGATGGCTCTAGGGGAAGGTCCTTATCAACAATTTCCCCTGGTCAGGGAGATTCTCAGCACAGGGACCCCGGGTCCAAAGAATGCGTTCCACTCCTGGCTCTTCCTGTTTGGTGGTAATGAGGTTCCTACTCTGCTTGCTTCTCTCTTCTTTTATCTCTTGTAAGATAAAAGGTTATACAGGCCACACTCCAGGAAACTCCCTTTACATAGCATCAGGGCTGTGATCTGAATAAAGGTGTTGCATACCACCCTAATCCTCTTTAACTTACCTAATCTTGCTTCATTAGCCACAGGCAGAGGCTAGAATTTACAACACATAGGACAATTACATCAGATCAAAAAATGAAGGATATCCACACAATACTGGGAATTATGGCCTAGCCAAGTTGACACATTATGGGGGGGGGGGGACAGTTCAATTTGTGACAATTCCTAAAAGTACAAGACAAAGTCCTGTGCTAAGAATGGGAGGATCAAGATTGGGCAGGGAGAGCTTGAAAGCTTGGTGAATGTTTGAAATATTTCTTATGGAAAATAAGAGAGAAATCAATTGATCAAACTATCAAATAATTTCAGAGTGATAATATAAAAGTGATCCAGACACACAGTTTGTCCTTCATGAATGTATCTAGCCAAGGGAGTCAGCTGTGTGCCCTGAAGGAAAAGGAACCATGTGGATTTCAATGCTCAGAGTGCTGTTTTTATAGTTCATAAAAAGTGTCATCTTGCTATCCTTCCTGTTATTCAGAAATGTTAAATTTCCTATGCATAGGATTTTGTTATTTGGCATAATAATTTATTTTACTAGATAATAGTTTATCCAGATTAGAGAGAAATTAACTAGTTTTATCTCTCTCTGATTTGTATGGAAGTGTTATAGCAAGAAATTCAGGCATGAACAATAATAAGACAGGAAATGAATAGATAATGAAATAGAGTATGCTAGCAGAGACTTGCATTTTTAATGTAATAATAAACACTATCAAAACAAGTGAATCGCTTCAAATTATTTTTAAAACATCATCAATATAAAAACAAAAAAAGACAAACCCAATGCCTTTGAGTCGATTCCGACTCATAGCGACCCTGTAGGACAGAGTAGAACTGCCCCGTAGAGTTTCCAGGGAGCGCCTGGCAGATTTGAACTGCAGACCTCTTGGTTAGCAGCCCTAGCACTTAACCACTATGCCACCAGGGTACTTCAGTTTTAACCTATGACCAAAAGGATAATCACATGAATAGCAAATATTTAAATATTAAAAAGACTAAGCAGATGTAGAATATTTAGCTCCAAATTAATTGGGAGAACTTCATAGGATCTTATAATTAAGTGCCTTTAAATATGCTTGAACCTTCAGGCAAACATCTGTGGGTATTTGTTTCCACATGTTCCAGCACAATGAACTGATTTGAATTCAGCAAAAAATGTAATAGCTTAAGTTGAAGCAGAAATTATCCTAAGGGAATCTGGTAGAAGTGCATATGAGAACAGCAGAACCATATCTGTTTCTTTCATGAGTATTTGCTGTCTTTGGTGGAGTAAGTAATCATTCATAACCTAACATTTTATGAAGATAAATGATTGATGTAATGGATGACCTAAAGATACCCAAGAGCACATGAAACCAAAAAGATCTTTGCCTCGAGATGAATGCGTTCTCACATCTGTAATTTAAATGTAAAAAATTGTGAATGAGAATATTTTAAAACCACAAGAAGCTGCTTTTAAACTAGTGTTAAGGGCATCCATTCAAAACATCTGAAGCCATTTGTCTTTCTGAATTGCACCCAATGTAAAGCTTTTTTTTCCCACACAGAACTAAATGAGTGAGCTTCAGCCACACTTCCAGCATGCATACATTTTGTTCTAAAGGAACAGCTGTAACTTGATGAACGGTCTACCAATGACACTTAGCCTTTGTTTGTTAAAAAAGTTATCACCCAAACAAGAATGGTTGGGAGCCAGATGTTAAAATTGAGAGTGGTCTATTTATTTCAGTTGAGAGTGTTATAAAAATGTTAATAAGGTGTTTTTATGTGTATTATGCTGTGCTGTGTGACTCTTGGATGTGCTTTTTGCTGTATTTGACTGCTGTTTCTGTCGGTGGTATCATTGGCATTAGATCACCGAAAGAGTAAATAAAGAAAGACTGTTCTGTTGTAACCAGAGTGCTGAGTTTGTTGGAGATAGGTGGCTTGGTTCTGGAGATAACTTAGAATGAAAACTGAAATGCTGCTAGTTTTTTCTCTGTTGGGGAGTATTTTCCCAAAACACAACTTAATAATAATCAGCTTAACCAAAGGAAATGTGCCACTAAGAGGCTACTGAAAAAGACCATGAATTCTCATTACCTGAACATATTATCATCTGTGTTTTGCTCATTCCCATCAATTTAAACCAGCCACTTAGTACTTATTATTTAAAATATGTTAATTGTGTAAGTAATGCATTCCCATTACAAGAAATTTAAAAAAATTAAGAAAAAAATATTAAAGCTTGAGTTGAATGTTGCCTGAGCCTGGTCTCTACTATTGTTGTTGCTGTTAGGTGCCATCGAGTCGTTTCCAACTCATAACGACCCTATGTACAACAGAACAAATCACTGCCTGGCCTTGCACCATCCTCACAATTGTGCTTGAGCCCATTGTTGCAGCCACTGTGGCAATTCATCTTGTTGAGGGTCTTTCTTTTTCACTGACCTTCTGATTTGCCAAGCATGATGTCCTTCTATAGGGACTGATCCCTTCCGATAACATGTCCAGAGTATATGAGAAGTCTGGCCATCCTTACTTCTAAGTAGCATTCTCGTTGTATTTCTTCCAAGACAGATTTGTTCATTCTTTTGGCAGTCCATGGTATATTCAGTATTCTTTGCCAACCCAGTAATTCAAAGGCATCAATTCTTCTTTGGTCTTCCTTATTCATTGTCCAATTCCACATGCATATGAGGTGATTTAAAACACCATGGCTTGGGTCAGACACACATTAGTCCTTAAAATGATATCTTTGCTTTTTAACACTTTTAAGAGGTCTTTTACAGCAGATTTTCCCGTTTGATTTCTTGACTGCTGCTTCAATGGACATTGATTATGGATCCAAGTAAAACGAGATCCTTGACAACTTCAATATTTTATCCATTTATCTAGTCTCTACTAGGATGCACTGTTAGAGATAATCATTGTTTTCAGTTTGGTGTATCCTTTCCCCAAAAACGTTCAGTGCAATAAGTGCATGTTTATTTACCTACTAAAAATATGCATAGTTGGCCTTCGTGTGTCTGCGTTTCTTAAATTATGGGTTATGTTATGGGTTAGTTTGAAACTTCACTTTCTTCATTTAGCAAGGTTTCTTAGAAATCTTACCATGAAAGTGACACTAAGATTAATAATAATAAAATTAATAATAGTAGTCAGTTTAATTGGGTGCTTATTTTGCACTGGACATTAAGTGTTGTATATGGATCATCTCATTTAGTTATCACAATAATCTAATGAAATTGGTAAGACCCTTGTCTCTATTTTGCAGAAGAGGAAAAAAAGATTTTAAGTACCTCATTCAAAGTCAATACAAGGAAAGTCAGTGAGTCAAATCTAGATAGTTCTGCTTCCAGAGATTGTATTTTTCACTATCGTGCTATAATGGTAGTCTTTTAGTTTGCATAATGGACAAACTATTTTTATTTAGCCATTCTTATGCTGATGAATATTTAGAGCTTTTCTAGTTGCAGCACAATACTGAGGTTAACATTCTTGCACGATTATCAACAATGTATTCCCAAAATGGGAAATGTTGAGTCTTACATTTATTGTTTATAGAATATACAGTATATAAGAATTGTACTCTAAAGGAACTTTCTTTTATACATTTACACCCACTTATTTCGAGCCTGACCATTTCCCTGTGTCCTCAAAAACTTCGTGAACATTTTGAAGTTGTCAATCTGATGGGTAAAAAATGTGGTATCTGCAGTGTGATGGATCACTTTTATATGGCCTTTCTAGCCATTACCTTGTAACTCCTACCAAATGATTGGGTGGGACTATGCAGATAAGGTGCTTGTGGCTTACCAAGCGAATTGGAGAGCTTGCTAATAATGCATATAAGGTGCATGGCACCCTTGTCGGGGTGGGACCACATAAATAAGGTGTATAAAACCCTAATGAGGGGATTCATCAGTTTTGCCATCCAGCTAGGCTTAAAATGAACCATACCAGAGGTGGACCTGGGAGTACCTCACTACCACCAAGACGGAAGAGCTGGGAACAGAGCACGTACTTTGGACCTGAGGACTCTGCACTGAGAACCTACTAGACCCAGAAGACAGAGAGCTGTAACACCAGAGATGGCTTAAGGTGGTGAGAAGCAGCAGCAAGTATGGCAGAGAACAAGCAGGAGCAGAACCAGGAGACAGGCAAGATACGGTGCAGTGGGCTTCCTGGCCCACAGAGCCGGAAAGCTGAGTGACTTCTGGCAAGAGCCTTGCTGGCAAAGTGGGGTGCCTCCGGGTACTCATCAACAAAGCTAGGCTTGCCAACCTACAGAGCTAGAGAGCTGAGCACCTTCATGCTGAGGCTTACTGAGTGAGGTGCCTCTGGGTGCTTACTGGTGGAGCTAAATAGCTTTGTAACACTTCCCCGAGCAGGGCAGAGGCCAGGCTGGCTCAAAAGGCCCTAGAGGCCTGGGGACTGAGGGCTGAGAGGCCAAGGACCAGGGAGAGGTCTGCCTATGGGGACAGCCAAGAAGCCATTCCGACCCAATAACCATATCCTGAGTAGTTCCTAATCCTGAATTGTAACCTGTTACTTCCCTAATAAATCCCTTAAAGATGAATACTGTCTGTGAGTTCTGTGTGGCCATTACAACAAATTATAGAACCTAGCAGAGAAGTAGAGAGTGCTGTAGGAGGGATGGTTGCCGTCAGCATTGATAGGAGGGTGGAGGTATGTTTGAACTCTGCCTTATAGGAATCAGCCTTGGGCTGTTGATCTTGATTCTCCTTCACCCTTGTGAAGTTAGAGGAGGTCGGATGCCCTTGCTGCTCCGTTTTTAAGAGTACCTAATTGTGTTCACTTGTTTCCCTGATTGTCAGTCATGTTAAGAATATTTTATATCTTTATCACCAGTTTTGTTTCCTCTAATCTGGAAAGACTATCCATATCTTTTGTCTACTTTTCTATTAAATTGAGTCTCTCCAAGAACAAGTTCAAATGCCACCTTTTCCACGGAAATTTCTCTGATGCCTGCAGCTAGAAACAGTCTTTTCTTCCTTTTGGCATTAGAATATTTTATGTACTCTTATGAAACCACTTTCTTCTTTGTGTATCTATTATTTTTGTACCATGTAATCTCTCCTACAATATCCTTTAGGGAGGTTTCTGTTGATTAATCTTTATAGCTCATATTTTCTACAATCTTCTGAAAAAAAAGGTTTAGTCAATAACTGGTAAATAAAATTTAAAATAATGAATATTGTAATTAATTCAACTTTTTTTTCCAAGTATCATGTAAGCACCCTCCTGAAATGCAAAATTTTTGAACTAATGTCTTAATTTTAATAATTAGAAGGAAACAAAACAAAACAAAAAAACATATATTGTACTATGATCCTTCAGATAGAAAAAATGGTCCATTTTTTATAATGAGATTTACATTATCCATCTTTTATAAGAGCAATATATCATCTGTCTAAAAACATCTCTGAATGTTGTTATTCAGGAAAATTTCAAACACTTGTCTTTCAGTACATAATATAGAATAATCCATCAATTAAAGAAAAAAAAAAAAACCTTAAAAAAAATACACCTCCTTAAAAAAAGTGAAAATTCCTTCTGTTATTAAAATTTATGTTTATGAAATCCTCATATAATTATTTTTTAGCTTATTCTTTTGAGGTTCATTCTGTATATAGTCATGAAATAGTTGATTTAAGAGATTGAGAAAGAGATACAAGAAAATGCATTTTTAATGGAATTCAGAGTACGATTTGGGGCTTATCTGAAAATTTCAACCGACTAACAAAAGGCTCCTTCAAACGATTGACTTTTCAGTCAGATTCAGTTGTAAATATTTCCTTAGGTGAATCACTCCAAGTCCTTACTATCTGCTCCTAGAGGAATCCATCTTGTTCAAGTTTAGCAGCCCCAGGGTTTTAATTATTGGTACCCAGAAATAGTGACTTTAGGATCAATAAGAGATGGTTAATGATCTCAAAAGACAATTTTCCCCATACAGTGTTTCTTGAGGTCACTAGTTTATTGAGATAGAATAATTTTCACTATGTCCTGATATTGTTGTCTTGTTAATTGCCATCCAGTTGATTCTGACTCAGGGTCAGGGTATCATCCAGTTTGTCTTCTCAGGCATGTTTTGCTTATTGCAATCATTTATAGCTGTCCATCTCTCATACTTAGTCAAGGCTCACATTTAATGTCAAAGGTAAGAACAGGGGCTTTGGAATCCCATAAATCTAGACTTAAATTCCAACTGTCTTGCTGACTAAACCCATTCATTGAGTTGATTCCAACTCATAGCAGCCCTCTAGGACAGAGTGGAAGCACCCCATAGGATTTTCAAGGCTGTAAATCTTTACAGAAGTAGATTGCCACATCTTACTCCCATGGAGCAGCTGGTGAGTTCAAACTGCTGACCTTTCCGTTAGCAGCAGGGCATTTAACCACTGTACCACCAGGGCCTCTTGTGTTGCTGACTAGCTTTGCAAAATATAGGCATCTTTTTTAAACTCTCTCATTTACAACTTCCTCATCTGTAAAGTAAGGATACTAATACTAACACTAAAGGAATGTAAAGTGTAGGTCAAATGACATGTTTAATGGAAATAACGTTATATAGTAATTGCTCTCAGAGGGTACATGCTTGCAGGGGGAAAAATTCCTGGGCTTTACACATAGGTATTCTTTTTTACTTACAGCGTAAAAAGCAGATTAATTAGCCACTTCGTGTGTCAGTTTTCTGATGCATAAAAATATGGAAATATCTTGGCAAACACTGTCGAATGCAGTAGCCATTCACACTTCGTCTCTTGGCTGGCTTTTCATTTGATAAGCAAAAATGCTTTCTGGCATGACCATGTGTTGTCCAGATATAGAAGTGACATGAAAGTCGATGACACATTGTAAGGTTTCCAAGTAAATGTTTAAAAATGCAAATTTAGACTGCATGTCTTTAGCCCTTTGCCCTTTGGCACTTCACCCTTTTCTCTTGTTCTTTCCCTGAATTTAAAAACAAAGTACTACAGCCAACAGGCAACCTTATATGATGCTTCGGTCTAAGGAAGTTCTAAGAATGGCAGGTCATGGCTGTAATTTGGATCTTCAGTGACGCTGTGAAACTGCTCTCCTACCAATCCTGGATTGACTTCTGCTTTTTTTTTTTTGTAGGGAAAAACAAAGCAAGAAAATAAAGAAACCTTATATGTTGAAGCATTTTTTTAAATTGCATCCTGTATCATTTATAGCTGAACCCCAACCTAATTGAAACAAGTATTAATATGTGTATCATAAATTTAATCTGGAGATTCTATTAGATTAAAGAGTTTTGTTTATTCAATAACAAATATTTCTGGAAAAGCACTATGAGCAATGTGATATTTCATCTACTGGAAAAATGTAGTAAACGGAAGAAATGACCCTGGAACTCTTAGAGCTTACATTATAGTAGAGATGGTTTGGAAGCAAGTAAATAATTACAGGTTTTTACTGGTGCTATGTATATGATGAAAACCCTGGTGGCATAGTGGTTAAGAGCTACGAGGTATGGCTGCCAAGCAAAAGGTTGGCAGTTCAAATCTACCAGGTGCTCCTTGGAAACCATACAGAGCAGCTCTACTCTGTCCCAAAGGGTCGCTATGAGTCAGAATTGGCTCGACAGCAACGGGTCTGGTGTTTTTGGTATGTATGTGATGGAGTCCCTGGTGGTGCAAACAGTTAAGCACTTGCCTACTAACTGAAAGGTTGGTGATTTAAATCCACATAGAGACCCCGGTGGCATACTGGTTAAGTGCTATGGCTGCTAACCAAAGGGTCGGCAGTTCGAATCCATCAGGTGCTCCTTGGAAACTCTATGCGGCAGTTCTACTCCGTCCTATAGGGTCACCATGAGTTGGAATCGACTCGATGACACTGGGTTTGGTTTTTTTGGTTTTAGAGATGCCTCAGAAGAAAGACCTGGTGATCTCCTTTCAAAGATCACAGTCGTGAATATCCTAAAGAGTGTAGTTCTACTCAGAAACACAGAGTTGCCATGAGTTGCAATCAACTCAAAGATAAGTAGTTTACATATAAGATAAATAGGTGGCAGAAAGTTATTTTAAGCTTAGGAGTAGAGAAAAAAAAAATTATGAAAAGGTGTTGAAAGAAACGTTACCTGATGGGTAATACTTGAAGACAGATATTTGAAATTAAAACAGAGAAATCAAACTTTGTAAAAAATAAATAATTGGCAATAGCATTTTTTGTGTGTGTTATAAGATGTATAATTCAAGTACGGGAATGAGAAGGAGATTGGAAACAGAAGTTGAAGAGATAACAGATGCCAGATAATGTAGAGACTTGGAGATAAGAAGGGATTTTCTATATATTCAAGTTGTATTACTGCATAATTAACCACCCAGACTTAGCAAGTTTTTATTATGCTCACAGATTCTGTGGGTAGGAATTTAGAAAGGGCATATTTAGGATGGCTCTTCTCTGCTCCTCAGTGACGTGGCCTCAGCTGGGAAGACTCACATGCCTAGAGGTGATTCAAATACAGGCATACCTCTGAGATATTGCAGATTCAGTTCCAGACCACCAAAATAAAGTGAGTTACATGAATTAAGAGCTACAGCTGCTAACCAGAAGGTCTGTAGTTTGAATCCACCACTGCTCCTTGGAAACACTATGGGGAAGTTCTCCTCTGTCTTATATGGTCACTATAAGTCAGAATCAAATCAACGGCAATGCTTTTTTTTTGCTTTTTTTTTTTTTAGTGCATATAAAATTTATGTTTACACTATGCTGTAGCCTGTAAAGTGTGCAATAGCACTACGTCTAAAAAAAAAAAAATACACACCTTAATTAAAAATACATTATTGGTATAAAATGCTAGCCATCTTCTGAGCCTTCAGTGTGCCTTAATCTTTTTGCTAGTGGACAGCCTTGCCTAGATGTTGATGGCTGATGACTGATCAGGGTGGTGGTTAATAAGGGAACAGTGAAGTTTGGTGTATCGACTGACTCTTCCTTTCAAGAAAGATTTCTCTGCAGCACGGGATGCTCTTTGACAGTAGGACTTCTTTCAAAATTGGAGTCAAGCCTCTAAAACCCTACTGCTGCTTTATCAAAGAAGTTTATGTTGCTGTTGTTAGGTGCCATTGAGTCAGTTCCTGCTCGCAGCAACCCTATGCGCAACAGAACGAAACACTGCCTCGTCCTGTGCCATCCTCACATTCGTTATGCTTGAGCCAATTGTTGCAGCCACTGTGTCAATCCACCTCACTGAGGGTCTTCCTCTTCTTCACTGACTCTGTACTTTACTAGGCAAGATGTCCTTCTCCAAGGACTGATCCCTCTAGACAACATGACCAAAGTATGTAAAACATAGTCTTGCCATCCTTGCTTCCAAGAAGCATTCTGGTTGTACTTCCTCCAAGACAGGTTTGTTCGTTCTTTTGGCAGTCCATGGTATATTCAATATTCTTTGCCAACACCACAATTCAAAGGCATTAATTCTTCTTCGGTCTTCCTTATTCATTGTCCAGCTTTCACATGCATATGATGCAATTGAAAATACCATGGCTTGGGTCAGGTGCACTTTAGCCTTCAAGGTGATATCTTTGATTTTCAACACTTTAAAGAGGTCCTTTGAAGAAGATTTGCCCAATGCAATGCTCCATTTGATTTCTTGACTGCTGCTTCCATGGGTATGGATTGTGGATCCAAAGAAAATGAAATCCTTGACAACTTCAATCTTTTCTCTGTTTATCATGATGTGGCTTATTGGTCCATTTGTGAGCATTTTTGTTTTCTTTATGTTGAGGTGTAATCCATACTGAAGGCTATTGTCATTGATCTTCATTAGTAAGTGCTTTAAGTCCTCTTCACTTTCAGCAAGCAAGGTTGTGTCATCTGCATAACACAGGCTGTTAATGAGTCTTCCTCCTGATGTCCTGTTCTTCTTCATATAGTCCAGCTGCTCAGATTATTTGCTCAGCATACAAATTGAACAGGCATGGTGAAAGGATACAACCCTGACGCACACCTTTCCTGACATTAAAACACTTGGTATCACCTTGTTTTGTCCCAACAGTTGCCTCTTGATCTATGTACAAGTTCCTCATGAGCACAATGAAGGGCTCTGAAATTCCCATTCTTTGCAATATTGTCCATAATTTGTTATGATCCACACAGTCGAATGCCTTAGCATAGTCAATAAAACACAGGTAAACATCCTTCTGGTATTCTCTGCTTTCAGCCAGGATGCATCTGACATCAGTAATGATAGCCCTGGTTCCACATCCTCTTCTGAATCCAGCCTGAATTTCTGGTAGTTCCCTATCAATATACTGCTGCAGCCACTTTTGAATGATCTTTCTGCAAAATTTTACTTCTGTGTGATATTAATGATATGTTCTATAATTTCCACATTTGGTTGGATCACCTTTCTTGAGAATAGGCATAAATATGGATCTCTTCCAGTCAGTTGGCTAGGAAGCTGTCTTCCATATTTCTTGGCACAGATGAGTGAGCACTTCCAGCACTGCATCCATTTGTTGAAACATCTCAGTTGATATTCCATTAATTCCTGGAGCCTTGTTTTTCACCAGTGGCCTCAGTGCAGCTTGGATTTTTCCTTCAGTACCATCATATTCCTTCAGTTCCTGATCATATGCTACCTATTGATATGGTCAAACATCAACTAATGGTTGAATTAGTCAAAGAAAAGAAGTTTATGTAGTATTCTAAATCTTTTGCTGTTATTTCAACAGTGTTCACAGCATCTTCACCAGGAGTAGATTCCATCTCAAAAAGTCACTTCCTTTGCTCATCCATTAGAAGCAACTCTCATTTGTTAAAGTTTTTTCATGAGATGCAGCAATTCAGTCACATCTTCAGGCTCCACTTCTAGTTCTAGTTCTCTTGCTTTTTCCACCACATCTGCAGTTATTCCTCCTCTGAAGTCTTGAACCCCTCAAAGTCATCCATGAGGATTAGAATCAGCTTCTTCCAAGCTCTTGTTAGTGTTGATATTTTGACCTCCTCTGATGAATCACAAATGTTCTTAATGGAATGTAGAAATGGTGAATTCTTTCCAGAAGGTTTCAATTTACTTTGCCCAGGTCCATGAAAGGAATCACTATCTGTGGTAGCTATAGCCTTACAAAATATATTTCTTAAATATGTCTTGAAAGTTGAAATTGCTCCTTGATCCATGGGTTTCAGAATAGATGTTGTGTTAGCAGGCATGAAAACAACATTAATCTCCCTGTATATCTCCATCAAAACTCTTGAGTGACCAGGTGCATTGTCAATAAGTAGTAATATTTTGAAAGAAATGTTTTTTTCTGAGTAGTAGATCTCACGAATGGGCTTAAAACAGTCAGTAAACCATGTTGTAAACATATGTGCTCTTATCCAAGCTTTATTGTTCCATTTATAGAGCACAGGCAGAGTACATTTAGCATAATTCCTAAGCACCTTAGGATTTCCAAATGGTCAATGAGCTTTGTCTTGAATTTAAAATCACCAGCTGCATTAGCCCCTGATGAGTCAGCCTATCCTTTGAAGCTTTGAAACCAGGCATTGGCTTTTCCTCTCCAGCTGTGGAAGTCCTAGATGGCATCTTCTTCCAATGTAAGGCTGTTTCATCTACACTGAAAACCTCCTGTTTACTGTAGCCACCTTCATCCATTATCTTAGCTAGATCTCCTGGATAACTTGACGCAGGTTCTACATCAACACTTGTTGCTTCACCTTGCACTTTTATGGAGATGGCTGCTTTTTTAAACCTCATGAACCAACCTCTTCTAGCTTCAAACTTACCTTCTGCAGCTTCCTCAAGTCTCTCAGCCTCACAGAATTGAAGAGAATTTGGGCCTTGCTCTGGATTAGGCTTTTGCTTAAGGCAATGTCGTGTCTGGTTTGCTCTTCTATCCAGATCACTAAAACTTTCTCCATATCAGCAATATGGCTGTTATGCTTTCTTACCATTCCTGTGATCAGTGGAGTAGCGCTTTTAATTTCTTTCAAGAACTTTTCATTTGTATTTACAACTTGGCTAACTGTTTGGAGCAAGATCCCTAGCTTTCGGCCCGTCTCGGCTTTCGACATGCCTTCCTCACTAAGCTTAATCATTTCTAGTTTTTGATTTAGAATGAGAAACCTGCAACTCTTCCTTTCACATGGACACTTAGAGGCCATTGTAGGGTTATTAATTGGCCTCATTTCGATATTATCATGTCTTGGGTAATAGGGAGGCCTGAGGAGAGGGAGAGAGATGGGGAATCCAGTCAGTGCGCCAGTCAGAACACACGCATTTATTGACCAAGCTTGCTGTCTTACAGAGGCGATATTTGTGGTTGCCCCAAATGATTAAAACAGTAACATCAAAATCACTGATATCAGATCACCATAACAGATATAATGAAAAAGTCTGAAACAATGCAAGAATTATCAAAATGTGACACAGAGACACGGAATGAGCACATGCAGTTGGAAAAACAGCACCAATAGACTTCTGCTTGATGCATGTTTGCCACGAACCTTCAATTTGTAAAAACCATAATATCTGCGAAGTGTGACAAAGGGAAATGCAATAAAATAAGGTATGCCCGTAGCTACGAACAGCTGGGATTGAAGTGTTTACTTCCAAGATAACTTCTTTACTCACATATCTGGCACCTGGCCCTGAACATCTGAAGCCAGGATGAACGGGAGTTGTGAACTGGAACTCCTACTAAGGACTACTCCACATGGCTTGGGCTTCTCCCAGATTGGGAGCAGAGGAGACTCCCTGGGAATCAGTATTCTGAGAGGACTGAGCAGAAATCATGGCCCATTCTAACAAGATATCAAAAGTCAAGTAGCATTACTCCTTTTGTATTGTATTGGTTGACAAAGTAAAGTGGCTGCTTTCTCAGAGTGAGATTCACTTTCCACCATCTCTGTGACTCCTTAAGTGTACTAAAGTGTGCATCCCAGGGGAAATAGTTTCTCCTGGTGACTTTTGACCCACTGTATCCATAATCAGAAAATGTAGTCTCATAGAATTAATCTTGTAGCTGGAAGAGGGGATGGAGTGTTCTTTCTGGTCATGCACCCTTGGTCACAGGACTGTTTCACTCTTTGAGTTTGAACCAAGACTCACAGAATGGTCAGGCCAGGTGCAGCTAAACAAAGGCCCTTTCCTCTTACCCCTTTTCCCTGTTCCCATGCACTGTAAGGTATAAAAGCCATAGATCCCTTTGCCTCACAATCTTTTATCAGCAACATGTCATGGGGCCCTACTTGTGCAGAAGAGATTTCCTGGGTCAACTGACCCTGCGACGGGGGTCTAAGGGAGACCAATCTGATAATGAATCTTACCCCATTCATCTGTGTCCCAGCCACTATGTAAGTAAATAAAAGCTTGTGAGCTTGTCACTGGGTAATGTCATCTAGTTACTGAGAGCTACAGCCCTCTACGAGCCCATTTTTCATCATGGCTCTCCACAGTCAAGGAAGACACAAGTCCTCTTAGTGGAGGAAAAGAATTCTGGGGCCATGTTTTGTAACCTCAATACTATATCAAGTGGGGGTTTTATTTTTTTTATTGTACCCATTTTTTCTAAGAATATTAGCTTTACACTCCACTTCTATGCTCTGATACAGCCTTCCTTCTTTTTCTCCATTAAACTCCATCTGTTACAGATAATTTTTATCAGTTATTTTACATTAAATTTTACAATTGAAAAAATTTTATAAGTATTGTCACTTGCAGGTGGAGGCATATTTAATTCATAAAATTATAAATCTGGAGACTAAAACTCAATTTCCTAGAGGCACCAAAGTGGAGAATAGTCTGGACAGAGTATAAGTGAATATGTATACCATATTTTTATGCAAACCACAGGTGTATTATACTTTTTTTTCCCACCAACTACATTGTTTCCCTCCTCCATGAGGCATTTTTATAAGCACAGTATGCTATTTTTTTCACATGATGCTGTTAAAAAAAAAAAAAAATAGCATAGTGCCCTTATGAAAATATCTGGCAAGGGGAAAGTATGATTGGCAAAACAAAATATGATGGGTGTTATTTCTGCAAAATATGGTATATTGTATAAGTTGTAGAAACAGAAGTGAATTGGAGAACATTTGTCCTTTCTAAAAGGATTACTTACTAACCAGGTCTGTTCTGCCATGTGAAACTGAGGACAAAAATTGCCAGTTTTTATTTCCTCCAGGCAAATCTGAAATTAGGATTTTCTATCTAAATTCTTCTAATTGTTAAATGTTTTCTCCAAAATAACAAATAACGACCATTTTTAAGCCTTTATTTAGCCTGGCACTTCTAGTTAATGAATACATTTTTAAGTATTATTCAGCCTGGCTCTTCTAGTTAATGACTATTCCTTAAATTTAAGTAAGATACTTGTCATAGAAGTTTATGCAGAAATTGATAGGTATTATTTGGAAAATAATAATTATTACCATTATCCCTGAAAATATTAAATAGTCGCTTGTATCAAAATTTGTCCTATTACCAAAGTTTTTTTCAATTTTTTCCATTAAGATAAAAATAAGCATTTATTTTAAAATTAGTTAATTTTATAACACTGAGCCATTTACCTAACTGTGGAATGTAATTTAATTTAGTGAGTTGTATTTATAACTCATCTGTATTTACAAATGATTATTGCATGTTTGGAATAGTTCACAATATTTTGTTCTAGTTAAAATTCTGTTTTGTTCTAGGTGTCAGAAAAACTTTTTTTCACATGTTAATCAAAACTATCAGAGCCTTTAATGAAAAAAAAAAATGGCAACTAGGACAGAATAATTAAGCTTCAATTGTGTTCCATTTGCCCTTAGGATGGTCATTTAAAGAATCTCCAAAATTCCATAATATGGTAAAAGAAATTCAGTGTCAAGATATCAAACAAAACACACTGGAACTAGTCTTAGGAGATGCAAAAAGGAAGAGTAAAGATGTGATCCCTGAAATATAGTAGGTGATGCAATCTCAGAATTTATTCCAGAAACAATCATGGAGTTTTAGAAGACAGGATACAAGGGTAAGTGAAAAAGTATTGCTACTAAATTACAGAAACCTTTATTAAAAATGTCAAAGTGTGAAGCTATTATTTCCTGACATTTCCTCCATCTAGGTTTACATACATCTGAAGGTGGTGTTCCCATCTCTCTAACTTTTACCAAAAAATTCTGTCCTCTTCAGTTTATACGACATCAAAACAGAAGTTTTAACATTCTTGAGGGGCTCAAATTGTGTTAATTTTAAATGTTCTTTGAAAAGTCTGAAGGGGCAAGACCAGGGCTGTAGGGTGGATGAAGTAAGGTTTCCCAATGAAATTCTTGTAGGACAGCCCTTGCTACCCTCAAAGAATGAGCAGGTGCATTGTTGTGATTGGGAAAAAAAAAAAAAAAAAAATTCCTCAGCACAATTTTCCTTGCCTTTTTCTTAATGTAGTTTTCAATTTTCATAAAACATCTTCATAATAATCCTCCATGATTGTCTCTGTCTTTCAAGAAAATCTATCAGGATTAACCTGCTGGGATCCCAAAAAACAGTCACCATAACTTTCTGAGTGGTCTTCCTTTCTTGGCTCATCTTTGAGGTCTTCCTGACCTTTCTTAAAATGCTTGATCCATCTAAAAACTGTTGTTTTATGTGGACGTCATTCCCACGAACTTGTTGCAAGGCTTCAATGATTTGGGAAGATGTCCACTTGAGTTTTGTTAAAAATTTGATACTAGCCTTGACCTCAGAATAGTTTCTTTTCATGGCACAAAAAGTACTCTTTATTTTTGAATGCACCCTAACGAGACTAAGTGTATTACTGAGAGAATTTGTCTTCAGCCATCCACTGATCACAGAGACATGTTTAAACACATTTTGTTTGAAATAAACCTCAGTGGCAAGACTTTTTGACTTACCATTGTATAATCAGGAAAAAAGGTATTTTCAGGTTCTAGAAGTTCTCTTTTTCAGGACACATTCATTTTCATGCATCAACTCTCATTTTTACATTGACAATTCCTTAATGATTCTATTTACCTTTACTTTTTGTTCATATAGATTTTATTTAAAACTGAAAACTCCTTTTCAAAATATCAAAAGCAGAACTCACCAAATTTGTCTTTAGAATGTTCTACCCTGTCTTTCCCATTTCAGCCAATGTTACTAACATTACTCACAACTATCAGATACATTGGAGTCAATCGGTAAGTCATTTTTGTCTCTTCCATACATTATTTTTCATGAAATTACCCTGCTTTCCAGTACTGTTGTATGTCACCTCAAATATCAAAACAGCACAGTATTTTGCTCTCTTTCCATTCAAACATCCCTATTCCATTTACTCTTGCAAAATGCTCTCAATTATATGACAAATTGCAATTATTTTTTAAAAAGTCTTCAGACTTTCCATTGAATTTGAACAAAATTATAATAATTACTTAGTCATGTATTGGTTCACAGCAAAATACCCCAGTCATCTAAAAACCTGTTGCTGTTGAGTCGGTTCAACTCATAGTTTTTCTTTATTCAAATCTATTATTTTTTAAGTGTTCAACTTCCAATTATCAAATAGTGTAAATATGTGAAAAATAGAACAACAACAAAACTTTTGATGCAGCTATATAACCATTAACAACATTATACTATCACGTACAGGCAGTCCCTAGGTTATGAATAACATCTTTCCTAAGTCTGTCTTTAAGTCGAATTTGCAGGTAAGGTGGAGCAGGTAAATATGATTGTTATTTAGCGTTGGTTAGTCAAATATTTATCTTAGTATGTAGTATATATTTCACCTTTCTGTGCATATAAAACACTTAAGAAAAACTTCCAAACTCTGCAATGTTTTTATGAGCTTCACAAAGTAGTGTGCGTGTTCGTTACTATGAACAATTTTATTTAACTTAAACTTTAATATAATAGGTTTTATGGCAGATAAACTCATTCCTAAGTATGAGTTATCTGCAAGTTGGATGTCCATAACCCAGGGACTGGATGTACACAAGAGAAAGCTACTGTCTTAAATTTGATGTTTACCATTCTCATGTATATTTCTGTACTTTTAAAGACATATATAGAACATATATGGCATATTATAATGTTTGAATCTTTAAAATTAAATAAAATATTATTATCTTCTATGTATTAATCTACACTCTTTCTAATTCCACTATTATATTTTTCAAGTCCATTCCTGATGATACTTGAATATCCATTTTTGTTAAATTTTTATATGGTACTTTATTAAATAAATAAGGGAGAGTTCTCCATTTTCATATTAAGAAACACTTAGAATATTCCAACTAATCTAAATTTTAAAAACAGTGCTGCAATTAATATTCATGGACTGGTCTCCTTGTTCATACATGTTAGAATGTCCATAGGGTAGAAATAAAGCAGGTGGATTTTAGAAGTTTGGGCCATATGCACCTTTAGTCATGATAAGTATTTCCAAGTAGCTTTCCAAAGTGGTTGTATAAATTTATCTTCTCACATAAAACACTAGAGTTTCTATTTTCCCATTGCCTCGGTAAAGGTGATCACTATAAGAACACAATTTTACAAAACAAAATATATTTATATTTTCTTTAAAATTAGCACCATACGTCTTTTAAAAATGGAATTAATGTGATATTGGGGTACAATTTAATTTTTTTCCACATGTTAACCAACTGTATACTACTATTTTTTTTTTTAATAACTTTTATTGAGCTTTAAGTGAACGTTTACAAATCAAGTCAGTCTGTCACATATAAGCTTATATACACCTTACTCCATACTCCCACTTACTCTCCCCCTAATGAGTCAGCCCTTCCGGTCTCTCCTTTCGTGACAATTTTGCCAGTTTCTAACTCTCTCTACCCTCCTATCTCCTCTCCAGACAGGAGATGCCAACACAGTTTCAAGTGTCCACCTGATACAAGTAGCTCACTCTTCGTCACCATCTCTCTCCTACCCATTGTCCAGTCCCTTCCATATCTGATGAGTTGTCTTTGGGAATGGTTCCTGTCCTGGGCTCATTTTTGCAGTGATTTGAAATATCAAAATATACTTGCGTCTATTTGTGAATTCCCCATTATGGGCCAATG
Organism: Elephas maximus indicus; assembly: GCF_024166365.1. Classification (NCBI taxonomy): domain Eukaryota; kingdom Metazoa; phylum Chordata; class Mammalia; order Proboscidea; family Elephantidae; genus Elephas; species Elephas maximus. Next base: position 13,466,007 of record NC_064823.1, read on the forward strand.
GTTGAACTGCTCATCTCTGAGCAAATGTTACACTGTCATAATTACTATAGGTTTACAAACAATAGTTATTGAACACCTACTCAGTGCCAGTATATTAGTTTGCTAGAGATGTTTTAACAAATTTTCACAAATTTGATGTCTTAAAACAACAGAAATGTATTACTTTGCAGTTCTGGAGGGCAGAAGTCCAAAATCAATGTGTCTGCAGGGCCATGATCCCTCTGAACGTTCTAGGGAGAATCCATCCTTTTCTCTTCCAGCTTTTAGGGACTCCAGGCTTCTTTTGGCTCATGCTGCATAACTTTAACTTGTTTTTTCTTTGCCCTGCCCCCATGGCATTCAGTTAATTCTTCCATTTTCTCTTCTAAAGAGGCACACAATTTTTAAATTAAGCCATAGTCCAAATCACCAACTACATTTAAATATTGCTTTATTTTGTTATTTCCCTTTGTTACTGGGTCTCCAGGTCTCCTTCAGTGTAACTCTAAGACACGGGTCAGGTGAAAGCGAAAGAAGAAAACTTTATTTGGTTGGCCAAGCAAAGGAGCACAACAGGACTTGGGTCACCAAGGTGGCTCTCCAACTGACAGACACAGGGTTTTATATGGGGAGGAAAACAGAGTAGGGTGCTCACCCTTGGGGTGTGTTCAAGAACATGGTCTACCGGAATTGGTAGGCAGTCTCTACGGAGACATCGTGGTCAACTGGTCACCGCAGTCACACTGGATCCAGGACTCTCAAAATGGTCACGGTGGAGGAAAAATGGTGGCCTAGCTCCTCCCAGCCTCCCCGTGTTATCGACATCTCTGTGACAGGTCACCGAGAGGACAAGCTGAGATTCTTTGCGCATGTACATGCTGTTCTGCGCCTGAGCAGGCACCTAAGACTGGTTTCATCTGCTATCAGTCCCCACCCCTTTAATTATTATTATTATTTTGGGGTTTTTTTGTTTGTTTTGTTTTTAAAGCTAGAATGAGAAAGGGTGTTTAGCTTAGCCTACCCGGTCACCATCTAGCAGTTGTCCATCTCACCTTCATTTCTTCTTCCCTCCCTCCCTCCCCTCCTTCCTTCCTTCTTTCCTCTTTTTTCTTTGTAAGCCTATGTAGTTTAATTTTGTAACCAATGTATAAATAAACTTCATCGTATTTGTATTCACCTTTAACTGGATCATAAATGCCTTGGTGACAATGAGTATATATAGCCATTTTTACTTCTTTTTTTTTTTTTAAGCAGCATCTCTTTGAGCCTGGAATAAATAAAGGATTAATATCAGTCTTGTGGAGTTGAAATAATCACCAATGGTTATACACTGTTCCCAGCTGTCTTCTTTCTTGTCTCCCCTTAAAATTACTGGATAACCCTCTCTACATTTTCTTTCTATGGGAAACCTCATATATTCCTGAAAACTGTATGTGCACTTTCTTCTAACTCTTCATCTCCAATTGCAAAAAGAAAAAAAAAATCCAGAGTGTGTAAATGGGAAGATACATTCACTTACAACTGAGATTTTAGGCAAGATACCTCATAGGGCTTACTTTGGGAAGTAGATCAAATAAAAGCAATTCATGACGTAAGAAGCATGAATTAGGCAAGACAGAATATTGTTTAAGGCAGTTTAAAAATATTTAAAAAGATGTCCTTGTAATGCAGCCTAATGTTTCATTCTTCCAGGATAACTTAGTCAAATAAGATGTCTCAGGGATCATGGCTTCCTGCTTATTTTTTCTTCCTCCTTTATGTAAGTGATATAGTGTTCCTTGAAATATTTTTTAATGGAAATTTGGAAAACGTTACAGAAATTTCTAAAGAAAAATGCCTTTTAAATTGATTCCTTAACTTTATGAAAGTGCTTTATTTTCTTTTATCTATTTAGACTTTAGCTTGTCAATCACTAAGGAAGTGAAATTAATTAACAAGGTATCAACCACTGTGCAATTACTTATGTTAAAAGTAAAATTTCCTCAAGATTAATTTGTGTATGAACTCATGAGCTTTATTTCCAATTCATGAATTCTCGAGGTGGGGAATGAAGAGTCTGGTCTGGAAATCAGGTGAGATCTCCGAAAAGGGGCACAGTGTGGAAGGGTTTTGTAGGCAAGAACAAGGAAGCCATATTGGGCAAATTTCAGATTGGCTAGCTGGCATTTTCTTCCAGTATTTGGAATTAAGGGGAAACTCTTAACTAGGTTAAACTGAGCAGGCACATTCTAATTGGTTAGCTTAGCTTCCTTTTCTGGGAGAGTCAATTAATTGACTTGGGTTTTGGTTTCTTGGAAGATTAGGCATTTACAGGAAATAGAAACTAACTAGGTTTCAGTTTGCTGACATGCTGCTTAGCGTAAGTGACTCCATCTCAGCCCTATTATAGTCAGCTTAACACTGGCTCACAGCTTCTCATCTACCTAATAGAATCTTCACAGCTTCTGTGTGGATGCTACTAATTTAAAGCCATATAATTAGTTTAATAGCAAATATCTTCTCATCTGAGTCTATGCTTTTAACATAAGTAAGATATACCCATTTTCTAGTTTACAGGGGGGAAAAAAAATCCCATCAACCATTAACCAGGAATATTTGAAACTGCTATTATAACCTCTAAATAATGCCAAAGAATTTACAGCTATAAAAGCAATTAAGTAGAAATAGGAAAAAAAAAAAAAAAAAAAATTCAATCCATTCAGTTAAACTGGGTGGTGGAGTTCCGTAAAAATAAAATTCATAAAATTTAATCATTAACTTGTATAGTTTTAGGTCATTGCTGTGCTAAAAAGCAAAAACAAACAAACAAAAAAAAGAAAACAAACTCACTATTGTGGAGTCAATTCCAACTCATAGCTACCCTATAGGACATGGTAGAACTGCCCCATGGGGTTTCCATGGCTGTAACCTTTCTGGAACCAGACTGCCACATCTTGCTCCCTTGGGGCAACTGGTGGGGTTGAATCCACCAGCCTTTCTGTTAGCAGCTGAGCACTTAACCACTGTGCCACCAGGGCTGCTTATTAACTTTTGAAATATTACTTTCCAAATAACAGAAAGTAGACTTTTAGTTTCAACTGAATGTTTTGGAAAGAACACAATTCAGAAATACCTGTTTACAGAACAAAAATAAAATTGAAAATAAAATAGATTTGAGATGAAAAACCCTGTGAATTCTAAAGGATCAGTGCTGTGAATTTCCAAACATAGATGCCAAATATTAGATGCTTTTAACAGTGATTAAATCAAAATTATCCATAAATACTAAATTCATCATTTATCGTTTTGCTAACAAACATCAACAGTCTTGCCAGTTTATAGATGAATGATTTCAAAAAGATGTTGATGTTTTTAAAAATAGCTTTTAGAAAAGTAACAAAAGTGGAGGGAAGACCCTTGGAGGCATTTTTTCACATGGCCTGTCAAAATGTATACCCCAACCATAAGTGGATGTCTGAGTAATGATTCGTTTACTTTTATATGATTTGTCAGGTTTTATTTTTCAAAATAAGAGTCTGCCTCAGTTATGTCTTTTAGTTGATTTTTTTCCATGTTATTTACTAAGCTACTCAATGTACATAAATAGTATTTTGGCAGAATATCAAAATATCATCAAATGATTATTAGTTAACCGGTCAAAGGAATCTAGATGGTCAAACGATAATATAACACATAAAAGTGTAATTATTTCATGATATTTATAAACATTTTCAAACGTATAAATTAAATCAAGCTACCAAAGTAACAGTTTGTGGAAAATAAACAGTATATAGAGTGGAGGGTTATAATCAAAACAAAATGGCTGTACTGCTTTGGAAAAGGATTGTTAACATCATTCAACACAAATATTATGACACTTTTAAGAGGTCTTGCAAGACCTTACAATTTAAGACAAATTAAAATGATCTAACACATATCACTATTTTAATCCCCCATCTCACTGGTAGATTCTGGGCAATGTTTCATTCTGTTTTACATTGGGTCACTATGCGTCGGAACAGAACCAAGGGCACCTAACAACAACAACATTTTGGGCAAAGAGCAGTGTGGAAAAATAAAACTTCCGTGGGTTTCTCAGTGCTCCTGTAAAAAGTGCTTGCCTCCTGAGACTTTTCGTATGTCACAAGAATTAGATTTGTAGCCATTTGTGTCACTAATTGCTCTGATCTGAAAGGATGATAAAATTTCTAATACCTCCCCAGAGGGCCAAATTGTTACAGCCTAGGCTAGGTCTCTTGGTTAAACCATGGGTATACTCCCTATGTATTTACATGTCAAGAGACATGGAGTTCCAGACATGGAGACAACTCTAGGTCATAAAAGCCAAGATATTTGGGCTACCTGGCTCCTGGAGTCAGTTTACAAATTGAAAGGTTGGAGTAAGAAGGAAACCCTTTTAGGAAAGGAGGGAAGAACATCTGCTTCCCTTTGATAAGCACATTTTTTTTTTTTTCCTCCTTTCTGAATTCTAGCCCATGGAGCTTTTCTCCACCCATGTAAAGGAATTGACCTGGCTCTCTTTGACTTGGATCACGTTCAGGGCTTGCCAAAGTGGTGACTGGCACACTTATTATTAAGAAATCTTTCCTGAGAATACTCACTGTGTGCATTCAGGATAAAATTAATAAATATAAATATTAAAAGCCCAATGAACAGATAATTAAACAGATACTCAGATGGGCAAATGAATGAATGTGAAATAGAGACTGAAGGATTGAAGAAACATTAGTGTCCACTAAAAAATACCAGCAAATTCAATTTTTGAATAATTAAATATATAGAATGTTTTCTTGATTACAAGAGTAACTACAGAATCAGTGTTCTTATTTCAGAGTAACTTAACAAAAAGAAATTTAAACTCAAACTGTTACAACAGAAAGGAAGATTACTATCCTTCTAGGAGTGTTTAGAACGAAGAGGTCATAGTGAAGAAAGGCCAAGACACAATTGACTTAGGTAGCGACATAAGAATTTTGGAATCAATATAAAATATTACTTGATTGTGTATATTATTACTTTATGAAGAGAATTTGTAGGGCTTAAGGTATAATTAAACTCTGGGGGATTGGCTCTTCACAAGAAAAAATTTTTTTAATGACGATCATTGGCATTTTGGGAAAACAATCCCCATTCTATCCTAGTTTCTTTACTATTGGCAAGAGAAATAATATTTCAATAAAGATTAAAAGTTGAATTAAACAGAAGCATGGCAGATAACGTTGTTAATGCATTTTCAGATGAATAAGACCCAGAAGGGGGTGTGGAGCAACTCTAATCTCCTAAAAAAGTCGCTGAATGCCATTATCCAATGATCTGGAGAGTGTTTGTGTCATGCTGCAGACACACAGTGAGGAGCTAATACGTGAAACAGACTTAAAGAATCAGTGATTATATTTACACCAAGTACACTAGCAAGAAAGTTTCTGTCTTAAATTTTTTCTTCTTCCTGAAAAGTCTTGAAAAACATACTTTCAGATATAGATAGCTAAAATAAATATGCATTCCCAAAGCAAATCATTTAATTCTTCATTTTTATAAATGTCTGATCATTTAATTGATCAGAGTTCATGGCTCTACCCTTTGTATAGCGACATTTCAAATCCTCAGTCCTCAAGATAACAGTGTAGAATATAACCAGGTGCCCTCTAAAAAAGTTGGTTTTTATTCACAGCAACCTCATCTGTGTAAGAGTAGAACAGTGCGGCATTGACTATTTCACAACTATAGATCACAAGGTCTTTTTTGGAGACACCGTTTCGGTAGCAGCTCTCCGGAGACTCCAGATCAAACTGCATAGGCTTCACCAGCCTTGTTTCTGTTTTATGTTAGGTCCCTACTTTTTGTTCCAAATTTTTAATTTTCAGCACCTTTAGTTAATAGTAGATTCATATATTTTAATATGTATAATTGTACATAATATATGTTTATTAATTATGTAAATATTTATATTCTATCGGCTATAAAACCAATAAAATATGTATATATTATATATAATTAAATAATCCTGTATAATTATTGTTGTTATAATTAATCATTTTTTTACTAGAAGGACATGTAAATACTTTCCCAAAACAATTTCACTTGTGGTAGCTACTTCATTCTCCCTCTTTTTTGACATCAACTTTCAAGCATTTGTCCCTCTGCCTTCCTTTCCATTTTTGCCATGATTTAAAATTCTTTAAGACAAAGTATGTATGCTTTAAAGGTCATTTTCAAAACTTGTTTCTGGTAAATCTGGTCATTTAAAACATTCTAATAAAAAAAATTTTTTTTTTTAATCAAATTACTTTAAATGATTTTTGTAACATCTATTTCAATTTTCTCACTAGAAGCACATTCATGTTGTATGTAGTCATGATTTAAAGTTACCGCGCTGATAAATATTCCTGAGCCCCTGGTGTTTGGTTGTCTGTATAGAACACGAAGAAATAAGAAGTAAAGGCTGAATCAAATAGTTCTCCTATAGAGCCAAGCGAGTACTATAGACAACCCTGCACAATGACGGCCACGAGGCTTCTACTAGGCTCTTTGTGTGTTGTTATTGAAGGAGGGAACAGAAATTTGGCATTAGAAACCAGATACTTTAGTCATGCATTGTTGAGATGTTAAGCAAATATTTAGAAGGAATGGGAGATGGAGGTGGGAGGCCACTGTTTATTCTTGTGCTAGAACTTTGGCGCATATGATGAAATCACTAGGAGAGTGAGAAAATCTAGGCATTTAGAGACTGTCGAATAAGAATTTCATATGCAGAGAAGTTGGAAATTGCTTTTGCTATTTACTTTTCAAGGAATATAATAATGTTGGCAAATGAACAAAGCAATTCCTAGGTGAATTATATAATTATTTGCAGCACTTTCAAAGATATTGATCTCCCTCCCTTATAAGTAATTCATGGGACACAATTTAAACATTAGATAAAATATCAAGTAAATATGCTTCACTGCATCACTCACGGTATAATTAAAAACTAAACATACTTCTTTATTTCAACAGCTTCACTTCTTATTTAACATAACTGTACACGACAAATTCGTTGGCAAATTGCTTATAAAAATAATGGTGAAAAAATTTTGCATTAAGTTTACAAATTGTTTCCTTCTCTTTTGAAGTAATAGATATTTTGCTTTATTAGTTTTAACTGTTTACAATTTGAACTGAGAGGTTTGGAGAAAAGTATAATTTTAAAGGATCTATGAAAATAAAAATAACTCTGCTTTGATAGGATGCCAGTCCCACCCAGGAGTGTTATGTCTCTATAAGCAAGCTTGTATCAAAGCCCCAAACCAAAGTAAGTATCACCGTCTAAGGATATTATTCCGTACAAAGCTGCTTTTAAGATTCTCTGAAGTTGACTGCTTCTTCTGTTGACTTTTGACACTTTCTCAACATATAGTCTTCACCCTCACTTAGCCTTTATAGACTGTGCTTTGTCATTTTATCAACCTTACTTTGACATTCTGAATACCAGATACTACTACTCTTTCAGCTTTATTTTACTTAATGTAAGTGACAATTACTTCTACCACAATAAAATGATGCTTGAGATGATCACTTGATATACCGTCCCAGTTTTGTGGCTCTCCCTGCCAAATCAGGATTTACGGACGTTTGTTACAAAACAAAGTTTTATTTATATCAAATTTATTTTATCAAAAAAAAAAAAGATTTTCCTAGCATCTTAGTTTTCTAGTGCTGCTGTAGCTAAAATACCAAAAGTGGGTGGCTTTAAAGAACAAATTTATTTTCTCAGTTAAGGAAGCTGTTGTTGTTATGTGCCTTCGAGTCGGTTCTAGCTCACAGCAACACTATGTACAAGAGAACGAATCACTGCCTCGACCTGCACCATTCTGACAATGTTCCTATGTTTGGGCCCATTGTTGCAGCAACTGTGTCAGTTCATCTTGTTGAGGGTCTTTCTCTTCTTCATTGACCCTCTACTTACTAGGCACAACGTCCTTATCCAGGAACTTGTCCCTCCTGATAACATGTCCAAAGCGAGTGAGACAAAGCCTTGTGAACCTTGCTTCTAGGGAGCATTCTGGCTGTATTTCTTCCAAGACTGACTCGTTCGTTCTTCTGGCAGTCCATGACGTCTGCAATATTCTTCACCAACACCAAAGTTTGCGTGCATCAATTCTTCTTCATTCTTCCTTATTCGTTGTCTGACTTTTCTGTGCATATGGGGGAACTGAAAATACTATGCCACAGGTCAGGTGCACCTTAGTCCCCAAAGTGACATTTTTGCTTTTTAACACTTTAAAGGGGTCTTTTGCAGCACATTTGAGACTTAGTTATGAGACCACGAGACTGATAAGAACTATAACTCCGGTTAGTACTATATTAGCAGATTCAGACAACATGGGATATATAATGGGATACAGAGACTAGAGATGTTAAAATTCTTTCTATATGTAAGACTTAGTTACATCAGTTCTGAGGTAAGTCAAACACCTTTTTTTTCAGTATTGTTGCTTTTTATTACCAATATCTTTATAAATCTGATCTTTTTTTCTCTTTGGGGTTGGCATGAAAATGATAACATCAGCAAATTACCTGCTGCAACGTTGTATGTAATACATATTGCTAACAATAAGATGGAAAAAGAAAAAGGACAGTCTTAAGAGTGGTTCGTCATAACTTGAATAACATCATAAGTTGGGGACTACATATATATCTATAGATATAGATATATATACATATAAAGAAAGAGGGACAATAAAGAGGGGACTACTGAGAAAAGAAGGACTGTAGAATTTGAAACAGGAAAGTGAATTGGTATACGATGGGTTTGTACCCGCAGTTGGAAATAGATATTGTACCTGCCCAGAAAATAGGCACTACTGGAAATTTTCAGTGATAGACAGTAGATTGTAAGGGTTGTTTACAAAAGTTTTGGGAAGGCTGATGAGCACAGAGCAAAAAAGGGTCAGAGAATTTACTTCATGTTATGAGTAACTAAAGTGATTTCCTTATTGTTAAGTGCTGTCAAGTCCATTGCCACTCATAGCGACACTATACACAATGAAGGAAATGCTGCCTGTGCCTGTGCCATAATCACAATCATTGTTATGCTTAGCCTCTTGTTTCAGTCACTGTGTCAATCCATCTCATCGAGAGCCTTCCTCTTTTTTGCTGACCCTCTACTTTACCAAGCGTGATGTCCTTCTCCAGGGACTGGTCCCTCCAGATAACATGTCCAAAGTATGTGAGATAAAGTCTTGCCATCCTCACTTTCAAAGATCATTCTGGCTGCACTTCTTCCAATACACATTTGTTCATTCTTATGGCTGTTCATGGTATATTCGATATTCTTGGGCAACATGATTGTAACCTGACACTTCAAGTCTGCCCAGCAAGGCTATGAAGACACACAAAGCAGATTAAAGCGAGAGAAGAAGCTTTATTTAGTTGGCCAATTAAAGGAGTACACTGGGACTCCGATCGCCAAGGTTGTCTTCCCGAACTATTGTTTATGGAGATTATATGGGTACTGTAAATCAGGTCTGAGGTCCTCAGGGACACCCCAAAGTGGAGCCAGCTTGCTGATTGGTTTGGCCTGAAAAGACCTTCTCAAGGTTGTCCGGTTTTCTGCACCTGTTCAGCCTGAAAGAGGTCCACAAAGAGGCTTTTTGCCCACGTCGGGAAAGTAGACAGGGGTGTGTTTTTCAGCCTCTGACGTCAATAAGTCATCTGAGGGACACGGTTATCACTACCCATATCAGGCGGGCCTGAACTTGTTCAAGGCCGATTTTGGCTGTACAGAAGACCCCAGTCTATTGTTTTCTTTAATTGAGTCAGGACCAGAAGTATACTTAAATAAGGAGATATTCTAAAGGCAGAAGTTAGTTTCTATATTACCTAATAAGGGGATACCTTAAATGCAGGGTTGGAAACTCTGGTGGCATAGGGGTTAAGAGCTATGACTGCTAACCAAAAGGTAAGCAGTTCAAATCCACCAGGTGCTCCTTGGAAACCCTGTGGGGCAGTTCTCCTCTGTCGTATAGGGTCACTATGAGTCGGAATCATTTCGATGGCACTTCCAGGTCTGCTCGGCAAGGCTACGAAGACACACAAAGCAGATGAAAGCGAATGAAGAAGCTTTATTTAGTTGGCCAAGTAAAGGGTACACCGGGAATGGGTTTCGTTTTCTCTCTCTCTTTTTTTTTTGGTTAAATGCAGGGAGTTAATTCTGTATATTACAGAAGGTGGCAGGCATGGCCCTTTGTTTATTCAGTGTGGCTGGAGTACTGCCGGTCTTACCATAATTCAGAATGCATCAATTTTACCTTCTCTAAACTGGAAGAACAAAAAGTGTGAGGTGGTGCATTCCAGTGCCCACAATCCTACATGTGCCATTGGCTGAACTGAAGTGCAGCAGCTGTCAAGCAGAACTTTGAACGCTGAACTCTCAAGGAAGCTTCTGAAGTCAATGCTGCTTCTGTTGCTGTTTGCACCACTGCTGCTCCTGAGAAGAAGCCCAGAAGCCCACACTTCTGTAATGCTGCTGATAGGGGCTTTTAAACCAGACTGGAACTATTATTGTATGATTCCATTTATATGAAATTCAGGCAAAATTAACTCATGATGATAAAACTTAAAATAGTGTTTACAATCTCTGGGTGGTACAAAAAGTTAATGAGCTCAGCTATTAAGTGAAAGGTTGGATGTTGCAGTCCACTCAGGGGCTGCTTAAAAGAAAGGCTGGGTGATCAACTTCCAAAAAATCAGCCTTTGAAAAGCCTGTGGAGTGCAGTTCTACTCCAATACGTGTGGGGTCACCATGAGTCGAAAGTGACTCCGTGGCAACTTGTTAATAGTAATCACTGGGAAGGTTCGTAACGGGGACTTCTGGATTCTAGCAATACTTAGTGTGTGTGTATATTTATATATAAAAAGAGAGAGAGTGATAACACTGTTAAGTTCACATTATGAAAATGTATTATGCTGTATACTTAAGGTTTTTTGCCCCTTACATCTGATACGTGTATTATACATCACATTTCAATTAGCAGCAAGAGTTACCTTGAAAACAAAGTACTAGATAATGATCTAAATTAGTATCCCATTCCTAAACCTTCTTGAACTTTTAGAAAAAATGTAGAGCATTTTATTAAAATAATATGGCAAAATTATGTGACAAATATTAAATTGTGGCAGAAATTTGAATAAGATAGTTCATATGAAGTTAGAGGAAATTTTGAAATCAGTAAATATACATGAGTATGTAAAACATAATAGCTGAATCAAAAAACCTGTTAGACGTATCTCAAGAATAAAGTATTGAGTTGCAAATACTTTTTATACATTTCTTAGTGGTACATAAAGCAATAATTCATGACATCTCAGATTCTGTGAAAAACAGAGTGGTTTAACAAGAGAATTTATATCTCTTTCATAAAAAAAAAAATAAGGGAAAGAAGTCTAGCAATGTGATAGCTACGTATTGTTGATATATTTATTCCTAGGCTCTGCTTCCTCTTTCTCATATCTGAAATGGCTCAAAATAGGCCATGAATTTTGAACATCGGGAGGATAGAGAAAGGAGACACACATTTATTTGAAGGGCACCAAGCGAATGCTGCATATACTGCTTCTGCTATTGTGTAATTGTCCAGAAATCAGTTACACTGCTTCATCAAGGTGTATAAATGTAGGCTTTACTTTGGGAAATGTCTTGCAAAATGTAGCAAAGTGTATTAAGATGATAGAGGAAGATGAAAATTAGAGGTGGTAGTACTTCAGCTCCCACATTTCAGTATGCATTCCTAAATCGTGTCTGATTACTTGTTTCAGCATCTTGTACATTATTTCTGTTTAATGATAGTGCTTCTGGTAGAGACAGCTTACAGTCTCCTACACACTGGACTAATTGCATGGGAGAATTCAGAATACATACTGTAACTTTTCTGACTATGATCTCTCCTTGGAATACTGATATAGTATATTTTAATGCTGAATTATTTCCATATTCTCTAATCTCCATTAAAATGCACATAATTCATGGAGCTATAATTGCTAGGAATGGCTCAAAAAGGATGCATTTCTACACTATTTGAACAATGATACAATTCTATTTTATATGTTGCAACATTGTGGTGTCAGCTCTTCTTCTCGAAGGTAGTGAGTCCCTCCTTAACCTCTGTGGGATTAGCCCTTTTATAAACCTACTCCCCCTACCAAGGAGTCCTGGGCATGTAGTGGTTAAGAGCTCGGCTGCTAACCAAAAGGTCAGCAGTTCAAATATACCAGCTGCTCCTTGGAAACTCAATAGGGCAATTCTACTCTGTCCTATAGGGTCTCTATAAGTCAAAACTGACTGGATGGTACCTAACAAACCCCATACCAAGACCATAAACTGACCAATCCCCTTGGTAAGCGACAATCAACTCTTTTGAAGAGTAAACTGTCTAATACCTGCAAATGTTTTACATGTCTTCTTTGGAAGGTAAATTTTCCAATCCTTTTGCAAGATCGTGGCCTAGCAAATCATCTTGGCAGAACTACAAACCCAGGGCCAGAAAGGCCACAAAGATAAACCTGTTTCACTGTATATATCTTTAAAATGGTTTGGGGCCCAAATAATAACTTGGCATACATCACTGACTCATTTTTCAGTGAATCAGTAAGAAACCATTTCATCAAACTCTAAAATTTGATATCATTTCTTGTTTTTGTTGTTAGGTGCTGTCTAGTGGCTTCTAATTCATAGCAACCCTATGTACAACACACCAAAACACAGCCCAGTCCTGCACCATGCTCACAATTGTTGCTATGCTTGAGTCCCTTAGTACAGCCACTGTGTCAGTCTATCTTGTTGGGGGTCTTCATCTTTTTGCTGATCCTCTACTTTACCAAGCATGCTGTCCTTCTGTCCAGGGACTGGTCCTCCCTGATAACTTGTCAAAAGTAGGTGAGATGAAGTCTCTCTATCTTCACTTCTAAGGAGCTTTCTGGTTGTACTTCTTCCAAGACAGATTTGTTCGTTCTTCTGGCAGTCCATGGTATATTCAATATTCTTCACAATACCATAATTCAAATGCATCAGTTCATCTTCAGTCTTCCTTATTTATTGTCCAGCTTTTGCTTGCATATGGGATGAGATTGAAAATACCATGGTTCCATTTCATTTTTGACAACTAAATACCATTCCTAGATTTTGTGGAAGCATGGAATGCTTCTCGGAATAAGAAGAGAAGTAACAGATATCACAGATGAAGGAGAGTAATGATTCGGAGCTGCAGATGGAAAGGGCCTAGTGGTCAGAAAAGTAAAAAAAAAAAGTTTATTTTATTAAGTTTAAATAAGCCAGTGATAAGTGCTCTCAATCAATTCTTTTTTATACCTTGGATACATATTATCTTACCACATCCTATTTTTAGATATTGTACTTTAAAACTTCCAAGAACATAAAAATAATTTTTATTGAACCAATATTGGTCATTTTTGTTTCTTACTATGCTGAAGTTATAAAAAATTCAGTTTTTTATTGTAATATAGCAATATCGTTTGTGATAAAGTAGGTTTTTTTATTGTTTTTAGTGGTTTGGTGATGTGTTTTTCTGCTGAGAAAGATGACTGGTCATAACCTTAAATTATGGTAGGTTTTAGAAGCAATAAAAACTGTGGGATTTCCTTAATGGCTCTCTCACTTTTCAATTCTGAAATATTTATCAATCTGAAATATGTTACAATTTACATTGAACAGTGACTGTTAATAGTGTCTGATAAAAAGACATAATGGCTGATTATGGATACCCATATGATAATTTGGCTTACAAAAAATAAAGATATCAATATGAGTACTACAATTCACTAATATCTTTTAACTTAACTTCATTTAGCATGTTTTCTCAGTTTCCTGCTATGTCCCTATAACTGAACATGGTAATGGGAAAATAAGCATTACTTACGACTACTGCCTAAAAGAATACCACCTACTAAGGGTAACAGTCTTGTTGTATAAGGAATAATGACTATATGGTACAAAATAAATTTTAATTTTATAAATAGATATGGTAGAGTTAATAAAATATATATTCAATTACCTATGAAAAGGGTGAAATGAATATATACTAAAAAAAACAAACCACTGCTGTTGAGTCATAGTGACTCTATAGGACACAGAAGAACCGCCCCGTAGAGTTTCCAAGGGGTGCCTGGCAGATTTGATCTGCTGACTTCTTAGTTAGCAGCCATAGTACTTAACCACTATGCCATCAGGATTTCCAAATACCTACGGGGATAATGCAAAAACACTCAAGAGTGCAAATAAAAAAAAAAAAATTGAGAACTATTTTGAATAAAGCATTAGTAGAATTTAATAATTAAATAGAAAAATAAGAAGATTCAAAATGCAAAGATAAATCCAAAACTGCCTATATTTAACACAAATTTATTAAATATACAATATCTGAAGATTGGTTATACAGAGTATGAGTGTACAGACAAGACATAGTCCTTTTAGCTAGACTTGGGAAATAATTATTCTTTGTACAGAAATAATGTTTTGGCTGGACTAAGCCAAAAGCTAAGAAGCTTCCTGATAACAACCAAATACTTCAAGGGACAGAGTATCAGGGACAGGGGTTTGGGGACTTTGATTTCAGGGGACATCTAGGTCAATTGGCATAACAAAGTTTATTAAGAAAATGTTCTGCATCCCACTTTAGTGTCTGGGATCTTAAAAGCTAGCAAGTGGCCATCAAAGATGCATCACTTGGTCCCAACCCACCTGGAGCAAAGGAGAACGAAGAATGCCAAAGCCACAAGGAAAATATTAGCCCAAAGACTCCATCAGCCTGAGACCAGAAGAACTAGATGGTTTCCAGCTACCACCAATGACCGCCCTGACAGGGAAAAAACAGAGAGTCCCTGAGGGTGCAGGAAAAAAGTGTAGTGCAGAACTCAAGTTCTAGTAAAAAGACCAGACTTAATGATCTGACTGAGCCTGGAGGGACCCCAGAAGACATGGCCCCCGGACTCTCTGTTAGCCCCAAACTAAAACCATTCCCAAAGCCAACTTTTCAGACAAAGATTAGACTAGACTATAAGACATAAAATGGTACTGGTGAAGAGTGTACTTCTTAGCTCAAGTAGACACATGAGACTAAGTGGGCAGCTCCTGTCTGAAAGTGAGATGAGAAGGCAGAGGGGGACAGGACCTGGTTGAATGGACATGGAAAACACGGGGGAGCGGGGAGAGGAGGGGTGTGATGTCACATTATAGGGAGAGCAACTAGGGTCACATAGCAATGTGCGTATACCTTTTTGTATGAGAAACTGACTTGAAATGTAAACTTTCACTTGAAGCACAATAAAAAAAGCAAGAAAAAATTAGGTTTTAGGGATGTGATATTGGGAAAAATTGCTTCATAGGTATCAAAAAACCACACTCATTTTAAAAGTTTTACAACTATTTTAATTACTATAATAATTAAGCTGTCATCTACTTTGATGATAAAAGAACTAAAATTCCAAATCTTAAAGGAATCAAAGTTATTTCTTCCTTACATAGTAATATGGGTGCTGTCTGTGGTCTCTGCCAGGATGATTTAAAGTCCCGGTCTCCTTTCATCCATAGCTTCTCCATCCTTAACATATAGCACTGAGGGTTGTTTCCATTCTAGCCAACAAGAAAAAAGAAAAAAAGAAAATAAAATAACACAGTGTGGAGAATTATGAATGGGAGCTTTATATAATCCAAGCCTGGAAGCAGGCCACATCACTTCTGCTCACATTCCATAGCCTAGAACTTAAATATTTACCAAAATGTAAGTGTGTCTAGCAAATGGCCTGACTTTATCACCCAAGGAAAGAGAAATTGGATTCTGTGATCTGCTAATAACTTCTAATAAAACTTCTAAAACTGACCATAAATGACTCTCCAGTTGTTTATTTGTTTAATGCTTTAGATTGGCTGCTAGCATCAATGTTCTCTCTTTCCCTTTACAACACAGAGAATATTTGGCATATCTAATCCTCTGATTGCATTGCTATTTCTCAAGGTTAGCTGCCCTATTCCCAGATTCCAATTTGACCTGATTAATCTAAGTATAGCTTGATTCCCTTTGCCAGTGATTAGAACAGAAACAGGCATATGACAAAATTCAGTACAAAGACAAATGAGATTGCTTCTCTTTACAGGCTCCTAAGAAAGAGCTTCAAGCAAACATGCTCTCTTTTAACCTGCTGTATATTGTTGTATCTGAATACAATGCTCCAGACTTCTGCAGACATTTAAAAGCTTCGTATTGGATAACATTATTCCTTAATTCAGTAATATGTATTAAACACGAAGCGCTGGACTTTGTGTTGGGGAAACAATGACGTCAAGGAAACTATAGCCATATTGTCTCATGTGGTATAAGAACATGGAGAAAGTACTTTTACTTTATTCAGGTGGAGATTTAAGAGGTTAGAGAAATTTAAAGTGAATACTGAATAACAAATATGAATTAAAAGAAGACTAAGATAATATAAGGAGTTTAGAAAACAGATTAATAGGATAAAATGAAATACCCAGCGTCCTTATCCTAATGACCCGACCAAGTATGTGCTCAATCAATTTTTATAATCCTTCTTTTGTTGTTATCTGTTGCTATGCCTCCTTGACACAGGATTAGTCGTGTTCAAAACCTGAGAGTGAAGAGAGAGTATGAACACTGTAAAAATCAGTGAAGATTCCCATATGGGTGAAATATGGACATTGAGAGTTTTGATACTTAAAGACAAAGAGGTATGCAGTGTGCCAACTATCAATATCCTTGCATGTCAAACGCTAAAGATTATTCAATTTGTCAATAACTAGACTCTATTTCCCGACAGCAGGAACATTATGTATTATTTTATTATGGTATCGTCAAAGCTAGTACAGTGTGGAATACACAACAGTTGAGTAAATTATTTTGAGGAGAAAATGAACATTTATTTACAGGGGCAAGACTTTTTCTATTGGAAAAGTTCCTCCCACAAATTTGTAATTCATGAAAGTGTTTGGGAAAAAAAATGTGACAAGAACAAGTCCATATAGAAAGCTGTTTCAGGGAATTATGTAATTGATATTTATTCCAATAACTAAGAAATGGTAGATATGGGTTAGAGTTGGGAGTCAGAACTAGATTTCAGATTTAGACTAGGCATACATGATTTCCCATTCAATGAGAAACCAAAACTAACACTATATTGTACATGTCAGATTGTTTTGTTTGAATTAGTTATAGAATATCAAATGGGAAATATGTAGTAAACAATGAAATACATGCAGATATAGCTATAGAATGAAATTATTTCCAGAGAGCTGAGTTATTGGTCAATTAAAAAAAAATTTAAGGCCCTCTATTCAATCTGTGTGGCACAGTGGTTAAGAGCTTGGCTGCTAACCCAAAGCTCAGAGGTTAGAATCTGCCAGCTGCTCCTTGGAAACCCTATGGAGCAGTTCCACTCTGTCCTATAGGGTTGCTAGTAGTTGGAATCAACTTAACAGCAACTTTTTTTTTTTTTTAATTCACTCTGTGTGTTGAACAAATAATCCAAGAAGTGAGACTATATGAGGAAGAACACAGCATCAGAATTGGAGGAAGACTCATTATTAACAGCCTGTGCCAGGCAGATGACACAACCTTGTTTGCTGAAAGTGAAGAGGACTTGAGGCTTTTACTGATGAAGATAAAAGACTACAGCCTTCAGTATGGGTTATACCTCAACACAAAGAAAATAAAAATCCTCAATTGGACAAATAAAAATGTCATGATAAATCAAAAAAAGATTGAAATTATCAAGGACTTCATTTTACTTGGATCCACAATCAATGCCTGGGGAAGCAGTAGTCAAGAGATCAAATGACGTATTACATTATGCAAATCTATTGCAAAAGACCTCTTTAAAGTATTGAAAAGCAAAGACATCACTTTGAGGACTAAGATGCTCCTTACGCAGTCCATGGTATTTTCAATCTCATACGCATGTGAAAGCTGGACAATGAATAAAGAAGACAGAAGAATAATTGGCCCCTTTGAATTGTGATGTTGGTGAATAATATTGAATATACCACTGACTGCCAGAAGAAAGAAGAAGTGTGTCTTGGAAGAAGTACAGCCAGAGTGCTCCTTGGAAGGGGGGGTGGCAAGACTTCGTCTCATGTACTTTGGACTTGTTATCAGGAGGGACCAGTCCCTGGAGAAGGACATCATGCTTGGTAAGGTAAACAGTCAGCAAAAAAGGGAAAAACCCTCAATGAGATAGATTGACACAGTGGTTGCAATAACGGACGCAGACATAACAACGATTGTGAGGATGGCACATTACCAGGCAGTGATTTCGCTCCGTTGTACATAGGGTCACTATGAGCGGGACCTGACTCAATGACACCTAACAACAAGAAGTATATGCAGATAATTTCTGTTCTTTATTTTATTGAGGAAAGAAGAAAACCAGGGTCATTTCTTAAACTGTCACCACTGCTAGTTTGTTTTCTACAGACATGGACTTAGTGAGTATATTTAGTGGTAAAATAATAAAGACATATAATAAGCACTAACAGCCAACTGGGAAAAATGTAACTCTATTCATGTTAAATTAATTGCAAACTAATAACTGCATGTATTACATTTTCCTTTAGCTTTTTGAAGGGGGTCACAACTGAAACATAGGAATGCCTATGAAGCTCAACTAAATCATCCAGTCTTGAAAAATAAAATGGCAGCAGTCATCCTTTTATTCTTATTAAAAGCATGAACTTACCAGGAAAGCAACTCAAGATTTTTGGTGAAACAACCTAATATTTCTCTAGTTTTCTTTGTTATAATAGTTGCATTTCGAAGTAAAACAATTGCTTTAAAAATGATGCAATGTTAAATATACAGAGATGCATGCCAGAGGCTAATTGAACACTGCATATGAAGGCATCACCACAAGCCACAGATTGAACTTGTTTTCAGAAATGCTCAATGTGTGGATTTTCTGACATGCAGATTTACGAAGAGGTATTGCCTATTCACAAAAACCAAAGGAGTAGCCATTTTGTGGAGTAAAAAAAAAACACACGTAGTTTTTTTTTTTTTATTAAGAGGATTTTATTTTAAGAAAACTATTTAGAATTGTATTTTGAAAAAGATCTTTATTCTTAAATATAAGATGAAGCCAAACAGATATATTTGAGACTTAATATAAGACTTCTTTGTTTAGTTGTCCATAAGATTACCATCTGTAATAAAAGAACCTTCTTTGACACCAATTGAAAGTCCAGTCCTGACCATAGCAATCAGCACTAAGCTGATACACCATTAAATACGCCATTAACTGGTCTTTGTAAGAGTATGGATATTATTCTATCACTGACAGCACTGTACTTCAGGGTAGATCTTGAAATGTTCTTTTGGATGATGAATGTGATGCCATTCCACTTCAATTTCTTATTCCTGGCATAGTAGACCATATGATTGCCCAATTCAAAATGGCCAATACCAGTCCATTTCAGCTCACTAATGCCTAGGGTATCGATCTTTAAGCATTCCATTTCATTTTTCATAACTCCCAATTTCCATAGATCCATATTTTATACATTCCATGTTCTAATTATTAATGGATGTTTGCAGCTGTTTCTTCTCATTTTGATCCATGCCACATCAGCAAATGAAGGTCCCAAAAACTTTACTCCATCCAAGTCATTCTGAGGAGGAAGCTCTTCCTTTATTTACTTATTTATAAATTTATTTGTTTATTATTTTGAATGCCTTCCAGTCTGAGGGGCTCAACTTCCAGTTCTATGCCAGAAAATGTTTCAGTGTTATTCATAAGGTTGTCAATGGTCAATTTTTTAAGAAGTAGACTGCCAAGTCCTTCTTCCTAGTCTGTCTTCATCTGGATGTTCCTCGGAAACCTGTCTACCATGGGTGACCTGCTGGTATTTCAAATGCCAGTGACATAGCTTCCAACATCACAGCAATATGTAAGCCACCATGGTTAAGTAGCATATATTTAATTAATATGTAAATATTGGAAACCCGGTGGCGTAGTGGTTAAGTGCTACAACTGCTAACCACAAGGGTCGGCAGTTCGAATCCGCCAGTCACTCATTGGAAACTCTATGGGACAGTTCTACTCTGTCCTATAGGGTCGCTATGAGTCAGAATCAACTCGACAGCACTGGGTTTGGATTTGGGGTTTTGGTATGTAAATACTATATGGTATGATATATGATATATGTATATAATTACTTAATAATATATAATTAAATATTTTGTGGCAGAAATTTCGAGAGTACCAAAATATCTCATTCCTCATCCAACATTTACCCACAGATGTTAGCATCCCTTGATGTTTCTTGACTTGATTAAATATCACTATGATAATTGCCCAGTGATGCTTTTCTAAGAACATCACCCTTTGTACATTTATTGGTTGTTAGTCTACGGAAAAAATAACTTTTATTTATTTATTGATCTTGATGTGAAAGCATGTATTCCAATTTGATTCAGTAGGGCAAGGTCTTTTACTTTATCCAATTTTGCCAATTTTGATGGTGGGAATATTTCAAGCTGGTTTCTTGGATCTTTTGACAGGTCTACCTAATTGTTTGAGAACTTTCTTTTTTCCTAGTACAAGAGATTCCAGGTACCCTCCTGCCTCGAGACCTGTACACAACCATTTACTAAGGATTCCTGGATATTTTCAGTATTGAATAGCATTTAGAAACCAGTCTGGACAATTGGTGTTTTGATTGCTCCTGGAATGTTGCTACTCTTAGGCTCTATAAATGCATAAAGATAGAAATAACATTCATAGACACACACACACACATATTGAAAAAGAAGGTGACTTTTACACACACATATATAAACGAGGGAGGGGAAGGGAGGAAAAGAGGGAGGAAGGTGTCTGACATGCATTAAAACAAAAGTACATGCTATGTGATTAATTTAAAATTGGTTAAAATTGTGTATATTACATTTACTTATAAATCTTTAAAATGCATCTAATCTATAGTATCAGAAAGCACATTGATAATTGCTTGGGGACTGGGTGTGATGGAAAGGGGAGAGAGGGATGACAAACGAGATGAGGAAAATCTTGGAAATAATGAATATATTTATTATCTTGATTGCAGTTATATATAAAAAAATATACATACGTAAAAACATGATAAATTGTACTCTATAACATGCAAAATTTATAACAGGCAAATTTTATTGCATCTCAATAAAGTTGTTAAATTAAAAAGAATATATATATATAAAATGTATACTTCAAAGATTATAATTCATATCTCTAATTCGAGGTTTAAATAAAAAATAAAATGCCCTGGTGGGCAGGGGTATGAATTGATGACATGACCAGTTGATTGAAAGTCCCAAAGAATATACCAAGAGGCTACCAAAAATAATAATTTAATTTGGTAACATTGCAAGATTTTTAAGATCAATAATAAAAAAATTGCTTTTCTGTATATCATCAACAATCAGAAACTGAAATTAAGAAAACAGTACCATTTGTAATATTATGTAAATGATGCAGTAATCAGGGATGAGTTTAACAAAATATGTCCAAGAACTAGAAAAACAGCAATACAGTGCTGAGTGATATTAAAGCAGACCTAAATAAATGGAGAAATATACCATGTTCTATAATTTGAAGAGGTGATATTAAGATGATTAAACCCAGTGCTGTCGAGCTGATTCCAACTCATAGTGACCCTATAGGACAGAGTAGGACTGCCCCATAGAGTTTCCAAGGAGCACCTGGCGGATTCAAACTGCCGACCCTTTGGTTAGCAGCCATAGCACTTAACTACTATGCCACCAGGGTTTCCATTAAGATAGTTCTTCCTAAATTTATCTATAGCTTCATTGCAATCCCAGCCAAAATCCCAGTAACCTTTTTGAAGAAATGACAGACATTTAAAAATGTGTAAGAACTTTTAAAGAATCTGTTGTTGCTGTTAGGTGTCATCAAGCCTAGAATAGTGAAAAATTAAAAAAAAAAAAAAAAGAAGGTTAAAGTTCCATCAGAAATGCTAAGCATATGAAAAGTGGATGATCTATAGTAATGTCAACCTGGGCTTGAGAATGAGAAATAATTTTAGCAGGGATAAAGATGGTATTAAGTGGGTTAATTCATTAAGAAAACTTGATAATCCAATGTATATTCATTCACATAACAACAGTTTCAAAATATAAGTCAAAAACTGACAGAACTGAAAAAAGTACAAATCAACAGCTACATTTTAAGATATCAAAACTGCACTTTCAGTTACCGTTAAACAAATAGACAAAAAAAAATTAAAAGGATATCAAAATGTAATGACACTGTCAACTACCAGGACCTATCAACAGAACATTTCACTCATCGCCTGCAGAAACTTATTTTTTTCAAGTGCACTATTATTTACCAGAGAGCCTTGGTGGCACAGTGGTTAAGTGCTTGGCTGCTAACCCAGAGGTCAGTGGTTTGAACCCACCAGCCACACTGAGGAAGAAAGATAAGGCAGTTGGCTTCCATAAAGATTTCAGCCTTGGAAACCCTATGAGGCAGTTCCACTCTGTCCTGTAGGGCCACTATGAGTCAGAATCAAATCGACCACCAAGGGTTGTTATTCACTAAGACAATTTTTTTAAAAAGTTTCAAAAATTACCAGAATTGGATCATGCAGATTATGGTCTCTGGCTCAACTGAGTTAAACCAGAAATCTAAAACAGAAAAAAAAAATAATCTCAGAATCTCCCAATAATTGGAAAACAATATATTTCAAAATAAATTGTGTCAAATAATAAATTACTTAGAAAAAAATATAAAGTGTGTTGATCTTCATAAAAATAAGAATGCTGAAGCCTTGAATGTCCCTTAGGGGATATTTTATAGAATTTAATGATTTATTAGAAAAAGGAGAAATTTCCAAAATCAATCATGCAGTTTTCTACCTTAAAAAAAGTGGGAGAAATGCAAATTAAAGTCAAATGAGTATAAAGTAAGAAATAATAGAAATAAAGCAGATATCACTAAAATAGATAATAAAAAATGCAAAAGAGAAAAAATAACAAAAAGTACCTTTGATTAAAAATCCATTATACCCATTGCTGTTGAGTCAATTTCAACTCTTAGCAACCCTAATGTATAGAGTAGAACTGCCCCACAGGGTTTCCGAGGAGCACCTGGTTGATTTGAACTGCCAACCTTTGGTTAGCAGTCATAGTTCTTAACCACTACTCCACCAGGATTTCCAATTCTTTGATAAAATCAGTAAAATTGACAAATGTCTACATAGTCTGGTCAAAATAAAAACAGAGAAAACAAAAAATAAACACTGTCAGGAGCCATGGTACACACTGTGCAGATATCAAAATGATAATAAAGAAATATTACAAAAAAACTTTGTTATTAAATTAATAACAGTTGAAATGGACAAATTCTTTGAAAGGCAAAAAACAAAACTCAAGAAGAACTATAATACCTTAATATCTCTTTACTTTTTAAAGATGTATTTCATTTAAAAACCCTCCAGGAAAAGAAAACAAAGGTTGGGGGGGGGGAATGGTGGACTCAAGTGGCATCAATGGTAAATTTTACTTCCTATTTAGTTACATCAATTATTTGCCAAGTGTAGATTCTGATAATTTCTTACATAAATTAATTTTACCTCAAAATTAAGCAAACTTACCTAACATAGATTTTTTTGTCTATTAACAATATTCAGAAAATTAAAAAAAATAAACTCATAATTTTTTTAATTAACTCAATAAATATTCAACCATTCTCCTTTACTTTGTTCCAGCCACTGTCCAATTCACTGAGAATTTATCACTGAAGAAACATAAAAAAACTTGCCCCATAATTGCCTTTTCGTGGGAGGACACAAACTGTAGTACATAAACAAGAGTCAGTATTTAGAAAATAGGCAATAGGAAATATAGACAATAGAAAATAGACAAAAATACCTGTCCTCTTACTTACACTGTTGTGGGAGTAAATATGTACGCATTATGTAGGTGTATAATGTATGCATAAAATAGTATTATGTGTGTACATAATACATACATAAGTTGTAGAGTGTGTTGACAAATGGTTAAATCCACTAACATGTTGTTAAAACAAAAATCATATTATTCCAATAGCAGAAATTAATTGAACTTTATTGAATATATGGTTTGAATATTGGGGTAACACCAGAGTGTTAAAAATGTTCTGAAGATGAGAAGAACTTTCAAAATTCTTATACAAAATCTTATCAGCATTGCTATGGAAAAAAGGGTGGGAACAGAACTGATAAACAAAATTGTGGTCAGGAAAGATTTTCATACAGCACTGTCTTGAAGAGCAATTAAAATAATTATTGATTTACTCTAAACATAGCTTCCTGTCTGACTTTTGGAGTACATTTCTTGAAACTGACTGAATTCTTCAGAAGAGTCCAACACCCAAAGCAAAACTGTGTTACTAGTTTATCTGGACCATTGTTTGACTCAAAAGGAGGTTTTAGGAACCAGTTTTTTCAAGGCTCAAGGTCCAAAAGGGGCAATGACATGTGTGAGTTACCTCAACTTCCACAAAAGCCAGAAATCTGGATTTCAGGAGAATTTAACCAATTTCATCAATGTAGAAAACAAATAAATAAAAAAAGGCAGGAGAAGATGGTTGACTACGTAGAAGCTACCTCGGATCACTCTTCAACAAAGACTCGGAAAAACAAGTGAATCGATCACATACATGACAACCAATGAACTCTGACCACCAAACACAGATCTAAAGAGTTGACCTGAGTGACAGAGACTGAGGACGAACTATCACGGGGAAGCAGTGACTGTTTTCAGAGCCTGGAGCCAGAGTCCCAGTCAGGAAACCTTGGCGCCGGGCTTTGGACTGGGCACAGGGGGGCTGAGCACCGCATCCTGAGATGGCACAAACACGGGGCGCAGCCCTAGCCCCCACAATTGATCTCGGGGGAAGCCCAGCCAGTGAACACAGGCAGCACAGTGACACGCCTGACAGGAGGAGAAGTCACTGGGAGGAAGCGACTGGTTTTGGAGCCGGGAGTGCGGTGTCCCAGCCGAGGAACCTGACGCTCGGCTTTGGACTGGGAGCGGAGGAACTAACCATGGCTTCTGAGACAGCGCAAGCACGAGATGTGGGCCTGACCCTTGGGGGTAATCTCTACCCAGCCAGCACACACAGATGACGCGCCCTTCGGGAATCTCAGATAAAACAGTCATCCCAAGCAAGATAAGTAACTTTGTCTATATCCCGGGGTGCTACTGTCTCCTATTTATCTGAACCCTCCCCTCCCCTTCCCAGGAGGCTTCATTAACATAGGAATTTTCTGAGCCAGAGAGTGAACTGCGCTGTGGTTTTTCTTTCTTCTTTTTTTTTTTTTTTTGATCTTTTACTAACCCATTCTCCGGGCCTGAGAGAAGCAGCTACAAAAAACCCAGGGACCAAAAATCCTTCCCTAATTGGACTAAAAACACAGAACCAGCTCCAGCCAAGCATATGTGATCCACAGTCTTGGGCTTTCATCCCTACAGGGAACAAGGTGGCTATTATAATACAGAGGCATTTCTGATAGGGATCTGACTGTAATTGTTTTAGCGGATTACTGGAAAGACAAGTTTCCCAGGTCTGATATCTCTGCGTATTCAACAGAGCCCTCACTGACCCACAACAGGGAACTGAGGGCTGAAGATCTGCCCAGGCCACCTTGCCTCCTGCCTTAGGGGTCTAAGGAGGGTGACACCTACCAATCTGTAGAGGTACTTGCACTGGGGACCTAAGGTACAGCTTCAGAGCCCACCCACCAAGGTGCTTTAGGAATAGAGACACACCTACCCCATTGGCACTTGGGGGACACCTGTCAGCATCCTGCCCCCCTGGAGTGTGAACCCCTGCTGCTACTAGAATCTGGTGCACACAACTATCACCACCACTTCTCTAGGTGGATAGACGACATTCTGCACCACACACTTGATGACCCAAAATCAGATTGTACTCAAGAATAGTGAATGGACTCTTAGGCTTATATATCTGGTAACAGCCCAAACCAGCTGGTAATAGGACATAAGTGAGTCAAGGGTTGCAACACTCAAGACAGCACAATCTAGTAGCCCACCTACATATGTTGAAAGAAAACAAAACAAGATAAGACTCAGTGAGCAAATATAGAATAAATCACTACAATAACTTAGTGATGGCTTGGAGACAACAGTCGATATCAAACCACATAAAGAAGCAGACCATGATTGCTTCTACAACTCCCCAAACTAAAGAATCAAAATCTCTCCCAAATGAAGATACAATCCTGGAATTACCAGATAAAGAATATAAAAAACTAATTTACAGAATGCTTCAAGACATCAGGGATGACCTCAGAAATGAAATAAGGCAATCTACAGAAAAAGCCAAGGAACACACTGATAAAGCAGTTGAAGAACTCAAAAAGATTATTCAAGAACATAGTGGAAAAATTAATAAGTTCCAAGAATCCATAGAGAGACAGCATTCAGAAATCCAAAAGATTAACAATAAAATTACAGAATTAGACAACGCAATAGGAAGTCAGAGGAGCAGACTCGAGCAATTGGAATGCAGAGTGGGAGATCTGGAGGACCAGGGAATTGACACCAATATAGCTGAAAAAAAAAATCAGATAAAAGAATTTAAAAAAATGAAGAAACCCTAAGAATCATGTGGGACTCTATCAAGAAGAATAACTTGCGTGTGATTGGAGTTCCAGAACAGGGAGGGATAACAGAAAACACAGAGAGAATAGTTGAAGATCTGTTGGCAGAAAACTTCCCTGACATCATGAAAGACAAAAGGATATCTATCCAAGATGCTCATTGAATCCCATTTAAGATTGATCCAAAAAGAAAATCACCAAGACATATTATCATCAAACTTGCCAAAACCAAAGACAAAGAGGAAATTTTAAGGGCAGCCAGGGATAAAAGAAAGGTCTCCTACAAAGGAGAATCAATAAGTTCAGACTACTCAGCAGAAACCATGCAGGCAAGAAGGCAATGGGATGACATATACAGAGCACAGAAGGAGAAAAACTGCCAGCCAAGGATCATATATCCAGCAAAACTCTCTATCAAATATGAAGGCGAAATTAAGACATTTACAGATAAACACAAGCTTAGAGAATTTGCAGAAACCAAACCACAACTACGAGAAACACTAAAGGAAATTGTTTGGTCAGAAAACCAATAATATCAGATACCAGCACAACACAAGGTCACAGAACAGAGCATCCTGGTATCAACTCAAATCGGGAAATCACAAAAACAAATTAAGATTAATTAAAAAAAAAAAAAAACTCAAAACAGAGAATCATTGAAGTCAATATGTAAAAGATCACAATAATCAAAAAGAGGGACTAAATACAGGTGGCATAGAACTGCCATATGGAGAGGGATACAAGGCAATATAGGACAATACAAGTTAGGTTTTTACTGAGAAAAATAGGGGTAAATATTAAGGTAACCACAAAGAGGTATAAGAACTCCATAACTCAAAATAAAAACCAAGGAAAACATAATGACTCAGCAAACATAAAGTCAACTACTATTAAAATGAGGAACACACAATTTACAAAGAAAAATGTCTCAGCACAAAAAAAGTAAGTGGAAAAATGAAATTGTCAACAACACATAAAAAGGCACCAAAATGACAGCACTAAACACATACTTATCTATAATTACACTGAATGTAAATGGACTAAGTGTACCAATAAAGAGACAGAGAGTCTCAGACTGGATAAAGATACACGATCCGTCTATATGCTGCCCACAAGAAACACAACTTAGACTTAGGGACACAAACAAACTAAAACTCAAAGGATAGAAAAAAATATGTCAAGCAAACAATACGAAAAAAGAGCAGGAGTAGCAATATTAATTCCTGACAAAATAGACTTTAAAGTTAAATCCACCACAAAGGATAAAGAAGGACACTACATAATGATAAAAGGGACAATTGACCAGGAAGATATAATCATATTAAATATTTATGCACCCAATGACAGGGCTGCAAGACACAGAAAACAAACTTTAACAGAACTAAAAAGTGAGATAGACATATCCACAATTATAGTAGGAGACTTCAACACACCACTTTCGAAGAAAGACAGGACTTCCAGTAAGAAGCTCAATAGAGACACGGAAGACCTAATTGCTACAAATCAACCAACTTGACCTCATTGACTTATACAGATCTCTCCACCCAACTGCTGCAAAGCATACTTTTTTTTTCTAGCGCACATGGAATATTCTCTAGAATAGACCACATATTAGGTCATAAAACAAACCTTTGCAGAGTCCAAAACATTGAAATATTACAAAGCATCTTCTCAGACCACAAGGCCATAAAAGTGGAAATCAATAACAGAAAAATTAGGGAAAAGAAATCAAATACTTGGAAACTGAACAATACCCTGCTCAAAAAAGACTGGGTTACAGAAGACATTAAGGAGTGAATAAAGAAATTCATAGAAATCAACGACAATGAAAATGCTTCCTATCAAAACCTCTGGGACACAGCAAAAGCAGTGCTCAGAGGCCAATTTATATCGATAAATGCACACATACAAAAAGAACAAAGAGCCAAAATCAGAGAACTGTCCCTACAACTTGAACAAATAGAAAGCGAGCAACAAAAGAATCCATCAGGCACCAGAAGAAAACAAATAATAAAAATTAGAGCTGAACTAAATGAATTAGAGAACAGAAAACCAATTGAAAGAATTCACAAAGCCAAAAGCTGGTTCTTTGAAAAAATTAACAAAATTGATAAACCATTGGCCAGACTGACTAAAGAAATACAGGAAAGGAAACAAATAAGCCAAATAAGAAATGAGATGGGCCACATCACAACAGACCCAAATGAAATTAAAAGAATCATATCAGATTATTACGAAAAATTGTAATCTAACAAATTTGCGAACCTACAAGAAATGGATGAATTCCTAGAAAAACACTAACTACCTAAACTAACCTAATCAGAAGTAGAACAATTAAATAGACCTATAACAAAAAAGAGACTGAAAAGATAATCAAAAAACTCCCCCCCCCCCCGCAAAAAAGCCCTGGCCCGGATGGCTTTACTGCAGAGTTCTACCAAACTTTCAGAGAAGAGTTAACACCACAACTACTAAAGGTATTTCAAAGCATAGAAAACGACGGAATACTGCCTAACTCATTCTATGAAGCTACCATATCCCCGATACCAAAACCAGGTAAAGACATCACAAAAAAAGAAAATTACACACCTATATCCCTCATGAACATAGATGCGAAAATCCTCAACAAAATTCTAGCCAATAGAATTCAACAACGTATCAAAAAAATAATCCACCAAGACCAAGTGGGATTTATACCAGGTATGCAATTTTTTTTTTTATACAAGGCTGGTTTAATATTACAAAAACCATTAATGTAATCCACCATAGAAATAAAACAAAAGTCAAAAACCACATGATCTTCTCAATTGATGCAGAAAAGGCATTTGACAAAGTCCAACACACATTTATGATAAAAACTCTCGGCAAAATAGGAATTGAAGGGAAATTCCTCAACGTAATAAAGAGCATCTACACAAAGCCAACAGCCAACATCACTCTAAATGGAGAGAGCATGAAAGCATTTCCCTCGAGAACGGGAACCAGACAAGGATGCCCTTTATCACCGCCCTTATTCAACATTGTGCTAGAGGTCCTAGCCAGAGCAATTAGGCTAGACAAAGAAATAAAGGGCATCTGGATTGGCAAGGAGGAAGTAAAATTATCTCTATTTGCAGATGACATGATCTTATACACAGAAAACCCTAAGGAATCCTCCAGAAAACTACTGAAACTAATAGAAGAGTTTGGCAGAGTCTCAGGCTATAAGATAAACATACAAAAATCACTTAGATTCCTCTACATCAACAAAAAGAACATCAAAGAGGAAATCACCAAACTAATACCATTCACAGTAGCCCCCAAGAAGTTAAAGTATTTAGGAATAAATCTTACCAAAGGTGTAAAAGACCTATATAATGAAAACTACAAAGTACTACTAAAAGAAACTAAAAAGGACCTACATAAGTGGAAAAACATACCTTGCTCATGGATAGGAAGACTTAACATGGTAAAAATGTCCATTCTACCAAAAGCCATCTGTGCATACAATGCACTTCCGATCCAAATTCCAATGACATTTTTTAATGTGATGGAGAAACAAATCACCAACTTCATATGGAAGGGAAAGAAGCCCCGGATAAGTAAAGCATTACTGAAAAAGAAGAAGAAAGGGGGAGGCCTCTATCTACCTGATTTTAGAACCTATTATACAGCCACAGTAGTCAAAACAGCCTGGTACTGGTACAACAACAGGCACGTAGATCAATGGAACAGAATTGAGAACCCAGATATAAATCCATCCACATATGAGCAGCTGATATTTGACAAAGGCTCAGTGTCAGTTAATTGGGGAAAAGACAGTGTTTTAAAGAAATGGTGCTGGCATAACTAGATATCCATTTGCAAAAAAATGAAACAGGACCCATACCTCACACCATGCACAAAAACTAACTCCAAGTGGATCAAAGACCTAAACATAAAGACTAAAACAATAAAGATCATGGAAGAAAAAATAGGGACAATGTTAGAAGCCCTACTACAAGGCATAAACAGAATACAAAACATTACCAAAAATGACACAGAGAAATCAGATAACTGGGAGCTCCTAAAAATCAAACACCTATGCTCATCTAAAGACTTCACCAAAAGAGTAAAAAGACCACCTACAGACAGGGAAAGAATTTTCAGCTATGACATCTCCGACCAGCGCCTGATCTCTAAAATCTACATGATTCTGTCAAAACTCAACCACAAAAAGACAAACAACCCAATCAAGAAGTGGGCAAAGGATATGAACACACATTTCACTAAAGAAGATATTCGGGCAGCCAACAGATACATGAGAAAATGCTCTCGATCATTAGCCATTAGAGAAATGCAAATTAAAACTACGATGAGATTCCATCTCACACCAGCAAGGCTGGCATTAATCCAAAAAACACAAAATAATAAATGTCGGAGAGGCTGCGGAGAGATTGGAACTCTCATACACTGCTGGTGGGAATGTAAAATGGTACAACCACTTTGGAAATCTATCTGGCGTTATCTTAAACAGTTAGAAATAGAACTACCATACAACTCAGAAATCCCACTCCTAGGAATATACCCTAGAGATACAAGAGCCTTCATACAAACAGATATATGCACACCCATGTTTATTGCAGCTCTGTTTACAATAGCAAAAAGTTGGAAGCAACCAAGGTGTCCATCAACGGATGAATGGGTAAATAAATCGTGGTATATTCACACAATGGAATACTACGCATCGATAAAGAACAGTGACGAATCTGTGAAACATTTCATAACATGGAGGAACCTGGAAGGCATTATGCTGAGTGAAATTAGTCAGAGGCAAAAGGACAAATATTGTATAAGACCACTATTATAAGATCTTGAGAAATAGTAAACCTGAGAAGAACACATACTTTTGTGGTTACGAGGGGGGGAGGGAGGGAGGGTGGGCGAGGGTTTTTTATTGATTAATCAGTAGATAAGAACTGCTTTAGGTGAAGAGAAAGACAACACTCAATACATGGAAGGTCAGCTCAATTGGACTGGACCAAGAGCTAAGAAGTTTCCGGGATAAAATGAATGCTTCAAAGGTCAGCGGAGCAAGTGTGGGGGTCTGGGGAACATGGTTTGAGGGGACTTCTAAGTCAATTGGCAAAATAATTCTATTATGAAATCATTCTGCATCCCATTTTGAAATGTGGCGTCTGGGGTCTTAAATGCTAACAAGCGGCCATCTAAGATGCATCAATTGGTCTCAACCCACCTGGAGCAAAGGAAAATGAAGAACACCAAGGCCACACGACAACTAAGAGCCCAAGAGACAGAAAGGGCCACATGAACCAGAGACCTACATCATCCTGAGACCAGAAGAACTAGTTGGTGCCCGGTCACAATCGATGACTGCCCTGACAGGGAGCACAGCAGAGGACCCCTGAGGGAGCAGGAGATCAGTGGGATACAGACCCCAAATTCTCATAAAAAGACCAAACTTAATGGTCTGACTGAGACTGGAGGAATCCCGGCGGCCATGCTCCCCAGACCTTCAGTTGGCACAGGACAGGAACCATCCCCGAAGACAACTCATCAGACATGAAAGGGACTGGTCAGCGGGTGGGAGAGAGATGCTGATGAAGAGTGAGCTAATTATATCAGGTGGACACTTGAGATTGTTTTGGCAACTCTTGTCTGGAGGGGGGATGGGAGGATAGAGAGAGAGGGAAGCCGGCAAAATTGTCAAGAAAGGAGAGACTGAAAGGGCTGACTCAAGAGGGGGAGAGCAAGTGGGAGTAGGGAGTGAGATGTATGTAAACTTATATGTGACAGACTGATTGGATTTGTAAACGTTCACTTGAAGCTTAGTAAAAGTTATTAAAAAAAAAAAAAAAGAACACCAAGGTCACATGATAACTATGAGCCCAAGAGATAGAAAGGGCCACATGAACCAGAGACTTACATCATCCTGAGACCAGAAGAACTAGATGGTGCCCAGCCACAACCGATGACTGCCCTGACAGGGAGCACAACAGAGAACCCCTGAGGGAGCAGGAGAACAGTGGGATGCAGACCCCAAATTCTCGTAAAAAGACCAGACTTAATGGTCTGACTGAGACTAGAGGAATCCCAGCGGTCATGGTCTCCAAACCTTCTGTTGGCCCAGGACAGGAACCATTCCCGAAAACAACCCATCAGACATGGAAGGGACTGGACAATGGGCAGGAGAGAGGTGCCGATGAAGAGTGGCATACCATTCCTAACAGGATTCTACTCAAAAGACCCAATTATTGAAGCTGCCAACATATCCCACACTAACACCTGAGCATTATTAATTACCCTCATTGCCGTATCTATAACGGCAAGTTACAGTGCCCGAATTATTTTCTTTGCTCTCCTTGGACAACCACGATATTCCACACTAACCCAAATTAACAAAAACAATCCACACCTCGTAAACCCTATCAAACGACTAATGCTAGGCAGCATCTTCATAGGCTTTATCATCTCAACAAATACTTGTATCAGGTGGACACTTGAGACTGTGTTGGCATCTCCTGTCTGGAAGGGAGATGGGAGGGTAGAGAGGGTTAGAAACTGGCAAAATTGTCACAAAAGGAGAGAATGGAAGGGCTGACTCATTAGGGGGAGAGTAAGTCGGAGTATGGAGTAAGGTGTATATAAGCTTATATGTGACAGACTGACTTGATTTGTAAACTTTCACTTAAAGCTCAATAAAAATTATTAAAAAAAAATCAGGAACATCTGAAGGAAGGGACCCATATTAATATTAGTGATCTGTATTGGCTACACGGGACAATGAAAGTTTAACAAGACTTGAAAGAGGGAGAAGTATCAGGGGTAAAATATTCAAGGCAAAGCCAGGAAAACGATCTGGGACACAAACATACTTGGCAGATACAGGAAGCCATAAGAGAGCTGGTGTGGCTGGAGTAGAATGAGCTAGGAGCATGTGTTAAAGGTGTGATAAAAATACTACAGTGTTGAAGTCTCCTTGTAATTAGAAGTTATATCTAGAGATGATTTCTATTTGATCCAATCTCTAAAGTTTTAATTTTCCTAATCATGTCATTTTCTTAGTCTTTCCTATCTTTGTAATTCTCGTCATGGAAATGTTCAATTGTCTTTACTTCTCACACATAGTGCCATATACCATTTATCCATTCTCCTTCATCATCCTATAAGGTCCTAATAAGGTACTCTAGATTTCTAGGACCCCACAGTGCTGTATTCTTTACCTGGCTTCCTCTCCTACTGTGTTGTATTGCAAAATTGTTTTCTTTGCTGCTCCCTCCACCTGCCCCCCCACCCGCTAGCTTTGCATTTAAATTCTGCTTTTGCTTGGAGGTTATATGTAAACCCCATTGTGCTTGCATATTTTGATTAAGAATGTTGCTGCCATAACTTGTATGAACTCACTACTTGTAAACTCCTTTAAAAGTAACTTATCTGCCCGCCCTTGGCAAACTGTCTTAGCAGTAGCAGCTCCCACTGACTCCACTTCCTTGTACAACGAAATAAACTTGCCTTTTTCTCCCACCTTGGTCTCTCATTAATTGACCAATAAGAATTTATTCGCCAATAAGAATTAATTCGCCAGTACAAGTCATGCTGTCATGTTTCTATCTTACAGTTATGCATTGGGTCCTATTTGCCCCCTTTTTAAATCCTATGTTACAGTAATATGATATATTTGACATTTTCCCAATTCTTCCCTATTTTTCCTATTTCTTAGACGGTATTTATATTTCTGTTTCAATGAACTAAATTCTATTCATCTTTGTTCACTGGAATGTTATACAAATAATTCATGAAGACTTACAAAATTAAAAGCTATAGATTTTTCCAAATCTTAATTTTTTCATCTATAATAAATCAGAATATCTTGTCTTTAGAATTAAATATTTTAAAACATTTAAAATATTTTAAGGGGTGCCTGATATATATTATCTGCTAAATATATACTGGCTTCTTGCCCTGTGTTTTCTGATTTCTTTTAACTCTTAAGCATTACTAGCTTTTTTGGCGTATATAATCCACTGCCAGGAATTTTTTTTTTTTTTTTGGTTTGGTTTGGTTTGTGTGCCAGTAATACATAAGTTCCTAGGTGTCATTAAAAATATCTCTTTAATTTTAATGTCACACCCATCTGCTCAGCAGGGTTTCTTATACAGGTAGTCCCTGAATTACAACAGGGTTCCATCCTGACCACTCAGTGGTAAGTTGGTTCTGATATAAATCAAATACCTCATTTTTTTTCTTTTTTTAGTTTTTAATATTATTGCCTTTTATTATCCATATCTTTATAAATCTGATCTCTATTTGTCTTTGGGGGTTGGACACATTATATATAAACTTACAGATGACATCGGCATATTCTGCACTGCAACGTTGTATGTAGTACGTATTATTACAGACAACATGCAAAAAAAAGCAGGTTGTTGCAACTTGAATCTGTCTTAAGTCTGGAACATAACTTTGGAACATAAATGTTCCAAAAATGTTCCATAAATGTTTATTAAATGAATTAGTGTCAAATATGTGCATACTTTACTCATTAAAATATAAAAGGAATGACCTTTTTTTTAGGTTAATGCTTCCTTGTTCTTTCATAATATTTTAACAGTTTTGTAATTTTTAAAAAAGAAAACATCTTCAGGTACTAATAAAAATCAATATTCATACTCACAGATTTATGAATTACAGAAGCATTATAGTTTAACCAAGTACATTTTAGAGAAAGCAATTACATTTTTTTAAAGCCTAATTCTTATCATCCCATTTACTCTCATTTTCTATAGATGATATGTTTACATTGTATTTTGTTTTTAAGTAAAGCTCTCAAAATTTTCAGCTATAAAAGGGACATGTGCATGAAATGTTTAAATAAATGTAATCTATGCATTTTTTATTATGCTAATGTTATAAAGTAAGTCAAAGAAAATTATAGAAAGGGAAAATACATTTTATTTGCCTTATCACATTCCCCTAATGAGTCCTGGGAGTTTATATAATTATCTTAATTAGGGTTATAAACTTGTACCCGGGCAGGTGAGGGGCTAATTACCTAATTTATATGCAAACTGAGTAGTTTTATCTAGATTCTCTACCACTTGAGCTTTTCATTTATTTTCCTATATTTTTACCAATTAATACATTGTTTTGTCACATTTAAATGAATGACTAAATTTTATCCTCAGTTTAAACTCTACATTGCTGTTTTAAATAGAGAGTATTATACTCGCAATTTGTTTTGGGTCATAGTACCTTTGATCTTTTTTATATACCTTTATTTATACAAGGAATATTTTAAATTTAAAGAGTATAAAACCAATTAGCACAGAGACTATGTTTGCCTTAGGCTTTATAACATAATAAAGATAATATAGTGAGGTACATAATTCTTAAATAATTACATGAGTGACAAGACTGATTGTAAATCTGTATTTTTCCCCAGTATTCACTGATTAGAGCAAATATGAGCAATAAGAAGGCTAAGAAAATGACTTCAGCATAATTGAGGGAGCCATTCACCATTGTCGTTGTTATTAGGTGCCTTCACATAGTCTGCAATTCATGGAGAACCTATGAACAATAAGATGAAACATTGCCTTGTCCTGTGTCATACTCACAATCATTGCTATGCTTGAGCCCATCATTGCAGGCACTGTATCAATCCATCTCATCAGTCTTCCTCTCTTTCACTCTCTGCTTTACCAAGCATGATGTCTTTCTTCAGGGACTGATCCCTCCTGACAACATATCCAAAGTACATGAGATGAAGTCTCGCCATCCTCCCTTCTAAGGAACATTCTGGAGATACTTCTTCTCAGACAGATTTGTTCTTTCTTCTGGCAATCCATGGCATACTCAATATTTTTCTCTAGCACTATAATTCAAAGGCATCAATTCTTCTTCGACCTTCCTTATTCATTGTCCAGCTTTCACACGTACATGAGGGAATTGAAAACACCATCGCTTGGGTCAGGTGCAGCTTAGTCCTCAAAGTGATATCCTTGCTTTTTAACACTTTCAAGAGGCCTTTTGTAGAAGATTTGCCCAAAGCAATCTGACATTTGATTTGACAGCTGCTTCCATGAACATTGATTGCGGATCCAAGTAAAATCAAATCCTTAACATCTTCAATATTTTCTTTGTTTATCATGAAGTTGCTTATTGGTCCAGTTGTGAGGATTTTTGTTTTCTTTATGATGAGGCATAATCCATACTGAAGGCTGTAGTCTTTGCTCTTCATCACTAAGTGCTTCAAGTCTTCTTCATTTTCAGAAAGCATAGTTGTGTCATCTGCATATCACAGGTTGTTAATGAGTCTTCCTCTAATCCTGATGAAGCTTTCTTCTTCTTATAGCCCAGCTTCTCAGATTATTTGCTCAGCAACAGATTGAATAAGTATGGTGAAAGGGCACAATTGTGATGCACATCTATCCTGAATTTAAACCATGCAGTGTCCTCTTGTTCTATTTAAATACCTCTGCCTCCTGGTCTGTGTACAGATTCCACATGAGCACAATTAAGTGTTCTGGAATTCCCATTCCTCCAAATATTATTCATAATGTGTTATGATCCATACAGTCAAATGCCTTTGCATAGTCAATAAAACATAGGTGAACATATTTCTGTTATTCTCTGATTTCAGCCAAGATCCATTTGACATTAGCAATGATACCCCTCATTCCACGTCCTCTGAAACCAGCTTGAGTTTCTGGCAGTTGCCTGTCGATGAACTGCAGAAATCATTTTTGAATTCAGCAAAATTTTACTTGCAGGTGATAGCAATGATACTGTTTGATAATTTTTGCATTCCGTTGGGTCAGCTTTCTTTGAATTGGGCACAAATATGGATCTCTTCCAGTGGGCTGATCATGTAGGTGTCTTCCAGTGTTCTTGGCATAAATGAGTGAGCACCTTCAGTGCTGAATCAGTTTATTGAAACATCTCAATTGGTATTCTGCCAGTTCCTGGAACCTTGTTTTTCACCAGTGTTTTCAGTACAGCTTGGACTTCTTCATTCAGTAACATTGGTTCTTGATCATATGCTACCTCCTGAAATGGTTGAACATTGAGCAGTTCTTTTTGGTATAGCTACTCAGTGTATTCCTTCCCTCTTCTTTTGATGCTTCCTACATTGTTCCATTTTTTGCCTATAGAATCCTTCAATATTGCACCTCTAGGCTTGAATTTTTTCTTCATTTCTTTTAACTTCAGAAATGCTGAGTGTGTTCTTCCCTTTTGGTTTTCTAACTCCAGATCTCTGCACACATTGCATTATAATACTTTACTTTGCCTGAGCAGGCCTTTAAAATCTTCTGTTCAGCAATTTTACTTCATCATTTCTTACATTTGCTTTAGCTACTCTACTTTCAAGAGCAAGTTTCAGAGTCTCTTATGACATCTATTTTGGTCTTTTCTTTCTTTCCTGTCTATTTAATGACCTTTTCTCTCTACATATGTGATGTCATTGATGTCATCCCACAACTCGTCTGGTCTTCAGTCATTAGGTGTCAGTGCATCAAATCTATTTCTTAGATGGTCTCTAAACTCAGGTGGGATGTACTCAAAGTTGAAGTTTGGCACTCACAGGCTTGTTTTAATTTTTTTCAGCTTCAATGGGACCTTGCCTATGAACAACTGATGATCTGCCCTGTAGTCAGCCCCTGGCCTGTTCTGACTGATGATACATGATCGTCTCTAGCATCTGTTTTCACAAACATAGTCAATTTAATTACTTTGCATTCTACTTGGAGAGGGCCACCTGTACAGTCACTATTTATGATGTTAAGAAAAGTATTTATAATGACAATGTCATTGGTCTTGCACAATTCTATCATGCGACTTCCAGCAAAATTTCTAACACCAAGCCCACGTTTTCTAACTACTGATACTTCTTCTTTGTTTCTGATTTTCACATTCCAATCACCAATAATTATCAATGGGCCCTGACTGTATGTTTGATCAGTTTCAAACTGCAGAAGTTGATAAAAATACTGTTTCTTCATCTTTGCCATTAGTGGTTGATGCATAAATTCGAATAACAATCTCATTAACTGCTCTTCCTCATAGGAGTATGGATATTATCCTATCACTGACAGTATCGTGCTTCAGGATAGATACTGAAATTGTTCTGTTTGGTGCTGAATGTGAAACCATTCCTCTTCAATTTGTCATTCCCAGTAGAGTAGACCAAATGATTTTCTGATTCAAAATGTTCAGTACCAGTCCATTTCAGCTCACTGATGCCTGGGATACAAATCTTTACGCATTCTGTTTTATTTTTGATGAATTCCAATTTTCCTAGATTCACGCTTTGTACATTCCATGTTCTGATTATTAATGGATGTTTGCAAGTGTTTTTTTTCATTTTGAGTAGTGGCATATCATCAAATGAAGGTCCTGAAAGCTTTATTCCATCCACATCATTATAGTCAACTCTACTTTTAGGAGGCAGTTTTTCCCCTGTTGTATTTTAAATGCCTTCAAACCTGAGGGGCTCATCTTCCGGCACTATATCAGACAATGTTCTGCTATTACTCATAAGGTTTCTCTGGCCAATTTTTGAGAAGTAGATTGTCAGTTCCTTCTTCCTAGTCTGTCTTAGTCTGGAAGCTTCGCTGAAAGCTGGCCACCATGGGTGATTATGTTGGTATTTGAAATATTGGTGGCATAACCTCCAACATCACTGCAACACTCAAGTCACCATAGTAGGACAAACTGACACACAAGTGGTACATTAGGTCATTAGGTTGGTTAGATCATTAAGTCACGGAATGTAACTATTTAAATTCATTCAAAGATTAGATTAATGCCTAACACATAAAAAAAAAAAAAACACATAAGTAGCCATAAATACTTGTTGAATGAATGTGCAAAAAACACTTGCAGTTGGATCAGAAAAGACATATATTTGCAGCATTGTCATCCTGCTCATTTTCAGTGCAATTATTATTATTCGTAGCAAAAAATCAGGACAATGAATGGAAATTGATTAAATTTACACAGCAGTCATCAAAATTTCAAATGTTAAAATCTGTTTTAAACATTTAACTTAATATGTGTATTATTTTTGCTAGAATTATTTAAATTTTTTTCCCAATAATTAAATTTTCTGTTTCTTTAGTGGGATATTTTATATTTATAAATATACATATACATAGATTAGAAAAGAAAATTTATACATAGATACATACATTTAAATTATATTTATATATATACATAAATTTAAAATAAATTCACAGACTTTGCATTGCACTGCATTGCACTTCTCCTATCTTACTTCTACAAGATTTTTTCATTAGTATTTTGAGAAGAATTTACAAGTTTTCTTACCAAGGCTGACTGATATTACAGCTGGTCTAAAGGGATAATATAATGCAAAACCATTGAATTTCTTGCTAGGAGGAAAAATTGTGGGTCAAGTCAAATACCTGAAACAACAGTTAAATTTTAGAGTTGGCTAACTATGCTAAAAAGAAAGCATACATTTACTATGTACAGCCACGTCCTTTTCTTCTGTTGGAGGGCATTTATTCATAGACATCCTGTGTCCTTTCTTCCCCTGGGGTGAGATTGACCTAGAACCCTATGGACAGCTCTTCACCGTTAAGTTTGCCAACTACTTGTCAGAAATGATTAGTGAGAAATAAGGAAAGGAAATCTCCCCTGTTGATAATAAGGGGCAAACAGAAGAGACTCTGAAATTGTCATAGAAAATCCCATTTGTTGAACAAGAGTACTTTGTATTTTGGATATATATAGTATCAGTGAACAGTCTTTATATATTTTAGAGCTGAAACATATTGAATTTGACAGATTTGAAGATAATAGTGGAAAACTCTGTGTCATCTCACAAATGTGTGTGTGTCTGTGTGTATTAAATCATTTCTACTGTGAAATATTTTGTGTTATCCAGTTGAAAAGAGGGTATAATTAATCATGGTTTCCTTTTAGTCATATTTTCAGAAACCTACTTTGTGTTTCAGATTTATAATAATCAGAATACATATTTTATTTTAAAACAAAATAAAACATTAAATTGAGACAAATTATTATAGCCCTATTGTGGATTATATTCTGAATATATTAAAACGTGAATGATAAAGCTGTAAATTTTCCTAACTAGGTTCATAAAAGCTTTGCACTCGTTATTATGAGATTAACATTAGTGTTGGAGTAATATTTTCACCAATCAGGTTCATAAAATTACTGAGAATTCTTTAGCTATCATTATAAATCTTCTCTTTTGGTTGTTGTTGTTTTTGTGTGCTGGCGAATTGATTCCAACTCATAACAACCTTATAGGACGTAGTAAAACTCCCCCATAGGGTTTCCTACTCAGAAATCTTTAAGGGAGCAGATTGCCAGGTTTTTCTTTTGTGGAGCCTCTTTTTTTAGTAACCAAAATAATACAGATCTGCAATACCGGAAAATGTTGCCTCCAAAACTAGTGAAGGGGGTTTGAACAAAATTTGCTATAAATTTTACTTCATATTGACCTATATTAGATCCTTGTGTTGTATAAAGCAAAATCTCCTTGATAATTTAGACAGATATTGGATAATTAGTTTCAGTAATATGTCATATTAAAAATTAAAAAAAAAATACCGTACTCATTTATAACCCAGAAAGAATTTAGCCCAAAGCTCAAGAGAAATTGAAGTTTATGGCTTCTTACGCTGCTAATCTTAAATTTCAAATGTTAATTTTTAAATTCCTATTTTATTTAGAATACATCACATATCCTTAGTAAAAAGGTGAATTCCTATTTTTGTAAGTGACCTTTACCTACTTTTACTTTTTCTTCAGTATGGCAGACTAGATATCCTAGTAAGCCCACCTTTAAAATAGTTGAATAAACATAAAAATATATTGTTTTAATGCTCTAATGAGCTGGCAAGAATGTAAGAATTACATAGAAAGAAAGCTTTCACGTTGAGAGCATTTAATGTTTCTGATAAGAATGAGCTCTGAGTCCTCAGCATCCTCAAGGGTAGGGAACTGTAGACAAAGATCAAGAGACACCCACACTGAAGTTATAATAGGAGAAAACCATAAATCAGAAACTTCAAAGGACTACGGCCTCTAAGTAAGTGTGAACTTGGCATGAGCATGACCTTTTTCTAAAAAAAATAAACTAGGAGTAAACATGTTCTTTTTCTACAAAAAAAAGGTAAACTGTCTTAGTTATCTAGTGCTGCTATAACAGAAATACCACAAGTGAATGGCTTCAACAAAGAGAAATTTAGTCTCTCACAGTCCAGTAGACTAGAAGTCTGAATTCAGGGCACTGGCTCCAGGAGAAGGTTTTCTCTCTCTGTCAGCTCTGGAGGAAGGTCTTTGTCATCAGTGTCCTGTTGGACTGGGAGCATCTCAGTGCAGGAATCTCAGGACCGAAGGACACACTCTGCTCCCAGCACTGTTTTCTTGGTGTTATTAGGTCCCTAACTCTCTGCCCACCTCCTTCCCTTTTATCTCTCGAGAGACAAAAGGTGGTGCAGGCCACACCCCAGGGAAGGTCCCTCCATATTGGATTAGGGATGTGACCTGGTAAGGGTGTCACAGTTCCACCTTAATCCTCCTTTACATAGAATCACAATCACAAAATGGAGAACAACCACAGAATACTGGGGATCATGGCCTAACCAAGTTAATACACACATTTTGGGGGGGACATTGTTCAATCCATGACAGTAAACAAAATTGTCTATACTGAGTGTTGACTTTAACTATAAATTTACTTATTTGTCTTCTCTGACAGTGTGTTTTTTCACAAAAATGCCTTTACGGGGTTTTGCATAAAAAAGTGTGTAACCTGAAAGATAATCAAGACAAAAATTTAGTTAAAATGGCTCTAGGCTGAGTACTTCACAGAAGTAAATTTATTTTATCTTTTGAGAAACCCAAATTCATCTCTATCCTAAAATTGTTTGAATATGCGTATTTCCAAGACATGTGGGTGCTGTAAAAAAAAATAAGGAAACAATAGAAAAAAAAATTAGACAACAGAATGAGACACCAAGACTCCAGGTACTGGAATTTTCAAACTATATAAACAAACAGGTTTAAATCAAGTGAGAATTAAAACTAGTGTTTGGACTTTTAATTTAAACAAGAGTAAACACATAATTAACTCATTTACAACATTTTATAATGTGCTGAAATTAAAGTTTATAATAACAAAAATGGTTATAAGACAGAGCTAAAAAGGGAAAAATAAGGGGGAAGAATTAAGTGGCATCGATAATAGAGTGAAAATAACTACCATACATTTAACTAGAGTCCAATATGTAGATTAGTGAGTAAAACTGAAAAATTGCAAACTTGATGAAAGACAACAACTCTCAGATTCAAGATGAACAACACATCATAAGAATATGCCACAACCTACACCTTTATACATTCCCATGCCTCTTTAACCTGGTCTTTTTTGTCCTGGGGTTTTATTTTGTACATAGAAATTACCAGCTTCTGACATGTTTTAAGGAGCTCTAGTGGTGCAACGGTTAAGTACTCAGCTACTCACAAAAGGTAAGTGATTCAAAGCACCCAGTGGCTCCATGGGAGAAAGACCTAGTGATCTGCTTCAGTGAAGATTACAGCCCAGAAAACCCTATGAGGCAGTTCTATTCTGTCTCATGGGATCACTATGAATCAGAATTGACTAAATGGCCCCTAATAACAACAGCATGTATTACCAGAACCTCGGGTAATATAAAGAGCTAAGTACAGGTAGTCCCCAGATTATGAATGAGTTCCATTGCTAAGTCTGTCGTTAAGTCTAATTTGTACATAAGTCAGAACAGTCAGGTACAATTTGTAGCTAATGTCAGTCAACTGATTGTAATATATAGTATATACTACATTTCTGTGCATAAAAAACATTAAGGAAACACTTCCAGATACACTAAAACGTCTTTAACATAACAATGCAGTAATAATAATAATATTTTGATGCACGCCGCAAAGTAACACTCATTTGTTATTACAAACCTTTGTATGTACCTTGAATTTTTACAGCGATTGGTTCATAAATGCAGATTGTATGTTAATTGTATGTTCGCAATACAAGGAGTGCTTGTAACCAACTAACCTAAAGTTTGGTGGTTCAAAACCACCCAGAGGTGCCTTGGAAGAATGATCTGGTGATCTGCTTCCGAAATGTCATAGCTTTGAAAATCCTATGGAGTGTAGCTCTACTCTGTACACATCAGGTCACAATGAGTCAGAATTGAGTCAAAGACAACTTTTTTTTTAGACATACATTATTCATTATATTTATTTTTAGTCTCTGTCTGCTGTAACACAAATACTATAAATGGGAAGTGGGTGGCTTTAAAGAACAAAAAGTTATTTTCTCACTTCTGGGGGCTGTAAGTCCAAATTAGGATCATGACCCTGTTAATTCCCTGGCAGAAGCCCTGGTATTCCTTGATTTCTTGCAGATCCACACATGGCGTCTGTCTTCTCCAGCATGTGAGTGAATGCCTTTGTGTTTATGCTTCTCTTTATATAACTCAAAAGTGATTAGGTTTTGAACCCACCCTATATTGTTAGCAATTGATTGACCACACTGCATTAGATTGCATTATAGAAGGTGATTACAATGCATAAAATTACATTATATCCACAGGTATAGGGCTTAGAATTCCAGCACATGTTTGAGGGGGCACGATTCAATCCCTAATAATCTTCTCATATTAGGATTAATCTCAAAATTTATTTTTACTTTTTTCTTTCCTTTATAGATACATTCCATGTGGCTAGAACATTTCTTATGATATAGTCCATGTTCAAAACGTATTGCCAAGTTACTGAAAATAATTCATATGTGAATAGCAAGTGTAGATAATACCAAAAACAAAGAGAAAATCTTCAAAACTACCCGAACAAGATGACAGATAAATTCAAATACATGCCAAGTACACCAAAACTGATATTTTATTAGAAACAATAGAAATTAGGGGAAAAAAATCTTCAAATAATACCTTCAGTGTCATGAGACATAGGGAACATAATTACA
Source organism: Elephas maximus indicus (assembly GCF_024166365.1). Taxonomy (NCBI): domain Eukaryota; kingdom Metazoa; phylum Chordata; class Mammalia; order Proboscidea; family Elephantidae; genus Elephas; species Elephas maximus. Next base: position 13,510,649 of record NC_064823.1, read on the forward strand.
GACTTATAAAATATGAAAACATCTTCCAAGAATGAGTCAAAATAATAACATTTTTGGCAAAGAAGAACTGACAATTTGTTATCAGAAGACCCCTCCTAAAATAATTTTCAAAGGCTAGACTTCAGGCAAATAAAGATAAAAGATTTGAGATAAAAGAAGTAATAATAAAATGATACAGAATTTGTATGATATATATTAAAAAAAGAATTTATTTCAAAAAAAATTTGGGGTATGGGGTTGTTAAAAATATAATTAAAATATCTAAAAATAATTCATTGTTATTAAATAACAGGTTAATCAAAGAGAGTGTTTGAAATTACTTGTATTTATGAGTAAATATATTGTTTGAAGGATCCTCAAGAAACAATAAGCCTGATGGCGGCCTCAGCCTTGTTGATTCACTAGGAGGACTCACAGGGCTCCAAGAAGCCTTTGTACTTATGGTTATGGTTCAGTTTAGTACATTCTAAATTTTTCCATCACCATGAACAACAATTCAGTGCATCCTAAGCAATGAATGATCCTTTTCCTCTCCCTCCCATCTATGGGTACCACTAATGAACTTTGGTCTCTATGTATTTACGTGGTTAAGAGCTAAGCCTGCTGACCAAAAGGTTAGCAATTCAAATCCATGAGGAGCTCCTTGGAAACCCTATGGGGCAGTTTTACTCTTTTATAGGGTCACCATGAGCCAGAATCAACTCCTCGGCAACTTTTTTTTTTTTTTTTAATATTTGCATAGTCTAAATATTTCATGTAAGTGGGATCATACAATATTTGTCCATTTGTGACTGACATTTCACTCAGCATAATGTTTTCAATCAAGGTTCATCCATGGCATAGCACAAATTAGGATTTCATTTCTCTTTATGGCTGAATGATCTTCCATTGTACATATAGAACACACTTTATCTATACCTTTGTTGATGGCCTTTTATGTTGTTTCCACGTTGTGGCTGTTGTGAATAGTGTTGCAATGGGCACTGTTGTAAAAATTTCTGTTTGTGTTTCTTCTCTCAATTCTTTTGGGTGTATATACTTAGGAGCGGAAGTGCTGGGTCTTATTGTAGTTTTTAGGTGAAATTTTTGAGGAACTGCCAAACTATTGTCTTTGGTGGCTGCACCATTTTACATTTCTGAAAAGAAGCTGTTGGAATTTGGATAGGGATTGCATTGAATCAATAAATTGCTTTGGGTAGTGCTGACATGTTAACAATATTAAGTCTTCTAATCCATAGCACAGAAGTTCCTACTATTTATTACTTTAATTACTTTCAGTAATGTTTTATAGTTTTCAGTGTGCAAATCTTTCACTCTCCTGGTTAAATTAATTCTTAGCTGTTTTATCATTTGAGATGTGATTGTAAAGGAAATTATCTTCTTAATTTCCTTTTCAGACAGTTCATTGCTGATATATTGAAACCAAATTGATATTCATGTTTTGCCCTTGTACCCTTTCACTTAGCTGAATTAATTTATTAGCTCTAGTAGATTTCTTGTGAATTCTTTGGGGTTTTCTATGTAAAACTATGTCATCTGCAAAAAGATATATTTTAATTATTCCTTCATGATTTGGATACATTTTATTTCTTTTTCTTGCCTAATTGTTCTGGCTAGGACTTCCAGTACAACATTGAATAGCAGTGGTGAAAGAGGGCATTCTTGATTGATTATTCCTCCTCTTAATAGGAAAGTTTTTTCTTTCTCCATTGAGAATGATGTTAGCTGTGAATTTTTCATGAAATGCCCTTTATTATATTGAGGTATTTTCCTTCTTTTCCTATCTTGCTGAGTGTTTTTATCATGAAAGGGTGTTGAATTTTGTCAAATGCCTGTTCTGCATAGATTGAGATGATCATGTGTTTTTTTTTTTTTTTTTTCCCTCCCCTTTGTTCTATTAAGGTCGTGTATTACTTTGATTGATTTTTTAATGTTCAACCACCCTTGAATTCCTAGAATAAATCCCAATTGGTCATGGTGTACAATCATTTTAATATGTTTTTTGATTAGTTTGCCAATATTTTGTTGAGGACCGTGTATATACCTAAGAGATATTGATCTGTAGTTTTCTTATCTTGTGGTGTCTTTGTCTGACTTTGGTATCGGAGTAATTCTAGCTTCATAGAATGATTTAGGGAATGTTCCCTCCTCTTCTACTTTTTAAGAGAAGTTTAAGAAGGATTGGAATCATTCTATAAATGTCTGGTAGAATTTCTCAGTGTCCCATGTGGTCTAGGACTTTTCTTTATTGGGAGGTTTTTGATTACTGATGCTATTTTGTTTTGGTTCTGTTATATCTCTTCTTCCTTCCTGAGTCAATGTAGAGACTTTTAGTATGTTTTTGGATTTAATTTGCTAGTATACATATTATATATATATATACATATTCATTGTTTTTTGCTTCCCTTTGGTAACTTTGGGCTTGGTTGGCTCTTCCTTTTCTAATTCCTCAAGTTGTGAAGTTAGGTTATTAATTTGAGATCTTTCTTCTTTTAAAATGTATGCATTTACTGCTATAACATTCCCTTTGCAGCTTCCCATAGGTTTTTCTTTAATTTTTTATTACATACTTATGATTTCCTCCTTGATGAATTGGTTGTTGTTTAATTTCTGCATATTTGTGAATTTTTGAGTTTTCCTTCTGTTATTAATTTCTAGTTTTACTCCATTGTGTTAGAGAAGACATTTTGTATGATTTTAATTTTTTTTTAATTTATTGGGACTTGGTTTTTGACATAATACATGGTCTATCCTGGAGAATTATCCATATGCACTGAAGAAGAATGTATGCTGTGTTGTTGTTGGGTGCAGTGTTGTATATATGTCTGTTAGGTCTAGTTGGTTTATTCAGATTCTCTATTTCTTCACTTTCTTTGTAGATGTTCCGTCCATTTATTGAAAGTTGTGCATTGATGTCTCCAAGTATTATTGTCAAACTATTTCTCTGTTAAACTCTGTCAGTGTTTGCTTTATATAGATGGGAGTGTGATGGTTAGTGCGTGTATATTTATAACTGTAATATTCTCTTGATGAATTGACCCTTTTACCATTATACAATATCCTTTCTTGTCCCTTATAAAAGATTTTGACTTAAAGTCTTCATTGCCTGGTATTAAAATTCCCATCCCAGTTTTCTTTTGGTTACCATTTGCATGAAATATTTTCCCTATTATTTTACTTTCAATATGTTTGTATTTCTGAACATATGACTTGTCTCTGGTACACAACATATAGTTAAATTTTGTTTTTTGTTTATTCTGTTACTCTCTGCTTTTTGGTTGGAGTGTTCAGTGCATTTGCAGTCACAGTAATTACCAATAGAGACTTAATTCTGTCATTTTTAAAAAACTTTTCTGTGTTTGTGTCAGATGCCTAGATTGTCCCTCGACAACGTTTGTGTTTTGTTAATATTTCTAATTAGAAATTTTGATTTTTTGTAATTTGGTTGGGAGTGGAACTCTTTTCCCTTTCTAAGTCTTAGGCAGAGACTTGTGTGTGTGTGTATGAGTGTATATATGTTCATGTATGTGTTTTAATTGAATATTTTTTAGTCTTTGCTTCATATGACTTTATGCTATATTAACAGGTACATGCAAATTTGGAATTATTATGTCTTTCTAGTAAGTAAAATCTAACATTATAATATATTGCCTACCTTTTTCTATATCCAATTTCTGTGCCCTTTCAAATGATAGTGTATTGACTTAATCAGCTTTATCTTGGTTGATATTTTCCTATAGGATTTTTAAAAAATAATATGTTGTTTTATCTTTCTCTATTGTTATGTTTCAATTTGCCCTTTGCTTTTTCATGATTTTGAAAATGTTTTTATTTTATATGGAAGGTTCACCTACTTATCTTTGTTCTGATTCCCATATATTTAAATTTACCCCTGCATATTTATTTTGTAATGTGAATTTTTGCCAATATTCTTTAGATTGAATGATTTTCCTCACCCTATATCAATTTTGGAAACCCCGGGGGCCTAGTGTGTTAAGTGCTAAGGCTGCTAATCAAAAGGTCAGCAGTTCAAATCCACCAGGCACTCCTTGGAAACTCTATGGGTTGCTATGCATCAGAATCAACTCAATGGCAAGGGGTTTGGTTTGGTTTATAGCAATTTTAAAAGCGTGTATTCTATTTCTACATTTTTAGAGGTTATCTTTAATGTTAACCTCTTTGAGTTTATCTGAAAATCTCCATTAATTTTAGCCAGACTTATGTTACAAATATGCATATACATAAGAATATTTCCCCTTGAAATATAGACATTTAGAAGTGAAAAGTAGAGGCAGAGCCAAGATGGAGGAACAGACAGATGCTTCCGGCGAGCCCTCTTTACAACAAAGACCCAAAAAAGCAAGTGAAATGAGTATATTTGTGACAAGCTGGGAGCCCTGAGCATCAAAGGCAAGCTTAGACAATGAACTGAAGGGCAGGGGAGGAAGAGACCATTCAGAAGTGGAGAGGAGTTACTGGACCTGAATCACGGGAAGCCCTCAGGCACCATTCCTGGAGCGGAGGCAGTGGTGGAGACTGGCTGGTACTAGTGCTCGGCCGCAGTTTCCTCAGGGAGAGGCAGCCAGCTACAAAGCCTACTCGCAGCTCCAGAACCTGAGGAGAATGGCACTCTCGGCAAAAGCTAACTACTAGCATATATTTTACCTTGCCCCCCCACCGCCAAGCTGGCTTCAGTGGCTGAATCCCTAGACTTGAGATAGACCCTGATGAGCACCTAAAGCCATCTTCCCGGCCTTGGGGAAGGAAAAAATTTGCAACTGGGGAGAAAAGATAATTTGCTAGCTCCATTAACTGGGGGAGCTCAGGACAGAAGTGGCTCCTGTCCATGGACCTTGAGCACCTTTCCCTTCTGCATGGACCTGTGTGGGCCTATTTCAGGAAAATAGGCCCTTGTTGGCAGACTCCAACCATTTCAGCTGTGCAGTGGAGAGGTGGGTGATTGATGTTAGACATTGCTTTGCCTATTAAACAACATCCTCACCTACCCACATCAGGGACCTAAGGACTGGTAGCTCCTCTCAGGTCACCCAGACACCCATGACAGGGAACCAAAGATAACTGGTACTTCCCAGTCCTTACAACCAAAAACTTTAGGTGCCCATGATCCCTCTGCAGAACCTACCCACCACTACACTCTAGGGAACAGAGACACATTTTCCTCAGAGACACTTGGGGGTTGGTTCTCAGCCCCCTGCCTTGTTCAGAGCGTGACCCCCTGCTGCAATCACATACCGGTATATATGCCAATCACCCCTGCCCCCTAAGACTATAGGATAGAGCCTGTACCACACACTTGATGATCAGCTACCTGGAAACCTGAGCTGAATTCATACAAGAAAACTGAATGGACTCCTAGACTAATATACCTCATAACAGCTCTAGCCAGCTGGGGACAGGACACCAGAGCCCCAAAGGTGAAAATAATCAAGCTAGCTCACTCAAGCAACCCATAGGGGTATACCAAAACAAAACAAAGCAAGCAGCTATGACACAGTAAGCAAGCATAAACTAATACAATAACTTATAGATGGCTCAGAGACAACAGTCAATATCAAGTCACATAAAGAAACAGACCATGATCACCTCAACAGGCTCTCAAAACAAAGAATCCAGGGATCTTCTAGATGAAAGTGCATTCCTGGACTTACCTGATGAAGACTACAAAAGTTTAATATACAGAACCCTTCAAGGCATCAGGAAAGAAAAGAGGCAATACACAGAACAAGCCAAGGAACACACAGATAAAACAACTGAAGAAATGGGAAAGATTATTCAGGAACATAATGAAAAGTTTTATAAGCTGGAAAAATCCATAGACAGCAATCAGAAATTCAGAAGATTAACAATAAAATTACAGAATTAGATAATTCAATAGAAAGTCAGAGGAGCAGAAATGAGCAAGTAGAAGCTAGAATTTCTGAACTCAAAGATAAAACACTTGGCACTAATATATATGAAGAAAAATCAGATAAAAGAATTGAAAAAAAAAATGAAGAAACATTAAGAATCATGTGGGATTCTATCAAAAGAAATAACCTATGAAAGATTGGAGTACCAGAACAGGGAGGGAAAACAGAAAATACAGAGAAAATTGTTGAAGATTTGTTGGCAGAAAACTTCTCTGATATCGTGAAAAATGAGAAGATATCTATCCAAGATGCTCATCAAACCCTATATAAGGTAGATCTGAAAAGAAAGTCACCAAGACATATTATAATCAAACTTGCCAAAACTAAAGTTAAAGAGAGCATTATAAGAGCAGCAAGGGATAAATGAAAGGTCACCTACAAAAGAGAGCCAGTAAGAATAAGCTCAGACTACTTGACAGAAACCATGCAGGAAGAAGGCAATAGGATGACATATTTAAAAAATTGAAGGAAAAAAATTGCCTGCCAAGAATCATATATCCATCAAAACTATCTCTTAAGTATGAAGGTGAAATTAAGACATTTCCAGATAAACACAAGTTGAGGTAATTTATTAAAACCAAACTAAAACTACAAGAAATACTAAGGGTTGTTTTTTGGTTAGAAAATCAATAATATCAGGTATCAACCCAAGACTAGAACACTGGGCAGAGCAACCAGAAGTCAACCCAGACAGGGAAATCCAAAAAAAACAAAGCAAGATTATTGAAAAAAAGCCCAAAACAGGGTAACAGTGATGTTATTAGACAAGACAACATTAAAATAATAAAGAGGGACTAAGAAATGTAATCATTCACCTTCCATATGGAGAGGAAGATACGGTGATACAAAGAAATAAAAGTTTTAAATTTAGAAAACTAGGGGTAAATAATAAGGTAAGCACAAAGGAGACAAACTACCCTATTCATCAAAATAAAATACAAGGGAAAAATAGAGACTCAGCAGAAACAAAATCAACAACAACAAATATGAGGAAAGGACGATATATAAGGAAAATCCACTCAGCACATAAAATCAAGTGGGAAAAAGAAACTTTCAACAGCACACAAAAAAGACATCGAAATGATAGCACTAAATTCATACCTATCCATAATTACCCTGAATGTAAATGGACTAAATACACCAATAAAGAGACAGAGAGTAGCAGAATGGATTAAAAAACAAGATCCATCTATATGCTGCCTAAAAGAGACACATCTTAGACTTAGAGACACAAACAAACTAAAACTCAAAGGATGGTAAAATATACACCAAGCAAACAACAATCAAAAAAGAGCAGGAGTGGCAATTTTAATTTCTGACAAAATAGACTTTAAAATTAAATCCATCAGAAAGGATAAGGAAGGAAACCATATAATGATTAAAGCGACAATACACCAAGAACATATAACCATATTAAACATTTATGCACCCAATGACAGGGCTGCAAGATACATAAAAGAAACTCTATTGGCATTGAAAAGCGAGACAGACAGCTCCACAGTAATAGTAGGAGATGTCAACACACCACTTTTGGTGAAGGACAGGACATCCAGAAAGAAGCTCAATAAACACATGGAAGATCTAAATGCCACAATTAACCAACTTGACCTCATAGACGTATACAGAACACTCCTCCCAACAGTAACCAAGTATAATTTCTTTTCTAGTGCACATGGAACATTCTCTAGAATAGACCACATATTAGGTCATAAAGGAAGACTTAGCAGAATCCAAAACTTTGAAATATTACAAAGCATTTTCTCTGACCATAAGCCCATAAAAGTGGAAATCAATAACAGGAAAAGCAGGGAAAAGAAATCAAACCCTTGGAAACTGAACAATACTCTGCTCAAAAAAGACTGGATTATAGAAGACATTAAATATGGACTAAAGAAATTCAGAGAATCCAATGAGAATGAAAACACTTCCTGTCAGAAACATTGGGACACAGCAAAAGCAGTGCTCAGAGGTCAATTTATGTCAATAAATGCACACATCCAAAAAGAAGAAAGGGCCAAAATCAAAGAATTGTCCCTACAACTTGAACAAATAGAGAGCAACAAAAGAAACCCACAGGCACCAGAAGAAAACAAATAATAAAAATTAGAGCTGAACTAAATGAAATAGAAAACAGAAAAACAATTGAAAGAATTAACAAGACCAAATGCTGGTTTTTTGAAAAAATCAACAAAATTGATAAACCACTGGCCAAACCAACAAAAGAAAAACAGGAGAGGAAGCAAATAACCAGAATAAGAAATGAGAGGGGCGATATTACAACAGACCCAACTGAAATTAAAAGAATCATATCAGATTATAATGAAAAACTATACTCAAAGAAATTTGAAAACCTAGAAGAAATGGATGAATTCCTAGAAACACACTACCTACCTAAACTAACACAGAGGTAGAACAACTAAATAGACCGATAACAAAAGAAGAGATTGAAAAGGTAATAAAAAAAACTCCCAACAAAAAAAAGCCCTGGTCCAGATCACTTCACTGCAGAGCTCTACGAAACTTTCAGAGAAGAGTTAACACCACTACTTCTAAAGGTATTTCAGAGCATAGAGAAGGACAGAATACTACCAAACTCATTCTATGAAGCCACCACATCCCTGATACCAAAACCAGGTAAAGATACCACAAGAAAAGAAAATTATAGACCTATATCCCTTATATCCCTCATGAATGTAGATGCAAAAGTCCTCAACAAAATTCTGATAGAATTCAACAACATATCAAAAAAAATAATTCACCATGACCAACTGGGATTCATACCAGGTATGCAGGGGAGGTTCAACATTAGAAAAACAATTAATGTAATCCACCACATAAATAAAACAAAAGACAAGAATCACATGATTTTATCAATTGTTACAGAAAAGACATTTGACAAGGTTCAACACTCATTCATGATGAAAACTCTCAGCAAAATAGGAATAGAAGGAAAATTCCTCAACATAATAAAGGGATGCCCTTTATCACCACTCTTATTCAACATTGTGCTGGAAGTCCTAGCCAGAGCAAATTGGCTAGATAAAGAAATAAAGAGTATCCAGATTGGCAAGGAAGAAGTAAAAGTATCTCTATTTGCAGATGACATGGTCTTATACACAGAAAACCCTAAGGAATCCTCCAGAAAACTACTGAAACTAATAGAAGAGTTCAGCAGAGTATCGGGATACAAGAGAAACATAAAAAAGTCAGTTGGATTCCTCTACACCAACAAAAAGAACATTGAAAAGGAAATCACCAAATCAATGCCATTTACAGTAGCCCCCAAGAAGATAAAATACTTAGGAATAAATCTTACCAGAGATGTAAAAGACTTATACAAAGAAAACTACAGTACACTTCTGCAAGAAACCAAAAGAGACTTACATAAGTGGAAAAACATACCTTGCTCATGGATAGGAAGACTTAACATTATAAAGATGTCTATTCTACCAAAAGCGATCTATACATTTAATGCAATTCCCATCCAAATCCCAAGGACATTCTTTAATGATATGGAGAAACAAATCACCAACTTCGTATGGAAGGGAAAGAGGTCCTGGATAAATAAGGCATTATTGAAAAAGAAGAACAAAGTGGGAGGCCTTACTTTACCTGATTTTAGAACCTCTTGTACTGCCACAGTAGTCAAAACAGCCTGGTACGGGTACAACAATAGATACATGGACCAATGGAACAGGATTGAGAATCCAGACATTAAACCATCCACATATGAGCAGTTGATATTTGACAAAGGCCCCAAAAAATTTCAATGGGGAAAAGATAGTCTTTTTAACAAATGGTGCTGGCATAACTGGATATTCATCTGCAAAAAAATGAAACAAGATCCATACCTCACTCCATGCACAAAAACTAACTCAAAATGGATCAAAGACCTAAATATAAAATCTAAAACGATAAAGATCATGGAAGAAAAAATATGGACAATGTTAGGAGCCCTAATACATGGCATAAACAGTGTAGAAAACATTATAAAGAATGTAGATGAAAAAACAGATAACTGGGAGCTCCTAAAAATCAAACACCTATGCTCATCCAAAGACTTCACCAAAAGAGTAAAAAGACTACCTACAGACTGGGAAAAAGTTTTTAGCTATGACATTTCTGATAAGCACCTGATCTCTAAAATCTACACGATACTGCAAAAACTCAACTGCAAAAAAGACAAATATCCCAATTAAAAAATGGGCAAAAGATATGAATAGACACTTCACTAAAGAAAACATTCAGGTAGCTAACAGATATATGAGGAAATGGTCACGATCATTAGCCACTAGAGAGATACAGATCAAAACTACAATGAGATTTCATCTCACTCCAACAAGGCTGGCATTAATCCAAGAACACAAAATAATAAATGTTGGAGAGGCTGTGGAGAGATTGGGACACTTCTACACTGCTGGTGGGAATGTTAAATGGTACAATCACTTTGGAAATCGATTTGGCACTTCCCTAAAAAGCTAGAGATAGAACTACCATAGGATCCAGCAATCCCACTCCTTGGAATATATCCTAGAGAAATAAGAGCCTTTACACGAACAGATATATGCACACCCATGTTTACTGCAGCACTGTTTACAATAGCAAAAAGATGGAAGCAACCAAGGTGCCCATGAACGGATGACTGGATAAATAAATTATGGTATATTCACACAACGGAATACTACCCATTGATAAAGAACAGTGAGGAATCTGTGAAACATTTCATAACATGGAGGAACCTGGAAGGCATTATGCTGAGTGAAATTAGTCAGTTGCAAAAGGACAAATATTGTATAAGACCACTATTATAAGAACTTTAGAAATAGTTTAAACTGAGAAGAAAACATTCTTTTGTGGTTACGAGAGGGGGAGGGAGGGTAGGAGAGGGGCATTCACTAATTAGATAGCAGATAAGAACTACTTTAGATTAAGAGAAAGACAGCACACAATACTGGGGAGGTCAGCACAATTTGACTAAACCAAAAGCAAAGAAGTTTCCTGAATAAACTGAATGCTTCGAAGGCCAGCGTAGCAGGGGCAGGGTTCTGGGGACCATGGTTTCAGGGGACATCTAAGTCAATTGGCATAATAAAATCTATTAAGAAAACATTCTGCATCCCACTTTGAAGAGTGGCGTCTTGGGTGTTAAACGCTAGCAAGCAGCCATCTAAGAAGCATCAGTTGGTCTCAACCCACCTGGATCAAAGGAGAATGAAGAACACCAAGGACACAAGGCAATTACGAGCCCAAGGGATAGAAAGGGCCACTTAAACCAGAGACTACATCAGCCTGAGACCAGAAGAACTAGACGGTGTCCGGCTACAACGGATTGCTGCCCTGACAGGGAACACAACAGAGAACTCCTGAGGGAGCAGGAGAGCGGTGGGATGCAGACCCCAAAATCTCATAAGACCAGACTTAATGGTCTGACCGAGACTAGAAGAAGCCGGGTGGTCATGGCCCCCAGACCTTCTATTGCCCCAGAACAGGAACCATTCCCAAAGCCAACTCTTCAGACCTGGATTGGACTGGACAATGGGTTGGAGAGGGATGCAGGTAAGGAGTGAGCTTCTTGGATCAGGTGGACACTTGAGACTATGTTGGCATCTCCTGCCTGGAGGCAGGTGAGAGGGTGGAGGGGATCAGAAGCTGGCAAAACGGACACGAAAAGGGAGAGTTAGGGAGATAGTGGGCTGTCTCATTAGGGGGAGAGTAATTTGGAGTGTGTAGCAGGGTGTATATGGGTTTTTGTGTGAGAGACTGACTTGATTTGTAAAGTTTCACTTAAAGCACAGTAAAAATTATATATAAAAAAAAGAAGTGAAAAGTAAAAGTAAAAATTTTTGTTTTGGTAATTTATTAATCAATAAATTTAATATTTCTTTAATTGTATATATTTTATATATTCTGTATTAAGAAAAATTTTCATGTGAGTATTTATTTTAACTTATACAATGTACTTGAGTATAAAATTGTTTTAACTATTGCAATTTTCTTAAATTCCCATTTTTACTTTGTTTGATGTTATCTTTTTTTTTTTTTCATCTTACTAACAAGATTTTAAGTCTCACTTTAGTGTGGTAATTCAAGATATGGTAAGAAAACCACCTGATCAATGTGAACCCACCCATTGCCGTCAAATCGACTCAAACTAATAGTGATTCTGTAGGACAGAGTATAACTGCCCCACTTGGTTTCCAAGGAGCAGCTGGTGGATTTTAACCCTTGACCTTTTGGTTAGCAGATGAACTCAACAACTGCACCACCAGGCTCCATCAATATGAGAACACTTCAGATTAATGTAAATTTAATAAAAGTTCTTCATATAAATTCAATTCTAAATTATATATATATTGTATATATATAATATATATGTTCACCTTTTGGAACTCAATGTTTAAAACCATTTATCTTCATCACTAATTAACCATTTTATAAGTTAATTTTTATCTAGACTAGTAGAAAGATTGACACAATATGCACACATAAAGAAAACATTTACAAAGAAAACTCCATATGGCAAGTGTTAGACAGATGATCTAATTAGCATAATGACCATCACACTGCTGGATGAATAGATTTTTTTTTGTTTTTCATTTGATGATTAATCTGTGTGTATTCCAAACTCTGTAAAATTATTTACTAGAACAGATATTTCAATCCATAAATCTATCATTAGTGAGCTGCCAGCTAACCCATGGGAATTATGTGTTTCCTGTGATTGTCAAATTTTTTCAAGCTGCTTTCTGTAACGAACTGATGAGCATTAATGAAGATTAAATTACTTATTCTGTATTAAAAACCAATGTAGGGATGCAAAAAGGGGACATATGATTCTCTGTAATTACCAAATTATTCATAAATCTTATTCTTAGATTTTTAAATAATAGCACTAAGCACGCTTTTCTTAAATTTAAATATTAATACAATTTATTTCAAGTGTATTTTGCTTTTTTTAGAATATGTGGATGCCATATGACAGATACAAAACTCCTAAATAAATTTACATTGTAGTGGTTTCTATTAAAAAAAAATTATGTGGAGTTATTTTCAAATATTATGGATTTCTATTAGTTTGATTTCTAGCATACAGAAATGTCATCTGCACTGGCAATGAATACTTAGTGCTAGTTAGTGAGATAAAGCATATTTGAGATTGCTAGAAAAATATACATAGGTGTTTGCAAAACAGTTCGAGTTATGTCAAAAATGAAAAGAGAGGAAAAAGATAGGGAGGAAAGGAGAGGTTTCAAATAATATAAAAAATATAACCTGAAAAAGTATTGCATTAATAATAAATGTTTATGAATATTCATGTTCTGTATCATACTATACTTTTCAAAATAAAAAAATATTTTTGAAAGGATTATTTTTGTCAAGCAAGAATGTTATTACTTTTCAAATTTAATTTGGCAAAAACAAACTGAAATTCAAAGTCAAATATCATGGTATTACCATGGATACAATAACTAGTTTTTTTTTTAATATATTTGTTGAAACACTTGATCCTTTATATATATATATACATATATATAATGTTTCAAATTGTATAATAAATGTATAATGAGATATTCATAAAAGTATTGGAAAACACATTATGTTTTCCACATTTTCTTTCTTTCAATATACTTTGCAGATATAGCCATTTCAGATTAATATTTCACAAACTAAGATGATTCTCAGTAGGGAAGCCTCATCTCACGTTGTTCTCATCAAAGGGAGCTCAGTCTATAGTTGCCTGTCTGAATATTGCCATTATATTACTAATTTACACATTGGGAAAGGGGTCAAGCATACTCCAAATTTTTGATGACTTGATATTAACCTGAAAGAGGAATGTTAATAACTGACGAAATATATCCACAGTAGTTCAACATCAATATAGTTTAAAGGTTTATATTTTAATATTAAAAAAAGATCCCAGATTGTTATTTTATATATTTAATTTTTCAGAATTAGTATCCTTTTCACTAGCCTGCCAAATATGATTTTTATTTGACCATATTCAGCAAGGTATAAATTAAAATAATAAAATACTGTTACTTCAGTAAAATGATATTCATCACAGTAATTGATAAATAGATAAATAAAATAAAGTGGTTTTTTAGTCCCCTCTTTTTTTTATATATATTAACTAAAACAAATTAATGAAGCCATTTTTAAAATCATTACCATTAAAACTACAATACAAATTGTAACACTAAAATGTTATAATTATTATTTTATTAATATTAAGTCGTTAAAAATAAATTGCTTTCTATGACCCTTAGGTTTTCTTTGCCTCAGAAATTTGAATAAATTATTGATTTTTTGTCTCAAATTGTCAAATATATATTCTTAGAAATTGCTGAAACCTCTACTTGCTCTTTTATGCTAAAATACACAACTATGTATATGTATTTTTTTTTTTATGTATAGTATGTTTTCATATTTCTAATTTATTAGTAGAGCCCTGGTTGCACAATGATTAGGGGCTTGGCAGCTAGCCAAAAAGTTGGTAGTTCAAACCCACCCAGTATATGCTCCGGAAATCTCCTTCTGCAAAGATTACAGCCTATGAAAGCCAATGGAGGCAGTTCTATTCTGTTCACGTGGGTTGCTGTGAATTGAAAATTGACTCAGTTTTATCTAACAGCAACTAATAATCTTGATATCATTCCTTTCTATTGTTTTGTGCAATGAAATATAGTAAGTAGTAAACATCTAAAATCAGTGTCAGAGTTACATAGACTAAATCCATCAATCTAACATCTAAGAAATATTTAAGGATATTAATTTTGCACATCGTAAACCAAACTTTTTCAAAAATAAAATTTTGGGTCATCGGGATGTTGAGAAAGTAGTGTTTCCTAGCAAGAATATTTGTCGTTCAGGAATTCCTCAGATATAAAAATAAGGATATAGTGATATGACGTTGGTTGAAAATGAAAAATGTTATTTCATATCCAAATGGATTAACAGTTGGGTGACCTGTTTATGCTAGCCCACTAATCTAGTATACTAAGCTCTATTATTTTGGGAAATTTTACAAAATAGGGTTGTCATTTTGAGAATAACAGGGAGAAAATGAGAACCTCAGAACACAGAAAAGGGTTATGAATAAATTTAAAGTGGAGCAAACATCAAAATTAGATGGATGTGTAATCAGAATGATACTGAAAATGAGATGGAACAGCAGAAAATTTGATGGCAGACTATCCATTTCTCTAAATGGTGAAAGTAATTATTAGAGTGTGTTCATAATTGAAATGTAAATCAGATCCAGATGGAGTAATGTGCGCCAGTCAAGTATCCTACCCCTAATAATTTACTCAGTTGTAGAAAACGTATAAGACATAAAATGTTTATTCATTAGGAATCTTTTTTTTTTCCTTTCATGGGAAGGAAGTTCTGGCTTTTCTTCATCATTGCCTTGATCGAATGTTTCTTGTTTTCTTCATAAGATAATAAACTTGAATGCAATTTTAAATTTAAATGCTTCCCATATAGTCTGGTTAGATTCAGAGATGCAATGTCTAATGCAAGCGTGTTTTCCCCCTACCACACAGCACGTTAATACATGCGACTAATCTTCAGGCATGCCAGAAGAGAACATTTGCATATCCCCACATAAGTCCATCATTGCAACTAGAAAAATTACTCTGGGAATATTTTCATATGAACATTTGACTTTTTTTGTATGAATAAATGAAAGGCATTAACAAGTAAGTTGAAAAAAAACAGTTGAAGATCAGGATAAATGAAGGTAGAAACAAACAGTAGCTTACTTTTTCAAATATTTTGAAAATGAAAGATAAGACCGTCGAACAGCAGTGTGTACCATATTGTCTACATCTATAGAGATCCCAAGCAAAGATGTCACTTTAAGGACTAAGGTGTGCCTAACCCAAGCCATGGTGTTTTCAAGACAAGATAGATTTGTTCATTCTTACAGCAGTCCATGGTATATTCAATATTTCTTCCCAAACATCACAATTCAAAGATGTCAGTTCTTCTTCAGTCTTCCTGATTCATCATCCAGCTTTCAAACGAATATGAGGTGATTGAAAACACCATGGCTTGGGTCAGGTGCACCTTTGCCTTCAAGGTGACATCTTTGCTTTTAAACACTTTAAAGAGGTCTTTTGCAACACATTTACCCAATGCAATGTGTCTTTTGATTTCTTAACTGTTGCTTCCATAGCTGTTGATTGTGGATCCAAGTAAAATGAAATCCTTGACAACTTCCATCTTTTCTCCATTTATCATGATGCTGCTTATTGGTCCATTTGTGAGGATTTTTGTTTTCTTTATGTTGAGGTGTAATCTATACTGAAGGCTATGGTCTTTCATATTCTCAGTAAATGCTTCAAGTCCTCTTCACTTTCAGCAAGCAAGGTTGTGTCATCTGCGTAATGCAGGTTGTTAATGAGTCTTTGTCACCTAATTTCCAAGTAACTTACATATTTTTTTTCCAATTTTCCCTTTTATGATAGAGGGGCTGGCAGGCGGAGCTGGAAGACAAATTGTTTAATTGCTTATGTGAAAAAAATTTCCTTTATCATTCTCTTATCTTTTCTATAATGCTGTGCATATCTTCACATCTGAATTAACAATCCCCCTTCTCTTCACTCCTTTCTCAACAAGTCTGTGATCTCTATAACTCCCACTCTTTCATTAGCAGTTTTCCTCTATCTATTCTTTCGAACACCTTGTTTTAATTGAATCTCTGATTGTTCACCCAAACTCTTTACATCAACATCATTTTCTGTGTCTTCAACATTCTGTTTATTCCGCTAAAACTTTCTTTCCCACAAACTTCACTTGGTTTGCTTCCTTCAATCTTCATGTCAAGCTAAATGTTTCCTTAAGTTTCTAAGCAGGGCTGTCTCTCCATCTATGATTTTATTTATTTATTTTTTAATCTCTCTCTTGGTAACCTATTTATTTTCTTTACTGGAAAATGTCTTTTTCTAAGCTGAACTTTTTTTTTTTTTCCTTAAGAATTGAGCCTATTGAGATGTACTGGAAGGTTGAAGAAGGTTAAGTAAGATATTTGCATAATAATAAACCAAAAATCAAACCCATTGCCATCAAGTTGATTTCTACTCATAGTGACACTATAAAAAATAGGCTAGGAGGTGGGGCCAAGATGGCTGACTAGGTAGAAGCTACCTTGGATCCCTCTTGCAACAAAGACTCCGAAAAACAAGTGAATCGATCACATACATGACAATCTACGAACCCTGACCATCAAACACAGATCTAAAGAGTTGACCCGAGTGACAGAGACTGAGAACAAACAACCACAGGGAAGCAGCGACTGTTTTCGGAGCCTGGAGCCAGCGTCCCAGTCAGGAAACCTTGGCGCTGGGCTTTGGATTGGGCACAGGGGAGCTGAGCATGGCATCCTGAGACAGAGCAAACACGGGACGTGGCCCTACCCCCCAGAAGTGACCTCAGGGGAAGCCCAGCCAGTGCACGCAGGCAGTGCAGCGACGTGGCTGACGGGAGGAGAAGTCACCGGGAGGCAGTGACTGGTTTTGGAGCTGGGAGTGTGGCATCCCAGCTGGGGAACCTTGGCGCTGGGCTTTGGACTAGGAGCAGAGGAACTAACTGAGGCTTCTGAGACAGTGCAAGCACGGGATGCGGGCCTGACCCTATGGGGAAATCTCTGCCCAGCCAGCACACACAGTTGAAGCGCCCCCCTCAGGAATCTCAGATAAAACAGTCATCCCAAGCAAGATAAGTAACTTTGTCTATATTCTGGGGTGCTACTCTCTCCTATTTATCTGAACCCTCCCCTCCCCTTCCCAGGTGGCTTCATTAACATTGGAATTTCCTGAGCCAGAGAGTGAACTGCGCTGCGGTTTTTCCTTCCTTTTTTAGTTTTTTTTGTTTTTTTGGTCTTTTCCTAACCCATTCTCCTGGCCTGAGAGAAGCAGCTACAAAAAACCCAGGGACCAAAAATCCTTCCCTGACTTCCCGAAATTGAACTAAAAACACAGAACCAGCTCCAGCCAAGCATATGTGATCCACAGTCTTGGGCTTTCATCCGTACAGGGAACAAGGTGGCTATTATAATGCAAAGGCATCTCTGACAGGGATCTGACAGTAATTGTTTTAGTGGATTACTGGAAAGACAAGTTTCCCAGGTCTGATATCTCTGAGTATTCAACAGAGCCCTCACTGATCCACAACAGGGAACTGAGGGCTGAAGATCTCCCCAGACCACCTAGGGGTCTAAGGAGGGTGACACCTACCAAGCTGTAGAGGTACTTGCATTGGGGGCCTAAGGTACAACTGCAGAGCCCACCAACCAAAGTGCTTTAGGAATAGAGACACACCTACCTCAATGGCACTTGGGGGAAGCCTGTCAGCATCCTGCCCTCCCCCCACCGGAGTGTGAACCCCTGCTGATACTAGAATCTGGTGCACACAACTATCACCACTACTTCTCTAGGTGGATAGACGACATTCTGCACCACACACTTGATGACCCAAAATCAGATTGTACTCAAGAATAGTGAATGGACTCTTAGGCTTATATATCTGGTAACAGCCCAAACCAGCTGGTAATAGGACATAAGTGAGTCAAGGGCTATAACAATCAAGACAGAACAATCTAGTAGCCCATCTACGCATACTGAAAGAAAACAAAACAAGATAAGACTCAGTGAGCAAATATAGAATAAATCACTACAATAACTTAGTGATGGCTCGGAGACAGCAGTCGATATCAAATCACATAAAGAAGCAGACCATGATTGCTTCTACAACTCCCCAAACTAAAGAATCAAAATCTCTCCCAAATGAAGATACAATCCTGGAATTGCCAGATGCAGAATATAAAAAACTAATTTACAAAATGCTTCAAGACATCAGGGATAACCTCAGAAATGAAATAAGGCAATATACAGAAAAAGCCAAGGAACACACTGATAACGCAATTGAAGAACTCAAAAAGATTATTCAAGAATGTAGTAGAAAAATTAATAAGTTGCAAGAATCCATAGAGAGACAGCATTCAGAAATCCAAAAGATTAACAATAAAATTACAGAATTAGACAATGCAATAGGAAGTCAGAGGAACAGACTCGAACAATTGGAATGCAGAACGGGAAATCTGGAGGACCAGGGAATTAACACCAATATAGCAGAAAAAAAATCAGATAAAAGAATTTAAGAAAATGAAGAAACCCTAAGAATCATGTGGGACTCTATCAAGAAGAATAACTTGCGTGTGATTGGAGTTCCAGAACAGGGAGGGATAACAGAAAACACAGAGAGAATAGTTGAAGATCTGTTGGCAGAAAACTTCCCTGACATCATGAAAGATGAAAGGATATCTATCCAAGATGCTCATTGAACCCCATATAAGATTGATCCAAAAAGAAAATCACCAAGACATATTATCATCAAACTTGCCAAAACCAAAGATAAAGAGAAAATTTTAAAAGCAGTCAGGAGTAAAAGAAAGGTCTCCTACAAGGGAGAATCAATAAGAATAAGTTCAGACTACTCAGCAGAAACCATGCAGTCAAGAAGGCAATGGGATGACATATATAGAGCACTGAAGGAGAAAAACTGTCAGCCAACGATCATATATCCAGCAAAACTCTCTCTCAAATATGAAGGCGAAATTAAGACATTTACAGATAAACACAAGCTTAGAGAATTTGCAAAAACCAAACCAAAGCTACAAGAAATGCTAAAGAAAATTGTTCGGTCAGAAAAACAATAATATCAGATACTAGCACAACACAAGGTCACAGAACAGAACATCCTGATATCAACTCAAATAGGGAAATCACAAAAACAAATTAAGATTAATTTTAAAAAGAAAAAACGCTCAAAACAGGGAATCATTGAAGTCAATAAGTAAAAGATCACAACAATCAAAAAGAGGGACTAAATACAGGTGGCATAGAACTGCCATATGGAGAGGGATACAAGGCGATATAGGACAATACAAGTTAGGTTTTTACTTAGAAAAATAGGGGTAAATATTAAGTTAACCACAAAGAGGTATAAGAACTCCATAACTCAAAATAAAAACCAAGAAAAACATAACAACTCAGCAAACATAAAGTCAACTATTCTGAAAATGAGGAACACACAATTTACACAGAAAAACGTATCAACACAAAAAAGTAAGTGGAAAAATGAAATTGTCAACAACACACATAAAAAGGCATCAAAATGACAGCACTAAACATACTTATCTATAATTACACTGAATGTAAATGGACAAAACGCACGAATAAAGAGACAGGAAGTCTCAGACTGGATAAAGAAACACGATCTGTCTATATGCTGCCTACAAGAGACACACCTTAGACTTAGAGACACAAACAAACTAAAAAGATGGAAAAAAATATACCAAGGAAACAACAAGCAAAAAAGAGCAGGAGTAGCAATATTAATTTCTGACAAAATTGACTTTAAAGTTAAATCCACCACAAAGGATAAAGAAGGACACTACATAATGATAAAAGGGACAATTGACCAGGAAGATATAATCATATTAAATATTTATGCACCCAATGACAGGGCTGCAAGATACATAAAACAAACTTTAACAGAACTGAAAAGTGAGACAGACACCTCCACAATTATAGTAGGAGACTTCAACACACCACTTTCAGAGAAAGACAGGACATCCAGTAAGAATCTCAACAGAGACACGGAAGACCTAATTGCTACAATCAACCAACTTGACCTCATTGACTTATACAGAACTCTCCACCCAACTGCTGCAAAGTATACTTTTTTTCTAGCGCACATGGAACATTCTCCAGAATAGACCACATATTAGGTCATAAAACAAACCTTTGCAGAATCCAAAACATCGAAATATTACAAAGCATCTTCTCAGACCACAAGGCCATAAAAGTGGAAATCAATAACGGAAAAATTAGGGAATAGAAATCAAATACTTGGAAACTGAACAATACCCTGCTGAAAAAAGACTGGGTTATAGAAGACTTTAACAAGGGAATAAAGAAATTCATAGAATGCAACAAGAATGAAAACACTTCCTATCAAAACCTCTGGGACACAGCAAAAGCAGGGCTCAGAGGTCAACTTATATCAATAAATGCACACGTACAAAAAGAAGAAAGAGCCAAAATCGGAGAACTGTCCCTACAACTTGAACAAATAGAAAGTGAGCAACAAAAGAATCCATCAGGCACCAGAAGAAAACAACTAATGAAAATCAGAGCTGAACTCAATGAATTAGAGAACAGGAAAACAATTGAAAGAATTAACAAAGCCAAAAGCTGGTTCTTTGAAAAAATTAACAAAATTGATAAAGCATTGGCCAGACTGACTAAAGAAATACAGGAAAGGAAACAAACAAGCCAAATAAGAAACGAGATGGGCCACATCACAACAGACCCAGCTGAAATGAAAAGAATCATATCAGATTATTACGAAAAATTATACTCTAACATATTTGCAAACCTTGAAGAAATGGATGAATTCCTAGAAAAACACTACCTAACTAACACAATCAGGAGTAAAACAACTACATAGACCCATAACAAAAAAAGAGATTGAAACGGTAATCAAAAAACTCCCAACAAAAAAAAAACCCTGGCCTGGACGGCTTTACTGCAGAATTCTACCAAACTTACAGAGAAGAGTTAACACCACTACTACTAAGGGTATTTCAAAGCATAGAAAAGGACGGTGTACTACCTAACTCATTCTATGAAGCCACCATATCCCTGATACCAAAACCAGGTAAAGACATCACAAAAAAAAGAAAGTTACAGACCTATATCCCTCATGAACATAGATGCAAAAATCCTCTACAAAATTCTAGCCAATAAAATTCAACAACATATCAAAAAAAAAACCCATCATGACCAAGTGGGATTTATGCCAGGTATGCAAGGCTGGTTTAATATTACAAAAACCATTAATGTAATCCACCATATAAATAAAACAAAAATCAAAAACCACATGATCTTATCAATTGATGCAGAAAAGGCATTTGACAAAGTCCAACACCCATTCATGATAAAAACTCTCAGCAAAATAGGAATTGAAGGAAAATTCCTCAACATAATAAAGGGCATCTATACAAAGCCAACAGCAACGTCACTCTAAATGGACAGAGCCCGAAAGCATTTCCCTTGAGAACAGGAACCACACAAGGATGCCCTCTATCACCGTTCTTATTCAACATTGTGCTAGAGGTCCTAGCCAGAGCAATTAGGCTAGACAAAGAAATAAAGGGCATCTGGATTGGCAAGGAGGAAGTAAAATTATCTCTATTTGCTGATGACATGATCTTATACACAGAAAACCCTAAGGAATCCTCCAGAAAACTACTGAAACTAATAGAAGAGTTCGGCAGAGTCTCAGGTTATAAGATAAACATACAAAAATCACTTGGATTCTTCTACATCAACAAAAAGAACATCGAAGAGGAAATCACCAAATCAATACCGTTCACAGTAGCCCCCAAGAAGATAAAATACTTAGGAATAAATCTTACCAAAGATGTAAAACACCTATACAAAGAAAACTACAAAGTACTACTGCAAGAAACTAAAAAGGACCTACTTAAGTGGAAAAACATACCTTGCTCATGGATTGGAAGACTTAACATGGTAAAAATGTCTATTCTACCAAAAGCCATCTATACATACAATGCACTTCCGATCCAAATTCCAATGTCATTTTTTAATGTGATGGAGAAACAAATCACCAACTTCACATGGAAGGGAAAGAAGCCTCGGAATAAGGAAAGCATTACTGAGAAAGAAGAAGAAAGTGGAAGGCCTCACTCTACCTGATTTTAGAACCTATTATACAGCCACAGTAGTCAAAACAGCCTGGTATTGGTACAACAACAGGCACATAGATCAATGGATCAGAATTGAGAACCCAGATATAAATCCATCCACATATGAGCAGCTGATATTTGACAAAGGCTCAGTGTCAGTTAATTGGGGAAAAGACAGTGTTTTAAAGAAATGGTGCTGGCATAACTAGATATCCATTTGCAAAAAAATGAAACAGGACCCATACCTCACACCATGCACAAAAACTAACTCCAAGTGGATCAAAGACCTAAACATAAAGACTAAAACGATAAAGATCATGGAAGAAAAAATAGGGACAACGTTAGGAGCCCTAATACAAGGCATAAACAGAATACAAAACATTACCAAAAATGACACAGAGAAATCAGATAACTGGGAGCTCCTAAAAATCAAACACCTATGCTCATCTAAAGACTTCTCCAAAAGAGTAAAAAGACCACCTACAGATTGGGAAAGAATTTTCAGCTATGACATCTCCGACCAGTGCCTGATCTCTAAAATCTATATGATTCTGTTAAAACTCAACCACAAAAAAGACAAACAACCCAATCAAGAAGTGGGCAAAGGATATGAACACGTACTTCGCTAAAGAAGATATTCAGGCAGCTAACAGATACATGAGAAAATGCTCTCGATCATTAGCCATTAGAGAAATGCAAATTAAAACTACGATGAGATTCCATTTCACACCAACAAGGCTGGCATTAATCCAAAAAACACAAAGTAATGAATGTTGGAGAGGCTGCGGAGAGATTGGAACTCTTATACACTGCTGGTGGGAATGTAAAATGGTACAACCACTTTGGAAATCTGTCTGGCGTTTTCTTAAAAAGTTAGAAATAGAACTACTATACAACCCAGGAATCCCACTCCTCAGAATATACCCTAGAGAAATAAGAGCCTTTACACGAACAGATACATGCACACCCATGTTTATTGTAGCTCTGTTTACAATAGCAAAAAGCTGGAGGCAACCAAGGTGTCCATCAACGGATGAATGGTTAAATTAATTGTGGGATATTCACACAATGGAATACTACGCATTGATAAAGAACAGTGACGAATCTGTGAAACATTTCATAACATGGAGGAACCTGGACGGCATTGTGCTGAGCGAAATTATTCAGAGGCAAAAGGACAAATATTGTATAAGACCACTATTATAAGATCTTGAGAAATAGTATAAACTGAGAAGAACACACACTTTTATGGTTACAAGGGGGGGAGGGAGGGAGGGAGGGTGGGAGAGGGTTATTTACTGATTAGTTAGTAGATAAGAACTACTTTAGGTGAAGGGAAGGATAGTACTCAATACACAGAAGGTCAGCTCAAATGGACTGGACCAAAAGCAAAGAAGTTTCCGGGATAAAATTAATGCTTCAAAGGTCAGCGAAGCAAGGGCGGGGGTTTGGGGACTATGGCTTAAGGGGACTTCTAAGTCAATTGGCAAAATAATACTATTATGAAAACGTTCTGCATCCCACTTTGAAATGTGGCATCTGGGGTCTTAAATGCTAACAAGCGGCCATCTAAGATGCATCAGTTGGTCTCAGCCCACCTGGATCAAAGGAGAATGAAGAACACCAAGGTCACAGGATAACTATGAGCCCAAGAGACAGAAAGGGCCACATGAACCAGAGACTTACATCATCCTGAGACCAGAAGAACTAGATGGTGCCCGGCCACAACCGATGACTGCCCTGACAGGGAGCACAATAGAGAACCCCTGAGGGAGCAGGAGATTAGTGGGATGCAGACCTCAAATTCTCATAAAAAGACCAGACTTAATAGTCTGACTGAGACTGTAAGAACCCTAGCAGTCATGGTCCCCAAACCTTCTGTTGGCCCAGGACAGGAACCATTCCCGAAGACAACTCATCAGACATGGAAGAGACTGGACAATGGGTTGGAGAAAGTTGGTGATGAAGAGTGAGCTACTTGTATCAGGTGGACACTTGAGACTGTGTTTACCTCTCCTGTCTGGAGGGGAGATAGGAGGGTAGAGAGGGTTAGAAACTGGCAAAATTTTCATGAAAGGAGAGATGAGAAGGGCTGACTCATTAGGGGGAGAGTACGTGGGAGTAAGGAGTAAGGTGTATATAAGCTTATATGTGACAGACTGACTTGATTTGTAAACATTCACTTACAGCTCAATAAAAGTTATTAAAAAAAAAAAATAGGCTAGAGTAAAACTGCCCCATAGAGTTTCCAAGGAGCGCCTCACGACTTCAAAATGCTGACCTTTGGGTTAGCAGGCTTAGCTCTTAATCAATATTTCCTGCATAATAATAGTGGCCCTTTAATATAGAAAATATTCTAGCGTTTGATAGGTAGTGCAGGAAATTTTTTTAGTACTCTAAAATATTAACTTCTGGTTTCAAGATTTTAAAAAGGAGTTTAAATATGTATATATGTGTGGGTATTTATATATATATATATATATATATATACATATATATATACACACACTCAGCTGCTAACCAAAAGGTCGCCAGTTCTAATCCACTAGCTGTTCCTTGGAAAATCCTATGGGGCAGTTCTACTCTGTCCTACAGGGTTGCCTTGAGTCCGAATCAACTTGAGGTCAATGGGTTTGCTTTTTTTTTTTTTGGGGGGGGGGTGGTATATATTATACATATATGGAAACCCAGGTGGCCTAGCAGTTAAATGCTACGGTTGCTAAGGAAACGGTCGGCAGTTTGAATCCGCCAGGCGCTCCTTGGAAACTCTATGGGGCAGTTCTACTCTGTCCTATAGGGTCGCTGTGAGTCGGAATCGACTCGACGGCACTGGGTTATATATATATATATATATATATATATATATATATATATATATATATATATATATACACAAAAAAATATATATATATAAGGTTTATATACATATATATGTATATATAAAAGTGTTGCCGTCAAATCAGTTTTGATTGTACCACAGTGGTTAAGCTTTCTGCTGCTAACCAAAGGATTGGCAGTTTATATATATGTGTGTGTATATATAAAATAAGAGTATAGAAACTCTACATGTGATATTAAGACGAAAAACTGCCGTGGTAGTGAATTATTGAAACTCAGTGAACTACGTCTAATAGAAAAATGTGTCCATTTTCTGCTACGAACCCCCACCCCTTTTTAACACCTATTGATGTTATTTTCACGAACTATGCTATTCATAACCTATGATCTCTGTGTAGAGATGGCTATCTTCTATTGGTGGTTTAATGTCAAAATATCCTTAGCCTCTCAATCTTGTGTTGTTCGAAGTTTATGCAGTCTCAGTTCAACCACTCCAGCTTCCCTCACTCCTGAACTCTATTGATGTTTAGAAATACCTTCCGTATGTTCAACAAACACCTGCTGCAACTGCCTACTCACCCAGAAATAGCTATTTTGTTTGTTTACATTTAGCTTCAGCTCTCAATACCCTCAATTTAGTGAGGTATCTCTTTCAAGACTGCGTGGTTTTCTGATGCAATGGAGTTACTTATTTACAGGGAAGTATTATAATCTCTTTGTCCTTTTGGTTTAAAACAAACAAGCAAAAAATGGAGAAAGCAGTTTCTAAGTGGAAGTAAATTTCACTTAGGATCCAGGTAATACAAATTACTCTCTGTATGAAATAGTTCAGTTTTATGATATGTCTTTCTTATGTGTTACTATCTGTCAGTATTCCAGCTATATTTACCCAAGTATTATACTTGTCTCTTAAATATCTTTAAATTAATGACATTTCAATTTACTATAACCAGCTGTTCTAAAAACTTAGCCACATTTAAATGAAAGGCGCTTAAGACTGAATGTGAACTTTTTCCACTTTTATATGTATGAATCCTAATAATTTGATATTTCAAATCTAACATTTTTCTTTGAAATCTTGAAACTTCTAATTTGGAATTATTAATGGGCCTCAGAAATATTCAGTAAGTAAAGAACCTGATATTATTTTGCTCAATCTATGTATAATTTGAGCACAAGTATATGACTAATTCAGCAGTGCAAATGTTTATTTCCGCCTATAATTTCATTGTAGTATTTCAGATACCTTGTGAGATTGGTAGTTAAGTGTCATATGATGAATTATCAGGGAATAAAAAACGTATCTTGAAAGCGTTGCAATTCTGAAACTCTAGGGGCAGGAAGCAGTTCAGTAAGTAAATCTCTTCCTCTAGTTTCCACTACTTAGAAAGCTAACAGTTTTAAACATATATGTATATACACACATGTACATGTATATATATTCTGGTCTAATATATTCTAGCTCATAGTCAAGGTTTGAAACAGAAATTGTTTTTTTTTTTTTTGCTTTTTGTTTTCTTTAATTTTTATCCTATCTCCCACTGCATTTTATCATTAATTAATTAATTTATTTCTTGGTCAAAACATCAGAATTTTGAAATATTGATAAGGTTTAAGATATAAAGTTTTCTTTTTCTTTTTTTTTTGCCACATTTTGTTGTAGATAACCTGACTTCTTTTCAGATTTAAAACAACCTTTTCAAATTCAAAGGAGTGTTTACACCTTATACGTTGAAAAGTTCATCTCTACCAGTTAATAAGCATTTTAAGGTTTTTTTTTTGCCTGAAATAAAAGGGTATCCATACATTTAGGTGCAGTGTTTTACTTGACTGCACTACATTACATATCTTAAATAATTATGAAACTAATGATATGTTAGATAAATAAATCGATTACCATTTCATTTTATTATTACAATCTACTTCTCTAAGATTTTCCCTACTTTAAGCTTCCTTGATGACTGTAGTATATGCTAAAAGTAAGCTTTTAGTGGGATGTTAAAGCTATTTGCTAATGACCCTAATTGTTTGGCAGCCTTTCCCACTGTTAGCACGACACAGAAAATGCCAGAGAGTTTGTCTCCTAGTGATCTGGAGCTTATGATTTCTCTGACCGAAAGCATTTCATATGCCTTAAAAGTCAAGTTATAAAAGAGCAGTCAAACCATGCAGAGATATGATCTTTAGAATACCAGTTATATAATAATGACTTAGCTTTTAAAACAAACTTTGGACATGACACATTGAAAGCTTATTTGGAATTTGCTTATGCTTCAGAAACTTTTACAAACACTATACAATTTGAGTAAAGCTAATGGGGTTTCAGACAAATTAAAATTTGAGGACATTGATTATGAATTTTAAATAATATACAGCAGGGAAAAATAATGATTCTTTGATTATATATCACATCTGCAAAAACAAGTTCCCACCCAGTCCGGATTCGAACTGCCGACCCTTTGGGTAGCAGCTGTAGCACTTAACCACTATGCCACCAGGGTTTCCAAAAACAAGTTAGTTCTTTACTAATAGAAAAAAATGAATCAAAATAAGAAAGGAAAAGAATGCTATATAAGTTTTCCCAAATGGGACTATAGTAGCAAACAGAATGAACTGAGGAAAAATAAAATCTAATCCTTAATATAGAGCAGTTGTTTATAAATTCATATAATTTTATAAAATATATACTTCTGAATATAAAGCATATGATAAAAAATTATCAGCTCATTATAAATTGTCAAAACTTCCTCATTAATCTTTAAACATGTCTATTGATTGCTATCAAACAATCTCAATGATAGAATAAATAAAATTTATCATCCTATGGAAATGTTTTTGGCATTTAGTTAAATGAGATGGAAAATTGTAAGTTTCTGACATGGTATTAACGGGAACATGTCTCTTTTGTTCTAACCAGGTGTTTAATGGGGTGACTCTAGATCATCATGTTGGTGATAATTTGGGTTAGTGGGAGACTCAGAGAGGTGGCCTGTAAAAAGAGATATTTATTCAAAGAGGACTCAATGAAAGAGGGAAACTTAAAGAGCTGTAGTTAAATTTATTGTAAACATAAAACTGTAAAAGATCATTTGTAATTAAGTAAATGAATAAACCAATTAAATTATCTTTTTCTCCTTCAGATTTCAGAGTGTATTCTGTGCAACAAGATTACAATGAAGGCTTCCCATTTTTATACTCACTTAATCTTCGTCATAAAAATACTAAGGAAAAGGAAAACAGAAAAAAAAAATGATTTTCCTAGGCTGTGTATCATTCTAAAAGTCTTCTGGAATAGAGATCCTAAATCAGTGAACTAGATTTTCAGTGATTTAGAGCCTTTCATAGCATTTCCAAAGCTGCAGAGCAAAACAGAACAGAGATGATTAATAAAGTTGCATGGAGCCCATCGCAGTCTCAGAATTTGGCCAAGCTTCCAGTTAAGCAACAAATATTCACTAACCACCAGGAAAGTGCTGAATAATTAATATTTCAGTTTTTTTAACATCAGCCTGCTGCTTAGTGATGGTGTTTTGGAAATTTTGATTATTAAAATATTTTTTGAAAGTACAAAACCTGTGGCCAAATGGCATTATTGACTTAATTTGAAATTGGTCAAATGGAAAAATCCACAGAGTAATGCACTGTAAATTAGAAAGCATTTTTAAGTTGAAATATATATCCCTATTTCTGTTCCATATCAGATGAGCGCTATTGACTTCTTCCTCTCAAAAAAGTCGTAAAGGAAACATGACCAGTCTATAAAACAATCACTAGTAACACTTGCG
This sequence comes from Elephas maximus indicus, assembly GCF_024166365.1. NCBI lineage: Eukaryota > Metazoa > Chordata > Mammalia > Proboscidea > Elephantidae > Elephas > Elephas maximus. The sequence goes on from NC_064823.1 coordinate 13,539,982, forward strand.
GCAGTGATCTGTAAGCATATAGAAAGAAGATTAGATTAGATATAAGTGAATTTGTGCCACCCAATTCTCAAGGGCTGGGCATAATTTTGTTATTCATTCTTCCTATTAAGAATGATAATAAGCACTGTTCACTAAGCACTGTCCAGTTTTGCAGGTAGTGTGCTGCTTAAAAGTGCTAGTCAAACAATAATGTGACATTATATTGAACAATATTCTTAAAGGAAGTAAAAACAGGAATATGCCAATTTCGCATTATACCCTAGGATCAGCCCTTTAATGAAAAAAAAATGTTTTCTAATTAATATTTCATTTACCTTGGGGACAGGTACATAATGCAGTCATCAATTTTCTAGATTCTAAAATACCATTCATTTATGTACATATTTTCTCTATTCAAATTTACTATTCATATTGCTTGTCAATTTGCATATATTAAATAATCATGCATAATTTACCATATTTTGAATATTTTATTAATGAAGGTCTTTTCCTAAGATTTTTTTGTCTTCTCTTGAATTTTAAAAGCTCAAATATTTTAAACTTAAAACTTAAAAGGTTGAGTTTTAAAATATTTTTATGAAAGGAAATTACAAATGTTAACTGTGTGTTATTGCTATGACTAACTGGATAGATAGTGGGAACTTATTATAAGTTATCATGTTAATCTCTTTTATAATAAATGTAATGCTCTTTTCCAACTACTTTATTATTTTATTTCAATTAAAGTTAGCATAGACATAACTCTACCTAGTCAATACTTTGATTAATTGCCCTTCTGCTTTAACTCACTACTTTATCTCCTGATGCCAAGTATGATGATACGTAGTTTCAGAAGTCAATTTGTTAACAATGTATTGCTTGGAGACAGAACTAAGTTAACCAGTTTTGACAGTTTTATATTGCGTGGGGTTTATTTCCAGCATCACATTCTTATTTAATTTCATACACACTTAAAAAGTAACACACTGGCTGCTCAATTAAAAATATATTTCTGGATTAATCAATGGAGTTTGTTACATGAAAAAGAAATGCACAAAATAAACATCCTTTACTGTCAATATCAGAGTGAACTATAACTGCGAAAAAGTTGTGGGACATATTGGAGTTAAAAAAAAGAAGACAAATTTGTTGCTGGAAAGAGTAGAACTGCCCTATAGGGTTTCCAAGGAGCAGCTGATGGATTCGAACTGTTGACCTTTTGCTTAGCAGCCATAGTTCTTAACCACTGCACCACCAGGACTACCTGCTATTTTATTGGCTCAAAGGTTAATTTCTATTCTTATGTTTCAGCTGTGAGAATCCTCATTACTGTGTTGTGTGGAGGAACAGACTAAGCAAAATGTATGTTATGAAAGAGATTGAGAAAAATAATTTATAAAAAGCAACATGTATATGGCCAATGGTAAAATCTAACAGCGCTCTTCTTGTATGAGTGACATGTAAACAGATTCTTAGATTGTCTATTATGTGAGTTAAGTGACACCAAACATATTTAACTGGTATTATAATTCCCCCACCTTTATATGTGTGTGGATAACTAAAATTTTCCAGGCACATTTTTCAAAAAGGGAAAAAAGTGAAACAGAAATATATACAGTAAAGCAATTTATTTTAGTTCTTCAGAGAACTTTTTTTTTTATTTCGTTCCCTGTACAATGTTACATGGCTTTATGCTCTCGGTATGTTGCCTGGATCTCCCATGGAATGATCTTTGAACTAACTACTGAAATTAAGTCCGGAATCACTACGCTACTGTGTATGAATTAATAGATCGATCAGACTTCAATACAAATGAGGGTATTTAGGTCTCCATAGACAGGAGAACTTTCCAGCTATAAATTCTTTCTAAATACTGTCTCTTATCAATTGAGATCCTTCCAAATAATTAGTAAACTGATTTACTTGAACATACATGGAAAATATTCTCTAAAGTATGTTTGCCTACTTTACTGTAGTCCTATAAGTCAGGAAAAATGTGTATTTCTTTTAACTAAATTTGAATTTCTGGCTTAACAAAAATAAACCTGTAAGAGTTAGTAAAATGACTATACCATGGATGGAAAAGATTCTGAATTACTTAGAACAGACTTTCATTGCAAGTAAGAGCTGCCTGTGTAACATAGGTTAACATTAAAATCTACTTTTTTTTCCCCTTTAGCAAAATTCGGCAACAAGGAATTTGTAGATTGGCTGATGTTAAGTGTTGTCTGGGACAATGTTTCCCTTCTCTCCTGACCTTTCTCCCATGCTTTCCACTTGAAGTCCTGAGATGTCTGCTCTACTTCCATCGGTAACATCTGTATTAGAAGTCAAATAAACGGAAGCAGAATACTAGGCAGCATGCCTGTGCTCTTTTACAGAAATTTTCTGGTATAGTCCACCTATATCTAGATTATAGGAAACGTTTCCAAATGCCAAACCTTCGTGGGTGAAAGCTGGAAATTAAGAAAAATAATTGTCATGAGCAAATGAAAGCAAACATAATTCTAGGCTTAGATCCACTGATCAAATTGGAACCCTGGTGGCACAGTGGTTCGGAGCTGAGCTGCCAATCAAAAGGTTGGCAATTTGAATCCACCAGGCATTCCTTGAAAACCATATGAGGCAGATTAATTCTGTCCTATTGGGTCGCTTTGATAATGTGTCCAAAGTATGTGAAATGAAGTAAGCTATAAAAAAAAAAAAAAAAAAAGCTATAGTTACAGAAAATGATACACAGTAATACTGAGTAATAAAACATTAAGTAAAAATAAAATGAGAGTAGGAATAACATGTCACCAGGGCTCCAAATATCTAACTTAACGTCCAGGATTTCTAAATCAAAACTGGTAGCCGACAGAGACCCTGAGAAAGAAAGGAGATTTTAGTGAAGTGATTATGTTCTTAAGCTGTGAAGCTAGATAGCCTGTAACACCCAGCACCACTCGAAACTATCTTTGTTGTTGCATTCATTACATCATTGTCTGGAAGTTATTCATTCCCAGTGTATTTCTAACTCTAAGTGAATGGGCATTCTTGCTCCACCCCCTTGCTCACTCATTCCATTAAGAAGCAGAGCTTTAGCTGATTAATGCCTGACGTAACTTTGTACACATTTCTCATTTGAATAAAGCTAATTTTTCACCAAAGCCTTCATCTTTTTCTTTTTTCCCCCTTTTGGTCTCTCCCCACTAGTACAGTAATGGGTAAAAATCTTGAACATTTCCGATCTGTGGACCCAAGCTTTCCTTCAAATTGGATATTCTAAGGCCCAAATTCAGCAGTGGATTGGATTTCAGGAAGTATTAACATGCCCTTTTTTTTTTTTGCCTCCTATCCAATCCTTAGTCTTAATTTCATCACTATCATCAATAAACAGTTGATTCTCGCTTTTATCTTTCAAATGTGTTCAAAGGGGGGAAGTATAGGTATTTGACCTTCATAAAACTTAACACTCAATTCTTTTATTTGAAAAAGGGACATAATAACAGCATCTCTCCTTTTGTTGTTGGTAGATGCCATCCAGTTGATTTTTGACTGATAGTGACCCCATGTGACAGAGTAGAAATGCCCCATAGGGTTTTCTAACCTATAATCTTTACAGGAGCAGATCTCCAGGTCTTTCTCTCACAGATTAGCTGAGTGGGTTCAAACTTTCAGCTTTTCAGTTAGCAGCTGAGTTTTAATTGCTGCACCATCAGGGCTCCATCTCCTTTTTAGGGATTAATATATTGACAAATCTTAGAAGGGTGCTTGGTATGTTATAAACACATAATAAGTGTTAGTTATTATCATTAGGTTATTCTTAATACTAGCAAAAAAAAAAAGATGTCCAATTTCAATTGACATCAATCAAAAATAGAATGACACCTATATTGCTTAAATCCAAATCCGTTGCCATCAAGTTGATTCTGACTCTTAGCGACCCAATGGAACAGAGGAGAACTGTCCCATGGGGTTTCTAAGGAGCAGCAGGTGGATTCGAACTGCTGGCCTTTTGGTTAGCAGGCAAGCTCTTAGCCGCTTCATCACCAGAGCTCCTATTGCCTAAAACCAAACAAACAAACCCATTGCTGTGCGTGGATTCTGACTTATAGCAACCCTATAGGACAGAGTAGAACTGCCCCACGTGGTTTCCAAGGAGCACCTGGTGGAAATGAACTGCAGATCTTTTGGTTAGCAGCCATAATTCTTATCCACTATACCACCAGGGTTTAGCACTGGCAAAAAGCAAGGAAAACATTAACCTTTATCTTGATTGAAGTGATGATGTAAATGTATGCATTGGAAAATACTCTTTGAAATGTATTCTTAAAATCTGTGAAGCTGTATTATAAAATCTGTTCTATTAAATTATACATCAGTAAAGAATATTAAAGGCAAAAATTAAACATATAGTACATATAGGAGACAGGAATGAAAAATTTTTAAAAAACCACTGAACAATGTATCAGATGTAAAAAAATCAGTTTTACAAAACATTTGTCTGAATTAAACTTATTTTTAAGAATGTCTCTGTTTAGTTATATATATATAAAAAAAGAAACCATTGCCATCAAGTCAATTTCAACTCTTAGCTACCCTACAGGACAGGGTAGAACTGCTCCATAGGGTTTCCAAGGAGCAGCTGGTAGATTTGAAATGCTATCCTTTTGGTTAGCAGTTATAACTCTTAAAGACTGTGCCACCAGGGCTCCCTGTTTTAGTTATACAAACATAAATATTTGTGCGCATGCATGTATTTTCTTTGTGATATATACGTGCGTGTATGTATGTGTGTGTTCGTGTGTGTATCAGGGATGTCATAATCAGGTCATCTACTTGTAAGCGTTTATCTATTCGTGTGTGTGTATGTTCTATGAGACTAATTTTTAAAAAAAATATAAATAAGAAAATAGATGATGTTATTGTTGTTAGTTGCTGCCAAGTCAGTTTTCACTCCTGGCAACCCCTTGTGTTCAGAGTACAACTGCTCCAAAGGGCTTTCAAGGCGGTGAAATTTCAGAAGCAGATCTCCAGGCCTGTCTTCCAAGGCACCTCTGGGTAGGTTTGAACCGCTAACCTTTTGACTAGTAGTCAAACACTTAACCATTTGTGCCATGAGGGACTCTTAAGAAAATAAATACTCATGTGTCATCAATTAATTCCAATCAAAATGGAATTTTAATTTCATGATTTGATACCACCCATCCAATTCCTCTAAGAGCTAAGCAAAATAAAAGACTAACATCCTAATTTTCCTTGAAAATGCCAAGCCTCTCCCACCTTAGAGTCTTTGCCTTTTCAGTGTGCTATAGATATCTGCAAGGCTTGTTCCCTCACTTACCCCTTGCTCTGCTCAACGGACCCCTTTTAGGAGAGAACTTCCCTGACCACCTGTTTGCCAGACATGCTTACATGCCTTCAAAATTCTCTCTAGAACTTATCAGCTTCTTACATTCTACATCTGTTCTATTTTTGTTTTCCTAGTTTTTAAATGACCTTTCTCCTCTAAGAAAAAAAGAATGTAAGATCTTACAGGCAGTAGCTTATTTTCTTTTTTTACTTTTTGCTCAGTGTCTAATCCAGCATACTTCTGGCGTAAAGTAAATGTTTAGTAAATATTTGTTGAATTATCTTGCATAAATTCATTCTTAGTATGTCTGTTGCTGATTTATTTTGCTGTGTAATCAATGACAATATAAAAGAGTTTTGCTTCAGCTACTTCTATACTCAGAGCAAATATTTGTTGAGAATTTAATCTGTGACATAAAAACTGCTAAGCATTTAAATCCATTAGCTCCATTTATCATGTGAGATAAGTATTCTTTGTATTAGTCAGGGTTCAGCCAATAAAATAAAAAACTAAGAATGTGTGAGTGGCACACATGTTTATGTGCTCAACGAAAGGCTGGTGGTTTGAACCCACCAAAGGGTGCCTTGGAAGACAGGACTGGAGATTTGCTTCTGAAAGCAGCTTCGAAAACCCTTCGGAGCAGTTCTACTTGGCACAGATGGGCTTACCACGAGTAGGAATCAACTCAATGTCAACTAACAACAACAACAACAAAACCAACTAGGTCTTACAAACAATCTGACTTTAATACAGGAAACGGGTTACACAGGCAGTGAAAGAAGTGAAAAACGAAGTCGAAGAAACCCAGCTTATTAGCAACAGCAGGAAAATATCCCTTCCGTAAGAGTTGGAGGGACAATGGGAAAAAGGAGAGTTTCAGAGGCCAGAACAGGAACCATTTCATGACAGACAAACCCAAAAAAGGTAGGCCATGACAAAGCCTGCCTAGTGTGAGCTGGGACCAGGGAGGAGACTTGATCTCTGACACAGGTATCAACGGAAGGAGAGAAAAACCAGGAGAAATGTCTCACCTTCCAGTCTTTTCTTGCACTGCAATCTTCTGTTTTTACCTCTCATTGTCTGAACCTACCTAGAGACCAGACATCAAAGAAGTCTAGAAAGTTAACACTCTGTTCTCTTATCTGAAAAAAGGTACACAAAAATAGTACCCCCTCCCTAGGGATTAGTACAATAAAATGAGCCAAAAATTTGAGGAAAAACTGACATTGATCAGTATATTCATATTATTCTGTCATTTTACACATGAAAATTTGGAAATAAGTCAGGGAAATTTCCATTTTTTGCAATTAATAGCATATATTTTTAAAACATTGTTTTTGTTTGTCTCTGCGTAGGCTTGGTATTTTTGTATTTACAAAAAAAAATTGTGTTTGTAGAAAGTGTGTGTGTGTATGTGTGTGAAATGTCTGTGTATTAAATAATACCTTTAGCTTAAATTGCTCAAGAGAGAAAGACAAAGAGGATTTTCCAGCAAATGGCTGGTAATAGATTTCTGACCAAGATACATTTTCAAGCAGTTAACTGATCGTAACTACCTGTTAAGGCATAGCAGTCCATATCACACTGTTTGGCAAACAGTAGGCACTCAGCAAATGTCTTTTGATGGTTATTACACCTTTGAGGATATTCCAATTTCAAAACCTTTCTGTGTGAGCAAGATTTGTTTCAGTTGTGGTTACTCCTATTATTCCTGTATAGATGTGGACTTTTATGTCTGGATAACCCAGCTGTTTCACCTTCACTTATCTTTTGTAACATTTATTTAATACAGACTTGGTGATCTTGCTGGACTTTTTTTTGTTTTATTTTTGAAAAGTTTATTTGCCCTACAAGGTACCTGTGGAAACAGTGTTTTATTCAACATCATAAAAAGAATTTTCCCTCATCCTGTTAGACCTAGGCAAATATTTATTACAAACACATAGATTAGCTAAGTAGCTGTTTGTTTGATGATTCACAAAAATGAGTTCAGAAAAAAAATTAAAGTGAAGTGGCCTGCTTTCTATACTCATAATCCACACTACTAAGTAATTTATAAAAATCTATAAAACAGGAAATTAACTTAAAGGTCACTAGGCTCTCAGAAGAATAAATGACCTTTGATGATGGAAATTACAAAATCTTTTTTTCAGGTTTTACATGATATATTATGCATCACTTCTCTCAAGATATTCCTTGTAAAAATTAAAACAAAACTCATACAGATTGAAGCATATAAAATACTTAAAATTTGGAGGATTTTATAATTAGATGGATACCTAACACACTGCCCTGGAGAACAGAATGAGAAGATAAAAGGGCATTTAACCTAAAATGATAGTAGGTTTTGTACTTATATAAAATAAGTATAGGTAGGGATTATGAAAAAGAATGATCAAGTGAAATCAGGGTAGAAAAATTCTTTACTGATCAAAGAGCAGATAAATCAGAATAAAAAAAATCTTTTAAATAATGGGCTTTTGTTTGATTTGAAAAGACCATTGTGTGAAAAAGACCAGTTTCATGTCAAGAGCAATCCTATCCTTGGTGTAAGCTGAAATTCTTAGTAGGGATTTTTTTTTTGGAGAAATTTTGCTGGTATTAACATGTCGGATTAAACTTTTTCCGACATATCCAATGTAAAACTGTGAAGTAAAGTGTGTGTTAGGCATTTCTCTACTCCCATGCCTCCAGGGCCTTATATACTTACCTTACAGATATCTGAGTGCTCTCTGTAAAGTGTCTCCTAAAACCCTGCTAGAATGTGGGAATCAATTTCTGCTGTCAGATTGCCCCTTTATCATCTAAAAATCATTTCTGTACCGTGTTATAATTTCTAGGTCTATATCCTTTGTATTTCTATCATATAAAAACCAAATATTGACCCTAGTATTTATTGAAACCTATGCGTGTACTTATCCAAATATTAACTCGGTACACATTGATTAGGCATATATCATATGCTCTGTGCTCTTTCAGACTCATGGAATAGAGCAGTGCATAATAAAACAGACACAATCCTTGCTTTCGAAGTGCAGACAAAAGATAACTCATATTTCATGTGTTAAAATATGTGAGGAAAATAAAACCTAAAAAGTAGCTAGAGGTTGAGCTGGAAGTGGAAAGCAACTGAGAAGAGAAGTTGCTATTTTGTGAATGTACGGCAGAGATTTCTAGGAAAAAATGGCATTTTAGCGAAGATCTAAAGGATACAAGTGAGCGAGTCAAAGCCATATCTGAAAAGAGTGGCATGGGGGAGAAATATTGAGAAACAAGGTCAAAGAAGGATAAGAGGACCAGATTATTTAGGGATTTATAATGCTTGTTAAGGGAATTGATTTTACCTTTAGAAAAAAGTGAGATAGGAAAAAAAAATGGAGGACTTGGCCAGAGAAGTGATTTGAATTATGTGTCAAAAATATCACTTGAAATCTACATTTAGCACAGACTATAAATATGGAAACAAATAAGTTTATTGAAATTATTCAGTCAAGAATAATGCTGTCTTGTACCATTTGGCTAAACGGTCATGTTGGCATAGGTGAAAACTGTCCATATTCTGGGTATATTTTGAAGGATAAAAAAAAAAACCTAAGCTAAGCAAATGGCTACAAAGCGAGAGAATCATAAGACTACATGATTTTTGGACAGGGTAACATGAAGGATGAGGTTTCCATTTATGGATACAGGTACGGTTTTGGGTTATGGTTGAATAATTTGGGGGATCAGGAGTTTGGTTTTGGGTACGTGGCTTTGGATATGTATTTTGACATCTGTGTGGAGAGGAATAATACCTGGTCGTGATTTAAAGGATCTGTTTATTGTTGAATGGAAGGGTCCAGGCTGGACAAGTAATTTTGTGTTTAGCTAGTACAGAGGAGATACTTAAATCCACATAACTGAATCAGATAACCTATTAAATAAATGTATATTGAGAAGAGAAAATGTCTAAGCATTGAACCTGGTATACTCTTAAATTTAAAGGTGAAGGAGCTAACGAAACAGTAGCCAACAGAATGATGAAGATTTTCTTTTTTTTCAGAAAAAAACTCCGAATATTGTCATTATGAAATGTGGCTTGATAGGTTGATTTAGTTAAGATGTGAGGATTGAGTATTGTATCTGTTAAAGTGAAGATATGGTTCAGTGAAGTTTTGGAGATTAAGGTTTATTATGAATTAATTGTCTCCCACACAAAATAAGTAATGGAGCCTTAATCCCTGTAGCTGTGGATTTAAGCCTGTTCAGAAACAGAGTTTCTTTGTTACGTTAATTGCATGAGTCAAACTAATCACTCAGAGTTACAAAAAGAACACCCAGGGAGAAAGGAAGACAGAGAGTGGCGCAGATGCATCTACAAGGATTGTTGGCAGCTACTGGAAGCTGAAATAGACAAGTAAGGATCTCCCTATAGAGCAATGCCCTGAATTCAGACTTCTGGCCCCCTGAACTGTGAAAAGATGAATTACTGTTCTTTAAAGCCACCCATTTGTGATATCTGTATAGTGGCAGCTCTAGGTAACTAAAATAATTCAAATACCATTGCAGCAGTACATAGACAGAACTGCCAGAAGTTCAAGCAACGCACAGAAGAGTACATGGAACGAGGGATATCATTGCTAATGTCAGACGGACCTTGGCTGAAAGCAGGGAATATCAGAAAGATGTTTGCTGTTATGTGTCTTCGAGTCTGTTCTGACTCATAGCGACCCTATGTACAATGGAACGGAACACTGCCCAGTCCTGAGCCATCCTCACAATTGTTCCTATGTTTGAACCCATTGTTGCAGCCACAGTGTCAATCCAAATCCTTAAAGGTCTTCCTCTTTTTGCTGACCCTCTATTTTACCAAGCATGACGTCCTTCTCCAGGAACTGGTCCCTCCTGATAACATGTCCAAAGTATGTGAGACAAAGTCTCGCCATCCTCATTTCTAAGGAGCATTCTGTCTATACTTCTTCCAAGACATATTTGTTCATAATTCTGGCAGTCCATGATATATTCAATACTCTTCGCCAACATCATAATTCAAAGGCACCAATTCTACATTGGTCTTCCTTATTCATTGTCCAGCTTTCACATGCATATGAGGTGACTGAAAACACCATGGCTTGGGTTACCAAACCAAAAAACCAAACCCAGTGCCATCGAGTTGATTCCGACTCATAGCGACCCTATAGGACAGAGTAGAACCACCCCCATAGAGTTTCCAAGGAGTGCCTGGTGGATTCGAACTGCCTACCCTTTGGTTCGCAGCCATAGCGCGTAACGACTACACCACCAGGGTTTCCTTTGGCTTGGGTTAAGCACACCTTAACCCTTAAAGTGACATCTTTGCTCTTTAACACTTAAAAGAGGTCTTTTTTTTTTTGCCCGATGCCATATGTCCTTTGATTTCCTGACTGCTGCTTCTAGGGACATTGATTGTAGACCCAAGTAAAATAAAATCCTAGACAATGCCAATCTTTTCTCCATTGTGATGTTGCTTATTGGTCCAGTTGTGAGGATTGTTGTTTACTTTATGTTGAGGTGTAATCCATACTGAAGGTTGTGGTCTTTGATTTTCTTCAATAAGTGCTCCAAATCCTCTTCACTTTCAACAAGCAAGTTTGGGTCATCTGCATAACGCAGGTTGTTAATGAGTCTTCCTCCAATCCTGATGCTGCATTCTTCTTCATGTAGTGCAGGTTCTTCAATTATTTGCTCAGCATACAGATGGAATAAGTTTGGTGAATGGATACAACCCTGAAGCACGCCTTTTCTGACTTTAAACTGTGCAGTATCTCCTTGTTCTGTTTGAAAGACTGCCTCTTGGTCTAAGTACAGGTTCCTCATGAGCACAATTAAGTGTTCTGGAATTCCCATTCTCCCAAATGTTATCCGCACTTTGTTATGAACCACGCAGTGGAATGACTTTGCATAGTCAATAAAACACAGGTAAACCTCTTTCTGGTGTTCTCTGATTTCAGCCAGGATCCATCTGACATCAGCAATATCTCTTGTTCCATTTCTTCTTCTGAATTTGGCTTCAATTTCTGGCAGTTCCTTGTATACATACTGTTATAACTGCTTTTGAATGGTCCCTCCTGATAACTTGTCCAATGTGAGACGTGGTCTCACTGTCCTTGCTTCTAAGGGGCACTATGGCTGTACTTCTCTCAGGACAGATTTGTTTGTTCTTTTGGCAGTCCATTGTATATTCAATATTCTTTGCCAACACCATAATTCAAAGTCATCAATTTTTCTTCTTTCTTGTTCATTGTCCATTTTTTTTAACTATGTTTTGTTTTGCTCTGTTTATTATTTTATTTTTGTTGCTATTGCTGAGAATACACACAGCAGAACATATACCAGTTCATTAATTGTAAACAATTTGGTGACATCAATTACATTCTTACCTCTTTTTCTGAGCGTTTTTCTGCATTATCATAAATTCATTTTGTTTTTGAATTTCCTATCTAAACTTTCTACCTGCTTCTGTCAATTCGATCCCATATAAATGGATCTTTAAAAAGTACGATGCTCAGGCAGACGTTTCTAACTAGTCAGGCTAAACTTCTGTTTGGTTTTAAGAACACATTAGGGAATATTTTTGGTTTAAATTTTAAAGATTATTTCAAGGTAATGGTTTCAGCAGTTTGTCTAGCTTCCATGGCTCCAGAATGTCTGGATTTCAAGATAACTTAAAAAATATATATATATTTTGCAAAGTCCCCATTTTGATTAACATTCTTCTATAGACCTTTGATCAAATTGTACAGTAGTATTAGCTGGGCACCATCCAGTTTCTCTAGTCCCATGGCAAAGGGGGCAGTTGTTTATGGAGGCAGTTAGCCACACGTTCCATTTCCTCCTCCTGTTCCTGACTCACTTTCATCTTCTGTTGCTTCAGGCAAACGTTCTGTTTGTTTTAAAGATGGGATATATTGTGGCATGTTTTTAGACAGATTATAATGACTTAAAAAAAAATGACTTAGGACAGGAAAAATTGAACGTGCATAAAGAAGAGGGCAAAACTGATGAAGTGATGTCCTTGAGAATTTGGAAAGGAAAGACATTCATTTAGTAATAATTTATACCTAGTAACAAGAGAAGGTAGAGTAAGTGTATAAAAATCCAGATGGGTTAGTAGACACGATGATTGAAAAATATAGTTCCATTATGATCGTCTCAATCTTCTCTGTAAAATAGAAATTATTAAGTTATGGTGCATGGACTAGATATCAGCCATTATTTTCTGATATTTGGCGTTTTTGTAAAGAAGGTCGTATTCACATAGCAAAATATATGAACAGTAGGAATTCTTGTGTTTTGCCAGACAGCGGCTATGAAGAGGCGTCTTAGTTGCTCAGTGGTAAGAGCTTGTCTGCTAACCAAAAAATTCAGCAATCTGAATCCACCAGCCACTCCTTGGAAACCCCATGGGATAGTTCATAAGGTCGTTATAAGTTGGAATCCACTTAGTGGCAATGAGTTTGGTTTTTTGCTTGTAAGGAAGGAGAATGAAAGTGTTGAACCGTTAAATATATTGGAACTTCATAAGGATCCACATGTCATATCATAGACATCTATTAATGGCATATACGTGATGTGTATTAATTTCCCAGGACTTCCACAACAAATTGCCATAGAGAGGGGCTTAAAACAACAGAAATTTATTTTTTTGTAGTTCCTGAGGCTAGAAGTCCAAAATCAAGGTGTCAGGAGGGTCTTGTTCCTTCCTAAGCTTGTAGTAGAGAATCTCTCTTTGTCTCTTCCCACTTCTGTTATGTGTTCCATAGCTTCTGGCAGAATAATTCAAATCTCTTCCTTTGTCTTCATATGGCTATACTCTCAGAAGACCTGGTGGCGTAGTGGTTGAGAGCTATGTCTGCTAACCAAAAGGTTAGTAGTTCAAATCCACCAGGTGCTTCTTGGAAACCCTATGGGGCTTCCCTAAGGCTATTGTATTCTCTAGGGCCGTTGTGAGTTGCAATCAACTGGACCACAACAGGTTTGGTATTTGGGTCAGTATACCAGTTGCTTTCAAGTTGATTCCAAGTACGACTGTGCTCCATATGATTTTCATGGTTGTGACCTTTTGGAAGCAGATGCCAAGCCTTTATTCCAAAGCACCTTTGGGTGAATTTGAACTGTTAACCTGTCAATTAGTAGTCCAGTGGTTAATCGTTTGCACAATCCAGGGACTCCTAGCCCATCTTATTGTGGATTCCCATCATTTTCTCTGACCCTCTACTTTACTCAATACAATATTCTTTTCTCGTAATTGGCCTCGTCTGGTGACATGTCCAAAGTAAGCAAGACAAAATTGCAAAATTACTTCTATGGAGCATTCCGGTTGTTTTTCCTCTAATCCTGGTTTGTTCATTCTTCTGGAAGACCATGGAATATTCAATATTCTTTCCCACACCAGAATTCAAATACATCAATTCTTCTTCTGTCTTTCTTTTTCACAGTTCAGCTTCACATGCATAGAAGGCAATTGAATAGGCTGTAGTTCAGCTCAGGTGCGTGTTAACTAACAAAGTGGCATCTTTGCTTTGACATTTTTTGCAGCAGATTTACCCAATGCAAAATGTCATTTGATTTCTTTACTGCTGCTTCCATAGACATTGATTATTTATAAAAGGAGAATGGAATCGTTGACAATTTCAATTTTTTTCCATTTATCATGATATTGTTTATCAGTCCAGTTGTGCAATTTTTGTTTTCTTTACACATATTGAATTAAAGAAAAAAAAAACTGTTGCTGTTGAGTCGATTTTGACTTTTAGCAACCCTACAGGACAGAGTAAAACTGTTCCTTAGGGTTTTTCCAAATGAGTGGCTGGTGGATTCAAACTGCTGACTTCTTTGGTAAGCAGCTCAACTCTTAACCACTGTGTCACCAGGCTCCCATATTGGATTAGAGCCATTCTAATTCAGTATGATCTCATCTTAACTTAATTACATATGTAAGAAACATATATCCAAATAAAGTCACTTTCACAATTATTGGGAATTAAGACTCCAACTTCCTTTGGGGGGAAACATTTTAACCCCTAACATCATTTGTTTATGATATTTGCATACTGTTGGGAAGGAAATTATATCTGGGGTGGCTCTACCTTCTGTGTCCTACTTACTTTGGGAATTAGGATTAGTAGAATCTGGGGATGATTTTTATACTAACATATCTAGAATAAAAATCTAGAAAATATAAACTCCAATATTTTAACTTAAAATAGCTAGCATTTATTTGAAACTATATTTACAGGATATTATTTTAAATAATATATATGGATTATGTCTACAGATTTTCACATAAAGTATGAAGAATTTATTAATATTGTATGATTTCACATATGAGAAAAATGTGATTATGTAAGTTGTTTAATTACCAGTATATTTTGATTATTTTCAGAAAAATATTGTGGACTGTAGTAATACAAAAGAAAAGAATATATGTAATAATCTAAATGATCTTTATATGTGGAGCCTTGGTGGCACAAAAGTTAAACTCTTGGCTACTAACCTGAAGGTTGGCTGTTTGAACCTACCGAGCAGCTCTGCATGAGAAAGACCTGATAACTTGCTCTGGTAAAGATTATAGCCGAGGAAACTCTATGGGACAGTTCTACTCTGTCACAGGGTCACTAGGAGTTGAAATTGACTCGATGGCACCTCACAACAACATATATTTATATTCTTGTTTTTGTTGTTAGGTGCTATCAAGCTGTTTGGACTCATGGCAACCCCAAGCGTGTCCGAGTGGAACTGTGCCCAATAGAGCCTTAAAAGCTGTGACTTTTCAGAAGCAGAGCACTGCTTGTCTTCCAAGGCACTTCTGGGTGGCTTCTAACCACCAGCCTTTCAACTAGTAGTCTATAACTTTACTATTTGCAATACCCACTTTACCATATACCCAAAACAAAAAAACCAAACTCATTGCCATCAAGCCGATTCTAACTCATAGAGACCCTGTAGGACAGAGTAGAACTGCCCCAAAGGGTTTCCAAGGAGGGCCTGGTGGATTCGAACTGCCAGCCTTTTGGTTAGCAGCGGTAGCACTTAACTACTATACCATCAGGATTTCCTTATCATATACACATACTTGCAAAAGCAGACCCTGTGTGAGGCAGAAGCCTGTCAGGGAAGGAAAACTCAGACTCCAACATTTTCTACTAAATAGAGAGTGACAGAAAAGTGATGACTACACCCTGTCAAAGGTGGAAAACTTGGGAGACCCAGAAATACAAGGGCAGTCCCGTTGAGTTCTGGCTGTCACAGGTTTCACTGTATATATATAAATAAAAATAAATACCCCAATAGAAATATGTTGCTGTTATTGTTATACCACGGGTTTGGCACCCAACTGATGGACATCCCATGCACAATGAGATTGGACTGTTGTTACTTTCAGAAGAAAATTGTCAGGCCTTTCTTCCTAGTCTGTCTGAAATTGAAAGCTCTGCTGAAGCCTATTCAGCATCACAGCAACTCACACCCCTCCAGTTACTGAAGAGTGGTGACTATGCTCCAGATACATGGGCCAGGAATTGAATCTGGGCCATTCACATGGAAGGTGAGAATTTTAACACTGAATCATCACTGCCTTCATGATAAAAATATAAGAAATGTAAGGTTATATATCAAGAAGTTAAGTACACTGCCCTCACACTTGGACAGCACATACTGATTATATAAAACCCAAATCCTTTGCCATCGAGTATAATCATCATATATTTAAAATTGTGCATCTTACATTATAAATTTGCATTCTTTCACATGGCTGTAGGGCTTTTCCACAACTTTTCCATTTTCTGCAACAAAAGAAGCTATGATGTATTGCAGAAAGCAGAACTATTGAGACAATATTTGTCTAAAAGAATACCCTACCATTTACTTACAACAGTTTTTTTAATCCTAACAATTACCTTATTTAGGAAGTAGAATCTATAGACACTTTAGAAGACAGAGATGAGACAATTAGAAAAATTGTGCCTGTGTTCACTGACTTAGCAAAAAAAAGTATAAGAATAAATTCACATTAATTTGTGATTAAATATGAATGATTAGTTTTATTTTTCAAGCTACCAAAAATATAATTTTTAATATTACAGCTATTACTTAACATTTTTTAAAAAGTGGTAATTAATAGGCTAAAAATATATAACTGCAGGGAAGGAGACAAAATAATCTTTCTCTTTAAATAATATTGAATTTATAGACATTTTTGGATAATGTAACATTTATATACTGAAAATAAAATTTCAGTAATATAACAAATTAAAAATATATATGATAACCTAACTTATGTTTGTTAATATGTCAAAAAATTTAAAAATACTGGGAAAAGATCAATATATTTATACTATACTGTAGATAGGAATATAAGTTATCAGCAGAATGTTGGAAAATAAGCTAAATTTTTGCTGCTTAAAAAGTAAATGTTAACTATAATATTTAGGAAGGATTGCAATGCATATGACGTGGAGAATTAAGTAATAGAAAGATATTAAAAACATTTGTCATTGAGTCTTTTGTCAACTCATGGTGATCCCATATGTGTGTCAGAGAACTGTGTTCATCAAGGTTTTCAATTGTTAATATTTTGGAAGTCGACCTCTAGTGCTTCTTCCAAGGTACCTCTGAGTGGACACAAAATCTCTTTGAGTTAGTAGCCTAGCCCTTAAGTGTTTGCACCACCCAAAGATTCCATAAAGATATTAGTTTTCCTTTAAATATCTCATATTTTAAGGCAATCTAATTAAAATTTCCTTTTTGAATTTTGCAAAATGCATTAAATGATTTTATGTAAAAATATAAACTAGGACATTATTTCAGATATATAAACAATGAAAAATAAGATCTTTTAGAAGAAATGAGAGAAATAATAGCTTTAAAGACATTAAAAGTTATCATCAGATGAAATCTATCTATTATCTATTTCTCATATACATATAGAAAGACAGAGAGAGAAAGAGGCCCTGGGTGGTACAAACTGTTAATGTACTTGACTGCTGACTGAAAAATCGGAGGTTTGAGTCCCTCCAGAGAAGCCTGGGAAGAAGGTCCTGTTGATCTACTTCTGAAAAATCAGACATTAAAAACCCTATGGAGCAGAGTTCTACTGTGATGCTCATGGGTCACAATGAGTCAGAAGAAACTGAAAGGGAACTGTTTACTGGTGGGAGGTTATACAAACACACACACACGTATACACACACATACATATATAATGTATGTTATATATATACATATACAAGCCATATATATGTAAGAAGCACTCATAATACAGTTTGTATGTTTATATGAATATACATACTATATTTTACACACACATACATGTAGATATTTTTTAATTCAGAGGTTATCCTATTTCCTAAATAATTTTTTAAAGTTCTGTATGTAAAACATCATTGAAATATCATATAATATGAATTACAAGGAAGACATTTAAAGAATATTGTAGTGATACAGAATGTTTTCAAGATTTTTGTTGTCTAAAACAAAAAACTGCAAAGGTATGCACATTGAGACTCTGGAATAAATAAAAAAGAATTATATAACTAAAATCTGCCTGCGTTTCTATAAGAAAGAATGATGAACTATTAGCAACATATTTATTTATGGGGAGTAGTTTTTAGATAATTATGAGGACAGGGAATGGGAAAGAGAGCTAGCATTTTTCTATGTTATTTATAATATTTACTTAGGAATTTTGCTAATTTCATATGCCACATTATTACTTTATCTTTAACATGAAGAAAATAGTATACCTAATTAAGAGAATATTAAACTTAGAGCAGATTCTATTTACAAGAGAAAATCATATAAAATATTAAATCTTTTGACAACAGGGTGTTAGGATCCATGACAGGAAGACTATAAAGGAACCATGGCATCTTACCTACTATGTATTGTAACTTTTACTAACTCTATTTGTAAATAAATAAATAACAGCTTGGTTTGAAACCCTTACTACGGCTAATAATTCTAATAGCAGTGAAAGCTTTAGTCTCATTTGTTATATATATGTGAATTTTATTAGCATAGTTGCCAAGTCAAATTGATATGCATAATTTGGTAGGGACTTCCAAGTTACCATCTCCTAAATTATGCCAATTTAGAGTCCCACCAATAGTATATAAGAATGCCAGTTCCAACATGTCCTTCCTTACCCATCCCTGTTGAAACCAAACCCTTTACTGTTGAGTCAATTCTAAGTCATAGCGACCTTATAAGACAGAGTAGAATTGCCCCATAGGGTTTCCAAGGAGTGGACGGTGGATTTGAAGTGCTGACTTTTTGGTTAGCTGCTGATCTCTTAACCACTGTGCCACCAGGGCTCCTAGCGCATAAAAGCGCATAGTAACTAGTTATTCTACCGCATTAAGTGCACTTACAATGTGCTGCTATTCCATGAACTTTACATGCATTATATCAGTTAATGCTTAAATTATCTTTGGGTCTATAACACTGGCACATTATTTACATTTCCATTGACCTGATGGATCAATTCTCAGCTTTTTATTGTCACTTATTTTTAATAATTTATTTTTCAGCTATATCTTGAATGCAGTATATGTACTTGTTTTTACACAAGATCAATTAGTTCTCAGCATTTGTTTATATCATATTCAGTACTCCAAATAACAATTTAGTATGGCAGGAATAGCATTTTGACACATATGCAACATCTCTGCATGGGCTTCTCCAACCAGGATGTACTGACACATGTAATTGTAGTGTGGGCCTCCTCAACATATTTCTCTGGCCAGGGGTTCCTGTCCTACTTGTTATGGGATTGGGCATATATATCTCAACATCTCCTGTATTTAACATCTGCTTAAATGAACTGACTTAGTCAGCTGCAATATACAGGTGGCATAACATTGCTTGCTGAAAGTGAACAGGACTTGAAGCACTTACTGATGAAGATCAAAGACTACAACCTTCAGTATGGATTATGCTTCAACATAAACAAAACAAAAATCTTCACAAGTGAAACAAAAAGCAACATCAAGATAAACAGAGGAAGTATTGAAGTTGCCAAGGATTTCATTTTACTTGGATCCCCAATCAACCCCTATAGAAGCAGCAGTCAAAAAATCAAAAGATATATTGCATTGGACAAATCCACTGCAAAAAAACCTCTTTAAACTGTTAAAAAGTAAACAAGTACCTTTGAGGACTAAGGTATGCCTGGCCTAAGCCAGGGTGTTTTCAATTGCCTCATATGCATCGAAAGCTGGGAAGTGAATAAGTAAGACCAAAGAAGGATTGATGTTTTTGAATCATGGCATTGGCTAAGAACATTGAAATATGCCATGGACTGCCATAAGAATGAACAAATCTGTCTTGGAAGAAGTACAGCCAGAATGCTCCTAAGAAGCGAGGATGGGAAAAGATTTCATCTCAAGACTTTGGACATGTTATCAGGAGGGACCAGTCCCTGGAGAAAGACACCATGGTTGGTAAAGTAGAGGGTCAGAGAGAAAGAGTAAGGCCTTTAATGAAATGGATTGGCACAGTGGCTACAACAATGGCATAGCAATGATTGCGAGGATGGTGAAGAACTGGGCAGCATTTTGTTCCTCCATACACAGAGTCTCTATGAGTTGAAATCAACTCAACAGCACCTAACAAAGGCAAGTTTAAATTTAAGACACTGACTAACTGCTTTCTAAAGGGGTTACATGAATCAGAATCAACTCGATGGCAAAGTGTTTGTTTGCTTTGGATTTTACCAGCAGTATATGAAAGTTTCAGTTGTGCCACATCTTCTCCAACATTTTGTAATGTAGGTATCTTTAATTTTAGGCCTGAGGCTCCTAGTGGCTTCCCCCGCAACATCACCATAAACCAAACTGTAAATGAGCATTATCTTTAAATATCAACTGATGTTGTTTCTCCCTATGACCAATACTTAGAATCTTCCTATTCATCTTGTTATAATCAAAATGAAGTGAAAATTCCTATGTAATCATGCAAATACTTCTATAAACCATCTCTTGCCTTCTTATGCAGTCTCGTTTACCTCCATATTCCTACACGCTCCAATCGACCACTCGTTTCGAACTCTGTCTAATTGGTGTATCTCTTCTTGAAGTATTATTTTCCCATTAATTACCCAATAACACTACCAGCATCCTGACAAAATGAGTTCTTCTTTGGAATTTTTTTTCATTGTCACGGTGATAAGTATTTGCTCTTTTTATTCCTCTAGTAGTGTCTTCATCAAATTTACTGTATATCACTTATCACACTCATGTACTACATAGAACTTAAAATATTTTTAGCATAATACACAGTTTGCCACCTGCAAATAATAAAATTTTAAGGAAAACATATTGTTTGCTAAGTGATTTATTTGCTTTATTGGACATTTATATATAAAAGCTCAAAATTTTGATAATAAGGAATATTTTCCCAGTCATTATTTTTAAAACTTAACTTGAAAAAAATGGATACTACTCCATTTTATACTGTTGTTGTAGTATTTAAATATTCCAACATCATTAAACATTTCTATTCTGCTAATATTTGCTTTTTGATTATTTTTTAAAAATAAAAATACGATGAAAATGATTTTAAATAAACTCAAGTTTTATTTTACTTTTAAAGATAATGGTCAAATTTTTCGGCTATGCAGATTCTTTTTCAATAGCCTATTTCCTCTTGTCTGAATTAGGCAGATCATTTTATAATCCAAATATAAGATAGACATGAAATTGTATTTAGACCCCAATCCAGACACAGGGGCCATGGTGGCACAGTGGTTAAGTGTTCGGCTGTTAACCAAAAGGTTGGCAGTTTGAATCCACCAGCTACTCCTTAGAAATTTTATAGGGCAGTTTTACTCTGTCCTTTTTATAGGGATTCTACGAGTTGATTGATGGCAATTTTTTTTTTTTTTTGGTATCCAGAGGCATTGGATTATTTTAAAGTAAAACATCTTACATTGCAAATCCAGTGAGTTTTGAAGAATAAAGTTATTTATTTATTTTTTAATTTTTGCTTTATTTTACCTCTTATCAGTTTACACTTTTTAAATAAAGAACTAATGGGACACTCGCTTAGATACAGATGATGTAGATGTAGATATAGATAGATAGAGATAGATGATATAGATATGGATGATATACCCATGTATATGTATATACACATACAAAAAAAACTTATGTGTGTATATACATACAGACATATATATATACACATACCATCTCTCAAATAATGTTGTTGGTGTTCTTAGTCGCTGTCATATCAGTTCTGACTCATAGCCTCCTTATGTGCAACAGAATGAAACTCTCCCTGGTCCTGCAGTGTCCTCACAATCATTGTTATATTTGAGCGCAACGTTGCAGCCACTCTTCCAGTTCATCTCATTATAGGTCTTCCTCTTTTTCGCTGATCCTCTACTTTACCAAACAAAACGCTCATTTCCAAGAACTGTTCCCTACTAATAACACATCCAGTGTACCTGTCTTGAAGTCTTGCCATCCTTGCTTCTAAGGAGCATCCTGCCTGCCTTTCTCCCAAAACAGATTTGTTCGTTCTTCTAGCAATCCATGGTATATTCAATATTCCTTGCCAGTATTGGTCAAATTCATCAATTCTTCTTCGGCCTTCCTTGTTCATTGGCCAGCTTTTGTATGCGTATGAGGTGATTGAAAATACCATAGTTTGGGTCAGGAGCACCTTAGTCCTCAAAATATCTTCTTGTCTTTGCAACACTTCAAAGAAGTCTTTTGCAGCAGACTTTCCCAATGAAATGTGTCCCTCGATTTCTTGACTTCTACTTCCATGGGCATTGATTATGGATCCAAGTAATATGAACTTCTTGACAACTTTAATATTTTTTCTGTTTATCATAATGTTGCTTATTGGTCCAGTTGTGAGGATTTTCATTTTCTTTATGTTGAGGTGCAATCCATAGTGAAGACTATTGTCTTTGATCCTCATCAGTGCTTCAAGTCCTCTTCATTTTCAGCGAACAATGTTATATCATCAGCATAATTGCAAGTTAATGAGTCTTCCTCCGCTCCCAATGCCCTGTTCTTCTTCGTATAGTCTAGCTTCTTGAATTTTTTGTTCAGCATACAGATTGAGTAAGTATGGTGAAAGGATACAACCCTAACACACAACATTGCTGATTTGAAACCATGAAATATCCCCTTGTTATATTCGAACAACTCCCTCGTGGTCTACATACAGGTTCCACATGAATACAATTAAGTGCTCTGGAATTCCTATTCTTTGAAATATTACCCATAATTTGTTATGATTCATACATTTGAATGCTTTTGCGTAGTCAATAAAATGCAGGTGAACATCTTTCTGGTATTTTCTGCTTTCAGTCGAGATCTATTAGACATCAGCAATGATATCCCTTGTCCTCCATCCTTTTCTGAATCCAACTTGAATTTCTGGCAGTTCCCTGTTGATGTAGTGCTGCAACTGTTTTTGAATTATATTCAGCAACGTTTTACTTGCATGTGATATTAATGATATCGTTTGATAATCTCCGCATTCTATTGGATCGCTTTTCTTTGAAATGGGCGCAAATGTGGATTTCTTCTAGTTGATTGACCAGGTAGTCATCTTCGAATCTCTTAGCACTGAAAGTGAGCACTTCCAGCATTGCACCTGTTTGTTGAAATATCTTAATTGGTATTCTCTCAATTCCTGGAGTCTTGTTTTTAACCAATGCCTTCAGTGCAGCTTGGACTTCAAATATATGTAGGAATGAAATAAGGATTGCTTTCAACTATACAGTGTTTGCTAGAATTCACCAACTAGATGTAATATATTATTACAAAATATTTTAGAATAATAAGATCTTGTTTAAAGTAATAGCCTTAGACCTTTTTTTTTTCTAATTCAGATAAACATATACAAAATCCAGCCTTACTTATATTTTCATCTCTAATTTGGAATTAACCTTTATAACATATTATGATTTTGAGAAACCTACAAAATAAATCATGTAAAAGTTTCCACATCCATTGCCATCGAGTTGATTCGAACTCATAGGGTTACTATAGGACAGAGTAGAACTGATCCATAGGGTTTCCAAGGAGTGGCTCATGGATTCCAACTGCCAAACTTATGGTTAGCAGCCAAACACTTAGCCACTGTACCATCCAGGCTACTACAGGTAAAAGACTAGGTGTGTGATAATTAATTTTAAACGCGTTTTAGCAAGGAATCTCTAGAAACACTCTCCTTAAATCTAACTCTTTGGGTAAACAGTTTGAAATAAATTTTCAAACATTCTGCACTAATTTTGTCTAAACATTTTATAGATTCTGTTGGAATGAATGGGAAAGTTTTTGAGATATCTTTAAAATAATTGTTACCACCTTATCTCATTTTTTTTAATCTCATTTCCATCCAGAAACCTTGATAAAAAGTAAATAAAATAATATAAAACTTTTGAAGAACCAATTAATTAAAACATGTTTTTCAGGTAATTTATTTTAATGATGCACTTAACTTGCTCACTTTATGAATATACTTCAATGAAGCACAATTTGTCTGAATATGATATTTGATAATTTTGTTCAGTTTACCAGCACTTCAGTCTGTCTGTTCCTGTCAGAAACATTTTTGACAAACTTATTATCTTTATGCATGCCTGTCATTTAGATTGCTAAAATAATGCCTAAGTTAAAAAAAAGATACTTTAACCAAAGCAGTGAGAGAAATAAAATATAGCTTCTAATTCAAAGAACCTAGCAATGATGTATTGTTCACATTCACTGCTCATTCTTGCCTTCATTACTAGTGACTACAATTCAGAATGATACCTTCAGAAGGCCTTTTTATATTTCTAAACTATTTGCTTCTAGTTTGAGTGAATCTCACTAATTTATTCAGGCTATGACATTACAGTTAGCATTGTTTGAAATATATATATGTATATTTTTTAACATGCTGTTTCAATATAGTTCAATTCACCTTTGTATTTCCTCTGATATTTTGATGTAGTATTGAGGCATAAAATTTTTCAAAAGAAAAATTACATTATCACTAGAACAAGAAAATATTAAAATGACAGTCTTGTTTTATTGGAATAAAGGTCCAAGTGAGTACATATAGAGTGGAAAAGAACAAAAAAATAATATATATTAAATGATTCACAACATATGAAAAATTTGAAGTGGCATGGTTCTTTTATACGTCTCAATAAGCATATTGGCTAGATATAAAATTATTTTGGGTAAAATATGTAACATATAAAAGCTTTAAAATTCATTTAAATATTTAAAAGAAAAAAATAGGCATACATGTCTAACATTTTTCAAGCACTCTTGTACTATTGCTAAGGTAACATTTTTGGGTCTTGTCATGTTATGTTATGTTATACGTGTGTGTTTTCTTATTAGGTGAATGTAAGTTTCAAATCTGAAAATAGTAGAAACCAATATAATATCATCATTAACAGTTAATATGCTTTTAGTATGTTAAAATGCATCTCTAATAAGACATTTATTATGACGAATTAAGAAGGACATTTAAATATCATAATGATATTATGGAATAAAAATACAAACCAAGGTTGGTAGAGCTCCGTATTGAGGGCACTGATATTAAATAAAAAATCTTAGTTGTAAAGTGTATAAAACATGTAAATAAAAATGGTGTCTAAACCTTGGTTTTATGAAGACTTCAGGAGATATTTTTGGTTTAAGGTTTCTTAAAACCAAACAATCATTAACTTAATTGTAAAAAATGTCTGCTTGAGTATTGTGCTCTTTTAAGAACTATCTACATGGGATCAAATTGACAATAACTACTCAAAAGATTAGACAGAAAAATTAGGGGGTGGTGATTTATGTTAATGGGGAAGAAACAATTTGGAAAAGGAAGATGAGAATGGTTGCACAACTAGAAGATTGTAATCAATGTCACTGAATTGTACATGTAGAAATTGTTGAATTGTATGTTTTGCTGCACCTATGTGTCTGTCAATTAGTCCTGCTGTGGGGGCTTGCATGTTGCTGTGATGTTGGAAGCTATGTCACTGCTATTCAGATATCAGCAGGGTCACCCAAGGAGGACAGGTTTCAGCTGAGCTTCCAGACTAAGACAAACTAGGAAGAAGGACCTGGCAGTCTACTTCTGAAAAGTATTAGCCAGTGAAACCCTTATGAATAGCAGCAGAACATTGTCTGATATAGTGCTGGAAGATGAGCACCCCAGGTTGGAAGGCACTGAAAACATGACTGGGGAAGAGCTGCCTCCTTAAAGTTTAGTCGACCTTAATGACGTGGTTGGAGTAAAGCTTCTGGGACCTTCACTTGCTGGTGTGGCACGACTCAAAACGACAAGAAACAGCTGCAAACATCCATTAATAACCAGAAGCTGGAATGTACGAAATATGAACCTAGGAAAATTAGAAATCATCAAAAATGAAATGAAACACATAAACATCAATATGCTAGGCATTAGTGAGCTGAAATGGACTGGTATTGGCCATTTTTGAATAGGACAATCATATAGTCTACTATGCTGGGAATGACAACTCAAACAGGAATGGTGTTGCATTCATCGTCAAAAAGAACATTTCAAGATCTATCCTGAAGTACAACACTGTCAGTGATAGGATAATATCTATACACCTACAAGGAAGACAAGTTAATAAGACTATTATTCAAATATATACACCAACCACTAGGGCCAAAGGTGAAGAAACAGAAGATTTTTATCAGTTGCTGCAGTCTGAAATTGATCAAACATACAATCAAAATGCACGGTTAATTACTGGTGATTTTAACGTGAAAGTTGGAAACAAAGAAGAAGGACCAGTAGTTGGAAAATATGGCCTTGGTGATAGAAACAATGCTGGAGACTGAATGATAGAATTTTGCAAGATCAACGACTTCTTCATTACAAATATCTTCTTTTACCAACATAAACGGCAACTATACACATGGACTTCACCAGATGGAACACACTGAAATCAAATAGACTACATCTTTGGAAAGAGATGATGGAAAAGCTCAATATCATCAGTCAGAACAAGGCCAAGGGCCAACTGTGGAACAGGCCATCAATTGCTCCTATGCAAGTTCAAGCTGAAACTGAAGAAAATCAGAGCAAGTCCACGAGAGCCAAAATATGACCTTAAGTACATCTCACCTGAATTTAGAGACCATCTAAAGAACAGATTTGATGCATCAAACATTAGTGACTGCAGACCAGATGAGTTGTGGAATGACATCAAGGACATCATCCATGAAGAAAGCAAGAGGTCGTTGAAAAGACAGGAAAGAAAGAAAAGGCCAAGATGAATGTCAGAGACTCTGAAACTTGCTCTTGAATGTCGAGCAGCTAAAGCAAAAGGAAGAATTGATGAAGTAAAAGAACTGAACAGAAGATTTCAAAGGGCAGCTCAAGAAGACAAAGTATTATAATGACAGGTGCAAAGAGCTGGAAATGGAAAACCAAAAGGGAAGAACACGCTCGGTGTTTCTCAAGCTGAAAGAACTGAAAAAAAAGATTCAAGCTTCAAGTTGCAATAGTGAAGGATTCTAGAGGAAAAATATTAAATGACGCAGGAAGCATGAAAAGAAGATGGGTGGAATACAAAGAGTCATCATACCAAAAAGAATTAGTCGATGTTCAACCATTTCAAGGAGTACCATATGATCAGGAACCAATGGTATTAAAGGAAGAGGTTCAAGCTACTCTGAAGGCATTGTCAAAAACAAGGCTCCAGGAATTGTTGGGATATCCATTGAGATGTTTCAACAAACCGATGCAGCGCTGGAGGTGCCCACTTACCTATGCCAAGAAATATGGAAGACAGCTTCCTGGCCAACTGACTGGAAGAGATCCATATTTATGCCTATTCCCAAAAGAGGTGATCTAACCAAATGTGGAAATTATACAACAGTATCATTACTATCACGCACAAGCAAAATTATGCTGAAGATCATTCAAAAATGGCTGCAACAGTACATCGACAGGGAACTCCCAGAAATTCAGGCCAATTCCAGAAGAGGACGTGGAATCAGAGATATCATTGCTGATGTCAGATGGATCCTGGCTGAAAGCAGAGAATACCAGAAGGATGTTTACCTGTGTTTGATTGACTATGCAAAGGCATTCGACTGTGTGGATCATAACAAACTATGGATAACATTGTGAAGAATGGGAATTCCAGAACACTTAATTGTGCTCATGAGGAACCTTTACATAGATCAAGAGGCAGTTGTCCGGACAGAACAAGGGGATGCTGATTGGTGTAAAGTCAGGAAAGGTGTGTGTCAGGGCTGTATTCTTTCACCATGCCTATTTAATCTGTAAACTGAGCAAATAATCTGAGAAGCTGGAGTATGAAGAAGAATGGGGCATCAGGATTGGCGGAGGACTCATTAACAACCTGTGTTATGCAGATGACACAACCTCACTTACTGAAAGTGAAGAGGACTTGAAGCACTTACTAATGAAGATCAAAGACCACAGCCCTCAGTATAGATTGCACCTCAACATAAAGAAAACAAAAATCCTCACAACTGGACCAATGAGCAACATCATGATAAATGGAGAAAAGATTGAAGTTGTCAAAGATTTCATTTTACTTGGATCTACAATCCACAGCCATGTGAGAAGCAGCCAAGAAATCAAAAGACACATTACATTGTGTAAATCTGCTGCAAAGGACCTCTTCAAAATGTTGAGGAGGAAGGATGTCACCTTGAAGGCTTAGGTGCACCTGACCAAAGCCATGGTATATTCGATCCCATCATATGCATATGAAAGCTGGACAATGAATAAGGAAGACTGAAGAATTGATGCCTTTGAATTGTGGTGTTGGTGAAGAATATTAAATATACCATGGACTGCCAGACGAACAAACAAATCTGTCTTGGAAGAAGTGGGGCCAGAATGCTCCTTAGAGACAAGGGTGCCGAGACTGCGTCTTACATACTTTGGACATGTTGTCAGGAAGGATCAGTCTCTGCAGGAGGACATCATGCTTGGCAGAGTACAGGGTCAGTGGAAAAGAGGAAGACCCTCAATGAGGTGGATTGACACAGTGGCTGCAACAATGGGATCAAGCATACCAACGATTGTAAGGATGGCGCAGGACCGGGCAGTGTCTGTTGTGCATAGAGTCACTTGCTATGAGGTGGAACTGACTCAGCAGCACCTAACAACAACAAAACAAGGCCAATGATGAAGAAATTGAAGGTTTTTACCAACTTCTGCAGTCTGAAATTGATCTAATATGCAGTGAGGATGCACTGATGTTTACTGGTGATTGGAATGCAAAAGTTGGAAACAGAAGGACAGTTAGTTTGAGTATATGGCCTTACTGATAGAAACAATGCTGGAGATTGAATGATTGAATTTTGCAAGACAAACGACTTCTTCCTTGCAAATACCTTTTTACACCAACATAAATGGTGACTATACACATGTACCTTACCAGATGGAATACACAGGAATCAAATTGACTACATCTGTGTAAAGAAATGATGCAAAAGCTCAACATCATCAGTCAGAAGTAGGACAGGGGCTGACTGTGGATCAGACCATCAATTACTCATATGCAAGTTCATATAGAAACTGAAGAAAATAAGAACAAGTCCACGAGAGCTAAAGTATATCTTTGGGTGTATCCCACTTGAATTTAGTGACCATCTCAAGAATGGATTTGATACGTTGAACAGTAATGACTGAAGATCAGACTAGTTGTGGAATGACATCAAAGACATCACATCTGAAAAAAAACAAGAGGTCATTAAAGTGACAGAAGAGAAAGAAAAGATCTAAATGAATCTCAGAAGAGACTGAAAGTTGCTGTGAATGTCCAGTTGCTAAAGCGAAAGGAAAAAATGATGAAGTAAAATAGTTGAACAGAAGATTTCAAAGGGCAGCTCAAAAAAGACGAAGTAAATTAATATAATGACCTGTGCAAAGATCTGGAGAAGGAAAACCAAAAAGGATGAACACACTTGACTTTCCTCAAGCTGATAGAACTGAAGAAAAATTCAAACCTCAAGTTCCAATAGTGAAGGATTCTACTGGAAAAATATTAAACGATGCAGAAAACATCAAAAGAAGATGGAAGGAATACACAGAATCACTATGCCAAAAAGAATTGATTGATATTCAGCCATTTCAGGAAGTAACATATGATCAGGAACTGATGGTACTGAAGGAAGAAGTCCAAGCTGCATTGAAGGAATTGGCAAATAACGAGGCTCCAGGAATTTACTGAATATCAACTGAGATGTTTCAACAAATGGATGCTCACTCATCTATGCCAAGACATTTGGAAAACAGCCTACCTGTCCATCCAACTGGAAGAGATCTATATTTATTCCTATTCCCAAGAAAAGTGATTCAATCTAATGTGGAAATTATCAAACAACACAGCAAAATTTTGCTGAAGATCATTCAAAAGTAGCTGCAGCAGTATATCGACAGGGAACTGCCAGAAATTCAAGTTGGATTTAGAAAAGGACGTGGAACCAGGGATATCATTGCTGATGTCAGATGGATCCTGTCTGAAAGCACAGAATACCAGAAAGATGTAAAGATGTTTACCTGTGTTTTATTGACTATGCTAAGGCATTCGACTCTGTGGATCATAACAAATTACAGATAACATTTCAGAGAATGGGAATTCCAGAACACTTAATTGTGCTCATGAGGAATCTGTACATGGATCAAGAGACAGCTGTTCAAACAGAACAAGGGGATACTGCATGGTTTAAAGTCAGGAAAAGTGTGTCAGTGTTGTATCCTTTCACCAATCTGTATTCTGTATTCTGTATTCAGTCTGTATGCTGAGCAAATAATCTGAGAAACTGGCCTATATGAAGAATAACAGGGCATTAGGATTAGAGGAAGACTCATTAATAACCTGCGTTATGTAGATGACACAACCTCTCTTGCTGAAAATGAAAGGGACTTGAAGCACTTACTGATGAAAATCAAAGATCACAGCCTTCAGTACGAATTGCACCTCAACATAAAGAAGACAAAAATCCTCACAACTGGGCCAATGAGCAACATCGTGATAAATGGACAAAAGATCGAGGTTGTCAAGGATTTCATTTTACTTGGATCACAATCAACAGCCATGGAAGCAGCAGTCAAGAAATCAAAAGATGCATTGCATTGGGCAAATTGGTTACAAGAGGTCTTTTTAAAGTGTTAAAAAGCAAAGATGTCACCTTGAGGACTAAGGTGTGCCTGACCCAAGCCATGGTGTTTTCAATTGTCTCATATGCCTGCAAAAGCTGGACAATGAATATGGAAGACCGAAGAATTGACGCCTTTGAATTGTGGTGTTGGAGAAGAATATTGAATATGCCATGGACTGCCAAAAGAATGAACCAATCAGTCCTGGAAAATGTACAAGCAGAATGCTCCTTAGAAGAAAGGATGGCAAGGCTGCATCTCACAGACTTTGGATATGTTATCAGAAGGGATCAGTCCCTGGAGAAGCACATGATGCTTGGTTAAGTACAGGGTCATTGAAAAAGAAGAAGACCCTCAATGAGATGGATTGATGCAGTGGCTGCAACAACGGTTTTAAGCATAGCAACAATTGTGACAATGGTGCAGGACTGGGCAGTGTTTCCTTCTCTTGTGCATAGTGTCACTATGAGTTGGAACCAACTCAACAGCATCTAAAAACAACACAATAGTAAAAGCCTAAATTGCCTTAAAGAGACTACTGGTAGAAGTATGAACATTAAAGACAGTTCTGGTGAGGATGCAGAAGGAAGTAAAGAGAGCTGTTACACTGGAGATGACACACATGATGGGAAGCAGCAGCAGAGAAACTGCAGCAGCAGAACCAGGAGACCAGCATGAGACAGTTCTGGAGCTGACTCATGGAGTGAGAAAGCTGAGTGACTTTGGCAGAAGGCTTTCTGGAGGAGCAGGGTAGCTCTCGGCAGGGCACTTGTCAGTGGAGCTAGGCTTACCAACCCATGGAGAAAGAGAGCTGAGTGCCTTCTGGCCAAAGTTTACTGGTGGCATGGGGTGCCTTCAGGCAATTAGTATGTGGAGCTAAAACCTTTGAAGCACTTGCCCCAGCATGGCAGATGTGGTCAGCGAGGCTCAAGGGCCCAACAGACCAAGGAACCAGGAAGCAGAAGCTGAAGAGGCAAGGAACATAGGAAGCAGAACTGCCTCAGTCTCAAAGAATAGGGCCATGACCCCTGGGATCTCTAAGGGTAGAGCCATGGCCTCTGGGGTTTCAAAGAGTTGAGCTGCAGCCTTCTAGGTTTCAAAGAGTCATATCTTCAACAACTTGGTTGTGGAATGTGGGACTGCCTTTCACAAGTGCCAGCATGGGTATGGATCAATGACCCAAAGCTGAGTGGGCAGGACTGCCATACACTCGGGGCAGAAGAACTGGGTCTACCTGGGTTGAGGGGGTAGAATTGCCACTCAGCTAAACTAGGAGAATGAAGCTGCCCAAATATGAGGGAGCAGAGTTGCCATTCTAGTGGGCCTAAAAGACAGAGCTGAAGCCCTGTACGAGGGGTTGCCACCCAGAATCCAGATAGTGTGTCCAATACCCATAGTCTGGAGGGCTGGGCCATTGCCTAAATAGTTACAAAGAACAGAGGATTATTTTCAAGACTTGAGAGCTAATGTAATGTGTCTGCTGACTTGGTTGATGTCTGTTGTCCCATCTTTCCCTCTTATTTCTCCCATCTGTGATGGAAATGTCTAGCTTGTGCCTGTTCCACCATTGCAGTTTGGATGCAGAAGACTTATATTCTAGATTTCACAGTTGAAGAGGATCTTTTGGATTAAGAACTTGGAGTTGATTTAAGACTTTTGCTATGAAATGATGGGGTGAATGTGTTTACATGTGGCAAGGATATGAATTTTAGGGGACCAAAGGGCACAATGTTATGGATTGAATTGAGTCCCCCCAAAACATGTGTCAACGTGGCTAGAACATGATTCTAAGTATTGTGCGATTGTCCACCATTTTGTCATCTGATGTGTTTATCCTGTGTGTTGTAAATCCTACCTCCCTTTTGTTAATGAGGCAGGATTCAATCTACAAAATTAGGTTGTATATTGAGTCAATCTGTTTTGAGATATAAAAGACAGAAGTGAACAGAGAGACAAAAGGACCTCATACCACCAAGAAAGTAGTGCCAGGAGCAGATCACATCCTTTGGACCAGGGTCCCCGCTTTGAGAAACTCCTAGTCCAGGGGAAGATTGATGGCAAGGACCTTCCCCCAGAGCCAACAAAGACAGAAAGTCTTTTTCTGCAGCTGGACCCCTGAATTCAGACCTCTAGCCTCTTAGACTGGGAGAGTATATGTTTCTGTTAAAGCCTCCGCTTTTGGTACTTATAGCAGCATTAAATAACTAAGACATATGCTACGCTATTTTTTTTTTTTACAGCAACATGTAAAAAAACTGGCATAATAAAAGTACTTATAAAAACATCTGGGTGGGACGGCTTGGTTGGCAAACAGACATAGAAGATGCACATTATTTGTGTAAAATACAATAATTATGCGTGAATCTGTAATTTTTATTGAGAAATATGCAGTGGGTTAGAAGTAATTTTGTACCTGTCAGGATTTAGTGACTATAAATAAATGATTACTTTTCAGCATTATTGGAACTTGACTTTACATATACATTAAAGTAGTCAAACCAATGAAAAATACCATATTTAGATTGAATAGAGCCAAAGTAGGGGAAGAAAAGAGCAAGTTCTGCTTAAACAGGTGAAAACAAGACAAATAGACAATCACTAATATATCACTCATTCTTAGAATTTGCTCAGTATCTAGATACTTATTTTTACTATAAAAAGATATTCTTCTAAACAAAATTGAGCTTGTTATCAGAAGCTCACCAAAAAAAAAGACAGTTTTTCTAATAGAGCAAGTATCCAAAGTAGCATAAAAAAGATCAGGTTGCCATATCTTAAACTATTAGCTTCCATTCTTATATTTCCAAATATGTATATTCTTAGATTTTCCTGTTACTTCAAAAATATTTTGTTTTTGGTGTAGTGGAAGCATGTTGATTAAAATGGGAAAATGCAATAATTTGACAAATACTTAAAAAAAAAGTACCCTAGCTTAAGAGAAGATATATTTCATAGACAACAATGTAAATAAGAAAAATATAACCAAAGATTTAGGATATAGAAGAAAAGACATTGTAAAACCTTGATAAATAAAAATAATGTGTGTGGTAAATGTGCCTTTTTTCTGAAAATCAATGAGAAACTGCAAAGTGGATTTAACCTCTAAGGATTAAGTATGAAATTGATGGAGGTCAGCTATTTGAAACATTTGAAAAATATTTCTAGGAGAAATATTGAAAGCAACATTACTGTGCCCTACAGGACTAAAAAAATAATAATAAACATGAACTGTTGAAGGAAAATAAAATTAACATTTGAAATAATTGCTATTTACTCTTGAAATCAGACTTAGAGGTGATTCAGAACGTCACAAATTCTTTCTGTATGCCTTCACCTGAGCATCCTTGAAGATTCATGCACTTAAAACTGTCTAAACCTAATTATGTAGTTATTTCCCAAGTCAATATGAATTGAAACAGCTATTTGTAAACTAAATTGGTAGTAACTTTGTAATTTCACGTGGATAATTTCAGAAGTATTCAAAACTTAAAATGTTTCTACTTTAAATATGAGAACTATATTTGATCACTGACCAAATCTACTTTTAGCATCAAAAGTTTGCTTGTACTGAATTTTAATGTGAAAAATGAAACATCTTAGAATTTCACTGTAATATCTGGGTAGCAGAAGACTTACTATGCTTTTCTTATAACCTTCAAAAAGTTGTCACTACTACCTACTATTCTTGTTTTACCTTTGATATACTCGGAAAATTAATCAAACTGATTTTCAGAGAGATTAATTTTTTCTCTCCCCCCCCCAGTGGAAATAAGCACAATTAGAAAGACTTTCAAAATGGAACACAGCATCTCAGTCAAATAAATATTCTCTCTAATTTACCATATTCATCATCATTTATCTGATATAGTTAGATATCAATGTTACAGAATAAACTCGATATAATTTTCACATGCATTGATAAATATTTTTATTCTTATTGTAGCTTTAAGCTTTATATATAAGTTCACACTTACTCATTCAATCATTTTTACACCTACCACATAATGCCAGGTTCTTCATTATTTGAATGCATCTTATCACTAACTTCACACAAAACAACAATGATTGCTTTTCATTATGCACAAGTTATAGTCCGGTTAATTTGATTGTAAAAAGGTAAATTGACATTGCCAAATTGGGATCAGTTCTGTAAATCTGGACTCCAACCCAGTGTTCTTAATCTACTATAACAGCCAGAAGGTTATAAGCACTAGATTCCCATCCATTTAATCGGACTCTAGATACAACATTCTCCACCATCATACAGAAATGGCTGAGCAGTGTTTTTTGTCACTGATGTGAAAGGACGAGCCTTTAGACATGAAGGAGAAGAAAAGATGTCTATCATTGCAGAGATGTTGGTTAGGATAGTGAATAAAATGTCACCATTTGACTCAGCAATAATGCTGAAGATGATTACCTATGAAAGAGGACAGTCAATTGGAATGAAAGTATTAGCTTAAGAAGATGTGGGCATGAGGAAAATTGTGTGTGTGTGTGTGTGTCTGCCATAATGTTACAGACTTGAGTAAATACTGTTATAAGAAGGGACAAATAGAGACTTTGAATACAGATGAAAAATCCACTTAGGTCTCAGAGGAATTTGGAGAAGAGAATATTAAAACAAAATTGGTGGGATTAACCAATACCTAGATATTGGCTATCACAGTAAATACATATGATGTGATCAATAAGGTTGTGTGTCAACTTGACTGGGCCATGTTTCTCAGTGGTTTGGTAGTCATGATGTAGTTTGGCAGTCCTATATGATGTGATCACTTCCATGATGAGATCTAATTCAATGTGATCACCTCCATGATGGAATCTCCTGAGAGTAGCCAAGCAGTTGAAGGGTAGTTTCTTTGGGGATGTGGCCTTCATCCAACATATATGAACTTTCTGGCAAAGCTTACTGGCTTTTAATCTGTTCTGCATCCTGCAGTCAGCTCATCAGCATGTGACCTCCAATTCTTAGGATGTGAACCAGCAGCCTTTTGTCTTACCTGACAATCTTGGATTCATCAGCTTTCCTAGCCATAAGCCAGCAGCCTGCCACCTGACCTTTGGATCTTGAGTTCATCAGCCCCTGCAGCTACAGGAATCAAGAGAAACCTCCAGCCTGATGCCTGACTCCTGACTCATGGACTTGGAACTTGTCAGCCTCTGCAATCATGTGAGCCATTTCCTTGAGATAAATCCCTATATTCATATACATATATATATATACTTATGCTTAACTGGTTTTGCTTCCTTAGAGAACCTGGCCTAAGGCATGTGTTAGCAAGAGTGGCTCTAGAAAAACAAAATTGTAAGGGTGAGTTTTCTAAATTGGTTCTCAAGTCTGGCTAGTCTTAAAGATTTTGATAACTCTGCTTCCAGTAGTAAAGAGGGCACTGATAATACATGGTGTGAGGTGGAAATACAAATACACAAAATATCACCACCAATAGATCAGCTGTTTGTGAGAAGTGAGGCTCCTGGGTGATCACTTGTTGATACCTTTCTACAATTTTGTCATAATGGGAAGTATAAGGAAGCTGGTTGGCTGGTCCTTCTTTTGTTAGACAAAGTAGTAAGAGAAAAAGATGGGCTCAGGGCTTCAGAGTCAAAGCTCAAGCACCTAATAAATGACCTCAAAATTTCCTTTTGTGCCTTGAAAGAAAGCCTTATTTCTTGTAGTAACAGAGCTGATATTGCTGAAAAACAAACCCAGAGTCTTATCTTAATGGTGGCTGAATTACAATGACAACTCAATTCCCAACCTTGAGTGGTGTCTGAAATTAAATTGAGGGCATTAATTGAGAAGAAATAAGATTCTGAAATTTGGGATGGAGAGATATGGGCAGAAATTAAGGAAGCTGGGGACACTGGGCCCCTGAATTCTGTTGAATCACTCCTGCCAACAAAACCACCCCTCTCACTCCCATCTGAAGAGATTACTCCATCTTTGTCTGTTAAGCCATCCTCCCCAATAAAACCATTATTCCTTCACCCCCATCTGATGAGATTAACCCAGCTGAGTCTGAAGAGCCTTTGTCTGAGTCATTGCCTAGGGCATCGCTTGAGGCAGATGCCTTACAAGACAATTCTGAATGTTCTCAAAACACATTCCCAACACCCATTTTGGCCTCTCAATCTATAACTAGACTTAAGTTCCAATGAGCCCCAAAAGGTGAAGTGCACAGTGTGACCTATGAGGAGGTATGGTACACTCCAAAAGAACTTGACTTTTCTTCTAATATGTACAAACAGAAATCAGGGGAATATTTTTGGGAATGACTATTAAGGGTGTGGGATAAGTGTGCAAAAACATAAAGATGGATCAGCCTGGTTTATTGATATGGGCCCACGAAGAACAAATTCTTCATTTAATGTATCAACATGAGAGGTTAGAAACATTTCTAATATTTTATTTGATTGGGTCACTGAAGCGTGGATTACATGGTGTTCTACACTAAATCAAGTTGAAGTACCATACCTGCCTTGCTATACTGTAGAAGAAGTTGTCCAACGGCTTTTGGAAATTGACATGTTAGAGTGGATTTATCAGGTTAGACCCACAGACCCACACATGGAGTGCCCAGAGAACATACTTTTTATCCCAATGGGGAGGAACAAATCAAAGAAGGGAGAGCCAGCATCCCTGAAGACTGCTGTGATTGTTATTTTATGTAAGTCAGATTTGACAGTGGTGACTACTTTCATTGAATTAAGACACCTAACTAGTCAGTGGTGGTAGGGGTCAAGTGGCAGCAACACTCTATTGACAAAGATAAGGTAGGCATGGTTACCATAAAAGACAGTGAAATCAAAACAGTTATCAGAATAGTCTGACTCCCATGGACTTATGGCATTGGCTACTTAGCCATGGTGTCCATAGGGGTGAAATAGATAAGAAATCTACTAAATATTTACTTGATCTATACAAGTGAAAGACTTCAAGAATAAGCAAACAGCAGTCTCACTCGCATTGCCAGAACAGAAAGCCAGGGGCACCTCAATCAATTCCCAGACTTGAGTGAGTTGATAGATCCACAACCCCTTGAACTAAAGGGTGGCCAGGTCCCTTTGAGGAAGGACTCCACTACACTGCCAAACATTTATACTGTTCATCTTTTTTCTAGCCTTTTCCAAAAGGATCTACAGCCCTTCATGAGAGTGACTGTTCACTGGGGAAAAGGAAATAATCAGAATTTTTGGAAATTACTGTATTCCAGCCCTGAACTGACACTAATTCCAGGAGACCCAAAATGTCACTGTGGCCCACCAGTCAGAGTGGGGGCGTATAGAGGTCAGGTAATTATATGGAGTCTTAGCTTATGTCCACCTTACCGTAGGTCCAGTAGATCCCCGAACCCATCCTGTAGTGATTTCCCCAGCTCCAGAATGCATAATTGGAATATACATACTTAGCAAATGGCAGAACGCCTACATCGGATCTCTGACAAGTGGAGTAAGGGCTATTATGATAAAAAAAAGCTAAATGGAAGCCATTAGAACTGCCTTTTCCTAGGAAAACTGTAATCAAAGTAATTTACCACAAGCCTGGAGGGATCACAGAGATTACTGTCACCTTCAAGGACTTGAAGGATGCAGGCGTGATAATTTCAACCACATTCCCATTCGACTCACCTATTTGGTCTGTGCAAAAAACAGATGGATCTTGGAAAATGAAAAACTTGAAAAACTTAACCAGGTGGTGGTTCCAATTACAGCTACTGTTTCAGATGTGGTTTCATTGCTTGAGCAAATTAATACATCTCCTGGTACCTGGTGTCTTAGTTATCTACTGCTACTGTAACACAAATACCCCAAGGGGATGGTTTTAACAAACAGAAGTTAATTCTCTTACAGCCTAGTGTCCAGGCTAGAAGTCCAAATTCAGAGCATCAGCTCCAGGGGGAGTTTTTCTCATTGTAGGCTCTGGAGGTAGGTCCTTGTCATCAACCTTCTCCTGCTCTAAGACCTTCTCAGCACAGGGACCCCCAATCCAAAGGACACACTGTGCTCCTGGCACTACTTCCTTGGTGGTATGAGATCCTCCTATCTCTCTGCTCATTTCTGCCTTTTATATCTTAAAAGAGATTGACTCAGGATACAACCTAATCTTATAGAGTCCTGTCTCATTAACATAACTGCATGTCTTACTCATCTAGTGCTACTGTAATAACAGATATACCACAAAGAGAAACTTTTTCTTCACATTAAAATAGGCTAAAAGTCCAAATTCAGGATGTCAGCTCCAGGGGAAGACTCTGTCGATGGGCCTTCTCATCAATCTTCCCCTGGACTAGGAGCTTCTCTGTGCAGGGATCCCAGGTCCAAAGGGCACATTCTGCTCTCAGTGACTCTTTCTTGGTGGTATGACCTCCCCAACTCTCTGTTTGCTTCCCTTTCCTTTTATCTCTGGACACACCCTCGGGAAACTCCCTTTACATTAGATTAGAGAGGTGACCTGAGTAAGGGTGGTGTTACAATCCCACCCTAATCCTCTTAACATAAAATTACAATCAGAAATGGAGGACAACCACACAATACTAGGAATCATGGCCTAACCAAGTTGATACACACATTTTTGGGAGTACATAATTCAGTCCATGACACTGCCCCTGTAATGTTATACATAACCCAAACACATTAAGTCCATAGAAGTAGGATTTACAACACATAGGAAAGTTACATCAGGTAGCAGAAAGCTGCCCATCATGAACTGGGAGTTGTCTAACCCACAGAACCATAGAGTTGGATGTGCATAGCAGCATTCCATCATTAAATGGGAGTGATATAGAAGAGATCAGGCCAGAGCAGGACCTGAAGACACAAGTAAGTTGCATGAGGAAGTGGCTAAAACGCCCATGGTCTCTACTCCTGTCATATTACATTCCATCTCCCAGTCTGTACCTATGGCTTCTTGAGGAGTTCCTTATGATCATTTGAGTGAGGAAGAGAAAGCTCGTGCCTGACTTACAGATGGCTCTGTGCAATACACAGGCACCACTTGAAAGTGGGCAGTGGCAGCACTACAGCTCCTTTCTGGGACCTCCCTGAAAGATAGTAGTAAAGAGAAATTCGTCCAATGGGCAGAACTTCTAGCAGTTTACCTGGTTGTTCACTTTGCTTGGAAGGAGAAATGGTCAGATGTGCGATTATGTACTGATTCATGGGTTGTGGCCAACAGTTTGGCTAGATAATCAGGGATTTAAAAGAACATGATCAAGAAATTGAATGGGCCAAAGAAGTGAAGATATTTGTGTCATGTGAATACTCACGGAAGTGTGACCTCAGCAGAGGAAGATTTTAGGAATCGAGTAGGTAGGATGATGGGTTCTGGGAAACAAGTCATCCTCTTATCCCAGCTTCTCCTATCGTTGCTCAATGGGCTCATGAACAAAGTGGCCATGGTAGCAGGGATGGAGGTTATACATGGGCTCAGCAACATGGACTTAACTTACCAAGGCCGACTTGGCTACAACGACTCCTGAATGCTCAATCTGCCAGCAGCGGACACCAACAGTGAGTCCCCGATATGACACCATTCCTCAAGGTGATCAGCCAGTAACCTGGTGGCAAGTTGATTACATTGGACACTTTCATCATGGAAAAGGCAGCATTTTAATCTTACTGAAATAGACAATTACTCTGGATACAGATTTGCCTCCACTACACATAACACTTCTGCCAAAACTACCGTCCATGAACATACCAGAGTGTTTTATCCACTGCCAGGGTATCCTACAGAGCATCACCTTGATTCAAGGGACTCACTTCACAGCAAACGAAGTGCAGCAATGGGCCCATGCTCATGGAATTCACTTGTTTTACCATATTCCCCAACATTCTGAAGCAGCTGGCTTGACAAATGATGGAGTGGCATTCTAAAGACACAATTACAGTGCCAGCTCAGAGGCAATACCTTGCAGTGTTGGGACAGTATTCTCCAGGAAGCTGTAAATGTCTAAACCAGCGTCCAATATGTGGTGCTGCTTTTGGCATAGCCAGGATTCATGGGTCCAGAAATCCAGTGGTGGGAATGGGAGTGGTACCACTCACTGTTACCCTTTGTGACCCACTTGCAAAATGTTTGCTTCCTGTCCCCATGACCCTATGTTCTGCAGCTATAGAGATCTTAGTTCCAAGGGAGGAAGGCCCCTACCTGGAGAAACATCACTGATTCCACTGAACTGGAAGTTAAGAATGACACCTGGCCACTTTGTGATCCTTTCGCATCTGGATCAACAGACGAAGAAGGGAGTTACCACATTGGTTGGAGTGATTGATCCTGATTACCAAGAGGAAAATCAGATTGATATTACATAATGGAGATAAAGAAGAATATGTCTGGAATACAGGAGTTTTCCATGGGTGTCTCTTAGCACTACCAAGCCCTTTGATTAAAGTCAATGGAAAACTATAGCAACCCAATTCTGACATACTACTAATGGCCCAGACCCTTCAGGAATGAAAGTTTTTATCACCCCACCAGGCAAAGAGCCACAACCTGCTGATGTGTTTGCTGAAGGCAAGGGAATACGGAATTGTTGGCGGAAGAAGGTAGTTCTTAATAACAGCTACTACCAGTTGCAGAAACAAGGACTGTAATTGTTATGAGTATTTCTGTCTTTTGTGTGCACTTCAAATATTTTTGTTTTCTTCACTTATAAAATATAAGATAAACAAGGGTAGTGCATATTCAGTTGTATGCATATTAGTTGTATTATGTTAGGTGCAAGTATGACTTTATTATTGTCTTTATTCAGAGATTACGTATGGTTTAAGGAGATGTGTGTAGGTGCCAAGTTGACAAGGTGTGGACTGTGATGGTTAGGGCCATGTGTCAAGTTGGATGGGCCATGATTCTCAGTGGTTTGGCAGTTATAATATAGTTTAGTAGTCATATAATGATGTAATTACCTCCATGATGAGATCTGATACAACCTGCTCACCTCCATGATGGGATCTGCTGTGTGCAGACAATTAGTTGAAGGGGAGTTATCCTTGGGAGTGTGGCCTGCATCCAATATATATGGACATTCTACCAATGCTTGATGGCATTTGCTCTGTTTTGGATCCTACATTTAGCTTGTCATCATGGGACCTCCAGATCTTGGGACTTGGGGCAGCAGCCTGCTGTCTTACCTGCCAATCTTGGATTCATCAGCCTTCTCATCCGTGAGCCAGCAGCTTGCTGTCTTACCTTTGAAGCTTGAGTTCATCAGCCCTTGCAGTTACCTGAGTCAGGAGAAGCCTCCAGCCTGAAGCCTGAACCCTGACCCACGGACTAGGTACTTGCCAGCCTCTACAACCACATGAGCCATTTCTGTGTGTGTGTATATATATATATGTAAAT
Source organism: Elephas maximus indicus (assembly GCF_024166365.1). Taxonomy (NCBI): domain Eukaryota; kingdom Metazoa; phylum Chordata; class Mammalia; order Proboscidea; family Elephantidae; genus Elephas; species Elephas maximus. The sequence goes on from NC_064823.1 coordinate 13,581,792, forward strand.
ATACATACATATTTACATATATGTATATTTACACTTCACTGGTTTTGCTTCTCTAGAGAACCTAGCCAAAGACAGTTTAATGACATTTTTTTCAAATGAATTCTGAAGAATCATATTTTTTAATTAATAAATCCTATTTTTTTTATTGACTTAACAGGAGTCCCTGGGTAGTACAAATGGTTAAGCGCTCAATTACTAAATGAAAGGTTGAGGGTTTGAACCCACCCAAATGCATCTCAGATGAAAGGCCTGGCAATCTGCTTTGGAAAGGTCACAGCCTCAAAACCCAATGGAGCACAGTTCTACTCTGCAACACATGGGGCCACCATAAGTCAGGATCAACAGGATGGCAAATGGTTAGGTTTTTGTTTATTGACTTAAAATACTCTCGTTTCTATGCTGCATATGATTTTATAATGACTGTTTCTAATAATGAAATCCAATTTTCCGTTCTGCTCTAGGTAGGTTAACATATACAGGTATTCCCGTAATTACGAATGAGTTCCATTCCTAAGTCTGTCTTTAAGTTGAATTTGTACTTAAGTCAGAACAGTTAGGTACAATTTGCATCCAATGTCAGTTAGTCAAATGTTTGTGTTAGTGTGTAGTATATAGTGTACCTTTCTTGCATTAAAAAGCATTAAAGAAACACTTCCAAATACTCTAAAACATCTTTAACATAATAATACAGTAATAATAACAGTAATGTTTTGATGCACATCTCAATGTAGTGCCCATTTGTTATTAGGAAACTTTGTATGTACTTCGAATTTTAAACATAATAGGCTTTATGGGGGTTGGTTCATAATTGCTGGTAGTAGTAGGTCAGACGTTCGTAACCCAGGGACTGCACTGCGTGCTGAACTGTGCCAATTTCTTCAAGGAAGTTGCCCAGATCAACAAAAAAATTAATTCAAGTTTTGGGTGGGTTAAATATCAGAAACCTATAATTATCTAGACAACTTTATGTAGGTAATAAAACAATAAATAAGTAAATTTCCTTAGAATGTATTTTAATTGATGTTTAATAAAACAAATTGTGTTGAGGTTGCATTTCATTGTCTCTTAATGATAATCAACTTTCGTGATATATCAATGAACTTATTCTGTGTTTCAGAATGAGATGAATTTAGGATTTAATTTAGGTTCTCTTAACAGGCAATTTACACAATTCTCTGTATTATTTACTCCTCCAAAATTGCTATCTAGTAGACAGGGTCAGAAAATCAAGGCTGAATTGAAACTGATAGCTAAGTCCTTGAAAGAAAATTTAATATTTACTCAATTGTCAGAAAATATAAAAGCTCTTCATTTTTTACTTATAAGGATACTACTCCCCAGTATTCTCATGGTTATAACATGAATGAAATAAAGTTGAGACTAATATATAAATCTCATTCTAATTAGTCCAGTAATGTTCCCACATACCAAGATGACTCTTTGAAAAAGTCTGTCATAGCTACTATCTATTATTTGATTATTCAATTATAATCATACCCCCAAGCATGGGAACTGAAAAAGATGACTTACTAATTCGATTTCAAGACTGTGAGTAGCTATGAAATTTTCATTAATCTTAATAGAACTACTACATCTCTATTTAGAATATGATATATTCTGCAAAATTTTCACATTTGGAAATATCGTCGATACCATTAAGTACAAGCAAACATCTTTAAAGAGAATCTACAAATTCACAGGCTTTCATATCTTATAAACAAGTTTAAATTCTAAAAATATTTTCAATATTTTAAATGTAATAAAGCTGATTATTACAGCAGGTATGCTACCCTGCCGAACACATTGCCTCAGAGTTTGGGCTTCTACAAAAACTTAACATTACAGCAATAGGAATATTCCAGTATTAAACTATTTTATTTGAACTATTATTTTATAATAATAATATATAGGTTTTATTTTTCAAAAAATATTTTTATGTAATAATAAATAATAAATACAGAGAACACATATACCATTAAAATCACAAAGAAGGATTATTTTATGTTTTGTCACTGCTTTCTTTTCGTCTGGAATACATTAATTTAAATGATTTTATACAGACGGTGATATGCCACAGAACTTCAAGGAAACAAATTAATACATGATTTAAAGGGACTTTTTTCAAGGATTACTGTCAGTAGACTGGAACATATGTAAAAGAAGAAACAGCTATGCATAAAAAGAAAAAGAAAAAGCAAATAAACAGCTCTAATTTGATATTTTTTTCTCCCCCAACAAATCTTCACAACTGTTTATGATAGCTTCAATTGAAAATAAGTAGTAGTGTGATCTGACTGCAAAATCTCACTTCTTTTATCTGGACTAGCCAGATCCTCCAAACAGTTATAAGCTTTCTGATCATTCAATCTTAGAAAAGACGTGTGCTAACACACCATTGTTCTGCAAAGATATAAATAAATAAGGGATAAATAATTGAAGAGTTTTGGGCACTTGATGTCTGTAGCAATTGAAGCAAAGGAAGTCTCACTGTGAAGCTTTGAAGATGTGAAGTATCTTGCTCACATAAGCTGACAGGGTAATGGAGAAGATAGAATAAGATAATACATATAGTATCGTGAGTGCTTGTCTGTGATACATGATTCACTAAGCTGGAATTTATTATTTATATTATTTATGTGGATTATTGGTAAGTGCCTTTTGATTCTATTACAAACAATTTAGAAAAATTCATGATGGACCTAGAAAAGAAATAACAATGCCATAAACATCATTTTTAAAACCTTTATCGTTGCGACTTAAGCCTTCAACTAATCTTTGTACATCTTCCTTCCTCCACAGCAGAAGGAAATAGAAATAAGAACTTAAACCATTTGCCCTTCAGTGTTATCACAACAGTTAATGGTCCTTCTTCAATAGCTTTAATATGGCTTCATCGAGGGAGAATGCTTCAGATTATTTATATTCCATTTTTTTAAGTATTCTCTTTGTTTTGCCTTTTAAAAACCGTATTATAATATATTTTTTAATTCACCTGTGAAATTGGAATTATTTATTCAAAACTTTGTATAATTTTGATAAATTAGATAGTCAAGAAATACTCTTTATTTCCTTCCCAATATGGGGGGGGGGTCATAAAAGAAACAATACTAGAACTCCCAAATCTGTGTGTGTGTATTCTGTAATATATATTTCCTAATATAGACATGAAGTCCTGGTGGCACAGTGGTTAAGAGCTTGGCTGCTAACCAGAAGTCTGCAGCTCGAATCCACCAGCTGCTCCTTGGAAACCCTATGGGGTAGTTCTACTCTGTTCTATAGGGTCGCTATGAGTTGGAATCAACTCAATGGCAACTTTTTTTTTTAATTATAGACATATATATGTATGTACACACAGTATATATATTCTCTTTCTCTCTATATATATTTTTCTGATATACTCTTACATGCATATACACCCTTACATGTGTATACATTTATAGGAAACCCTGGTGGCGTAGTGGTTAAGCACTATGGCTGCAAACCAAAAGGTCAGCAGTTCGAATCTGCCAGGTGCTCCTTGGAAACTCTATGGGGCAGTTCTACTCTGTCCTATAGGGTCGCTATGAGTCGAAATCGACTTGACGGCAATGGAGTTGTGCATATATATTTATATATATATATGTATATATATTTTTTTATTTGAGTTAAAGTGTTGGTCAGGTAGTGTAACTGCTGTAACAATTAACCTCACATTTTAGTGGTTTAACAGACTAAAGGTTTATTTATATTTCATAGAGCAGTCTAATATGGGATAGTGGAGAAATTCTGCTTAACTCAGTTATCCAGTGATCCAGAGCTATTTCTTTGAGTGTCTCTGTCATGCCTTACAACCTCTAAGTCATCTTGCAGATTCTCTGACTATGGGCACCAAATAAGTTAAGAGTGAGATATTGGAGATTTGTGAAGGAAGTTTTCTTTTTTCTTCTTTTTTTTTTAAGTTCTACACCTGGACACAGCATACATCACTTTTCGCTATAGTAACTGGCCATAACCCCGTCCACTATGGCCCCATCACCTACAGTACAGAGAGAAAAATGTAGTCTAGTTCATTCTAAAAGTCTAATAAATTTAGTGGTTATACAGCAGTGTCAACCATTAGAAGTTAGTGGCTATTCATTTTAAAGATTCTGTGAGCCACGCTATAAATAATTGTAAAGGAGGTTAAAATTTTTGTCAAAGATTTTGGTCCTTGCATTCATTCTGGGAAAAAAGAAAAGAAAAGCAAGAAGTCATTACATTTGTATTGTGAAGAGTTGATGGGCAGAAAACGTGCATATACGGCCATATGGCTTGAAACTAAAAAATTAACTCACTAAGCTATGAAAGCTCTCTCTATAGGTAGCATTACCATATCCACATCAGGTAGGGGTTTTTTAAGACTCTTGAGGCTCATAAAATTAGTGAGGTCTTTGTCTCAGTTTTTTACATCTCTTTAATTTAATGGTATAGTAATTAAACTTGACTTTGGTTAATTGGAACCCTGATGGTGTAGTTGTTGAGAGTTATGGCTGCTAACCAAAAGGTCAGCAGTTCAATATCCACCAGGTGCTCCTTGAAAACTCCTATTCTGTCTTTGATAGCAATTGGTTTGATTTTGGTTTTTGCTGATTAAGATTCAAATTATAATAATATTCAAAATAATATTAAAATTATAATAGTCAAATTATAATAAAAGGGAATCACTTATAATAGTCTCAAAACCCAATGTATTAATAACCCTAAAAATCCATTTCTGTTGAGTCAATTGGAGCTTATAGTGACCCTATAGTACAGAGTAGAACTGCCCTATAGGATTTCCAAAGAGCGGCTGGTGGATTTGAACTGCCAGCCTTTTGATTAGCAGCCAAGTTCTTAACCACTGCGCCACCAGGGCTCCCTAATTTAATAGTAGATATGTTCAAAAAAGAACAATTAATAAATAATGAGTTGTGATGCTGAATGTTAATATTGAAGCAACATTAATTACAATGGGAATTAAATAATAGTATTTCTTCCATGGGCTTAAGATTAAATGTAAATGTGTGATTTATACTAACTTTCCATTTTGATTTGGACAATATTCAAGAACAGGTAGAGGATAGAGAAGTATTTTCTAGTCTACATTATGATGAGAGTAAATAATGTAAAACATATTAGTATATTCTAAACATAGGTGACAGTACCTAAGTCACCAGAAAGAGGAAAGATCAGTACAGGATGAAACAAAGGGTAAACTCATAGCCTTGAAAATGATTAGATATTAGATAGGTGTAGACTTTGAAGATTTATCATGCCTGGTAACAAAAATAAATCAAGAAGGGACTCACATAAGGAAGAAGACATGTGAACAGGAAAATTATACTGACAAAAAAAGAACCTGTGTATAAATAAAACCAAAAAACCCAGGGCCATCAAGTCGATTCCGACTCATGACGACCCTATAGGACAGTGTAGAACCGTCCCATAGAGTTTCCAAGGAACACCTGGCAGATTCGAACTGCCGACCCTTTGGTTAGCAGCCATAGGACTTAACCACTATGCCACCGGGGTTTCCTGTGTATAAATAAGCAGTTAAAAATGGAATTCTTTGAATAAAGTTGACTTTCAGAAGATACAGACTATAATATATGAAATGAATGAATGCTGGCAAATAGATGAGAAATTATATTAAATGCAAACCAGTTTAAGGACCTAAAGATATATTGTTTTAAAAATGAGAATTAGATGCTACTATTTTATCATATGGAAAAAAGGATTATTATTATGTATGCTTCAAATCTTAAAACTAATAACAGTGAATAGACACCCACAAGAAGTTAGCTTAATATAAAGACAGAAAAATATAACCATTAACAGCAATACAAGATAAGGGATTGTGAGCATCTATCATTGAAGGCAAATTTTTTTTATGGCATTAGAAAAAAAGAAAGTGATTTGAAAAAAAAGAAAATGATTTAAATGCTGTAAAGATATTTTAAGGAGCCCTAGGGTTGCAGTGGTTAGCATTTGGTTACTAACCAAAGATTTATGTTTCCAACCCACCAGCTCCTCCACGGGAGAAAGATGTGGCAGTCTGCTTTAGTAAAGATTTATAGCCTTGGTAATCCTATGGGGCAATTCTACCCTGTCCTAACGGGTCACTGTGAGTAGGAATTTACTCCACGGCAATAGGTTTTTTTGTTTGTGTTTAGTAAAAATATTTCAACCCTTAAGAATGGCTTTGGCCTTGAGAATTTATGATTATTTTGATATTGGAGAAGTTAAGTACATTCTGGTCAGAACCTCTCCAACTCTGGTTGCAACTGCCTTTAATTCACTTTTGTTTTCCTTTTCCTTTGTGAATACTATTTTTTTTCTTTTTTTTTTTTATTCAGAACACAGAAAACTATAGGATAATTCATTCACAAATTGTATATAATATTCTTTATACTATAAAAATTTTACCCTATCCTATTTCTAATATTATTTTAATATCCTCTTTTCCTTAAAATTCTCATTGCTATTCCAGTCATTTATTTTTCTTTGAAATAATTCTTGGACATATCATAGAATATTACCTGTATAGATCATGCTGTACAGAAAGTAATGCAATTTGTGGCCTACATGAACACATCATAAAATTGTTCCAAAGATTTAAAAAAATAGGCAATTTTTCTCTTTGTATAAGACAACTTTTTGTGTAGGCTATTATTTTAATAGTATTCATATTACAATGTTTATAATTAAGCAGAGAAGAAATAATACAGCCAAAATCAATCTGCTGTGTGTTTCGATCAGAGCCCTGGTGGCACAGTGGTTAAGAGCTCAGCAGCTAAGCAAAAGGTCTGCAGTTTAGATCCGGCAGCTGCTCCTTGGAAACCCTATTGGTGTGTTCTACTCTGTCCTATAGTGTCACTATGAGGTGGAATTGACTCAGTGGCAACAGGTTTGGTTTTGGTATGTGTTTCAACATAGTCAATTGGTGCGTCTCCGGGAAAGGGCAGTTAACTAATCATCACCTAGTTCCCTCACACTAAGAGAATGGGCCTTGAATCTGTCTAAAATATTATTCCATATCCCGTATTAGTCTGTATATATGGTGAAATCTGTATATCTTAATGGGGTATTAATATTGTGAGCATTTAAGGTTGCTAATAGTGAAGTTTCTCAAGGTAGATAAAAGATAACATGACCCTTTTCTGTTACAGGTCACTAATTAATAGCCATGGGTGGCACAAACAGTAAAGCACTGGACTACTATCCTAAAGGTTGGCAGTTCAAACACATGCAGATGTGCCTTGAAAGACAGGCCTGGAGATGTGCTTTTGAAAGGTCACAGCCTTGAAAAACCCATGGAGGAGCTCTTCTGTGCACACATGGGTTACCGTGAATTAAAACCAATTTGATGGCAACTAAAAACAACTTCATACCTCAGGAACCTTCTTGATTCCCATTACCGGCTTCATTCTCCCCAGTGAACTGAGTGTAGGTGCAGTTAAAAACTCTCTTAGTCGGGAAACCACGTCAAAATTCTTGGTGACAACTGAAAACCCTCTGCTACTGAAAGGTGACATATTGTTTAGACTGGTTCCCCAATAAAATCTATACATAAGCCCTTTGCCATTCAGGAATCTCTAGGCCTGTGGTGCCAGGCTCCAGAGGAAAATGAGAACCACAGAACCTGTGAGGCCAGTCAACCTCACTCTGCGATGTCCTTCTGTTTTCCAAAACCCATTAACTAGAACTTTTATACTACTGGCCATTGGCTCTCTTTAAAAGTTGAGCTTTTAAACAAGCAAAAGAAGAAGGTTCTTGGGGGAAAAAATGTAATCTCTTAACAATTGACCACCTCCACCCCCGTATCTGAACTTTCTATTCTGGCAGTGGCCTTCCTCTCCAATTTCAAAGCAAAGTCTTCCAAAGCCTGCTTCAGGCTCCACTTTCATTATTTAAACTTTGAGTAGAGATTCAGTTCTTTAAAAAATAGAGTTCAAAATATGCCCCCCATTCTTTTTTTTTTTTTTTCCTGCTGACTCTTCTTTACTTGCCTAAAAAATTCGACAAACATTTTAGTACACTTTGAGGCTTAATCTCGTTACATAGTCCAAAACTGATAACGACTCAGAAAGTCTGCATCATTTGTGCACACACTTGCTCTCATAAGATTACATTTATTTTCCTGGTTATTGATGGGGGGATATATTCAGCAACAAATGCAGATATACACTACACAAGCATTCTTGGAAATCATTACCACACACTTACATTGAATGAAGCAGAATTTCAAGTATACAAGTTCATTTATCTAAAACTGAGCTCAATTTAGTTAAAACGTTATTTCTGTTTGTTGAGAACAAGTTTAGTGTTGCCACATAAGAGTGAAAATTTTCTGGGTTAAAAATCTGCATCATTGTAACTATTCTGTCACTCTAGAAGCACCCTGATGATGTAATGATAAGCACTCAGCTGCTAACCAAAAGGTCAGAGGTTCAAGCCCATCAGATTCTCCATGGGATAAAAAATTAATCTTTATGGATTATATCCGTAAAGATGTAATCCATAAAGATTACAGCCTAGGAAACTCTATGTGGCAGTTCTTCTATGTCTTATAGGGTCACTATGTATCAGATTAGACTCAGTGCCACAGAACAACAGTCATTCTAGAATACTTTTCTGCATTTCTTCCCTCCTCCTTCCAAGAACTCTGGAGGTGATTTAAATTTCAGAATTAGGGATACGGTTTGGGATTATGGATCATCCTTGCTCTGGTTTCATGGGCTGCTTGATCCATGAAAATTCTGTGTCCATCCTGTCAACCACAGTGCTGCCAAATCACACTGTATAATCCCAGTGACTGTCTATGTCCCTTCATTGTTGAAGTCTCTGCTTACAACTTCAACTTGGCCTTGGATTGCAGGCTCTGCTGGTTCTTGACTTTCTACCCTTCTTTAGAGTCTTTTGGTTAGAAAAGATTATACTCTTCCCATACCTTGCCCTTCTTAGTAGACTCATCTATATTTGAATACTTCTTCTCAGCTCATCATTTTTTTTTTGTTTTATTTTGTTTTCCAGTATTTGCTAAGGCATCTTCTCTTTAGATAACTAGCACTAGGCCATTCTTTACCACATTGATCATGCTCTCAAGGGGAAGGGGGGAGAGTAGAAAAGGTAATTTTATATCTCCAGAGGAAGCATTTGGAAATGGTGGGGATGCTTTTTGGTTGTCACAATGACTAGGGTGGCAACGATCAAGAGAGTCCCACGAAACTAAGAATTATCCTCTACAAAGTATTATTAGCACCCTCTTTTGAAACTTTCAAGAAGTAATAGAAAGTCTCTCGAAGTTTCTCAGATACATTTTAATTCTGCCAACGGTTCTACTGCATGAACTTCCTATCCTGCCATAGACTTCGAAGCAGAGGAGTACTGAACTCAGGAATCAGTTACATCAACCCCAAATTGATTGTTTGTACAAATTAATTTAGACATTACCTATTTTAAGTTTGGCAGTGGCTTTTAGATAATTTCTCAACTTCGTTGTTTATAGAATAAAACACATGACTCTTTACTTCAGGTTTTTTTGGCATGTTTGTTTAATTTGGAATTCCATCTGTTTAAGAAATCAAGATGTTTTTCTCTCAAACATGTAGCTTTATCTTGGTTTATCTTAAAAGTCTTAATTCTCAAAACAATAGTACTACAAACAGGGCGGCTTATAACAACAGGTATCTATTGTCTCACAGTTCTGCAGGCTAGGAGTTTAAATTAACATGTTGGCAGGACCATTCTCCCCCCAAAGTTTTTAGGAAGGGGAAGTCCTTTCTTGTGGCTCATCTTCTGGTAGCCCCAGAAGTTTCTTTGTTCATAGTTTTATAAGAACACCCTGACCTTTTGAACAGTTTTTCATATGCTTCTTAGCAATGTGTATGTGTGCTTGTGTGTGTATGTTTGTTTGGTCATTTTATTTATTTTTTATTTATCTTTTTTATTATCCCTTTGTAGTAATTATTTATACATTCTGGATATCATTTCTTTGTCTTTTAAGTATTTGGAAAATACTCTGTCTTCCAGTCTCTGGTTTCCATATTTATTTCCTTAATGGTGTCTCTTTTGAGGAGTTGGCAATTTTAATTTTATTAAATTACTGAATGAAGAATTATCCAGCAGGATGCAGGAATGATCAAATAGTATCGGAAATATCACACACAAGTTTTGCTGATGATCCTTCAAATGCAGTTGCAGCAGTACATTGATAGGGAACTTCCAGAAACTCAAGCCAGATTCAGAAGAGGATGTGGAAGGAGAGACATCATTGCTGATATGAGATGAATCTTGGTGGAAAGCAGAGAATAACAGAAAGATGTTTACCTATGTTTTACCAACTATACAAATGTATTCAACTGTATGCATCATAACAAATTATGGATAACATTATGAAGAATGGGAATTCCAGAACACTTAATTGTGCTTATGAGGAATCTGTACATAGACTAAGAGGCAGTCATTCAAACAGAACAAGTGAATACCATGTGGTTTTAAATCAGGAAAAGTGTGTGTCAGAGTTGTATCCTTTTACCAAACTTATTCGATGTTTATGCTGAGCAAATAATATAAGAAACTGGACTATATGAAGAAGAATGCAATATCAGGATTTCAGGAAGACTCATTAACAACCTGCAATATGCAGATGACACCACCTTGCTTCCTGAAAGCAAAAAGGATGTGAAGTACTTACTAATGAAGATCAAAGACTAAAGCCTTTGGTATGGATTACACCTCACCATCAAGAAAACAAAAATCCTCACAACTGGAACAATAAGAAATGTTATGATAAACAGAGGAAATATTAATGTTGCCAAGGAATTCATTTTAATTGAACCACAATCAATGCCCATGGAAACAGCAGTCAAGGAATCAAACAATGCATTACATTGGGCAAATCTATTGTAAAAGACCTCTTTAAAGTGTTAAAAAGCAAAAATACTACTTTGAGAACAAGGATGTCACTGTGACAGCACAAAATGAAGGATGACTACCTTGTTACATAACTTCCAAGTTACATCATTACATAACTTCCAAGTTACATCATTACATAACTACCAAGTTACATCATTACATAACTACCAAATTACATTCCTACATAACTGCCCAATGATATCATTACATAGCTGTCAAGCCACTGAGAATCATGGCACAGCCAAGCTGCCACATAACCTTAGCCATCAAAGCCAATGTCACTCTCATCTTGCACCTCAGCATCCGTTACTGCCCAAAATACATTATTAATGTGCAAAGTAATCAGTTAGTAGATTTTTCATTATTGTTGTAAATGTGAAATGTCAGATAACAAGACAGTTGATAAGTGAGGAGGTGTATTTTTAATAGTTTTATATAATTACTCCATACCCAGCAACATTGTTGATTCACTATTGGTTTTAAGAGTTTTGGGTAAATTCTTAGGATTTCTTGTGAATACCATGTCAAGTGTAAGAGAGAGCTTTATTTTATCCTTCCAAATCATTGAATGCTTTATTTATTTTCTTACTTTATCATGACTAAGACCTCTAGTGCATTTTTAAATACAAGAGATAAGAAGAATCCTTGTATTCTTCCTGCTCTTAGAGAAAAATAATTCATATCTTCCTGTGGAATAGGTATTACTTGTAGTTATTACTTGTAGATGTTCTTTATCAGCCTTGCTATGTCTCCTACTTAATGTTTGTTAGGTTTTATCGTAAGTAGGTGTCAAATATATTTTCCAACTATGTATTTTTTAAAAATCTATTAATGTGGTGAATTGCATTTTCCTTCTTCAAATGTTAATCTTTTCGTGCATCCAAGGATAATTCCAATTTGGCTATAATGTATTTATTCCTTTATTTAATATATTTTTATCTTAATTGCTTTTTTTTTTTTTGCACCTAAATTCATGAGGATAAAGGCCTATAATTTTATTTTCTTGTAATGTTAGTGTCTGTTTTTTCCACCAGGGTTATTCTTGCTTTGTAAAAATCAGTTAGAGAGTATTCTCTCTGCTTCTGTTTTTATGATTATTTTGTGTAATATTTGTGTTATTTCTTCCGTAGATGTTTGAGAGAATTCAGCAGCGACATGTTGTGAGACTGCAGATTTTCTTTGAAGATTTTAGCAAAAATATGTTTTTTTAGCAAGTAAGTATTTCAAGTTTATATTAATCTTAGTCAATTATATGTTTCATGGGATTAGTCCATTTCATCAGTTTTCAAATTTATTGGCCTGGAATTTTTTTTTTAATTATTCTTTAAAAAAATTTTTTAAAAATTATTCTTTTAGTTTTCGTAGGATTTGCTAGCTATCCTTCATTTCCGAGAATGATAATTGTTATTTTCTCTCTTTTGTTAGGGATTAGTCTTTCTAAAGGCTTAACTTGAATTAACTTTTCAAAGAACAAATTTCTGTTCTCTATTTTTATTTTTATCTTATTTTCTGTGTTTTCATTTCATTGATACAAACTCTTATGTTATTAGCTCTTCTTTTTCTATTTTCTTTACATAGAAGCAAATATCACTGTTCTTACACCTTTATTTTTCTAATATAATTATTTAACGCTGTAAGTGTCCCTCTAAAAACTACTTTGTTAACCGAATTCCACAAAATTTAATATTCTTCCTTCTGTGCACCTAGCTTTTCCATCTGATCTTCTAACATATCTATTGTACATATTTTAAAGACTTATCTAATGATGCCATCATTGGGGCTATTTCTGGGATTGGATATAATTAAAAATAATTACATTCTTTGCTTCTTTGTTCCGTAATATGTGTTTGAATAATTAAAACAACAGTAAATCAAAAATAAATAATTTTATATCTAGAAAAATTTTCACCACATTTTCTTTTGGGCCTCTGTGAATCTCAATGTAACAGAGCCAAGAGTGTAATTTTCTATCTAATGTAGTTACATTCAGGTCAATAAAAGCTTGACCTAATTTTGGTATGGTGTCAGTAGCTTTCCTGTAGAAGGTCTCAGTGTTTGAGCACCTGGAGACTTCTGTTCTCCCCGCCATCATATTTCAGCGGGCCCTGCGCAACTACACTTCGGAGTTTTCTCACTTGGATGCCATGTGCCTCTCTCAGCCACAGAAAGCTGCTGTCTCATACTAGGTGAGTACCTTGGTGAGTTTGGCATGTTTCAGTTCTTCTCTGCATCTGACTTAATCAGGCTGGTGGTATGCATGGTTGGCAAAACACATCTATAGTCTGATATTTAAGTTTTGTGGTATAAGAGTAGTGGTTATTTATGTTATTAATAATCCAATTCCTTACTTTTACCACAATTAATATAGCAATATAAGGTAGACATTACTCTTACATTACTTAGAATGATGAAAATACACAAATATATGTACTGATTTTAGACCCCAATTGGAACTTTGTTATTCATGTATTACTTGTTTCAGTTATAATTTATGTAAATAAGATTGATTTATTAATTAGAATCTATCTGCAGCATTTCACAAGCTTTTTTTCCCCCTCTCTCTAATGTCTGAGGCATATAGTTAATGGAAATTTTATCATTAGAGAGACTAAAATTAACATAATCCTGAAATATTGTGGGCTCCTTTGGTGAGAAGATGGTTAGATGTTCTAAAATAACTTTTGAAGTTTCAAGTTTTCAATCATTTAAAATTTATTTCATGTGTTCTGATTCACAAAATTTCTGTGTATAACTATAAATGTAAGAATATGGAAAATTATTACAACTGATACCTCTGTTTTAGAAGACAATATTAATTTACAGTTTTTTCAATTATGTATAGAGATAGAATCATTTTTTACATTTATAAATCAGTTTATCAATTCAAATGAACATTATATGCAAATGGTGACAAAAATAATGTAATTTTGTATTTGTCAGAAGGTATTTGTTTATGATATCTTCATATAATATAAATATTTTTAAAAAATCTGATATTGTGGTTATGCATGTTTAAAGATGTCATCATTCAAAATGTATTATTGGATTATTGTTTTTAATACCTAGGTGGTTGCTTTTCCCCTTTCCCTATTAGCACTCTTTCATTTGTTGTGTAATACCTGTTGGAATACTCATAATTTGGAAGTTGTTGTTGTTAGTTGTCATTGAGTTGATTTAGGCTCGTGGAGAAAGTATGTGTGCAAAAGAGACCTGCTCCATAGTTTATTCAAAGCTGTGACCTTTCAGAAGCAGACTGCCAGACCTGTCTTTTGAGGCACCTCTGGGTAGGTTTAAATTGCCAACTTTTTGGCTAGTAGTCAAGTGCTTAGCTGTTTGCACTACCTCCCATTGCCCAATCCCTTGGACACAGAGATCGTTTCAGGATTCAAGCAGAGTCTATTAATGTAAGCTAAAGACTTGCTTACAGTGATTCATCTGGGGATATCTTACTAACCCTAGGTGCTGATCATAATCATCTCAGGTAACTTTTTATTTTGAAGAAAAATGTTAAATAGTTGCCTACATTTGGGTAGATGGAAACCAATCTCTCCACTAACATTTGAATAGTAGGAAGAATGAGGCAAATAGAGAAGGACAGAGAGCCAAGAGATGAAAAACAAATGACATTTGAGCCAATTTTTTTTTCCTTGAGGTATTTTTTGTGGATATTCTATCACTTAAAATGACAACAATACAGAGTAATATTATGTTTGTTGTTTCTTGAATAATTTTAGTATTTAGGAAAAAAAATTTTAATTTATGTGTGGAGAGCTAAATAAGATAAATAAACTGTGACTTATATATGTCCTACAGAATTAGGAGAAAAGATACAACCTAAAGCTTGACATTTAGTACTAGAAAAAATAGCTCCAGTTTGATTTCCTTTTATTACATTATTTAATCATAGACAAGCATAGCAACTACAGTTTTATTATTGGAAATATGAAAAATGTGACTACGCTAAAGGTAATTATGAATTCAATCAAGTATATATATATTTTCAATTAAATAATAAGTAATTTTCTTTTTTTAATTTTTCTAGTTTAACATGGTTCCAGTCTCTTTATTGATGATGAGAACACTTTACCAAATGTAGATATGTTTTTGCCTGCCTTCTAAAAAATCTTTATCGCCAAAATATTTCACACACAGAAATCAAGCTGTCAGTTCTCTGATGGTTTACTGTGTGGCTTTTAACACTCAACATAATGTTGTTTATACCTGGGGCCTAGTTAGCTTAGTTCAATTTTAACAAAACTTTTCCTTTTTAAATTTCAGACTTAGAAAATGTTAAAACAAAATCATGAGAGGACCAGAGAACATGACTTTCTCACAGAAAACTTAAAAATAAATTAAGGAAAGGAAAAATATAAGCGTTACTTAAGCCTCCAGATGTTTTTAGGCAGAGATCTATTTGGTGTCACAGCTCCCACACCATTCTTACTAAAATTGTAATGTATGAGAGTTATATTTTGAACTGATTTTTTCTCTGTCCATGGCAGCATTCAATAAGTATGTGTAAACATATTTAATCAAGTTAAAAAAAATAATAGAGACATTAGAATGTAGTTGTTATTTGAAATTTGACCAGCCCCTTAAATTCCAACATTTTGGATGTCAGCACTAATATTCATGAGGTACATGGGGCTGTCTGTAGATGAATCTGGGAGACAAGAAATAAAATCATTCTTTTTTCCAGGCTTTACTTTCATCCTATTCTATAAGAATCCCCAAAAAGTATATCACATACACACACACAAACACACACACAAACACATACACAGGTGAAGGGAGAGAAAGACATCTGTTTTAAAAAAGGAAGACATACTACATTAAACATTCCTGATACACTAGAATGCCCATGGCAGAAAGACAACCTTTAAAACAATAAACCCAAGCTATCACTTAGTCTCCTCTCAGAATACCAAATTTTCAATCCTAAGACATCTCAATTAGAATGCATACATCCACAATTAAAAGTCTTCATCAATCTAAGCTCTATGAACAGTAATATTTTTACCTGCAAAATGGAAAATCTGGCAATGATTCAACTGGAGTTTGGAGGAGGAGAGTGCCAAATCCCTCTCTTGATTTTCATACAATTTTAAATGAATGAGAGTAATACTTTTGCTGAAAATCTACATCATATTTTTTGAGGTATAAGCCACAAGGAACATTTTCCTAAATCTCTGTCAATGTGCTCTATAAACTTCATCAATTTCTCATGGAATGAGACATCTTCGGCTAAAAGGTTCTATTAGGGATAAACTATTAGTAGCAAATGAAAGTGGAGCTGTGGCAAAATCGTACCAGCACAGTTTTCTTTACTTTTTTTGTTGTTGTGAGTTGCAATTCTTGAGGTACTTTTGTTTAGTCATATATATCAATCATTTGTAATTTAAAGTAAAAATATCATTTGTAATTATATTAAAAACTTCACAGATATATGATAGAACTATGTATGAGAAAATGTATGTATATATTTTTTTCTTATAAAAATTGGAAGTTGCACAGCTGGATTTAAATGAAGATATTGATTGTTGTTTAGTATGATTATCATGTATCACCTGCCATTTCAGAGTGAAAGTAAGTCCACATTATCATTTTACTGTTGTAAAAGAAGTATGTGTGTCTGTCCATTGACTACTATGTGTTAAAAGCTGTTTTAGCACCTTGTCTGCAATTTCATCTCCCTCCAACTTATATATACATATATTCATTTTAGTAAAAGAAAAGTTACTAAAATTGAATTTTGTGGGGAAAGCATATGGAATTCAATTTATACTGTTTAATGCTAATAATATCTTTGGGTAATTCCAAATAATTTACATCTCCCAAACCTATTTGCATAGTTAAACTGATTTAAGTACTCTTTACTACAGATATTTGAAACAGAAAAAATTGCATTTATTGGGTGTGCAGTTAAAAAAAGGAAAATACAGAAATTGCATTGATTTCTTAGTCACCCAATTCCCTAGAAGTAGTCCACAGTAAAGTACATCACAGGGATTGAAAGATTTCCTTTGTGTTGGATGTGACACAAAAGTTATAAAACTGTTAATGGACCAACTTGGTATATGGCTCATCTGTGTTTCACTTGTTCTTCCATCCTTCAGAGTGCCAGACGGGTTGAGTTAGGTCTCATTTTATTGGCGATTAAACCAAAAGAGCAGCAGTGGCTCTTGCTCATGAGCCAAACTCACCCTTCCTCCATCACTGCTTTGCATCAATAGCTCACCATCTTCTAACTGATCCTACCATCCATGTTTCTTAAACAGACAACAGATAATAAAAATTGCATTAACTTAGGTCTTCATAAACACAGAAAAAGGGATGGAAGCCTAAGTCTTAGCTTGTCAATTATGTGCCTTGCTTGAGGAGATAAAATATCAAGACATACTTCTGCCTTTATCTTATTTACCTGTCTTATGTTAATTTTGGGCTTAGTATAAATTTTGAGCTAAAACACATTTGTTAGTACAAAATACTATTATTTATGATTTTCAAGGAGAGAAAAAATTAAAACATCTTATAAAAAAGTGTTTTCCAAACTGATTGATGTCTAATTCACCTATATTATTTCAATCTCCGAAGTTAGCTTATAGAAAAACGAGACACTAAAAACAATAGCAGCTAAACTGTTATAGACTATTTTCTGGAGACCTCTTTTCTGAAGAGGTTTTTTTTCACACACACCCCAATGAATCTTAAATTTGAAACAAAAGAGAAATCCACCCAAATCCACTTAAAAAGATTTTCCTTTAGCCTGAATCATATTCATAGGAAATTTATTATTTTTACAAGGGAATATTAAAGTATATCACAATCACTTACTAATTTAGTTTAGTACCTTGAACAGTATTTATCACATTAACCTGTCAACATATGTTTGCAATAATGAAGCATGCATGTATGGTGATAAGTCCCTGTCGCCAAGGCCGCCACTCACCACCCAGCCCGTGCAGCCTAGGTCCACTCACTGAGTGCAATGCAGAGCCTGAGCTAGGGCATCAGGCTGCTGAGGGTGCCCATCAACAACCTGTAGCATGGGTTCAGATTCCAGCAAGCAAAGCAAGGATGAGTCCATGCATGCACAGCTACAGAGCCTCCCAGTTGGGCAGACTAGGGCCAGAAAGGAGCGGAGGCCAGGGCACGAAATAGTGAATATTTTGCATAACATCTGTTTCACATAACAACCTGATCTTTGGAATCTAACCATGTCAATAAGTGAGGAGAAGGTATATATATATGTGTGTGTGTGTGTGTGTGTGTGAGTTTCACATTTACATTTTTGAGTGTTCTTTACATTTTCTATGACAAATATAGATTACATTTATATTCAAAATTTAAAATATATGTATCTATGCTGCTTAGCAAAGCGTTGCCATATGAAAAGGAGCATCAAGAGTGCTACATCTAAACTAATTGCTTTGGCAAGTAGTATCAAAAGTTACTATCATCTATATTAGTTGCATGTGTTATTTTTATTATCAATCCTTGTTGTTGGATTGATTCCAACTCATGGTGAGACCATGTGTGCAGACTAGAACTGTTCCATAGGGTTGTAAAGGCTGTGAACTTTCAGAAGGAGATCACCAGGTCTGTCTCCATAAGCACCTCTGGGTGGGTTTGGATTGCCAAACTTTTGGCTAATAGAGGAGCATTTAAGCATTTGTACCACCCAAGTACTGCATATTATAAAAAAAAAAAAAAAAAAAGCCACCTGAAATGCATTTGTTAAAAAAAGAAGTACCTAGTGTAGGACATAGACATCATAGCTTTAAAATACCACAGTTTTCCACAAATAACAAACACATTCTACATTTGTCAACTGGGCCCTCCCTCCATGAGGTATTTTTGTAACTGCACTATGCTAATTTTTTTACAACAACATGTAAAAAAAAAGGATTTGTCTTGATAATACCGTATTACCCATGTAATATAATATACCCCTAGGTTAAAAAAAAAAAAAATAGTACTGTGATTTTCTATACAAATCACGTGGAGATCAGTGTAAAACACAGTTATAATTTTGCCTTTAAAACTTATGCATTACTTATATTTAACCACGTAAGTACCATTTCCATTGTTTTTGCTTTCTTGACCTGTGCTTCTGAAATACTATCTGGTTTAACTTTCATTGAATGTATAGAAATAACAAAGAAAAGAACAGAAATCAATAAAATAGACAACAGAGGGTCAATAGAAAACAACCAATGAAACAAAACATTACTTAATTGAAAACATCTGTGAAATAGATATAACTTCAACAGTACTGATAAAGACTAAAAGACAAAAGTTAGCAATGTTATCAAGGAAAGAGGTACATCACTATATATCTTTTAAATATTAAAAATAATTAGAGAGTATTACAAATATTTTTAACATATTTCTCCACATAGATTGAACGAAAAAATTATTTGAAAAAAAATTACCAAAACTAAAATAATAGTTAGAAATTAAATTACCAATTGAAAACTTTTTCAAAAGGATAAATCAGACCCAGATGCCTTCACTGATAAATTATATAAAATATATACAAAACAAATAATAACAATGCTACAGAAACACGTTCAGAAAATTGAGGAAGAAACAAGTCTCAATCCATTTCATGAAGTCAATATTAGATTTATAATTTAGGCAATGATATAACATAAAAAGTAAACCAAAGATCAATATCTCTCCTTAATATCGAAATGAAAATCCTTAACGTATTACCAAATTCATTTAAATAGAGGTGGGGCCAAGATGGCGGAATAGAGAGAAACTTCAGGCAAGCCCTCTTAGAAAAAAGACCCGAAAAAACAAGTGAAATGAGTATATTTATGACAAGCTAAGAGCCCTGACCATCAAAGGCAAGCTTAGAAAACAAACTGACCAGCAGGGGGAGGAAAAAATGGTTCAGAAGTGGAGAGGAGTTACGGGACCTGAATCGCGGGGAGCCCTCAGGCACCATTCCCGGAGTGGCAGTGGGCTGGTACTAGATTTTGGCCACAGTTTCCTCAGGGAGAAGCAGCTAGCCACACAGCCTACTCACACCCCCGGAACCAGGGAAGAATGGCCCTCTGGGCAAAAGCTAAGTACTTGCATATATTTTACCACAGCCTCTGTCCCCAAGCCTGGACAGCTTCACTGCAGAGCTCCACCAAACTTTCAGAGAAGAGTTAACACCACTGCTACTAAAGGTATTTTAGAACATAGGAAAGGACAGAATACTACTAAACACATTCTATGAAGCCAGCATATCCCTGATACCAAAACCAGGTAAAGAGACCACAAAAAAAGAAAATTACAGACCTATATCCCTCATGAACTTAGATGCAAAAGTCCTCAACAAAATTCTAGCCAACAGAATTCAACAACATATCAAAAAAATAATTTACCATGACCAAGTGGGATTCATACCAGGTATGCAGGGATGGTTCAACATTAGAAAAACAATTAATGTAATCCATCATATGAATAAAACAAAAGACAAGAACCACATGATTTTGTCAATTGATGCAGAAAAGGCATTTGACAAAGTTCAACACCCATTCATGATTAAAAAAAAAAAAAAAACTCAGCAAAACAGGAATAGAAGGAAAATTACTCAACATAATCAAGGACATTTATACAGAGCCAACAGCCAACATCATCCTAATGGAGAGAGTCTGAAAGCATTCCCACTGAGACTGGGAGCCAGACAAGGATGCCCTTTATCACTATTCGTATTCAACATTGTGCTGGAGGTCCTAGCCAGAGCAATTATGCTAGATAAAGAAATAAAGCGCATCCAGATTGGCAAGGAAGAAGTAAAAGTATCTCTATTTTCAGATGACATGATCTTATACACAGAAAACACTAAGGAATCCTCAAGAAAACTACTGAAACTAATAGAAGAGTTCAGCAGAGGATCAGTGTACAAGATAAACATAAAAAATCAGTTGGATTCCTGTACACCAACAAAAAGCACATCAAAGAGGAAACCATCAAATCAATACCATTTACGGTAGCCCCCAAGAATATAAAATATTAGGAATAAATCTTACCAGAGATGTAAAAGACTTATACAAAGAAAACTACAAAACACTTCAGAAAGAAACCAAAAGAGACCTACTTAAGTGAAAAACAAACCTTGCTCATGGATAGGAAGACTGAACATCGTAAAAAATGTCTATTCTACCAAAAGTGATCTATAGATTTAATGTAATCCCGATCCAAATTCCAATGACACTTTTTAATGAGATGGAGAAACAAATCACCAACTTCATATGGAAGGGAAAGAGGCCCCGGATAAGTAAAGCATTACTGAACAAGAAGAAAAAGGTGGGAGGCCTCACTCTACCTGATTTTAGAACCTATTATACCCCCTCAGTAGTCAAAACAGCCTGGTACTGGTACAACAGTAGATACATAGACCAATGGAACAGAATTGATTAACCAGACATAAATCCATCCACATACGAGCAGTTGATATTTGACAAAGTCCCCAAATCAGTTAAATGGAGAAAAGACAGTCTTTTTAACAAATGGTGCTGGCATAACTGGATAGCCATCTGCAAAAGAATGAAACAAGACCCATACCTCACGCCATGCACAAAAACTAACTCAAAATGGATCAAAGACCTAAATATAAAATCTAAAACAATAATGGTCATGGAAGAAAAAGTAGGGAAAATGCTAGGAGCCCTAAGACATGGCATAAATAGTATACAAAACATTACTAACAATGCAGAAGAAAAACTAGATAACTGGGAGCTCCTAAAAATCGGACACCTATGCTCATCCAAAGACTTCACCAAAAGAGTAAAAAGATTACCTACAGACTGGGAAAAAGCTTTTAGCTATGACATTTCTAATCAGCGCCTGATCTCTAAAATCTACGTGATACAGCAAACACTCAACTTCAAAAAGACAACACAATTAAAAAATGAGCAAAAGATATGAACAGACACTTCACTAAAGAAGGCATTCAGGGAGCTAACAGATACATGAGGAAATGCTCATCATCATTAGCCATTAGAGAAATGCAAATCAAACCTCAATGAGATTCCATCTCACCCCCAAAAGGGTGACATTAATCCAAAAAACACAAAATAATAAATGTTGGAGAGGTTGTGGAGAGACTGGAACACTTCTACACTCTTGGTGGGAATGTAAAATGGCACAACCATTTTGGAAAACAATTTGGCACTTCCTTAAAAAGCTAGAAATAGAACTACCATACGATCCAGCAATTCCACTCCTTGGAATATATCCTAGAGAAATAAGAGCCTTTCCCCAAACAGATACATGCACACCCATGTTCACTGCAGCACCGTTTACAAGACCAAAAAGATGGAAGCAACCAAGGTACCCATGAACAGATGAATGGATAAATTATGGTATATTCACACAATGGAATACTACACATTGATAAAGAACAGTGATGAATCTGTGAAACATTTCATAACATGGAGGAATCTGGAAGGCATTATGCTGAGTGAAATTAGTCAGTTGCAAAAGGACAAATATTGTATAAGACCATTATTATAAGAACAGGAGAAATGGTTTAAACAGAGAAGAAAATATTCTTTGATTGTTATGAGTGGCGAGAAGGAGGAAGAGAGGGAGAAGAAATTTTGATAGTAGGTAAGAACTACTTTAAGCGAAGGGAAAGACAACACACAATACAGGCGAGGTCAGCACAACTGGACTAAACCAAAAGCAAAGAAGTTTCCTAAATAAACTGAATGTTTTGAAGGACAACACAGCAGGGGCGGGGGTTTGGGGACCATGGTTTCAGGGAACATCTAAGTCAATTGGCATAATAAAATCTATTAAGAAAACATTCTGCATCCAACTTTGGAGAGCAGCGTCTGGGGTCTTAAACACTAGCAAGTGGCCATCTAAGATGCATCGATTAGTCTCAACCCACCCAGATCAAAGGAGAATGAAAAACACCAAGGACACAAGGTAATTACGAGCCCAAGAGACAGAAAGGGCAACATAAACCAGAGACTACATCAGCCTGAGACCAGAAGAACTAGATAGTGCCTGGCTATAACTGATGGCTGCCCTGACAGGGAACACTACAGAGAACCCCAGAGGGAGCAGGAGAGCAGTGGGATGCAGACCTCAAATTCTCATAAAAAGACCATACTTAATGGTCTGAGTGAGACTAGAAGGAACCTGGTCATCATGGCCCCCAGACTATCTGTCGGCGCAGGAGAGGAACCATTCCCAAAGCCAACTCTTCAGACAGGGATTGGACTGGATAATGCAATAGAAAAAAATGATGGTGAAGAATGAGCTTCTTGGATCAAATAGACACTTGAGACTATGTTGGCATCTTCTATCTGGAGGGGATATGAGAGGGCAGAAGGGGTTAGAAGCTGACGGAATGGACACAAAAATAGAGAGTGGAGGGAAGGAGTGGGCTGTCTCATTAGGGGGAGAGCAGTTAGGAGTATATAGCAAGGTGTATATAAATTTTTGTATGAGAGACTGGCTTGGTTTTTTAACTTTCACTTAAAGCACAATAAATATTTTTTAAAAATTCATTTAAATATTACACATGTCACCATATATTAAAATCACAATACTGAAAGGCAGTAAAAAAGAGAAAATATTATAACTTTTAAAGGTAAAGGAGTATAATAAAATTTTAACTACCAGAGTTCTTTTCAAGATGATGAAGCATACTCACTAACCATGTATGAGTATTCAGAATCCTCCTCATCAGCTGCAACATTCGATGCTTTGGTGGGTCTTTGTTTGTTTTCACCATTCTTATAAGGCGGTATGTTATTTTGGTTTTAACTCGTATTTCACTGATGTTAAGCAATTTTTCAAGGAGCCTTGATGGCACAGTGGCTAAAGCACTGGGCTGGTAACTAAATGGTCAACAGTTGGGACTCACCAGTGGCTCCAATGGAGAAAGGTGTGGCAGTCTGCTTCCCTAAAGATTTACAGCCTTGGAAACCCTATGGGGCAGTTCTACTCTGTCCTAGAGGGTCACTATGTGTCAGAATCGACTCAACAACAGTGTTTTTTTAAAGCAATTTTCCCTACATTTTTTGATCATTTGTATAATTTGCCTGGGAAGTACCTCTTTAAAACTTTTGCCCTTTCTATTAATATATATGTTCACTCTCATACAATTATACCTGTTCTTTGTATATCCTGGATAAACCCTTTATCAGGTAAGTGTTTCTTGAATATTCAAAAACTAAACCATATTTAGATGTTTTCTCATTGCTAAATCTATATACCTAAATAAAATTTATACATTGTTGCTGTTTAGTACCATCAAGTCAATTCCTACTCGTAGCATACCAGTGTACAACAGAACAAAACATGCCTGGTCCTGTGCGCGTTACTCACAGTTGTTATTAGGATTGAACCCATTGTTGTGGCCATTGTGTTAATCAGTCTCCTTAAGGGTCTTTCGCTTTTTCACTGACCCTCTACTTTAACAAGCGTGATGTCTTTCTCCAGGGACTGGTCCCTCCTGATAACATTTCCAAAGTATGTGAAAGGATGTCTCAACATCCCTGATTCTAAGGAGCATTCTGGCTGCATTTCTTCCAAGACAGACTTGTTTTTTCTGCTGGCAGTCCACATTATATACAATATTTTTCATCAACATCATAATTTAAAGGTATCAGTTCTTCCTCGATCTTCCTTATTCATTGTCCAGCTTTCACATATATGTAAGGCAGTTCAAGATAATCATGGCTTGGGTCAGGTGCACCTTAGTAATCAAAATGACATCTTTGCTTTTTAACCCTTTAAAGAGGTCTTTTGCAGAAGATTTGTCCAATGCAATAGGTCATTTGATTTCTCGACAGCTGCTTCCGTGGGCATTGATTGTGGATCCCAGTGGATCCCTGACAACCCCAATCTTTTCTCCATTTCTCGCAATGTTGCTTATTGGTCCAGTTGTGAAGATTTTTGTTTTCTTTATGTTGAGGTGTAATCCACACTGAAGACTGTATTTTTTGTTCTTCATCAGTAAGTGATTCAAGACCTCTTCCCTTTCAGCAAGCAAGGTTGTGTTATCTGCATGTGGCAGTTTGTTAATGAGTCTTCCTCCAATCCTGATGCCACATTCTTTTTCGTATAGTCCAGCTACAGATTGAATAAGTGTGGTGAAAGGATACAACCCCAACACACACGTTTCCTGATTTTAAACCATACAATATCCCTTGTTCTGTTCCAATGACTGCCTCTTGGTCTATGTACAGGTTTCCTGTGAGCACAACTAAGTGTTCTGGAATTCCCATTCTTTGCAATATTATCCATACTTTGTTATGATTCACACAGTTAAATGCCTTTGCATAGTAAAAAAAATAAAAGCACACACACAGGAAAACATCTTTGTGATATTCTCTGTTTTCAGCCAAGATCCATGTGCATCATCAATAATATTCCTTTTTCCATGTCCTCTTCTGAATCTGGCTTGAATTTCTGGCAGTTTCCTGTCCATGTACTGCTGCAGCTGCTTTTGAATTATCTTCAGCAATGTTTTACCTGTGTGTGACATTGTTGTGTGCTGTTCATTAATTTCCTCATTCTTTTGGATCACCTTTCTTTAGAATGGGCACAAATATGAATCTCCAGTTGCTTGGCGAGGTATTGGTCCTCCAGATTTATTCACATAGACAAGGGATCACCTCCAGTGCTGCATCCATTTGTTGAATCTCAGTTGGTATTCCGACAATTCCTGGAGCATTTTTTTTCACTAATGCCTTCAGTGCAGCATGTCCTTTTTCCTTCAACACTGTCAATTCTTGATCATACGCTACCTCCTGAAGTGGTTGAACGTAGACCAATTATTTTTGTTACAGTGACTCTGTGTATTCCTTCCATTTTCTTTTGATGCTTCCTGTGTCTGTCTGTCAACGTTTTCCCAATAGGATCCTTCACTATTGCAACTAGAAGCTTAATTTTTTCTTCAATTCTTTCAGCTTGAGAAATGCTGAGAGTATTCTTCCCATTTTGTTTTCTATCTCCAGGTCTTTGCACAAATCATTATAACACTTTGTCTTCCTCAGCCGCCAGTTGAAATCTTCTGTTTAGCTCTTTTAATTCATCAGTTTTTCCATTTGCTTACTTACTCTATCTTCAAGAGAAAGTTTCAGAGTTTCTTCTGAAATTCATTTTGGTCTCTTCTTTCTTTCCTGTCTTTTTAATGACCTTTTGCATGATGTCTTTGATGTCATTCCACAACTCCTCTGATCTTTGGGCATTAGAGTTTAATGTGTCTAATCTATCCTTGAGATGGTCTCTCAATTCAAGTGGGATAAACTCAAGGTTGTATTTTGTCTCTTGTGGACTTACTCAAATTTTCTTCAGCTTCAATTTGAACTTGCATATGAGCAATATGGATTATACCTCAATATAAAGAAAACAAAAATCCTCACAAGTGGAACAATAAGCAACATCATGATAAACAGAGAAAAGATTGAAGTTGTCAAGGATTTCATTTTGCTTGGATCCACAATCAACACCCATGGAAGCAGCAGTCAAGAAATCAAAAGACACATTGCATTGGGCAATCTGCTGCAAAGGACCTCTTTAAAATGTTGAAAAGCAAAGATGTCACCTTGAAGACTAAGGTGTGCCTGACCCAAGCCATGGTATTTTCAATCTCACTTTATGCATGTGAAAGCTGGACAACGAACAAGGAAGCCTGAAGAAGAATTGATGCCTTTGAATTGTGGTGTTGTTGAAGAATATTGAATACACCATGAACTGTCAAAAGAACTGACAAATCTGTCTTGGAAGAAGTACAACCAGAATGTTCCTTAGAAGCAAGGATGGCAAGACTGTATCTTACATGCTGTACAGAGGGATCAGTCCCTGGAGAAGGACATCATGCTTGATAAAGTACAGGGTCAGTGGAAAAGAGGAAGACCCTCAAAAAAGTGGATTGACACAGTGGCTGCAACAATAAGCTCAAGCATAACAACCATGGGCAACACTTCTGGTATTTGAAATACCAGTGGTATGACTTCCAGTATCACAGCAACACACAAGCCACCAGAGTATGACAAACTGACAGATGAGTGGTGGAATATATATATATACACACACAGTGCTTTTTGTTGAACATTCCAAAAAGGACCTCTTTCCACTTACAGCTATGTTTTGAAAACTCACTTTAACATTGTCTTTTAATTCCACCTCACCCCAAACAGCTATAAGTAAGATGTATAATATACATGTGTGTATATGCATATCTATATACATCAGCTGTATCTAACAAATGGCAATGCTATCTTTTAACTTTCTCTGCCTCTTTTTAATCTCTTTGAAATAAACATTTCATCTCATTTAGAGATAATAAACTGCCATAGCCCTCTCTCTTCCTGATTCTATTCTGTTACTTTGAATACTCCCCTCTTCACTTACCCCAGATTATCTGGTTATAACACAAATAATACTATTACTTTGCTCTGTCTGATGTATTTCACAGGGCCCCTATTATTTTCAAGATCAAATCAAAGCTTCACTGCTTGACATATAAGGCCCTGAATTACCAGTTTCCTCAGCAAGATTTTATTTTTATGTCTTTACAACTTCTTGAAATGTTTTTTATGGTACCAAAAACCAAAGGGGGAAAAAAAAGTTGCCTTCGAATCAATTCAGACTCATGGTGACCAGTTATGTCAATTAGATAATTCCTGGAAAGCACAGTTCTGCACACAGCATGGAACAAGTTGGCATAATCTATACAATCTAATGTTGTCCAATAGGGGAAGCTTTTTGTACTCCCCCATTCTCATTTCAATAACCATTACATGCACCTTGCATAGATTTCTTTCATGTTGATTTATCTATTTATCCTATTCACTAGGTGCTGAGCCTTTTGGGAGCAAAGATTGTGCTAACTCTTCTTTTACATTACTTATGGAGCTCAATAAATATTGAAAGTGAAGAATGCAGGGTCCAGCAATTTATCTAATAGGTTAATCTCCAAACTCAGGTTAAAAACCTTAGTTCTCAAGTCATCATCTAAGCCAAAAACAATGGTGTTTTGTTCTATTTGTAAATCCAGAGCTCAAAATATTTTTTTACTTGCTAAATTATCACAAACCTTACTTCGTCTTCTATTTCCTACCATACTGTAAAATATGTACTTTAAGAATAATATTTGATTAAATTATTTTGCAGCTGAGGCTGTTTCATACAATTCATTTGTATCCTTCCCAATGACTGCTGTATCATTATTTGGTGCTTCATAATGACCTGGCTCAATTACACTAATGTATATCTTCCACACATGAAGTTAGGTCCTTAACTGAATTTAAGCATCTAAATTTTTTTTTTTCTATCTGTAAACTTGAGTATTTCAAATATGTTGAAATTATGCTTCATTTTAGAAAACTTTTCTTGTGTCAAGTTTTGTTCATTTATTTTCTATGGACAGTAGTTTTTATCTTATGTAGTTATTTAGACAACCTAACTCAGCCTAACTGGCGGCTCTGACTTCAATGAGCACTGAATTACCATTGGAACTGACTACTCAATTATCAATCTGGCTTAAAAAAAATAAGAAAACAATTTTACTACCAGAATATGTTAAAAATGGCAGCACCTTTCCTATATCTGGTATCAGTGTAGATTCTTGCCAACTTTAATACTTCGATTTCTATAGGAGCCCTGGTTCCCCAAAGATTAAAGTGCTGGGCTGCTAACCAAAAGGTCCATGGTTCAAACCCACAAGGCATTCTGCAAGAGAAAAGACCAGTGATCTGCTCCTGTAAAGATTACGGCCTAGGAAACCCTATGGGGGAGTTCTACTCTGTCCTGTAGGATCTCTATGAGTAGGAACACGGCAGTCAAGTGAGTCTGCTACTGGTACAACTAGAGACACATAGATGGCTGGAACAGAATCAAGAGCCAAGATATAAATCCATCCTTCCTGTTCCTTGACAAAGGATCAAATTTCATTAAAGAGGGAAAAGGCAGTCTTTTTAACAAATGGTGCTGATAAAACTGGATGTCCATCTGTAAAAAATGACACAGGGCACATACCTCACACCGTACACAAAAACTAAGTCAAAATGGATCAAAGACTTAAACATAAAACCTAAAATGATAAAGATTATGGAAGAAAAAATAGGGACAATGCTAAGGGGCCTTATATATGGTATAAATAGAATACAAACTATAACTAACAATGCACAAAAACCAGGCGATAAACTAGATAACTAGCAGCTCCTAAGAATTAAATGCTTATGGTGATCAAAAGACTTTACCAAAAGAGTCAAAAGAATACCTACAGACTGGGAACATTTTTTTTAGCTGTGACATATATGACAAAGGTCTAATCTCTAAAAGCTATAGTAAAATCCAACACCTTTACAATAAAAGACAAATAATCCAATTTAAAAAATGGGAAAGGATATGAATAGACACTTCACAAAAGAAGACTTTCATTGGACTAACAGACACATGAAGAAATGTTCATGATCATTAGCCATTAGAGAAATGTAAATCAAAACTACAGTGAGATAGCATCTCACCCCAACATTACTGGCATGGACTAAAAAAACAGAAAACAAAAAATGTTGGAGAGTTTGAGGAGAGATTGGAACTCTTATGCACTGCTGGTGGGAATGTAAAATGGTGCAACCACTGTGGAAAACGATATAGCACCTCCATAAAAAGCTGGAAATAGAAATACCATATTATTTAGCAATTCCACTCTGAAGAATATATCTTAGAGAAATAAGTGCCATAAGATGAATAGACATGTGCACAACCGTGTTCATTGCAGCATTATTCACAACAGCTAAAAGATGGAAAAAAATCTAATTACCGATTCACATATGAATGGATAAGCAAATTATAGTAGATACACACAATAAAATAACATGCAAGGATAAAGAACAATGATGAATCCTCAAAACATCTCACTACATGCATGAATCTGGAGGGCATTATGCAGAGTGAAATAAGTCAATCACAAAAGGCAAATATTCTATAATGCAACTATTATAAAGAAAATGTTTATACACAGAAAAAAAAGCAATATTTGGTGGTTATGAGGGAGGAGAGGGCTGGGGAGGAAATTACTAATCAGATAGTAGACAAGCATTAACTTTAGTGACGGGAAAGACAACACACAATATTGAAGAATTCAGCTCAAGGTGACCGAGACAAAATCATACAAGCTTCCTAAACACATCCAGATTCCTCAGCTGAGGGCTGAGGACCATGGTTTCAGGGGGCATTTTAGTCAATCAGCATAACAAAGTTCATATGGAAAATGTTCTAATATCCTACTTTGGTGAGCAGAATCTGGAGTATTAAAAGTTTGTGAGCAGCCATCAAAGATATGTCTACTGGTTTCATCCTGTCCGGAGAAAAGGAGAATTAAGAAAATCAGACACAAGGAAAATATTTGTCCAAAGTACTAATGGACCACATACATGAACCACAGACTCCAACAGCCTGAGCACAGAACTAGATTGTACCTGGCTACTACCACCTATGACACTGACAGGAATCACAATAGAGAGTACAAGACAGAGTAGGAGAAAAATGTAGAAAAAAATTCAAGTTCACAAAAATAAAAAGACCAGGTTTACCAGTCTGACAGAGACTGGAGAAATCCTCAAGACTATGGCCCGCAGAAACCCTGCTAACTCAGAACTGAGGAGGACTAAAGCTACTCCTAAAGCCCACCTTTCAGCCAAAGATTAGGCAGGCCTATAAAACTAATAACACACGTGAGGAAGGTGCTTTTTAGTTCAATCAACTATATAAAACCAAATGGGCAAGACCTGCCCAAAATCAATGAGGAGAAGGCAGGAAGGGACAGGAAAACTAGATGAATGGACACAGGGAACCCCAGGTGGGAAGTCAAAGGAGGAGGTTCCTGACACAATGCGGGGATAGCATCCAGTGTCACAAAACAATTTGTGTATAAATTTTTGAGTGAGAAACTAATTTGCGCTGTAAACTTTCACCGAAAGCACGATAATAATTAAAACAAACAAGCAAACAAAAGATGCATCTCTCAATAAAGAACTGACAACATGATTATTCTGGTTTGGTCTGTATGTTTATTTTTCTGTTAAAATTCAATAAATCCTTCAAAGAGGAGTGCACTTGAGGGAGCTCAGACAACATTTACTGCTGTCCTTGTCAGTATAGTGGTAAGTATCCCTGCCTTTCACTCGGGAGACTGGTGTTCAATTCCCTGATGGGGATGCAGATGCCCTTTTTGGAAACTCTGGTGGTATGGCGGTTAAGAGTTTGGCTGCTAACCAAAAAAAGGTTGGTAATATGAATCCACCAGATGCCCCTTGGAAATCCTATTGGGGCAGTTCTACTCTGTCCCATAGGGTTGCCATGAGTCAGAATTGACTCAACGACGATGTGTTTTTTAATACATTTAATGAAGTGAGGTTTTCATCAAATGTTTCAAATTTAACTCAAAATATATTTTTGTGAAAGAAAATAATTGCTTTCTTCAAAAATGTGTTGTATTAAATGAAACTTATCCATACAAATAAAACATGTAATTATTCTAATTTAAGTCAAATAGGCAAAAAAAAAAAAATAACGGTTTTTTAAAGTAATAAGTTGATTATTAGTAAACTAATTTTTTCTTAAGTGTATATACCAATTTAGAGAAGTGATTTTAAACATGGAAAAAATATCCTTGGCAGTTAGTTGAAGAGATGTGTGATTTGTGTCTATAATCGGTCTAGATTTTGCCCTTTCCTGGGTAGACCACGGACATAGTGAATGAAAAGTAAACTCAAAACTGAACTTTGAAGAGCTCTCAAAAGTAAAATATTTTTTGCTTGTTTTTTGTTTTATTTGTTCTGGTAAGTTGATCTATACTGAAATCGTTTGAGAAAATGGTGTAGAGGAAAACATAGATTGGGGTAACACAGTGTTTTCTATTTTTGTGTCACATTAGGGCTTAGGAAAGTAAAGCTCTCTGCAGATTAACTCTTCTTCGTTGTTCTTACAGCAAAAAATGATTCGTGTAACTATTTTCTTTAAGATGATTGGCTGGTAGAATCAAAGGAAAGTACATATTTAAATAAAATTTAAACTGTATTAATTACACATTCTAGAAGGGATTCTACTAACATACAATAAAAGACTGAATTATCACTCTGATAAATATTTGCATTTGCAATATATAGTAAATTATCCAGTATTAATTTGATGGCTACTGCCTACCAAGCACAAAATTGAGAGACAGAGAAATGCGCCAGCAGCTTTCAACTTTCCTTTGTTGCTGTTATCGTTATTGTTGTTTCACTTATTTTTCCTTCCCTTGACAAGGCGTCTCCCACCCTATACGGCACCAGTAGCTAGTATTAGTTAAGATTTATGAAGACTCTTGTTCCCAAAATGTGATCTGCAGATTCTTGAAGGTTCCCAAGACACCTTTAGGGGCTCTACTAAGTCAAAACTATTTTCTTAATAATGCCGAGAAATTCCTTGCCTTTTTCATTGTATTGACATTTGCAGCAATGGTATAAAAGCAATGGAAAATAAAAGTGCTGGCATCTTAGCATGAATCAAGACTGGCACAAATTGTACTAATAATTATTGTATTTTCTACTCCCACACAGTGAAAAGAAATGCCAGTTTCATATCTACAGTAAAATTATTAATATTATTAAATATCTACCAGTTGAACAAATGTCTTTAATATTCTGTGTGATACAATGGGAGGTTATGAATAAAGCACTTTTTCTATTTGCTTTCTATTTCTAGCAACCAAGCTTCATGACTAACATATTCTCTATGACCGACACATATTAAGAGCTCAATAAATGTTCTTATTATTGATATCATCAATACTGTTAAAGTGCCATGCATGTACAAGGTGCTGAATGATTCTAAAGCTATACTGTCAGAAAGATGCTTTCAACTATTTTGAATGCACACCTCCTGCTCTTACCTGAGACTTCCGGCTGCTACAGATGTGCACAGGTAGGTGGCAGCATGATTGTAAGCTAGGGCTTGGGTTTTCAGAGGACCCAATAGAGAGACTTGCAAAAGAGCTCTAACCCTGCCAGTTGATAAACTGGGGTACAGAGAGATTTCTTCCTAGTGCTAAACAATACTCAGACAGGCTCATAGCTGGCTCGGTGAAACAAACACTGCTACCACTTAAAACACACCGGAAGCGATACGTGAGCATGAAACATAATTTTTTCCATAAATATTCAAAAGGATAATAACTTTAAACCTAAGTTAACTTAAGTGGCACATACACGAAAATTACCTGTTGTTGTTGTAGTTAGGTGCTGTCGAGTCGGTTCCAACTCATAGCGACCCCATGCACAACAGAACGAAACGCTGCCCGGTCCTGCGCCATCCTTACAATCGTTGTTATGCTTGAGCTCATTGTTGCAGCCACTGTGTCAATCCACCTCGTTGAAGGTCTTCCTCTTTTCCGCTGACCCTGTACTCTGCCAAGCATGAT
Source organism: Elephas maximus indicus (assembly GCF_024166365.1). Lineage (NCBI taxonomy): Eukaryota > Metazoa > Chordata > Mammalia > Proboscidea > Elephantidae > Elephas > Elephas maximus. The sequence goes on from NC_064823.1 coordinate 13,615,141, forward strand.
GTCCTTCTCCAGGGACTGATCCCTCCTGACAACACGTCCAAAATATGTAAGACGCAGTCTCGCCATCCCTGCTTCTAAGGAGCATTCTGGTTGTACTTCTTCTAAGACAGATTTATTCATTCTTTTGGCAGTCCATGGTATATTCAATATTCTTCGCCAACACCACAATTCAAAGACGTCAGCTCTTCTTCCGTCTTCCTTATTCATTGTCCAGCTTTCACATGCATATGATGTGATTGAAAATACCATGGCTTGGGTCAGGCGCACCTTGGTCTTCAAGGTGATGTCTTTGCTCTTCAACACTTTGAAGAGGTCCTTTGCAGCAGATTTGCCCAATGCAACGTGCCTTTTCATTTCTTGACTGCTGATTCCATAGCTGTTGATTGTGGATCCAAGTAAAATGAAATTCTTGACAACTTCAATCTTTTCGCCGTTTATCATAATGTTGCTCATTGGTCCAGTTGTGAGGATTTTTGTTTCCTTTATGTTGAGGTGTAATCCATACTGAAGGCTGTGGTTTTTGATCTTCATTAGCAAGTGCTTCAAGTCCTCTTCACTTTCAGCAAGCAAGGTTGTGTCATCTGCATAACACAGGTTGTTAATGAGTCTCCCTCCAATCCTGATGCCCTGTTCTTCTTCGTATAGTACAGCTTCTCGTATTATTTGTTCAGCGTACAGATTAAATAGGTATGGTGAAAGAATACAACCCTAACGCACGCCTTTCCTGACTTTAAACTAATCAGTATCCCCTCGTTCTGTCCGAACAACTGCCTCTTGATCTATGTAAAGGTTCCTCATGAGCACAATTAAGTGTTCTGGAATTCCCATTCTTTGCAGTGTTATCTATAGTTTGTTATGATCCACACAGTCAAATGCCTTTGCATAGTCAATAAAACACAGGTAAACATCCTTCTGGTATTCTCTGCTTTCAGCCAGGATCCATCTGACATCAGCAATGGTATCCCTGGTTCCATGTCCTCTTCTGAAACTGGCCTGAATTCTGGCAGTTCCCTATCGATATACTGCTGCAGCCATTTTTGAATGATCTTCAGCAGAATTTTGCTTGCGTGTGAAATTAATGATACTGCTCTATAATTTCCACATTCAGTTGGATCACCTTTCTTGGAAATAGGCATAAATATGGGTCTCTTCCAGCCAGTTGGCCAGGAAGCTGTCTTCCATATTTCTTGGCATAGACGAGTGAGCACCTCCAGCAGTGCATTTGTTTGTTGAAACATCTCATTTGATATTCCATCAATTCCTGGAGCCTTGTTTTTTGCCAATGCCTTCAGAGCAGCTTGGACTTCTTCCTTCGGTACCATCAGTTCCTGATCATATGCCAGCTCTTGAAATGGTTGAATATTGACTTATTCTTTTTGGTATAATGACTCTTTGTATTCCTTCCATCTTCTTTTGATGCTTCCTGCATCATTTAATATTTTCCCCATAGAATCCTTCACTATTGCAACTCAAGGCTTGAATTTTTTCTTCAGTTCTTTCAGCTTGAGAAACACCATGTGTGTTCTTTCCTTTTTGTTTTCCATCTCCAGCTCTTTGCACATGTTATTATAATACTTTATTTTGTCTTCTAGAGAGGCCTTTTGAAATCCTCTGTTCAGTTCTTTTACTTCATGAATTCTTCCTTTTGCTTTAGCTGCTCGATGCTCAACAGCAAGTTTCAGAGTCTCCTCTGACATCCACCTTGGTCTTTTCTTTCTTTCCTGTCTTTTCAGTGACCTCTTTCTTTCTTCATGGATGATGTCCTTGATGTCATTCCACAACTCGTCTGATCTTCGGTCACTAGTATTCAATGCATCAAATCTGTTCTTCAGATGGTCTCTAAATTCAGGTGGGGTATACTCAAGGTCATATTTTGGCTCTCATCAACTTGCTTTGATTTTCTTCAGTTTCAGCTTGAACTTGCATATAAGCAATTGATGGCCTGTTCCACAGTCAGCCCCTGGCCTTGTTCTGACTGTTGATATTGAACTTTTCCATCGTCTCTTTCCACAGATGTAGTCAATTTGATTTGTGCGTGTTCCATCTGGTGAGGTCCATGTGTATAGTCGCTGTTTATGTTGGTGAAAGAAGGTATTTACAATGAAGAAGTCGTTGGTCTTGCAAAATTCTATCATTCAATCTCTGGCATTGTTTCTATCACCAAGGCCATATTTTCCAACTACTGATCCTTCTTCTTTGTTTCCAACTTTGGCATTCCAGTCGGCAGTAATTATCAATGCATCTTGATTGCATGTTCGATCAATTTCAGACTGTAGCAGCTGATAAAAATCTTCTATTTCTTCATCTTTGGCCCTAGTGTTTGGTGTGTAAATTTGAATGATAGTCGTATTAACTGGTGTTCCTTGTAGGCGTATGGATATTATCCTATCACTGACAGCGTGGTACTTCAGGGTAGATCTTGAAATGTTCTTTTTGACGATGAATGCAACACCATTCCTCTTCGAGTAATCATTCTAGCATAGTAGACTATATGATTGTCCTATTCAAAAATGGCCAATACCAGTCCATTTCAGCTCACTAATACCTAGGATATCGATGTTTATGTGTTCCATTTCATTTTTGATGATTTCCAAAATTCCTAGATCCATACTTCGTACATTCCTGGTTCTGATTATTAATGGATGTTTGCAGCTGTTTCTCCTCATTAGCGTCGTGCCACATCAGCAAATGAAGGTCCTGAAAGCTTTACTCCATCCATGTCATTAAGGTCGTCTCTACTTTGAGGAGGCAGCTCTTCCCCAATCATGTTTTGAGTGCCTTCCAACCTGGGGGGCTCATCTTCCAGCACTATATCAGACAATGTTCCCCTGCTATTCATAAGGTTTTCACTGGCTAATGCTTTTCAGAAGTAGACTGCTGGGTCCTTCTTCCCAGTCTGTCTTAGTCTGGAAGCTCAGCTGAAACCTGTCCTCCATGGGTGACCCTGCTGGTATCTGAATACCACAGTACGACAAACTGGCAGACACATGGGGGGAAAATTACCTATAACACCAAAAATGATATCTTAATGGCACAAATTTTTGGAAGAGACAGGAAATAACATGAATACCTGAAGGGGGAAAAGGATAAAAAGAAGGAGGAGTTAACCATTTCAATTACAGCATTAGAACAGATATTCATGGAATTAACAAGTATTTTTTAAATGTAATATGTCTGTATCTGAAATGTAACAGGAAATGTCACTATGAAGACCCACATTAGTATTCTGGAATACAAAGGGAAAAAAAACAGCATAAAATACAAAAAAAAAATGGAAATAATGAGGGAAGAATAAGACAATTGAAGAACAATGCAAAAAATCTAAAATGCATGTGATGGAATAATAAGAAGTATAAAAAATAGGTGGAAATCACGAGAATTACAGAAAGTGTGGGAATTTTCTTTAACCTGAGGAGGCTTTGAGTCAGTGTATTTAAAAGCTCATCCAGTTATAGCTGGGTTAAGCAGAAATTTGGGTATAATTCTTGAAATTTCAAAAAACAAGAGAAAGATTTTGAAAACTTCCAATCAGAAAGTCAGACAAGTGACTGGCAAGAGAAGCGAAACTAAGCTATACAGCTGGGTCCTTAACACCATCGCATGTGACCACCTTGTTCACCTTTCTCGGGTTGTGGCAACCGCGCTGGACATGTGTCCCACATGATATAGCTACAAGATGTAAGAGCACCGCCATCCAATACAACCTTTAATTTTCAGCTTTCTCCTTTCTAGTGTCCCTCTTCTTTTTATGTTGCTGATTCCAATTCCCTTTTCAGAAAGTTGTTCATTTGTGGACAATCAAGATTTTAACTTACCTATTTAAATTTTGTAGCTGCTGAGATTTCAAGGATCATCTTTGTTAAAGAGATGCTTAATATTTAGAAATGTGTGGAGAAATAACTTCATAAGTTTGGGTTAGCAGTTTTTTTTTTTTTTTTTGGAAAGAAGAGACTTTTGAATAAGTACAGAAGATATTATCTATTGAAGCCTGGTGGTATAGAGACTGAAATACAAAAGAGAAAAAAAAATTCAAACATTACCAGTGAAAATGCCTTGCTACTATCAGAAAGTAATTTTGCTATTTAAATTTCTCTATGGAACATAAAATACTGATATCATTTCTAAAATTAAGAGGCTTATAAGATATCACAGTATATAAACTGCACTCTCTTATGGAATGTGCCAAGACTTTGTTTTGCAAAATTAATGAAATTGCTCACTTCATCACTTCTTCACTTCTATTACCTCTTTAATGACTTCATACACTCTGGGAGAGAAGTGTACAATGAATTTAACAAGATTTTTACTAGTTTGCTGTTCACACTATGCATGCAGATGTATTTTATATGCAATAGTCATTTAGGCTTACTCAAATTCTATATATATTCTATTCATATCTATATCAAAGTTTATTAGTTGTTTTTTAACTATGTATCTATTTATCCATCTATCTATTTATCATCTATGTCTGTCTGTCTATCTACCTGTCTATAGTTGCTATATTTATAATACATAATAGAATCTTTCAGTATTTTATTTCTAATATGGAACATTAACTAAACATGATAATATTTTGCTACACACTTTTAATAGCATAAATAAAATACTAGTTCTTGAATTATAAGAAATGATTATTGACAGATAATTACTATCTTGTTAGATAACCTCATTCAGTATTTATATTCATATGTAGTCTACATGGAAACCCTGGTGGCATAGTGGTTAAGTGCTATGGCTGCTAACCAAAGGGTCAGCAGTTCGAATCCACCAGGCTCTCCTTGGAAACTCTATGGAGCAGTTCTACTCTGTCCTGTAGGGTCGCCATGAGTCGGAACTGACTCGATGGCACTGGATTTAGTAGTCTATATTGTAATATAAAATAAGAAACATTCATAATAAAAGTCAGTAAAATATTAACTTTTTGTTCTGATGATAAATATGAAAAATGGTCATTTTGAGGAAATAACATGACAAGAAAAATAAAGCATACTAAAAATAATGTTACATTTATTCTGCCAATAAGATTCTCAGTCTTGATTTTAAAGTAATATGATGACTGAGTAATTTGTGACAATTATAGCTTCCCTAATTATGTATATGATTTTTTGGATTTCATCATGAAAAACTTTGGAAGAAATATTGAAAAATAAATAAATTCTAAACAAAATTTAATTTTATAAAAATGAATCCTTTGGTCCTCACATTATTAAAACAGTAACAACAACAAAACACACACACACACACAATCACATGACCTGTTTCCTTTTTTGCTATATATACAATTTAGGAAAACATTCTAATTTTTGTTTGTTTAGGTAAATTAAATAAATAATGTAGAGGATGACTCTATCGATCAATGGTTTACCAAGGCAACTATTGCCATATTAAAGTCCAACCTAAAAATATAATCCAATGTTTCTTATCTCTCTATCAGTCTATCTATATACACGTGTATTTATTTGTGTTTAATAATGGAAGTTCTTGACCACATTTTCCTTGTTTGCTTTAAATAAAGCACCTTCCCTAATATATTTAACTTTGAGTAACTGTCTAACTTCCTTTACGTACCACACAAATTCTCAGGGTGGAAACATAACCTGGTTTGATTTCTTGCAGTGGAATTCAGAATTTAGAATAAAGGATTAAAAGAAGGATTCAGTACCCTGCCCTAGGCTTCTAAACAAGCATGACAAGAAATAAGTGTGCATCAGGATCAGTTGTTTCATTAGCTGCCTCGTTTATTTTTATTTTTAGTTTTTCCTGAGGAAGAACATGATCAAAATGAGCATAGACAGTGTCAAAATAATCCAGGCACCTTGACTCTACATATGTGGGTGGTTAGGTTATTGGTTCATGAACAACCTTTTCAGTAGTAAGTTTTGCTAAGCCCTAAACAAAATAATAGGATTTAACTAGACATCCTATTATTTTATCTCAAAATAATTCAAAGCAGTTGCAGCAGCACTTGGACAAGAACCAGCCAGAAATTCAAGCCGGATTCAGACGAGGATGTGGAACCAGAGATAACATTGCTGATGTCAGATAGATCTTGGCTGAATTCAAAGAACACCAGAAATATATTTACCTGTGTTTTTACTGACTATGCAAAGGCGTTTGGCTATGTGGGTCATGACAAATTATGGATACATTGCAAAAATGGGAATTTCAGAACACTTAATTGTGCTCATGAGGAACCTACACTTAGGCCAAGAGGCAGTCATTAGAACAGAACAAGGAGATAGTGTGTGAATTAAAATTAGGAAAGATGTGTGTAAGGATTGTATCCTGTCACCATATTTATTCAATCTGTCCATGTGAAAGCTGGACGATGAATAAGGGAGACTGAAGAATAATCGATGCCTTTGAATTCTGGTTTGGGGAGGAATATTTAATATACCGCAGATTGCCAGAAGAATGAACAGGTCTGTCTTGGAAGAAGTACAGCCAGAATGGCTAATTCAAAGCAAGGATGGTGAGACTTCATCTCACATACTTTGGAGATGTTATCAGGAGGGACCGGTCTCTGGAGATGGACATCATGCCTGGTAAAGTAGAGGCTCAGTGAAAAAGAGGAAGACCCTCAATGATATGGATTGACATAGTGACTGCAATTATAGGCTCAAGCATAACAATGATTGTGAGGATGGCACAGGATTGGGCAGTGTCTCGTTCTGTTGTACATAAGGTCAGTATAAATTGGAACTGCCTCGATGGCACTTAACAATAATACAATCTGTATGATGAGCAAATAATCTGAAAAAATGGACTATATGAAGAAGAATGCAGCATCAGGATTGGAGAAAGACTCATTAGCAAGCTGTGATATAAAGGTGACACAATATTGCTTGCTGAAAGTGAAGAGGACTTGAACAACTTACTGGTGAAGATCAAAGGCTACAGCCTTCAATATGGATTATACTTCCACATAAAGAAAACACTCCTTACAACTAGAACAATACACAACATCATGATAAATGGAGAAAATATTAAAGCTGTCAAGCTTTTCATTTTATCTGGATTCACAATCAATGCCCATGGTAGCAACAATCAAGAAATCAAACGCATATTGCATTGGGCAAATCTGCTGCAAAAGACCTCTTTGAAGTGCTTTAAAAAAAAAAGCAAAGATGTCACTTAGAGGGCTAAGGTGTGCTCTACCCAAGCTATTATATTTTCAATCACCTCATATGCATGTGAAACCTGAACAATGAATAAGGAAAATGGTAGAAGAATTGATGCCTTTGAATTAGGGTGTTAGCAAACAGCATTGTATATACCATGGACTTCCATAAGAATGAACAAATCTGTCTTTGAAGAAGTACAACCAGAATGCTCCTTAGAAGCAAGGGCAAGGAGACTTAGAATTGAGGATGAAGAGTCTTCATCTTGCTTACTTTGGACATGTTACCAGGAGGAATCAGTCCCTGGAGATGGACATCATGCTTTTTAAAGTAGAGGGTCAGGGAAAAAGAGTAAGACCCTCAACCAGATGGACTGATACAGTCACTGCATCAATAGGCTCAAGCAGAGCAACCTTTGTGAGGATGGCACAGGACCGGGCAGCAGTGTTTCTTTCTATTCTACATAGGGTCGTTATGAGTCAAAATTGACTAGATGGCACCTAACAATGACAACAACACCTAGACATCAGACGTTAGAATGGAGGAGAGGTTCTGGCTACCAATCCAGAGCAATTTCTACATAAACCAGACAATCAATTTTAATTCTTAAAATTTCCTGAACCCAACTCTCCATTCAGACACTCAAATTTCAAAAGCCTAAGTATGAGTATACTAGAAATATTTTTATGTTTAAGCCTTGAGACTAAATGTAAGCATATTTATATTTATGTTAAATTTATATTAACTAGGACAAAAAAGTTCTGACGACAGATATGTGCGTGCGTGTGTCTGCGTATATGAGTGTGTGTGTATGTGTATTTTAAATCACTGTTGCATTTAAATCAATATGATCTGAGAGGAGAGGGGACAGTTCAGATTAATCTGAACAAAACAGAACTAAGAATTTACATTGATTTTCTACTTTCCAAAATTCTTCATAAATCATGATCATCACATGCCATTCCTATGTGCCCTTGATTCTGAAAGCTATAATCTCTTCTTTTACTTCAAGTCCTTCAGAACAGGACATTTTTCTAAGCACTCCTTCCTACTTACACATTGTACTTATATCCTCTATCTTCCTTTTTTATTTACCTATAATACTGCTAGCTGTACGCAGGATGCTGACATCTCAAGGTTAACAAAATGAGTTAATGAATAATAATACTTTTGTTCTCAGTGGGCCACTTGCCTATAAGTTCAGTAAACTAGGAAAGAAATAAACTCTCAAGCATGTTAATATTGTAGATATTCTAAACATGATTTCTGAAATGGTTAAGTTCAAAAATCCTTATCATCAAAAAAATGCTTCATAATTTCTGATTTAAAAATTATATAGACCATCTTTCCCTAATATTTGCTATTTGCGGTACACACAAGAACAACCCGTATGATCTAACATAAATATTCAGGAAAAAAATTGATAAATATTTTGTAATTTTCATTTCACATGAAATCAAGGGCAATATTCTCCTGGTGATATTCAGGTAATGATTAGTCCTGTCTCATTTATATTTATTATTCTTTCCTATTTTGATAATTTTTCACATATTCTGATTATTCATTACCACTGCTCTCACAATTGATTGACTATAATGAGTACTGAGAGCTCCACTCAATTGAAATAGCTTCTCTTTGTGGGATACGCATTGGAAAATAATAAAAATGTGGCAGGTAAATTTTTTTGGATAGAAGTATGCAAAAAAGTGGATTGGAACAGGACAATTGAAGTGAAGAAAAAGAAAAATTATGAAAGAGGTTATTATAAGAAATAAATGTGCAAAAATAGCACACATTAGCAAGAAAAAGATTTTCTGAATCAGCCGTGCCTTTGTGCAGTATTTCTTAATATATTCTGCTTGTGAAACATGTTCTAAAGAATCTGCAAAATCAAAGAGGCTTTAATGGAATGCACCTTCACTAAAGGCTAGCAACTTGACACACATCTTTCAGAAGAGTTTGAATTCTGTAATGGAAATATCATGACATTAACCAAAGGTGCTCACTAACTGATCTGAATTAAATAGATACAAACCAAAGGCAAGGTACCCTCAGGAATTTGAAGATAGAATAATAATGGCCTAATTTATTCAGAGTATAAAGTGCAGGTTAAGTTTAGGAAAGCAATTATAATTTCTATTTTGCAGAAATGTTTTACTTTAATCAGTACAGTTAGGTTATTTTTCTCTGATAATAATTGCTTCCTACTCGCAATACACAATATGTCTATCTACCTTCCTGTCTATCTATCCTCTATTTCTCTATCTATTCATCATTTCATCTATGAACGTGAAAGTTGTTGCCACTTGAAAGTAAAAAATATATTTAAATATACATTGCTATTTACTGTAAGTCTTCTAAATCAACAACCTAACCTGATTAAACTCATTTTAAATAGAACACATTCCAAAATTTTAAAATATATATTTGAAATAAAATGATAAAATAAAACATGGCTAAGACATGGAATTAAACATAAACATAATAAAAAGGAAGAATTTTAATGCTTGATTAGTTTAAAAACTTTTAGACAATTGTTCTAATAGGTCTAAACATCCTAAAGATACTTTCATGTGTTAGAATTTGCAAAAACAGTTGATTTCATCTACTTCTATTTTTTAAAAAATAATATGAAACCAATCTTTCATAGATATGATACAATTTCTCATAATATTAGCATGATTTTAAAAAAATACAATTTTTAAATGATATTCAATGTATTACTATTTGATGAATTGACACAGTGGCTATAACAATGGGGTCAAGCACAGTGACGATTGTGATAACTGTGCAGGATCAAGCGGTGTTTCCTTCTGTTGTACACAAGCTTGGTACGAGTCAGAACCGACTTGACGGCTTTTTTTTTTTAACAACAACATATTGCTATTTATAATTATCAGAAGTTTTTCGTTTATTCATTTCTTCTTTTCCATATAGGGAAAAACTGGTTGCCTTTTTTTGATGAAGCAAAACATGCTGACTTTTATCACAGTAACGTAAAAATCATTACTCACATTTATAATTACTCACGTTTTTAACCCTATGGCTGCAGCATGTATTTCTCTGCCACGTTACACATGATATGTAGAAAAAAAATAGGGCTAACATTTTGTTTTAAAATATTTTTAACATAAAATATTTTAGGCTTCTTTAATATAAGGTAAAATAAACATAATAAAAATTCAAATTCTATAGTCTTAGAACTGAAACACATTATTGCTATTGTTAGTATGTCAGCAACAACTTGTGATGGAGAGAAAAAATACATTTCAGTGCATCTGATTCAACTGAAAATGTGATCATTCAAATTTCTGAGTTCTTCGTCTTCCCACTCTTGCACAGCTGAAAAATAATGTAGGCTAAAAGTGAATGTACTAAAATGAGATACAAATAATAGCCGTGTAGACAATTTTGATTTAGTTATATTGTTAATATTTTAAATTTTAATATTCCAATACATACCGAAACATTAAGAGTTATCACATAAGTGGAAAGAATATTAATATTTTTGGTTCCTATATTTTTGGTAAAATATTTTTATTAAATATGTTTTTGGATAATTGCACATTTACTTATTTGTATTACTGTATTTATTTCAGCTCTATACTTTATCAAAGGAACCCTGGTAGAATTTATCAAAGGAACCCTGGTGGCACAAAGGTATAGCTCTCAGATGCTAACTAAAAAGTTTGGCAGTTCTACTCACCAAGTGGCTCCAGGGAAGAAACTCTAGCAATTTGCTTCTGTAAATATTACAGGCAAGACAATCCTATGTGGGAGTTCTACTCTGTCGTACAGGCTCACTAGGAGTCAGAATCGACTCCACAACACCATATTTCACCAATGATAATAGCTTGAAATATTTTCAAACCATCACCTAGGGAAAAAAAGAAAAACTGTTTAGAATCTAAATCCATGAGGGTTTTTAACACACAATTTTTTTTGTGTTCTCCTACCAAGTGTCTCTAATTTCTATAATATTTGAAAAAATGGTCCACTTGATTTTTACTTTTGTTTGTGTTATAACAAAAGGGAATACACATTTGTTTAGTGAGATGATGAAAGAATAGAAAATCTAGAGATTAGAGCAATGAAAGTAATACAAGTGACTAAAATGCTGACTAATTGTCATGGTGTTTCTGTGGTGTTCCAGATGATTCGAAATTAGGAATTCTTTAGAGTCATGTATTCATAAATCCTTACAAGAGGATATAACCACATTTAAATAGGCTAATTCATAACTTTTGAATGTTCAATAACAATTTATTAAAGTGCATGTTCAATAAAATGGATTTGAAGATCATCCTATTTAATAAGACCTCAATTTTGTTCACTAATTTTAATAAACTACACAGTAGGAAATGAAGAATTATGGTTAGAAATCTAAATAATTTAGGAGGTAGTGTCAATTTTCGTACTGACTCATTTGTTTATTTTAAAGAATTATTTGTATGCTTAACTTTCTAGTGTTCCATCAATCAAATACAGTCTACTCAAAGCATGGTGATAGGATTATAAAACAATTAGGTTTCCTGGTAAAAAGATGAGGTGGGGAATGCTTTATGAATGTTGGCTAAATTGGTGGACTACAAAGAATTGGAACTATTAAATTCTCCTACTCAGGAAGGGATAGAAAGGAGAGGCAAACTAGATAAAATTAAATAGAAATGGATGTTCAGCAACAACAAAGACTCATAACAAGTATACGCCTGATTAATGATATTATTTAATGGTAAGAGTTAAGCATTTATCATTCAACTTAGAATATCTTAGAAATTAGTTTCATCTAAATCTATGTGAGTTGTTTTTTAAATTGAAGAAACTTCAGTCAAAATTAGCATGGGTTGTAGTTGGTAAGAAATTATACCAAAGTATTGTTAAGTAGCGTTCTCTAGACCACCAGTTCTCATCAATAATGCTTGAGTCAACAGATTAATTTTAACAACTTCTAAGGAACATTCAATTGTCCTACTTGGCCCAAAATACTTCCTCTTGATGTTCATATTTCTGACTAAACATTTTTTTTAAACGAACTTAGATAGAATTTATGAGTTTGAAGACTTTTGACAGATACATATCTCCTTGTAACTAGTACAAAGTTATAGATTATTCCTATCAGTCCAGAAATGTTCTCCACCCCCCTTTGTTATCAGTACAAGACTGAGGAAACCACTGATGTGATTTCTGTCACTATAGGTTTAGTTTTGACTCTTCTAGATTTCGGTAGAAATGTTTTACAGTATGTACAATTTTGTGGCCATCATTGCTGATGTGAGATGGACCTTGGCCAAATGGAGAGAATACCAGAAAGATGTTTACTTCTGTTTTACTAAGCAAAGACTTTTCCATCAAAACAAATTATGGATAACATTGTGAAGAATGGGAATTGCAGAACACTAAATTGTGTTCATGTGGAATCTGTACAAAGATCAAGGGGATAATATGTGGTATAACATTGGATTAGGTATGTAGAGGGGCTGTATTTGTTCTCCTTACTTAATCTATATGTTGAAAAAATCATTTGAGAATGGCTATCTGAAGAAGAATGCAGCATCAGTGTTGGAAAAAGACTCAGGAATAACTTGAGATATGCAGATGACACAACTTTGCTTGCCTCCAGTGAAGATGACTTGGAACACTTACTGATGAAGATCAAACATTACTGCCTTAAGTTAGGATTACACCTGAACATAAAGAAAATGAATATGCTTACAACTGGCCAATAAACAACATCACGATAAATGCCAAAGAAAATGAATTTATCAAGGATTCCATTCTTTGTGGGTCAAAAGTTAATGCACAAGGAAACTACAGTCATGAAATTAAACAATGTGTTTCCTTGAGCAAATCTGCTCTGTTAGACCTATTTAAAGTGTTAAAAAGCAAAGGCATCATTTTGATGACTAATATGTGCCTGATCCAAGCCGAGATATTTTCAATTGCCTAATATGCATGTCAAAACTGGAAAATGAAAAAGGAAGGCAAAGGAAGAATTGATGTATTTGAATTGTGGTGTGTGTGAAGAATATTGAATATACCATGGACTGCCAGAACAATGAAAAATCAGTCTTGGAGGAATTACAGCCAAAAATTCTCCTTAGAGGTATAGATGATGGAACTTTGTCTCACTTACTTTGTACATGTCATCATGAGAGGAAAATTGTTGGAGAAGAACATCATGTTTGGTAAATAGATGGTCAATTAAAAAGAAGCATATCCTTAATGAGATGGATTGACACAGAGGCTGAATCAAAGGGGCAAACATAGAAGTGATTGTGAGGATGGCACAGGACTGGGTAAGTTTTCATTCTGTTGTACGTAAGGTCAATTTGATGATGTCTAACAGCAATAATAATTTTGTGTCCATCTCCTTTTGTTCAACATACTATTTTTGAGATTAATCTATATGTTTGTGTACAGCAGTTTATTACTTCTTATTACTGAGTTTTAGCTCATTGTAGAATATATTACAACTTTTTTATCCATTTACTTATCAATGGAATTTTGGGTTATTTCCAGATTTAGATGATTATGAATAATGTTTTTTTTAAACATTCAAGTAAATATTTTGAGGTGGATATGTGTTTTCTTTCTTTTTTCCCTGTAGTATTTTAAAGTTATTGTCCCATTGTCTTATGGCTTTCATATTTTTATGAAATTCTATGATCATGTTTGTAATTGTTTTTTCTTTAAGAAATGCGTAGTTTTTTTCTACATCAGTTTTTAAGATTTTTCTCTTTATTAATGCTTTTCAACAATTTGATTAAAATGGGCTTTGATATGGTTATCTTTGATTCTACTGTAATTATTTACCACATTTGTGATTTACAATTACACATCTGTTTGACTGAATGATATTTTCTTTCTGTTCACTAGGACCGTGTTCATTTTTTTCCTAGAACTTTGTGTGTGTTTCGGGGGGAGGGGGATGCTTCTGTTTTAATAATTTCTAATGCTTTGTCTTCCAGTTCACTGATGTTTTCTTCTGAAGTAACTAAAAGTAACTAATTGTCAGTTAATTCCATCTAGTACTTTAATTTTTATTTCAAATATTGTATTTTTTTATCTCTAGAAGTTCTATTCTGGTCTTAATTTTGACTGAGTGCAGGACACTGCATATTTTATATTGTCAAATGTTGAATTTTACTCTCTTTAAGAGTTTTGAAGTTTGTAACTTTTGAGGCTTGTTTTTAAGCTGTTAGGGCTGATCCAGAATAGCTTATACTTGGAGGTCACTTTAGCTCTACTAACATATAACCCTGCTTAGGGCTATATTGAGTGTCTCTGTTATTCAAGGAAGGACAACTATGATTTGTTGGCGCTCCAGTTATCTCACAGTCCTGTGTGCTCTCTGCATATTTTTAGCTTATAACCACCTCACCTGGCCATTCTTTGTTCTGCGCATGAATACCCCATAACTTAGCAACTGTGTCAAGGAGACGCCTTTGCAGATTTTTGGAGCTGTTTCTCTTGTAGGTCCCTTCTCTCTGCTATTTTCCCTTAAACTATTCCAGCCTTGTGTCTCTCCCTGATTTTCAACCACTGTTTCTATAATTCAGCAAGCCCTATTCTCCTTTCCTGTTTCTCAGTTAGAAAGTGCCTCCAAGCAGAAGATAGAAGTATCTCCTGGCTCCTCTTTCATTGTTTCCCTTTTCTCAGGTATTATAGTTCTTTACTATTGTTGTAAACGTCTGAAAACCATTGTTTTTCATACAGATTCCAGTTGTTTATGATGAGTTCAAAGTTTGACCCCAGTTACTTCATCTTGCCTGGAAAGGTTTTATTATTTATTTTTAAGAATAACTGATGGCAGTGCTTTGGGAAAAGGTTAATAATTTCTTCAGTCATGTAATATTTTTTGAAAATGACACAACTAAGAATTATTATGAAACTTGGGTAAGAATGAAATCAATAATGTGTGACAACATATCCTTTTTACACTGATAATGCACGTAATCTCTATTTTAGTAAACATCTGATATTTAAAACATCTTTTATACTTTGAAGCACTTCAAACAACAGATAACCGGTGCCTTTGATCAGGAATAAAACCTATGTCTCACAGAACACATATCAGTTTGAGAAATGTGTGACTGGTATTTCAGTAGCCTCACGTGTTTGGCTTGTCTGCGTGGAGATGTGCTTATGATCCTTTGGTGTACAGTTTTGGCAAGGATTTTATTTTATCAGATTGTAAAGCACCCGTTTTCGTACTTGTTATCACATACCCCTATACGTCTCCAACAAAGGAAAATGGAGCAGAAACAAACACACTGATAGCTCTCAGGTTATATACTTCATAAGCCAAAATCTTGTTGTTGACCCCATCCTGTCTCTGTAATTCTCTGTAACTCTGAAACTCTGCTTTTGCGGCATCTATTTCTCTGCAACTACATAAACGTGCAGTTTTGAAGCGCTATAAGGCCTGAAAGAGAGTTTATCATACAATAATAGTATTGTTTACCCCACCCCTACCCTGTAACTGACCTGAGGGATAATAATGTTAAGATTCTCTCTCTGAATTCACTCAATGCCACTGAGTAAATATACAGCAAGAGGCATTTTATTGACACGGCAAACCTTAATAGCAGTCTATTTTTTTTTAAATACATATGATTTTTGTAACAGATCCGATTGAGGTTCTCATTCTGTAAGTATCTTTCCACTGGCTAGGAATGTGCAATACCATATCATTTTATTTTCTGTTGCACATATGCCACAGTCCTTAAGGGTTTCATGCAAAGCAAAATAGATCATACAGTCACATAATATTTAAAGTCATACCAGTTTAAGTAAAATTAGTAGTAGTATTTTAAGTCAAATCTCTGATAGATTTTCTTTTCTCTCTTTTTTTTTTAAGCCAAGTTCCACAAATGGTGCAACAATCTAACATCAACAGGCCTATTTGAATTAACTGGGCCTACTGACTTCTGGAAAAAAATTTTTGAAGGATCATATATATCCAAGAAGGTTATGCCTTAATGCCCAGTGTTCTGTTCTGACTAAAAAGATAAATGAATAAAAATATAATCTTTCAATTGCCTATATATATTACAACAAGAAGTGGAAACTTAGATGAGAAGGAAGTGGCTCTAATTAACATTACAGAAAAGAGAAGGAAGCTTTGTGGCACTTTTACGTAAACAGTTGCAGAGGAAGGTAACATAATATTGAAAAATTGACAAACTTTTCCAGGTGATAAGACAGGGCATAAACTCAGGGGATGAAGCCATATATTTAGTAAAGATTAGATTTAAAGGGGAAAGTATGAAGAATGTCAGGTAATATATGTAGATAATAGTTTGAGCTTTTTTAGTGTCATAACAAGTTTAAAAAGAACATGTTATTGGTTTATATAATTCAAGATATAGCCATACCCCAAAATTTCCTTTCAAAGTACATAATACACAAACATACAAGTATATATGCTTGACATCTATTTTATCTTAGATAGTTTAGTCTGTGAGTCTAGTGTAGCCGTTTGCTTACATTTGAGGCAATGTGTTACAAAACAAACCTAAAACGTTGTTAACATTTAATTGAGGCCATTTCTCTGCAGTCTGTACAGCTGAACATTTAAAATTCACTTAAAATCAGTTTATCTCTCTTGAAAAAACTCTAAGTGCTATATTTAAATTTAAGAAAGACCTAAGTGTGTCTTTTAGAGGAATAAAGTAAATGTTACATCTGCTGGATTTAGCGCTACTTAGTGTCCTTTTTAGTGTCCAGACAAAACAAAAACTAGTCCAGTTGCCGCTGAGTAGATCCTGACTCATTGAGACCCCATGTGTGAGAAGTAGAACTACACTCCAAGGGAATTTCAAGGCTGTGCTGTTTCAGGAGCAGGTTGCCAAGCCTTTCTTCCAAGCTGGCTCAGGAGGGTTCGAACTGCCAACCTGTTGGTTACTAGTTGAGTTCTTAAATGTTTGTGTCACCTAGGGACTCCAGAATTTCATAAATGTCTTTATGCCAGAATAAGTAAGGAAAAAATAACCTGCTCCAAAATACTTGCACAAGAGTGAAATCATATTACATATTGCCTATCCTATTTGTCTTCAAATAAAATGCTATTTTACCTCAATAAGCCATCATACCTAAAATTATTACAGTTTATAATCTTCTCTTTGAATAAGGTGTATTGTGAGCTTCCAGTATTAGATTTTCTTGTTATTCAACTTTAAACTAATAAGCAAATTAGATTGTTAAGAATATGCAAGATTGGTCAATATAGATATCCTTTCTTTTCCTTTCCTTTCCATTCTATTCAGTCATCCTCCTGTTCCATTCCTTCCTTTCTCTTCTCTTTTCCTTCTCCTCATATTCCCTCCCCTCCCCCTCCCCCTCTCCTCCCCTCCCCCTCCCCCTCCCCTCCTTTCACCTAAATAATTCTTGTCTACTATCTAATTAGTGAATACTTCTCTCCCTCTGTCTACACCCTGAAACCATCAAAGAATATTTTCTTCTCTGTTTAAAATATTTCTCGAGTTCTCATAATAGTGGTCTCATACAATATTTGTCCTTTGGCAAATAATTTCACTCAGCATAATGCCTTCCAGATTTCTCCACGTTATGAAATATTTCATGGATTCATCATTCTTCTTTATTTTTGCATAGTATTCCATTGTGTGAATATAATTTATTTATCCATTCTTCTGTTGATGGGCACCTTGTTGCTTCCATCTTCTTGCTAATGTAAACAGTGCTGAAATGAACATGAGTGTTCATATATCTGTCCATGTACAGGCTCTTATTTCTCTAGGATATATTCCAAGAAGTGGGATTACTGGATCCTCTGGTAGTTCTATTTCTAGCTCTTTAAGGAAGTGTCAAATCAAAGTCCAAAGTGGTTGTACCATTTTACATTCTCACAAGCAGTGTATAAGCATTCCAGTCTCTCCACAACCTCTCCAACATTTATTATTTTGTGTTTTTTGGATTAAATTGTTGGAGTGAGATAGTATCTCATTGCAGTTTTGATTTGCATTTCTCTAACAGATAGTGATCAAAAGCATTTCATCATGTATATGTTAACTGTCTGAATGTCTTCTTTGGTGAAGTGACTGTTCATATCCTTTGCCCATTTTTAACTGCGTAATTTGTCTTTTTGTTGTTAAGTTTTTGCAGTATCATGTAGATTTTAGACAGCAGATGCTGATCGGAAATGTTGTAGATAAAAAAATTTTTCCGAGTCTGTAGATAATCTTTTTACTCTTTTGGTGAAGTCTTTGGATGAGCATAAGTGTTTGATTTTTAAGAGCTCCCAGTTTTCTAGTTTCTCTTCCAGCAATTTTGTATTGTTAGTGATGTTTGATATACTGTTTATGCCATGTATTAGGGCTCCTAGCATTGCCCCTATTTTTTCTTCCATGATCATTATCGTTTTTGATTTTATATTTAGGTCTTTGATCCATTTTGAGTTATTTTTTGTGCATGGTTGTGAGGTATGGGTCTTGTTTCTTTTTTTTTTTTGCAGATGGATATCCAGTTATGCCAGTACCATTTGTTAAAGAGACTGGTCTTTTCTGTATTTAACAGACTTTGGACCTTTGTCAAACATCAGCTGCCCATATGTGGATGGATTTATGTCCAGAGTCTCAATTCTGTTCCATTGGTCTTTGTATCTGTTTTTGTACCAGTACCAGGCTGTTTTAACTACTATGGTGGTACAATAGGTTCTAAAATCAGGTAGTGTGAGGCCTCCCACTTTGCTCTTCTTTTTCAGTAATGCCTTACTTATCCAAGGTTTCTTTCCCTCCTATATGAAGTTGGCAATTTGTTCCTCCATCTTATTAAAAAATGTCATTGGAATTTGGATCAGAATTACATTGTATCTAATAGATCGCTTTGGGTAGAATAGACATTTTTACAATGTTAAGTTTTCCTATCCATGAGCAAGGTATGTTCTTCCACTTATGTAAGTCTCTTTTGGTTTCTTGCAGAAGTGTACTGTAGTTTTCTTTGTATAAGTCTTTTACATCTCTGGTAAGATTTATTCCTAAGTATTTAAACTTTTTTTTTTTTTTTTTTTTAATTTTCTTGGGAACTACAGTAAATGACATTGATTTGGTGATTTCCTCTTCGATGTTCTTTTTTGTTGGGATAGACGAATCCAACTGATTTTTGTATGTTTATCCTGATACTCTGCTGAACTATTAGTTTCAGTAGTTTTTTTTTAGGATTCTTAGGGTTTTCTGTGTATAAGATCATGTCATCTGCAAATTGAGATACTTTTGCTTCTTCCTTACCAATCTGGATGTTCTTTATTTCTTTATCTAGCCTAATTGCACTGGCAAGAACCTCCAGCACAATGTTGAATAAGAGTGGTGATAAGGGGCATCCTTGTCTGGCTCCCATTCTCAAGGGGAATGCTTTCAGAATCTCTCCATTTAGGATGATGTTGGCTGTTGGCTTTGTATACATGCCCCTTATTATGTTGAAGAATTTTCCTTCTATTCCTATTTTGCTGAGAGTTTTAATCATGAATGGTGCTGAACTTCGTGAAATGCCTTTTCTGCATCAATTGACAAAATCATGTGGTTCTTGTCTTTTGTTTTATTTATATGGTGAATTACATTGTTTTTCTAATGTTGAACCATCCCTGCAAACCTGGTATAAATCCCATGTGGTCATGGTGAATTATTTTTTTGATATGTTGTTGAATTCTATTAGCTAGAATTTTGTTGAGGATTTTTGCATCTAAGTTCATGAGGATTATAGGTCTGTAATTTTCTTTTTTTGTGGTGTCTTTACCTGGTTTTGGTATCAGGCATATATTTGCTTCATAGAATAAGTTTGGGAGTGTTCCATCCTTTTCTATGCTCTGAAATATCTTTAGTAGTAGTGGTGTTAACTCTTTCCTGAAAGTTTTGTAGAATTCGCCAGTGAAGCCGTGAGGGTCAGGGCTTTTTTTTGGGGGGGGGGGCTGCGAGAGTGTTTTTTAATTATCTTTTCAATCTCTTCTTTTGTTATGGGTTTATTTATTTCTACCTCTGTTTCTGTTAGTTTAGGTAAGTAGTGTGTTTCTAGAAATTTGTCTATCTCTTCTAGGTTTTCAAATTTGTTAGAGTACAGTTTTTCAGAGTAATCTGATATGATTCTTTTAATTTTTATTGGCCCTATTTTGATATTGCCCATCACATTCCTTATTCAGGTTGTTTGCTTCCTGTTCTCTTTTTCTTTTGTCAGTTTGGCAAAGGGTTTATCAATTTTGTTGATCTTTTCAAAGAACCACCTTTTGATCTTGTTAACTCTTTCAATTGTTTTCTGTTCTCTAAAAACTGCTCTAATTTTTGTTATTTGTTTTCTTCTGGTGCCTGAGGGCTTCTTCTATTGCTCTGTATTTGTTCAAGTTGTAGGGATAATTCTTTGATTTTGGCCCTTTCTTCTTTTTTGTATGTGCACCTTCATTGCTATAAATTGACCTCTGAGCAGTGCTTTAGGTGTTCGCCATGGGTTCTGATAGGAAGTGTTTTCATTCTCATTGGATTCTATGAATTTCTTTATTCCATTCTTAATTTCTTCTGTAACCCAGCCATATTTAGCAAGGTGTTGTTCAGTTTCCAAGTGTTTGCTTTCTTTTCCCTGCTTTTTCTGTTATTGATTTATACTTTTATGATGCTTTGTAATATTTTGAAGGTTTGATTCTGTTAAAGCTTGCTTTGTTACCCAATATATGGTTTATACTAGAGAATGTTCCATGTCCATTGGAAATGAAAGTATCCTTGGCTGCTGTTGGGTTGAGTGTTCTGTAGATGTCTATGAGGTCAAGTTGGTTGATTGTGGCTTTTAGATGTTCTGTGTCTTTATAGAGCTCCTTCCTGGATGTTCTGTCCTTCACCAAAAGAGGTGCGTTGAAGTCCCCTGCTGTTATTGTTGAGCTGTCTATCTCACTTTTCAATCCTGTTAGAGTTTGTTTTATGTAGCTTGAACTCCTGTCGTTGGGTTTGTAAACATTTAATATGGTTATATCCTCCTGGTATATTGTCCCTTTAATCATTATATAGTGTCCTTCCTTATCCTTTGTGGTAGATTTAACTTTAAAATCCATTTTGTCAGAACTGAATGTTGCCACTCCTATCTGTTTTTGTTTATTGTTTACTTGATATATTTTTTCCATCCTTTGGGTTTTAGTTTGTGTCTTTAAGTCTAAGGTGTGCCTCGGATAGGCAGCATATAGACGGATTGTGTTTTTTTATCCATTCTGCCACTCTCTGTCTCTTTATTGGTACATTTAGTCCGTTTACATTCAGTGTAATTATGGATGGATATGAGTTTAGTGCTATCATTTTGATGTCTTTTTTCTGTGTTGTTGATGGTTTCTTTTTTTCACTTAACTTTTTTGTGCTGAGTCATTATTCTTTATGTATTTTCTTCTTTCTCTTTTTTATTGTTGTTGATTTTGTTTTTCTGAGTCTTTATGTTTGTCTTGTATTTTATTTCAATGAGCAAGATTGTTAATCTCTTTTGTTTCTACCTTAATATTTACCCCGTTTTCCTAAGTTTAAACCAAACTTTTATTTCTTTATGTCACCTTGGTTTCCTCTCCTTATGAAAGATCTATTACTACATTTTTCAATCTCTCTTTATTGATTTAATTTTGTTACCTTTTACATAATGACATCATTGTTTCCCTGTTTTGAGTTTTTTTTTTTTTTTTTTTATCTTGATTTATTTTTGTGATTTCCCTATCTGGGTTGATATCTGGTTGCTCTGTCATGTGTTCTGGTCTTGGATTGATACCTGATGTTATTGATTTTCTAACCAGAGGACTTCCTTTAGTATTTCTTGGATTTTTGGTTTGGTTTTTGCAAATTCCCTAAACTTTTGTTTATCTGGAAATGTCCTAATTTCACCTTCATATTTGAGTGACAGTTTTGCTGAATATATGATTCTTGGCTGGCAATTTTTTTCTTTCAATGCTTTATATACATCATCCCATTACCTTCTTGCCTGCATGGTTCCTGCTGAGTAGTCCAAGATTATTCTTATTGACTCTCTTTTGTAGGTAGCTTTTTGTTTAGTTTATCCCTAGCCACCCTTAAAATTCTCTCTTTATCTTTGATTTTGGCAAGTTTGATTATAATATGCCTTGGTGAATTTTTTTTGAGATCTACCTTATGTGGGGTTCAATGAGCATCTTGGATACATATCTTCTCATCTTTCACGAAATCAGGGAAGCTTTCTGCCAACAAATCTTCAACAATCCTCTCAGTGTATTCCATTTTCCTTTCCTGTTCTGGTACTCCAATCTCTTGATAGAGTCCCACATGATTTTAGGGTTTGTTCATTTAAAAAAAAAAATTATTTTATTTTATTTTTTTCAAATACATTGGTGCCAACTATTTTATCTCCAGTCTTACTAATTCTGACTTCCATTTCCTCAATTCTGCTCCTCTGACTTTCTATTGAGATGTCTAATTCTGAAATTTTATTGTTAGTCTTTTGAATTTCTGAATGCTGTCCCTCTATGGAGTCTTGCAGCCTATTAAATTTTTCATTATTACCTTCTTAATTTCCTCCACTGCTTTTTCTGTGGGTTCCTTTGGTTTTTCTACATTTTGCCTGATCACCTTCCTGATCTCTTGAAGAATTCTGTAAATTAATCTTTTGTATTCTGCCTCTGGTGATTCCAGAATACCTCTTTGTCCAGGATAGTCCATGATTCTTTGTTTTGAGAGTTTGTTGAAGTGATCATGGTCTGCTTCTTTATGTGATTTGATATTGACTGTTGTCTCCGAGCCATCTATAAGTTATCATATTTATTTTATGCTTGCTTACTGTATCCTTTGGAAACCCTGGTGGCATGGTGGTTAAGAGCTACGGCTGCTAACCAAAAAGGTCGGCAGTTTGAATCCAACCAGTAGACGCTCCTTGGAAACCATGTGCAGCAGTTCTACTCTGTCCTG
Organism: Elephas maximus indicus; assembly: GCF_024166365.1. Classification (NCBI taxonomy): domain Eukaryota; kingdom Metazoa; phylum Chordata; class Mammalia; order Proboscidea; family Elephantidae; genus Elephas; species Elephas maximus. Next base: position 13,638,167 of record NC_064823.1, read on the forward strand.
TAGCGTCTCTATGAAAAAATAAAAATTTTTTTTTGACTGTATTCTAGCTTCTTGCTTTGTTCTGTTTTCATATGTCCAAATAGGCTGTTTGAGAGAGCTAGCTTGATCATTTGTGTCTTTGAAGCTCTGATGTCCTATCACCAGATGGCTAGAGATATTACTAGGTATATAAGCCCAGGAGTCCATTCACTTTTCTTGTATGGATTCAACTCAGGTGTCCAGGTAGTTGGACATCAGATGTGTTGCACAGGCTCTGTCCTCGAGTCTTAGTAGGTCAGGGGTGATTGGTGTAGGCACAGGTATCTGGTTGCAGCAGAGGTTCACGCCTTGAGCAAGGCAGGGGTTGACAACCATCCCCTGAGTGTCTGTGAGGAAAGCGTGTTCCTGTTCCTAGAGTGCACAGGTGGGTGGGTTCTGCAGCCAGACCCTGGGCACCAATGCTTTTGAGTGTAAGGACTGGGAGGCACTACGTATCCTTGGACCCCTGAGGTTGGTGGCTAGGTGGTGTGGATGGAGCCACCAGTCCTCAGGCCCCTGATATGGGCATGTGAGGACCCATTTAATTGGTAGAGTGGTGTCAAATGCCAAAAACCCATCTCTTTACCACACAGCTAAAACAGTTAAAGTCAGATCTCAGGCACATATACCATTCCAGTCTGCCAACAAGGGTCTAATCTCCGGAAATGGGCCCTTACAGGTCCATGCAGGGGTGAAAGGCATTCAAAGTTTGTGGACCATTTGTGCCTGGACAGGAGCCTCTTCTGCCCTTGTTTCCTGTCTTAAGGGAGCTGGCAGATTGTCTCTTCTCCAAATTGTCAATTTATTCTTTCTCGGGAGAATGGCTAAATGCACACAGCAGGACCTATCTCAGATCCAGGGAAACTGACTGCCACTGAAGCTGGCTTGGGCACTGGGGGCACAATAAAATAGATGCAAGTACTTAGCTTTAGCTGAGAGTGCTATTCTCTTATTCCAGAGGCTCACTGTCCCTCCCTGAGGAACTCGCATCCTAAACGCCACCAGCCCTGCCATGGTCGAGCCAGGAGATCATGCCTGAGTGGCTCCAGTTCCTGCTGAGTCAGGTCCAGCTTCTCCTTGCCACATCTAAACCCTCTCTCCCTCCTGCTACAGCTCAGTCCAATTTCCTAACTTTGCCTTTGATGTTCAGAGCTCCTAATGTGTCATATATACAATCACTTCACTTGTTTTTTAGGGTCTTTGTGTAAGAGGGATCACCAGAAACATATGACTACTCTGCCATCTTTGCCCCACCTCCATAGGTTTTTCAGTGGCTAATTTTTCAGAAGTAGATTGCCAGACCTTTCTTATGAGGCATTGTGGGTAAATCTAAACCCTCAGCCTTTTAGGCTACTGTACTTACCATTTGTACCACCACAAACTATGAAAATTGACTCAAAAAGAAACAAATAACTTTAATAGTCCCTTAAAATATTCCCTTAAAATAAAGCCTAATCCAGAGCAAGACCCTAGCTATCTTCTGTTCTATGAAGGCTGAGAGAGGTGAGGAAGTTGCAGAAGAAATGTTTGAAGCTGGCAGAGTTTGTTTTATGAGGCTTAAGGGTAGAAGCTGCCGCCATAACACAAAAGTGCAAGGTGAACCAGCAAGTGTTGATGTAGAAGCTGCAACAAGTTATCCAGACCTTCTAACTAAGATAGTTGATGAAAGCGGCTACACTAAATAACAGAATTTCAATGTTGGACTAGGAATTTCATAACTAGAAAGGAGATGTCAATGCCTACCTTCAAAGCTTCAAAAGACAGGGTGACTGTCTTGCTAGGGGCTAATGCAGCTGGTGACTTTAAGTTGAAGCCAATGCTCATTTACCATTCCAAAAATCATAGGGTCCTTAAGAAGTATGCTAAATTTACCCTGCTTGTGCTCTCTAAATGGAAAAATAAAGCCTGGATAAGAGCACATCTGTTTACAACATGGTTTAGTGAATATTTTAAGCCTAGTGCTAAGTCCTACTGCTCAGAAAAAAAGATTCTTTTAAAATATTACTGCTTATTGACAAAGAACCTGGTCACCCAAGTGCTCTGACGGAAATGAACAAGGAAATTAATGCTGTTTTCATGCCTGGTAACACAACATCCATTCTGGAGCCCATGGATCAAGGAGTAATTTTGAATTCCAAGTCTTATTATTTAAGAAATATATTTCTTAAGGCATTAGCTACCATAGATAGTGATTCTGCTGAAGGATCTAGGCAAAGTAAATTGAAAACCTTCTGGAAAGGACTCATCATTCTAGACGCCATTACAAACATTGGTAATTCATGGGAGGAGGTCAAAATGCCAACATTAGCAGGAGTTTGGAAGTAGTTTATTCCAACCTTTATGTATGACTTTGAGGGGTTCAACACTTCAGTGGAGGAAGTAACTGCAGATGTGATAGAAATATCAACAGAACTAGAGTTAGAAGTGGAGCCTGAAGATGTGACAGAATTGCTCCAATCTTATGATAAAACTTTAAATGATGAGGAGTTGCTTTTTATGGATGAGCAAAGAAAATGATTTATTGAGATGGAAACTACTCCTGGTGAAGATGCTCTGAACATTGTTGAAATGACAGGAAAGGATTTAGAATATTACATAAACTTAGCTGATAAAACAGCCAAATGGTTTAAGAAGATTGGCTCCAATTTTGGAAGAATTTCTACTGTGTGCAGAATACAATCAAACAGCATTGCATGCTACAGAGAAATCTTTTGCGAAAGAAAGAGTCAATCAATGTAGCAAACTTCATTGTTGCCTTATTTTAAGAAATTGCTACAGCCACCCCAGCAACCGCCACTCTCATTAGTCAGCAGCTGTCAGCATCAAGTCAAGACCCTCCACCAGCAAAAAGATTACAACTCACTGAGGGTTCAGATGACAGTATTTTTTAACGAGAAGGTATTTTTTAACTAAAGTATGAAGATTGTTTTTACAGGCATAATGCTATTGCACACTTGATAAAAAACTAGGGTATAATGTAAACATAACTTTTACATCTACTGGAAAACAAAAAAAAAAAAACGCGTGTGACTCGCTTTATTGTGGTGGTCTGGAACTGAACCTGCAATAGCTCCAAGATATGCCTGTAAACACTTAAGAAAGAAATAATACCCATTCTACACGATCCCATCCAGAATATAGGAGAATCTGGGACACTTCCCACTATATTTTATGAGACCAGCATTACCCTAATATCAAAAGCAGACAAAGATATTACAAGGAGAAAAAAAAAAAAAAAAACTGCAGATGAATATCCTTCATGAAGACACACGTACATATGCCCATGCGCGCACTTACTCAACAGGATCAAACACAGATACTGTGGCAAGTGAATTTAACTCTGTTGTATGTACCAGATAGATACAGGAAGTAGAAGAAGAGAAAGAAAAGAGAGAGAGGAAGAGAGAGAAACACAACAAGCAATCTTACAAAGAGAGTGAGGGAAAAAAGCTGACTTAACTACTTTGTAAAACAGTGTTTTGATTGGAAACTCTAACGCTAAAGACTAAAAAATTGTACATAAACACTGTATTCTTACTAATACATTTCTTTCTCACAGGGGCACAAGTTAGCTCTTCAGAAACTACGTTATTTCATGTAGTCTCTAAATCTGGTTTCAGAGTCAAATGAACAGATGATCCACTATATTAACAGCTTTAATCACTAACATAAATCACCAATTACATTTTGGTACATATTAATTCTAAAAAAAATCTTAAAAATAGATTCTGATTTTGCTTGGGAAGAAGGTACTACATGATTTAAATATAATATGACTGAACTTTCTCAGCTAGTATTCAAGGAAACTCCAGACACTGATAGTCTAACTTTCTTCTTGGCAGCAATTTTAGAGGCTGGGGACAAGTATCCGAATAATGAGCTATTTTTAAAACATGGTCTCATGTTAAAGTTACTGGACTAGCTATAGAAAGACAAATATTTATCTGTTTACTTGATTTAAAAATGACACACTTCTCAGAAATACTGTCTATTATTGATACAAAATTGACAAACAGGAAAATAACATAAATTACCATTATTTTCAATTGCATAAAACTATTATGATTTGTGTTATGACAGATGGTGTACGAACAGTGTCAGTAATAAAGCCACATTTCACACATTTAAAAATGAAAGGTTTTTTTTTTTTCTTTACCTTTTAAATTATATCATTAATTACATTTATTAGAAACCTAGGACAACCATTCCTAAAACACACTTCTAATTTAAGAATATGTGGCACACAGATTTTATGGTGCTATCAAAATCTTTGTTTTATAAGCTTATTTCCTCAGCCTAAGCCCAAATTGCACTGGCAAGGTTAATGGAAAGATCAATAATTCCTAGGAAGAGCTAACTGGTCTTTAACTGAGAATATTTCTCCATATTAAAAACACACCACAACAATAATGTTTTATGTATATGATGCCATTTAACTGGAGGAAAACCAAACAATCAAAAACCATGGAAAAATATGATTCTCCCCTTCATCCAAAAAGAAAATTCTTCAAAGAATTATCTAAGAGAAAACATATACAAAATGACTTATCTAATAAAAGTACATAAAATCATATTAAACTATTACCTTCTTTAAAGTTGTGAATAACCTCACCAGCCTGTCTTTTATCCGTACACTCAAACACAGCCTTCATCCACACATATGGCCATTACTAGAAACTGATCTCATCTCAGCTTCTAACTTAGTGATTACAATGTACTATGTGTATATTCGTGCTTGGTACAAGCAATCATTTGGCAAGAGACATTGTTGATACTTCAGTGATGAGTAAACGTCACCTTCACTAGGAAATACCCAGCTAATGAAGAAAATGTGTTATGGGTTCTTATATTCAGAAAATTAAGCAGAGAATTGGAAAGCATGCCATAAATACAGGGTGTTATAGTATACATATTTTTTATTATTATCCAACATAAAATTATATTTTATTATCTTTCATATTGTTAAATGTGCAATAAAGAGAAAGTCAATATTCCTTTCACTACTTAGTCTACTTTTATGTTAGTTTTAATTTTATTGAGATACCCATCTGCAGCACTTTTAATGTTCCAGTAACTCATTTTTGTATGTAAGCAAAAGGTTATGAGGAGGTAGAAAGCTAAGGAAAATCTGCATTTGGGGTTGTTTCAAAGTCATCATCCTCCAACTACAGAACAACAAATAGTTACCCAGGCATTGCTCTTCTTGGTTGTTTATATGAATCAAATTTTCTCACTATCAGAGAAAGAAGTTACAAATAAGAAATGAGGTGGGTGTGCGTGTGGATAAATCCTATACATTGAAATAGGATGCTCCAGCAGAAACACACTTCCTTTGGCTGCTTTTGATTTAAAATTATCTATTTATTTAAGAAGGTATGTTGTCAGATTTATGAAAATGTTAATATAGGTTAACTTGCATTTTGGGGGAAAAAAACTTACTGCCTGCCTTTATTTTCAAACCCTCAAATTAGAGTAGAGCATGAAAATAAAGATTAAGTAAATAAATAAGAACAAAGAAAAACATAACCTTACACTATATATATGTTGTTGTTAGATGCCATCAAGTTGGTTTCAACTCATAACGACCCTATGCACAACAGAATGAAACACTCCCCAGTCCTGCGCCAGCCTCACAATTGTTACTATGCTTGAGCCCATTGTTGCACCCACTGTGTCAACCCATCTCATTAAGGGTCTTCCTCTTTTTTGCTGACCCTCTACCAATTTTATATATATATATATATATATATATATATATATATATATATATGTGTGTGTGTGTGTATACACACGCACACACATACACACATTAAATTCTTCCTTTCAAACAAACACATTCAAACAACAGGAACTTCAAATGATTTTGCAACAACTAATCACTTCGTATACAGTATTTGGGGACACAATTGCTTCAGTTTTCCATTTTAAATGAAGACCAGAATATATACAGAAAGAAACCAATCGATGCAGGCTGAGTTTTTAATCTTCCTGCTTTATTGTGAGTGTGTAGATTTCTATCAAGTAGAAATTCCATTTGACTGTAAATTGCAAAGAGTAGGAAACTGGTGTTTGGAAAAAATAGGTTATTTATTTATTTATTTTTTTTCTGAAAGTCTTCATAATATCATCAGGAAGCAAAATTTTCTATTCTTCTGTTGGGTCATTCTTAATGTATTTGTCACAATATTTTGCTAGCCTCTGTAGCAAACCACCCGGAATCATATCATGACCTAAACATGATACATGTAAATGTGCCTTGTATCAAAACTCTAGTGTAGGTTTTCTTGAGGACCTCCTCAAAGGCACAGGATCCTTCATCCTAGTGGACCTTTCACCTTCAGGTGCAGACACAAAATTGATGTACCACATCTTTGCTCATATCCCATTGGCAAGAATTATGTCTGAAATCTGACTAGAAAGAGGAGGATGAGAAGGGAGACAAGAAACATATGGCAACTGAGTAGTTACATTTTAAGCTTTAGGGAAATGTTGAAATAAATATTAAAAAAATAGAAGAGAATAGGTTTGTCTGAAATTCTATTGGGTGAATGTGGGCAAGAAAATAAGCTCACCCCTCTAAGCTATAGGGTCACTATGAGTTGGAATCAATTCAATGGCAATGGGTTTTAAGCTATAGCTTCCTTTATTGTAAGATGAATATTACAGAGATTTGTAAGAATATTTAATAAATATTGAACTTAATTTGTCTTTGTAGTTAATAGATGCTGAATAAATTTTACATTCATTGTCAAATGATAACTCTCCTTGGGAACCAAACCAAACCAGACCTGTTGCTGCTGGGTCGGTTCTGACTCATAGCAACCCTATAGGACAGAGTAGAACTGCCTCACAGAGTTATCAAGGAGCAGCTGGTGGATTCGAACTGCTGACCTTTTGGTTCGCAGCTGTATCACTTAACCTCTATGCTACCAGGGTTGCCCCTTGAAAAACAGTCCTCTTATTTTCTTCCATTACAATATTTTACACAGGTTTCCAGATTTACTGTAAGTATATGCTGACATTACAAAAACAAAACACGATAAATATCCAGAGTAAATAAATAAAAATAGGCAGAGAAAAATTCTAAGATACTAACCTAAGTCCTCAACCCACCACAAAGAATGCTTCATATAAGTGCCTGAAGTACTTTTTTTGGTTGGTCTCTATCAAGGATGTTTTCTATTCTCTGCTGTCAGGGGCAGGAGGGTGAAGCAGAAAAAACAAAAAGAAAGTAGGAAAAAAAGTATACATACAATAGAAACTTAATTTTGATGTTGAGAATGAGATATACTTGGGCAAATGTGGCCTTCTGGAAGAGAAAAGAGAAGGTCCCCAGTGGATCAAAGTGAACATGTAGTGTATATGTTGCAAAACTATTTGTTTTGGTCAGTTAGGAAATACATTTTGTCCACTCTGTTACCCATTAAGGTGTGAAAATAGACAAAAAACACCAAAATGAGAACAAATGCTATTATTTATTCAGAGCTTGCAAGGGAGTCAGTCACTATCACTTGTGTTTGGCAGAGACTGAAAGGAAGGCAGAGGATGTGAAAGCTATATGGAGGAAAAAGAGAAGGCTTCAGGTACGCCGTATTGAGTTTCTTGGCATCAAGGAACTGGAAGCAGACTAAATAGCAAGGCATCCTATATGTTTTGTCAGGGGGTGTATTTGGCTTTCTCCAATTGGTCCTGCATGAGAATGGGGCAAGAAGTGGCAAAAATTAGAGAGGCTGCCAATATCCAGGCTGTCAGTCAAGCCCTTCCATTTAGGGTCCATTTTTAGAGGGGTTGTTGTTTGGCTTTCTTAACTGGTTGCTATAATGATTTTAATTTTTTGGGCTGGTTGCTGGAGTTTGTGGGTCAGAGTTCTATTTTTGTATGTGGTCTGGCCACTGTCCATTTGTTTATTCAGTCTTTTAAAGGAAAGTTGGAAAGGTGGTTGAAGGCCAAGTAACAGGAGGTAGAGTTGAAAAAAGAGGCCTGTGTGGTGTTTCGGTTATTACTCTCCTTCAGATGGGATAAAAAGGAGTCTAGTGGTCCTGACTCTACATCAAAACATTCTATTTTAAAAGGCAGGCTGAAAAGATACAGATTCTAAAGTTTATTCTTGAATAAGGAAAATAGTAGGGAACCAAACACATTTTGTGGGGCTTTGGGGAACGAAACACACAGGTGTAGAGACAATTCTTCTTATCCCCCTGGTTCTGTGTTCCTCCTCTATCCTGACCTTAGCAGCTTTAATGAATAAAGGTGGGGCCAACGTCTACCCACAAGTAGAACTGATGGCCCTAAAAATTACCCAGTCATGCTGGGACTTCAAGGATGGGAGGCCTTAAAAGTTTATACATCTGTTGAATGCAAGCCACCAAGTCACCATCCCGTCCACCCCTGGGAATAGGAGTGAACAAAGGTGCCATGGGACATAAAATGGAATCATGGTGATGTGTTAGAGGTAGAAAGAAAGAGCTCTCAGGCTGGGTAAATACCCAGATACTGGAAAGCGAACAGGCAAGGAGCCAAAAAGTTTCTGAGGTTATTCCAGCTATCCCCCAAACTTTGCTTACAATTGCCCCCTCCCTAAGCTCTGGTGTTTTCTAATCTCCATCTGGGGGATAAATAGATCTCCTAGAAGCTCCAACTGTTAGCCTCGAAATGCTGAGTTTAACCTATGGGATAGAATAAATCTTGCAGAGAAGAACATAAAGGAAGTTAAAATGACTTTGTATTATTTTGTTGCTTCTGCATATGAATGTATGGTAGGAATTGCTGTTTGGTATTATATATCTGTACTTTCCAATCTCACAAATGACAAAGGGGTCACCCTGACAAGGAGAAACTAGGGATCGATAAGTGTGTTAATGGGAGAAGCTCACCTGCCCAGTAGTTGGGCTAAGATTTGGCATGGGTACCATTCAATTTATTGTATGTTTTGGATATTGGGGATAGAACAAGTCTTTCTAACTGATGTTTTTTTGTTGATTGGTGAGTCTTCCAAAGGGAGGCTACTTCCAGAGGCATGTAGTTTTTATTGGCAGGCAACCTTGAGTTGGCACAAATTTGTGGTTTTGAAAGGGCTACTAGATATACTATCTTTTTGAAATCCAGCTGTTAGCTTGTTAATGAGCTTTTGCTAAATTGAAGGCCTAACCCATGGAAAAGTCCCTGGGTAGTGCAGATATTACGGAACTTTGCTGGTAACCAAAAGGTTGGAGGTTCCAGGCCACCAAGAGGTACTTCAGAAGAAAGGCCTGGTGATCCCCTTCTGAAAAACCAGCCACTGAAAGTCCTGTAGAAAACAGTTCTGCTCTGGGACACATGGGGTTGCCGTGAGTCAGAATCAGCCCAGCAGCATCTAGTTTTTAACCCATAGAAGCCCAAAGATTCTGACCTGATGCTCATTTTGAGGGTGGGTTACCTTAGAGTCTCTAACTAACAAACTAGAAAAGTCCCAAAAAATCTTACTTGTCAACTATTCGTGATAAAGTGAGGACTGTGAGGATCTTTCTCCAGTACCAACGCGGTTTTACATGAGAAAGTGGTAGCTATCCCTGTGGGGGTGATTTAACTCCTACTCCACTGAGCCAAGGAAAGACAGAGCTGCTGGTTTTCTGGCATCCCCCCAAATGCCAGGGCATGACTAAAAGATGCAGTGGCATCACTAAGGTTGGTGTCACCCAGTGCAGCAACTCCGAGTGTCAATTCCCCCTCATGGACCTCTTCCCACACTTCATGTTTTAAACTGTTAATTTCTCTGTTTAGTTATCAATTAAAGCATAAAAAATTGTTATATGTGTATGTTTATTATCAATTTTAATCATAGAATAATATGTGACAAATATAGTTGCAAATTGCTTAAACGTAATATTTGTTAGATTATATGAATACTAGAAACAATTTTTTTTTGTAAAATCTTTCTACATTGAATAACATTATTAAGTAAAATACTATTAGTAACTGAGTGGAAGCCTTTTTTACTTTTCTCCTTTTAACTTAATTACTACTTAGTTCTCAAAAAAGGTATAGATATAAGTTCACAAATATTAATTACTACAATAAAAAACTGTAGCTAAAACACCAGAAAATTTGACAAAAACAAAAACTATAAAAAACACTGGCAGAAACGAAAACACTGGCTTGTAGTGTGTGCAGACGAAACCACATGATTTGAAGCGTTATGGTAATTGAGTAATAATGGCAGTTCTCACCAAAGGGCATTAGCCGCTGACCTGCTGCAGTGGAGTCAATTCCAACTCATAGCCGCCCTATAGGACAGAGTAGAAGTGCCTCACTGAGTGTCCAAGGAGTGCCTGGTGGACTCGAACTGCTGACTGTTTGGTTAGCAGCTGTAGCTCTTAACCACTAGGGTTTCCAAAGTGCATTAGAAGCTTCAAAAAACAAATTAGCATAGAGTTTTAGCGTCGCGGGTATATCGATACATGTAAGCTAGGCTTACAAAAAATATGTTTGTTGCTTTAATTAATTACAGGGTATTTTCAAGAAAAAACAATAAATTTCTGCTGAAACAGTGCACAAAAATTTTATAGACAGTCATTTTGGTGTCACCCCTTCTGACAGTGTCATCTGGTGAGGTCTGCACCCACGCAAGCTCCTAGTGATGCCAATGAACTTATGTTCAATTTAGCTGAAACACAATGGTCTCTTAGGTAGCTGTTTTACCCTCAGAACCACCATGAGCCTGTCAGTTTATTATAACTGTGGTGTTTTGCTTGTTGCCGTGACGCTGGAAGATATGCCACTGGTATTTGAAATGCAGGAAGGAACATCCATGGTGGACAGGTTTCAGCAGAGATTCTAGACTAAGACACACTAGGAAGAACAATCAGCTGATCTACTGAAGAAACTGGCCAGTGGAAACCTTATGAATAACAGCAGAACAATGTCTGGCATGGTGCTGGAAGATGAGTTCCTTAGTTGGAGGATGCTCAAAATACAGTTGGGGAAGAGATGCCTCCTCAAGGTAGAGTCAGCCTTAATAACATGGATGGAATAAAGCTTTCAGAACCTTCATTTGCTGATGTGGCATGACTCAAAATGAGAAGAAACAGCTGCAAACATTCATTAGTAACTGGAACATGGAATGTACGAAATATGAATCTAGGAAAACTGGAAGTTGTCAAAAGTGAAATGGAACACTTGAAGATCCATATGCTAGGAGGCAGTGAGTTGGAATGGACTGGTGTTAGCCAATTTGAATCAGACAATCATAGTATCTACTATGCAAGAAATGACGAATTGAAGAGGAACAGTGTCACAGTCATCATCAAAAAAAAAAAAAATCAAGATCTATCCTGAAGTACTACACTGTCAGTGATAGGACAATACCCATACACCTGCATGGGAGACCAGTTAATACGATTATTATTCAAATTTATGCACTAAACACTAATGTCAAAGATGAAAAAACTGAAGATTTTTACCAATTTCTACAGTTTGAAATTGATCAAACATGCAATCAGTATGCATAGATAATTTCTAGTGATTGTAATAAGAAAGTTTAGAAACAAAAAGAAAGATCAGTAGTTGGAAACTATAACCTTCATGATAGAAATGACGCCGGAGAGTTTTGAAAGACCAACAATCTATTCATTGGAAATACCTTTATTCAACAACCTAAACTGGGACTATACACCTGGACCTTGCACGATAGAATACACAGGAAACTAATTGACTATGTCTGTGGAAAGAGACAATAGAGAAGACCATCAGTTGGTCTTTAGCAAATTCAAGTTGAAGATGAAGAAAATTAAAACAAGCCCATGAGAACCAAAGTACACCCTTGAGTATGTACCACCTGAAATTATATACCATCTCAAGAATATATTCAATGCACTGAACACTAATGACCAAAGACAAGACAAGTTGTTGAATAACATCAAGGATACTACACATGAAGAAAGCAAAAGGCCATTAAAAAGACAGGAAAGAAAGAAAATACCAAAACTGGACATCAGAACAGATTCTAAAACTTGCTTTTGAAAATAGAATAGCTAAAGCAAAGGGAAAAACTGAACAGATTTCAAAGAGAGCATCGGGAAGACAAAGTAAAGTGTTATAATGAAATGTGCAAAGACCTGAAGTTAGAAAACCAAAAGGGAAGAACACTCTCAGAATTTCTCCAGCAGAAAGAACTGAAGAAAAATTTCAAGCTTCGAGTTACAATATTGAAGGATGCTAATGGCAAAATTGGGCAAGAGCTTGACTGCTAACCAGCTGCTCAGTTGAAACCCTATGGGGCAGTTCTACTCTGTCCTATACAGTCACTTTGAGTCGGAATTGACTCGACAGCAACAGATTTGGGTTTTTTTGTTGGTTTATGGACAAAATACTAAAAAACACAGGAAACATCAAAAGAGGATCAAAGTAATACACAGAGTCACTGTACCAAAAAGAATTGGTCAACCTTCAATCATTTCAGGAAGTAGTATTTCATCAAGAACCTTCGGTATTGAGGGAGGATGTGTAATCTTCACTGAAAGCATTGGTGAAAAACGAAACTCCAGGAACTGTTGGAATACCAACTGTGATGATTCAACAAAAGAATGCAACTCTGGGATTGCTCACTCATCTACTCAAAGGAATTAGGAAGATGGCTTTCTGTCCAACTGACTGGAAAATATCCATATTCATGCCCATCCCAAAGAAAGATGATGCAACAGAATGCAGAAATTATCAAACAATATCATTAAAATTACATGAAAATAAAATTTTGCTGAAGATAATTCAAAAACAGTTGCAGCAGTGCATTGACAGGGAACTGCTGGTATTTTAAGCTTGATTTGGAAGACGACATGGAACAAGGGATATCATTGCTGATGTCGGATGGATCTTGGGTGAATACAGAGAATACACAGAAAACCTGTGTTTTATTGACTGTGAAAAGGCATTCGACTGTGTGGATCATAACAAATTGTGGATAACATTGTAGAACCTGTACATAGACAAAGAGGCAGTCGTTTGAGCACGACAAAGGGATACTGTGTGGTTTACAATAAGGAAAGGTTTACATCAGGATTTTATCCTTCTACCGTGCTTATTCAGTCCATATATTGAGCAAATGATTTGAGAAGCTGGACTATTTGAAGAACAGTGCTTCAGAATAGGAGGAAGACTCATGAACAACTATGATATGCAGATTACTCAATTTTGAGTGCTGAAAGCAAAGAGGACTTGAAGCACTTACTGAAGAAATCAAAGACTACAGCCTTCGGTATGGATTATACTTCAACATAAAGAAGACAAAAATCCTCACAACTGGATGAATAAGTAACATCACAATAAATGGAAAAAAATTGAAATTGTTAAGGATTTCATTCTACTTGGATCCACAAGCAATGCTCATGGAAGTGGCAGTCAAGAAATCGGTGGATGTATTGCATTGGGGCAAATCTCCTGCCAAAGACCTCTTTAGTGTGTTGAAATGCAAAGATGACACTTTGAGGACTAAGGTGCACCTGACCTAAGCTGTTATGTTTTCATTCATCTCATATGCATGTGAATGCTGGACATTGAACGAGGAAGACCAAAGAGGAATTGATTATCTTTGAATTTTGGTGTTGGGGAAGAATATTGAATATATCATGAATTTCCAGAAGGATAAACACATTTGTCTTCGAAGAATCACAGCCAGAATATTCCTTAGAAGGGAAGATGGATAGACTTTGACTTACGTACTTGGGACATGTTATAAGGAGGGGCTAGTCTCTGGAGAAGAACATCATACTCGGCAAAGTAGAGGATTAGCAGAAAAGACCCTTAACATGATGAACTGACGTGTGGCTGCAAAAATTGGCTCAAACACAGCAACAATTGTGAGGATGACACAGGACTGGGTAGTATTTCTTCTCTTGTACATAGGGTCCTTATGAGTCAAAACCAACTCAATGGCACCTAACAACAACAATGACAAGCACAACAACAACCTATTCTAAATTGAAATCAGGCATGGATATTCTGCTTAGTGAGCAGAACTCAGCCCCAACTGATGCAGATTTAGGACACCGCTCTCTGGAGCTGGAGTGCTGGAGTAGGGCAAACAGTGAAATGCATGGCTACTAACTGAAAGGTTGACGATCACACTCACTCAGAGGCTCCTGGGAGGAAAGGCCTGATGATTTGCATCCATGAAATTAGAGCCTTGAAAACCCTATAGAGTGTGATTCTACTTAACACTTAGGGTCACTATGATTTGAAATCAACTCATAATTGATTTTGTTTCTTTGGAGCCATGACCTGTGGAAGTGGATCCTGATCGTTGATTGAATTGCCTGGGCAGTCATGTATGCCCTTGGTAAGTGTTCATTTCTTTTAATGAGACCAACTGAAATAAAATAACCATTCCAGGCTCTATGTTTCAGAGGCAGAGGATATACCTGCAGACCAAACTTATGACTTCTGCCAAAGATGTACCCTTTGTCTCCAAGTAGGGGAGGCCACATTGCATGGAATGTGCCCCACCAAGTCCCTGGCACGTTCGCTACTTCAAAGATTTTGAACCTACTGCTCACTCTACCAATTAGCTTACTCTGACCATACTGATGTGGTCCTTGAAACTAATTTATGTCATGTGTTTGGCTTTCTGGACCAATCAGTTTGATACTATGTGCTTTTGTGACAGAAACTATTCAATAATGAGTTGATGATCTGAACCTACTTCCTTCTTCTCTTTCTCATCTACTCATCTTATTAAGCCAAATTGTTATTGTCTGTTTTTTAAATGCAGTTGTCTCCACAAAGGGATGACCACTAGGCTGCTGTGTAGGTAACGACCAAGATGAAAGAAATGGGGGATCACAGGGGTTAGATAGACCCATTTTGGAATTTAAGATTCATCTTTAACCATCTGGACATGATGCGTCAGTTTTTTGCCCACCAGCAATCTCAAATCAGTATGGTGGGCACACCCTCTTGGTTACAGCTTGACCAAAGGGGGACCTAGAGGGTTCACACTTAATTCTGATTGTTTTATGAAAATGCATTTGCCCCCCTTGCATCTGACACTTCTGAAAAAGCATGGGTGAGAGTAGGTGATGATTGGGGAAAAGAAAATGTAAAATCATATTTACCAAAATGGTACAAACTGATTTTATGAAAGTGAAGAAAGAAGAAAAAATATCTGTGGAAGAGAACCCCTCAAGTCCTCAGAGTTGCAATGGAGGGGACATTAATGATGCTTGTTTTTCAAAACTGCCCTTGGAGCATTTCACCAGAAGGATAATAATGTCTTAGTGTTGCTCTCCCAAATAGTTGTATATGAAAGTAAACTGAGTGCTGAATCTGTCTTCTCCCATTGGAGAGCTGTGACCAAAATCAGCAAGGGCTGGCTACAGTTCCTATACCTTACATGCAAAGCACCTCCTGATATTATATTCACCTTCAATCTCAGTCTTCCTTGGGGCAAGTGAATTGGTGCCTTGAACATGTAGGACAGATCAAACTGACCACCTTCAAATTGTCCTTCTGAACCAAGGACTGGATCCTATTATTCAGACTGAACAGGGGAACCTAAGGCTTAACATTGTACTACGTGGTAGGAGGTGGTAGGTCCCACTGGAGCCGTGGACAGATGCTATGTGGGAAACCACTGGCAACGTGTGCCTTCTGGCTGATATATACCCCATTTGAGGGACCTTTACATTGGTTTCCAGGTATACCACATGTGCCTTAAAATTCTACTTCTTGTGTGAAACTTGTATGTTAATTTGCCTCCTTAAGTTTTAAGAAAACATCACATGTAAACCATGTAGCCCTCAAATGACCATGGAGTTCGCTTCAAAACTAGGATATACTCAGTTGCTATGGGGAGCTTCCTGGAAGGAAAACTGATTTATACATACTATACATCCAGTTTTACCTATGATAGCAGCCATTCAATTAGGAAAGCTAGCTCAACATTTGTCAACGTCCCAGATTTTTCCTTGCAGGCCATGGTAGCATCTGTGCAGTCAGTGGTGTGTTATGCTAGGCCTGGATTAATGCCTTGGGCAAGGTGGAAAGGTTCATAAAGAAGTGTAAGAAGAAAGCCACTTGGCTTTGTACAATAGGCCTTGATGGTTTATGGGATTTTTTCAGCTGGCTGGATCCTAGATCTGGGGGACATGGCTGAGATCTATACTAATTGTTGGTCTCGTTTGTTTTGCTGCTTCATGTCCTGCTGATAATAGTGTTAATTATGTGTTGTGTAAGACAAAGGAAAGAATTTGGTCTTAGTCCTTGTCATTCAGATTAATCTGAATGGGAAATTGAATGGTACATAGATGGAAAATTTGGCAGAAGCCAGACCACCCAGAACCAAGAGGTGGAAGCTTTGCGAACAATGCCTCATGGATATTTTCCTATTTCTGCATGGGCAGGGTTTTCTGGGAAACCCCGGTGACATAGCAGTTAAGTGCTACGGCTGCTAACCAAAAGGTCTACAGTTCATATCCACCAGGAGCTCCTTGGAAACTCTATGGGGCAGTTCTACTCTGTCCTGTAGGGTTGCTATGAGTCAGAATCGACTCGATGGCAATGGGCTTAGGGCTTTCTGAGCAAAAAATTGTTGCAACTTGGGCTAAAAGATAATTGAATAGCAACCCTCAGAGAGATTAGAAACATCTTCTCCTTAGACATTTGTTTAAATTTCAGGGGTTGCAACCTAGGGAACCCACCCTGCTTAGGGTTTGTTTATATTCCAGGAAAAGGAGTGCTTCCCTCTCTACAGAAGAGAAGAGGTAAACTTCAAGATTCAAAATGCTGGAGACTTTCTCCTGTAGTACAAACCTTGTATGCTTAGGATAAATGTAGCCCTCACTACTGTCACCCCTCCAGGAATTGGGGCATGGAGAAATATACATGCTGCTCTGTGAGTATATAAATGATCTGATCCCTGATCCAGGCATTTCGTGTTCCTGTTATTGTGTGTGTACGTATGTGTGTGTATTTACATTATATACATATATATGGACACAAAGATACATGCTCACACATACAAACATGTATCTATCTGTGCATGTAGGGTAACACCTCAGACCCATCAGTTTCAGATTCAACAAGTTTAATAGAAGTCCAGTGGTAAGATTCAGAAAATCAGCAGTAAATGTTCAAAGTTCAACTATTTCCGCACTACACTTCTCCAACTGTGTGTAATTCTGTCAGGGCCATTTTGGCAAGGAGAGTTGGAATCATTATAGCCTAAGTATTGGGAACTCTTGATGCAGCCACATTTTAAAAGTATCCCAGTTAATCAACACAGAAACACATAAAGGGGGTTAATGCCTTCTAAATGACCATTAAATAAAATTTCTCATTTCAATTATTTTAATAATATTTCTATATCCTCTTATTAAATGTTTGCCTTCGTCTATGCAAATCTTTCTGAATTGGGATCTCTACAGTATCATTTTTTTTTTTTTACAGTATCATCATAAACTTTATCATAAATTGTTGTTGAAAGGACCCTTGAAGTCATGATGCCATATAAAACAAAAAGACACAGTTCATTGATGACAGGACAATGAAAGATATAAACTATTTCAATGGAGTCTAGCTTTAACAAATTCTTTCATTTTTTAAAATTTAATTCTGACTTCTGTGCATTTATGTTAATTTTATATATGTTTTGCTTATAGGCAGATACCTTACAATTCTGTTTATCTTTGACTCTCATTGGAAAAGAAAAAGAAAAAAAAGGACAGTGAACAGCTTAGTAGTTGTCAGCAAGTGGTACATAAACTTAGAGACATCAGATGATAGCCATGGCAATTACGGAAAGGAAAGAGACCCCGGATAAATAAGGCATTACTGAAAAAGAAGAACAAAGTGGGAGGCCTTACTTTACCTGATTTTAGAACTTATTATACCGCCATAGTAGTCAAACAGCCTGGTACTGATACAACAGATACATGGACCATTGGAACAGAGTTGAGAATCCAGACATAAATCCATCCACATATGAGTAGCTGATATTTGACAAAGACCCCAAAGCAGTTAAATGGGGAAAAGACAGTCTTTTCAACAAATGGTGCTGGCATTACTGGATATCCATCTGCAAAAAAATAAAACAAGACCCATAAATTATGCCATGCACAAAAACTAACTCAAAATGGATCAAAGACCTCAATATAAAATCTAAAACGGTAAAGATCATGGAAGAAAAAATAGGGGCAAGGTTAGAAGCCCTAATACATGGCATAAACACTATATAAAACAGTATAAAGAATGCAGAAGAAAGACTAGATAAACGGGAGCTCCTAAAAATCAAACACCTATGCTCATCCAAAGACTTCACCAAAAGAGTGAAAAGACTACTTGCCGACTGGGAAAAAGTTTTTAGCTATGACATTTCCAGTCAGCGCCTGATCTCTCAAATCTACATGATACTGCAAAAACTCAACTGCAAAAAGACAAATAAGCCAATTAAAAAATGAGCAAAAGATATGAACAGACTCTTCAGTAAAGAAGACATTCAGGTAGCTAACAGATACACGAGGAAATGTTCACGATTATTAGCCATTAGAGAAATGCAGATCAAAACTACAATGAGATTTCATCTCACTCCAACAAGGCTGGCATTAATCCAAAAACAAAATAATAAATGTTGGAGAGGCTGTGGAGAGACTGGGACACTTATACACTGCTGGTGGGAATGTCAAATGGTAGAACCACTTTGGAAATCAATTTGCGCTTCCTTAAAAAGCTAGAAATAGAACTACCATACGATCCAGCAACACCACTCTTTGGAATATATCTTAGAGAAATAAGAGCCTTTGCACAAACAGATACATGCACTCCCATGTTTATTGCAGCACTGTTTACAATAGCAAAAAGATGGAAGCAACCAAGGTGCCCATCAATGGATGAATGGATGAATAAATTATGGTATATTCACACAATGGAACACTACACATCAATACAGAACAATGAGGAATCTGTGAAACATTTCATAACATGGAGGAACCTGGAAGACATTATGGTGAGTGAAATTAGTCAGTTGCAAAATGACAAATATTGTATAAGACCACCATTATAAGAACTTCAGAAATAGTTTAAACTGAAAAGAAAACATTCTTTTATGCTTACGAGAGGGGAGAGAGAGGGAGGGTGGGAGAAGGGCATTCACTAATTAGATAGTAGATAAGAACTACTTTAGGTGAAGGGAAAGACAGCACAGAATACAGGGGAGGTCAGCACAACTGCACTAAACCAAAAGCAAAGAAGTTTCCTGAATAAACTGAATGCCTTGAAGGCCAGTGTAGCAGGGGCAGGGGTTTGGGACCATGGTTTCAGCGAACATCTAAGTCAATTGTCATAATAAAATCTATTAAGAAAACATTCTGCATCCCACTTGGAAGAGTGGCATCTGGGTCTTAAAATGCTAGCAAGCAGCCATCTAAGAGGCATCAGTTGGTCTGAACCCACCTGGATCAAAGGAGAATGAAGAACACCAAGGAAACAAGGTGATTACGAGCTCAAGAGACAGAAAGGGCCACATAAACCAGAGACTACATCATCCTGAGACCAGAAGAACTAGATGGTGCCTGGCTACAACCGATGACTGCCCTGACAGGGAACACAGCATAGAACCCCTGAGAGAGTAGGAGAGCAGTGGGATGCAGACCCCAAATTCTCATAAGACCAGACTTAATGGTCTGACTGAGACTGGAAGGACCCCGGTGGTCATAGCTCCAGACCTTCTATTGGCCCAGGACAGGAACCATTCCCAAAGCCAAATCTTCAGACACGGATTGGACTGGACAATGGGTTGGAGAGGGATGCTGGTGAGGACTGACCTTCTTGGATCAAGTGGACACTTAAGACTATGTTGGCATCTCCTCCCTGGAGGGGATATGAGAGGGTAGAGGGGGTTAGAAGCTGGTGAAATGGACATGAAAAGAGAGAGTGGAGCGAGAGAGCGGGCTGTCTCATTGCGGGAGAGTAATTGGGAGTGTGTAGCAAGTTGTATATGGGTTTTTGTGTGAGAGATTACTTGATTTGTAAACTTTCACTTAAAGCACAATAATAATAATAATAAAAGTCTATTATTCAATCTCCGGCATTGTTTCTATCACCAAGGCCACATTTTCCAACTACTAATGCTTCTTCATTTCCAACTTTTGCATTCTAATCGCCATTAATTATCAATGCATCTTGATTGCATGTTCGATCAATTTCAGACTGCAGCAGGTGAAAAACATCTTCTATTTCTTCATCTTTGACCCTAGTGGTTGGTGTCCAAATTTGAATAATAGTCATATTAACTGGTCTTCATTGTAGGCATATGGACATTATCCTGTCACTGCCAGCATTGTACTTCAGGATAGATCTTGAAACATTCTTTTTGACAATGAAGGCAACACCATTTCTCTTCGAGTTGTCACCCCAGCATAGTGGACTATATGATTGTCCGATTCAAAATGGCCAATACCAGTCCATTTCAGATCACTAATGCCTAGGATATTGATGTTTATGTGTTCCATTTCATTTTTGATGATTTCCAATTTTCCTAGATTTATACTTCGTACATTTCAGATTCCGATTATTAATGGATGTTTGCAGCTGTTTCTTCTCATTTTAAGTCATGGCACATCAGCAGATGAAGGTCCTGAAAGCTTTACTCCATCTATGTCATTAAGGTCGACTCTACTTTGCAGAGACAGCTCTTCCCCAGTCAGTTTTTGAGTGCCTTCCAACCTGGGGGCTCATCTTCCAGCACTATATCAGACAATGTTCTGCTGTTATTCGTAAGGATTTCACTGGCTAATGCTTTTTAGAAGCAGACTGCTGGGTCCTTCTTCCTAGTCTGTCTTAGTCTGGAAGCTCAGCTGAAACCCGTCCTCCATGGGTGACCCTGCTGGTATCTGAATACCGGTGGCATAGCACAGTTAATAAGGTAACCACAAAATCATTGTGCATTTCTGATATTTTTTGTGGAATTATATATATTTTTAGTACTGAGACAATATTTGCTCTAGCCTCAAGCTCCAACAGAGCAAAGTTCTAAAATCATAGTAACTATTCATTCTATTTCCATCACAAGTATTTCAGTTGGTCTTATTGTGGTGGCTTGCATGTTGCTGTGATGCTGAAAACTATGCCACTGGTATCTCAAATACCAGTAGGGTCACCAGGGTGGAGAGGTTTTGGCAAAGACTCCAGACTAACACAGACTAGGAAGAAGGACCTGGCAGTGTACTGTTGTAAAAATTAGCCAGTTAAAATCTTATGAATAGCAGTGGATCATTGTCTGATATAGTGCCGGAAAATGAGTCCCTCACGTTAGAGGGCACTGAAAGTACCACTAGGGGGGAGCTGCCTTTTCAAAGTTGACCTTGATGACATTGATGGAGTCAAGTTTAGGACCTTCAGTTTCTGATGTGGCACTACTCAAAATGAGAAAAACAGTTGAAAACATCCATTAATTACTGGAACATGGAATATACAAAGTATGACTCTAAGAAAATTGGAAGTCATCAAAAATGAAATGGAACACATAAAGATCAATATCCTAGGTATTCATGGGCTGACGTGGATTGGTTCTGGCCATTTTGAATCAGACAACTATATGGTCTACTATGCAGGAATGACAGCTTGAAGAGGAATGGCATTGTATATAGCACTAAAAAAAAAAAAAAAAAGAAAAATCAAGATCTTCCCTGAAGTATAACACTGTCAATGAAAGGATAATATCCCTATGCCTACAAGGAAGACCAGTTAATAAGACTATTATTGAAATTTAAACACCAACCACTAACGACAAAGGTGAAGAAATAGAAAATTTTTACAAATTCTGCTATCTGAAATTGGTCAAACATGCAATCAAGATGTATTGAAATTACTGGTGATTGGAATGCAATTCAGAGTTGGAAAATATGGTCTTGGTGATAGAAACAACTCTGCAGATCACATAATAGAATTTTGCAAGACCAATGATTTTTTTTATTGGAATTTTTTTCCAACAACGTAAACATCAACTCTACACACGAACTTTACCAGATGGAAAATACAGACATTATTTGGGGGAAGAGATGATGGAGAAGCTCAATATCATCAGTCAGAACAAGGCCAGGACCAACTGAAGAACAGAACATCAATTGCCCATATGCAAGTTCAAGATGAAGCTGAAGAAAATTAAAACAAGTTCATGAGAACCAAAATACAACCTTGAATACATTCTACCTGAATTTGGGGACCATCTCCACAATAGATTTGACACATTGAACACTAATGACTGAGAACCAGAGGAATTGTTAGTTGACATCAAAGACATCATACATGAAGTAAAGTATGTAAAGACAGGAAGAAAAGAAAAGACCAAAATTGGTGTCGGAAGATACTCTGAAACTTGCTCTTATGCATCGAGTAGCTAAACTGAAAGGAAGAAATGATAAAGTACAAGAGCTGAAGAGAAGATTTTAAAAGGTGGCTCAAGAAGACCAAATATTGTAATAAAATGGGCAAAGACCTGGAGTCAGAAAACCAAAAGGGAAAGAACATGCTTGGCATTTATCAAGCTGATAGAACTGAAGAAATAATTCAAGCCTCGAGTTGCAATAGTGAAGCATTCTACGGGCAAAACACTCAACCATGCAGGAAGCATGAAAAGAAGATGGAATGAATACACAGTCTACTTTCAATCATTTCAGGAGGTAGCATAGGATCAATAACCAGTGGTACTAAGTGAGGAGACCCAAACTGCCCTGAAAGCCTTAGTGAAAAACAATTGACGGAACACCAATTGAGATGTTTCAACAAACTGATTTAGCACTGGAGGTGCTCACTCATGTATATCAAGAAGTTTGGAAGACAGCTACCTGGCCAACTGACTGGAAAAGATCCATACTTGTGCCCATTCTAAAGAAAGGTGATCCAACAGAATGTGGAAAATATGGAACAATATCATTAATATCACTTTCAATTAAAATTTTGTTGAAGATCTTTCAAAAGCTATTGCAGCAGTACACAGACAGGGAACTGCCAGAAATTAAAGCCAGATTTAGAAGAGGACATGGAACAAGGAATATCACTGCTGATGCAGATGAATCTTGGCTGAAAACAGAGAATACTAGAAAGATGTTTACCTCTGTTTTACTGACGATGCAAAGAGATTTGACTGTGTGGATCACAACAAACTATGGATAATATTGCGAAGAACAGGAATTCCAGAAAACTTAATTGTGTTCACGAGGACCTGTACATAGACCAAGAGGCAGTCATTTGAACAGAATAAGGGGATACTGTGCAGTCTACAGTCAGGAAATGTGTGTGTCGAGGTTTTATCCTTTCACGATACTTATTTGATCTGTATGCTGAGTGAATAACCTAAGAAGCTGGACTATATGAGGAAGAAAGTGGCATTAGGACTGTTGAAAGACCATTAACAACCTGCATTATGCACATGACACAACTTTGCTTGCTAAAAGAGAAGAGGACTTGAAGCACTTACTGATGAAGATCAAAGGCTACAGCCTTTATTATGAATTACACCTCAACATAAAGAATACAAAAATCCTCACAATTGGACTAATAACATCATGATAAATGGAGAAAATATTGAAGTTGCCAAGGATTTTATTTTACTTGGATACACAATCAACACCCACGGAAGCAGCAGTCAAGAAATCAAAGGACGTATTTCTTTGGGTAAATTTGCTGCAAAAATCCTCTTGGAAGTGTTGAAAACCAAACACGTCATTTTGTGGGATGAGATGTACCTGACCCAAGCCATGGTATTTTCAGTCACCTCATATGCATGTGCGAGCTGGAAAGTGAATAAGGAAAATTGGAGAAGACTTGATGCCTTTGAATTATGGTGTCGGCAAGGAATATGGAATATACCATGGACTGCCAGAAGAAGGAACAAGTCTGTGTCGGAAGAAATGCAGCCAGAGTGCTCCTTGGAAGTGGACATGGTGAGACTTAGTCTCATGTACTTTGGACACGCTATCAGGAAGGCCCAGTCCATAAAGAAGGTCAGCATGCTTGGTAAGGTAGTAGGTCAGCATAAAAGAGGAAGACCTCAACGAGGACAAGATTCATTGACATAGTGGCTGCAAAAATGGGCTCAAACATAGCAATGATGTTAGGATGATGCAGGGCCAGGCAGTGTTTTGTTCTGTCCTACATAGGGCGGCTATGAGTTGGAACCAATTTGATGGCACCTAACAACAAGAACATCATTAACTCTATTTGAATACTTTGAAAAGTTTACTACTTTGTTGGTTTATTTTGGAAAAAAAAGCAAATAAACCAAAAAAACTCTCTTTCTTTCCTGAAATCCCATTTTTTAAAAAGTGGCCAGCTTTGCATTCTAATTATTTGTGAAATTTTGGAATTTCCCTTTGGCTGTCCTCACATTGAGGAAATGTATTGTCAATTACATGTGTTTGCATCCTTCACTGGGTCTCACACAGACTACTCAACCCAAGAGTTGTGCACTAAGTGACTGGATTGAGTAAACTCATATTTTTGAAGATGAATTTCTCAAATTTTACTTCTCTGTTTTCTATAGGGTCACCCCGAAGAAGAACCATGTATGCACCAAAGTGCTCTATCACAATAAAAAAAAATAAAGAGGATTAATATGTTTCTCTGTAATTATTATCATCGACCTAAAAATAAGTAAATATTATTGGCAGATGGCTCTGTTTCAGACAAGAAGAAATAATTATTAAAAATATTAACCTATTAGACTGCTAACTATCAAATGACCTACACTATACTCTTTGGTTTATCTGTAAGTTTTGAAAATAATATTTTTCCTTGCATTCATAATGTAGCATACTCTCATTCAGCAGAATCTAAAATGACTAATATCTTAAATCACAACTTCCATAATGATTTATTTCAGAACGCACATATATCATCATTCTCTTCGCATTTAGACAGAGACAATTCTACTACTTGGGTTGACATTTAATTTTTGTCACTTTCTGGCTTCAAACTGCCATTAAACTATTCAGTAATAGACAGATGTGGTCTATGGATGTCAGTCATGTAACACTACAAGTTTATTTCACATGTAGCCTGCTTCTTTCCCTTACTTTAAAGGGTATGTTGGTTTATTTCTGTGCGTTTTCATTCATTAAAATATTGTAGACCAAAGTAAATCACCACTATATTCCAGTTTTTGACATCATTACCATATATAAGCCAATAGATTTAGACTTATACATTTTTCAAAGTATAGAAAGCTTGAGCTCACTGATCCAAAACCATTTACAGTGTTTTGATTCCATTTTGGAATAGTTACTTTGGTACTGACACTTAGAATTTAGTGCAGTGGGCTAGTTGTAAATCTAGCATAAACTCTGTCTGTATGGTGGTGTTCAGCCTCAGATTTATTTGTCTGTCTAGTGAAGTCAAAAAAAAATACATATATGAAGGACAACTTAATAAATTTATTAATACATGTCAATTGACTCTATAGCCATCACGATCTTGCTGCCAATTACGCACCTTTAAAAGAAGAGAAAGGAGAGGGCATATAGGCATGTAGATTTGAGAATGAAGAAACTGGAACAATTCCTCACAGGCTTCAAGTGGTAGGTGAATGTGGAAAACTTGGGGAGGGAAATAAGGTTATCAGAAAGAATATGGCTGTACAAGGGCTAACTACCTAAAATAAAATAAATAAATGAAATAAAAGGTAGTCCAGAAAAAGCATCTTTCCAGAGTTTTACTCCCAGGGAAAAACACTAATTCCAGAGAAGAAATTGTGTCACACAGGAACACCCAGGGTAATTGAGGGGAGACTTTCAGATAACCAACATGGAGAGACCTAAATTACTTATATTCCATCTTGAAATTATCAAATGTTCTTGGCTTTTCAAGATAGTAATTATTATAGCATTGGGGAAATATGCTGCAGAAGACCATTTTAAAGTGTTAAAAACACAAAAATTGTCACTTTGGAAAAGTTGGACAATAAATAAGGAAGACTGAAGAAGATTTGACTCTTTTGAATTATGGTGTTGGTGAAGAATATTGAATATTACCATGGACTGCCAGAAGAACGAACAAACCTGTTGTGCAAGAAGTACAGCCAGAATATTCCTTGGAATCAGAGATGACTTCTTTTCACTTAATTTTTGGCATGTTATCAGGAGGGACGAGTCCCTGGAGAAGGACATCACACTTAGTAAAATATAAAACAAGCCCAAACCAGTTGCCCTCGAGTTGATTCCAACTCATAGCAACTCTATAGGACAGAGTAGAATTGTCCCATAGAGTCTCCAAGGAGCAGTTGGTGGATTCTAACTGCCCACTTTTGGTTAGCAGCCAAGCTCTTAACCAATGTGCCACCAGGGAGCCTGGTAAAGTAGAGGGTCAGTGAAAAAGAGGAAGAATTTCAATGAGATGGATTGACACAGTGACTGCAACACTGGGCTCAAACATAGCAATGATTGCGAGGATGGCACAGGACTGGGCAGCATTTAGTTCTGTTATATATACAGAGGGTCACTATGAGCTAGAGCCAACTTGAAGACACCTAACAACAAGTCATGTATAGAAGCTACATTTTGAGTTCTTTCCATTTGACAGTTATATATTTCTATGATGTTTATACAAATTTGGGTGAATCCTGTAATTAAAACAAAAATAAGATTTAAAAACAAATAATTCTGATAATAGAATCTTAGTCATAAATATTACAAAGTGACTGAAGTCCGTAGTTAGCTCCATCATAGATCTGGGTTCCACAGACAGTCTGGGTTAGAATCATGAGTGAGATTAAAAAAAAAAAAAAATCATATTTAGTGTGGTATGTATTACTAAAGGGAGGTCACTTTTGAGTCCAACAAAAATCGCATGATAGACAAAGTGGAATTAAGTTAATCAAAACAACATCATAGCAGTCAATAAAAAATCACCAATAATTAAGATCATTTAGGCTCTCCTTGTATTATGATACAATGAAGATCAATCTTTGGGGAATAATGACTGAGTACGTGAGGATGGCTTCTAGAGTGATGTTGAGAATCTACTTCTTGATCTAGGCAGTGGATATCTGCTTGTTTTCACTTTGTAAAACTTCCTTAGCATGTATACTTATGACATGTGTGGTTTTCTTTGTGTATAACTATATTTTCATGTGGTATATCTCTTTCCGTGGATGTGTCTATTGCTATTCTGCTGATTTAATAAGACACCACTCATATGAAATTAGGTTTAGGACCTAACTTACTCTATTATGAGCTCACTAACTTAAGAAAACTTCTATTTCCAAACATGTTCATATTTACAAGTATAAGGGTTAGGACTTCAATATAACTTTTTTGGGGGGACACAAATCAATCCATAAAAAGATAATTAATAATATATCAAAGATTTTGTGTTCTTATGTTATAATGACCACCATAATTCATAAATTTTAGACATACATTTTAAGGTTATCCAAATATCTTGTTCCTTTTTAATGATTTTCCAACCAATTTTAGCAGTTATTACTCTGATGTTCTAATGATGATTACTATCAGGTTTTAATTATATTCATTGTGGTCTGAGAAAAGATATAATATACATAATATCAGTTATATGACATTTATTTAACTGCTTTGTGGTCAAGTACATTTTATAATTTTTTTTTCAGTATCTCATTATCTTGAAAATAATTTATATTATTTGTTTTTTGAGCATAGGTTTTACACACCATTAGGCTGGCTTTACTAAATTTTTTTTAATCTAATCTCCTAAATTGCAATTTCATTTTTCTCCTAGATCTATCAGTTTCTTGGCCAGATGCATTAAAACCCCTCTAATCTGTTTGAATTAGTAAATTCTTGCCGTTATATTCGTCAATTATCACACCCTAAAATTAAAAGACATTTTTATTGTATCTAAATTAATTCAAAGTTGTTACAGATATAATGTCTCTCTTTAGTCCATTTAATATTTGTCACCTAATATTTTAACAATATTAATATTATCATAACTGGCTTTTATTTTGGTGATACATTTTCCATAATACCATATAGCATTTTTTTTTTAACCTTTGGTGTTATTTTTAAGTAATAAGATATATGCAAGTTATTTAAAAAAAATTTTCTATTATAGGCTTCTTGGCCCTTTAATAGCTAAATCGAATCTACTGATAACATTGTGATTTCCAATGTTACAGGTTGGGGGGTGGTGGGATAAATCTTCCAGCTTGATTGCCTGCTACCTCATAATGTAGAGCTCAGGAAAAGCTAATCTTGGTTTTGACCATCTTTGGGCTCAGAGAAAATTTTATTTCATGTCAAGAAATAAAGATTCACACAAAAGTTATCCAGGTAAATTTGATATAAACTGTACATAAATAATTAACACACACATATGCATTTTGCTTTTATTAAAAAAAAAAAAAAACCTATCACAGATATATGCATATTTCACTGAAAAACAAATTTCAAGGTATAATTAACTTAAAAGATCCATGGTGAATATTTCAAAATGTTCTCACGTTGGATAGGCCTCTGTCAAATTATTGTAAGTTATTTCTATATTCTTTGATAGATTTATAACACAACTTGGGGGTTAGTGTGTGTATGTTTCCACTATAAGAGTAAGCAAAAACAATAAATGGTGTGCAAGTGCTTATTAGTATGTAATTTTATTGTTTTAATTTTAAATTAATTAGCTAGAATAAATATTTTTCCTAAAAATATTTTTGTATGTACTCTGAATTTTTTTATATGCATATTTACATTAAAAGGAATATCAGAAATTTCAACAATGGAAGATTGTTAGCATATTAACGTGTCCTTCTTCGATGGCATGGGGTTGTTTTTTATTTCTTCAGTCTCATAAATATGTTTTAATTAATGTGGTACAGTCTTAGCTATGATATAAACCAAAAAACCAAACCTGTTGCCGTAGAGTCAATTCCAACTCCTATGAACCCTATTGGACAGACTAGAATTGCCCCATGGTGTTTCCATGGCTATAATCTGAATTGAAAAAGGAGCCCTGATGGCACTGCAGTTCAAATCCACCAGCTGCTCCTTGGAAACCCTATGGAGCAGTTCTACTCTGTACTGTAGGGTCACTATGAGTCAGAACTGACTCGATGGCGCCTAACTACAACAAATCTGAATTAGGGGAGATTTCAGAACTAAAATTAGGCACTCCATTCTGAAAGTAACTGAGAATTTCACTTCTGCTCTCCTGATAAACATTGGGCTCCTGTTAAGGTTTTACCTTTTGAAAAACAAAGCTCAGAGTCTGTCATGTCAAGTATGTTCCCTCAGCAGGCCTTAGAGAAGGCCTCACTGATATGTTAAATGAAGTTACAGCTGTAAATAAACTTGTTTTTACCTATCTCCAAGGAATTTCCCCAGCAGGTGCCTGGACTTCCTCTCCTTTTCCCTTAGCTGAACACAGAGTGTACACTCCAAAAGACTTAGATTTAAAACTGATCTAATCTTGACACTTTCCTTACTAATGGTCAGTTTTGTATCCAAAGACTCCAATTAAGTTGGCTCAGCTTCAAATACATCATTAAACCTCCATGTTGAAAATGTTTTAATACTTTTCATTTTAGGAAATACTGCCTTAGTTAAATCATATCAAAAATAAGAGATTTGTGCTAGACTAGAAATTGCTGTGAAGAAGGTTTGTAGTTAATTGCCTCTTTTAGATCTTTAACCCTTTCTCTGAATCTGTTTGATGTGAAATTGTTTCTTGTGTTTACTCTGCCTTTTAAATATTTCTTTGTTTTGCCTATAAGGCAGAACACACTATGGCAATTGACTTGAATGCCCTGTGTTCTACAGTGGAATAATCCCTTCAACAATATTTTTGTTTTACTATCAGTTAGAATGTTGGTCCAGTGACTCCACTAAGACAATATTTATCTGCTGTTATGCATCGTGGTATCAGATTACATTATATATTATTTGTAATTACAATATGATGAAGTGACAAATGTGTGAAGCACTGTATATTTATCTGTTCTGTAATTGTAAAAGTGATTGAAAGAATTGAGTTCTGGAAAACCTGAAATTTTGTTTACAATTACTTCTGTCATACAGTATGAATGAAACCACAACTCATATAACTCTAATTATCTGTTTTACTAAAATAATTGACTAGTGCATTCCAGAAAGCACACAAAATCAAATTGTTGAACCTTTCAGCCGTTCTCCCTCCAAGCACACACATTGCACAAAATTTTCTCATATGTCATAAAACGGAAATTGCAGTGTCTCCAAAATTTCTTCAGTGTCATAAAAGATAAAGAAAGAATGGAATAAGTGGAGCAATTGACAAATGATTTCATAGGACAAAGTATATCTCCCTCAGGGAATAATTTTAAACAAATACAATATAATGTTCAAAACAGATGTTCTCATGGGATGGAAACAAGTAGGATATGTATGAAAACTGTACATAAAAAAAGGAGAGAACTGATAGTTCACATTGCATTTATTTGACTTGAAATTTCCAGTTTTGGGGTTATTCATGATCCAAAAAATCCCTCTGCTGTTGAGTGGATTCTGACTCAAAGCGCTACAGGACACAGTAGAACTGCCCCCTAGGGTTTCCAACGAATGCCTGGTAGATTCGAACTGCCAACCTTTGGGTTAGTAGCTGAACTCTTAACCACTACACCACCAGAGTTTCCTCATTCATGACAGAGTCATTAAAATAAAAGGAAAATTTCATTCAAACTGTAATAAAAACATTGAAATTGAATTTGGATACCCCCTGTTTGGAATTCTGTATTTTCACTAATGAACTGGTTAACATGGAACACACCCAGGCATCCCTGTAAACTTAAGTACTCTCACTACTTAGAGTAATAAAACCTACTGTATTAAGAGTAAAGATGAAAATATATAAAATAGCTAAAACATCATCTCGTAATCATTATTATCAATAATTAATAGTCACATATTAGTATGATTATGGAATGTGATATTGATATCACAGAACGACAGGTTAGTAGCCATTACTACCAGCTGTCCTACAAAGTTCCTTTATTGGTATTTCACAATGCCTGTAAACTGTTTTTTTTTCAGATTACATCTGATTTATAAGTGTCATTATGGTTATTACTCCATAGATAGCAACTGTCTTTGAAATAGGTTTAAATTTATATAAACCCAGGGTATATAATGCAACTTGCATTTTTTAAATAAAAAGTTTTAAAAATAGCTGAATCGTTGCTGTCTTTAATTTATTAGAGTACATTATGTCACATTGTAAGAAGTTTTAAGTTGGGAAAATTTGGATTTTTATTGGTGATATTTGCTCTTATTTATTTCTAATGTATTTTCAAGTAATATATATACATACATGGTTTCCCATTGAGTGGGGAACTATTCATTATTTTAATGAATTTTATAAAACAAGTGATATTCACTCATAAGAAGGTTTATTTGGGATTAAATATTAAGAAAGAAGTCTCTAACTTTGTTATAAATTGTACATAATGCGAACAGAAAATTGTGACTATAGGTGAGATTCTCGATATTGATTACAATTGTAATTTTTATATTATTATTTAGTGTAAAGGCAATACTAATTTATAAATATGCTACTTTTAAAAATAGCTGCCTGGATATTTTATTATTGACTATATCAATCAGAGGTGTTTATTATTAAATGTTACTTTCATTTTTTTAATCCATACGATGAGCTTTTTAATATCCACCTGACTGATAAATTAAATCTGAATGGAAATATATTTTTAAAACATAAAACATTTCTTACTTTTTCAGATTATCTGTCAGTAGCTCATGATTTTTAAAGGTTTTTTTTCCTATAATTCAGACTTCTAAGCCTCAATTCAAACAATGCCTGGTCATACACGATCAATTTGAAAAAATATATACCTAGGTCTTATTCCAAAATTACTTTGAAGTAACAAAGCATGCCACTTTCTATGCACCTATTCATGTGTCTTATTCCTAAATAGGTAATCGGATGCTTTTATTTCACCTTAGGGTAGGGTAAAATTCTGAAAACAAATGTCATTTTGATGATTTTCATTAAACTGAAAAATGGCATGTTAAAACAAGTTTATGTAAAATTATGGAACACTTCATCATGTTTACTTATATATACTTTAAATCTGTATTAAGTGACAACTACTGTTTTGATGACATTGAATTTGGTATTGCTTCAAAGTTAAAAGAAATAATTTGTTACTGAAGTACAAAATTGAATCTTTCAAAGACTCATGTGTGATTATTATTTCATTGAAAGTAAAACTCATGTGTTCTGGACACAATGTCTCATTATACATTTATTTTCTCCTTTAAGTTCATTTAATTTTTAAACCAAGATATTTTAATATTAAAATTACTTAAAAAAAACTTCAGGTTTATGTTTGGTTAAATGTAATAGTACATTTCAAAGACTTATTTAAAAGATTCAAATTATATTGTAAAAATTACTTTGAGGAAGGCAGATTTGGGATCGAATGGATTTATTTTAGCATAACTCAAATGCCTCTTTTAGCAAAATGAAAATGGCTACATTAATCGCGGTCATTTTAATTTTAAACTAATTTCAAATGTAAAGAAAATGGTTCAATTGAGAGTACATACGATTCACTTTTCTGGGTTACTAATGGAAATAAACACTAGAATCCATTATTGTCAATATTCAGTGTCTCTATAATGTGAAAATATAAGGAGTTGGAATTTTCCATTGCCATAGTTGTCAGAATAGAGAACTCTCAGGTATCAAACAAAAGGTGGTAATTGGACAACATGATGACAGATAATAATCTATAAGAAAAAGTGCTAAATAATGCACATTTGCAGAGAAAAATAAACGACTAGCAAAGTGATGGCATCTAAATTACTGTCGTTTTAGGAAAAATACATTTCACAGTTTTTGTTATTATGAATAATGCAATAAAAATGTACAGGGAACAATGAAAATATCAAATAATTAAAGATCTTTTTTTAAAGTAAGAAATAAAACAGTTTAATGTTATATGTCAACATGTAAAACGACATTTCTTTTTTTAGGATAATTAAATTTTATTACCGAAAATTTTAAAGAAATAAAAAATAGATGCATGACATAAATCTCATGATTATTTATCCTTAAATAAAAAGAAAAAAAAAAAAACAGAAGAGTATCACCGATGCATAACAAATCTGGTGCTTTGTTTTCCCATTTCTAAAATATAAATATCAAGTGAGATTGGGCAAAAATTTATGTGCGATAAGTGAGAAAAAATATTCATTTTATAAAACACACTTCAGTCAAATAATTCTGTTTTCTCTCAGGTTAATTAATGTTTTCATATCTTCTTAACACTTTATGACTGAATACTTCAAGCGTGCTGAATTATGGAAGAGTATCAAAACACCTCTTAAATGACTTTATCTGATTTCTGAGCCCTAAGAACTTGCATTAGAACAGAAAGTGATCTTTTGACATGAGAAATGATGAAGTGGCTAAACGCCAAGGAATTAGGCTTTGCAGACAATAAAAGAAACTTAAAGAAGAAAGTGCTGCCAATTAGAAACATAAAAACTTGATTGTAAAATTTAAACGTAATTCCCAATTGAACTGATGCCAAATATTATGGAAATGACAACCCCCATTTTGTTCATGCAACAAACTTGATTTTTCTATTCCCAAAAGTAAGTCTTCTTTACCTTTTGCTGATTTCTAATATATTCGTTGTATTAATGCCATTTAAAAATTCTAACATTTATATCAGACAGTTTACCTAGGGTAGAAAATGCCTGATGTTTCCAGTTTTGACGATGGTGTGTCGGTGCCCTTAGATGCAAAACCCACCGTTTTGTCTTTGTTAATCCTTTCTGTTGTATGATATTATCTACTGGTAATATCAATTTCTGCTCTTGTTGTTTTTTCTTTTTTTTTAATTTCTTAGTATTTACCTTGCTTTCAAATCTGCCAGGCGCTCCTCGGAAACTCTATGGGGCAGTTCTACTCTGTCCTGTAGAGTCGCTATGAATCGGAATGGACTCTATGGCAGTGGGTTTGGTTTTATTGGTTTTTCTTTTTCTAACTTCTCGAGATAGGTGTTGCCTTGTAAATAAGGATGAAGGGTTAGACAGCAAACATGACAGGCACGATGGAAACTTCTTCACTGAGGGAAGTATCACAGAGACTTATCAGTACCACCTATTTGGTCCCTCGTCACCCATCCACTTAGCAGGAAAAAAAAAAAATCCCAGAAATCTGGCAGAGCTGGACATCAGACTTCAGGGGGGCAAATTCAACCTTAAGCTGAGGAACTTTTTGTGTGCCTGACTTAAGAGCCAAATGAAAAATGCTTTTACCTTTTGTGTAAGGTATAGGCATGTTTGAGGATATTTTCTTAGGGATTTTCACAGGTTTCTATCCAATTAAGAAACCAATCATTCTTAGTAGAGGCCAACTTTATGATAAAATGCTTCCTGGCATTGTCTCTCTTGTTCTGCTCTTTTCTCAGCCCCGTGCTCACTCCTGCTCCCCAGATCACACTCCTCAATAAGATACTTACACCTGAATTTTTTCCTTAGGCTCTGTTTACTGCCTTGGCTATGTTAGAGAAACGTGTTTAACCTTCACAAATATATACAAGAAACATGATATAAGAAAGGACAAATCAATCTTACTTATAAACATATAAACAAAAGCCCTAGAGAAAGTATTAGCACACCAAATTCAATTTTACAGACAAGGGATAATCTAGAAAAGAATTTTATGTACAAAAGATAATTGATCAAGTTGTATTTGTACTGGAGATTTAATTTGGAATCTATGTTGGAAAAATTTTCAATATAATATTTTTAATGTATTTACAGATTTTAAAAATAAAAATTATGTAATTATTTCAATATTTGTAAACACATTGATAAAATTCTGCATCCATATTTAATAAATATGTACTCCAAGTGCGAATTAAAGGAGACTGATTTATTCTAAGCAGAGGTTATCTATATCCCCACGTCAATATATGTTTCTTAATTGTTGTGTATTTCTGATAACTATTGTTTTCAATTTCCATTGTATTAATGTATAATAATTAGGGTGAATGTATTCAACATACTTAACTGAGAAACACTGATGACTTTCTTTTTGACATGAAGAAAAAATCCTAGGATGCCTACCATTCCTCTTTCTAATAAAAAAAAAAAAAACCCTGAAGATTATAACCAGTGTAGTAAGGCAAGAAAGGCATATAAAATAAAAAGACTGGGGGCAGGGGGGAGAAGCAACAGTGTTATTACCTATTTATAATGTAATTATCTACATAAAATGTGCAAATATTTTGTCTCAGTAATAGTAGATACAGATTGTAAAGTAATTAATTTTATTTCTATATACAAACTAAATGAGATAAAATAAAAATTAAAAAAAATTCCACTTATGACATTAAGAAACAGGTGACTAGACATAAATCTGGAGATCAGGTGGCACCGTGGTTAAGAGCCTGGCTGCTAACTAAAAAAAGATCAGGAGTTCAAATCTAACAGCTGCTCCTTGGAAATCCTATGGGGCATTTTTATTCTGTCCCATAGGGTCGCTAAGAATCAAAATCGACTCAGAGGCAATGGGTTTACCGGTAGACACAAATCTAACAAAATTTTAGAAAGATTGTTACGGAGAAAACTGTTACACTTTCTGAAAGACATTAAATAAGTTCTAAATATATATAAAACAGATATCTTATCCATGGCTAGGAAGATTCAATATTTCAAAGATGATGTTTCTTCTCAAATTTATCCAGAGATTTCAAAGTATCCAAGTAAAAAACTCAGCAGGATTGTTTTAATGCTAATTGAAAAACTTGATTCTAAAAGTCACATACAAACAAAAAAGAAAAAAACAGAATACGAGTGATAAAGAAATACACATTTAAAGAAATATCTCCAGTTTATAACCAGATTTATTAAAAAATATATACCAATAATTAAATAAAAAATAAAAACTGGCGTATTGATGTACAGCTTGAGAAATAGACCACTGAAACAGAATAGAGTTGAAGAAAAAAACAAAAATAAGTATGCATATATGGGAACTTGATTCATTACAAAGTTGTCACTGTAGAGAGACTGAGAAAGGATTTTCTTTTTAATAAATGGTACTGGGTTCTTTGTATAGCCATATGAAAAAGGAAAATGTCCCCAATTTCATATTATATGCATATTGATACAGCTATATCTCGATCCCCGGTGGCACAGTGGTTATGTGTTTGGCTGCTAACCAAAAGGTCAGCTTTTCAAATCTACCAGGTGATCCTTGGAAACCATATGGGGCAGTTCTACTCTGTCCTATAGGGTTACTATGAGTCGGAATCAACTCAATGCCAATGAGTTTTGGTTTATAGGGTCACTATGAGTCAGACTTGACTTGACAGCAAAGAGTTTGTTTTTTTTAATAGACATATCTAATAAAAATAACTCTCAAGGAAAACTATGGGATAATATATTAACTAAGTGGAGCAGCTCATGAAAAATGATTAAAAAAACTAGAGGTAAAGGGAAAATGACAAATTTGACAAAGAAAAAATGACAAATTTGAGAGAGTTATGATTAAATCTATGAAATTCTGTTCATCAAAATACATGAGTGATAGTGAAAAAGTAAACCAAAGAACTAATACTCAAAATTTATAAAGAACTCCTACAAATAAATAAGGAAAAAAAGCAGCAACCCCCTGAAAAGAAATGAGCAAAAGCATGCACTCTCAATTTTAAAAAGAGGAAATCTAGAAAACCAAAGACATAAGTAAAATATCAGTCCAAACAACTAATGGACCACATGAAACACAGCCTCCACCAGCCTGAGTCCAGAAGAAGTAGATGGTACCTGTATACCCGCACCAACCATTCTGACAGAGCTCACAATAAAGGGTTCTGGAAAGAGTGGGAGAAAGTGTAGAACAAAATTCAAATTCACAAAAAATGGCCAGACTTCCTGATCCCACAGAAACTGGAAGAACCCTTGAGACTATGGCCCCTGGACACGCTGCTAACTCAGAACCAACTCCACTCCCGAAGTCCACCTTTCAGTCAAAGATTAGACAGTCCTATAAAACAAACAATAAAACATGGGAAGAACATGTTCCTTAGTTCAATCAAGTATAAGATACCAAATGGTCAACAACTGACCAGAAGCAAAGATGAGAAGGCAGAGAAGGAAAAGGGATAGGAAACATGAACAAATGGATATGGAGAACCTGGGGTGTAAAGGGAAGGGGGAAAAGTGTTGTTATATTGTGGGGATTGCAGCCAATGTCACACACACACAAAAATATTTGTGTAAATTTTTGAATGAGAAACTAATTTGTTCTGTAAACTTTCACCTAAAACGCAATAAAATTAGGAAAACAAAGAAAATCTAAGTGCCAGTAAACATGAAAATTTTGAGACCACATAGTATTTAGAGAAATGGAAATTACAACCACAATGTGATACGAATATATATCCAATAGATTAGTAAACATTTTCAAAGTTAGACAACAGTAACAAAAACTCATATACTGTTGGTTAGAATCTAAACTCTAATTGCTACTTTTGTAAACACTTTGTATTTTTTGTTGTTGTTGTTATTTTGAAGAAATCTGTAAGCCAAGACCCAGGAATTCTACTCCTAAGTTTATACATTATGGTATATACTCGCATGCAGGCACGCACACACACACCAGGAAAAATTTAAAGTTGAAAACTGTTTACTGCAATAATCATAAAAAAAAAAAAAATTTAATGAGTAAATCAATTGTGATTACATGCATACAAAGGACTAGTATGAAACAACAAACATTAATGAAAAGAGCTACTGGTAAAAACTTTGATGAAGGCTAGAATCCTATTACTAAAGAAAAGTTGTCAGACCAAAAGAACACATACTGAATGAGTGATTTATATATGTTATGCTTTGTTGTTTTTCTCTTTTTTATATTCCACAAGGGGAAAAACAATAAGAAATTATTTCCCCTTTTGACTTTACTCTTTGTTTTACAGGGGGCACATACATTTTCTGAATCTGATGAGGTAATAATGAATTTTGACAACTCATTCCTATCAAATGTTTAAAGAAGAGGAAAAGGAATCTAAATGTACAGATTCATACATTATTTTTGACTTTTAAAATGGGGGAAATGATGATATAGTTTATGGGACCAGTACTCTTAAAGAATCTGATAAATCTTTGCTGAGGGGCATGGTGGGGAAGAAATAATTTAGAAACATTTATACATGAAAATTACTTCTGCAGAATTCCTGTTATGTGGCTTGGTGAAATCAGTTTAAAATGAATTGATTCAAACTGAACTTTTCACCTCAAATCATTTGCTTGCAATAATATAGCTCTCACACATGTTTCACAGAGAAAGCTTAAGTTATAACTATTTTGCCACCCTCTAAATCCTTCCGACACAAATTATTGTCCAAATATCAGCATTTTAACCAGACTCCCAGGTGATAAGCCCTAATCTACTGTCCTGTACTATTTTGTCATCTGCCAGTATAAAATATTGCTTCCAGTATTATTAGATTATACTTCAACATAATGAAAACAAAAATACTCACAACTGGACCAATAAGCAACGTGATGATAAACGGAGAAATTACTGAAGTTGTCAAGGATTTCATTTTACTTGGATCCACAATCAACATCTATGGAAGCAACAGTTAAGAAATCTAATGAAGCATTGCATCAGGCAAATGTGTTACAAAAGACCTCTTTAAAGTTTTAAAAAGCAAAGACGTCCCCTTGAAGACTAAGGTGTGCTGACCCAAGCCATGGTATTTTCAATCGCCTCATATGCTTGAGAAAGCTGGACGATGAATGAAGAAGACCGAAGAAGAATCAATGCCTTTGAATTGTGTTGGTGAAGAATATTGAATATACCATGGACTGCCAAAAGAATGAACAAATCCTTTTTGGGAAAAGTACAAACCGAATGCTCCTTAGAAGCAAAGATGGTAAGACTATGTCTCACATACTTCAGACGTGTTATCAGGGAGGATTGGTCCCTGGAAAAGGACATCATGCTTGGTAGAGATTCATTGAAAAAGAGGAAGACCCTCAATGTGATGGGTTGACACAGTGCCTGCAACAATGGATTTAAGCATAATAATGATTGTGAGGATAGTGCAGGACCAGGCAGTGTTTTGTTCTGTTGTACATAGGGTCGCTGTGAGTTGGAGTAGACTGGATGCCACTTAACAACAATGTATTATTGGATACTATATTTAATAAGCAAAGAAAATAAACATAAAGTCTAATCATTTTGCAATTGAATAATTTTAAGAGTGTGAATAATGGTGTTCATTTTTTAATTATTATTATTTTGATAATGTTGAAAAACAGAATAAGTGATGTCAAAGTGGTAAAACTTTTATAGAAAATCAAAGAAAACAGAATCAGTATAGTTATTTGGGCAAAAATATTTAACTGAGTAGAATGAAGATGGAGGGGAAAAAAAGATAAAAGACCATTACACAGAACACATTAAATATGATTGTGGTAAAAAAGCGATGAGATTTTTAACTAAATTTAAAACTGAGTTTTCCTGTAAAATACGTAGTGAAAATAATAAATTCAGTTTTGGCAAGGTTGCTTTCCTTTTGTGAGGAGCATAAATTATTTCCTGGGAATACAGAATGGCACAGGAATTTTATTTATGTCTCTTCATTGTGCCAAACACCTCAAGCCTTGTATTATAGCTTTTGATTTTGCTTTTTTAAAAATATTTTAGAGGGACCAAAGCCTACATTAATACTTTAATTTCTATGGTTTATGGAATATAATTTATACAGACTTGTGTAAGTAATGCATATGTCCCTTCTACTACTTGTCACAGTGAACCAAGTGTAATGACATAATTAAATGATATAGTCATTTATATTATTTATAATGGTAATGTATTAAAAATATAAAAAATATACATGATATTAATTCATTTTTATTTCCCTCCTGTGATGCCAGAATAATATAGAGTTTAGGTGGCTCATAAATAATACTGGCACTGTGCTCTCTTTTGCATATTTGTATGTCAGCTCCTGGGGAGGTCAGAGTTACATAATTCCTGCTCTTGATGGAAAAGCTCCCCCTGAAGTTATGCAAGGCAAGATTTTTATCTACAAATTACAGAGCCCTGTCTGCTGTTGGGCTTCCTCAACGGATTACAACTGCCTACATCCTGAGAAAACACTCAGGCTCTCCAAAGGCAGCATCATGTATTATCCTCTGCCCAGAAGCTGTGGGATGACGGCATGCCCTGATACCCCTCCATACCATCTGTTTTTATCTGATGAAAGAAGCATAATTGTCAATATCATTTCATCCCCAGAATCTGCCAGGTAGAATTGCAAAGCACTTTGAGTTTCTTTGCAGCATCCTTCATTTAACAACCTCTTCCCTCTTCATTTTTCTCTCTTCATACGGCTGCCAACCGTTTCCTTCCAGCTGACCCTTGTTGCCATAACCAAGGAATGGCCTGTAGCTTCCTGATGTTCCATTTGCACGTAAATGGCCCAATTTCTGCCTTCACTGAACATTCTCCAGAAGGATCTCTATGATCTGGCATGTTGCTTAACCTTCAATTATCCACGAAGCCCAACTCTGTCATGTTATGGTGCCTCACAACCATAATGTCAGTTTCTTTGGTATGTTTTTAATAAGTTACCGAGAAACAAAGCTGAGAGTACAATAAAGTTAAACATCTAAAGAAATAAGTTCTCCCTTTCCAAAAAGAATCTGACAGAGGTCTTTTGGATACATTATCTCTGCATTTGCTGTGAAGACAAAAGCTATAAATCTGATGGAAGAAATGTCAGATCTGATAAGAGTGGATTGAAATCAAGTCTGTATATAGCATGTAAACTACTCTTTGAGCAAAAGTTACTTCATAGTTCATAGCATATACATGTCACTTACTTAACTTGTACATTAAATGCTATGTTTATGTACACTGAGGAGATGATCATTGAAAGGCTTTGTTTTTGTTTTTTTCCATGTATAGAGCTTTTATTGACCAGCCTGGCTTCTAGCTCTGCCTTTGCTATTCAGAAGCTTTTTTTTGTTTTTCCTTAGATTTAACTTATAACTTTGTTTGGTCTTAGTTTTCTCATCCATAAATAAGTTGGTATCAGTTAGATGATCTTGAAAGATCCTTCCACCTCAATCCCTTTATGATTTCATCACTATTATAGAAAAAAGATGTTGCAATATGTGTGAGATAACTCAGGCAACAATCTATTTATGCCTAGATGTGGGGTAGTAGCTACAGACACAGAGTGGACTATCAGATCTGAAGGAACTGCCTTTGAGTAGGCCCTACCACTACGTATGGCCTCTTGTGCAAGTTAACCTTTCTGCAATTCATTTCTTCATCTTTCATTTGGCAAACTAACACCTGAGCTGAATGTTCTAAGACTACACTAAGTTAAATGTCTGTAAAACAACCGAGTGTATTGCAATTCCACAGCAAACGTTAGCTCCCTTCCAAGAGCTGAATGATTGCTTCTATTCAGTTTCCAAACAGGTCTAGACTTTCTGGGAGCCTTATTTAAATATTGTAGTGATACTTGTGACATGATTCAAGTTTAATTTCACACGTGTGGCTTTCCTTCTGGATTCTAACACTTTTGGAAAAAAAAAAAGAATTTAGGGAGAAAATTTAACAGATCCTACAGTGAA
This sequence comes from Elephas maximus indicus, assembly GCF_024166365.1. Classification (NCBI taxonomy): domain Eukaryota; kingdom Metazoa; phylum Chordata; class Mammalia; order Proboscidea; family Elephantidae; genus Elephas; species Elephas maximus. The sequence goes on from NC_064823.1 coordinate 13,679,788, forward strand.
ATGTTTGGTAAAAAACAAACTACTATAGTTATATTTTATCATCATTGCTTGTGGACACATTTTGATATTTTGTTTTATTTTGTATGTTAAGTGTCATGGATCATGTAATAATGTTCCCTAGAGAAATGGAATCTTTCTTTTACATAAAAGTAATTAATATGCTCAGAATGTTACCATGTTCCATCTTTTGGTTTCACCTTTCCAAAATTGGAAACAGAATATTGTTTAGATAGGGCCTTCACTCCTAAAATTGCATTCTTGCATTTATGTTGGCCTTCAGGGAAAATGCAAGCACATTGATTTAACTTGCTTGAAGAGGACACAACATTTTAAAAAGTAATTTTTGTGTTAATCTAAATGCACCCAGGGGAACAAGAGCTGATCCACTCTGTAAATCAGTTTTAATGGGCAAGATTCAAATTCTGAAGACCTCTTTGGTTATCCATGAAAAAAAAATCTTAGTACAAATTTTAAAACTTGCATTTAAAACTCTTTAATCAATTTTCTTAAAAAAAATTCAATAATTCTAATAATCTTTAGTAGTTAACAATATCTATTTAAAAAAAAAAAAAAAAACTGTTGCCATATCAACCCTATAGGACAGAGTAGAACTGCCCCATAAGGTTTCCAAGGAGTGGTGGTGGATTCAAACTGCCAACCTTCTAGTTAGCAGTAGAGCTTTTAACCACTGTGTCATCAGAGGTCCAATAGTATTTATAGATATTATCTTTACCTTCAACCCTGGTAGCACAGTGGTTAAAGTTCTCAGCTGCTACCTAAAAGTTCAGTGGTTTGAATCCACCAGTTGCTCCAAGGAGAAATATCTGGCAATTTGCTTCTGTAAAGACTTGCAGCCTTGGAATCCCTATGGGACAGTTCTACTCTGTCCTATAGGGCCACTATGAGTCTGAATCGGCTGACGGCAGTGGGTTAGGTTTGGGCTGTAAGTCAGAACGGGTTTTTTTTTTTTTTTTTTTTGAGTATAGCAAACTTCCCTAATTTTTAATAAAGTCAATATTAGTTTATCTGAAGTGTATAAACTAATAAATGATTAGAAAAATGTTAATTTGATTAACCCTGCAACTTAGTATCTTATGAGGGTCTCTAAAATATTTAATTCTGTAGAGTGTTAAGAACAATTCAGTAGTCATAAAAATGAATAACAGACTTAGTTTGGGAAATTATCTTTAATCCTTGGGTTAACTTAATGAAAAAAAAATGTTTCTGTAATAAGTGGAGCTAACAGGACATTCTTAAAATAGTTGTTTAATATAGAGAGTTAATGTGAAAGAAACGGTGTACATCTGCTTGTTTGAACTATGTTCTTTACAGTAAATTTTGGCCCAGACATGCCAAAAAGCCATTTATGCATTCAGGCTTGTATATTAAAGTTTATTTTTTCCTGTTTAAAATTGTATCAATTTACATATAGTCATTAATTAAGACGACTTTTAGATAATTCAGTCTACGGTTAGGATATCAGGAAATTTTTCTAGCCTGAATAATTTCCATCTATAAATATGCCTTTAGTTGTAGTTTTCTTCTTTCTCATCATTACCATAATAAAAAATAGATATAATTTAATATGTATCTTTATACAAAGAGTATTATGTTGATAAAATTAAACCATTTGGAGTTTATAATCTGATGCAACACTGATGTTGATGGTACAGAACATAGAAAACTCCCTGTCATTGGGTTTCATAATGGACAGGGGTCTTTATAGAATTAAAAGGAATGTTTAGGCTAGATCTTCCATTTGTTATCTAAAGAGAAAATGACAATATATGATTTCAGTTTAAAATAGATTTGTGATAACTTCCATTTATCATTATTTGTGTTCCATTTGGATTCATGAGTTTGTGCTTTCTGTTTCATTGATTCACAATAAAGTTGATCTTATGCATGGGAGTACTCCCAAAATTAAAAAAAAAAAAAAAAAAGTCATGTTTGGAAGTTCTTTTATAATCCATAATAGATTTTTTACAATATGAAATAAAACTGATGTCTAAATCTTGAAAATGACATCTGAAAAGAACCCAGATAGGCTGGTAAAGAAACAAGTGGCACCTAACATATTTTTCACATTGACTGTGGCAGTGATTTACTATGTTGTCTGAGATGCTAAATATACATCATAAATCCCTCCAATAGAAGCCTTATTGTATTCATTCATCTCTTTTCCATGAGCCAACATTTCCTCTTTTCATAAACTTCATTGTGTGAAAGAATCATTATTTTTTAAATGTCATTTAAATCCAGTGATTTTGCACTGATATAATGAAGCTTTGCTTTTAAACTTGAGCAGAGAAGGTGCCCGACTGGAAATAAATGTTTCCACTCAAGGTTTTCTCTGTGAGAACAAGAGAACAAAGTAGTGTGCTACGGTAGCTCTTTGTCCTCATGTAAATTTCACCCTTCATGACACAAACACTTAAGAGAAAGGCAAAAAAGAAAGAAAAATGAGTGTAAAATAATATGTGATAGCTCTATGTTATGCTGTTTAAGTCCAGTAATACATTGTTTTATACACTTTCTGACTGAAATACAGATTTTATTAACAACTTTCTTATTGAGCAGACTGCTAATACTTCAATTCATCTTTCAGTGTTTCAATAGGAATACTATTAAATAATATGAGAAATGAGAACACGTTCAGTACATTTTTCTTAAATGGGTCGGAAAACACATGACCCAGAGTTCATATAACACAGGAGCCTAACTTAATTTTAAATGTCCACTTGTGCATTAATAAAAGGAAATTACTCTTTTCATAAAGGAGAAATAAAGAATATATATTTTTTAGCTTAATTTATGAGGTGCGCAGGCCAGGGAACTTATTATGTAATCCATTTTTTCCTGGGGATAGCTTTCTACAAGGCAAGAGAAACTAATTATCACTGAATAACTAGACTTAAGGCTGTCGAAAGTAATGGCTGCACTTGTATTTTAATCTTCCCTCAAAGGGCATTACCGTCAGAAGATTGCATCTTTGGTGCATTGTTGAGTCAAGCATTCTGCCAAAGCAGTTTGCTCAGCTTGTTATATCTTAATATTCATTCTATTATTCACAGCGTAAATGTTTATGAAGCTTAAAAGCACTAGCTGTCTTAGATCTCATTTCGGATTTTATAATGAGAGTCTTTAATTTGGGGTGGTCTTGATAACTTGAGAGATGGGAAGAAAAATGGGTGTGAGCCACAGAGAAATATACAGTATTCAAGCAGAGAAGCATTAAAGTAATTTGAATGGCTAGAGAAAGAGTTTTTCAGAAAAAGTCTTTCTAAAGAGTTTGGTAAGGGAATATTTTTGAGTTTGAATCCTGAATTTTATGTTTTATATCACAATGTATGTTCTATTCAAGATTTTATTATTCTTAAATGACAACAGACATGAGAAATCGAGTTCTGATTTAAACCAAATCAAAAGCAGGCTACTCTTCTTGGATCAATTCTTGAATGGGATATTGAGATTTAAGAACATGCCAGGAATTAATGGAGTACTCAGCTTCTAAGTGCAGCTTGGCAGCAGAATGACCAGAAAAAAACAATGCTTGGAATAATAACAGTAAAGAGCAACATTGTCATTTATCTCAGAACCTAAAGTTCTGATCACTAAGGGCTTATAATAAAATTTGCATCTTTAGCTTCACAAATATATGAAAGTGTCTTTTATATTATTTCTCTTTGAAAATTGAAGGTAAGACACGTGTTACTTTTTTATGCACATCTTGGTAGGGAAAATAAAATTTGTATTCTAAATGTTTCTCCTCATAGAAGTCATGTCAAATGCGTGTGTGTGGCTTTGCACGCTGACCATTAAGGATAGCGTATGAGTTTCTGCAAACTTCCAGCATAAGGAATTGGGACTCTGCTAAAGGTTGCTAAACCTGATAAAAGTTTGCTAAAAGGTCCTCAGTTTTATTAATTCCCCTAAATAATACTCTTCATTATGGCTCACAAATAGAAGTTCATGATGTATTTGTTAGATTTAAGTCACTTGGTCAAAGTCCAGACTATTCTGCTTTTTATTGATAAAGTAATGCTAGTTCATCAGAACAACTTTCAGGCACATTTTCAGAGAAAGGTACTAGACGTAGAAGACTTGGCCTGATTAAAAAAAAAAAAAAAAAATTTTTTTTTTTTTTAACAGGCCTGAAATTGGTGAGGAATGAGTGGTCGTGTTATGAATTATTTTTTTCAGTTTTCCCAAGGTATTTTCTTTTCCTTAGTAGTTACTATGGGTTTTTCAGATGATCAGCAGACTTTTAAAGTTCTTTTTGTTTCTGTTTTGGAGTAAGAAGGATAGGAGAGAAGTATGGAATAAGAAAACAGGTAGGAAAAAAGTGATCTTTATTAATTTTCTTTTTCAAATAGGAAGTATTGTCGATCAGGTGGTAGTTGCAGACAACTCAAAAGCACATTTTAAGTTTCCAAGAGCATGAAGGACTCTTCACTGATTTGTAAAATAATGAGCAGATATCATTTTTTTTTTTAATTTCTTTTGAGGAGTAGTATGTACCTGAACCTGTCATAAGTGGGTCTGTATTTGATTTTTTAATTGTACAGACAGCAAAAAATGTCCATGGCTTCAACAAACCAAGACCCATAAAAAGTCAGCACAATTATAGAGTGAGAAGCAAGAAACTAGAGTAAAGGTAGAAATCAGAGCTATGGCAACTCAGAGACTTGTAAAATACTCTAAGCAGAGGAAGGAAGAAGGGAAAGAAGACGCTCCATCTGTAGCAGACAGATGTAGGGTCATCGCATTAACTGAACAGTCTTTAGAGAAACAAGTTATGAATCATACCACAGGGTTAAAATTATGTTAAAGTAATGAATAGTAATAAAAACCAGTTGTCGTTGAGTCGATCCCAACTCATGGTGACCCCTGTGTGTCAGGGTAGAACTGTGCTCCATAGGGTTTTCAATGACTGACTTTTTGGAAGGAGATCTCTGAGTGGGCTCAAACCTCCAACCTCTCACCAACAGTTGAGCCAACTAATCATTTACATCACCTAGGAACTCAAAAAAAAAAAAAAAGAATAGTTTTTGCAAAGTAAGGTCTGAGGAAGATGGCAATGACAGATGCTGCTAAAAGCTATGGATTAAGGGACAAAGTACTGTTCCATAAATGACCTTATCTGCAGTGGAGCCCAGAAGTTATCCCCCACATTTCTAAAACATTAAAGAACAACAACACATAATTACTTTAGCAGACCCTAAGCTATTTTCTCAAGCTCTATGGTGCCAGTGAGTGAAGACAGGATGGATGTCCCTCTCTCAGATGACACAGAGCTTAGACAGAAAACCAGAGTGCCTGTGTACACTCCCTTTCTTAGGTATAGGCCTAAAAATCCCTGGAAGGCCTTTCAGGGACATGAATAACTGTCCCTGCTGAATGTAGTTTACAGTCTTCTTCAGAACAACTCTGGACACCATGCACAACTCCAATAGGTACAGGGAAAGTTTGCTGGCAAAAAAAGAAATTTAATTTTCCCTGCCTTAACATTTAAATAGCAAAAATGCCATACTTTTATATACCCTAAATTATTATTTAAAAAGAGTATTAAATGTCTCTCAAAAAATTTTAATTAGAAGCAGTTCTGCAGACTTAAGGCATTATCTTGTTTTGGAGGAAATCCAAGATCTTTTGAGACATTCATTCTTCTAAACTGTACTCCTTTTGGAAACTTTATCAGCTTTTTTTTTTTTTTTTTTGGTAAAGAGGACTATGAGTTTGGCACTTACTGGAGAGCACAGGCATCCTCCTTTGCATAAACCTGGGTTGGCATGATTAGCTGACATTAAAGAATGCTACAATGGAGGCAGACTTTGGGAATAATTTAAAATTGGTATCAATAATTGACTGTATTCGGAGATCTGGAGGCACAGTGGTTAAAAGCTTGACTGTTAACCATAAGGTCGGCAGTTCGAATCTACCAGTCACTCCTTGGAAACCTTACCGGGCAGTTCTACTCTGTCCTATAGGATCACTATGAGTCGAAATCGACTCAATGGCACTGGGTTTGGTTTGGTTTGGTTTATACTCACACTCATAATTAATGTCCTTTACTGAGTGTATATGTGTGGCACAGAAAAAAAAAAATTGCTCCTGAATGTATATGTAAAAAATCAAAACCCATAGTGACCCTATAGGACAGAGTAGAACTGCCCCATAGAGTTTCCAAAGAGCGCCTGGTGGATTGGAACTGCCGACCGTTTGGTTAGCAGCCGTAGAACTTAACCACTATGCCACCAGTGTGAGCATAGTTTATAGAAATATCAAAAATCTTGATACAGATATTTGGAGCACTTAAACCTTGAGCATTTGTCTTTGAGGACATTTTTCTAAGTTCAGCAAGTCAGCCAGAGCATTTGTTTGCAAACATAACTTATACTGTTTATGTTATGCTTGCCTTGTGTTCCATGTGTTAGGAAATACAGAATAATTTATATGATATAGCCTTTGAGGGCAAAATGGTGAAAATTGAATAGGGAGACAAAATTGTATAAATAAAAAAAAAATAATACAGCATAATTACATTTCTCAATACCTATTCTATAAGTAAAGAAAAAAAAAGTAAAGATAAAATTTAATTACATAAGTAATTATAACTATAATTACAATTGTGACTATTGAGAAAGAACATGTATACCAACCTGATGGGATATTAATATGACATATAATATTTAGTCAAGAAGTTTCTCAAACATGATTAATTGGCAGTGAGGAACATTTATTGATTCTTGAAAAGAAAAATGAAATAAAAGATGTATTTTAGGATGAGAGTGAGATAATGTTATGCTAAAAGTTTTATTGATACTTGTACAGTGACAGGAGCCCTGGTGGTGCAGTGGTTAAGATCTTGTCTGCTATCCAAAAGGTCAGCAGATTGAATCTGCCAGCTGCTCTTTGGAAACCCTATGGGGCAGTTCTACTCTATGCTATAAGGTTACTGTGAGTCAGGATGGACTTGACGGCAACAGATTTTGGTTTATTACAATGACAAAGGTACTGCGACCTTAGACTCATGAGAATCAATGGAAAGTCGAAAGTAATCAATAAGTGTTTTGAAATTTGGACCAACAAATATGAGGAGAAGCAAATCTCCTTACCTAAAAAAAAAAAAAAAAAAAAGAAGAAGATGAAAATTCACAGTTTCTTTGTCCATATCTTATAATCACAGGTGGGAGTATAATTCAAGAATGACACAGAATTTCAGAAACTCTACCTGGATAAATTAAAGTCCAATTAAAAAAAAGAAAGAAAGCTTATGCCAAAATAATTCTAGCTTAAATGTAGCAACATTTATTGTGACTAAAAATACAAATTATTCATTAGGGACTGCTGGAAAGTATCCATGTATTGGGTCTAATTTCTTTTTCCTCCAGATACTTGAGTTTCTTAAGTAATTTTAGTGCTTTCAACCAAATAGTCAGGCTACCCAATAGTGAATATAATAATGAATATGATATTATGTCTTTATTCTCATTGCATTTTTATTTATATTTTGTGCTTTCTCTAGGCATTAAAAACTACTGTCTTAAAATTGGAACTTTTAGCAGAGGCAACAGAGAACCCAGAGAATCTGAATCTCAGCCCTAATGTGGTCAGTTAATCTACCCTCAGTAATGACCAGCTTGAATGCTCTCTTAAAACTGATGAAACCCTCTCCCAGGTAATAAACAAATGCATCATTTTAAACTTGAAACTCTGAAACTTCCTATTTCACATTTGCAAACTTTTAATCCATTCCAGTTGTTTCTACAAACGTTGGAACTCGTCATTTAACATGAGAAGGTAAACTATGAAAAAATAAATCATTTCCAGTTCTATGAGAAGGAAGACTTGGATGGCAGAACCTAGTTTTAGAAAATTACTTCTTGCTGAGCAATAAGAAGTTCCTAAACAGCTGAGCATCAGGCATTTTGCATCTCACAGCTCAGTAAAAAGTTAGATTTTCTCTTTTCCTTACCCAGCTCCTGGGCTTTCCTTCCCTCCCCATACATTTTACACACAAAAATTACCTTTTCCCTGAAACAGGCAAAGCATGTTGTGTGTGTGTGTGTGTGTGTGTGTGTGCACTAGGTTGTTTAACACCTCAGACACATCCGCTTTAGATAACTATTTGGTAAATAAAACAGCTTATTCTCCTTCGTATTGATATTGTTAAACTAATTATATCTGTAACCTGATTGAATAAACTGGTTCAAAAAACACAAAGCCATGTTAATAAAGAGTATTTTTACATTGTTTTCTTTCATAGTTTTTAAATAGTTGAGATAATTGTGTTTGGACCATATTTTTTTATTCAATTTGTGTAAAATGAAAATCAAGCACAAATGAAAGTGAACTTCTTATCATGCTTCGTACTTTTATTTGAGCTACTCATTGAGGGTTGGCCTACCCTGATGCTACACCATTCAAGTTATGTATTCAAGCCAGCAATGTCCCCCAAAAGATTCAGTACAAACAGCTATCTTCTCATTTCTTTTTAGCTCATTCATGTGATCATAGAACAATAACCCTTATAATTACTTAGAGATCATCTTAAGTAAAACGTTGGGGAAAAGGGAGGCAGCATGATCGCCTCAGCAATACACTGAAAGGAGAGCGCCATGGTTTCAAATAGACAGGAAAAACAGAGAATTCTGTTCCAGTCTTTCTCACCAAGAGTCATAATATCCCATTCTAGGAATATGTTTAAAATATATTGAATGATAATGTCTGTCTATCTATCTATCTCTATCTAATTTGTGTACCTATATAAACAGGTTCCCTGGGTGACAGAAACAGATAAGCACTTGACTACTTGCCGGAAAGTAATGGTTCGAAAAAATCCAGAGGATCTTGGAATACAGGCATGGCAATCTGCTTCTGAAAAACCATAGCCTTGAAAACCCTAAGGAACAGTTCTACATTGCACTTATGGGGTCACCCTGAGTCGGGATTGACTCAACAGCACTAACAAACAGCAACATGTGTATAAAAGAATGGATGAACAGGCATTAAGGAATCCAAGATAATATGTACTCTTGGTTAGGTGCTATAAGGTTTATGATGTTCTAAGCAATAACATAACCAATGTTATTATCCCATCTAAATGTTTCATGCTTAATTCATTTGCATGATTTTAGAGATTTAAGAAAAAATACCGAACTATACTGAGACTTTTCCTTTATGTGTAGATGCATAGAGAATAAGCAAGGAGACAAAATTTTCAGTAAGAAGCTTGGGGGCAATGGCTAGATGTAGACTTCTTGCATATATAGTGCTATGTATGTATGTATGTTTTTTTTTTTATGTATGTATCTGTGTACGTATTTAGTTGACAGATAGATGAAAGATGCCAGATGGATGTATGATAGACAGATAGACAGATGATAGATAGTAGATAGACAGATAGATAGACACACAGTAGCCTTTCCCTTCAAACTGGGTCAGTAAAGGACAGCCCAGGGTTGGGCCATACTCTGACTTTATCTATAATGCTGAACCTAAGCATCTCAACCCATTTGGGGCTTATTTACTTCGGTCTTACCTACTAGAAATGAACTGTCCTTCTCTCTCAGATACAGTTGAAGAACAATGCGATCATCAGATTTGGATCACGGGCCCTACTTTCAACAAATTGCTGTGGTTGGGAGGCAATCCACAGTACAGCTTTGCTTTTAACTAAAATATTGGAGTGGAGAGTTTGGCAGATTTTACTTTAGTTTTTATTGCTTTTATTTCACCACAAAAATAAAGAGAAACTGATCAGAAAAAATAATTCATTACCATTACAGGCATATTAACATATCATAAATCAACACTTCAGAAAAAAAAAAAAAAAACACTCAATTCCTGGAAACACATGCTAACTATCAATGCTTACACAGTTAAAATGACACTCTCTTCACTGATATTAAACTTGATTTTCCGACTCTGTTTTTCTTTGTATATCTTTGTTTTCTAGTCTTTCTTCCTTTCTTAATAACCACAAAAAACAACATTGCCAAAGGCAGAGCCAACATGGCAATATAAACAGAAACAGCCCGCCATCCATAGCAAAAACCCAGAAAATTAAGTAAAACAGAGACAAACGTCAATCATGGAACCCTAAGCATCAAATGAAGAAATAACTCAACCAAGCACCAAATGGAATAAGAAACTGACAGAGAACAGAAAGTGAGGAGAGATATGAATGGAAGTCCCCTATTAGCTAACATAGCATGGATTCACCATCTTGGACTCCTGTTGGAGAAAAGAGGGCAGGGAATACAGGAAAGCAGATTCATGGAGCCCCCAGGAGACAAAGCACCCAGTAACCAGAGATATATGCTTTTCCACCCCCACCACTCTTCTTTCCCCTGCTCAGGCTCCACCACTTTCCTGGGGGCTGAGTGATGGTGTTCCGGGAGGTACCAGCTCCATGCCATGCTGATTTGCTCTGTCCACACTATCCAGCCCCTTCAGTGACATTTTGTTGTTGCTGGTGTTTTATTTATTCATTTTTTTGTCTTCTTTGGTTTCTTCCCTGACTCTCATCTCTTCACCTCCTTTCTCTTGAACACCCTGGCTCCATGTGCCATAATTGCTTCTTCTTGGAAGTCTGTAAAACACTGAACGGCGGGGGAACTGCTTTCCCAGTCCATGTCACCACTCTGGTGGGATGTCAGGGGCCTTTTCGGTTTGTTTTTTTCTTTTCTTTTGTTCGTTTTCTTTTTCTTTTCTCAGCTTGGAAGACCCTTCTAGCCGGGCTGTACCGTGCAACTTGGGATCCACTCTCCTGGTCTGTGTAGCTGTTACAGTGGGGCATTTCTTGTTTTTTTTTTCTTTTTTAATCTTTCTTCATTTTCAGTTTCTCATCTCTCTACTTACCTCATTTTCCTATGTCCTGAATACCTGGTGCTGTGTGCCATTTCTGCTCCTTCTAGCCAGGCCATACTGCATGGCTTGGGAGTCACTTTCCTGGTCCATGTAGCCACATCAGTGGGCTCACTGGAAACCTTTTTTTTTTCTTTCTTTATTTTTTTCTTTTATCTTTTCCTTTTTTATTCATTTCTCAGTTTCTCAACTCTCTCTGCTTTCCTTCTTTTCCTGTCTCCTGAATAGCTAGCACTGTGTGTCATCTGTACCCCTTTTAGATGGGCTGTGCCCTGAGGCCTGGGAGCCACTTCCTAGGTCACCAGTGGGATCACTGGGGGCGTTTCTCTCTTTTTAAATTTTTTATTTATTTTTTTCCTCTTTTTCTTTTTTCCTTTTTGTTTTTCTTCATTTCTTGGTTTCTTGTCTCTCCACCTCCACTCTGCAGGCAATTTTCTTTTTGTCTGTTTTTTTTTTTTTTTTGGCTCCTGTTTGTCTTTCCTCTATTTCTTCTTTCCCACACCCATCTTAGCTACACAAATCACAACTGCCCCTTTCCCTACTGCATACATGTACCATGTGCTGAACTTCACACCTCTGAGCCACACAGGTGTGGCCTACCAGAACATGCCCCACACTGACCCCCAGCCCACCCAACCAAACAACCCATCTCAGCCCATCCTCTTTAGTTGGACCTGCCCTGCCACTCCATAGCTGAGCAACTGGCTCTGTCCATTGGACAAGGAGGTGAAAAATATCATTACCACGGATGAGCAAACAACAAAGAATGCACAGCCCACCTGCCCAGATATAACCAAATTAAAAAAAAAGAAAAAACAGGACTATACAAACAAATCTACAATCAATAAACAAAGAAAATAACTACTGTATATCCTGAAGATAGGAGATAATATGAGAACATATTTAAAAAAAAAAATAGGACACAAAGATTCCAGTAGGTGTCAAAAAGCAAACACCAGCTGACTTTCCAGTAGAAGAAAAGGCACTAGAACTACCTGACAGAGAATTCAAATGTCTAATATGCAGAGCTATCTAAGAGTTGAAGCAAAAGGCAGACAAAAATGATAAAATAATAGACAAATTCATGGAAAAGGCAGAAAAATTCATGGAACATACAGACAAAAAAAAAAAAGAAGAATTCAGGAAAATGATACAGGAACAAAATTCCAAGACAAATTCACAACTAGAAATCATACAAAAACAATTAGAAATCCAAAAGATAGGCAAGATTTCAGAAATAGAAGATCTGAGGAGCAGGTTTGAAACAATGGAAGAGAGGATTAGCAAAATTTGAAGACAAATCCTCGGATACCACTTTGTTTGAGGAAAAACTGGAGAAAAGAATGAAGAAAAATGAAGAAACCCTGAGAATGATGTGGGATACAATTAACAGCAAAAATTTGAGAGTGACCGGTGTTCCAGAACAGGGGTATAAAACAGAAAACACAGAGAGGATCACTGAGGAATTGATGACAGAAAACTTCCCAAATATCATGAATGATGAAAAGTTGACCATCCAGGAGGCTTAATTAACCCCATATAGGATAGATCCCAAAGGGAAATCACCAAGGCATATCATAATCACACTCACCAAAACCAAAGACAAAGAAAGAATCCTGAGAGCAGCCTGATAAAAAATGAAAAGTCACACACAGAGAGGAAAAGTAAGACTAAGCTCTGGTTACTTGGCAGTAACCATGCAGGCAAGAAGGCAATGGGATGGCATATACAAAACCTTGAAAGAAAAAAGAGTCCAACCAAGAATAATATATCCTTCCAAACTCTTTTGCAAATATGATGGTGAAATTAGGACATTTCTAGATAAACAGAATTTAAGGGTGTATGTAAAAAACAAACCAAACCAAACATACCAGAATTATTAAAGGGAGTCCTTTGGTTTGAGAGCAAACATCAGACAACAGCCTGAATCTAGGATGCAAGACTGCGGAAGCCAGACGTCAGACTAGGAAATGCACTCTTGAAGGACTATTCAAAACCAAAAAATTTAAAACAGGGAACAAGACTGGCTAATCTGTAAATGACAACAACATCAGAACAATAAAAGAGGAAATAAATGGTATAGCTATAAAACTTTCTAATGGAGGGGAAGACAAGGTGACACCAAGTAGTAATAGACTGATTCAAACCTAGGAAGATAAAGGTGAATTTCAAGGCAAGCACAAAGCAAGTTAACAAACCTACTCATCAAAGTAAAGAAGAGAAACATGAAGTCTCAGTAAAAACAAAATATACAAAAACAAAAGAAATGAAAAAGAAATCCACAAACAAAAAGAATTCAGCATGGGAGAGTAAGAAAAAAAAGAAAACCTCAGCACCATAAAAAAAAAAAAAAAAAAAACTACAAAATGACAGCAATAAACTCACACCTATCAATAATTTTTTTTTTATCAATAATTACCCTGAACATAAATAGCCTAAATGCACCCATAAAGAGAGAGTGACAGAATGGATAAAAAGAACAGAATCCATCAATATGCTGTCTATAAGACACTCACCTTAGAAACAAAGACTTAAATTTATTAAAAATCAAAGGAGAGAAAAAATATATGAATGAAATAGCTACCAAAATGGGCAGGAGTGAAAATAGTAATCTCATATAAAACAGACTTTGAAACAAAATCCACCATGAAAAACAAAGAAGGGCACTATATAACGGTTTAAGGGACAATCTGTCATGAAGACTTAACCATGATAAATATCTACCCAATGACAGGGTTCCAAAATACATAAAACAAACTCTAACAGTGCTGAAAAGATAAATTGACAGATCCACAATAATAGTAGAAGACTTCAACACACAACTCTCAGTAAAGGACAGAGCATCTAGAAAGAAACTCAAAAAAAGATACAGAAGATCTAAAGGACAAAATCAGCCAACTTGACCTCACAGACATATATACAACACTCCACCCAACAGCGGTAAAGTACATATTCTTTTCCAAAGCACATAGAACGTTTTCCAGAATAGACAACATCTTAGGTCACAGAGTAACCCTCAACAAAATCCAAAACACTGAGATAAGACAAAGTGTCTTTTCTGACCATTACACCGTCAAAGTAGAAATTAACAAAGGAAGGGTAAGGGAAAAAAAAAAGCAATTACATGGAAACTGAGTAACACCCTGCTTAAAAACCATTGGTTAATAGAATAAATCAGAGATGTAATAAAAAAAATTCCTAGACTCAAATGAGAATGAAACGACATCATGCCAAAGCCTTGGGAAACAGCAAAGGCAGTCTTCAGAGGTCAGTTACAGCAATAGATGCACCCATCAAAAAAGAAGAAAGGGACAAAATCAAAACATCACCTATACAACTTGAACAAATAGAGAACTGCAAAAGAAGCTCACAGTCACCAGAAGAAAGGAAATAATAAAGATCAGAGCAGAAATAAATGAAAAAGAAAATAGAAAAACAATAGAAAGAATCAACAAAACCAAAAGTTGGTTCTTTGATTGTTGTTGTTGTTGTTGTTAGGTGACGTTGAGCCGCTTCCGACTCACAGCGACCCTATGCACAACACAACGAAACACTGCCCGGTCCTGCGCCATCCTTACAATCGTTGTTATGCTTGAGCTCAGTGTTGCAGCCACTGTGTCAATCCACCTCGTTGAGGGTCTTCCTCTTTTCCGCTGACCCTGTACTCTGCCAAGCATGATGTCCTTCTCCAGGGACTGATCCCTCCTGACAACATGTCCAAAGTACTTAAGACGCAGTCTCACCATCCTTGCTTCTAAGGAGCATTCTGGTTGTACTTCTTCTAAGACAGATTTGTTCATTCTTTTGGCAGTCCATGGTATATTCAATATTCTTCACCAACACAATTCAAAGGCGTCAACTCTTCTTCGGTGTTACTTATTCATTGTCCAGCTTTCACATGCATATGATGCTATTGAAAATATCATGGCTTGGGTCAGGCGCACCTTAGTCTTCAGGGTGACATCTTTGCTCTTCAACACTTAGAAGAGATCCTTTGTAGCAGATTTACCCAATGCAATGTGTCTTTTGATTTCTTGACTGCTGCTTCCATGGCTGTGGATTGTGGATCCAAGTAAAATGAAATTCCTGACAACTTCAATCTTTTCTCCGTTTACCATGATGTTGCTCATTGGTCCAGTTGTGAGGATTTTTGTTTCCTTTATGTTGAGGTGTAATCCATACTGAAGGCTGTGGTCTTTGATCTTCACTAGTAAGTGCTTCAAGTCCTCTTCACTTTGAGCAAGCAAGGTTGTGTCATCCGCATAACGCAGGTTGTTAATGAGTCTTCCTCCAATCTTGATGCCCCGTTCTTCTTCATATAGTCCAGCTTCTCGTATTATTTGTTCAGCATACAGATTAAATAGGTATGGTGAAAGAATACAACCCTGACTCACACCTTTCCTGACTTTAAACCAATCAGTATCCCCTTGTTCTGTCCGAACAACTGCCTCTTGGTCTATGTAAAGGTTCCTCATGAGCACAGTTTAGTGTTCTGGAATTCCCATTCTCAGCACTGTGATCCATAGTTCGTTATGATCCACACAGTCAAATGCCTTTGCATAATCAATAAAACACAGGTAAATATCCTCTGGTATTCTCTTCTTTCAGCCAGAATCCATCTGACATCAGCAATGATATCCCTGGTTCCATGTCCTCTTCTGAATCCAGCCTGAATTTCTAGCAGTTCCCTGTCGATATGCTGCTGCAGCCGTTTTTGAATGATCTCCAGCAGAATTTTGCTTGTGTGTGATATTAATGATATTGTTCTATAATTTCCACGTTCAGTTGGATCACCTTTCTTGGGAATAGGCATAAATATGGATCTCTTCCAATCAGTTGACCAGGAAGCTGTCTTCCATATTTCTTGGCATAGATGAGGGAGCACCTCCAGCGCTGTATCTGTTTGTTGAAACATCTCAATTGATATTCCATGAATTCCTGGAGCCTTGTTTTTTGCCAATGCCTTCAGAGCAGCTTGGACTTCTACCTTCAGTACCATCAGTTCCTGATCATATGCCACCTCTTGAAATGGTTGAATATCGACTAATTCTTTTTGGTATAATGACTCTTTGTATTCCTTCCATCTTCATTTGATGTTTCCTGAATCATTTAATATTTTCCCCGTGGAATCCTTCACTATTGCAACTCGAGGCTAGAGTTTTTTCTTCAGTTCTTTCAGCTTGAGAAACGCAGAGCGTGTTCTTCCCTTTTGGTTTTCCATCTCCAGGTGTTTGCACATGTCATTATAATACTTTATTTTGTCTTCCCAAGGGGCCCTTTGAAATCCTCTGTTCAGTTCTTTTACTTCATCAGTTCTTCCTTTTGCTTTAGCTGCTCAACGTTCAAGAGCAAGTTACAGGGTCTCCACTGACATCCACCTTGGTCTTTTCTATCTTTCCTGTCTTTTCAGTGACCTCTTGCTTTCTTCATGGATGATGTTCTTGATGTCATTTCACAACTCTTCTGGTCTTCGGTCACTAGAGTTTAATGCGTCAAATCTATTCTTGAGATGGTCTCTAAATTCACGTGGGATATACTCAAGGTCATATTTTGGCTCTCGTGGACTTGCTCTGATTTTCTTCAGTTTCAGCTTGAACTTGCATATAAGCAATTGATGGTTTGTTCCACAGTAGGCCCCTGGCCTTGTTCTGACTGATGATATTGAGTTTTTCCATTGTCTCTTTCCACAGATGTAGTCAATTTGATTTCTGTGTGTTCCATCTGGCGAGGTCCATGTGTATAAAAAAATATAGTCACCGTTTATGTTAGTGAAAGAAGGTATTTGCAATGAAGAAGTCGTTAGTCTTGCAAAATTCTGTCATTCGATCTCTGGCATTGTTTCTATCACCAAGGCCGTATTTTCCAACTACCTATCCTTCTTCTTTGTTTCCAACTTTCGCATTCCAATCACCAGTGCATCTTGATTGTATATTCGATCAATTTCAGACTGTAGCAGCTGATAAAAATCTTCTATTTCTTCATCTTTGGCCCTAGTGGTTGGTGCGCAAATCTGAATAATAGTTGTATTAACTGGTCTTCCTTGTAGGCGTATGGATATTATCCTGTCACTGACAGCGTTGTACTTCAGGATAGATCTTGAAACTTTCTTTTTTGATAATGAATGCAACACCATTCCTCTTCAAGCTGTCATTCCCCACATAGTAGCCTATATGATTGTCCAATTCAAAATGGCCAAAACCAGTCCATTTCAGATCACTAATGCCTAGGATATTGATGTTTATGTGTTCCATTTCATTTTTGAGGATTTCCATTTTTTCTAGATTCATACTTCATACATTCCAGGTTCCGATTATTAATGGATGTTTGCAGCTGTTTCTTCTCATTTTGAGTCATGCCACATCATGAAATGAAGGTCCTGGAAGCTTTTCTCCATCCACATCATTAAGGTCGACTCTACTTTGAGGAGACAGCTCTCGCGCAGTCATCTTTTGAGTGCCTTCCAACCTGCGGGGCTCATCTTCCAGCACTATATCAGACAATGTTCCGCTGCTATTCGTAAGGTTTTTGTGGGCTAATGCCTTAGTCTGGAAGCTCAGCTGAAACCTGTCCTCCATGGGTGACCCTGCTTGTATCTGAATACTGGTAGCCTAGCTTCCAGCATCACAGCAACACACAAGCCCCCACAGTATGACAAACTGACAGACATGTGGGGGGGGGTTTCGATAGGACTGACAACATTGACAAACCACTGGTCAAACTGAGAAAGGAAAAACAAGAGAGGATGCAAATTACCCAAATAAGAAAAGAAATGGGGGACACTACAATAGACCCAACTGAAATAAAAATGGTCAGAACAGATTATTATGAGACTATACTCCAACAAATTTGAAAAACTAGAAGAAATGGACAAATTTCTAGAAACACACTCCCTACCCAAAGTAACACAAAATAATATTGAAAATCTGAACAGATCAATAAAAAGAGAAGAAATTAAAAAGGTAACTAAAAAAAAAAAAACTCAACAAAAAAAATGCTCTGGCCCAGATGGCCTCACTGGAGAATCCTACCAACATTCAGAGAAGAACTTACATCATTACTACTCAAATTATTTCAAAACACAGAAAAGGAAACAATACTTTCAAATTCATTCTGTGAAGCTGGCATAACCCTGATACCAAGACCAGGAAAAGACACCACAAAAAAGGAAAATTGCAAACCAATATATCTTAGGAATACACATGTAAAAATTCTCAACAAACTCTAGTCAATAGAATTCAACATTATATCAAAAAATAATACGCCATGACCAAGTAGAATTAATACCAGGTATTATT
The DNA here is from genome assembly GCF_024166365.1 of Elephas maximus indicus. Lineage (NCBI taxonomy): Eukaryota > Metazoa > Chordata > Mammalia > Proboscidea > Elephantidae > Elephas > Elephas maximus. The sequence goes on from NC_064823.1 coordinate 13,697,955, forward strand.
TTTTTTTTTTTTTTTATACAAGAAGGGTTCAGCATTAGAAAATTAATGTGATCCACCACATAAATAAAAGGAAATAAAAGAACTACGTGATCATGTCTATTGACACAGAAAAATCATTTGATAAAGTCCAGCACCTATTCCTCATAAAAACTCTCAAAAAAATCTATATATATGGGAAATTCCTCAACATAAAAAAGGCATCTATGTAAAACCAACAGCCAACATCATTCTTAATGGAGAGAGGCTGAAAACATTCCCTTCAAGAACAAGGACAAGACAAGGATGTCCTTTATCACCACTCCTATTTAACATTGTGCTGGAAGTCCTAGGTAGAGCAATAGGCAAGAAAAAGAAATAAAGGGCATCCAAACTGGTAATGAAGAAGTTAAACTGTTCCTATTTGTGGATGATATGATACTATACACAGAAAACCCAAAAGACTCCATGAAAAAACTACTGGAATTAATAGAATGTTTCAGCAGAGTAGTAGGCTACAAGATAAACATACAGAAATCAGTTGCATTCATATACACCAGTAAAGAAAATGACAAAATGAGATTAGGAAAACAATACCATTAATAGCCCCTAAAAAAAAGTAATAATACTTGGGAATAAATCTTACCAGGGATGTAAAAATCCTATACAAAGAAAATTACAAAACGCTACTGCAAGAAACAAAAAGAGATCTTCATAAATGGAAAAACATACCATGCTCATGAACAGGTAGGCTCAACACAGTGAAAATGACAATTCTACCCAAAGCACTCTACAAATACAACGCAATCCCAATCCAAATACCAACAACATTCTTTAAAGAAATGGAAAATCTAATTGTTAAATTTATTTGGAAATGGAAGAAGCTCCAGATAAGTAAAACACTATTGAAGAAGAATAAAGTAGGAGGATTCACACTACCTGACCTCAGAACTTATTATATAGCTACAGTAGTCAAAACTGCCTGGTACTGGTACAATGACAGAGACATTGACCAACAGAACTGAGAATCCAGATGTAAATCCATCCACCTAAGGCCACCTGATCTTTGACAAGGACCCAAGGTCATCAAATGGGGAAACTACAGTCTCTTCAACAAATGGTTCTTGCAAAACTGGATATCCATCTCCAAAAATATGAAAAAGGACCCATACCTCACACCATACACAAAAACTAATTAAAAATGAATTGAAGACCTAATTATAAAATCTAAAATTATAAAGTTCATAGATGAAAAAAATAGAATCAATGATAGAGACCCTCATACACGGCATTAACAGGATACAAACCATAATTAACATACAAACTCCAGAATATTAACTAGATAACTGGGATCTTCTGAAAATTAATTGAAAGACTTCACAAAAAGACTAAAAAGAAAACCTACAGAGTTGGAAAAAAACTTTGGCTATGGCAGATCCAACAAAGTTATAATCTCTAAAATCTACAGGAAAATCCAACACCTCTATGAGAAAAAGACAAATAATCCAATTAAAAAATGGGCAAAACAAATGAACAGACACTTCACCAAAGAAGGCATTCAAGTAGCCAACAGACACATGAGGAAATGCTCTCAATCACTAGCCATTGTAGTTTAGCCATTAGAGAAATGCAAATCAAAACCACAATGAGATACCATCTCACCCCAGCATTACCGGCACAAATAAAAAAAACAGAAAATAACAAATGTTGGAGAGGCTGCAGGGAGATTTGAACTCTTATGCACTGCTGGTGAGAATGCAAAATGGTGCAACAATTTTGGAAAACAATACGGAGCTTCCTTAGAAAGCTAGAAATAGAAATACCATATGATCCAGCAATCCCACTCCTAGGAATACATCCTAGAAAAATAAGACTTGTCACACGAATAGACATATGCTCACCCAAGTTCATTGCAGCATTGTTCACGATAGCAAAAAATGGAAACAACTTAGATGCCATTAACAGTTGAATGAATAAACAAACTATTGTACATACACACAATGAAGTACCATGTAATGATAAAGTATAATGATGAATCTGCGAAGCATCTCACAATATGGATAAATCTGGAGTGCATGATGCTAAGTGAAATAAGTCAATCACAAAAGGAAAAATATTGTATGAAATCACTAGTATAAAAAATTCATGAAAAGGTTTACACACAAAAAGAAACAATCTCTGATGGTTATAAAGGATGGGAGTGGTGAGGATATAAAAACACTAAATAGACAATAGATAAGTGGTAACTTTGGTGAAGAGTAAGACAGCACACAATACTGGGGAAGCCAACATAGCTCATTCAACCCAAGGCCATGGAGGCTCCACAGACATATCCAAACTCCCTGAGGGACCAAATTGCTGGGCTGAGGGCTGTGGGGACCATGGTCTTGGGAAACATCTAGCTCAATTGTAGTAACATAATTTATGAAGACAATGTTCTACATTGTACTTTGGTGAGTAACATCTGGGGTCTTAAAAAGCTGTGAGTGACCATCAAGAAAATCTGCTGGTGTCGCCCTTTTGGGAGCAAAGGAGAATGAAGAAAACTAAAGATACAAGGGAAAGATCAGTTCAAAGGAATAATGGACCACAACTACCATGGCCTCACCAGACTGAGCCCCGTACAACTGGATGATGCCCGGCTACTACCACTGACTACTCTGACAGAGATCACAATAGTGGGTCTTGGAGGGAGCTGGAGGATAATGTAGAACAAAATTTTAACTCACAAAAAAATGTCCAGACTTACTGACCTGGTGAAGACTGGAGAAGTCCTGAGAGTATGGCCCCTGGACACACTTTTAGCTCAGTAATGAAGCCACTCCTGAGTTCATCCCTCATCCAAAGATTATAAACAGTCCTGTAAAACAAAACAAGACTAAAGGGACGCACTAGCCCAGGGTCAAGGGCTAGAAAGGAGGAGGGCAGGAGGGGACAGGAAAGCTGGTAATAGGGAACCCAAGTTGAGAAGGGAGAGTGTTGACATGTCATGGGGTTAACCAAAGTCACAAAACAGCATGTGTACTAACTGTTTAATGAGAAGCTAGTTTGTTCTGTAAACCTTCATCTAATGTGCAGTAATAAAAAATAAAGTTGCCATTGAGCTGATTCTGACTCATAGAAACCCTATAGACAACACATTTCTAACATGTCATCAATAGTATCATGAAAAACGAAAGAGCATTGTGTAGACTTTCCAACAAGGCTGGCATTATTTCAAAAAACACAAAATAATAAATGTTGGAGAGGCTGTGGAGAGCTTGGAACACTTATACACTGCTGGTGGGAATGTAAAATGGTACAACCACTTTGGAAATAGATTTGGTGCTTCCTTAAAAAGCTAGAAATAAAACTACCATACGATCCAGCAATCCCACTCCTTGAAATATATCCTAGAGAAATAAGAGCCTTTACACGAACAAATATATACATACCCACATTTACTGCAGCACTGTTTACAATAGCAAAAAGATGGAAGCAACCAAGGTGCCCATCAACGGATGAATGGATAAATAAATTATGGTATATTCACACAATGGAATGCTACACATTGATAAAGAACAGTGAGGAATCTGTGAAACATTTCATAACATGGAGGAACCTGGAAGGCATTATGCTGAGTGAAATTAGTCAGTTGCAAAAGGACTATTATAAGAACTTGAGAAATAGTTTAAACTGAGAAGAACACATTCTTTTGTGGTTATGAGGCGGGGAGGGAGGGAAGATGGGAGAGGGGTATTCACTAATTAGATAGTAGATAAGAACTACTTTAGGTGAAGGGAAAGACAGCACGCAATACAGGGGAGGTCAGCACGATTGGACTAAACCAAAAGCAAAGAAGTTTCCTGAATAAACTGAATGCCTTGAAGGCCAGCACAGCAGGGGCAGGGACCTGGGAACCATGGTTTCAGGGAACATCTAAGTCAATTAGCATAATACAATCTATTAAGAAAACATTCTGCATTCCACTTTGAAGAGTGGTGTCTGGGGTCTTAAATGCTAGCAAGCAGCCATCTAAGATGCGTCAATTGGTCTTAATCCACCTGGATCAAAGGAGAATGAAGAACACCAAGGACGCAAGGTGATTACGAGCCCAAGAGACAGAAAGGGCCACATGAACCAGAGACTACATCATCCTGAGACCAGAAGAACTAGATGGTGCCTGGCTACAACCGATGACTGCCCTGACAGGGAACACAAAAGAGAACCCCTGAGGGAACAAGAGAGCAGTGGAATGCAGACCCCAAATTCTCATAAGACCAGACTTAATGGTCTGACTGAGACTAGAAAGACCCTGGTGGTCATGGTCCCCAGATCTTCCGTTGGCCCGGGATAGGAACCATTCCCGAAGCCAACTCTTCAGACATGGATTGGACTGAACGATGTGTTGGAGAGGGATGCTGGTGAGGAGTGAGCTTCTTGGATCAGGTGGACACTTGAGACTATGTTGGCATCTCCTTCCTGCAGGGGAAATGAGAGGGTGGAGGGGATCAGAAGCTGGTGAAATGGACACAGAAAGAGAGAGTGGACGGAGAGAGCGGGCTGTCTCATTAAAAAAACATTAGACGGAGAGTAATTGGGAGTGTGTTCCAAGGTGTATATGGGTTTTTGTGTGAGAGATTACTTGATTTGTAAACTTTCACTTAAAGCACAATAAAAATTATATTAAAAAAAAAAGCATTGTATAGACTCAATAATCATCTCCCCCCTGCACCCCGCCCCCCAAAAAAAGATGTCCATGTCCTAATCCCTGGAACCTTTTATTATGTTACCTCATATGGCAAAAGGAAACGTGATTATGTTAAGGATCTTGAGATGGGGATATTAACCTGACTGTCCAGATGGGCCCACTCTGATCACAAGGGCTCTTATAAGAGGGATCAGAATCAGCAGTACATGTGATAATGGAAGCTAGAATTTGGAGTGATGAAAAGAAATGTCAGTGTCTTCTAGAACCTGATAAGTACAGGAAAACTAGTTCTTCTCTGAAGCCTCCAGATGATATGTTCTCATCATACCATAATGTTAGGCTTCTAAACTTCAGAACTGCAAGAGGATAAATTTGTTGTGTTTTAAGCCACAAGGTTTGTGGTGATTTGTCACAACAACAGTAGGAAAATAACGCAAGTTTTGTAAATGGAAATTCAGGGAGATAGGAAGCCTTTCTTGGCTTAAGCACTAGAGAATAACCTGAGGGTAAAATTACAACTTAATAATAATGTTAATGGTTTGCAGGATTTCATTTGATGAATTATGGGATTTTTCTCTTTTGGCCCTAAGAAACAACGTAAGGACTGTATTCTGGAAGTATAATACTAGTTTAGAATGATGAGTGACCTATATTGGCCATCAGTGGGATTTCAATGTTACTTGACTAAATCAGTCTGTGAATGAATGAATACATAGGAGTCATGTTGGTGAAGGATAGAAGTTTGCTGAAACTGGCAATTGGTAGCATATTAGCATATTGTGGAGGCCTCTGAATAGTATACTAAGGATGAAGAATATTTTATATCGCAAGTCACATTGAATTGTCAACGAAAGTAGGAGACTAGAAATCATAACCTACTTGATAATGACTAGTTTTCCGATTTGTAAACTGAGGAGATGTAACTAGGTGCTCTGTATCATGTTATTTCACATAAAGTGAGAAGGTAACAAAGGTAGTTTTGTCTTGGAAGTCATTAAAATATTGCCAGTATTAGTGAAAGAAAGTGACAGGGAAGTGCTTCTCAAGCTCTAATGTCTGTAGAGTTTATATGAATATTTTATTAATAAATGGGTTCTGATTTGGTGGGTCTGGAGTATGGGTGTAAGACTTTGCCTTTCTCTCAAGCTGGCCTGTGACATCGAGAATTGTGTTTAAAATACAGATTCCTAGGCTTTGTGTCTTTAATATTTATTTCATGAAAACTGAAAGCATTGAAGCTATGTTTTAAATTCTTATAGTCCCAAGAAGTTCGTGAATCATTGCATTAGAGCATTCAATCCATGATTTTGACCTATTTACTACTAATGAGTAAGCTTTTGGCAGCTAACCAAAAGGTCAGCGATTCAAATCTACCAGCCGCTCCTTGGAAACCCTGAGGTAGTTATACTCTATCCTATAGTGACCCTAGGGGTCGCTATGTGTTGGAATCCACTTGAGGTCAGTGGCGGGGGCGGGGGGAGTAGTTAATTACTGATCAGGCAGAACAGCTTTAATAGGATTGAAAGATTAAACATCAGCATAGGCACTAGGCACTAACTGATCAATTTGCATGTACTCTGAGAAAATGTACTGAGTCTGCAACTTTTCGTTTTCTTTCAGGTCTAAGGAGAAAACTTAATTAAAGCTAGTGAAGCATGTGAAACGGAAACTGTCAGAAAAAGCAAAGAACAACACAACTGCAGCCACTAAAGCTTGCAGCAGCCTGTTTTATGATTTGCTTGAGATATTAAACTTTGGATTAATCATTCATATTTGCATATATACAATCCCTCACTCCCTACGACTGTTCTCGAACATCTCAGACTTAGGAAAAAACCAAGAACGTGTAACTCTCTGGGCTTTATTTTTCTTCCACTTAGTGCTCACAAAATATATTTCACACTTACAGATCAAGGAAATATAAGAAAACAAAAGTGCTTTCAACTGAAAATAATTATAATTCTAAGGCGATCTCTGATTTAGTCTACTTCAACCATATCTGATTTGTCGCACTTCTTGGGGATGGAAAGAATGTACAATATCAGCTGACTAACACAAAATCTTTAGGAAAAATGGATACTGTTTTTTATCTCCAGGCTCCTAAATGGTGAACAGTGAAGGGAACTTTGAGTGAATGACTCACGCTCCGTTTACAGTGGCCTTTTCCTCTTCCTGCGAATGATGATATGTGTTGAAAACCTAAGAGGATAAGTACTTAAAAGGCCAGTTTTGTTTGCGTCCATTATTTTAAAAATCTGTCTTCTGTTATAGGTTAAAAATGGGAACCTAAAGTGTAGGTTTGTTTGGCTTGGGGTTTTTAATCCAGAAGTGGTGTTTTATACATTAATCTATACTTTTAAAATGTGCTAAGACCATATCAGTGTCTCTTGAGTGCCTTTACTTATATAAAAAATAGCATAAAATGTCATCTATAAAAATAGACAATTTCCTTTACTTAACAGTTTGGTCTACTTCCAGATACGCTAATGTCTCATATTATCAGTCTCACTGCCCAAGTCATATGAGATTCAGCAAATAGGCACTTAGAAATAAATCATTTAACCTAAGTGCACCTAGGAGCTCTTCTTCCTAGCCCTGAGATGATGTTAAATATTACACTGTTCTTAACAATTTTCAGGCAAGATGTCTACAGTTTTTATTTAATTATTCTTTGTATGCATACTTGTTAGGGAATGAGCATTATTATGGCTGAGGCAAAGCTGGGAAATTGTTATCAAAAGGATTAAGTAAATTTATTTCCAACTTTAGAAAGAAATAGATAAAAGAGCTTAACACCATATATGTTGTACAGTGAACTAAAACATTCTGCCTTACAAGAAGAGAAACAAATAATGTAATTTTATTTAGAAATGTTAACATTTCACTGTAAAGCCTCCTGAAAAGAATAGTTTTATTTTTTCATAATGAAATGTCACAGATGTACTTTTCATGACATGCTATTACAGATGACAGGCAAGCACAGGTCCCTCCCACATGACAGCAATATTTTTATTACAATGAGTGATTTGGGCTTTTTAGCCGCTTGAGGATTAAAATAACAGAATATCCCAGAATGTTTATTATGCCTTCCACCCTTAGAGTAAATAAATTTACCAGATTGTCTGCTAAATTCTTGTACTTACATGGCCACATGCAGGTCACATAATTGCTCCTGCTCCATCCAATATTCACAGGAGGCTCTGTGAACACCCCACGTGGCTTCATTCTTTGCTCCAAGCTTCTTTTTTTTCTGGCAAGTCTTTGAGGCTACAGACGATCACATTTGAAATACTGTTTCCTTCTTCTATGGACTCACGCTTTAGTTAATTTAGTGTTCTTCTGCATCTTTCCCTAGGTTCTTGTGCCAGGAAATAATACAGGGTTTTTTTGTCCACTGCCAATCAATCACTGGGGCATAGACTTTCTCAGGCTATTGGAACTTATTTATACTAATAGAAAGGTGTTTCATAACTATAATTAGATTTGGGCTTTCAGACTATTTTCCTTTGCAAATTAGTTATATTAATTTGAGCTGTTAGTTAGAATGATGTTCACCATTTGAAAACATTTAGAAATATGAGAGTGGGAAGAAGGAGAGAAAGTACAGATCTGAATAAAGAACATTTTGAACTCCAAATGTCCCCTTCTTCTGGGTCATGTAGGAATTGCCATTAGTTTCATTGGGCACACATACAGATTTTGCTGCTGGGAACATAACTATGCAAGGATTCGGTGATAGGTGATTTGGGGGAAAATTCAAGGAAGTGGGCTTTACTCTGGGTTGCACAATCTCCAGAAATGGAGGTTTTTCTGTGATTGAGAATCTTAGTACATCTCACCGGGGTGGGGGGGCAGACATAATGAAACAAGTCTAGAGCTGTGATTCATAAAGAAACAGCTTTCCCTCCTATTAGCTAGAATATGGGGATGTTTGGTCATTTTGTGATTTGGACGTTATTCACGATTTTGTCTGTATCAGAATTGATTGTGAAGCAGTCTTATTTTTTCTTGATCTTTCATGGCACAGAGTGGCCTTGGCTAGTCTTAGTGTCCTGTGAAATTATTTATGATAAACAAGAGAACACAGAAGCCTAGCTGTGTCTGTCATGTCAGCTTCTAACGACACCCAGGCTTGACTGATACGCACCAGGCCAGTGTCTAGCTGTGAGGGACTGCTTTTTATTTCTCACATTTTTGAATAGTATACTACCTGCATGTTCTTGGACTACATAAATTCTATTTGTTCGTGATGTATATATTATTTTTAATACATCGCTGCTTTTGATTTGCTAATATGTATTTTTAATGGTTATTTTTGATCTAGTGTTGAAGCAAGATAATATTCACTTTGTAAAATGAGTTGCCTAATATGTACGCCATGGAAGAGTTTGTGTAAGTTTATATTTACTTACATATTCTTCAATATTTATTGCATCCAGCAATAAATCTTTCTGGACTTTTGGTTTTCTTTGCAGACTACTTTTAAGTATGCATCCATTTTTATTTTTTTATGAGATTGTAAAAATTACTTTTCTGTGTTTTTATTATTGTTGTTGTTTGTTTTGGTTATTTTTTCCCCAAGAGATTTTTCTATTTTTTCAATATTGTTAAATTATTGTCAGATTATACATTTAATATCTGTGGGGTCTGTGAGCAGTGACTATTTTCATTACATACTTTGGCAATTAGTGTTTTTTCTTTTTTCCTTGATTAGTTTTTCCACGGGCATATTGATTTCAATGACCTCTAAGAAAATTCAGCTTTGCATGCTTTTCATTATTGTGCATTTATCCTTCCATCTCTTCTTGTATTTATTATTTCCTTAAATTTCATTCCTTGGAAACCCTGGTGGAGTAGTGATTTAAGAGCTACGGCTGCTGACCGAAAGGTTCAAATCCACCAAATGCTCTTTGGAAACCCTGTGGGGCAGCTCTACTCTGTCCTATAGGTTCGCCATGAGTCAGAATTGACTGAATGGCAATGGGTAATGGGTAATAGGTTGATTGTGATTTACTGTTCTTTTGCTTTATCAGATGAAAAAATAGACAATTATCAGTTTTCTTTTTCTTTTCTAATGTATCCCTTAATACCACAAATTTATTTGTAGCCTCTGCCTTAGCCAGAAAGATATTAAAATTTCAAAACTACATTAACCTAATAATTTTAACTGTCTAGAATATTTAACCTTATATGATTATGAACTATCCCACATAATGCTTTGTGCCTTACCATTTACTTTGTCTATATTTGTCTGTCAACATCAACTTTATTTTACTTACTGTCTTCATGGTATGTGTTTTTATTCTACTTTTGTCTGTGTCCCTGTGTTTAAGGCTTGTCTGTTATAAAACGCAATGAGTTATTTTTTAATTTTAGTTTGATAATCTGCATTTAAAAACATAATTTAATTTATTCATATTTAATTATTGACTTATAAAATTTTATATAGACCATTTTACTACATTTTTGTTCTATTAGGCTTATTTATTTTTTTGGTCAGTATACGCTATTTTTTGACTTCTTTTGAACAAATTGTTTTGTACTTTTTTTTTTTACTTTTTACCTCAGTTATCTTCCTGCTGTACATTCTTTCTCTATGCTTTTGTTATTCTAGAGATGGCAACATGCATCCTTGTCATATTCTAATTCAAATTAGCTTTACTACTTCCTAGGTAATGTTACAATGGTATAACACATCTACTATATTTAATCTTCTTCTGTATTCTGCTTTATTTTTGTCATGCATTTTCTTTCTACATATACCATAAAAACCTTAGAATAAAATTTAGGGGCAATGCTGTTGGGCCTAACTTTTAACAATGGATTATGTAATATAACAACAAATGTACAAAGAGCAAAAGGCAAAATAAATAAATGGAGCTTTATTAAAAAAAATTTACTTGTAAAAAGACTTTATCAAAAAAGTAAAAAGACAAGCTACTGATTGGGCGAGTATCTTCAGAAACCTATATCCATTAAGAATCTAATAATCGATATATATATATAAACTTCAACAACTTAACAGTAAAAAGACAAAAAAGTTAAAAAGTGGGCAAAAACTTGAATATACATTTCACCAAAGAGGACGTTCAAATAGCTACCAAACACATGGAAAGATGCTGCAAATCATTAGCCATCAGAACAATGCAAATCAAAACCACAGTGAGACACCATTTCACTCCCAATAGGATGGAAACCCTGGTGGCGTAGTGGTTAAGTGCTACAGCTCCTAACCAAAAGGTCGGCATTTTGAATCCACCAGATTCTCCTTGGGAACTCTATAGGGAAGTTCTACTCTGTCCTATAGGGTTGCTATGAGTCGGAATCGGCTCGATGACAATGTGTTTAGTATGGCTAAGATGAAAAAGAAAGTAACTATTGTTGCCAAGGATGTGGGAAATTGGAATCCTTATCCATTGCTGGTGGAAATGAAAAATGGCATAGTGGTTATGAAAAACAGTGCGATGATTCCTCAAACAACTAAAAATAAAACTACAATATGACCCAGCAATTCATCTCCTAACTATATACCCAAAAGACTTGAGTGCAGAGACTCAAACAGAGGCTGGTACACCAATGTTCTTTGCGATACTATTCACAATAGCCAAAAGATGGAAAACAACCTAAACATCCATCAAGAGATGCATGGATAAACAAAGTGTAGTACATATCTGCAATGGAATACTACTTAGCCAATATGAGAAATTAACTCTTGATACATGCTACAATAAGGCTGGAGCTTGCAGACATTAAGATGAGTGAAATAATTAAATCACAGAAGAACAAATATTGTATGATATCACATATAAAAAGACAAAAACAGCTAAATGCATAGAGACTAAAGTTTATTAGTGGTTACCAGGGCCAGGAGGGAGGGGGAAAATGGAGTTTACGGTGATAGAAAAATCTCATTGATTCAGGGTAGGGTTTCACAATCAATTAATGTAATTGCGGTCATAGACTATATACTGGTAAAAAGATGAATTGGCAAAAGTGTGATAGATATATATACAACAATGACAAAAAAAAAAAAAAAGACCAGCAGCTGCAGCTGCTTATGTACAACCAAACACCTCACGGGATTTGGATCCTTGGTTCAGTGTTTAGGATCATGGTTTCCTGGGATATCCCAGTTAATTGGCCTAATAATGTGTTTAGTGCTTTTGTTCTACTTCCTAGTTCATTGCATAGTTACTGTGGTCTTAAAAGCTTGTAACAGCCATCTAAGGTACAACAATTTGTCTATATTCACCTGGAGCAACATAGGAAGAAGGAGAGTGAGGAATTAGAGGAGGAAATGGAAAGTGTGGCTAATTGCCTCCATGAACAACTGCCCACTTTGCCATAAGACCAGGGGAACTAGTCGGTGTCCAGCTACAATTACCGAACATTTTGATCAAAGGTTCTATAGAAAAAATATGATCAAATGGGAGAAAATGCAGAGTGGATTTTCAAATCATGGAACCCAGAATTTTTTGATTCATGGAGGCTAGATGACCTCTTGAAACTATTCCCTCAAGATAAACTTTAAAGTTTCTAGTTGTCAGAAGCTTTTTTTTTTTATTTCTCAGGTTTTTGAATGATTATATTACCAAATATATCCCTGAAGTCTTCTTAAAACCGAGAAATAGTTTAGCTAATTAGTAAAGATTCTCTTCCTTGAACATTGTGTCCTTCTAAGACCAATGTATATGGGATCAACTGACAACAGCAACTCAAAAGATTAGATAGGAAATTTAGATTGCAGTGAGTGTACATTAATGGGGGAGGAAAAACTCAGAAAAGGAGGGTGAAAATTGTTGCACAACTTGAAGAAGATAATCAATGTCACTGAACTGTATATGTACAAATTGTTGAATTAGTGTATATTCTGCTGTGTACGTGCTCAACAAAAACAAAAATAAATTACAAACAAAAGATAGTAATATTAGTACAGTTATTTTCAGTAAGTGTTCATTTAGATTTATCAATATGCTTCTCATTTCTTCATGAAATTCTGTGATTTTTTTTGCAGTAATTATTTTCTTCTACCTGAAAATTTTTTTAGTGTATTTTTTGTGGCAATTAATTATTTGCCTTAGCTTGAAAACTTTTCTATTTTGTCTTCAAGTTTGAAATATTGTTTGAAAGGGGAGCTTTGTTGAAAATTAAAGTATAGATCGTTATTTCTATTTAATTTTTAAAAATATTTCAGGTATTAACTTCTTTTGTTTTAATTAAAAAAATCAAACTTTAGTCTTATTGTGAATCCTTTGAAGTTCGTTTTTTCTTTACTACCTAACCTCCTTTCCTCTTTCTAATTTTATTTTAAGATTTTGTCTTTGTCTTTTGTTTTAACATACCAAAAGCACAATAAGATACACATCATGGATTTTTCTTCACATTTTTTCCATTTGGGTTTCACAGAACTTACTGAATCTATGAATGATTGTTTAATTAATTTGGGAAAATTCTTAGCCATCAACTGTTCATTGCTTCTACAACATCCTCTCCTTTTTTTTTTCCCTTTCAGCCTTTATAAGTACCAAATTTTTTGACAAATAACGAGCACGTGTAAATAACGTGTCCACACATGTAATGCCTGTAGTGCATCAAGAAAATAATACACTAGGGGGTTGTCTGGTTGACAAAAAAAGCATGAGGCACACACTACTCGTATAAATATGATACATATATTTTAGATCTAATCAAATACTCTGTATTATGACTTTATTATTATTATTCATTCTCTTATCTGTGTGTGCTTCAATTTGGACATTTCCTATTGATCTATTTCCCCATTCATTAAGATTTACCTAGGATTTAATTATATATATAAATTCTAATGAGATTTAATTTCATATATTATAAATCAGTCCTTGTATTGCTATTTAACTCATTTTTTAAAGTTCTAGTCTATCAAAATTCATCACCTTTTCTTTTATTTTACTATCATTGTTTTTATTTCTTTGAACTTAATACACAAATATTGTAATTTTCTTTTTCCAGCTAGCTCCAATGACTGGATCACCTGTCGGTCTGTCCCCCGCCCCCCCCCCCAGTTATTGGATATGTGGCTCTGTCTTTTGGTTTGCATAGACATTTTTTATCCAATGCTAGTCATTAGCTATTAAAAAAAAATGTAGCACTCCAGAGGTCTCATCCCACCCTATACTGGCTAGAATAGCTGATCAACTTCACCCAGTCAGGCTATGCTGGATAAAAAAGTTCTATTAAAGCTTAGTTAATGCTTATTCTACCTCCTGTTGACCCTGGAAACCCAGAGCCTTTAACTAAGCACCTAGAATATTTTATAATCCCTTTCATCTGGTATGTCCCCACTTTTCATTGTTATTTCATAGTACTGAAGAAAAAAATTGCCCTGATTTTCAGAAGCTTTCTCTGTAATTTTTTTTCTACCACTCCATGTAGTCCCAGTACGTGTCAAACACTCTGAGGTGAAAATCATCCTGCCCTTAAATAATCCCCTAAACCTCCATCAATAAAAACCTCCATCAATAGCTTGGTGCATATTTCTGTCCCTCTATAGCAGTCCTCTTCTGGGTTTTGTACCAAGTTTTGCAGAGGATTCCCAGTCACCTGACCAGGCCCAGAAGTGGCAAATATCCCTGGGGGTAAAAGCAGCTGCAGAAAGTCAGCTTCTTCCTCAATTTTCTTCATTCTCCAGAATCTTAGCCCCTCTAATTCTTGTTAGTAAGTAGCTCTTGGCTGCTTTGAAATAAATGATTTCTGTCTGTTATCTAGTTTTTTTTTTTTGTCTGTTATCTGGCTATTCTTGTTTCCAGGTGGGATCATTCATCTGATGCCAGATATTCCATTCCACTAAGAAACAAAATGTATGTGATCTTTCTTATTAAACAAAGACTGTATGATACACTCTAATCAGTGACGGGTAGTTGATATCTCAGTATTTTCTTCGAGTCTGAGGGATTCTCACCACGATCAACTCCCCTCCTGGTATTTATTTGCAAACAAGAGTCCAGATTAGGTAACTCAGGCATTTTGGGCCATAAGGTATGGACAATTTGTAATAATAATGGAGATGGTGGGATGATGCTGATGATATTAATGAGAAAAATTTATTAATGTCTAATATGTCCTTTCCAAATATGTCCTTGGTGTTGTGAATATTCATATATTTGGATTGTTTCATTTATTGTTTGTATTATCTTTTTAAGGTACATACAATTTTCATTCATAACTTTTAAATGTTGAAACTTAAATTTAAGATAATTAAGTTATTTTCCCGAAGTTAGTGAATCATTAAATAATCTACCTACGATAACATCCAGGAAGTCTAAATCCATCCTCTTAAATGTTATGCTGTGTGCATAAAATTACCAGCTTAATCCTTAACCAAGGATATTGACATTTTTTTGTGGTATATATTTTCTACATTTTTGGAAGTCCTGTTTTTTTTTTTTTTTTTTTAATAAGATACCAGAGTTTAGCAGCATTATTCCATTAAATTGCTCCATGTAAGTGCTCTTGGACAGAATCTAAACTCAGAGGAAAACAGTAAATGAATGACTAAAGGGGCATTACCTCTTTAGGGATAGAAAGATGTACCTGCCAAGGAGGGATATTCATGAAGGAAGGAGACAAATCCATTTAACTAAAAGCCACAAAAATACTTTGAAAATCTTCAAAAATGTTTGACAGCCTATTACTCTTACTAGATAATTACCAAAAACACAAAAATATTAAATCTAAGGACTTGGAAAACCCCAGGGCACACTTTCCTATACTAAATAGCCACATTTAAACCATTCCACTTTTGAGTCACATGTCAGTCAATATTTTGTTTTCCTCATTGGTACTATGAATCATATTATAGATTGTAAATCTAACATAGTATGAACTTCAGAAAACTTAAAAATTTATACAGTGCAAGGAACACCGTTCATTTATTTCTCAGGCCAAGATTTTTCTCTAAACTCTAAAATTAGTTGTTTGCATCTTTCTTTCATTTAAAAGATATTAATTGGGAATTGTCACTGTGTTTTTCCAAAAATTGGTGGTTAAGTTCTTACGGTTTTGTAAATAGACCACATTCTGTACAAGAATCATGAAAGTTTATTGTCCTTAAACAAAGAATTAGATAAAATATCATTAGAAAAAATGTGTTCTAAAAATCTTCCCCCCCCCAAAAAATGTCAAATGTTTAATAGGACAATACCCTTAAAAAAAAAGTAAAGGTATCTGAAACGATGCACAATAACCTAAACACTGAGAACTAACTCCCTTATTTGGCCAGATCAAAAGTTCCCTATGCTTTATTTCATGGTTCACAAATTATCTGAATGAATGTAAAGAGTTTATGCATCTCATCTTTGACAGAGGCCAAGATCTGCGTTTCGGTTCCAGGGCCCCAAATTCTAACCCATTGCCATTGAGTAGATTCCAATACATGATGAGTCCAAATTCTAAGGAAATGAAATTTGAACACATAGGGCTCATACCCAACCTTATCATGGACAGCAGGCAGGCAGTTTTTCTGATATTTTGAATATTCTAGAGGATTTTATTGAAGATGGGATTTTCTTAGGTGGTTGTTTGTTCTGTTTTCATCAGACACAGTAATATACAAACTAGAGCAAATTTAGAAGCGTTGGTTTCCTTATCAGCTAGCATCTGTATTTAAGGCTTATGGTAATGCTTTGAGAAAGTTTTAATTTGTGATAGAAAAGATTTTTCCATTCCTTCTGCAGTAAGCTTCCAGCAATTTTCTAGTGTTTGTTAAATGTACTTTAACAGATAATGAAATAAAATATTATTTCTGGGCAAAATATTTTCCTTTAAAACAGAGGTTCTACTGGCAATCCTCTCTAGCTATCGAAGCAATAGCAGTCATATCTGCAGCTTGACTAGAAATGTTTTGTCCCAAAGAGCAAAACTTAAATCAATATTTACAAAAAAAAAGTAAAAAGGCCCCCCAAAACCTATAATACTACAATATTGATGGGGATAGAGCATATAATTGGCTCCCTTGAAAGCCTTATCAGGCCACAAATTTTAGCTCATATAAAATTGGCCAATTAAGACAAGGTCCAGGAAGGGAAATATTTTCTCAAAGGCACTTTTTTTTTTTTTTAATAATTTTTATTGTGCTTTCAGTGAAAGTCTACAAACCAAGTCAGTCTGTCACATATAAGCTTATATACACTTTACTCCATACTCCCACTTACTCTCCCCCTAATGAGCCAGCCCGCTCCCTTCTTTCATTCTCTCCTTTCGTGACAATTTTGCCAGTTTCTAACCCTCTCTACCCTCCTATCTCCCTTCCAGACAGGAGATGCCAACAGTCTCAAGTGTCCACCTGATACAAGTAGCTCACTCTTTGTCAGCATCTCTCTCCAACCCATTGTCCAGTCCCTTCCATGTCTGATGAGTTGTCTTCGGGAATGGTTCCTGTCCTGGGCCAACAGAAGGTTTGGGGACCATGACCACTGGGATTCCTCTAGTCTCAGTCAGACCATTAAGTCTGGTCTTTTTATGAGAATTTGGGGTCTGCATCCCACAGTTCTCCTGCTCCCTCAGGGGTTCTCTGTTGTGCTCCCTGTCAGGGCAGTCATCGGTTGTGGCCGGACACCATCTAGTTCTTCTGGTCTCAGGATGATGTAAGTCTCTGGTTCATGTGGTCCTTTCTGTCTCTTGGGCTCATAGTTGTCTTGTGACGTTGGTGTTCTTCATTCTCCTTTGATCCAGGTGGGTTGAGACCAATTGATGCATCTTAGATGGCCGCTTGTTAGCATTTAAGACCCCAGACGTGTTAGGCAGTTTCTTAAAAAATTAAACATACGCTATGACCTGGTGGAAACACTGGTGGCTAAGGGCTACAGCTGCTAACCAAAAGGTTGGCAGTTCAGATCCATCAGGCGCTCTTTGGAAACCCTATGGGGCAGCTCTACTCTGTCCTATAGGGTCGCTATGAGTCAGAATCGACTTGATGGCAAAGGGTTTGGTTTGGGTTTTTTTTTTTTATTAACTTTTATTAAGCTTCAAGTGAATGTTTCAAAGGCACTTTTGTAGTTAGAATAAAGTAAGTAAAAATAATATTTTACTATTATTAATGTTGCAACTCATAATCCCTATGATGAGAAAATATAACCTGTTAAAAGTAAGCCAGAGGTATACTGAAATATTTTCTCAATATTTCTTTTTAAAATTAATTGCTTTGCTTCATTTTGATAATTTGTTTTTCTGATAGTTACATAGTTTTCATTGAGTTTTTTCCTTTTAGGATATGGGTCCAATCCGAAAGTCTCAGAACATGTACAACCTATATAAATATGACAAAAGTTTATTTTTTAAGGATGATTTTTGTTACAAATACTCTTTTAGGGAGCCTTATGAAAGGAAGAAATTTTTTTTTGTGTGTGTGTAATAAATGCCATAGCAAATAGAATTATTTTGAAAGTAGATGAAATTATTTTTGTGCTTTTCAGTTTTTTTTTTTTTTTAGGTGAATTTTGAATTGTGTGAAGCTAATATTTACCTCTCAGCCTAGCAACAGTCTCTAAATCAATTTTTGTGCCTTTTAGCTGCACACAGAAAAAGCATCATTCCTGACAGTAAATATCGGCAGTTAGCTCTGAGGACATTAAATCTAGTATAGGTGCACTCAACTTTTCGAGAATGTGCTTAGATGGCAAACATAGGAAGAAGGTGCTATTCTATATGAAGGGGAAAAATAATAATGCCAACTTCTTTACAGTTTTTTTTTTTGTGTGTGTGTTATATGAAAATGTGTATTATCATGAATTCTTACAGATAATGATAAATGTATATTTTATCAAAAAGGTATATTTCTTAAAAGCCTCATACACAAGAATTGCCCAAGAAAACATTTGTTGCTTACCAGGGCATTCAATTTTTTGAATATCCTAAGAGTAGCCCGTTGCAGTCGAGTCAAAGCGGCCCTATAGGTCCTAAGAGTAGATAGGGAAAAAAAAAAAAAAAAAATTACTGTGGACTTACAAGAGTAAATGACAGAAAGAAAGAAAGAAAACTATGTATTCTTAGTATTAAGAAGATAAAAAAAGTGGAGAGTACAGTTTTCTCAATTACTATTAACAATATATGTTCAACAATACATGGTATGCTCTTTATGTTAACTTACCGTATTACCTTAGATGATCTCTTTATCCGGAAAATGGAATCCTAAGAGGGCTTTCATTAAAGAAAGCACATTATTAAGTGTTAAAAAGAGAAAATTAGTGTATGTTGTGAATAATCCCAATATGAAAATTATTCTTTCTGTAGAATGGCTCCTTTTTTTCATTATTGTGTAGTATTTTTTAGCCACTATACATTGTCAGACAACAACATAAAAGTAAACATGTGAACATAACTGAACAAAATACAAAACCAAAATGCATTTATTTCTAAGACCTAATACAATTTTAAATTAGGTTAAAACTTAAAAAAGTAACTTTCCAGAATATTATTTATTTGCCCACTAATGGTTTTTGACTTTCAGAAAATAAAATGCTTTTCATTGGTTAATTTTAACTAATTATTTTATTCAGTATAAAATAGTAATATTTAGTGATGTGATGAATTGAACTTTTAATGGGCATTAGTACATTTTTTATATACTTTTTTGTTGATATTTCTCTTGAAATGCACTATTTATGATCAAAGTCTGGAAAATCCACATATAACGAGAACATGTTTATATTAAAATATAACATGCTTACTCTTCTTATACTTGGAATATTTGTAAGTTGAAATATCACTTCAGAAAAGATGACTCTTGATGGATTCCTCCATTAAATATAACTATGGTGGGGGAGATCTATTAAGCACGGTGCAGTTAAATAAGAAAAAACACTTGTCATGTATCTTCAACTTTTGAGAGTATGAAAAATAAATTATGGAATTGAGGGCAGTGACTTTTGAGCTTTATTAACCCTTCTTATAGCACAGAAAGTGTAAAGAACATGTTTCTCTGCAGCACATGGATGTGTAGAGAACAGGCTAATTATGAGACCCTCTGTTGTGTACTTAAAAGGGATTTTTGCTCTCCATAAAAAATTTGTTCAATTTAAAGAGTGTCTATTAGTTACTTTCTAATTACTCATAACAAAATTACTCATATTCTCATTTCAAAGAATTTATTTCTAGTTTTGTTTACAGTTACAGAGTATATTTAGAAAACTAGCACGACAAGAATTAAAGCATAAAACATAGCCAAACATTTGCAGTGAAATCTTTGAAATATTGAAGTGATACATTTTACAGGAGATGGCATTGTGTCTATGAATTTACAAGTATTTCTGAATATACCAGGTGAGATCAGGTTGCAGGCTCAAAAACACAAAACATTCCACTCTTCATTTCACACTTGTACTAACATAAATTGGTCAGTATGTGTTTTGGTTTGCATTGTGCCCCCTACCCCAAATATATCAGTTGAATTCCTGGCCCTTATACCTGTGGATAGGAGCCCTGGTGTTGCAGTAGTTAAGTGCTCAGCTGCTAGCCAGAAGGTCGGCAGTTCGAACCCACCAGCCATTCTGAGGGAAAAAGATGTGGCAGTCTGCTTCCTTAAAGATTACAACCTTGGAAACCCTATGGGGCAGTTCTACTCTGTCCTATGGGGTAGCTATTAGTTGGAATTGACTTGATGGCAATAACTTTGGTTTTGGTTTTAAACCTGTAGATATGATTCCGTTTTTCTTTTGTTATGTTAATGAGGTCATACCATTGTAGGGTTTATTCTAAACCTAATCACTTCTGAGTTATAAAAAGACCAGAATAAACACAGGCACACACGCTTGGGGGAAGACAGACACCAAAGAATGTAAATGAATGCCAAAAAAATCCAAGAAACTCTTAAGACAGTTGGCAGGCCACAAAATCTAGGACAGAGGGTTATAGAAGAAATTGATAAAGCTGAGGCACTGATTTGGACTTTCAGCCTCTGGAAGAGTGGGGAAATAAACTTCTGTCCTTTAAAGCCATCCATTTCTGATATTTCTGCTACAGCAGTACTAAGACAGTACAAAAAAAAACCCAAACCAAACTCAATGCGGTCCAGTAGATTCTGACTCATAGCGACCCTATAGGACAGAGTAGAACTTCCCCATAGAGTATCTAAGAAGCGCCTGGCGGATTCCAACTGCCGACCCTTTGGTTAGCAGCCGTAGCACTTAACCACTATGCCACCAGGGTTTCTGTAAGACAGTATAGAAATACTATGTTCATTTATAGCTTGGTCCTCTTTAAGTTGTTTAAAAAAAGGCCATTCTACACATTCAACTAGTGCTAGAATTATCTGACATAAGGCCACTGACGCCTTTAAGATATTGCAAATTGCTCATTGATTTGTTTTGGAGGATATGATTTTTAAAAATTTGGTAAGGCTCAAAAAGAAGCATTAACAAAGAACCTAAAAGACCTTTAGGTTTTGTTACATATGTCATATAAATTATAATAAAACCAGTTGCAGCAAAATCTGCAACTCTGACTCCTGACAACTTCATGTGTGTCAAAGTAGAACTGTGCTCTGTAGAGTTTTCAATGGCTGATATTTCTGATGTAGGTCATTAGGCCTTTCTTCTGAGGTACCTCTAGGTGGTCTTGAACCTTCAGACTTTAGGTTAGCAGATGAACATGTCGAGCATTTGAACCGCCCAGGGTTTTTTAAATAATAATACCTAACATTAATAGAGAGTTTACTATACTAGCCATATAAGTGTCTGAGTCATTTAGTCATCCATAAAATCCAAAAATGTGATAGGTACTCTTTTTATTTTCATTTTTATATATAATGAAATCCAGATGTACAAAGTTTATAAGTTTCAAATAACCACATGTTTACTAAAAGGAGGAGATAGGATGCAAACCCAGAAAATCAGGATTAGCAACTAACACTTTTAAACACTATCCAAAAAAAAAAAAAAAAGGAACACCCTTGCCATTCAGTAGATTCCAACTCAAAGAGACATTATAATATAAAAACAGTGCAATTAATTAAAGACAACAAAATACGATCAAATAATGTGTGTAATCCAGCACATCTGAGAAAGGTAATTATAGAACACTGTAATGTAAAACAGACACCTTCTATTCTGCATGCAAATTATATATTTGTGTCAGATACATTAGACAAAACAAGGCTCACGTGACATAATCATAAGCAACTTTCTTTAAAATGCATTCAGTCATGTATTCAGTAAATACATTCAGAGGAAATCCCAGATAAGCCATGTAAATTTTCAGCTTATTTATATGTAATCAAAAGTCCCATATTAACTTTAATTCATTAATGTTCTTAATTAGATCATTAGAATGTTCATTTTTCATGCTGCCACCAAAACCAAACCAAACCCAGTGCCATCGAGTTGATTCCGACTTCTAGCGACCCTATAGGAGACAGGAGAACTGCCCCATAGAGTTTCCAAGGAGCCCCTGGCAGATTCAAACTGCTGACCCTTTGGTTAGCTGCCATAGCACTTAACCACTACCCAACCAGGGTTTCATGCAGCAGTGTCCACCTATCCCTGGCTGGCCATTTGTGGTTAGGGAAAAGGATGTGGGCAGCCTTTTCTTTCCACCCAATCTCTTCTCTAAGCTTGCCAGCTGTGGCTTCTGACCACAATGGAGTTGATCTGGAGAAAGAAAAGAGAGTTAAGGAGAGTGATAAGACAAGCATAAAAATTACTTTTGCCAAGAATTGTTTCCGCATGCCTAGAAATAACTGAAGCCCTCTCTTTTGAGGGTGTTTTAACAACTTTTTAGGAACTATTCACTGCTGAATATGTCTTAGCTGCATTTCACGTGGCATGGAGGATGTACTCAGCACTGGCTACTAGTGCTTTCTCAGATCTGGCTTTCTTTCTGAGGCCAAGCTCATCCACAATTTTCCCGTTGAGGTTCACAATCCTCCCTGTATTTCCATACGGCCCACACTCAGTGTCGAGGAAATAATGCACACATATCCTTTGCCCAGACTCAGTCAAGACATTGCACAGCAGCTCTTTTTGCCTGCCAACAAAGAAACTATCATTTGCTTTTGTCTTCTTTGTGGAAGTCAAATACTTGTCAACCATGACTCTCTAACTTGATGCTCTTCTAATTAGGCTAAAAGTGAGATGCAGGCTCCCCGATCTCTCTCACTTAGTGGGAGAGTAAGACTCAGAACACCAGAAGCTTTTTCCAAATAAATCTTTCTCAACAATCCTCTGTTAGTCTACATAACTTCAAGCTACTTGTGTCTTTCATGTGGCTGATGAGTTCAAGAAACAAGTTCCAGATCTTTTCCATTTATCATGCTTTTAAATATGCACCTGGTGGGCTTTTTACATGTAGAATCTTTTGCTTTAATGCCTCAAGGAAAACTGAAACAGGAGGAATCTTGTTTTTATTGTTGATGAGTTGGTAATTGCTACTCTACTTATTTTTGTCTTGAAAAAGAGAGAGAAACTGGGAGGGAGAGAGAGAGATGGAAGAAGAAGAGAAAGAAAAGGAAAAGGGAAAAAAAGCAAGAAAAAGAAGGAGACGAGGGAAAAGGAGGATGAGGGAGGGAAAGAGGGAAGAAGAGACAGAGAAGAAGGGAGTATTATGTGAGAAGGAATCTTTCTTCACATGAAGAGAACTCTATTTTTATAGAGACTTGAAGGCAAGATAAATCAAGATTCAGTAACACTTGTTGCTGGACTAAGAAACATGAAAAGAAGTGGTAAGGGATTATGTTGAAAAACTATGTAGGCACCAGACAAAAAAGGTTTATGTATGTGATACTATCTTGTGAGTAATGAGGAACCTTAAATAAAAAAAAAAAAACAAAAAAACCAGTGCCATTGAGTCGATTCCGACTCATAGCAAACCTATAGGACAGAGAAGAACTGCCCCATAGAGTTTCCAAGGAGAGCCTGGTGGATTTGAACTGCTGACCCTTTGGTTAGCAGCCGTAGCACTTAACCACTATGCCACCAGGGTTTCCATGGAGAATGGGATCCTTACACAGTGAAAAGTGTGAAACCTGAACTCTGCAGGACTGCCTTGTTTTTCTTGATCTTGCAAGTTTTCCACTTTTGACAGGGTGTAGTCTTACCACTTTCCTATTACTTGTTTTAGTAGAAAATATTTGACTTTTACTTCTCTGACAGGTTTCAGCCTTACATAAGTTCTGGCTTTCATAGGTTTTACTGTAGTTATATTTAAAAAAAAAAAAAAAAATGGATAATGATATTGCAAGAGGTAAAAAGCAGGTGAGAAATAGTACCCTAAAGTGATGGCTGCCTCTAGGCCTATTACGGATTAAATTGTGTCCCCCCAAAAATGTGTATATCAACCTGGTTAGGCCATGAGTCCCAGTATTGTATTGTTGTCCTTCATTTTGTGATTGTAATTTTATGTTAAAGAGGATTAGGGTGGGATTGTAACACCACCCTTATTCAGGTCACCTCCCTGATCCATGGTAAAGGAAGTTTTCCTGGGGTGTTGCCTGCACCATATATTATCTCTCAAGAGATAAAGGGAAAGGTAAGCAAACAGAGAGTTGGGGACCTCATACCTCCAAGAAAGAAGCACCAGGAGCACAGAGAAGCTCCTAGTCCAGGGGAACATTCATGCCAAATACCTTCCTCCAGACCCAACAGAGAGAAAGCCTTCCCCTGGAGCGGACACCCTGAATTTGGACTTTTAGCCTACTTTACTGCAAGAAAATAAACCTCTCTTTATTAAAGCCATCCACTTGTAGTATGTCTTTTATAGCAGCACCAGGTGACTAAGACAAGGCCTGAACTCAAACTCCATCTTGAGAAACCTGCTCTAAACTAAGAAGTTAATATTTTACAGACTTAATCAGGTATCTAAGGGAATGTTTTCTTTGTAACCAAACTAAGAAAGAACGTTGTCAGTTTGTTCCCAAGCAGCCTTGATACAAACAGTGTATCTAACCTCTATGTCCCCAGAAAGGAATGTTTTGCAATTGTCTTGTAACCACCCTATAAAACTGTTATATCCACCAAGTAATAACTAATAAACAAAGACTCTTTAAACCAATCATGTTAAGATTCCTTACTTCAAGATCTCCTGCCCTCCACTTTCCTGAATCACCAAACACCTATCAGAAATTTTGTATTATTAGTTCTTGATTTTACCATATAAGTATGCCTTTTTAATTCCACCACCTTGGACCAGTGCAATTTCAATTTGTGGGCTATGCATTTCCCCAGTTTCTTGCTTTCAATAAAACCTTTTGCTTTTACTTTAACAGAGTACATGGTATTACTCTTCAACACAACGAAAAATATGAAGAAGCACACTGTTGTAATTGAAAAATAATGAAGGAATACATTTCAGTAGTGGTAGACAGTTTGGAGAGGAGAATTTCTGAAAATGTTAGGAAAGTAGATTTTACAGGTATTTAAAAATGGATGTGTTTGGTATTAGAGATAATAAATTATGTAATAATTTATTTTATATATGCTTTTTGTGACACACACAGAAAGCCACTCTTCTGTTTTTATTTATTTTATCTTAGAATAACCCCAAATTTTATGTTACAACTTCTGTAATTCCTTCAAGGGGTATTGTAGCAAATGCTGTGGGTGCCCTGGCCCATAGAAACTTAAACCACACACACACACAAAAAAAAACCTCTTGCAATCGAGCTGACTCTGACTCATAGTGACCCTACAAGACAGAGTAGAACTGCCCCATAGGGCTTCTAAGGTTGTAATCTTTACAGAAGCAGACTGCTACATCTTTCTCCCACAGGGTGGGTTGAAAGTGATAACCTTTTGGTTAGCAGCTGAGCACCTAACCACTGCGACACTGGGGCTTCTTATATAACCTTCCAAAACCCATTGCTGTCCACTGAATTCCAACTCATTGTGACCCTATAGGACAAAGTAGAACTGCCCCATAGGGTTTCCAAGGCTGTAATTTTTATGGAGCCAGACTGTCACATCTTTTACCCATGGGGCAGCTGGTAGGTTCAAAACATCCAGCATTTCGGTTAGCAGCTGAGTGCTTAACCACTGCATCATCAGGGATCCCATATAACCTGAACACTAAAACCAACCACTTCAGAGTTGATTCTGACTCATTAGCCACCCTGTAGTGACCTTATAGGACAGAGTAGAACTGGCCCGCATGGGTTCCAAAGAGCACCAAGTGGATTCGAACTGCCAGACTTTTCTTTAGCAGCCATAGCTCTTAACCACTATGCCACCAAGGTTTCTCATATAACTTTAGCCCTACATAGGTCCACATCTGCAACAGTTGTAAACCTCCTATCTGTCTCCTTCTTTGCTTGCTAGCTTTGTCTCCAGTGGAACTTGATCCATCCTGATTCAATAACAACATGGGTGGGTAGAGTGGGGCCTTGACAGGGAATGGGAAATAAGCAAAACTTGAGTCTACCAGGACTGAGGGAGTGAAGTTGCCACGTGGATGGACTAGGAGAACAGACTTGCTGTCCTGGTGGGCCTGGTAGCTGGAGCTGAAGCCCAAGGTTGAGGGGCTTCCACCTGGAATCTAGAGAACACTGCCAACCCCCAGAGTCTGGAGGGTCATTGCCCAGATGATCCCAGAGAACAGAGGATCATTTTCAAGCCTTGAGAGTTAATATAGTTCTGCTGGGTTTTGAAATTGCTTGCTGCCCATTATCCCTTCTTTGCCTACTATTTCTCCCATTTGTATTGCAAATGTATACATTGTGCCTGTTAAACCATTGTACTTCGGAAGCAGATAATCTGTATTCTACATTTGCCCCACGATGGGATACTATGTCTAAAGTCTCACCCACGTTTGATTTAGACGATACAGAAGATGAGATTTTGGACTTAGAGTTTTTTTAAGACTTTTTGGATGATGTGATGGAGTGAATGTGTTCTGCATATGGCAAGGACATAAATTTTGGAGAGCCAAAGGGTGGAATGTCATGGATTGAATTGTGTCCCCCCAAAATATGTGTTGTAAATCATAACCACTGTGGTAGTTATAATCCCATTTGGGAATGGGTTTTCTTTGTTATGTTAAAGAGACAGTATTACTGTATGGTGTGTCTTAAGTCAACCTCTTCTGAGATATAAAAGGGATTAAATAAGTGAGCAAGCAGAGATGGGGGGAGAGAGACACAAAGCCACATGAAGTTTGCCCAGGAACAGAAGCTCAAAAGAGACAAACATTCCTCTAGACCAGACAGAGAGAAAAAGACTCCCCCCAGAGCCAGCAGCCTAAATTCACACTCTAGGATCCTAAACTGTAAGGAAATAAATTTCTGTTTGTTAAACCTACCCATTTGTGGTATTTCTGTTACAGCAGAACTAGATAACTAAGACATGCCCCTGTCTGTCTCCTTCTCAGCCTGAGGGCTTTGTCTCCAGTGGAGCTTGATCCACCTCAATTCAGTAACAACCTGGGAAGGTGGAATAGGACTTTAGGAGCAAATGGGAAGTTAATTCCCTGGGGTCTCCAAAAAGATAATCCTTATGCTTGTTCTCACAAACTTCTCTGAAAAATTGAGATCTATTTACCCGTAGCAATAACTCCCTCATCAATGTATCTTTTATTGACTTTTTTTTCCAAATCTGTCTCAATTCTAATTTGCCACTTTTGTTCCCTAGCATCATCCCCTAATTAAATTACCAGCACCCATGCCCTTGTATCAGGGTTTATTTTGAGAAAATTCCAAAGGAAGACTGGTATCAATTGCCACATGTTTTGCAATATTTATGAGATTCCTTAGCAGGCATGGTAATAAGGTAAGATGTTAAAGTTATTATACTTGTAAAATCCATGATTAAAATAAAGTCACAGAAATCTAAAAAAAAAAATTATTTGACCTAGAGTTGAAAATCAATTTATTAGTAACGTGCTTTAGTGTATTGCTTCCATCATTTAAGATTATCTTTCATCATTTCTGGAGTTCATGTTTGTCCTTTTAATCTTAATTATACATCCATTCTAATAGTCCCTTTATTTTTGCAAAAAATAAAATTAAGGCCAATATCATAAAATAAAGATATTTATTAATTTGGTGACAAATTATAGTACATTATCTGGAATATTCCTCTTATCTAGAAAAAAAAAAACTAAGATTTTAGTAATTTGGATACTAATTTACTGATTTTCTTGGTATTGCATTTTTATTTTAGTTAATCTGCTGTATAGAACATACACAATGTTATGAGATGAATATTTGTACTTTAAAATGGCACAAAAATTATAGCCAAAGTGTAAGGAAGAAAATCTTAATTTGATTTATAATGATAATTGATAAAATTATAATACATTTATATTTCTGAAACCCATCAGAAATATTTAAACAAGGGGACATTTGTTGTCAATACAAAGTTCTATTCAAATTTACATTCCAGCAACTGTTCATTGAGAACCTACTAGGAGCCAGAATGGCAGAGGGTACTCTTTACCTAAATATCTCTAAGTATATGCCTTTATTTAACTGTGAAATAGATCTTGCATTTCATCTTATTCTATGTCTGTATGCATGATGCCAATTCATTGGGAGTTTCCAAAAATTGTCCCATTGACTGACAGAGAGGTTTTTTGTTTTGTTTTGCTTTGCCTTTTTTGTTTATTCTTTTAATAAGAATTTCTGTGTGTTGTCATCTACTTTATAATATGTGGGACGTTGAAATAAATGATTCCAGCTTCCACTGTAAATAAAATAAATGGGACAGCTGCTGAGTTAATACAAAATCAATTATTATTTATATCAACTATGTCACCATGTATCTACTTTGTTGTGAAAATGATACCCAAACTTGCCAATACAAGAGAAGAATTCATTAAATCAACTCTCAAGATTAAATTTAATAATTCCTTTTATTTCAAGACATTGTTCATGGCTGATTTTAGGAAGCTTTGTTATTAAAATAATCTTTGCTTTCCTTGATTATAAGATCCTAAAATGTTGGCATTTTAAATCTACATCTGCATAACCTTAACTATGGTGTTGACCCAGTATTTTCTAAAAGCTTTTCAATAATATTTCTTTTTATTTCCTTTTCTGTGGGGATGCAGCAGAGGCATTAGACAGCCAACAGGAAATAATTTATCAGCCAAATCACATTCCAGTCTAATTAAGCCCACCTGGTACATAGGAGCTCTACACCAGTGCTAAAAATGGTGAAATGAATATGCTGTCTTCTTTAATGCAATCAGCAGTGATGTGGAAATGCAATTTTTTGCTTGCTGCTAAGTTTCATTAAAAGCAATGGAAAAAAAATAACAAGATTTGCAAGGAACAAAAAGATGATTAAAAAATTATATATGGAAAATCCTTAATGAAATCCATGAAACATTCTAAATCTAGGAACACACATCTTTGATAAATGGAAAGAGACAAAATGCTAAATTGTGTCAAAAGGAAGTTTATAATTTTCCAACGTGGTATGTGGTGACCTATTCCCGACTTATTCCAAATATATTTTTAAAAGACTGCTCACTTCAAACATTACTTACCTGATGAATAAAGAAATCCGATATTTTTCATCACCATGCGGGGTGTCAATTTTACTTTTTGCCTGGTGTGTTATTCCACCTGAAAGCTGTTAAACGGCACACAGACATCTGTGTTGTCCTGCCGATTCAGAGTCCAAGTGGTCTGGCAGGCATTCAAAATGATTAGCAATAGAAAAAACTCATTTGGAAAAAAGAAACATTCATGGAAACTTGACTTCAGTGACTCTCTTTTGTGGCCTGAAATGCAGGAATAATAAAAGAGATATATTGTTTTTAAAGGCAAAAAAAAAAAAAAAAAAGCACATATATTGAGAGTAAATATTGATAGTTTCTATGCATTGGATAACAAAAGTCAGCTGTTTATGTTCTTTATTCTATGTGGGCATCTACTAAACTCTGCAATAGGATCACCGATCCTACGTTGCTTCCCGCTCTTTCTCCCACTGTGTCAAACATACAGCTTACATTATTAACTCAGTTTATTTTTATATACTTCACATTTTTAAAGCCTATCATGAGTGTTCCTAGCATTTAAACTTTTTTCAAGGAGTTGCTGAGTCTCAGAATTATCTGCAAAAATGATGTCAGATATCACTATTTAAATTCTGATTACCACCTGCAGGGAGGACTGAATTCTAAGTCTTTTTAGAATTCATATGTGGTATTCACTGATGCAATCATTATTCACTATTTTACTGTGTCTTCTTTTTTCCAAAGTATATTTGCAGAAAGCATTATTCAAGGTGCAATTTATACAATGGTTTCCTGGAAAACCGTGTTGTTCTAAAATCTGCCACTCCCTATGTTATGATCACGCAGTTGTTCATCTTAGGCATCACCTGGTGACTTGTGTTGGCCAATGAATGAGACATTTGTCTATTCTGAACGTAAACGTAAAGAGCCAGTTCGTTGTTGAGTTATTTTATTTTTCTTCTGCCTCCGTGATAGGAAAATGTTCCAAAGAGAGACTGCTCCATCAACTTTGGTCTTAGAGAAAACACAATGTGGGATAAACCCTTAGCCAAATCACTGTAGACATGTTGTGAGAGTTAGAGTAAACCTTCACTTTAAGCCACTCAAATTTAGAGATTGTTTAATATTGCAGCATAATGTAGCCTATTCTGACTGGTATTGGGCTCTCTGGTTGAAAATGCAAGAGATGGAAGAGGATGAGATACTTGTTGGCAGGCAGGGTAACATATTAGAAAGAATGTACATCCAAGTTCTATCTCCATTGTTTAACAGTTATTTGTTCTTCACCAAATTGCCTGACTCTGTGAGTCTCAAATTTTATATTTGAGAAAAAGATTATAAAAATAAATATCTCATAATGTTCCTGGAGGGTCAAAGGAGATCAGGTACCTGGCCCAGCATTTAATCTAAAATAGAGTAGATACTCTCCTTCCTCTACTTTATGTAAAGGGATGAGTCAGGCATAGGACTATGATAACAACAATCATTTGTCAAATATAATTGGTTTTCCATGATTCGCAAGAGAAAAAAATGTTAAATATTTATCTCAGTGCTCCTATCAAAAAATATTCATTGACCAAGAGTCACAATTTTAGTCACTTTAAATGTAGTTAGTGAATTATTTCATAAAAATCATACTAAGTAGCTGGTAGAAGTTTCATAACTGTAAACTCTAGTCTGTGATGTGCCAGTTCAGAGGGAAGATAGTAGAAAGATTTCCCTCTTCCTTATTCATATGCTCTATCCATATAGTTCATGAGAGTGATGTCATGTTTTCATAAAATCCTGGCTATAATTTGCACAAGATATATAATTGTGACATCACACTATTTATTGTATTTTCATAGCAGAATCCTAGAACAGGGATAGAAAGGTTGGTTGTATTCGGTTATGGTGACAACCTCATTGGAACCAACCAATATTAAGCACAAGAGTAATAAAGTAAAAATGAAAGAATGAAAAGAGAAATCTGTGAATCAATCTTTCTCCTTGAAAGAAAGAAAAATATTCTCTTACCAAATGATGATGAGAGTTTGCTTGCTGATGGAGGGAGGATAAATTTTTAACATACGTGATTTCAGTTCAAATCTCTTCCAAGAATATTTATATCTGTTCTTCTTCTTATAGTATTTGACACACGGTGCATATGAACGGAAGTGCCAGTAGTGGCCAGGTGAGAAATATAAATAAAGATAACCAATGAGGTAAATTGGAGAATTAAAGTACAGGGTAAATGGGATGCACGTACTCAGCTTCAACAATTATTTGTTAGAAGAATAAAGGACTATATATTCATTATCTATATTCCCTATTTCCACCTGTTTTTTAGAGCTCATCCAGGAATCTGTATATTATGCAGTATCTTCTTATTTTTCATGTTGTCAAGAAATTAAACATTTATGTAATAAATATTTCAGTAGTTTAGACCAAACAAAAAACTAGATATGGTCTTTGAAGGGACAGTTAGTAATTATGAGTTTATAGATTTATAATTACCAGTTAAAGGAATCACATGAGCACATAAAATAGTAAATTTATCAGAATTTTCTTCAGGTGGAGATTCAATTAAAATCAGAAAGCTATTATTGATATTAACTTACAAGGTATAGGTCAAATGTCACTTTCCAGTATATAACCAATTCATTTTTCCACCATTCTCCTATGGTAACATCTTAGTCCAAATTATCATGACTTCTCATAGCTCATTGTTCTTCTACTCCCATCATTGCTTCCTCAATTTTTTTTTCTTACACAGCAGTCAGAGAGATATTTAAAAATATAAGTCACATAAGCTACCTTCATCTCCGTACCCTCTAATGACTCTTTTATAAGTAGAATAAACTTTAAAATATTTCCTCTTGCTTAAGAAGCCCTTTCACTTCTGGTTCCTACTCAACTTTCTGAAGTTATCACATAGCAACCTTCCTCTCTCACATTAAATTACTGCCGCACTTTCGTTCTATCCATTTCTTAAAAACACCAAATTTTCCTGTGTGAAATTATTTAGCTAGAGCTCATACGTTACCCAGAGTAAAGGAATATAAAGATCAATATGAAAATATTCACTATTTATGGTTGTATCCCATCTAGCTCAATGTTCCTGAATATTTATCATTTTACTACTATATTTTTATGATGTATCCTTATCATTTGATTCTTGTCAATTATGGTCATTTGAAAAATAATGGTATTAAAAAGTAATGATATCTGTGCTTTACTCCAGAGGTTCTAATAAAATTGGCTGGAGTTAGGGATTAAGCCTGTACTGGTATATTATGAATGCTCACCACTGTGATCCTAGCCAGGTTTGAGAACAACTAGCCTAACAAAATAACAAATAAGACCATTAGAGATAAGTCTAACCATGGGGGAGGAGAGGGCAGTGTTGACTTTTTCCAATTAAGCATATTGGAAGAAGGAAGCTGAATTATTGTTTAATTGCAATAAAATAAGGAATTTTTGAACTGTAATAGTCTTTCTTTAAAAAAACAATGTACATTTGATCTAGAGGCTGCTTTTGCCTTTCCTTTGTTGATGCTATCAGGCATCATGTGAAAAACACTCCCAGTTTTCTCTAAGTCAGGTCAGTTCCTATATTTATGATTTTCAAGGCCCTGGCTCAGCTGCTAAACAAAAAAGCTGCCAGCTTGAATCCACAGCCACTCCTTGGAAACACTAGGAGGAAGTTCTACTCCATCCTATAGGGTCACTTAAAGTTGGAATCAACTTGATGGCAATGTTTGTTTTGTTTTATTTTTTTATGTCTAAAATATGCTGGACTTTCAGTTCGGTATGTTTCCAGTTGATAGCAGGGTCTATTGTATCTTACATCAGAGTCTGGAAGATGGTTTTTCTGGTGGAGACCACATTTAATTTTGCATCAATTCGGTTCTAGCCCTCTCATGTCAGTGTTGTTGTTAGTTGTCCTTGAGTCGATTCCAACTCATTGCCATGCCATGTATGCCAAGCAGAACTGCTCCAGAGGGTTTTCAAACCTGTGATCTTTCAGAAGAACTCCAAGCCCATCTTCTGAGGTGCCTCTAGGTGGGTTCAAATTGCCAACATTTTAGCTAATAATTGAGTGCTTAACTGTTTGAGTCACCTGGGGACTCCTGACATGTCAGCGGTCTATCTCGTTTTGCTATATTTTTATTAAGAGATATCTGTTCTCGTTTCTTAATTATTTACAATTTAAGTATCCACATATCTTTGAGAAATATTCCTTGAGTTAGAAAACTGTAAGAAATGCATTTTAGATTTTATTTTAAAATAAAATTTCCTAGCCTTTAATAAAAGAAAAAAAAAAGTTGTTAAAAAAAGAAGGCTTTAAGGAACAGCACGCAATATGTAATGTATACAATTCAATATGCGATACAATTCATCAAATGCATAGTGCATATAAAGTGGTAAAAATTGTATATTAGTGCCATAAAAGAAGCTTCTAAATCCATCAAAATATTAAACATCATGATTATGGTTCCCTATTTTAACATAATGAAATACATTTTATACTAAGATGGAAGGGGAAAAAAATGAAACAAACAAAAAAAAGATACTAAAGTTACTCTGAATAAGGTAAAAATGAGAGAAAACTATAAAATAAAATGAATAGAACTGAATGTAATCATTTCTCTGTAATCATATAGGATATTAGGCTCTGATCAACCCAGATAACCAATTAATTCATTATTTCATTAAACAAAAGATTATTGAATTTATGTATATAAACCCTGGTGGCGTAGTGGTTAAGAGTTATAGCTGCTAACCAAAAGGTGAGCAGTTCAAATTCACCAAGCACTCCTTGGAAACTCTATGCTATGGGGCGGTTCTACTCCATCCTGTAGGGTTGCTATGAGTTGGAATCGACTTGGCTGCAATGGTTTGGTTATATAGGTTATATATATTTATTAAAAATACAGATGAATTATACTATTTTTTGATTACTAGTAGTGAACACTATGTAAAGAAAGTTAAGGCAAAAAATTACTAAAATAAAAAATAATAAAATCTATAAGATTGGTATAATAAAAAGGTACATGAGTTTAAAGGTGGGAGAGACGTCTTAAAACACAGGAAATCAGGAAACTATTAAGAGAAAG
The DNA here is from genome assembly GCF_024166365.1 of Elephas maximus indicus. Lineage (NCBI taxonomy): Eukaryota > Metazoa > Chordata > Mammalia > Proboscidea > Elephantidae > Elephas > Elephas maximus. The sequence continues at coordinate 13,732,140 of NC_064823.1, forward strand.
GAACATTTAATGTGCCTTTTAAGGTAAAACCAGGCAAGGACACAAACAATAAAAAAAGCGGTATTCTAAAGAGGGTAATTTGCAACTATAGTCCTAAAGAAAAAAAACTATAATTCCTACTTGAGAGACTGTCAGATTCTTGGTTGGATAGAGTTAAGATCAATGTCCATGAATACAGAAAAATAAGTATACGTTGAATGAATTGATTAAATAAATTGCACTAGAAAGGTAACCAGACTACAGAGGCCGTTTAAAGACAGACCTAGGAATTTAATTTTATTTTGTAGAAAAGTGTGTTAAGTGTTTTGAATAGGTAAGTATCTTAACCTGATTGTAGTATACAAGACAATTGAAATAGAACTGTCAAAAGTAAGAAAAATATATAAGAAGTCTAATAGGAAGAGTCTATTATAAAGTGTAAATGAAATTTGTTGAAAGCAGAGAAAAGTATAGGAATTTTTTTTTCAGTCATTCCTTCATTTATGAGGATAGCCACTTAGCAACAACTTAGCATAAAGGAAGAAAATATAACAACTGTTTAATAGAAAATTGTCAAGAATTAAAATTCTTAAGAGAGTATATTTGACACAGAAAAAATAGAAGTAGGATATTGCAGAATCATTCACCATTATATTCAGCAGGATTTAATGCTTATGTATTTTTCCTACTATCAAAATATTGATGTTCTTGATTACTATGGAAGGTAGCAGGAATGACAAAATATAAGAGCCTGGACATGTATTTTACAAACATCTTATTATCTTCAGAACTCAATGAGTAATGACAGTTCTTGACACCAATCCCATTTTCCTGTCCAACTGGCAGACAATAGGCCATATTGACTAATTGCTGGATTCACTGTACACTGCATGTATTTTGGCTGTAATCGCAGCTGAAAACTATGAAATTGAGACCTCATCCGTGAGGAATGTGATTTTCTGGATTTGTTAGAATTCAAGCAAGTTTTAACTCTATAAACATCCTCAGTGTAGAAGAATAGTGGCTAAGGGTTCTATTATAAAACACCAGGAAGAAAAGACAGCCCCTCAGTTTTGGAAGAGGGGATGAAGTCTCATATGAAGAATTAAAAGGAATGACAAATCCTTGCTAAATTCTCATTATGGGAAGCACTATTGGAGCCAGGGATCCTAAAGGAACACAGTGCCCCAGAAAGAGTGAGAAATGTGTCTCTCACCACTTATCATGAGCTTCAAAACTAGGATTTCGGTGTGGTTGAGTATAGGCGATGTTCTACACAAGGAACAAGGATATTTAGCAATTTATTACCAACCGTGAATTGTTGTTAGGTGCTGTTGAGTCAAGTCCAACTCATAGTGACCCTATGTACAACAGAATGATATACTGCCCGGTCCTGCACATCTTCACAATCATTGTTATGCTTGAGCCATTGTCGTAGCCACTGTGTCAATTCATCTCATTGAGGGTCTTCGTCTTTTTCACTATCTGCTTTACCAAGCATGATGTCCTTCTCCAGGGACTGATCCCTCTTGATAACATGTCCCAATTAAATGAGACAAAGTCTTGTCATCTTAGCTTCTAAGGAGCATTCTGGCTGTACTTCTTTCAAGACAGATTTGTTCATTTTTTGTCAGTCCATGGTATATTCAATATTCTTCACCAACATCATATTCAAAGGCATCAATTCTTTTTCAGTCTTCTGTATTCATTGTCCGGCTTTCACATACATATAAGGTGATTGAAAATACCATGGATTGGGCCAGGCACACCTTAGTCTTCAAAGTGACATCTTTGCTTTCAACACTTTAAAGAGATCTTCTGCAGCAGATTTGCCCAATTCAAAGCATCATTTGATTTCTTGACTGCTGCTTCCATGGATATTGATTGTGGATCCAAGTAAAATGAAATCCTTAACAACTTCAATCTTTTCTCTGTTTATCATGATGTTGCTTATTGGTCCAGTTGTGAGGATTTTTGGTTTTTCTTTTTTGTTGAGGTGTAATCCATATTGAAGGCTGTAGTTTTTGATCTTCATCAGTAAGTGCTTCAAGTTGCCTTCACTTTCAGCAAGGAAAGATTACATAATGTGTGTAATGCAAGGTATTAATAAGCTTTCCTCCAATCCTGATGTCCTGTTCTTCTTCATATAAAACAGCTCCTCAGTGAATTGCGAAGGGTATTTTTTGGGGGAAGGAGGGGAATAAATCTTAAGCAGTGTCACATTTGATAATTCATTTTATAGAAATAATATCACACTTACGTAAATACATATGTTGAAAAAATTCTAAAGTAGGTAGCAAAAATGTGGACAACTTAGCAGTTCTCCAACAGCAATGTATGAAATTCTGATTTACCCTGTATCATGGTCAATGGTCCTATTACAATCGCATGGTCCTAATATTTTTACATTTTTGCCTATATGATGGGTGAGAATATACTATTGTTCTTTTATTTCCATTTCCCAAACTATCATTGGATTTCTTTTATATGTATACTAATCAATAAATTTTTATTTCCAATGACTTATCTGTTCACATTTTTGTTAATTAGGCCATTGTGTAGCCTTTTACATAATCAACTTGAATAAGTTACTTAAATATTTAGAATTTAAACCTTTTGTCAGATATACATATGTTGAACAAAGATTTACTTAGCACCTTCTTTGAGCTAGGAATTGTTCTAGGCTCTGAAGATAAATTAGAAACAACAAAAATACAAATTCATTTTCCTACCATAATATATCTTGTAGTGGAGAATTAAACCATAATCCAATAAACACATACAGCATACAATGTCAGGGAGAGTGCTAAGTTTTACAAAGCAGAAGAAAAACCTTCATTTTAGATGATACTTGGCCAAGGTCAGTAGTAATAGAAGCTGTGAGCCTAGTGGATAGGGGAGTTAAGACCATCCTGTGCCGAGTTAACATCAAGAGCAAAATTGCAAGGCAGGAGTGTGTTCTAATAGTAGGAAATTCCTGAATAAGACAGGATAACAGAAGTCAGAGACAAAGTCAAAGAAGATGGTCAGGGAGCAGATCATCTAAGGAATGATAGTAAATAGAGAAAGGAGAGGTCTAGTGGTCTGAGAAATAAACTCTGGGGAACTCCAATGATTAGAAGTTGGGAAGGTAAAGAAGAAACAGCAAAAAATTAAGGAAAAAGCAGCAAGTGTGGTAAAAGGAAAGCCCAGAGAAATGTATATCCTAACACTCAAATACATTATAAGGGGTTAAGAGTCAACTCTGCCAAATGCCTCTGATAGTTCAAGAAAAGATGCCAATGGAAAACAAGCAATTTGTCTTAGTGACATGTAGGTCATTGGTGATGTTGACAAGAGATAATTATATGATGAGAATTAAAGCATCATTAAAATAAATTAGAGAGCAAAGGTAAGGAGTTGATTTGCAGACAGTAGGCGTGGGAAGTTATTTCAAGAAGATTTGCTTCAAGGAATATTAGAGAAATAGTGGAAGCTGGAAAGATATTGCATAAAGGCTCCCCCCACCCCTTATTTAGATTGATTTGTTTTTAGTTGGGAGATATCAATTTATAGATATATACCAAGGGAAATGATCCATTAGGGACGGAAAATCCGGCAACGTAGGAAGGAAACAATGGATAGTTTCTGGAACTATGTCCTATAATAGAAAAAGGGGAAGTAGTCTAACATGAGAGTGAAATCTCATGGTTGCACAGAAATAAAAACAGTTAATCTAGAGAAAAAGAAAGGAGTCAAATCCCATTAGTATAATTAGGTTTAGCTCAGTAGATACATGTGGTGGTAGAAGTAGGTACCAACTCTATTGTATCTTTTTTATCTTAATGAAAGAGCAATCAAGATTTTAAAATATGAGTAAGAATGAGTGAAGAGTCACTAGGTGAGCAAGTGGTAATGAAAAGTATGAAATTGTCATCCTGAAGAATGAATCAAGGAAGTGGTTCTCCTACAAACGTGATTTTGCCCCCAGAGTATATTTGGCAATGTATGGCAAATGGCTTAGTTGTTCTGGCTGGCGACATGTTTGGTTGTCACAACTGGCATGGGGGATGCTTCTGACATCTGGTGGACAGAGTCTAGAGATACAAGTGAATATCGTACAAAGCAGAGGACTTTTCCCCTCACAACAAAGAATTCCTTGGCCCAAAATATTAATAATGCCAGGGTTGAGAAAATCTGGATTAGGAAAATGTATAAGAAGAAGGACCTGGTGGTCTGCTTCTGAAAAAAAAAAGAAGAAAAAGAAGAAGAAGAAAATTAGCCAGTTAAAACTGCAGGAGAACATTGAATAGCAGCAGAACGTTGTCTGACACAATGCCTGAAAATGGGGTCCTCATGTTGGAAGACGCTCAAAATACGAGTGGAGAAGAGCTACCTCCTCAAAGCATAATTGACCTTAATGACCTGGATGTAGTAAAGTTTTTGGAACCTTCATTTGCCTCTATGGTATAAACTAAAATAAGAAGAAATAGCTGCAAACATCCATTAATAATCCAAAAGTGCAATGTACAGAGTATGAATCTAGGAAAATTAGAAGTCATCAAAAGTGAAATAGAATAGAAAAAGATGGATATCACAGGCATTAATGAGCTGAAATGCACTTATATTGGTCATTTCGAACTGGACAATCAAATGATGTCCTATGTCCAGAGAGACAAAATAAAGAGGAATGACATTGCATTCATGGTAAAAAAAGAAATTCATGATCTTTCCTGAAGTACAACACTGTCAGTGATAATACGATATGTCCATAAAGAAGAACAGTTACTTAGACTATTATTTGAATTTATGAACAAACCACCAATGCCAAAGATGAAGAAATGGAAGACTTTTACCAACTTCTGTGGTCTGAAATTGATTAAATATGTGATTAATATGTATTGATAATTACTTGTAATTGGAATACAAAAGTTGGAAACAAGAAGGATAGGTAGCTGGAAAATATGGCATTGATGATAGAAACAATGCAGGAAATCACATGATAGAATTTTGAAAAATCAAAGACCTATTCATTGAAAATACCCTTTTTCAACAAGATCAAGGGATCTGGAAACCCTGGAGTCATAGTGGTTAAGAGGTACGGCTGTTAACAAAAAGGTCAGCAGTTTGAATCCACCAGATGCTCCTTGGAAAACCTATGCAGCAGTTCTACTCTGTCCTATAGAGTCACTATGAGTTGGAATTGACTGGACAGCAACAGGTTTGGTTTCTACACATGGGGACCAAGCGAGATGGTATACAGGCATACCTCGAACATACTGCAGGTTTGGTTCCAGACCACCACAAAAAAGTGAGTCGCACAATTTTTTTTTTTATTCCCAGTACATATAAAAGTTGTAGTTACACTCCATTGTTGTCTATTAAGTTTGCAGTAGCATTATGTCTTTGATGGTTATGATGGAAGGAGGGAATGGGAGGGAAAAACACTAACTGAACAATAGACAAGTGGTAACTTTGGTGAAGGGTAAGACAGCACACAATACTGGGGAAGCAAGCACAACTTGACCAAGGCAAGGTCATGGAAGCTTCACAGACACATCTAAATTCCCTGAGAGATGGAAATACTGGGCTGAAGGCTAGGGACCGAGGTCTCAGGGGACATCTAGCTCAATTGACATAAGATAGTTTGTAAAGAAAATGTTCTATATCCTACTTTGGTGAGTAGCATCTGGTGTCTTAAAAGCTTGTGAGTGGCCATCTAAGATCCACCACTTGTCCCACCCCAATTGGAGCAAGGGAGGATGAAGAAAATCAAAGATGCAAGGAAAAGATAAGTCCAAAGGACTAATGGCACACAACTACCATAGCCTCCACCAGACTGAGTCCAGCCCAACTAGATGGTGCCTGGCTACCACCACTAAATACTCTAACAGGGATCAAAATAGAGGGTCCCAGACAGAGCTGAAGAAAAATGTAGAACAAAACTCTAACCCACTTAAAAAAAAAAAAAAAAAAAAAAGACCAGACTTACTCGTCTGACAGAGACTGGAGAAACCCTGAGAGTATGGCCATCGGACACCACTTTAACTCAGTACTGAAGTCACTCCTGAGATTCACCCTTCAGCCAAAGATTAGACAGGTCCATAATACAATATGAGACTAAATGAGCATACCAAGTCAGGGGTAAGGACCAGAAGGCAGGAGGGGCCAGGAAAGCTGGTAATGGGCAACTTAAGGTCAAGAAGGGGAGAGTGTTGACATACATGGGGTTGGTAACCAATGTCACAAAACAATATGTGTATTAATTGTTTAAAGAAAAACTAATTTAAACCTTCATCTAAAGTACAATTTTTAAAAAAAAGGAAGACTGAAGAAGAGTTGATGCCTTGGAATTTTGGTGTTGGCAAAGAATATTGGATATACCAGGGCCTGCCAGAAGAACTGAGCCCTGGTTGCACAGTGGTTAAGAGCTTGGCTCCTAATCAAAAGTCGGCCATTCAAATCCACCTGCTGCTCTTTAGAAACCTTATGTTGCAGTTTACTGTTCTATAGGGTCTTTGTGCTTAGGAATCTACTGGACAGCAACTGGTTTGGTTTTTGATTGACCAGAAGAACAAACAAATATTTCTTGCTAGAATTATAGCCAGTATGCAACTTGGAAGTGAGTATGACAAGACTGTCTAACTTACTTTGGACATGTTATAAAGAGAGAGCAGTTCCTGGAAGACATCATGCTTGGTAAAGTAGATGGTTAGCAAAAAAAAGGAAGACCCTCACTGAGATGGATTGACATGGTGGTTGCAACAGCAGGCTCAAACATAACAAGGGTTGTGATGATGGCTCAGGACTGGGCAGTGTTTCCTTCTGTTGTAAGGGCTGTATGAGTCAGAACCAACTGGAGGGCACATAACAACAACAGGGAAATGTACAATGTTTGCTTTCAAAGGATTCATCTGCGGTTAAAGATAATGAATTAAAGTTAGAAGAATTACCAGTTTTGTTTTACATTCCACTCCACTCCTTTGTGAATTGGGATCATCTAGATATCTAGGGAATATTAGAATTATCTATCAAAAAATTATGAAAGAGGTAAGGATAAAGAGTTGAAAATTTATCAAAGTGATTATTATATTGAAGAATTATGGAATCTAAGATGCAAAAGTATGGATGTGAAGACAGAAAGGGAAAGAAAGACAATGACAATATGGCAAAACCAATGTATTATAACTGCAGAATCAAGTCATATTTGAAGTTGATCTCATAAACATATGCAACCTTTGCTGTCCAGTCAATGCCAACTCACAGCAACCCTATAGGATGGAGTAGAACTGTCCCAAAGTGTTTCCAAGGAGTGGCTGGTGGATTCAAACTTCTGACCTTTGGTTAGCAGCTGAGGTCTTTACCACTGTGCCACCAGAACTCCATATACCCCTGTGTTTGTGTGTATGTGTGTGTGTGTGTATGGTGCTTTTGTCTATTCCTTTATCACTACTTCATTGATTTGGCCAAAATAGTTTTTAAGTCACTCATATCCAACAAGGCAAATTCTTACCATTGTGTTTCATTCTAGGGCATTTGCTGTTGTATATAAACCTTAATATTATTTATTTAAATTTAAATATAATTAAAAGCCCTTTGGTTAGCAGCCATAGCACTTAACATTATTATTATGTTGTATCATAATGATAATTGTATTTATATATTCAGTATATCCAAATATGACAATACCTTTAAAAATATTCTTATCTTTATATTTAAATTTTCTTTTATAAATTTCAATAAAATTTTATAATTTCAGCATGTATTTCCTGGACGTTTCTGGTTAAACTCATTCCTAGTCATTTTCACAGTGTTTGTTGTTACTATATATAAAAAAAGAAAAGAAATTGCTGTAGATTCAATGCCAACTGATAATGACCCTATAGGTCAGAATAGAACTTCCCCATGGGGTTTTCAAGGAGCAGCTGGTGGATTTGAACTGCTGACTTTTGGTTACCAGCCTTAGTTCTTAACCATTGTACAATCAGGCCTTTAGCTATTGTAAATAGAATGATTTATCTATATAAATTCCTAGGTACGTTTTGATAGAGTAAGTAGAAAGCTATAGAAGCCGAACCAAAACCATTGGTATGAAGTCGATTCCAACCCATATTGACTGTATAGGACAGAGTAGAAGAACTTCCCCACAGGGTTTCCAAGGAGCTACTAGTGGATTCGAACTGCTGACCTTTTGGTTAGCAGCCATAACATTTAACCACTGCAGTACCAGGGTTATGTATTTTTCAGGTATCTTAGTGAGTTAAAAATTATCTACTAAATCTATGATGCTTTTTTCTAGTGTTGTGATTTTCCTAGACATAGAGCTGTATTATTTACAAAAGAAACTACACTGTGTTCTTGTTTCCTGTCACTTCAAGGAACTTCAGAACAATGTCAAATAATAATGCTGAGATTAGCCAGTCTTGTCAAACTCTGTTATTAAACTGATATTTATAGTTCCCAAAATAGGAAAATATTTTCTACTGAAATTTGGAAGTTTACAGTATACTTGTAGTTGTATTTTATTCTCATTTTATTTAAAGTTGGTATAAGAGAAAGCTGTTGATTTCCATAAATGACCAGCATTTAATGGTATCGGCATGTTCTTCCTTTTTTAATTTGTCGACCTTAATACAGTTCTTAAGAAGCCCTGGTGGTGCGGTGGTTAAGTGCTCAGCTGCTAACTGAAAGGTTGTCAGTTTGAACCCACCTACTGACTCTGTGGGAGAAAAGACCTGGCGATCTGCATCTGTAGAGATTATATGACGAGAGGGCACCCAACAACAATACATTTCTAAATAAAGATTCACCATGAATTCCTGGGGGACTTCTTTTTTTTTTTTTGGAATAACGTGTTTTTCTTTTGCTATATTGCTGAATTCTTCAGCTAATATTCAAAATAGTTTTTTTATTTGTTATCTATCCCTATCTATAGGGATTAATCTATAATTTTCCTCACAGTATACACTAGATTGTCATCACAAAGTTATGCTAACTTCATACATTAAACTGAAAAGAGTTTATTTGTTAATGTCCTGGGAGAATTTAAATAATATTAGATTTATCAGTTCTTCAAAATTTAGATATGTTTATATCTGACCTTAATGGCTTTTTCAATGGTAGATCTTTAATTCCTTTACTAATTGGTCCTATGATAATTTTTCTACCAAAATTTGCACACTTCAATTGGGATCAGATTAGCAATTTGAATCTTTCTTTGGACTCATTCACGTCCTCTAGTTTCAAAAATATTGTTCTGATTTATCATGTACCTTTTTGTTTAACCTTTGAATAATCATTTCCTACTGAATGAAAAATGATAAGGATGAAAATGTTCACTTTTGCTTAATTCACTGAGGAATGAACCACAAATGGAGAAAATATTACTTACAATTTGGAACTTTTCAAAATGCTACAAGATCCTAATTTCTGCTGCTGCTTCTATTGTTTTCACTGCTGTTATTTGTGTTGCTGTTGTTGAGTTTGTTTCTGTCTTGTAGCATGTTGTGAAGTCATGACTAACTATTCGAGGTATCTATTTCATTTTTCTAATCTCAGTGATTTGCTATTGGGAAGCTTCAGTTTCCTTTTCCTGGAGATAATTTGATATTTTACTTGGCTTCCATGATTATACAAATGAAAACTTTCAGATATAATAACTTTGGGATCTTTCAGGAGAAAATGAAAAATAGAACATGCTATTATTACTATTACTAAGTGCCGTTATTTTGTCATTGTCACCAATACAATCACTCTTCAAATATGAGTAACTTTACATAGAAGTTTTTTCCCATCATAATAGGCACTATTACTGCTTTGTAGTGATCTGTTACGGAATATAGCTGATAATTATCACTCTGAAGTAAAATGCCATGTCTTCACACATTATCTCCTTTGAAACCCTTTGGTATGACAGAACACAGTAAAATTATGGTACAGCATTGATATTAAAAATCATGACATTTATGAAATGTACTGAAAAATACAATTTTTTACCTCTCCCCACAAGGCATCCTCTTCAGTTAGCGATTTTTTTGGTTCAAATTTACCAATACATTTCTTGATACATGAAGTAACTGCCAGAGAATTGTCCTCCAGAATCAGTTAACATTTTATCACTTCTATGATCATTTTTGATAATATTTATTAACCTAAATATTGAAACATAATTCATAATACAGATTATCTTCTTTGGTTAACGGAACAAGAATTCTATCCAGCTCAATAATACAATGACTATGTAAGCTTATCAAAGACATTTATTTTGCTTGGTGTTCAGTTTACATGCATGTAAAATGAGGCCCTTGAATAAAGTTTCTTTTGATTCTCAAATTGTATTATCTGTGACATGGCTGGGTCAACAAATCAGATTGTGAGGATTAAACAAAAGCATTCCACTAGATTATACGGAAATGGAACAAATAATGTAATCCAGGAAGGTCAAGCAAAACTGGAAAGGAAATGCCAATCAATGAGTCCATATCCTGGTAGACCAAACAGAATGAAAATCTGTATGTTTTTATGCAAATTAGGGTAATAAGTAAAAAACAAACAAAAAAAAAACCTGTATTGAGTGTAAGCAACTTGAATATATAATTTCTGGAATCAGAAAAATCAGTGTATATTTCTGAGCAAGGACTGAAAAATAATAACCAATTAGTAAACACAAATATAAAAAATAGCTAACAATTATTGAAAGCGGACTATGTGCCTGGCACTTTATAAATGTTTTATATGGATTATCTAAAGGACCGTATGGGGAAGGGATAGTATACTGAAGTAAGAGTTGATCAACCAGATGCCTTAGAAGTATGAGTGAATAAATGAAAATTCAGCAAAGGAATTTGCCAGGGAAATAATATTCTTGTTTTGTGGTATTACTGTTTTACTACCTGAGTCAGGATGCTGGAGCAGAGCCTTTCTGTTGGTAGTGTTCCTCACTGTACCTGCCCAGGCTATGTTTCCAATTCATATACATGGATGTATATGTTGCATAGTGGCTAAGAGCTATCGCTGCTAACCAAAGGGTTGGCAGTTCAAATTCACCAGGTGCTCATTGGAAACTCTATTGGTGCATATCCTCTGTTCTGTAGGGTCACTATAAGTCAGAATCAACTCATTGGCACTGTTTTTTTTTTTTTTTTTTAATATGTATAACAACACACATCTATGTTTGTGGATATATACATATGTGAATATATATATAAACACACCCACACACCACACACTAATTACACACACACAATCACACGCACAAGCATATACACATACACACACACACAACCAGTTATGTGTATATAATCACTTTAGGTATCTCTAACAATCATTTGTTCACTATTTCAAACTATTTAAAACCTAGTCATTTTATTCAAGGAAACAGATAAGTTAAACAAGAAAGGAAAGAGGCATTTGGAATAAAGAACATCCTTAATGAAAAGAAATACGGATGTGAAAACTGAAGGGTAACCAGTCTAGTTATAATTATACGAAAATAATAAGAACATCTAATCCTTGATAGAGAATTATTTAAGCTAGAAATACAAAACAAAGGAAATGTTTCCATCAGTGCTGGAATAAGACCTGAGTAATTTACAGCTGCCTTTCTTTAGTGGTGTAAGTAATTATTTTCCAACCTATCAGCATAGATTATCAGGTTGGTGCATTTGTATAAAATTGTGTTATTATATTTATTATTATGATTTGCGATTCTGTTGCTATTCAGGGACTTCATTATGATTTAAATGGTTTGCACAAGGTCATTCTTTACAGATTTCAGAATTGTACTGAAAAAATCTCTTCTAAGTTCTTAATTTTAGTTCCTAGCAAGAATTTTTATGTTTTAAAATGATCATTACTATTTTACAACTATACTACTCTTACAGTTCCATAGTTGTAAACCCAAAGATTATATATTTCCTTTTATCTTTACGCAAAGCATAAGAATTTTTTTTCTTCAGAAAAAAAAGTAGTAATATCTTGGTGTCAGTATAAATAGACATTCCTTTGCAGTGTTCAGTTTACCCATAGGTAAAATGAAGTTTTTGAATTAGCTTTCTTTTGATTTCTGTTTAAAAGAGAAATTTTCTTTTTCTATGTGATTAGTTTTAAATAAAGCCATGACTTAAGAAATATAATGAAAGAGTAAAATATATTTTAAGTTGGATTTTATAATGTTATATTTTTCTTAGAGATGTATTTGGGCATCTTTTTTTTTTTTTTTTAATCACATCCTAGTTTTCTTTTTTTGTATTATAGGAAACGAATCTTTCTTTAGTTTCCAAATCATAAGTTCTGATTTTACCAGAGCAACAGGATTTGGGGGCAATGACATCTCCATCTGATGAGCAAAAGTCATGTCAGTCCATTGATCTTTATATTGAAATTCAGGAAGAGTGTCATCTAAAAGTGCGTACGTGTTCTATTGTAATTTCATGGGTTCACAGAGTGCCTTGACTCTGATGACTGCATTTTGAATTGAACTCCCAATCTAAAGTCTTTTGAATCCCTAATGAATTTCTTAGTGCCATCACCATCAATCAATGTTGTTCTCTTTTATTGTTACTCATGTTCAAGTCATCATAAAATCACAGTGACTTGGCAAATTAGGTAATGTGAAATGTTTTTGATTGATAGCAATAATGGTCTAATCACTAGTTTGTATAAGTACAATACTCTCAGTTATGTTTCTTCAGCATTTATCCTTTTAAAAATTTAAACTATGTATCCAGTCACTTGCCGTAGCTCACTGAACCAAAATGTTGGATCAAATAATGTATCACCCTGAAGATTCTTTTACAACTTCGTTTAGACACAAATTTATGCCTTTTTTGTCCTTGAGTCTTATAACAAAAAGTATATAAATTAAATTGAAAAATACATTTCAACAACAACCAATCCAAATACTTTCTTCGAATCATGCTGGTCTTCTTAACGGTCTCAAACAGATCCTTCATAGTCCTAGGCCTAAGATTTTTCTCATTTGTTTCTAGGCACATGCAAAAATAGTGAAATGGCTCCTGATCAGTTTATAAAGACAGGCATTATGACAGTGTTTTACTAAGTGTTTTAGCTGAGAAATAATTCCATTGTCTATTAATAAAACCAAAACCAAACCTGTGGCCGTCGAATCTATTCCGACTCATAGCAACCCCATAGGACGGAGTAGAACTGCTCCATAGTTTCCAAGGAGCGCCTGGCAGATTCAAACTGCTGAACTTTTGGTTAGCAGCCGAGCTCTTAACCACTGCACCACCAGGGCTCCTAATACTATAGCAGGCCCTCTTATAGGAATCTTCACTTTGTACGCATATTATGAATATTTGAGAATATATAGATTGGTGAATTTCATAATTTAACCTGAGCCAATTTTCAAAAATTATTTTCATGGAGCATCTTGCTAAATATATGTTCTGTGGGATGAAACAGCAAGGGGGGAGACTTTTGGAAAAAATGATCTAGAGCAAGGGCACGTAAAGACAAACATATTTGATTACTAATTTAAGTCCTATCTACAAAAAAAAAAAAAATTTTTTACAGATATCACTTGTAAAACATTATCTATTCCTCTTTTTTTCCTCTTACAGACAGAATTATAAAGGGGGGGCAAAGTTCTACCATTTACATAATACAGCACTTCATTGTCTTCCTCATTCCCCAAAGAAGGAATCCTGACTCAGTCTTCTAAGTGGCTTGATTTGGAGTGAGAACTCTGCCAGTATAATTTAGGACTTCAGGCTCTCTGCTCTTTCTTATCTTTTAAATCACAGTAGAATGGAAGGAGGGATGGATTTTTATGGCATTTTTTTATTAATCCAGACTTAATGTTTGGGTTAAAACAAAAAAACACAAACTGATTGCCGTTGAGCCCGTTATGACTCATACCAATGCTATAAGACAGAGTAGACCTTCCACATATAGTTTCCAAGGCTGTAATCTTTATGGAAGCAGACTGCCTCATCTTCCTCCCGCAGAGTGACTGGTGGGTTCAAACTGCTGACATTTCAGTTAGCAGCCAAGTGCTTAAAACCAAAACAAAACAAAAAATAACTTGTTACCATTGAGTCGATTCTGACTCATAGCAACCCTATAGAACGGCATAGAACTGCCCCATAGGGTTTCCAAGGAGCGATGGGTGGTTTTGAGCTGTTGACCTATTGGTTAGCAGCCAAGCTCGTAACCACTGTGTTACTAGGGCTCCAGCCAAGCACTTACTGGAGTATATGATTATCTGATGTTTCACAGAACCTGGTTAATTCCACGTTTTATTATTCATAGCCATTTTGGGCCTATTTAAGGGGTATCAGTGAAACAAGCCTACCTGAAGCCCAATACAAATGATCAAAGCTGAAGCCAGAAAATAAGTTGATGTTTACAGATCTAAAATTTTACGTATTGTTTTTGAGGTTGTCTTGGTAGTGACTAGTTTCTTGGTGGTCTTTATTTTTGGTTTATGTCTTCTCACGGTGTTGGATGGGTAATCAAGCTCAGTTAGACTGCGTTTGTTATAAGAAGGTACTCACGCTAGGTAGATTCTCATATTGTATTTCTTTTTTTTTTTAACAAAATACAGCTGCAATTTGATAACATATGCCCTGCAGTCTTATGTGGAATTCAAGGAGAGATTGGAGAGAAAAATGAGCATCAATACGTTGAATTGTTGCACGAATGCAAACGTTGAGGGATGCTGATAATAAACTGTCGGAATGCTTTCTAAGGCCACAGTTGCCACCTGCGCACTTTATCCCATCCTCTCTTGCCTCCTTCAGGATAATGCTCTAGGAAATTTCCCCTGTAATCTCTACATTATTAATCATACTATCTTTTATAACACACAGAAGGTGTAATATTTTCATATCTCCAAAATTAAAAATAAAGTCTTTTCAGCCCACATGCCTCACCTGCTACAAACTCATTTTTTTCTTTTCCCCCCAAAACAAAACTGCTCCAGAAAGTTGTCGTATTTTCTGTCTCTCTTCTACTCTCTCTTTGATATACTTCAGTTTTTCTTTTACCGTTATTATCTATTGAAACATTTCTTGCCAATTCATTAATGATTTCATCGACACTTCCTCATAATACAATGGTTCTCTTACTTGACCTGTCGCCATGAACTAACACAGGAAATAATACTCTTCTGCGAAACACTTTCTTTTCCTTAGATTCCAAAACCTATATTCCCGTTTTGTTTTGTTTTTCTCTAACATAACTGGCAGTTTCTAGGGTTGGGTTTTGCACATTTCACTCATTGCTAAGCATTGGAAAGCCCCAGGGTTCCATCCCCTCACCTCCTCCACCAATCACCCTCTAAGTATTCTAATCCAGTCTCACAGTATTTAAGCACTATTTACAAACTGCAAAAAAAAAAAAAAAAATGCCTCCAGTGAAAACCTGTTCTTGAACTACAAATTAGCATTCTCGACCATTTAAATTCCCTGCCGGATAATTCCAAAATCTGTGCCATATCTGAGTCTAGTTCTGAGGCTTGCTGTTTGCCCATCAGATTATGTATTTCCTTGACTTTGAACATGACTTGTAATGTTATGTTGAAAGACAAAGAAGATGTATCACGTAATTAGGACTGAGGCAAACAGGCCCATAAGAGTGTGAGGTTTTTCATTAATATGACTAGAAGTTGGTCTATGCTTGACATTTGCTCTAATAACAGAGGCTTAAAATCCCTCCAGTATCCTTGTTTTAGTCTCCTTTGTTGTGTTTGGATTTTCCTTAAGAATAAATCTCCTTAGATTCTGCTCTTCGCCGCTCTTTGACGTAAAATCCACTATGACTTACTGGAGCCCTGTTACTGTGGTATAAGGTGTTGGAGAAGGGAAGAATTTTATAATTTTGTGATTAAATCTCAGGCTTTTAGGTGGCCTGTGGCCCTGGGCAAGAATCCCTGGTGGTGCAATGGCTAAGCGCTCGGCTGCTAACTGAAAGGTCGGCAGTTAGGACATACACACCAGCTGCCCCGTGGAAGAAAGATGAGGTAGGCTGCTTCCATAAAGATTACAGCCTTGTAAACCTGATAGAGCAGTTCTACAACGTCAACAGGGTTGCTGTCAGTCGGAATCAGCTTGGTGGTAATTGGTTTGAGCTTTGGGTGACCCTGGGCTATGACCTTCGCAAGTGTTTCTTAGCTTTTCCCACCTTCTTAGGTGAGACAAGATCCCTGGGTGGGCCAAATGGTCTTTGCTCAATTACTAAAGGTAGGTGGTTCTAACCCATCCAGCGGTGTTGCAGAAAAATGCCTGGCAAATTGCTTCTGTAGAGATTACAGGCAAGAGAACCCCATGGAGCAGTTTTAGTCTGTAACACATGAGATTACCATGAGTCAGAATTGACTTGTAGGCAAAGACAGGTGAGATAGGAAAGCTATGGGCTAGAGTTGGGTAAGTTTTTTTTTTTCTTCCCCTGGGGAGAATAAGGTTCAGGTCAATATTTTTTCTTAGCAGTAAGCCTTCATTTTGGAGAATCTTCTGAGTATATTTCACAATGGTTACTTTTCCCCTGTCAGAGCCACAATGGGATCTTTCTTAGCTCTCAACAGTGAGACCCTGTTGGGGTTCCTGTAGGTAAAACCCATCAATGCCCTTCTAAGACTGCAGCCCCCATGAGTCCCTCACTTTCATGGTTGTCCACAGCAGCCTCCAGCAATTTGTCAAATTTACAATTTAGGTTTTTTTCTATCAACTTATGGCTCCAGCAATTTTGCACCTGTTAAACAAATCTTGGTTGTGTCTCTGGATTCTCTCCAGTCTCTCTAGGTTTTGGGGTGGTGGTTTGTCTAAAACCACCATTCTCTGAGAGTTTAGAAAAGTCACTGATTTTCAGTTTGTTCAGCTTTTTCTTGTAAGGACCAGAGAGACCACTTTCAAGCTTTTCAAATGTCATATGTCATGGTGGAAACTGAAAGATCTATCTTCTACAATTAATTCAATGTCTCTACTTAAATTCTAATGGCCTCTCAAAATCAACTGTCAAAAACACCTGCTCTGATCTCATCCCACCTGCTATTCTCCCAGGTCTCTCACAGGTCTTTAAATGACGGATCCATCCTTATGTATGCTGAAACTTTAATACGGAGACAGCTTTCATACCTCTCTATCATAAGCCACATATATTCTATTAGATAATGTTGTTGATTTTATTACCTCCATCACTGTGCTATCTCCACCTCCACCATATTAGTCCAAGCATCCTTCATGAGCATATAAATTATTGCAAAGGCTGCTTAACTAGACTCCTTGCTACTGTCCTCACTAAAGTACACTCCATTTTCACAATGTTAGCAACGGTAAATTTTGTCAAAGGCTGAGTTAGATATCGTCACCCTCATTTTAAAAACACTCTAGTAATGACTCTTTCACTGTGAATAAAATGTATAAATCCAACAGTGTGTAAATCTCTACCCACTACCTCTACCTTCACTACACTCATCTCCAGTGACAATGGTTTCTCTGCTATTCTTGTAGTATGCGCATCTATACTCTATTTCAAGACCTTTCCATTTGTTCTTCATTATGCATTATAAAGGGGTCTTGTTGGCATAGTAGTTGAGTACTTGGCTGCTAACCAAATG
Source organism: Elephas maximus indicus (assembly GCF_024166365.1). NCBI lineage: Eukaryota > Metazoa > Chordata > Mammalia > Proboscidea > Elephantidae > Elephas > Elephas maximus. The sequence continues at coordinate 13,749,676 of NC_064823.1, forward strand.
GACAGCAGTTCAAACCCACCAGCTGCTCCACAGAAGAAAGATTTGGCAGTCTGCTTCTATAAAGATTGCAGCCTTAGAAACCATATGGGGCAGTTCTGCTCTGTCCTATAGGGTCACCATGTGTTGGAATCAACTCTGTGGCAATGGGGTATGCATTATATTAACTCAAATGCTTGTATTACTTGCTTCCACACTGTGTTGAAATTTTACCTCCTTGAGGCTTTTTGCCTGACCACTTTAAAATCATTGTACTCCTCCATTTTATCTTCCTTCACAATACCTATCAGTCTTTTATTGTATGTGTTTCTGTATTGTCTGTCTCCATACAGAAAAATATATGATCCATAAGTACAGGTATATTTCTTTATTTTGTAAATGAATGCATCTTCATTGCCTTGAAAACTGACTGAAATAAAATAATTGCTTAATATACACTTACTGAATAAATAAATAAATTTTAGTCCACCCAAGAATATTTACAAATTGCTACTTATTCTAGCTCTATTCTGTCTGTTTTAGAATAAAAAAAGCATAGAGGCAGTTATGGTTATATCGAAAACATAGTTATTTCCTTTGGTTGAATTTAATATGAACTTTTGATCTTACCATATTGTATTAAAGATGGGAGGATCAAATAACGCTGACTGAAGACTAAACGGGATTAAAGTGACATTTATTGTTTCCTCCAATTCCTTTTTCTCTGGAGTGTATTTTTAATACTGAAGATTTTGACAAAAGACCCCAGCCAATAAAAGTAGTTACCATTTTCATGTACTTTAGATGTTGTATTATAACCTGCATAAATATATTTATTGTTAACAGATACACAATTGGTGATAAACATTCATTATTGAGCTTTGAACATGACCTCAAAAATATTGAGCACTGGCTATTCAACCATAATTTTCTCCATGCAATCATTTCTTCAAATTGTTTAAATAACTCCTCACATCCATACGGTATAAATTCAGGCATTTCTTCACGCACTTAGCTGAATCTCAGACTGTTGTTGTTTGGTGCTGTTGAATTGTTCTGACTCATATCAACCCTACGAACAACCAAAGCACTGCCCACTCTTGTGTTATTCTCACAATCATTCCTATGTTTGAGCTCATTGTTGCAGCCACTGTGTCAATCCATCTTATTGAAGGTCTTCTTCTTTTTCTCTGACCCTCTATTTTACCAAGCATGATGTCCTTTTCCGGGGACTGGCCCCTCCTGAAAACATGTCCAAAGTACACAAGACAAAGTCTTGACATCCTCATTTCTAAGGAGCATTCTGGCTGTGTATCTTCCAAACAGATTTGTTCATTCTTCTGGCAGTCCATGGTATATTCAATATTCTTCATCAACACCACAATTCAAAGACTACTCAGTAATTAAATTTTAATTATTCAGACTACTTAGTAACTTAAACTTTTCCAACTAGGAACATGCATTTCTAATACATAATCACCTTTAATTAAACGTATAATCAATTAATCATCTAATAGTAATGATCATTATTATAATAATGTCTCTTTTCCTGATTTTAATAATCATGTTACAAGTGGCAGAAAAAAAAAATCACAGCTTATTAGAGGCTTGGAGTGACACAGGCTTCACCTCTTTTCCTTCTAACTAATGTTGTTGTTGTTAGGTGCCGTCAAGTTGGCTCCGACTCATAGCAACCCCACGTACAACAGAACAAAATGTTGCCTGGTCCTGTGCCATCCTCACAATTATTGCTATGCTTGCACCAATTGTTGCAGCCACTGTGTCAATCCATCTCTTTGAATGTCTTTCTAACAGAAACTATTAAAGAATATCAACAAGTCCTCATGGTCCTTCCCTATCCCTCTAGGTTGCTCCCATGAAACATGGAATAATGCTTCTTTTCCATCTATAGTTGCAAGAAAAGAAGCCTTTAAAGAATATAAAGTATACAAAACATGGAGTATTGAAAGGAATTCAAGCTATTTTTCAAGGCAGACCTGAGTAAAAAAGCCACCTGTTCAATTACTAGTCATGTGACCTAAAACAATTCCAATAATACCTCTACAAATCAGTTTCCTTCTCTGTGAATTTGAAAGATGCTAAAGCTACCTTACAAATTAGTATGAAGATTATTCAGGAATTTGTTTGGAACACTTATGTTTTTCTCAAGATGGATAATCTTAGAATAATGGTTAAGCCTGAAGGTTCTGGAGTTAGATAGTCTGAGTTAAAATTATGCTTCTATAGTATTTTTTACCTTTAGTCTTATTTTCCTCATTAGTGCTATTGTAAGGATAAAATATGTTAACATATGTAATATGCTAAAAATTCTGTCAATTCTGTAGTAAGTACACAACAGACATGGCTATCATCATTAACAAGGTTGATATAAATCTACAGAATGGTCAGTAAATTTGGTCTTTGATATTTCTTGCAGAAATCTTCTCAGGAACACTCCTCCAGTTTTAGGAGTATCAATTACATCCCACCTCATTGAAGAAAAACATGTTGTAACATATAATATCAATTATTATTGAGAGATTTAGTCCATCTGAATCACTTTCTCCAGTAAAAATTGTGAGGAACCGGGTAGGGTGCCCTGTACCAAATTTTGTAGGCATATCCCTTGTGCTTTTCTGCATGAAGAAGAAGCATTTCCTGCATGTGAAGAAGTGATGATTTAAATATTTAGCTAATTTGAACTTTCCCTTTATTCTTAAAAGGTCTTTTGCTTTCTGTCCTGGCATTTTCTGATTTTACATTTGGGCCACGATCCAGCTTTTCAAGGGTCTTGTTCCAATCATGTTCTACTCTTTTCCTTGAAAAAATCCATTTTCATCACTGGAAGTTATCATCATCTAGGCCTTTCTTCCACAATATACTCAGTCCTTCAGCCTCAGTAGTGTAATTGCAATAGTGGTCCAATTTTTGCTTGATAAGCAAAGATTTGCATCTCTTTATAATGCAAAATGATTTAACTCTTTATGAAAGAATCTCAGAATGTATTGCAATAACCAATCAATCAAACAAATAAAAAATAACTATAGTATTTTAGCAGGAGACTTGCCTAAAATATGAGTGCCTAAAAGTTAAAAAATTAAGGTATTGAAAATGTATTGAGTTCCAAGCACTTTACATATATTTATCGATTTAGTTTCAAAATAATCTTTGAGTTAAGCCAGCACTATTATTCCTATCTTATAAATGAAGTGACTATCAAGGAGAAATTGTCTACCAGGAAAATAAAATTGAAAAAAATATTGGTTTGCTCTATGGACTTCAGGAAAAAAGGAGATTTAAGGCAAAAAGAAGGATCAGGCCATTAATTAATAATAAATTCATGCCATTATTTTCTTTATAATATTCCAGATTGTATTGTCTATATAAATGGATGCCTCATCATGTACAGTGTATGGTATAATGGAAAACATCTGCCACGGTCAGTTGGCTAATAGCAAAGATGTATATTAACACATTTAATTTACGCCAGCAATAATAATAAAATTTATTTATTTATTAAACTAGCAAATCTTTTTTAATAGTGTATATTCCAAAAATTTATCTATTGGCCCCTAGCTCATTCCTTTTATGCCCAACTGCTGTACCTAAGCCATTATGCAAGACATTCTCTTGAGATGAAAAATAAGATTGGATAGCTTATTAGAAAGAAATGGATTTTAAGACAAGCAGTCTTCACAGCCGAAGATTTTGTGTAAGAGAGGGGAGAAAAGAGCACTTTAATGACAAAGGACATTTATGTTACATGCTGACCCAAGCAACCACAGTCTCACAAACTCCCAGACTTGGAATGCAGATACCTTCTAGTTCCCTGTAGCCCTAGTGGCAAGGGCAATGAGTGTGTTTTTGATTGTGGTTTCTACATCTCTGCCATGATTCCATTGAGATGGTTACTCTTTCTATTTGACATCCCAAACTACTGAATGGAAGGCTATCTTGTTCTGAGCACCATTGTGTTACCTCTTCAAAGAGAAAAATTAGTAACAGACCTCTTACTTTGATTTTAAGATATTTTTTACCCACGAAATCAAACAGAAACTATTAAAAAAAAAAAAAAAAGGACCCAAATCATCCTGCCAGCAGCTTTATCATTCAAAGTTGCTAATCTTATCTTTCCTGTTTGAAGTCAGGTTAACTTACTTTAAATTTTGAAAAGCATCATGGCTGCAGGTGGGTGAAGGGTCGGAGACTAATTCCTGACCTGATAGCAGAAGGGGAAGGGCAGAGTTTAATCAATGATTTTAACATTAGCCTATGGGTGATCTCCTATTTCCCCAATTCTTCAACCTTCTCTTCTCTTTGTAAGCTTCATTGTAACTGACCTACTTTAAGCCATCTGCTTTTTTTTTAATTGGAATAGTCACCCTGCATATACATAGTATAACTGCTCAGAATAAGCCTTATAATTCAATTTCTTTGAATTTCGATTATTTTTATCCCTTCTTATTTTGCATACCCCTCTTCAGGGGAGGTCAATTACTGTTCTGTCTCCTTTTAGAACATTTCTGACCCATTATGATGTCTTTAGCTAATTTTCATCCACATACATGTTATTTCTCTCAAATTGAATGGAATAAAATTAAAAAGAGTAGGTATATTTGGAGTTAGAACTACACATTAGAGAGCCCTATTTAGCACCAGTACAATCCTATAGGCAACTTGTTGTCTACAAGTATACATAATTCTGAGCACAGGAATGCAAAGAAGTTCATATCAATTACCTCCCTATTATAACCTCATATGTATTTATTACTTATTTTTTTATTGTGCTTTAAGTGAAAGTTCACAAATCAAGTCAGTCTCTCACAGAAAAATTTATATATACCTTGCTATGTACTCCTAGTTGTTCTCCACCTAATGAGACAGCACACTCTGTCTCTCCACACTGTCTGTATTCCCTATGCCCATTCAGCCAGCCCCTGTCCCCCTCTGCCCTCTCATATCCCCTCCAGACAGAAGCCACCCACAGTCTCATGTGTCTACTTGAGCCAAAAAGCTCACTCCTCACCCGTATCATTTTCTGTCTTATAGTCCACTCCAATCCCTGTCTGAAAAGTTGGCATTGGGAATGGTTCTAGTCTTGGACTAACAGAAGGACTGAGGACCATGACCTCTGGGATCATATGTATTTTTTTTTTTTAAAGTTTACATTAATGTCTGAAAATTTTTATAAATATCTAAACTATACATACATGTTGAAATTATTTTTCTTTCAGAATTCAAGTCAGAACATTTTAGTTGCAGTGATTACAAATAGTTGCCACTTTACAATTTATTAAAGATAATTTCACATGTATTTCCTAAATTAAATTTCAGAATAATTTTCTGTGGATTTAACAGTATTCTTTTTTTTTTCCAGAAGAAGACATGAAAGGTCAGAGAAGTTAAGAAATTTCCTGAAAATAATACACCTGATTGAAAGCTGAGACCTTGTAGATCTTCTTCCATGTTGTATTACTAAGTACAGGCAGATATTTGGTGGATATTTAAAAGACAATATACTTAAAAGTTACTATCCTAGTTCTGTTTATGGTATTAGAAATGTTAGCAACAAATATTGTTAAAGGCTGCACAACATAAATTATGTCACTGAATCGTACACTTGAAAAATGTTGAGTTGGCATATATACAATATGGAGGACTGGTGGCACAGTGGTTAAGAGCTCAGCTACTAACCAAGAGGTCGGTAGTTGGAACCCACCAGCCACTCCTTGGAAGTTCTACTCTGTCCTATAGGGTTGCTATGAGTCAGAATTAACTTGATGGCAGTAGGTTTGGTTTTATAGATTATATATATATATATATATACATATGTATATATATATATGTGCATCAAGTCCTCTTCACTTTCAGCAAGGAAGGTTGTGTCATCTGCATAACCCAGGCTGTTCATGAGTGTTCTTCCAATCCTGATGTCCTGTTCTTCATATAGCCCAGCTTTTCAGATTATTTGCTCAGCTTACAGATTGAATAAAAGAATACAACCCTGATGCACACCTTTCCTGAATTTAAACCAATCAGTATCCCCTTGTTCTGTCCGAACAACTGCCTCTTGATCCATGTAAAGGTTCCTCATGAGCACAATGAACTGTTCTGGAATTCCCATTCTTTGCAGTGTTACCCATAGTTTGTTATGATCCACACAGTCAAATGTCTTTGCATAGTCAATAAAACACAGGTAAACATCCTTCTGGTATTCTCTGCTTTCAGCCAGAATCCATCTGACATCAGCAATGATATCCTGGATTCCACATCCTCTTCTGAAGCCAGCCTGAATTTCTGGCAGTTCCCTGTTGACATACTGCTGCAGCTGTTTTTGAATGATCCTCAGCAAAATTTTGCTTGAGTGTGATATTAACGATATTGTTCTGTAATTTCCACATTCGATTGGATCACCTCTTTTGGGAATAGGCATAAATATGGATCTCTTCCAGTCAGTTGGCCAGGAAGCTGTCTTCCATATTTCTTGGCATAGACGAGTGAGCACCTTCAGCGCTGCACCTGTTTGTTGAAACATCTCAATTCCTGGAGCCTTGTTTTTCGCCAATGCCTTCCGAGCAGCTTGGACTTCTTCCTTCAATACCATCAGTTCCTGATCATATGCCAACTCTTGAAATGGTTGAATATCGACTAATTCTTTTTGGTATAACGACTCTGTGTATTCCTCCCATCTTCTTTTGATGCTTCCTGCATCGTTTAATATTTTCCCCATGGAATCCTTCACTATTGCAACTAGAGGCTTGAATTTTTTCTTCAGTTCTTTCAGCTTGAGAAACGCTGAGTGTGTTCTTCCCTTTTGTTTTTCCATCTCCAGCTCTTTGCACATGTCATTATAACACTTTGTCTTCCCCAAAGGCCCTTTGAAATCTTTTGTTCAGTTCTTTTACTTCATCAATTCTTCCTTTTGCTTCAGCTGCTTGACGCTTAAGAGCAAGTTTCAGAGTCTCCTCTGACATCCATCTTGGTCTTTTATTTCTTTCCTGTCTTTTCAGTGACCTCTAGCTTTCCTCACGGATGATGTCCTTGATGTCATTCCACAGATTGTCTGGTCTGCAGTCACTAGTGTTCAATGCATCAAATCTGTTCTTCAAGTGGTCTCTAAATTCAGGTGGGATATACTCAAAGTCATATTTTGGCTCTCATCAACTTGCTCTGATTTTCCTCAGTTGCAGCTTGAACTTGCATAGGAGCAATTGATGGTCTGTTCCACAGTTGGCCCCTGGCCTTGTTCTGACTGATGATATTGAGCTTTTCCATCATCTCTTTCAACAGATGTAGTCAATTTGATTTCTGTGTGTTCCATCTGGTGAGGTCCATGTGTATAGTCACCGTTTATGTTGGTGAAAGAAGGTATTTGCAATGAAGAAGTCGTTGGTCTTGCAAAATTCTATCATTTGACCTCCAGGATTGTTTCTATCACCAAGGCCATATTTTCCAACTACTGATCCTTCTTCTTTGTTTCCAACTTTTGCGTTCCAATCGCCAGTAATTATCAATGCCTTTTTATTGCATGTTCGATCAATTTCAGACTGTAGCACCTGATAAAAATCTTCTATTTCTTCATCTTTGGCCCTAGTGGTTGGTGCGTAAATTTGAATAATAGTTGTATTAAGTGGTCTTCCTTGTAGGCGTGTAGATATTATCCTGCCACTGACAGCGTTGTACTTCAGGATAGATTTTGAAATGTTCTTTTTGACAATTAATGCAACATCATTCCTCTTCAAATTGTCATTCCCAGCACAACCTTGCTTGCTGAAAGTGAAGAGGGCTTGAAGCACTTACTAACAAAGATCAAAGACCACAGCCTTCAGTATGGATTACACTTCAACATAAAGAAAACAAAAATCCTCACAACTGGACCAATGAGCAACATCATGATAAACGGAGAAAAGATTGAAGTTGTCAAGGATTTCATTTTCCTTGGATCCACAATCAACAGCCATGGAAGCAGCAGTCAAGGAATCAAAAGATGCATTGCATTGGGCAAATCTGCTGCAAAGGACCTCTTCAAAGTGTTGAAGAGCAAAGATGCCACCCTGAAGACTAAGGTGCTCCAGACCCAAGCCATGGTATTTTCAATCGCATCATATGCATGTCAAAGCTGGACAATGAATAAGGAAGACTGAAGAAGAGTTAATACCTTTGAACTGTGGTGTTGGCGAAGAATATTGAATATACCATGGACTGTCAAAAGAACGAACAAATCTGTCTTGGAAAAAGTGGGGCCAGGATGCTCCTTAGAGGCAAGGATGGCGAGACTGCATCTTACATACTTTGGACATGTTATCAGGAGGGATCAGTCCCTGGAGAAGGACATCATGCTTGGCAGAGTACAGGGGTCAGTGGAAAAGAGGAAGACCCTCAACGAGGTGGATTGACACAGTGGCTGCAACAATGAGCTCAAGCACAACAACAATTGTAAGGATGGCACAGGACCGGGCAAGGTTTCGTTCTGTTGTGCGTAGGGTCGCTGTGAGTCAGAACTGACTCGACAGAACCTAACAACAACAAATATATATATATATATATATACACATATTCAACAATAAAAAAAGAAAAGAAAATTACTCTCTTAGAAGAATAATCTTGTATATATTGCAATCTGTAGAGAACAGTGTAATTAGTGATTTTTTTTTGAAGAGTCAAGCATTAAAAAGAGTAGCTTAGTTATTATTTTTCCCCAATGTAAAGATACTAGAAATCAAGGCTGAGCTGCTTCAGCTTCAATGACTTTGAGTGAGTGCTGACAACTGGAAAAGACTAGTGAATCAAATCAAGAAGTCATGAAGTCATCTTCTAAAGAGATTCAATTAGCAATTCTCTTTTGAAGTACTTGTATTTAAAAGTATTTAAGCAGGAGCTAAATCCATGCTTAACTCTTCAACACCATTTACATAGTACACAAATTATCAAGTAAACAATGCAGAATAGCTTTGTAGGATACCGTTCCTACAAAGGAAGTACATTCAGGGCAACATTTTGCCTAAGAACAAATGCATGTTGCCAGTGAAAAGACAACCAATTCATAAAAAGTACATATTTTTATATGTGTGGAAAGCATTTTATTTTTAATTAATTATAATACTAGCAAAAGTATGAAAATATTAATAAAAAAAGCACCAACCTCAATAATTAAGACATCATCAAAACTGGAATTCCTTTCTGTACTCTCCTCAGATTACAAACCCTCCCTTATTTATATCTATACTTAGTAAAAAAAACTAAAGCAGTTGTTATGGAGTCAGTTTGAATTCATGCTGACCCCATATGTTACAGAGCAGAACTGTTCCACAGGGTTTTCTTGGCTATAATCTTAGGGAAGCAGATCACCAGGACTTCCCCTTATGGTGCTGTTGGGTAGGTTTGAACTGACAACCTTCAGGTTAGTAAGCAACTACACACTGCTTGCACCACCCAGGGACCTCAAATAGTAACCAAAACAAAACCAAATCTGCTGCCATCAGGTGTTTCAGCTCAAAACAACCCCATAGGGTTTCCAAGACTGTAAATCTTTAGGGAAATAGACTGCCACATCTTTCTCCAGCAGCGGGGCTGGTGGGTTTGAACCCCCAAACTTTTGGTTAGCCACCAAGCATTTTTAGCCACTGTGCCACTACGGCTCCTCATAGAGTTAATAACCAGCCTTAATATAGTGTTAATTATTCACATGAAATTACATTTATACTTTATCTGTATATGTTTATTTCTCCAGTGGGGGCATTGGTGGTTCAGTGGTAGAATTCTCACTTTCCGCAGAGGAGACCTGCTTTTAGTTTTGGGCCAATGCATCTCACGTGCAGCCACCACCTTCCGTCAGTAGAGGCTTTCATGTTGCATGATACCGAACAGGTTTCAGCAGGTCTTCCAGACTCATACAGTCTAGGAAGAAGGGCTTGGCTATATATTTCCAAAAATCAGCAAATGGAAACCCTATGGACCGCAATGGGTCAGATCCAAACAAATCATGGGGATGGATCAGGACAGGAGACTATTTCATTCCCTTGGTTGTGCATGGGATCTCCATGAGTCAGGGGCTAAGTCTACCACAGCTAACAACAACATATTTCTCCAAAATTTTTTTTAATTTATTTTAATTTTATAAAAGCTGAATCATATCGAGGTATTCTTCTGTAACCCAGATTTTCATCACACTTTTTTGTAAAATTCATTTTGATAAATGAAGCTATAGTTTATTTTTATTATGAAATATGTGATGTGTGTAAAATATTTTGTAAAATTTACATATGTCAGTTATGGTTCTTAGTAATAAAAATATGTATAATTCCATTATCCACCTAAGGAAATAGAGAATTACAGGAATTATTGAAGTTACTCTGTGTTTCTTAATGATTCCATTTCCCTGGAATAAAGATAGATGAACACTTTACTGAATATTTTTTATATTCTTTTTTCCCCTTTTTTCTCCACTTATTCTTCTCTTTCTAATTCCTCTTCTGTAATAATTTACCACATATATATTTATGCTTAAATAAACATTCAATTTTGTGGTTTAGTTTTAAACATCATAGCATAAACAACCTTTTATTTATACTTTGAACATAAATTCACCCATGTTGCTATATATATAGCTCATTTATCATCATTATAGTTGTGTATTCTACCATGTGCAAATTCCAGTGTTTATAGTTCTGTTTTCTCATTGATCTTTTAGCTTTCTCCTAAGTAATGCTATCCCAATTGAACCAGATTAAAAAGTCAAAATAAAATATATTAAAAATCTAGAAATATTACTGCAAAACGTTAGTGTTGGTTTATCCTGGGTAGTGTGATTAAAAGTGATTTTTAGGTTATACATTTTGCAGTGTTTCTAAAATGAACAACTATTGTTTAAAAATAAGGGACAAAAATAAAATCATCATATGAGAAAATAAACTCAATTAGTGTAATTCAGTAAAACACTGTGTTCTGAATATGGAAGTGGGTTAGTTCGTTCCTAGGACTTTCACGTATTAATTGGATCACCAATCTTAGAAAAGGTGATGAAAATACCTCTACTCAGTTAGAGAGAGAAGTTTGCTGTGAGTATAATAAGCAACAAAGTACATTTAAAATGTTGGCATTGTTTTACTCAGGAAAAGTATTGTGTGTCTTGTTCATTTTTGAAATTTTGAAACATTTATTATACTTTATTGTTTTTAAATTCACTGTTTACTTAATGAACAGGTGCTTTTAAATTATCTTCTTGGATTCTCAGAATGGGTTTTTTGTTTATTTTGCTTATAGACACATCTATACTTCTATTACAAAACCATTCTTTTGGCATTAGTTGGTTACAGTGATAGCAAGGTACTGTCAGTGTGGTATAGCAGCGCTGATGTACCAATTGTATTCCTTGCTTACTGAACCTATATTTAAGTTACCTCATATCCATCTGACACAAGTTACCTGCATTCATTTGTTATTGTTGTTGCTGTTTTTAGGTGTCATTAAGTCGGTTCTGACTCATAGTGACCATATCTACAGCAGAATGAAACATTGTCTGGTTCTGTACCATCTTCACAATCATTGCTACGTTTGAACCCATTGTTGCAGCCATTATGTCAATCTATCGTATTGAGGGTCATCTTCTTTTTCGCTGACCCTCTACTTTACCCAGCATGATGTCCAATCATATTGTCCTTCTGATAATATATCCAAAGTATGTAAGATGACGTCTTGCCATCCTCCCTTCTGAGGAGCTTTCTGGTTGTATTTTTTTCCAAGACAGATTTGTTTGTTCTTCTGTCAGTCCATGGTATATTCAACATTCTTTGCCAACACCGTATTTCAAATGCATCAGTTATTCTTTGGTCCTCCTTACCCTTATATGGGTTATTGTTATGTTAATTTCTCTGAAAATAGCATGAAAGCACACGGCAGGGTTTTAGGGTCCATAGCTTACAGAAATAGAATCACCAAGGACACACCATACATTTTAAGGCACAGCCTCTAGTCAGAGCCTGGGAGCTATGATGGCTCAGTGGTTAAAAGCTCGGCTGCTAACCAAAAGGTTGGCAGTTCAAATCCACCAGCCTCTACCTGGAAACCCCATGGGGCAGTTCTACTTTGTTCTATAGCATTGCTAGAGTTGGAATTGCCTTGGCGGCAATGGGCTCATCCAGAACCTGGAGTTCCTGCTTCTTGAATCTGGCTTCACGTAGATAATTTTCCAAAAGATCTCCACAAAGCTGCTTACTAGACTGTTGTCTGACCTGAAGGTAAGTACAGTGGCCAGTTCCCTCGAGGTTCCAAAGGATATCTGAGGGTGGTTGGCCTGGGCGGCTCACCCTAATTCCATGAGCCTAGAAATCTGGATTCCAGGAAAATCAAAATGGCTTTGTCACCACAAACTGTGAAGTGTTTATCCTTGAAAAACTGCCTGAATTTCATATAAGAACAAGTGTTCACGGCCATTTTGCCTGGGTCTGCTTATGACCCTTTCCTCCTGCTTTTTAGGGGAGGGTAGTGTGCTTGGCCAAGAAAACAAGTAATTTCTCTCAAAGGAGGGGGACCTGATCTGGAGTAAGAGTGGAGGAGAAAAGGCAGAGGAAGTGAGGCAACAGCCTTAGGCTTTATAGGTTACAGTGGAAAGTGTAGGAAATGCAAACGGAACACAGCTTTGCTTGCTATAGGTTGCGGTCACAGTGGATGTGAGCAGCCTCTGACTAAACGAAATTTAACTGGGGAGTCTTGGGAAGAAGAGAACATTTGAAGTGTTCTTCTCACTCCTAAGACTGATTGGAAAACAATGTACATGCTTCAAGGAGATGCAAGGGAGCCCCAGAAAGTGAAAGCCAATGCATCTTTTCAAGCAAGGTCTTCCAAGGTCTTCCTATTCCCCTGCTTTTCCTGCTTAATGTTTCTACGTGGCACTTGATCATTTATTCATCTATTATATGTTACGTAGCTAATTATTTGCTGTCTGTTTTCTTTCAATGAAAGGCATGCTATGTAGGTAGTAACGTTTCAAAGGTTTATTCACTGATGTACCCCAAATGCCTCAAACAGCCCAGGTGCATTAAAGCAAGCAAACAAAAAAGAATAGACATTTAGACACACAAAGTCTCTGTAGGATGTTCCTGAGACATCTAGTACCGTGAATACACCTTCTATTCCATTTTGGAAAGAAGCCTAAACGCCTGAAACTATCCCAGGGTGACCAGAGGAAAACCTTCTCAATGATGTAATCCTTAAATAAAACTAGAGACTTGCCAGGGAATAGTAGGAAATAAAGGTTTTGTCTTAGGTTCTCTAGACAGAAACAGTAAAGAGAGAGAGAGAGAGATTCTAAGGAATTGACTCAGGAGATTGTGAGGGACTGGCAAATCCAAAATCTGTAGGATGGACAAAAGGTTAGAGATTCCTACAATCTTGTTTCTCAAAATTCTTTTATCAGGCAACTGGAAGAGTGAAGAGTAAGGAAGTTCTGGCAAAATGTATATTTTTGTCTAGAGGCAGAACACATGCTAGGGAAAAATCTCTTTTAGCTTTTAAGGCCTTCACCTTATTAGATAAGGCCCACTCACATTATGCAGGATGGTCTGCTTTATTGAATTAATTTACTACCAACTTATTTAATCACATGTAACTATAACAGCATTTCATTTACCTGCATCCACAGTTAATGCCCATGGAAGCAGCAGTCAAGGAATCAAATGATGCATTTCATTAGGCAAATCTATTGCAAAAGACATATTTAAAGTGTTAAGAAGCAAGGATGTCAGCTTGAGAAGTAAGTTGCTCCTGACCCAAGCCATGGTATTTTCAATTGCCTCAGATGCATGTAAAAGCTGGACACTGTATGAAGACGACTGAAGAAGACTTGATGCTTTTGAATTATGTTGTTGGCAAAAGATATTGAATGTACCATGGACTGCCAGAAAAACGGATCACTACTGTCTTGGAAGAAGTACAACCAGAATTCTTCTTAGAAGCAAGGATGGTGAGACTTCATCTCAGGTACTTTGGACATGTGATCAGGAGAGGGACGTACATCAAAAACCAAAAAAACAAACCCAGTGCTGTTGAGTCAATTCTGACTCAAAGCGACCCTACAGGACAGAGTAGAACTGCCCCATAGAGTTTCCAAGGAGCACCTGGCGGATTCAAACTGCCGACCCTTTGGTTAGCAGCCGTAGCGCTGAACCACTATGCCTTAGTAAAGTAGAGGGTCAGTGAAAAAGAGTAAAATTCTCGATGAGATGGACTGACACAGTAGCTGCAATAATGGGCTCAAACACGGCAACGATTCTGAGCATGGCACCGGACTGGGCAGTGTTTCATTCTGTTGTACATAGGGTCGCTATAAATCAGAAGTGATGTCATAGCGCTTAACAACAAGAGCAACTATAACAGCATGTAGGGTAGTTTTTGACCAAAGACTGGGCACCATAGCCTAGCCAAGTACACAGATAAAATTAACTATTGCAGTTTTCGTGAAGGCACAATAAAAGAGAATGACATGAACATATAAGAAAAATGAATGGGTGGAAATAATATAATATTCTCAATCATAGAGTTAGAGCTTGAGACAAGCAGGCACTTAAATTCTTCAGGTAGCAGTGTTATTAATGGTACCATACACTTGGAATTGCTCAGAAAGCTAAAAGACATATGAGGAAACAATAAGTATCAGAGTGAGGAATTTTTCTCAGGCATTATGCTGCGATACTTACTACTTTACCACCATGCATATGCATTTTACATAAATTTTAGCATTTTCCACTTAGTGAAGGCATTAATTTTTATCATGGACAAGATTCTGTATAAAAGAGAATTAATGATTTTTGGACTATTGCTAAAAAGCTGATAGCCTGTTTTTTTGGGATAATTAATTAAAAATTCTACAAAGAATTGCCAAGGAGAGTAACGCAAGGTAAAGACTCACTTGGTTTGAAAAGAAAACTGCAATAAAGTCTAGCTTTTACTCTATTCATATGCATATACCATTAAGTAAGAATTTATCTTATGCAACTTTTTTTTTTTTAATTATTACTGATGAATAATTTTACATAAGGCTCAAATAATCCAGAAATCAGATGTGGAGAACTGAAAGTAAATGATTCATTAGAAATTTATTTTGCAATCTTATTTTAATCATAAACAGAGAGATTAAAATGTTGTTAAAAAAGTGCTTCTATAGTTTCTGTTCCATGGAGAACCACAAATTGTACAATGACTTTCTTCTATATGATCACTGTTTGCATCCATCTCTCCTATAATTAAATATTCTGAGATAATTCCTTTTAAAAAATATAAAATTATATGGTATCTTCATCTTTCTAGAAATGATTTTTTTAAAAAAGATTTATGTATTTTTGATAGAGTGCATCCTCTAGAAAATAAATGCATAAGTAAATAGGTTGGTAGGTAGGCAGATGGATAAGTAAATGGCTGGCTGGCTGGCTGGCTGGATGGATGGAAGGATGAATGGATGGATGGTAGACAGACAAATAGTTATACGTAAAATGAGAGAGGAGCTGAGCAAATATATGGATAATTTGACAGTCTTTCATTTTCCTTAAATGTTCATCATGACTTGTTTATAAACATAGATATTGTATTCTCAAAGATGGCTCTAGAAATATAATTAAATAATTAGACACATTTTGACTTTATTTGACCAAATTGAATAAACATTACAAAATTATCTGAATGCATTCATGATTGAATAGTATAGTACATGGAAAATTTGATGAACAAAATACTGTGTTATATGGAAGTAAAACAAAGGAAAAAATACACAGTGAGAGGGAAAAAATGAACTAATTTTCTTAACTTTCTTTGCTCTGGCTATCTTGCTAAGAAGTATTACTGTAACATTACCAACATACATTTAAATGGACTTATGCATTAATCTAAATTATATTTCCAAATTAAAAATACATTAATGGAGAGTCATTTAAAGTTAAATATATTTTAGTATACATTTATCGACTAAGTTTTTAAGTTTTAACTGGAAATACTTAACTAATGATAATAGTCACAAATGCTTTGTAACAATATTTTTGGGTTCATTAATTTTGTTTTTAGATACATTCATTTATCTCATTCATCATCACACACTTAAAGTGTTTTCTGTCTTGCAAGATATTTTAAAATTATATATTTTATTTTTAAATTACAAGAGCTATCACCAGTGATTTAAAAAAAAGAGGAAAATGTGTAAGACCAATGAATGAATATTCACTCATAATCTTCCTACCCAGAGAAATAACAATTGTTATCAAGTGTAATAATTTTCCAGATATTTGGTATTTTCGATTTCTTTTTTCATGTTTTTATATAAATAAATGTATATATTCTGTTACAGTTAGAGATATTTTATCATTTGAAAACTTGGAGATGCTCTTCTTCGTCCTTAAGCATCTACTTTTGTTCGCACCCTTGTGTCAAACAATATATTTTCGTTCCTTGTAGTTGCTCTTTTCACAGTAGCATTGTTTTGATCTATCCATTATATAGTGTTATATCCTCCTGTTCTCATCTGTTCAGATCATGACTCCACATTCAGTTAAGATTTCTGTATTTACTGTGAATATTCCTTACCCTAATTATGATATACCTCTATAACATATGCAGTTGAGTTGAATCCCATCAGAAGCCAGTATTTGGGTTTAAAATACTATTTTACACGTACTGGTCAAAATATATGAAATAAATATCCTCAAACTTTATTCCAGGTTTATTAATTTATTTAAATTTTTATATAGTTTACAATTAAGTTGTACAGTGATTCAGTTAAATTTTGACCCCCCCACAACCGTCATTGTGCATGTTTTATTTAGAGAGGTTTATACATACCATAGAATATCACTGAAACTTTCATGTTTTAGTTTACAAAGCAAACTCCAAGAGCTCAATTTACACTTTGTAACCTAAGGTAGAAAGGTTCCTGGTGGCAAAGTGGTTAAGTGCTACGAGTAGGAATTCACGCAATAGCAATGGTTTGGGTTTGGTGAAGTTAACCTGGGGTGGAGAAACCTTTTATGGAAACAATAATATGAAATGAACTAATTACAAAATATTTTAAATATGATATGGTAGTTCATATTTTAAATTTAGTTCTAAGATTCTTTGAGTATATGTAGAGATTAGCATTTTTAAATATACTTAAAAAGGTACATCAGGAAGTTAGAGAAAATATCCATGGGTTACAATTTTTTTCCAATAAATTCTTCAGGATACTTTTACAGTATGTTTTGCTGAGTTGTTTTTGTTAGTTGCCTCATAAGTTAACGTAAACTCATGGTGACCCAATGTGTCAGAGTAGAACTACGCTCCACAGCGTTTTCAAGGCTGTGATCTTTCAGAAGCAGATCGCCTGGATTGTCTTCTGAGGTGCCTCTGGGTAGATTCTAACTGCCAACTTTTCCACTAGTAGTCAAGCAAAGATAACATAATTAGAGTGGTGATGGGTAATCTCTAACTTTTATTTTAATTTTATGAAATCTATTGTCTAGCTATCTATATATATCCATCCATATAGTCCTTCATTTATTCATCCATCTATTGAGTCAAAAAATATTTATTCAGTGGTGATATAAGTACTGCATTTTGTTAGATAATGCACATGATAAAAATTAAATAAGACATAATTACTGACTTCAGAGTCCTTGAAACCTAGTTTCTCCAAGCATCTTTGGGCCGATAGTCCCACTGTCCATTAAAATTAACGTATATACCTTGTTGTTGTTAGATACCTTGGGTCGGTTCTGAGGTAAAGCTGCCTTAGTACGACAGAATGAAACTCTGCCTGGTCCTCCATTCTCACAACTGTTATGTTTGAGGATATTATTTCAGCCACCGTGTCAATCCATCTCATTGAGGGTCTTCCTCTTTTCCACTGACCTTCTACTTTAACAAGCATGATGGTCTTCTCCAGGAGCTGGTCCCTCCTGATACATGCCTGAAGTATGTTAGACTGTATTTTGCCATTCTTGCTTCTAAGGAGCATTCTGGCTGTACTTTTTCCAAGAGAGTTTTGTTTATTCTTTTGGCAGCCTGTCTTTTCATCTAGTGCTGCTATAACAGAAATACTAAAAGTGAACAGTTTTAATAAACAGAAGTTTATTCTCTCACAGTCTGGTAGGCTAGACGTCCGAATTCTCTGACGCCTCTGGAACAAGGTCCCTGTCATCAATCTCCCCTTGACCAAGGAGCTTCTCAGCTTAGGAGCCCCGGATCCAAATGGCATATTATTCTCCTGGCTCTTGTTTCTTGGTGGTATGAGGTCCCCTTGTCTCTCTCTCTGCTTGCTTATCTGTTTTATATTTCGAAAGAGATTGGCTTAAGACACAATCTAATCTTGTAGATTGAGCCCTGCCTCATTAACATAACTGCCACTAATCCTGCCTTATTAATATCATAGAGAGGATTTATAACACATAGGAAAATCACATCAGATGACAAAATGGTGGACAATCACACAATACCGGGAATCATGGCCTAGACAAGTTGACACATTTTTTGGGGGGGGAATGATTCAACCCATAACACGGTCCATGATCTATTCAATATTCTTCACCAGCATCATAATTCAAAGGCATAATTTTTTTCTTCATTGTTCCTTATTCTTTGTACAGCTTTCACATTCATATGAGGTGATTGAAAATACCATGACTTGGGCCAAGTGAACCTTACATGTTTGCTATTTAACACTTTAAAGAGGTCTTTTGCAGCAGATTTGCCCAATGCAACAAGCTCTTTGATTTCTTAAATGCTGCCTCCTTGGGTCTTGATTGTGGATCCAAGTAAAATGAAATCTGTGACAACTTCAATATGTTCTCCATTTACCATGATGTTGCTTATTAGTCCAGCTGTGAGGATTTTTGTTTTCTTATGTAAAGGTTATAGTTGTCAAGAATTTCATTTTACTTGGATCTACAATCAAGACCCATGTAAGCAGCAGTCAAGAAATCAGAAGATGTATTGTATTGGACAAATCTGCTGCAAAGGACCTCTTTAAAGTGTTGAAAAGCAAAGACGTCACTTTGAAGACTAAACTGCACCTGACCCAAGCTGTGGTATTTTCAATCACATCATATGCATGTGAAAGCTGGACAATGAATAAGGAAGATCGAAGAAGAGTTGACGCCTTTGAACTGTGGTGTTGGCGAAGAATATTGAATATACCATGGACTGCCAAAAGAACGAACAAATCTGTCTTGGAAGAAGTGGGGCCAGAATGCTCCTTAGAGGCAAGGATGGCGAGACTGCATCTTACATACTTTGGACTTGTTGTCAGGAGGGATCAGTCCCTGGAGAAGGACATCATGCTTGGTAAAGTGCAGGGTCAGTGGAAAAGAGGAAGACCCTCAAAAAGGTGGATTGACACAGTGGCTGCAACAATGGGCTCAAGCATAACAATGATTGTAAGGATGGCGCAGGACTGGGCAGTCTTTCATTCTGTTGTACATAGGGTTGCTACGAGTCAGAACTGACTCGACGGCACCTAACAACAACAACAATTACGTAAATGTGTAATCCGTGTGGAAGGCTGTAGTCTTTGATCTTAATCAGTAAGTGCTTCAAGTCCTCTTCACTTTCAGCAAGTGAGATTGTGTTGTCTGCATATTGCAAGTTGTTAATCAGTCTTCCTCCAGCCCTCAGTCTATGCTTTTCTTCATGTAGTCCAGTTTCCTGGGTTATTTGCTCAGCTTACAGATTGAATAAATATGGTGAAGGAATACAACCCTGATGCATGCCTTTTCTGAATTTAAATCACTCAGTATCCCCTTGTTCTGTTCACATAGCTGCCTCTTGCTCTATGTACAGTTTCCTCAAGAGCACAATTAAGTGTTCTGGAATTCCCATTCTTTGCATTGTTATCCATGATTTGTTATGATCCGCATAATTGAATGCTTTTGCATGGTTAATAAAACACAGGTTAACATCTTTCTAGGAACCCTGTTGGCACAGTGGTTAAGCGCTTGTCTGCTAACTGAAGGGTCAATGGTTCAAACTCACTCGCGCTCTGCAGGAGAAAGATGTGTCAGCCTGCTTCTGCAAATGCTTACAGCCTTAGAATCCCTCTGTCCTCCAGGGCCGCTGTGTGTCTGAATCAGTTTGACAGCAGTGAGTTTCAATCATCTTTCTGGTACCCTCTGCTTTCAGCCAAGATCCATCTGACATCGACAATGATATCCCTCATTCCGCTTCCTTTTCTGAATCCAGTTTGAATTTCTGGCAGTTTACTGTCACTGTACTGCTGCAACCATCTTTGAATTATCTTTTGCAAAATTTTACTTGCCTCTGATATTACTATTGTTCAACAATTTCTGCATTCTGTTGAATCACCTTTCTTTGGAATAGACATAAATATGGCTCTCTTCCAGGTGGTTGACCAGGTAGCTTTCTTCCAAATTTCTTGGCATAGACAAGTGAGTGCTTCCAGTGTTGCATCCATTTACTGAAACATCTCAATTGGTAGTCAGGTCAGTTCCTGGAGCCTGGTTTTTCACCAGTGCCTTCAGTGTAGCTTGGACTTCTTCCTTCTATACCATCAGTTCTTGATCATGTGCTACCTCCTGAAATGGCTGAATGTTGACCAATTCTTTTTGGTACAGTGACTCAAAGTATTTCTCTATCTTTTGATGTTCCCTATGTCATTCAATATTTTATGCATTGAATCCTTTGATAGTGTAACATGAGGCTTCAGTTTTTTCTTCAGTTTTTCAGCTTGAGAAATGTTGAGTGTGTTCTTCCCTTTTGGTCTTCTAACCCTAGGTCTTTGCACATTGCATTATAATACTTTAGGGTTAAGAGTTATTACTGCTAACCAAAAGGTCGGCAGTTTGAATTCACCAGTCACTCCTTGGAAACTCTATGGGGCAGTTCTACTCTGTCTGATAGGGTCACTATGAGTTGGAATCGACTTGATGGCAATGGGTTTTGTTTTTGTTGTTGTTGTTGTTTTCTCTAGTCACCCTTTGAAATCTTATGTTCAACTCTTTTACTTCATCATTTTTTACTTTTGCTTTAGCTACTCAATTTTGAAGAGCACATTTCAGAGTCTCTCCTGACATCCACTTTAGTTTTCTCTTTCTTTCCTGTTTTTTAATGACCTTTTGCTTTCTTCTTGTATGATATCCTTGATGTCATCTGACAACTTGTCTGGTCTTTAGTCATTAGTGTTCAATGCAACAAATATATTCCTGAGATGGTTTCCAAATTCAGGCTAGATATACCCAAGGTCTCCTGGACATGTTTTAATTTTCTTCAGCTTCATTAGCATTCATCAAAAAGAAAATGGCACAACATGAATGTCTTTACTTCTTGAGCTCAGCATGGTATGCTGAGAGAACATTATTAGAAAACCATGGATATGTGTGTGGAAAAATCATGTAGATAGAATTCATCCTTTTCTCATATTTTATATATTATTGTAGACATACATTTATATAAATTAAAAAATCACAAAGTAACATCTGTATACTCATAACAGAGCTTAAAAAATATATATAATAACATTTGGACATTCTTCATAATGTAGCCTTAACAAATACCTCACTCTCCCCGACAACATTAACAAAAATGGAACATTATTTCCCTCATTTACATTTTTTGGGTGTATGTCTACATCAAATATAGTGTAAGGTTCTGGAAAAATAGTAGTGAACAAATGGAACATAGTTTTTCCTCCTTAAGCTTACAGAGTATTACAGGGGAAAGTCATTAAAAAATAAACACATGAATAAATACATGAGTCAAATGGTGATAATTTTTATAAAAAAAAAAGAGATGATTTCTGTGACAGGGACTGTGTGAAATGAGGTTAGGAGGACAAAGGAGGTGATTTTGAAAAGGAAATCCTTTCCAAGGAATGATCTTTGTATTAAGTTAGTCAGGTAGACATAAAGGAAATTTTACAAGGCAAAGAATAGCTGTTCAAATTTTGGAGAAATTGAATGAGAACAGATAAAACAGGGCCTTTTATAGTACATGTTAAAGAGCAGAGACTGTCCTGATCATTTTTAAGCAGTAAAGTGACATTATCTGATTCACATTTTTTTATAATTTATTTTCCTTTTTTTGTAGTTTTTGAGAATATACATAGCAAAACATACACCAATTTGACAATTTCTACACATACAATTCAGTGACATTGATAGCATTCTTCAAGTTGTGCTACCATTCTCATCCTTCTTTTTCAAAGCTCAATTCATCTGCCTAGGGAAAACTATACTGAAAGAGGCCATACATGGATAAAGACAGGCTAATAAGAAAATAATTGCATTAGACCAAGGGAGGCAATATCCTAGTTTTGACCGGTATGTAGAGGAATAAAAAAAAAAAAAAAATTGAACTTATTTAGAAATAATAGAACTTGTTGACAGATTGGATGAGGACCTTCAGAGGTAGTTTTCCAAATGAATTAGAGGAAGTCTGTATTTATGATAAGGAGTGCTGGGTAGATTGAAGTATTTGTGAAGACTGGAGAGATGGGATATTAAGTAGAGGATCCAGTGACTGGGTAGGTTTGTCCAGATATTTAAAAAAAAAAAGAGAGAGAATTGATATGCAGTCTTAACATCTAGCACAATCTGGTAGTTTGGAGATGTGAGGAACAAATTCTGAGCGGATACAAGTGTTGCCCTTTAATGAAGGATGAGAAATGTAGCTATATCTACAGAGCTATACCTGAACAATGTTTCAAAGAGTGTGGAAAGAAAAGCTTTTGAAATGTCATGGAATTAATTTATAATAAGGTAGGCAGAGAATGCCAGAGAGGCTGACATTTCATTCTCCCTAAACATCACAAACTTACCTTTTAAGAATGGCATATGCTTTTTACTTATAGGCAAAATCTGCAAGCATTTTGGAAAATCTTACTTGAGAATTTATACTCATAGGGAGAAATATTATAACTGTTGCCAAACATGGACTTTCAAGTCATTTGACTGTGAAGTGTTAATTTGCTTGCTACGTCCACCCTATAATGAATGACTTCTTGGTACCTGATACACTGGTAGGACTTTGATTTTTGTTCTATGCATTCATCCTGCATAGAGCTAGAACTAATTAGCTTTAGTTCTAGGTCTAATTTTGGGTTTTTTTTCCTCCTGGCTTAACCCTTCAGAACCAGCAGTTTATGTAGCTACCACTTACTTTTCGTGTCTCTGGGATTCTTTGGGAAGCTACTGTCCCACTGACAGTGCGTGCTGCTGGTAGGCAGGGCCCTATATAATATTTTGAAATGGAAAAAACGGTTTGGGGCCACAAATTACTGTTTTTACAGGGTATTGTATGAAGTGGTGCTGAATCATTACATTTTTGGTAGGAAAAACACAAATTTTGAAAATTTGTATTTGGTACGTGTATGTATCTCTGGATTCTGGGGGTAGATTTTGTGTTCACAAGGGGTACACCTATGCACCTCTGGACTCCAAAGATATGATTTGAGGGATGAGGCATAAAAGAAAAATCATATTACGTACCAAAAATTCAGACATGCCCAATGATTCAGCATGATCTCCATTACTGAAAATACATAGTATCAACAACAAAAAAATAAAAGAAAAAATAATTGGGTCATGAAAGGGTTAAGTATACTTCTGTAGGCATGGCTGATTGCTTATTATTCTGTAAATATTTACTGAGCATCTTCATATTCTAAGCATTATATAAAAACTAAGATATCCTCACAAGCCGAAATGACCTTGATACTGTTTACTTCTTAAGCCCTTGCTCCAATTTCCCAGGCCTTGTACTTCATTTTGCTTATTTCTCACTGCCTATAAATGCCCTGGAGCCTTGGTGGAACAGTCGTTAAGAGCTCAGCTGCTAATCAAAAGGTCAGCAGCTCCAATCCTTTAACCACTTCTTGAAAACCCTATCAGGCAGTTCTACTCTGTCCTACAGGGTTGCTATGGGTCGGAATCTACTTACCGGCAACTGGTTGTGTTTTTTTTTTATAAATGTCCTGTAAAGATTTAATATCAAATTAAAAGTACATCAATTAATATAATACTTATTCTCCTAAGCAGGTAAAAACCACTTAAAGAATAATGTTATTTCTAAACACATTTATACAACACCTAATATGACACAAGGATCATAGATGTTAATTTTCAATAAATATATATTGATTGATTGGTAAATGACTTATAATTATAAAAGCTAAATAGAAAAAAACTGGGTTTTGGAATAACTGTTAAGTGTTATCCTTTAAACAAAGACAGAAATTTGGTTGATTAAAGGCTCAAATGTCTGAAAATATGATTATGGATATACACTATACAGCACAAATATATTTCACTAAGTCTAATCTACTTACTAATAAAATTAGATACAGCAATTGTGATTTTGCCTATCCTCCCTCTTTTTTTTTTTTTTTGGTATTAACTTACAGTGCTTGGCCACATGCATATGTTAGGGGGAAAAAATGCAGTTGAGTTTATTCTGACTCATAGCGCCCCTATAGTACAGAGTAGAACTGCCCCATAGGATTTCCAAGAAGCAGCTGGTGGATTTGAACTTCTGATCTTTTGGTTAATAGATGGGCTCTTAACCACTATGCCACCAGGGCTCCTTACATAAATATAGTGTATAGTAAATAGGTTGGCTGTTTAGCATCATTATCATAAATATGACTTATATGTTTTTTTCTATATGATTACTTGCCACGCCTGTGGGTTAATGTAATATACTAAACTGTTCACCCAGTATTAGATAATATATTTATTGGAAAGGAAAATGTTAAATTTCTTAAAATCCCTGATCTGACATGTTGAGCTGCTGTTATATCTTTACCTGGCTCTTTCTCTTTTGCTTTGAAACTAGAGCTGCAGTGAACAGCCTCATACGTGGAATGCTTTGTGTGTGTGTAGTAAATATGTCTGTAATAAAACAGCATCTAAACATTCTTCACATGTACAGTTCAGTGACATTAAATATGTTTATGTTGTTCAAACATCACCATTACTTGTTTCTAAAAAATTCCATTCCCCTTAGCAGAAGCTCAGTGTTCCCCTAAGCAGAGTCTTCCTTTCCCCCTCTCCCTACTCATCTCTGGTAACCACTAAGAAACTTAAGTCTGTATAAGCTTACCTATTCTAGATGTTTCAAAAAACTGGATTCATACAATACTTGTCCTTTTGTGGTTGACTTATTTCATTTGGCCTGAAGCTTTCAAATGTCATCCATTTTGTAGCATATATTTGGATTTCATTTATTTTTAAAGCTGAATAATATTTCATTGTATATACACACCACATTTTGTTCATCTGTTCACCGGTTGATGGATATTTACATTGCTTCCATCTTTTGGCTATCGTGAATACTGCTGCAATAAACATTGAGATACCTGTCCCTGTTTTGAGTTCCTTCTTTTAATTCCTTTAGGTATATAACTAGAAGTGGAATTCGTGTATCAAATGGTAATTCTATGTCTATGTTTTTGAGGAGACTGTTTTACACATTGACTGTACCATTTTATAATCCACCAGCAATGTATGAGAGTTTCTATTTCCCCACATCCTCACCAAAACCTATTTTTTTCCATTTTTTGAAAAAAATTATAGCCATCTTAGTGGGCATGAAGTGATATCTCATTTTGTGGTTTTGATTTTCATTCCAATAACAAATAATGCCAAGAAATTTGGAAGACAGTTACCTGGCCAACCAACTGGAAGAGATCCATATTTACACCTATCCCAAAGAAAGGTGATCCAACAGAATGCAGACATTATCAAACAATGTCATTAATATCACACACAAGCAAAATTTTGCTAAAAATCATTCAAAAGCAGCTGCAGCAGTATATCGACAGGGAACTGCCAGAAATTCAGGCTGGATTTACAAGAGGATGTGGAACCAGGGACATCATTGCTGAAGAATAGGTCATCAGGATTATTAACAACCTGCGTTATGCAGATGACACAACCTTGCTGGCTGAAAGTGAAGAGGACTTGAAACACTTACTGATGAAGATCAAAGACAACAGCCTTCAGTATGGATTGCACCTCAGCATAAAGAAAACAAAAATCCTCACTACTGGACCAATAAGCAACATCGTGATAAAAGGAGAAAAGATTCATGTTGTCAAGGATTTTAGTTTACTTGTATCCACAATCATCACCCACGGAAGTAGCAGTCAAGAAATCAAAAGACACATTGCACTGGGCAAATTGGCTGCAGAAGACCTCTTTAAAGTGTTGAAAAGCAAAGATGTTACCTTAAGGACTAAGGTGAACCTGACCAAAGCCATGGTGTTTTCAATTGCCTCATATGCATGTGAAAGCTATACAATAAATAAGGAAGACCAAAGAAGAATTGATGGCTTTGAATTGTGGTGTTGGCAAAGAATATTGACTATATCATGGACTGCCAAAGGAAGGAACAAATCTGTCTTGGAGGAAGTACAACCAGAATGCTCCTTAGAAGCAAGGACGGTGAGACTATGTCTCATACACTTTGAACATGTTATCAGAAGCGATCAGTCCCTGGAGGAGGATATCCTGCTTGATAAAGAAAGTCCGGGAAAAAGAGGAAGACCCTCAACGAGATGGATTGACACAGTGGCTGCAACAATGGGCTCAAGCACAGCAACAATCGTGAGAATTGCGCAGGACCAGGTGGTGTTTCGTTCTGTTGTGCATAGGGCCATTATGAGTTGGAACCGACTTGACAGCACCTAACAACAACAACAATGAGTAATGATGTTTGGAATCTTTTCCTGTGCTTATTGGTAATTTGTCTTTTTTCTTTGGTGAAATCTCTATTCAAATCCATTGCCCATTTTTTAATTGGTTTGTTTATTTTTTGATTGTTGAATTGTAGAAGCTCTTTATATAAAAAAAACCCATTATGATTTCTAAATGTTTTCTCCAATTCTGTAGGTTGGATCATGTAGTTGTTATTAGTTGCATTAAAAATTGGTAAAAGTTTTCACTAAAAATGAACCAGGTTACTTTGATTCCTATAAAAACAATTACCTTGCAGATAGTCAATAAATTATGAAAACAAGAACTTGAGATTCATTTTACTGAAAGGAACTTTTGAGAACGATTTATTCCTGAAAGAAGTTTTTTATCTTATTCATTTTTGGTGCTCCAATACTACAAATTTCGTAGATTTTCACTTGCTCTATCAGTTCTAGCTGATATTTCTTTGTTTGTTTATATAAGATTTGACTCACAGGATCATTTACACCCACTCCTAACTTACTGACATGGTTAGTTCTAAAGACCAGTTTGTTACACAAAATCGGTGTTATGCAAAAGTCAGGGGCTTCACCTCATCTTCGGCACTGATGCCCTCTCAGTCACTGAAAGCTCGTTGAGCTCTCCTACTGAATTATGGAATGTGCATGGCACAGCGGGTCCCCGTTCCTCACAATGTCTTCCCTACCACCTAGAAGCCCACCACCTTCCGCCACCCACTTCGGCCTGCTGCTGCCACCCATTGCCCACCTAGGGTGAGGGCGCTGTTGGTCCCGTGCCCACCCTGGCCCCACAGCTCAGAATGACTCCTTTCCTATCCCCCCTTCCTGCCTCACTCCACTGACTGCCTGGTACTTTGCGGCCTTCACTGGCATCCTGCTGCCTGCCTACCACCTATTGTTGTCCTATTGTCACCCCGTGTCCTCCCTGGCCAGACCAAGATATCATGGACGAATAGTAGAAGGCACACCACAGCTGGTTGATCTCCATCCCTCTCATGGCTCGATCTCCACCATGGCATCTGATATATTTTTTGGGTGACCCATGGAGGGCACCCTGGGACAGGTCACATCCATGCACAGGGCCAAGACCATCAGAGGTGCCACCTGAGAATTTTTTCAAAGTTATTATAAATGCAAAATGTCAGATAATGAGGTATTTGATAGGCAAGGACTTGTTAAATGTCCTCAAGTTGGTTCTTATTCATAGCGACCCTAGGTACAAGAGAAGGAAACACTGCCTGGTTCTGTGTCATCCTCACAATCATTGTTATGCTTCAGCCCATTGTTGCAGCTACTGTGTGAATCCATTTCATTGAGGGTCTTCTTTTTCTATGACTTTCTGCTTTATCAAGCATGATGTCCTTCTCCAGGGACTGGTCCCTCTGTTAACATGGCCAAAGCATGTGAGACCAAGTCTCACCATCTTCACTTCTAAGTAGCATTCTGGCAGTACTTTTTCCAAGACGTGTTTGCTCTTTTGGCAGTCCATGGTATATTCAATATCCTTTGCCAACATCGTAATTGAAAGGCATCAATTCTTCTGTCTTCCTTATTCATCCTTCAGCTTTTGCATGCATATGAGACAATTGAAAATACCATGGCTCGGGTTAAGCACACCTTAGTCCTCAAAGTGATATCTTTGCTTTTTAACACTTTAAAGAGGTTTTTCGCGGCTGATTTGCCCAATAATTGCGTCGTTTGATTTTCTGACTGCTGCTTCCATGGGTGTTGCTCATGGATCCAAGTAAAATGAAATTCTTGACAGCTTCAGTGTTTATCATGATGTTACTTATTGGTCCAATTGTGAGGATTTTTGTTTCCTTTAGGTTGAGATGTAATCCAAATTGAAGGCTATAGCCTTTGGTTTTCATCAGTAAGTGCTTTCAGTCCTCTTCACTTTCAGCAAGTCAGAATTATGTCATCTGCATATGGCAGGTTGTTAATGAGTCTTCCTGCAATTCTGATGCTGTGTTCTTCATATAGTCCAGCTTCTCAGTTTATTTGCTCAGCATATAAACAGAATAAATATGGTGAAAGGCTACAACCTTGACACATTTTCTGACTTTAAACCACACAGTATCCTCTCATTCTGTTCAAATGACTATCTCTTGATCTAGTCATAAACACATAAACACAACTGAGTTCCATTTCTTTGCAATGTTATCCATAATGTCTTATGACTCACAGAGTCAAATACCTTTGCATAGTCAATAAAAAACAGGTATACATCTTTCTGGTATTCTCTGCTTTCAAGCATGATCCATAAGACATCAGCAATGATATCTCTCATTCCAAGTCTTAATCTGAATCCTGCTTCAATTTCTGGCAGTTTCCAGTCAATGTACTGCTGCGAATGTTTTTGCATGATTTTCAGCATAATTTTAGTTGAGTGTGATATTAATGATATTGTTTGATTTTTTTTGCATTCTGTTGGGTCACCTTTCTTTGCAATGGGTACAAATATGGATCTCTTCCTGTCAGTTGGCCAGGCAGCTCTCTTCCAAATTTCCTGACATAGGCTAGTGCACAACTCTAGCACTGCATGTATTCCTTGATACATCTCAATTGATATTCAGTCAGTCCGCGGAGCTTGAATGTTGACTTTTTGGTACAGTGACTGTGTATTCCTTCCATCTTCTTTTGATGCTTCCTGTTTCATTCAATATTTTCCCTGTAAAATCCTTCAATATCATGACCTAAGGCTTGAACTTTTTTCTTAAGTTCTTTCAGCTTGAAAATACAGAGCATGTTCTCCCTTTCTGGTTTCCTAACTCTAGATCTTTTCACATTTCATTATAATACTTTACTTTGTCATCTTGAGCCACCCTTTGACATCTTCTGTTCAGCTTTTTTACTTTATCATTTCTTCCTTTCACTTTAGCTACTCCATGTTTCAGAGCAATTTTGGTCTTTTCTTTCTTTTTAATTACCTCTTGCTTTCGTCCTGTATGATGTCCTTGATATTGTTCCACAATTTATTTGGTCTTTGGTCATTAGTGTTCAATGCATCAAATTTTTTGCTGAGATGGTCTCTAAAACCAGGTGGGATATACTCAAGGCCATATTTTGGCTCTCGTGGGCTTGCTGTAATTTTCTTCAACTTCAGCTTGAACTTGCATATTAGCAATTGATGGTCTGTTCCACAGTTGTCCACTGGCCTTGTTCTGACTGGTGATATTGCACTTTCCCATCCTCTTTTTTTACAGATGTAGTCGATTTGATTCCATTTTATTCCATCTGGTGAAGTCCATGTGTATTAAAAAACAAAACAAAACAAAAAAAATTGCCATCAAGTCAATTACGACTTATAGTGATCCTACGTGACAGAGTAGAACTGCCCCATATGGTTTCCAAGAGGCACCCAGTAGATCAAACTGCTGGATGCTTCTTGGAAACCATGATACATGGTTTCCACATGTATCATTGCTGTTTATTTTGTTGGAAAAGGTATTTGCAATGAAGAAGTTGTTGGCCTTCCTATAATCTTCCTGAAGATGAGGAGTGAGCTTTTGAGATGGTCAGCTGCACAAACAATTGAGTATATTCCAGAACTGACAGTTGAGAGCTACTTATTTTATAATAACTCCATATTCACTTTATATGAATTCATTTGAGTTAGAGTATGTCAAGAATAATTCAAGACGACATGTATGAAAATAATTCAATTCAAGACAGAAGAAAACAGAGAGGAGAGGGACCTCATGCCACCAAGAAAGAAGAGCCAGGAGAATTTTGAGGGGGCTAAATGTTGTGGATTAAATTGTGTCCTCTGAAAATGTGTCTCATCTTGTGTAGGCCATGACTCCCAGTATTGTGTGATTGTCTATTATTTTGTGATCTGATCTGATTATTCTATGTGCTGTAAATCTTAACCTCTATGATGTTAATGAGGCAGGACTAGAGGCAGTTATGTTAATAAGGCAAGACTCAATCTACGTGATTTTGTTGTATCTTTAGTCAACCTCTTTTGAGATATAAAAGAGAGAAGAGAGCAAAGGGGAGAAGGACCTCATACCACCAAAGAAAGAAGAGCCTGGAGTGAGTGCATCATTTGGACCTGGGGTCCCTGTGCTGAGAAGCTCCTAGACCAGGGGAAGATTGATGACAAGGACTTTTTCCCAGAGCTGACAGAGAGGAAAATCTTTCCCCTGGAGCTGGCACCCTGAATTTAGACTTCTATCCTTCTAAACTGTGAAGGAATAAACATTTGTTAAAGCCACCCATTTGTGGTATATATGTCATAGTAGCACTAGATAGCTAAGACACTAGCACTAAGAAATGCCCTAAGGAATCACCTGCATTCCTGATATGCTCTTCTTTACCTCCATTATGTAATATCAATCCAATTTCCATCTGGTATTCAAGATCAATCACCCTAGACAATACGGTAACTTGCTTCTTTGTCTGTTCATACAGACGCATAAGAAGCCCAAAGTGGCCAGGTGACTTTCTTAACTTCCAGTTGAATGAAATCAGTGATGTGTCTCCAGGTGAGAGCATTCCTCTCTTTGTAACTAAGACCTTTAAACTTGTAGAGAATAGTGTCCTGCAGATAGGAAGGAAAATTTTTGGAGTGAGTCACTAGTGGTAATAAGGAATGGTGCCACTTCCATTTCCACCCCTTGATTCCTGGACCCATGAATCCTGTTTACAGGAGAAAGAGCACCATACATTGGATGCTGATTTAGAGTATATAAAGCCTCCTAGAGAACACTGCCTCAATCCTGCAGGGTATCTTCACCTAGCTGGTACTGTAATTGTGTTTTTAAAAGGCCTTTCCATCATTCTACCAAGCCAGCTGCTTCAGGTTGATGGGGAACATTTTAAGACCAGTGAATTCCATGAACATGGGCCCATGCTACACTTCATTTGCAATAAAAAGAACTCCTTGGTTGGACGTGATGTTGTGTGGGATACCATGAAGGTGGAAAAGACATTCTGTAAAACCAAGAATGGTAGTTATGGCAGAAGCATTTCATGCATGGAAGGCAAATTCTTATCCAGGGTAATTGTCTATCCCAGTAAAAACAAAACACTGCACTTTCCGTGAGGGAAGTGGTTCAATGTAATCAACCTGCCACCAGCTTGCTGGCTGATCTCCTCAAGAAATGGTGCCATATCAGGGACTCAGTGTTGATCCCTGCTGCTGGCAGATTGGACACTCAGCAGTGACCGTAGCCAAGTCAGCCTTGGTGAGTGGAAGTTCAAGTTGATGAGACCATGCATAAGCTCCATCCCTGATACCATGGCCACTTTGTTCATTAGCCCATTGGTCAATGACAGGAGTGGCTGGGGAATGAGGATTACTGCTTCCTATAGAACGTGCCATCCCATCCACTTGTTAGTTAAAATTTTCCTATGATATGGTCACCCTTAGGTAAGCATTCACATGAGACACAAATATCTTTGTGAAATATCTTCACTTCTTTGGCCGATTCAGAAAGTTCTATCCACATACCTCTTTCTTGTGCTTCCTTGTCTCCAATTTTCCAATCATGTTCCTTCCAAGTCTCTGACCATCCAACCAAAGCACTGGTCACAACCCATGAATCAGTATGTAATTGCACATCTGATCATTTCTCTTTCCAAGCAAAGTAAACAATCAGGCTCACTGCTCAAAGTTCTGCCCATTGGGAGGATCTCCCTTCACCATTGTCTTTCAGGGAGGTCCCAGAAAGGGGCTGTAGTGTTGTCACTGCCCACTTTGCAGTAATATCTGTATATTATACAAAGCCATCTGTAAACCAGGCACGAGTTTACTCTTCCTCAGTCAACTGATCATAAGGAACTCCCCATGAGGCCATGTACGCAGATTGAAAGATAGATGCAAGGTAATGTGACAGGAGCGGAGACCATGGGCATTTGGGCCACTTCCACATGAAACTTACTTGGGCCTTCAGCTTCTGTTTGGCCTTAAAATTCCACTTCCATTTAATGACAGTGTGCTGCTGTGTATGTCTAACTTTATGGCCACGTGGGTCAGACGACACCCAGTTCATAATGGGTAGCTCATGCTACTTGGTGACTTGGTGGTTCAGTGTCTACTAAGGCTGGTAATAAGCCAAAAGCTCTTTCTCAAAAAGGCAATAGTTATCTGCAGAGGATTCCAGGCTTTGATCCAAAGTTCTAAGAATCTGCGCTGTGATTCACCAATAAGGGCCTGCCAAAGACTCCAAACAGCATCTACATCTGCCACTGAAACTTCAAACACCGCTGGATCAGCTTGATCTTATAACACAAGTGGCAGTCTGTTGTATGGCAGCCTGAACCTGTTGCAGGGCCTTCATTATTTATTATTATTTATTAGCTAATAAATAGGCCTGAGTAGCACAGCCATATGAGGGATATGTTGGCTCCAAAATCCAAAGAGGACCACTAAGTGTTGTGCCTCCTTTTTAGTTGTGAGAGAAGCCAGATGCAATACCAAATATCTTAGGCTAGGTTCTCTAGAGAAGCAAAACGTGTGAAATCTCTCTTTCTGTATATCATCTATCATCTCTATCTCTATCATCTCTATCTCTATCTCTATCTCTGTCTCTGTCTCTGTCTCTGTCTCTGTCTCTATCTCTATCTCTATCTCTGTCTCTGTCTCTGTCTCTGTCTCTGTCTCTGTCTCTGCCTCTGTCTCTGTCTCTGTCTCTGCCTCTGTCTCTATCTCTGTCTCTATCTATCTATATCTATATCATCTATATCTATACACATAGAGGGAGAGATTTATACCAAGGAAATGGCTCATGTGGTTGTAGAAACTGGAAAGCCCCAGTTCTGTGGATCAGGCTGTAGGTTTCTCCTGACTCACATACCTGTAAGGCCTAGCAAACCCAAGATTGGTAGGTCAAACAGCAGCCCTTTGGCTCACAGGCTGTGGAAGGCAACAAATCCCGAGATCGGCAGGTAAGGCGGCACCATGCTGTCTCACAGACTGTGGAGGCTGACGAATCTAAAGATCGGCAGTTAAGCTCAAGTACCAAGAACTAGAAGTCAGGTAAAAAGGAGCAAGGTTG
Organism: Elephas maximus indicus; assembly: GCF_024166365.1. Taxonomy (NCBI): domain Eukaryota; kingdom Metazoa; phylum Chordata; class Mammalia; order Proboscidea; family Elephantidae; genus Elephas; species Elephas maximus. Next base: position 13,783,339 of record NC_064823.1, read on the forward strand.
AGGAAATAGAGTGAGCAGAACCCATGAGTTTTGCCAGAAAGTCCACCTGTATTGGATGTAGGTCACTTCTCCAAGGAAACTCTCTTTCAACTGATCGGTTACTTACAGCAGATCTCATCATGGAGGTGATCACATTACATCAGTTCTCATCATGGAGATGAATACATCATTAAACAACTGCCAAACTACATCATAACTGCCAAATCACTGAGAATCATGGCTCAGCCAACTTGACACACAACCTTAAAGATCACAGCTACAAACCTTATAATTAGTAGACAAGAACAAACTGCTTGCACTACCCAAAAAAACTAAAAAACCCATTGCCATTGAGTCAGTTTTAACTCATAGCAACCCTAAAGGACAGAGTAAAACTGCTCCATAGGGTTTCCAAGGAGCACCTGGTGGATTTGAACTGTCAACGTTTCAGTTAGCAGACATAGCTCTTAACTGTTACGCCATCAGGGTTTCCTATACTACCCAAGAATCCTCAAATTTCCAGGCAGATTTATAATCTTCCTAAAGATTGGGAATGAGCTATTGAGATGGTCAGCTGTCAAACAATTGAGTATATTCCAGAATCGAGAACTGAGAGCTACATATTTTGTAATAACTCCTTATCACTTTATACAAATTTTATTGGGATTAGATTATGTCAAGAATGATTCAAGATGACATGTACGAAAATAATTCAAGTCAGGACTAAGCACCCCAATTTGCATATTCCAGGAAGTTATTTTTCATATACAATTAATGATGAGTTTGGATCATTAAAAAATTATGGTTTTTTGAAGAAGGTGATTTGTTTCCATTCTCTTAGATCTTAATAGTCAATGATATTTTTTATTCTGTCTTCTTGAATAACAAACTCTTAAATTTTATGCTGAAATTCAGTCTTCATAGGAAATATATACCCTAATGATTTTAAGGAGTTATAAAAAGGCTGTACTTAGATAAACTTTGTCTGAAACTTGCTGACTTGTGTACAATTAAGATCTCAGTCATTATATTACATTAATGCAGTTTCTTGTCTATAATTGTACCTATGATGATTGAATGGTATTTCATTATTACCTGTACCTAAGACCTATACACCTGCTGCTTGTTTTTATGCAATGAATATGAGGCGAATTGGTATTAATGCTGAATTTGTAAATCTGTATCTATAAATAAAATGAAGGTTTGCTCCCCACACAAATTTACATAGGCATAATCCTCATTAAATAAAAACAGCACCAACAAAACCTATTGGCTAAAATAAAGTCATTTTGGCATTAAAAAATATTCTTAGAACATGCCATAAAATGAAGAATAACCTAAATAAAAAAAAAAAATACTTCAGGGAAATATGAATGTTGGCTTCTCTACTTGTAAATTAAAAGAGGTGAAAAGATGGACTCAGGAAACCCTTATGTTTAAGCTGTTATGATTCTCCAAGCAAGTTTAAAAACAAACACAAACTCAAATAAATATATACATACATATATATACATATATTTGGAGACCTGGTGTGCAGTGGTTAAGAGCTTGGCTGCTGACCAAGATGTAGGTAGTTCGAATCCACCAGTCACTCCTTGGAAACCCTTTGAGGTGGTTCTACTTTGTCCTATAGGATTACTGAGTTGGAATTGACTCAATGGCAACAGGTTTGTTTTTTGGGGGGGTATATATATATATTTTTTGTATGTATCTAAGTATAATATACAATGCAATCTTACTTTAAAACATAAATATGCTATGAATTTAAGTTAAATGCATAGAAAGATAAAACATTTCTGTGTTTACATATATTGACAGGAGCATTAAGCATGCACCTCATTACTTTTAACACAATGGCAGTTATAGGAATTTATTTCAACATTGCAATTGTTTCAATAATTTACAGTGTATGCCTGATCAAATTAAATATCCGAAGGGAAACTTTATACTATAATATTTTACAAAATTGATAAATTTATAACATTTTAGTAGAAAAATAAATGGGTGACAATGTCATCCATTGCTTATCATAATCTAAAATGACATGTGTCATGTGGTGACACTATAACTTATTTTGTCACTTAAAAAATATTTGGGCATCCCAATAATTATAATTTAATATGTCAGCAAAGAATCATACACTTTTATACTACTGTGCACTAAAATAATACAAGCCACTGTTTCCTAAGAAATTTTCACAGTTTATAATTATGGTGTAGATAAGGAGTATGAAATATCAAACTGTAAACTCTTAAGATGTTGTATATAAAGATGGCAATCAATGGAACTTTCTGTTTTCAAGTCTTGTGCTGGAGATTTTTTTATTTTCTTATATAACACCTAGAGAGACGTCAGTTGGTGCTGATGCTAAAGCAGGATGCATTTTGTCATTGCTGAAGGCTTATCTAAGCTCTGTAAATTATAGTACTTACGTGATGTCAAATCTAAAATGCTACATGTTTTATTGACTACAATATGGTTTAAGGAGCAGTTGTGACACGATTATTTATTAGGTAAGTGTGTAGCCTGGAAGGAATACAGAACATGATAGCTTGATCATAAACCATTGCTGTTGATATGTTTGACATTCAGCGTCACAGAGAGTAGATTGTGTTTTGAAGAACAGAGAGATTTTCAAACTGCAGCTTTTCTTCTGACCTAATAGTCTGTGGTCCCTTGTGAAGCTATAGGTCACTTTTGTGTGGACTTTCTAGCCATGGTCTTGTAACTCCCACCCTAGAGATTGGGTGGGACTACATGAAAAAGTAATTGTGAGCCACCCCAGAGGTGGGAAAGAGAGGATCTTATCACCACCAAGGAAGAATAGCCAGGAGTGAAAGGAGAAGCTTCTGGAACCAGGAGTCCTAGAGAGAGAGAGAGAGTAAGAAAGAGAGTTGTAACCTGAAGACAGTGATAAACGGTGGCAGGAGAGATCCATGGGAGACCGAGGAGGAGTGGGTTCTCCAGCCCACGGAGCGAGAAGGCTGAGTGCCTTTGGGCAGATGCCTAGGGCCAGAGAGAGGGGTGCCTACAAGCATGGGTGAGAAGAGGCTGTGCTGAAGGAAGAACTGTATCCTGGGTATTCCTGAACCTGAATTGTAACCTGTCACTTCCCTAAAGAAAAGTGGAAGACCCTCAAAGAGATGGATTGATGCAGTGGCTGAACAATGGGCACAAACATAAGAAGGGTTGCGAGGATGGCTCAGGACTGGACAGTGTTTCATTCTGTTGTACCTAGGGTTGCTGTGAGTCGGAACCAACTTAACAGCGCCTATCAACACTTCCCTAATAAACCAATAATCACTGGTATTATCTGAGAGTTCTGTGTGGCCATTGCAATGAATTATTGAACCCAGCAGAGAAGTAGAAAGTGCTGTGCTAGTGATGGTTGGTATAAGAATTGGTAAAATGGCAGAGAAAGGAGGCATGTCTGAGCTCTGCCTCATAGGAGTCAGCCTTGGACTGTTGATCTTGATTCTCCTTCCCCCTTATGAAGAGAGAAGAGGCCAGACACCAAAAGTCTTAGTCATCCAGTGCTGCTATAATAGAAATACCACAAGTGGATAGATTTAATAAAGAGAAATTTATTCTCTCACAGTCTAGTAGGCTACAAGTCCAAATTCAGGGTCTCAGCTCCAGGGGAAGGCTTTCTTCTCTCTGTCAACTCTGGAGGAAAGTCCTTGTCATCAGTCTTCCCTTGGTCTGGGAGCATCTCCGAGCAGGAACCTCAGGTCCAAAGGATATGCTCTGTTCCTAGCACTGCTTTCTTGGTGGTATGAGGTCCCTACTCTCTGCTTGCTTCCCTTTCCTTTTTATCTCTTCAGAGATAAAAGGTAGTGCAGGGCACACCCCAGGGAAACTCCCTTTATATTGGATTAGGAATGTGACCTGGGTAAGTGTTGCAATCGCACCCTAATCCTCTTTAACATAAAATTACAATCACAAAATGGAGGACAACCACACAATACTAGGAATTATGACCTAACCAAGTTGACATGTATTTTTGGGGGGACACAATTCAATCTATGACACTGCCCCATGCTGTTTTGACATCACTATTTTTTTTTTTTATTAATCTTCAGAATTTAAATGTATGGTTATGAAATTTAAGCCCAAGCTGTAAAATTTAAGGACAAGTGAATATATAATTTAAGAATTACGGGCCAATTCTAAACCTAATTGAATTGTTTTTATAGAGTTGGAATTCAATTTAACTAGCAAGTTAGTTCCTTATTGCTTTTAAAAATAATGGATTAATTGAAACCAACAATTTGGTCTTTTGGAGGGATTTTTGTGTATGGGAGGATAGCCTACATGTGGAAAGAAGAAGTGAATTTTTAAGATGCCTTTTAGAAATAGAGTTTTGACATTTGGGACAGGCCTATAAACTTTGAGAGCAAAAAGAAAAAAAAAAGCAGTGCAATTTAACTCTATAGAAAGTGAGGTACACATATAATAAAAACATAATTACTCATATCTCACAGATTCTTCATTATCTTAAAACTTATCACTTCTTACTAATTAGTTGTATTTTTAATTATCTTTCTGCTCAGATACTCCCACCATTTTACCTGCAGAAGAACCGGAATCTATTCTGTTACCAGAGAATAGCCTCAGTTCTTGTTTTCAGTGTAGGAAAGAATTCAAACACTGAGACAAAGAGGGCCAACCAAGCAAGGGGTTTTATTAGTTAGCAGACGGTTAATAGCGAAAGTACACTTGATCAGAGAGCGTCAAGTGGGCTGCTCAGAGGGAGAGCCTGAGAGCCCGATAGTCATTTTCTTAGGGTTTTTACACCTTTTTTCTCTTATCTTTTCCTGTTAATGTTTAACAACCAAGTCAAGGACCTTATCAAGTTAGGGACTATCTTATTGAGGAATGTCACCAACGCCTGTCTCTTCCTCCTCTCGAGTGTAAGCTCTCTCCACCCCCACCCCCTTACATCTTTCCTATAGGGACCGTTTCCTTGGCTTAACGTTTAACTACATAGGGACCATCTTATTGAGGAATGTCACCAACCCCTGTCTCTTCCTCTTCCCTGGTGCAAGCTCTTCCCCTCCCCCTTACAATTCCAGTAGCTGAGGCCGTGGGACTCCTCTATACAACTCTAATCTAGTTCGAGTTAGCATAAACCAGGGGCCGAGCTCCTTGCCAGTCCCCCCTGTGACCAGAGGCCCTTTGCCCTGTCAGGGTTGAGGTAGGGGATGGGTACCAAACTTACATGGTTCTTCTTGATACTGGAGTCCAAGTTACTGTCACCCCAGGGACCTGAGGGGAAGTGTGAGCAGTCAGTTTTGGTGGATTTGGCAGCAGGCATAGGCATTTCGGCAACGAGTCCTGAGGGAAATAATCACAAAGCAAAACTTTTTTTTTTTTTTTTTTAGAATTTCTCATTATTCTTTTATCAGGCTTAAGAACCTAAATTAATTCCGTGAATGCTCAAGTGTATTGTATTTAATGCCTCATTCATTCTTTCATATACACAGACATTTATGAAAGGATGAATGGTTATTTTCGGGTAGTTCATTTTTTCACACTATTTCACTTGAATAGACTGATGTACAGGTAATTAAATTGTTTGGCGGATTTTTACACGTTTAACCAACGTTTTTAAAGAACTTACATGCAGTAAGTACTGTGCTGTATACTGGAAATATAAAGATAAAATAAATACAAACAAATAAGTTAGTTCAAAGCCCTTTGTAAAGCACAATATGTTGATGAAGACAATATAAGACAAGGGCTAAAAGATGATTTAAAAATATTGTGGTAACAAGAAAGGTTATGCATCTTCATATTCCAATAAGTACGGTTTTTTTTTGGTTTTATTTTTAATTGGAATCGACTCGACAGCACTGGTGGCACTGGGTTATAGGGTCACTATGAGCTGGAATTGACTCGACGGCCATGGGTGTGGGTGGGTGGCTATGCTTTGGATCTGTAGGTAGAAGGTAATTACTTTGCCAAATTTGTCTCCATGACTCTCTCCCTGGCCAAATAAACCTCGATCTCATTCCACTCCTGTTGTCTGCTACACGTGACGGTATTTAGAATCAGGCTTCTAATCCTAATAGTTGTATGTTGTATATAACCCCTTTTGGAGGCCCATTTGTTATTTATAAATTAACAAAATTATACTTTATATAATTAACCCTAATCAAACCATTCATATGGGGAAGCAAAAGCGCTGATTTTTTTTTTTAAGTGTTGGCTGTCTCAAAATTCTTTGGAGGTAGATGAATTTGGCTCACCTTTCTGAGAATAATGTTCAATAAAAACAGGGTTTTCTTGCCTTCAGAGTTTGATAAAGAATATCACACGGATAAAAGAATGGTATCAAATGAGATGTTTATATGAGGGGGTTTGTATTCTAATTTTTTTTTTTTCCTTTAGTAAACATATCCCCTTTCTTAGAAAAGAAGCTGAGACTGTGAAAGTTGGAGTGGGATTCATCACTTGAGTTGATATGAGTTCTCACATGGATTGAGGGGGCAACGAATAGGGAAACTGAAGGTGCTGAGTCAGGAATGTTTATTGACAATAGAACAGTGCCACCACCAAAAAGCAATCACTTACTTTGCTTACAACAGAGGTGAGGAAGGGCTTTGCATACTTCAGGTTAGGACAACTGTAGGGAGATTAATAATTACATACCTTAATTATTAAGACAAAAAAATTACAGATAAGGATGCCTGGAAGATTATCTTAAAGTGTCAGGGAGTAGCTACTATTGGTATTGCCCTCTTGAGTCTTGTACTCTCTATGAGTTCCCTTACTCTCTGTGCTCCTGCTAAGATTGCTCAAGTCCCTCATAGTTACATGGTGGCTTTCATGCTACAACAGTAGAGGTGAGTAGTTGCAACAGAGACCATATGTATCAGCCACAAAGCAGAAAATACTTACCACCTGGCTTTTTACAGAAAAAGTTTGCCAACTCCTGTTCTAAGAAGTGTTCATTGGCAGGGCCCTGAAAATGAAACAGCCACCAAATTTATCTTGAAAATAAGACATCAAGTTCATAGTACGTCAATATCTTAAAAACTGAATAGCCACAACATTTACTGAAAATGGTTGGCATACATAGAGTGATAGGTGTTCATCTTTTTATGAAATGGCATTCAAAATAGATTTTTATCTCTATTCTAAAACAGAGCATTTTCAGCAAAATCATGAAGGCAGATAGTATTTGGATATCAAGTTAAAGATGTTTTCCAGGAGGAAAATATTCCACTATGTTCATTATGTAGCAAAATTAGGCATACAATTAAAATGATTGTATGTTGTATATTACCTTTCTTATAGGTATAATGACCAATTAACCTGATCAAATTTTCTCTCTCTCATATATGTATATATATATATATATATATATATAATCTCCACACACACACAGAGTGAAAATATTATCACAATATATCATTAGAAAATTCATGAGTATATTTAATATAAAACTTACTTGTCAAAAAAGAAAATATTTATATTTGGCTGCCATAATAAAATAAGAGCTTTCATTAATTTCTGTAAGTTTTCATTTTTATATAATTTGGGTTGAAGAATCCTTATTTTTCCCTATAACATTTTAGCCTACGAAAATAAGCTTGTTCTCATTGAGAAGTTGATTTGAATATATTTTTAGTTTTCCAAATTCAGTCTTTATCTACTGTGATGGTTAAGATTGTGTGTCAGCTTGGCTGGGCCATGATTTTCAGTGTTGTGGAAGTCATACAATGTTGTGATCACTTCTCTGTTGAGATTTGACATGTGATCATTTCCATGATGGGATCTGCTGTGAGGTGCCAGTCAGTTAAAGGGACTTTTCTTTGGGTGTGTGGCCTGCATCAAATGTGGGTGCACTGCTCAGTCAGGGCTCAGGGGGGCTTTTGCTCATTCTGAACCCTGCAGCTGGCTTCTGTTCATCTGACCTTTGGTTCTTGGGACTTGAGCTAGCAGCTTACCTACTGTCTTGTCTGCCAATCTTAGGATTCTTTGATCTTAGCAGCCTGTGAGCAACAGCCCTGCACCCCAGCCTGCTGATCTTGGGTTCACCAGCCCCTGTGCCCATTTGAATTAGGAGAAGCCTCTTTCTTGATCCAGAGACTTGGGGCGTTCTGGCCCCTACAACTGAATGAGCCATTTCCTTGGTATAAATCTCCTTCTCTATATATATTTATATGATTTACTGGTTTTGAACTGAGCCTAAGACATCTACTCTTTGAACTTCTATCTACTTGCCTTAGGAAAAAAAAATATTTTAAATAAACCATATTCTAAGTGGCTACACTTGATACTGTTTTCATGTCTTTTTCTTTGATGTCGTTACTACCAATAATAATCATCTTCCTCCATTTTGTGAAACTGGTTTGTATCTTTCCTTGATATATTTTCCAATCATAAACCTTAACTCTTCTCCCATGCACTGAGGATGATACCACTATACCATGCTGTGAATTCTTCACAGTACATCACATTACAATATTTATTGCTTGTACTTACAATTTTTATTGTTTATATTTCTCATACAAAAATACATATAGGGTGGACTGATAGGGGAGATGGAGATATACAGATGGGCAAAGGACAGATAAAAAGTTGCGTAATGAATAAGTAGTTAGGCAAGTAGGTAAGCAGAAATAGAGAGATAGACAAATAGATAAAGCCACTTACCAGCCTAATTGGAAATGACTTTTAGACAAAGCTGATCTAACAAAATTATGTCAAAGAAGTCCAGGTAAAAAGAATGGCAGTTATAATCATATGGAGTCTCATGGTGGTACAAATGGTTAAGTACTTGGTTACTAACCAAAAGGTCGGAGATTTAAATTTATCCAGAGGAGCCTCAGAAGAAAGGACTGGTGATCTATTTCTGAAAGGTCATAGCCCTTGAAAACCCTATGAAGTACAGTTTTACTCTGGAACACATAGGCTCGCTATGAGTTGAAATCAATTCCATGGAAATTGGTTTGGATTTTTGGTTTTATAATAATATAGGGTAATCTCTGTAGGGTCGCTATGAGTCAGAATCGACTCGACGGCACTGGTTTTTTTTTTTTTTGGTGTAACACAGGCTTAAAAAATATAGTGTATAATGTTGTCTGCAGATTCCCTGTTTTCCCTCTGTTTTTTTATCCCATCCTCTTTTATTCTCTCATTCTATTTCTCATCTGTTCATAAGAGTCGTATTTTCTGTTCTTCTCTGCCTTCCTGCACTATTTTCTTCTAGTAGATCATCATTCCTTGCAGGACTCTCAATTTAACAGCTGTGTTTATATCTTTAGAATGATTTTAAGTACTACTTCACTCAGGAAGGTCCTCAATGGCAAAGTGGTTTGTGATCAGCTGCTAAACTAAAGGTTGGAGGATAGAACACATCCAGGAACTTTAAGGTGAAAGGCCTGGTGAACTGCCTCTGTAAAGATTACAGCCAAGAAAGCTCTATGGAGCATGTCTGCTCTGTAAAATATGGAATCATCATCAGGAGGAATCAACTCGTTGAAAAGGGTGAATTATTTGGGAAAGTCAAGAATGATTCCCAGAGGAAGTGAGTCTAATATAAAAAATGAAGGATAAGAACTGTATTTGTAGAAATATTTGGAGGTGATGAGTGTTTCAGGAAGAAGGTGCGGCATATTCAGAAGCCTAGGACACAAAACTGTAGTCACAGATCTGAAGAAAAATGTGGTCACAACATCATATTATGGGTTTGCTCACCTTACTGAAGAGCATAAGCTAATTATGAGCTGATTCACAATTGCAGCACTGTTTTACACTTTGAATTTACTTACATTTTATTTTGTAGAAAATTCTTGTTGTACCACGGAGTAGAGAGTATGTATAAGCAGGTTGCAACAGGAGATGAAGATACTGTTAGAAAGTTCTTATACCAGAAGGTTATGTGTATGAAGAGGAAATGGTTACCTGGATGGTGATAATAAAAATAATAATAATAATGATCTTATAAATAAACCAGGTAGGCTCAGATCGCGTTGCCTGGAAATCAACTGTAGCATAGTAAACCTTTCTATGCTGATGATTCTAATAATCACTTCATCTCACTTTTGCTCCCATAAAAAAACTTTTTTTCTATCAGCATCGTTGTCCACTATTTCTGTTGCACTTGCATTTAACTCTACATATGAAAAGTAAATAATGCTAGAAAAAAACAGATTGAGTTCAAAACAAGGATTGTTAAAGATGTGTAAAGTATTGTTTTAGACATAAAAATTAAAATGTAACTGTACTGTGAGCCAGATTCTATATTGGAATCTTAAATCTACCATTAATCAGTGGTTTTCATTTTGATATACTCATTCTCCTGACATATTACAAAAGAGATTGAATTAAATAGTTCCTGAAATCTAGTCCCTTTCTAAAAAGTTTGCTATTGTATAATTAGAGTTAAGGCAAAATTTACTTGTAAAAGTATTACAATAGTTTATACCTGCCTTCTTTTCTTAGTCATGTTTGGAATAAGACTGTGTACAAACTTTTGAACTGTAGTAGGGAAGAAGGCAGGTGACTAAACAATTAATTGCAGAACTAGGTACAAATGCAATTTGTGCATGCTATTCGGGGAGAAATGCTTCAAATTTTTTGCTGTCAGAAATTCAATTCAGGATTTTCAATGGCCTACAAAGCAGAACATCCTTGGATCAAGTTATATTTTCTGAGGAATTTTGGAGAGTATCCATATGAATGGTTTAGGAGAAAAAGCATTGTCATGAATTGAATTATGTCCCCCAAAAATGTGTATATCAATTTGGCTGGGCAATGATCCCAGGTATTATGTGATCTTCCTATATGTTGTAAATCCTGCCTCTATGATGTGAATGAGGGAGAATGGGCAGCAGTTGTGTTAGTGAGGCAGGACTCAGGCTACAAGATTGGATCGTGTCTTGAGGGAATCTCTTGAGATATAAAGGAAAGAAGCAAGCAGAGAGACATGGGGACCTCATACCACCAAGAAAGCAGCACTAGGAGCAGAGCACGTCCTTTGGACCTGGAGTCCTTGCATCTGAGAAGCTACTTGATCGGGGAAAGAATGAGAACATGGACCTTCCTCCAGAGCCAACAGAGAGAGAAAATCTTCCCCTGGAGCTGACACCCTGAATTTTTAACCTACTAGACAGATAAAATAAATAAATTACTCTTTGTTAAAGCCATCCACTTGCAGTGCTTCTGTTATAGCAGCACTAGATGACTAAAACAAGCATATTAAAGGCAATTCTTTATTTATCAACAGGAGGCATTTTTACCTAACTAAAAAATACCTTTTGCTCCATGTAACTTCACATTATTATTTTGTTTTGCTTATTAATTTAGTGATCATTTAAAGAGAGAAAACATTCTCAACAAATGTTGTTTCCTTTCTAGGTAGATTTTGCTCTTTGATTAAGTATGAAATTGAAGGCAAAAAACACATAAATCTATGAGAAAGAAGCAGGAACCACACTGGCCAGCAAAAGATCACACAATCTAAATCTGGAATAGCACGTTAAAAGTCTGATCTAGCCTGATGACCGTCACCTTCCAATCACACAGAGTTAAATTTATCTTGGTTTTGAAGATAAAATTCAAAACATATTTACTATTTATGCTATAACAATATCAAGGTAGTTGCTATAATATAAGTACTTTCTACTATTAACTGTTTAGGAGGCCCTGGTTGGCACAAACAGTTAACCACGCAATTACCAGCTGAAATGTTTGTGGGTCAAATCCACCCAGAGGCACCTCGGAAGACAGGCCTAATGATTTGCTTCTAAAAGGTCACAACCTTGAAAACTTCATGCAGCAGTTCTACTCTGCACACATGGGCTCTCCATGAGTTAGAATTGACTCAGTGGCAAGTAATGACAACAATACTGGCTGTTTTATTATCGAAACAGTATGCATAAAATAAAATTGTCTTTTTTTTTGCTATCTTATTTATTCAAATAACATTCATGGGTGTCTTATATTGGTTTAGAAAGTAGGATCTTACTAGGCCAATTTTCTCTAAATGTTTCCCCAAATTCGCTATGTTCATATGGCAGCTTAATAATATACTCTATTGTAAGAATCATTTTTAACTTAGAACATCAAGATAAATGTGAACGGCCAAGCTATTTGATGACACGCACTGATTTATTTTCCTGTCAGTATAATAATGAATAGCCCTTTAATGCCTATTTAGGTTAGTAAATGATCCCTTGTCATTGCAAAAAGTAACAAATCCTAGGGTAGTAGTTATTGAACAGTGATTAAAGTGGCACAGTTCTTCAAGTATCTTTGGAACTATCTGGTTCAGTGGGACTAATTATGTTCAGAAATGTCACCAGCACAATCTGAGTTCAAAAACACTGATATAGTTTGACTAAGAATCAGAGTTCATCTAATGGATTCTAACACATTCTCTTATTTAGCAGTAATTATAATATTATTAATGAATAGATAGGCGGCTTTCAATTACAAGAACTTCTCAAATAAAACATTATTTATGTTAATTCATTATTTCACTCTTTTGAGAGTATAAATATTCATTATTTTGCTGTTTTAGAGTATGTTTGGAAATTATAGAAGCCATTTTATATATTTAGGTCATCAGTTTTTTTTTTTTTTCCTTCAAAATTTAGACAACTGATATTGCAATGATTAATGTTATATGTGCATTTAGCTAGGCCATGATTCCCAGTGTGGTTCCTCCATTTTGTGATATTATGTAATTATCCTCCATTTTATGTGTTGTAAATTCAAACCTCCATGTTAATAAGGCAGGATTAGTGTGGTGTGTATCTTGAGTCACAGCCTTACAGGATGGCATGACTCAACTCTTACCCTTACTCAAGCCCCACTCTAACTAAGTCACACACTTACTCTATTATAAGGGATGTTTCCTTCAGGATGTGACCTACATCCAATATATATATGGATGCTGTGGCAAGGCTCTATCTTTCTTTGAGTGCTGCCTCTTGCTCATTATCTGACCTCTGATTATTGAGTGTTGAGCTAGAAGTCTTTGTCTGATGTGCCTATTCTGGGATTCACCAGCTTCTGCAGCCCTGTGAACCACTAGTCTGTAATCTTGGGACCTGCAAATTTGGGGATCCCCCAACTTCTGCAGTCCCATGAGGCAACAACTTGTCCTTTAACACGCAAATTATGGGTTCATCAGCCCTTGCAACTACATGACTCATGAGAAACCTCCAGTCTGATGCCTAATTCAAAGATTTGGGACTTGCCTGCCTCCACAACTGTGTTCTCCATTTCTTTGAGATAAATCTCTCTCTCTCTATATATATACATATAGTTCACTGGTTTTGCTTAAAAAAAAAAAATTTTTTTTTTTTTTTTTTTTTAAAGAGCCCAGCCTAAGACAGTTGCCTAATAGTACATGGCCATATACAAATTTAATTTACATTTTATTATCCCTAAACCATGTTATTACAGCCTTCATAATTAATTATGCTTGAAAGTGAAGAAAACAAAAATTTTAACAACTGGACCAATAAACAACCTCGTGATAAATCAAGAAAAAATTGAAGTTGTCAATGATTTCATTCTATTTGGATCAAAAATGAATGCTAACGAAAGCAGCAGTCAAGAAATACAATGACATATTGCACTGGGCAAACTTGTGACAAAAGACTTTTTCAAAGTTTTAATGAACAAAGATGTCACATTAATTACCAAGGTGCATCTGAACCAAGTTACGGTCTTTTGAATCAACTCACATGCACACGAAAGTTGTATAGGGAAAAAGGCAGACAGAAGAAGAATTGATGTTTTCAAACTGTGGTGTCGATGAAGATTATTGAATATACCATGGATTGCCAGAAGAATAAACAATCAGTTTTAGAGGAAATATAACCAGAATGCTCTTACAAGAGAGGACAGTGAGACTTGTATTCCTAACTCTGGCCATACCATCAGGAAAAATCAATCACTAGAAAAAGATATCATATTTGGTAAAGTAGAGGGTCAGCAAAAATAAGGGAAACCCTCAAAGGCATGGATTAACACAATGTCCACAGTAATGGATTCAAACTTACCAATGATCATGAATATGGTATAGGACTGGGCAAGATTTCTTTCTATTAAACATAAGGTATCCACGAGTTGGAGCAGACTCAGCAGCAAACAACAAAATACATGCTTGGTTGTTTTGTTATAATTTAAATAAATGCAATAGCTTTATGAACGATCTTACAGTTACTAGAGAAATGTTTCATTTCCCTCCTTGGGAGGTCTGTTCTTAGAATTTCTACAGTTCAGCTTAATGAGATCTCAAGATGTGCAGATGCTATAAGGTCAAATCTCTAACTCCCTTTGATTCATTGATAAATCAAAATCATTTCAAGTAATGGAAAGCAAATTTCTTATTGATTTATTACTTAAATAAAAAAAGATATGCAGATAATGGAAATAATAAGAGATATTTTTATTATTATATACATACATACACATGCATGTACATATATATACAAGTACTTATATTTTTGTATAGGCAGTATACAGATGACACAACCTTAATTGCCAAAAATGAAGAATTACTGATGAAGAAAAAAGATTACAGCCTTCAGTATGGGTTATACCTCACAACTGGGCAGGTAAACAACATTATGATAAATGGTGAAGTTATTGAAGTTGTTAAGGATGTCATTCTACTTTGTCTTGCTTGCTTTGGACATAACATCAGGAAAGACCAATCTCTAGAAAAGGACTTCAAGTTTGGTAAAGCAGAGGGTCACCAAAAACAAGGAAAATCCTCAATGAGATATATTGACAAAGTAGCTGCAAAAATGGGCTCAAATATAGCGACAATTCTGAGGATGGCACAGGGCTGGGTAACATTCTGTTTGTTATACATAAAGTCACTATGATTCGAAGTGTACCTAAAGGCAAGTATCAACATATATATAGTATAAAAATATATTCCACTTTTTGGAGCTTTAGACTTCAGAAACCTGTTCTGTTAAAGCTACTCCTTGGGCCTACTATTTGAGATTGCATTTTGGAAAAGCCAATACATTTGCATGTTTTCGAGGCTTTGGGGGATGAAGGTACGGTAATATTGGAAAAGTACTTGGTAGTGTCTTATACAGTTAACACATGTCTGTCAGTTTGTTGTATTGTGGTGGTTTGTATGTTGCTGTGATGCTGGAAGTTATAACACTGATATTCAAATATCAGCACAGTCACCATTGTGCACAGGTTTCAGCTGAGCTTCTTGACTAAGACTAGGAAGACGGACTTGGCAGTATTCCTCTGAAAAAATTAGCCAGTGAAAACCTTATGAATAGTAGCAGAACATTGTCTGATATAGTGCCAGAAGATGAGCGTAGAGTTGACCTTAGTGATGTGGATGGTGTCAAGATTTGGGACCTTCATTTGCTGATGTGGCACCACTCAGGATGAGAAGAAATAGCTGAAAACATCCAATAATATTAGGAACTTGGAATGTAAGAAATATGAATACAGGAAATTTTTGGAAATCATCAAAAAAAGAAATGTAACACACAAATATCTATATTTTAGGCATTAGTGCAAGCCCTGGTGGCAAAGTGGTTAAGATCTTGGCTGCTAATCAGAAGCTCAGCAGTTTGAGTCCATCAGCTGCTCCTTGGAAACACTATGGGGCAGTTCTACTCTGTCCTGTAGCGTCACTTGAAGTTGCAATCTACTCAATGGCAATTTTTTTTTTTTTTTTGAGGCAGTAGTGAGCTGAAATGGACTGATATTGGTCATTTTGAATCCAACAATCATAAGGTCTACAATGCTGGGAATGACAAATTGAAGAAGAATGGCATCACATTCATTGTTAAAAAGAACATTTTAAGATCTATCCTGAGGTACAATACTGTCAATGATAGGATAATGTCCATACGCCTACAAGGACAACCAGTTAATAGGGCTATTATTCAAATTCACGCACCAACTACTAGGGCTAAAGATGAAGAAATTGAAGGTTTTTACCAACTTTTGCAGCCTGAAATTGATAAAACTTGCAGTCAAGATGCATTGATAATTACTCGTGATTGGAATGCAAAAGTTGGAAACAAAGAAGGATCAGTAGTTGGAAAATATAGCCTCAGTAATAGAAATGATGCCTGAGATTACATGATAGAATTTTGCAAGACCAAGACTTATTCATTGCAAATACCTTTTTTAAACAATATATACAACATATGTACGACGTATACATGTGGACCTTGCTAGATTGAATACACAGGAATCAAATCGACTACATCTGTGCAAAGAGAGATGGAAAAGTTCAATATTATCAGTCAGAACAAAGCCAGGAGCCAGTTGTGAAATAGACCATCAATTGGTCATATGCTCATATTCAAGTTGAAGCTGAAGAAAATTAGAACAAGCCTACTTGGGCCAAAATATAACCTTGAGTATACTCCACCTGAATTTAAAGACCATCTCAAAAATAGGTTTGATGCATTGAACACTAATGACCAAAGACCAGACAAGTTGTGGAATGACATCAAGGACATCATACATGAAGGAAGTAGATGGTCATTAAAAAAGATAGGAAAGAAAGAAAAGCCCAAACTAGAAATTCAGAAGAGACTCTGAAATCTGCTCTTGAATGCAGAGTTGCTAAAATGATAGCAAGAAATGATTAACTAAAAGAGCCGAAGGTTTCAAAGGGTGACTTGAGAAGACAAAATGAAGTATTATAAAGAAATGAGCTAAGAGTTGGAGTTAAAAAACCAAAAGGGAAGAACACACTGGGCATTTCTCAAGCTGAAAGAACTGAGGAAGAGAATTAAAGCCTTGAGTTGCAGTATTGAAGGATTCAATGGTCAAAATATTGAATAAAGCAGGAAGCATCAAAAGAAGATGGAAGGAATTCACAGGGTAACTTTACCAAAAAGAACTGGTTGATATTCAACCATTTCAGGAGGTTGCATATGATCAAGAACTGATGGTACTGAATGAAGAATTCAAAGTTGCACTGAAGACACTGGTGAAAAACAAGGAATCGATGGAATACCAATTGAGATGCTTCAACAAACAGATTCAGTGCTAGATGTGCTCACTCGTCTATGCCAAGATATTTCAAAGTCAGCTACCTGGCCAACCAAATGGAAGAGATCTATATTTATGCCTCTTCTGAAGAAAAGTGAGCCAACAGAATGCAGAGATTATTGGACAGTGTCATAAATATCAAATGCAAGTAAAATTTTGCTGAAGATCACTCAAAAAAGGCTGCAGCAGTACATCAACAGAGAATTGCCAGAAATTCAAGCCAGACCCAAAAGAACCAAGGATATCATTGCTGACATCAGATGGATCCTGGCTGAAAGCAGAGAATATCAGAAAGATGTTTACCTATGTTTTATTGACCATGCAAAGGCATTCAACTGTGTGGATCATAACTAATTATGGATGATATTGAGAAGAGTGGGAATTCCAGAATGCTGAACTGTGCTTGTGAGGAACTTGTTCATGGACCAAGAGGCAGGTGATCAAACAAAACAAGGGGATACTGTGTGGATTAAAGTCAGGAAAGGTGTGCATCAGGGTTGTATCCTTTCACCATACTTATTCAATCTGTACGCTGAGCAAATAATTTGAGAAACTGGAGTATGTGAAGAAGAATGGGGCATCAGGATTGGAGGAAGACTGACTAACAGCTTGTGATATGCAGATGATACAACTTTGCTTGCTGAAAGTGAAGAGGACTTGAGGCACTTACTGATGAAGATCAAAGACCACAGCCTTCAGTATGGATTATGCCTCTATAAAAAGTAAGCAAAAATCCTCACAAATGGATCAGTAATCGACACCATGATAAAAGGATAAAAGGTTGAAGTTGCCAAAGATTTCATTTTACTGGATTCACAATCAACACCCACCAAAGTGCAGTCAGGAATCAAAGGACACATTGCACTGGGGAAATCTGCTGCACAGGATGTCTTTAAAGCGAAAGAAAGCAAAGATGTCACTTTAAGCTCTAAAGTGCCCTTACTCAAGCCATGGTGTTTCAATAGCCTGATATGCATGGGAAAGTTGTCCAATGAGTAAGGAAGACAAAAGAAGAATTTATGTCTTTGAATTATAGTGTTGGCAAAGAATGTTGAATACACCATGGATTACCAGCAGAACAAACAAATCTGTCTTGGAAGAAGTACAGCTAAAATGCTCCTTAGAAGCAAGGATGGGGAGACTTCATCTCACATATTTTGGACAAGTTATCAGGAGGGACTAGTCCCTGGAGAAGGACATCAAGCTTGGTGAAGTGGACGATCAGCTAAAAAGAGGAAGACCCTCAACAAGATGGACTGGAACAGTGGCTTCAACAATGGGCTCAAGCATAACAACGATTATGAGGATGGGGCATGACCAGCATTGTTTCATTCTGTTGTACGTGTGGTCACTATGAGTTGGAACCAACTGGGCAGCACCTAACAAAAATTACAACAAAGATTTTATTCAATACAGGCATGCTGCACCTAGATATTTACCAAAAAGAAATAGAAGTACATTCACACAAAAACTTGTATTTAAATGTTTATAGCAGGTTTATTCATAATAGACAAAATCTGGGTTAAAGAAAAAACTTTATATGCATCAGTGGGTAAACTAAGTGTTATTAGTCTAGACAATGGGATTCTAGTCAGCAATAAGAAACGAACTCAGATAAAGAGAACAATAAGGATATGTCTCCAAAGTTTTATGCTAAGTGAAAGTATCAAGACATATATAACTTCATGAGTATCTTCCTATTATATAAAATTCTAAAAATCAAGACTACAGTGATGAAAAGTAGGTCAATTTTGCCAGTGCCCTGGACATGTGAGAAGGACATTGAGTATGTAGTTGCATGAAGGAACAATGTGTGTAGTAGAAAATTTTTCATTTTCATTGTGTTGTTGGGATCAGTACGAATATTAAATATGGGTGTTCTTTCTCAGGCTTTAGTGTCTTTTACTTCATTGAACTGGATCACAAGATGCTTAATTTGTCATCATGGGAACCTATAATTTTTTTTTTTTTTTTTTTACCTTGTAGTCCACCCTACTCAAAGGATAAGGAACCATGAGCATTTGTCCTACCTGTACTCACCCAGAAACTGGAAGCATACAAAATGTTGAGGCACCTTTTTTAAGGTGCAACTTCAGCACCATATTGGTGAGAGTAATAGCCTCCATAGCTGGTACACTGCCTTTCAAAATGAGATGTATAGTTTTAAACAGTGGCCATTGTATAGCTGGGCCCCAGCAACTGTAAAACAAGGACCTGGGAACCAAAAAATGAATTAACAGTAGCCCCTGTCATCTCTACTTGTAGTAAGTCACTAGGGAAATTTTGTTTTTTAATATCTGCACTTTTGTGTTCTCTTGTATTAAAGTTCCTAGTTCTGTCACATAAAATTAATTCACTGCAAACTACCAACATTTCTAGATCTTTGTTGACATATTGACTGAGAATAATAATCGTATTCAATAGAGCATGTTATAAAAGTTTCATTTAATAATATATGTAAAATGTTTACATCACTACAGGGGCAGATTGTAGATACTTAAAAATAAATAGAGATTACAATGTGCTTCAACATCAATTCTTTAGACATTGCTAACCACCTTTCTCTTTTTTTTTTTAACCACCTTCCTCTTACTACCACTTTCATCTTAATAATATTCCATCAATGTTGTATTTGTTCATTGCTATTGAGTTGGCTCTGACTCATGGCGACCACGTGTATAGCAGAGGGAAACATTGCCTAGTCCTGTGCCATCTTTGTTGGTATCTCCAGTTCACAGCTGTATTGTATCAGGCAATATTCTGTTGTAATCCACAGAGTTTTTACTGGCTAATTTTTGGAAGTAGATCAGTAGGCCTTTCTTCCTTGTTTGTTTTAGTCTGGAAGCTCCACTGAGCTGTCTACCATGGATGACCCTGCTAGTGTTTGAATTAACTGCTAGCACTGCTTCCAGCATTATAGAAATATGCAGGCCACCATGAAAAACTCACAGATTGGTGGGGGAATGTGTTGATACAG
Source organism: Elephas maximus indicus (assembly GCF_024166365.1). Lineage (NCBI taxonomy): Eukaryota > Metazoa > Chordata > Mammalia > Proboscidea > Elephantidae > Elephas > Elephas maximus. The sequence goes on from NC_064823.1 coordinate 13,803,314, forward strand.
GCCCAATAATTTTAACAAATATACTACACACATGTAAGATGTTAATTATATAAGACACTGAGCATGGCATATGTGAGAATTCTACGCTATCTTCTCAAATCTTCTGTAAATCCAAAACTGTTCTTAAAAATAAAATCTATTAAAATGTAAATTGGCACAGTACACACATTCAATATTCTATACTTATCTCATATATTCTGTATCCTTTCTTCAAATTCCTCAAATTTGTATAAAATAAGTATGAGTAATATTTCACTACCTTCTAAATTTGATGATTCTCAAACATGGGAGCAGTAGAAGATTATAGCATATGGCTTCACTAAATGCTAAGAACATTTTCTCAGAGACTTTCCCCTTAGAACTTCACTTGTACAACTGACTAAAGATTTAATTCAGTCAGTAGTAAGAGTTTTCTTCTTCTTTTTTTTTTTTTTTTTGTACTATTGATTTCAAGAAAAAAAAAAATGGGCTGGATTTGAAAGGTCTCCAGGTGAAAGACCTCTCTTTCATTCTACTTTTTTGAGAGTGAGTTACGTTTCTACGAATACTTAAATATTTCATTAAACATCACTTTTGCAGATGAGGTGAAATGTTTTGTAATCTCCAAAGAAATCCCTTCTAACAGCCAGTTCCTCCTTTGCTGGCTGTTGATGAGAGAACACACCAATGTTTGTTAAAACATGTTTTATAGAGTTTCGATTATTTGTATTCGGTCAAAAGTAGCTTTGTGTCTACATATCCATGTTATGACAGTTGTATTTTATGCAGGGTCAAATTTATGAGGAGCTAAAAAAAAAAAAGGAAAGAAAAAATAGCTGATTAAATCTACACATTTAACGTACGATGTCAGCTGTAAAAATGTATCTATTTTCTCACCAAAAAAGAAAAAAAATACCAGCTTTAGTGTTTACATATAGTTTTAACAAAATGCAATTCATTTTGGTGTAAAATTGTTAACATTTGTTAATATAATGGGGATATTTATTGCTGATCTCAATGGCACAGAAGAATAAAAGATTATAATACAATGACAAGGAAGCTTAAGATTTTTTGAATGTACAGCTATCTCCACCCTACTTCATAATAAAGGAAAGGTAGATTTCACAATAATTTTTGCTATTTTAACTTATAATTTTCTTATAGGCATTAATCGTTGCTTTATTTTCCCTATCCAAACTACTTGTGCAAATTGAAATGCATTTTTATATAATGACATACACTTTCTGATAATATTGGCTTCTTGAAAAAAGACAGTCTTTGAAAGGTAAATAATTTTGGTTTCATGGGTAAGTTATTATTTTATTAATATTAAATACATACAGCAATGCAAAATTACTTTTCCATTTGTTATCAAGACAAGAGTTGTCAGCTCATAGAATTCAGTTATCTTACCACATCTATAAAATGGATTTTACTATACACATTGTCAATAATTAAAATTTTAAATCTTCAATGACATATGATAAATTAGGAGAAATTACCAGTTTGACATCATCCACTCAAAATTTTGTTTTCTAATTAACAATAAAAATATATTTTACTCCACGAAATGCTAATCAGTTATTCAATCATTAAAGTTTATGAAATGACCACTTTAGTATATTGTGAGGCAATTGTTATCTGATATAACTTATATTTAACTTTCAAATTAATTTCAATTCATTTTAAAAGTGCTTCTTTCAACTTCACTAAAGTGTTTGATTACTGGTACAATTCTATATTCTCATTTGAAAATTTTCCTTAGAGTTCTTGTTGTTGCTGTTCTTAGGTGCCATCATGTGGATTCCAATTCATGACAACCTTATGAATGACAGGAAGGAACACTGCCCAGTCATGCACCATCCTTACAATCATTGTTATGCTTGAGATCATTGTTGTAGCCACTGTGTCAATCCATCTCATTGAGAGTCTTCTTCTTCCTTCTCCAGGGACTGTTCTCTCCTGATAACACGTCCAAAGCAAGTGACAGAAGTCTCTCCATCCTTGCTTCTAAGGAGCATTCTTGCTGTTGAGTGTAGGTAAAAAAGTATTGCTACTAGGATTTCAGTTCATGCGTGCATGGATTTATTCCAAACAACACATGTTTAAACATGTCCCTGCATTCAGTGGATGGCTGAAAATGAGTTCTCTCAGTAATACACTTGTTTTAGTCTAATTAGGAGACCCTGGTGGCATAGTGGTTAAGAGCTACAGCTGCTAACCAAAAGGTCAGCAGTTCAAATCCACCAGGTGATCCTTGGAAGTTCTATGCGGCAGTTCTACTCTGCCCTGTAGGGTCACCATGAGTCAGAATTGACACTTCAGCAACGAGTTTGGGTTTCTGTTTTGTTCTTTTTTAGTTTCGTTAGGGTGCTTTTAAAATAAAATTTTTTGTGTGTGCCATGGGGAAAAAAAAATGATTTTGAGGTCAGGGCTAATATTAAATTTTTAACAAAACTCTAGTGGACATCTTCCCAAATCATTGAAGCTTTGCAACAGGGTAATGGGAATGCTGACCCACATAAAACAACAGTTTTTAGATGGACCAAGCATTTTAAGGACGGTCAGAAAGTCCTCAAAGATGAGCCAAGAAAGGAAAGACCTCTCAGAAGGTTATGATGACTGTTTTTTGGGATTTCAAAGGGTTAATCTTGATAGATTTTCTCAAAAGGCAAAGAATGTTCACGAGGGCTTATTATGAAGAAATTTTAAGAAAATTGAAAATTGAGTTGGTGAGCAAAAGGCTAGGAAAGTTGCACCTAGGGATGTTTTTCCATCATGACAATGCATCTGCTCATTCTTCGAGGGTAGCAAGTGCTGTCCTATTAGAATTTACCTGGGAAACCTTACACTATCCATCTTAGAGCCTTGATCTTGCCCCTTAAGACTTCTCTTTATTCCCAAAACCCAAAGAATATTTTAAAAGAACACAATTTGAGTCCCTCAAGGATGCCAAAACTACTATTTATTTTGACATGGTGTAAAACAAAGACAGCAGAATTCTTCAGGGAAGGGTTAAACCAAAAAAAGAGAGATGGAAATACCACATTCAGAAGTGTATAGACCTAGATGGAGGATATGTCCAGAAACAATAGCTTCACACATTGATATTTCTGTTTAATGAAGGTTTCTATGATTTTGTAGCAATACTTTTTGACTTACCCTCATACTTCTCCCAAGACAGATTTGTTAGTTTTTCTTCTGCATGAGCACAGTCAAGTGTTCTGGAATACTCATTCTTTGCAATGTTATCCATAATTTCCTATGATCCACACAATCGAACATCTTTGCATAGTCAATTAAACACAGGTAGACAACAAGGAAATAGAGTTCTTGGTAGATTCTTAACAATTTTATGGCAAAGATTGTTTCCTCTGCATTTGGCATTGTGCCTGCACATAGTACATATTTCTTAAATGAAAATAGCATTAATGAATGAATGGTAAACTGATGTATAGCTATTCAAGTTATCATTGGAAACCGATTTTCCGTGTTTATTAGTGTTTCAAAATTTCTTATTATTTCCTAGACCCAGTCAAACTCAATTTTATCTAAAGGTCTTCTTTACCCTTCATTCCTTTTACTTGGAACTTATAATAGCAAAATACTTATCTAGTCTACCATATGCCTTCCTCTCTGTAGATAAATTATTTAAATATAGACATATTGCCCCGGCAGCTATAGAATGTAAAATGAATTGCAGTTTGAGGTGAAGAAATGGGTAGCAGCTGCTGCAATGGAAAAAAAAAAATGTAAAAGGTATTAGGAGCTTTGAGACTATAAAATGGAATGGAGGCATTTGATAAATTAAATCTAGTCATTTTGAAATTCCTTAAGGCGTTGGAAAGGAAGTGCTTCCTTAAAGTATATGCTGTAAGAATTCTTTTCTCATGAAAGTTGGAAAGTGTTTGTGTTCCAGTTAGAACTTCCTAATTTCTGGATCTTAGGAAGCAACATCAATTTCTAAAATTGTATGACAGAAATGCTAATCATTTGCTGCATTTTCCAAAACCATTGATTGATTTAGAATTTTGCAATTTAATGTAAAAAAAAAAAAAAAGTGAAAAAAATCAATTAAATGTGGAACTGGACTTAAGTGTTGGTGCCAGACTTTGATGAGAGATTGTCCTTAATATTAGCCATTTTGTTTTTATAAAGCTGTTATGTTATTAAAAAATATTTGATTTTATATTTGTTTTAAGACTATGTAGCCTTTAAAACTTACTATGAGTCTATGTCCCTCATGTAATTAAATACATCTGGGATGTCACATGTATGGAAAAAAAATCTCTTCAGAATATCTAAAAAAAAACTATGCCATCAATCAGACTCATAGCCACCTTATATAGTAGATCTTGCCCCACAGGGTTTCCAAAGGCAGCTGGTAGATTCAAACTGCTGACCTTTTGATTAGCAGCCTGAACTCTTAGCCACTGAGCCATCAGGGTCCTCTGGATGGCAAAACCAAAAAAAAAAGAAAAAAATGCCAAATCGGTTGCGGTACAGTGGATTCTGACTCATAGCCACCCTACAGGACAGAGTAGAACCCTCCTACTGGGTTTCCAAGGAGCAGCTGGTGGATTCCAACCGCTGACCTTTTGGTTAGCAGTGAAACTCTTAACCGCCTTGCCACCAGTCCTTACATATTTGTGCAAGATTCTTCCTACGATCTGAATGGCTGTCCTGTCACTTCGACTCAACGAAATTACAATACCCTAGTCACCCCATGTCCACGTCCATCTCCACTCTGCATTTGGCTTTGGACTATTCCTTTGTGAATCCCCAAGCTCATGAGTACCAAGCTCGTGGCATGTGCTGAACACACCAAATTCTAATTTATTGACTATCTCCTTATCCAACATTTCTCAATTACGGCAATTGAAAAAAAAAAAAAAATCTCATATCCAACTATTATGCACATTAACAAGTGCCAGGTGAGGGAACGAGAAGGAAGAGGAGGGGAAGAGAGGGAGGTTTCTGAGATGGATCTAGATTGGGGTGGCGGGGAGGGTCTCCGGCAGTTTGTATATCAGGCTTAGGCAGAGAACTCTGCCAGGCCTAAGGCAAGCACGCGGAGGGCGGGCAGCGTGCAGGAGGCAAGGGAGGTCAGGCCTTGAGGAGGCAGTGGGAGCCAGGGCCGTAGTATTTGGGTGGAGGACTTGGAAGTCTCTTCTTCCAAAGAGCTGTCTCTGCCATCTCCACAGACTCCGGTGGGCCCAGGTAGCCAGGCCTCACCTGCCTGCAGACCCGGGAGTCGCCCGCTATAGAGATTGTCCCTAGGGCTGGCGGGGCGAGATGGTGGGAAGGAGAGGTGCAGGAGTTTAGGCGGAGGCCTGGAGCACAGACAGTGACGGTGGGTCCCTGCCGCTCTGGAGGCAGCGGCATCCCTGACCGCCACCACCACCACTGTCCCCAATACCTGTGGGCTCTGGCATGGTGGGGAAGGGGCAGCCACACTATGCTCATCCTGAGCTGCGCCTGGGCACCTGATTGGGGCTGGGGAAGCGGGGAGGGGACTGTTGCCTAAGATGGGGCTTCGCTCCGAATCTAGTATAGTGCCTATTTTTGCATAATGACCGGATTTTTGGAACCTAAAAAAAAAAAAAAGTTAAGAAAAGTAGGTGTATATGTTTTATAATGACTAAATGTAATTTCTATTCTTAGTTACTCTAAAGTGGAATTCCGATCCCATTATTCTTTCCTAATACCTTAAACTCACACAGCTATTATTAACTACCTGCAAGTAGTAACATTCAGACTAGAGGGAAAGGATATCTAATTTCATGTCAGAATCACAGGTTCTAAGCCAGGTTCAAACAATACCTATGAAATTTGGGCTAGCCACATTATCTCTTTATTTTACAATATGTATACGACTAAATCACTGTTACCTGAAATGTGAACTCAATAATTCTGTGAAGTATTAATAGGAATTGTGGGGGAAAAAAGGGGTCCCTTAGTGGTATAAATGTTTAAGCATTTGACTACTAAGAAAGTTTGTCCAAATCCACACAGAGGTGCATTGGAAGAGAGGCCTGGTGATCTGCTCCTAAAAGGCCACAGCCTTGAAAACACCGTGAAGTACAGCTCTGCCCTGTCACACGTGGCTTGGTTTGGTAGATTAAAAAAAAAAAAAAAAAAGATTTCTTGATGAACATTCTTGGAATATCCTGGATTAAATCAATACAGACAAGATCATCTTCTATAATGGTCTAGCATACTGAAGGGTGAGAAGCCACATGGAAAAGAACTCTCAGGACCTGGCCTTCAGCCAATACCAACTGCCAAACTATCCTGTACCTTCCAAACTACCCAATGTATGAGGAGAAATCAGCAGGGGAACCCAAGAGCCAAGTCACAGATCATGAAAAACTAGTAAATTGTTGTTTTTGATGGTTAGTTTTGGGATACTTTTTTCTGTTATAATAGATAACTAAAATCATGATTTTCCCTAAATACCAGGGGTGTTCTAAAGTGCTTTACATATATGAATGCACTTATTTCCCAAAGAGAGATACTATTATTATCCCCCATTTTAAAATTAGAAAATAAGGCGCAATGAAATGGTAATTTGCCCAAGATCTTAAAATTAGTAAATGGCAGAGCCTGAATTCAAACCCAAAGTCTATTTCCAGAACTGTCTCTAAACCCCTACCACTCTACCTTAATGAAAACGGAAAATAATTTGTGTTTTCAAGTTCCATTTGGAATGCATATTGATTACAATCAGAATCACTGACAAAAATCAAGGTAGCATTTTTAATGAATATTCAAAATTTGTTATTGTTCCTTTACAGACATCAAACTTAAACTTTGTTGCAGTTTTAAAAATGAATTTATGAAAATAAAAGATCAATAATAAAAAAGTTACGATATACTTTTGGTTACATAAAATAAAAAAAGTACATTCAAATACATCTATCATAAATTTGATGAAATTTAATTATTCAGTAACCAATGAATTCCTATCACAATACCGATGTTCTTTTGGATTTGATTAGATCACACCTTTAGATATATTTAGCCCACTATTGCAAGTCAAAATATAATAATAAAGAAGAGGAATTGAATACTTACTTACATGCTAAGCCTTTGCAAAACACTTTGCATGATGTAGTGGTTCATTTAGCCTTTAGAGTAAACTAAAAAAAAAAAAACTAGAAGGTGGATAAAATGGCAATTCTCTTTAATGTAATAAGAAATGAGGGTTGAAAGTTATGTAAATTGCACAGTATCTGTTAATTTAACTCCAGAACCTGGAGAACTCACCACTGTCCTATATTGCAGTATATAACTGTGTCTCAATTCTCTTCTCCTTTACCAATAAAAATAAGAGATTCTATTTATAAAACATGTTCTCTTCCAATGTCTTATTTAATCATGACTTATTCATGTAGCCACTTAGGAATGTAGATGTTAAAAGGAAAAAACCAAGATCTTGAAAAATTGTGTATCTCACTGTCATGGATTGAGTTGTGTCCCCTCAAGATATGTGTCAACTTGGTGAGGCCATGATTCCCAGTATTGTGTGATTGTCCACCATTTTGTCATTTGCTGAGATTTTCCCAAGTGTTGTAAATCCTATCACTATGATGTTAATAAAATGCATTAGCAGCAGTTATATTGATGAGATCTACAAGATTAGATAGTGTTTTAAGCCAATCTTTTTTGAGATATGAAAGACAGAAGTGAGTGAGAGACACGGGGGGACCTTATACCACCAAGAAAGCAGCACCGGGAGCTGAGCATGTCCCGTGTTCCTGCACAGAGAAGCTCCTCTACCAAGGGAAGATTGATGATAAGGACCTTCCTCCAGAGTCAGGAAAGAGAAGAAAATCTTCCCCTGGAGCTCAAGCTCTGAATTTTTACTTCTAACCTACTAGACTATGAGAGAATAAACTTCTGTTTGTTGAAGCCATCCACTTGTGGTATTTCTGTTATAGAAGCTCTAGATAACTGAAACACTTGCCCAAGACTAAACAGATAACCCTTAAGTACATACATTTCATTCTTTTTAACAGTGATACAGCATTCTTTTAATAATCATGTAACATTGTTTATGATATTCTTTATTCATACTAAATATTTCAAATTCACTTTTTTTCACTGTTTCACCCTTAGAAAAATGTTATTTTAAAGTTGATGAGTCCTTTCAGTTTTGTTTTTCACTGCTAATTCATATATACTTATCGAATAGGCGTCCCACAACAGAAAGCTCGTCTTTTCCATTTTATCAGTACATAAATGGGGGCATGCAATCGAAATATACTGCAGTAGGTCAAAATGTGGCACTTTCTTCCTGTTTTATCAACTGTTTGATTCTGCATTGTATTTTAGTCAATTTTTAAGATGTTTTGAAAACCGAGGTTGTAAAGATATTTGGGGTCAGAGTTGTATCTTACGTGTCTATTGCCCAAAGCACTTAACTTCAATTTTGCATATAGTAAATATTAAATACATGTTTATTCACGTAAAGGGAAATGAAATTATTGGAAATTAATTGAAAGAATGGAAACTGTCTTGAATAAAAAGGGTTAAATTCCAACCACAACTTGAACTTGCCAACAGTTTAGTCTCAACCAAAGCTGGGAAAGCAATGGTATATTTTACTGTATCCCAAAGTCACCTAAGTTGTTTATTTAAATTTGAGTCTTAAAAGCAGTTTAGCTTAAGTAAAAACAAATCCTCCCAACATGCATTTGAGCATTTTGAGGTTTAATGATGCCTGCATGGCAGTGTAATTAACAGTACCCATGATATATAACAACGCTATGTTTTCTAGTGCTATAAACAGAAGGCTTATGCCAGATTGCTTGTTAAGGTACACACAGTATCAAAGTACACAGATGAAACAATCCCCCGGTAACCATGTAATGAGGTAAAGACATCTGTAACATAATTCCAGAACTTTGAATGTGAAGATTTAAAATCTTTATAATGGTGCAGATGAAATTATCTCCATCCCCACAGATCTGGTTACTGCAAATAGATCAGCCCCAGACATACTAGGCAGCTAAGAGCTAAACTGTGTTTGTCTTTGACCAAAAAATCAAATAAATAAATAAAACCCCCAAGGTTAATGCTAAATCTTAAATGCAAATGAGTATCACAAGCTCAAAGCCAAACACAAATATTTCTTACAGCTTGTCTATAATACATATTGAAAGCAGTTATAATTATAAGGCACAATTTTACTTGATAATTTTAGAAAAACAGGAGTCGCATGGAGAATTAATCTACTATTTACTATATGTAAGACACTTAAACATGGGGCAGATACACGAGGAGATTTACTCAGGTTTTTATCTAGCTTAAAAACAGGAAGCCATTTCAGCTCGTATCATACAATAAAATTTTAATTCCTAGAATTCTAAGGCTTTTGAAAACCAAGAAAAAAAATCCCGTTGCCCTTGAGTCTGACTCATAGTGACCCCATCAGAAAGAGAGGAACTGCCCCAAGGAGTTAACAAGGAGCACCTGGTGGATTTGAACTACCGACCTTTTGGTTAGCAGCCATAGCTCTTAACTGTTATGCCACCAATGTTTCCCTAAGGCCATTAGTCTATTGATATTTTTGACAAGAAAAAAAAAAGTGAAGTGAAGCTAATGTGTGTGTGGTGTTATTATTACTGATATTTTTAACACTTCCACCTGCTTATGATAAAGCATAATATGTGTTGGGAAAAATAAACTGTTTTCAAAAGTCTGGTTACTATTTTCTTTTCAGCAACTAGTATAATATTTAACTGCCAATAAATCAAAAATACTGGTGTGGGTTTTTTTTAACTCCAAATTCAATACATACAATTTGGGGATAACCTTCATTTTTCATGGAACTTTTCTACATTTAAATTAAATTCCACATCAAAATTTATAAATGTTATTAAAATTATGCTTCTCAGAATAGAACTAAGTGCCCTTTACTATCTTTCAATTATTTGAGGAATACAGTTCTCCTCTATAAATATTATTTCTATGTATTCTCATTCAATGATCATTCTACTTGATATAGAAAAAAGAGAAAGCTAGATACTCAACCATCAGGCTTTACTTTTTCCATGACATATTTACCCAGTACAAAAATCCTTCCTTGTTCTTTTAATAACAATTTTTTTTTCTAAGCACTTTTATCTTTTATTGTTATTCCTTATATGATTCTTTGATACTGTCAAAATTCTTTGTAATCCATGCACTTCTTTAATTTTTATTCTTATATGGTTATTTTTTAGATTTAAGTTTTTAAAAATCTGAATTCATCAATTAGCTTGTTTCCTTCTTTCTCTTTGAAAAAACAAATATATGTATATATATAGTTAGAATTCCTCTCTCCCCCCTTTTTTAGACTCACTCATGTTTCCTTAGCCATTTTGTTTACTCTCTAGTCATTTATCAGAGGCCTGGTGGCACAATGGTTAAGATCTCTGCTGCTAACCAAAAGGTCGGCAGTTCAAATAGTATCTGAACAAAAATAAAGTGTTCAAGGCAGTACAACATATATGATTTTTTCCAAGTATGGTAGCATTTATGTATGATTGGTATGTATATTATGTATATTTGTGTATATGTGGATTGTTGGGGAGGGGAGAGAAGAAAAAAAATTAGAAGCTATGCACAAACATGGAATTAGAGGTAATTTTTATTCAGATGTGCCAAGCTTGCCTTAATAAAATTTCTAAAGTTTTTCTAATTAATTAAAGTTCTTATTACGATAGTAAAAAAAAAGTTGTCATGCCACCATGTTGACTCTGACTCATAATGACCCTATAGGACAGAGTAGAAAGGCCCCACAGAGTTTCCAAGGAGTGACTGGTGGATTTGAACTCCTGACATTTTGGTTAGCAGCAGAGCTCTCAATTGCTACACGACCGGGTCTCCACTATAGAGTTGGAATTGACTCAAAGGCAACGGGTTTGTTTATTACTATAGTGAATAGTTACATAGACAAATGGAACAGAATTGTGGCCCCAGAAACAGACGCAATCACTTACAATAAGAAATATATATCATTCCAATGATATATTAGAGATCAGTAAAGGCAAAAGAGATACTGTAAGTTGTTGAAAAACCTGGGTACCAATGTGAGAAAAATTAAATTGGATATATTTATAATCCATGATCTAGTCATGTCACCAGTTTTAAAATCAATTTTAGTAGAAATAACTTAAACATGAAAACTCATCACTTTATCATGTCTACAAGAACACATACTAGACAGTTTTTGAGCATTTATAGAGTTTTTAAAAATCAATCACATTAAAAAGTAGATCCTTCCAAAAGTTGCCAAAAATGTGGAGTATTGAGATTATAAAGATACTATCAGTGCAAAGGTATGTTTTCACAAACATCCACCATGAGCAAGGAATAATATTTTTGCTCTATTCCTTGAATAACAATTATGTACATAAAAGTACACATGTTGGGTTTTGGGCCCCTAAAATCAGCCCCTTGCTGGATGTTGGGCAGTCTTCTGCCCAGGAATTTATGGATGTCAGGGTTAATGGTGCATAGGTATAAATGGATATGAAGTAAACTTTATCGTTCATATTATGATTGCTGTTAGTTGCCATCGAATTAGCTTGGATTCATCCATGTAAAACAGAACAAAACATTGCCCTGTCATGCACCATTTTCATGATCATTGGTATGCTGGAGTACTTTGTTGTGGCCATTCTACCCGTCCATCTCATTGAGGGTTTCCCTCATGTTCACCTACATTCTACTTGACCAAATACGATGGCCTTCTCCAGTAATTGGTCCCTCTTGATATCCAAATTAAGTGAGTTAAAGTCTTGGACAATATTCTATGATTCATAGGGTCTTTAGTGGCTAATTTTTGGAACTAGATTGGCAGACCTTCCTTCCTAATGCATCTTAGTCTGGAAGCTCTGCTGAAACTTGACCGCCGTAGGTGACTCTGCTGATACTTGAAATACTGGCAGCACAGCTTCCAGCATCACAGAAAAGCACAAGTGTCCACTGTATGACAAAATGATAGATGCATGGTGGATTATTCACATAGTAAGCAGCAAACGGATTCTACAAAGACAAGGGCCTGTGTTTATTTCAAGTGAAATAAAAGTAAGGGGGTGCAGATGTTTTGGGGTTTTTTAGTGGCTAGGAGGTGGAGTTTTTTTTTAGGAGGTGGAGTTATGCAAAAGCATTCGACTATGAATCATAACAAATTATGGATAACATTGCAAAGAATAGAAATCCCAAAACAGTTAATTGTGCACATGAGAAAATTGTACATAGACCAGGAGGCAGTCGTTCCAACAGAAAAAGGGGATACTGTGTGGTTTAAAGTCAGGAAAGGTGTGCACTAGGGTTGTATTCTTTCATCATACTAATTCAGTCGTATGCTGAACAAATAATCCAAAAATCTGGGCAATATGAGGAAGAACGAAGCATTAGGATTGGAGGAAGACTCATTAACACCCTGCAATATGCAGATGACATAACTTTGTCTGCTGAAAGCGAAGAGAACTTGAAGCACTTACTGACGAAGATCAAAGACTACAATCTTCAATATGGATTGCACCTCAACATAGAGAAAACAAAAATCCTCCTAACAGAACTAATAAGCAACGTCATGATAAACAGAGAAATGACATACTGCATTGGGCAAATCAGCTGCAAAAACCTTTTTGAAGTGTTAAATAGCAAATATGTTACTTTGGAGACTAAAGTATAACTGACCCAAGCCATGGTATTTTCAACTGCCTCATATGCATGTGAAAGCTGGACAATGAATAAGGAAGGCAGAAGAAGAATTGAAGCCTTTGAATTATGACATTGGCGAAGAATATTGAATATATCATGGAATACACAAAGAACAAACAAATCTATCCTTCAAGAATACAACCAGAGTGAGCCTTAGAAGTGAGAATGGTGAGATTTTGTCTCACACAGTTTGGACGAGCTTAGTAAAGGATCAGGTAAAAAGAGGAAGACTCTCAACAAGATGGATTGACACAGTGGCTGCAACAATGTGCTCAAACATAACAACCAAGGTGAGAATGGCACAGGGTTGTACAGGGATTTACATAGGGTCTCTATGAGTAGGAACTGGCTGGATGGCAACAACAACAGGAGGTAGAGGTAGGATTGGGTGTGCTTAAGGGCTGCTGTCAAACTCACAAGCACAAGGTAAGGTAAGGCCAAGCCCTGGCTGCTTCTACCAGTAAAGATACAATGACCCACTTTTACATTTGGACAACTTTACATAGACAGAAAAAAGAAGAATAAGCAAACATGCCAGCATCTTTTGATCCATCTTCCACATACCAAAAGGATGACTGTGAGATAAATGAGGTCAGAAAACTGTAACACAAGGGGTGGGTTATCCCTTTCCTGAAGAGACAGTTCTAGACTGCAGCTATCTGTTCTTTTATTTTGTAGCTCTCTACTTGAAGACTGGGAGGAGGAGGGATGGATGGTGAGGCAAGAAGAACCAAACCTCACTGGAAACTGAAATGAGAGTTGCTGAGAAACTATCTCAAGACAACCTCACAAGGAAGATAGAGAAGTCAGTGGGAGAGAGCTTCATATGCAGCTACTTCGAAGGCTGCCATGCCCTGTGCCGGGAACATCAAAAGGTGTTCCATCAAGACTCAGATCAACTATAGTTCAAGCCTTTGCCCACATGCCTATAAGGATGTGTGCAAGGTCACTAGGGTGCCATGGTGGAGCTGGTTCTGTACAGCTGAGTTTTGTATGATTTGTGATTTCCACTGGAGCCAAGAGATCAACAGCATGTGTGGGAATTTTGTTTGTTTGTTTAATCAGGTTTTCCTGACATGGGGCAAAGAGGAAAGAAGAGATATGGAGACTTGAAAGCTATCAGTGACCAAATATCAAAAAATATATCTTTTTATTATACATATACAAGAATATTCCTTATTGATGTTTTAAATAGATTTCATGAGAACAATTAACTCTGTAGATTCAGACGGAAAGGAATTAGAGAGTCAGGGAAAAGGACTTTCAAAGATGCTGGTAATCTTATCTTTCATAAGGTCAGCACCAAGCGCACTGCAATTTATGTTATTATTCTTTGCAGCTTACCTATATATGTTACTGCATTTCATCAATTTCTAAGATGCACATTTACCACACTCCAACATCTCTGAAGCTGCAATATTTCTGCCATTTAATACTGTGCTATAGTCGTATTGGTAATATTTATTCTCTCTTGCTGGTACATAAAACAATGATACATGTTACAATCAATGGCATCTTAGAATTGATAAAATATTGCTGGTTGTCTTTTTGAATACATGAAATATTTCATAATAAAAATAAGTTTTAGGACAGAAGCAGAAATAAGATTGTAAGAGAAAAATAAAGTCAATACTTCTAAGACAACTCGTTTTAAAGAGGAACTGAACATTGGGGAAAAAATAAATGGCATGTTGGATCAGGAAGATGATTTTGCTGTCCTTTTATGAGAATGAGAGTAATACAATATGTAATGAGAATTAGCCAATAACAAAAGGATAATTGATGATGCGGAAGAAAGAGGAGATAGTTGCAGGAACAAAGTCTTAGAATATGGAAGAAAGAATTGTGATCAGATGTACCACTCTGAAGCTAACTTTATATAGAAATAGCAGTTTATTTGTGGCATTAGCAGGACAATCAGAAAATATTGGTAAAGATAGAGGTGAAATTCCTAATTGATGACTAAAAACAGCCTCTTCAAATTTCTTCCAATTATTGTCATAAGGAAAGGGAGGGAAATTATCTACTGAGAATGGCAAGGTAGGAGAGGTTCTACATGATTAAAGACATAGAAGGACTTATTGTTGTTGTTGTTAGGTGCTATCGACTTAGTTGCAACTCAAAGTGACCCTATGTACAACAGAACAAAACTCTGCCCTGTCCTGTGCGATCCTCACAGTCATTGTTTTGGCTGAGTCCATTGTTGTAGCCACTTCTTGTTGAAGGTCTTCCCCTTTTTAGCTGACCCTGTACTTTACCAAGCATGATGTCCTTCTCCAGGGACTGATTCCTCCTGATAACATGCCCAAAGTATGTAAGATGAAGTCTTACCATCCTTGCTTCTAAGGAACATTCTGGTTGTACTACTTCCAAGGCAAATTTGTTTGTTCTTTTGGCAGTCCATGGTATACTCTATATTCTTCACCAACACCATAATTCAAAGGCGTCAATACTTCCATCTTCCTTTTCATTGTCCAGCTTTTGCATGCATATGAGGCAATTAAAAATACCTTGGCGGGTAAGGCACACCTTAATCTTCAAGGTGACATCTTTACTTTTCAACACTTTAAAGAGGTCTTTTGCAGCTGATTTGCCCAATGCAATGCATCTTTTGATTTTTTGACTGCTGCTTCCATGCATGTTCATTGTGGAGCCAAGTAAAATGAAATCCTTGCTAACTACAATCTTTTCTTCATTTATACTGATGTTGCTTATTGGCCCAGTTATGAGTTTTGTTTTCTTTATGTTGAGCTGTAATCCATAATGAAGGCTTTAAATCCTCTTCACTTTCAGCCAGCAAGGTTATGTCATCTGCATAACACAGGGTGCAAACGAGTCTTCCTCCAATCCTGATGTCCTGTTCTTCTTCATATAGTCCAGCTCCTCAGATTATTTGCTCAGCATACATATTGAATAGGTATGGTGATAGGATACAACCCTGATGCACACCTTTCCTGGCTTTAAGTCATGCAGTATCCCCTTGTTCTGTTAAAATGACTACCTCTTAACCTACGTACCGGTTTCTCATTAGCTCAATTAAATGTCCTGGAATTCTCATTCTTTGCAATGTTATCCATAATTTGTTATGATCCGCACAATCGAATGCCTTAGCATAGTCAATAAAACACAGGCAAACAGCTTTCTGGTAATCTCTGCTTTCAGCCAGGATCCATCTGACATCAGTAATGATATCCCTGGTTCCACATCTTTTTTCTGAATCTGCCCTGAATTTATGGCAGTTGATATACTGCTGCGGAGAATTTGAATGATCTTCAACAAAATTTTACTTGCATTTTATATTAATTATATTGTTCAATAATTTCTGAATTTCATAGGATCACCTTTCTTGGGAATAGACATCAACATGGATCTCTTCCAGTTGGTTAGCCAGGTAACTGTTTTCCAAATTTCTTGGCATAGGCAAGTGACCACATGCAGTGTTGCATCAATTGGTTGAAACATTTCAATTGGTATTCCATCAATTCCTGGAGCCTTGTTTTTCTCTAATGCCTTCGGTGAAGCTTGGATTTCTTTCTTCACTACCATTTTTTCCTGATCTTATGTTACCTCCTGAAATTACTGAACTTTAAGTTTTTTTGGTATAGTGACTCTGTATTCCCTCCATCTTTTTTTTTTCAAGATGTGACTGATGATGTTTTGTTTTTTATAACTTTTATTGTGCTTTAAGTGAAAGTTTACAAATCAAGTCAGTCTCTCACACAAAAACCCATATACACCTTGCTACACACTCCCAATTACTCTCCCCCAATGAGACAGCCCGCTCTCTCCCTCCACTCTCTCTTTTCATGTCCATTTCACCAGCTTCTAACCCCCTCTATCCTCTCATTTCCCCTGCAGGAAGGAGATGCCAGCATAGTCTCAAGTGTCCACCTGATGCAAGAAGCTCACTCCTCACCAGCATCCCTCTCCAACACATTGTCCAGTCCAATCCATGTCTGAAGAGTTGACTTCGGGAATGATTTCTGTCCTGGGCCATCAGAAGGTCTGGGGGCCACGACCACTGGGGTCCTTCTACTCTCAGTCAGACCATTAAGTCTGGTCTTATGAGAATTTGGGGTCTGCATCCCACTGCTCTCCTGCTCTCTCAGGGGTTCTCTGTTGTGTTCCCGGTCAGGACAGTCATTGGTTGTAGCTGGGCACCATCTAGTTCTTCTGGTCTCAGGATGATGTAGTCTCTGGTTCATGTGGCCCTTTCTGTCTCTTGGGCTCATAATCGCCTTGCGTCCTTGGTGTTCTTTATTCTCCTTTGATCCAGGTGGGTTGAGACCAATTGATGCATCTTAGATGGCTGCTTGCTAGCGTTTAAGACCCCAGACGCCACTCTTCCAAGTGGGATGCAGAATGTTTTCTTAATAGATTTTATTATGCCAATTGACTTAGATGTTCCCTGAAACCATGGTCCCCAGACTCCTCCCCTGCTATGCTGGCCTTAAAGCATTCAGTTTATCCAGGAAACTTCTTTGCTTTTTGTTTCGTCCAATTGTTCTGATCTCCCCTGTATTGTGTGCTGTCTTTCCCTTCACCTAAAGTAGTTCTTATCTACTATCTAATTAGTGAATGCCCCCTCCCATCCTCCCTCCCCCTCGTAACTGCAAAATAATGTTTTCTTCTCAGTTTAAACTATTTCTCAAGTTCTTATAATAGTGGTCTTATACAATATTTGTCATTTTGTAACTGACTAATTTCACTCAGCATAATGCTTTCCATGTTCCTCCGTGGTATGAAATGTTTCACAGATTCCTCACTGTTCTTTATCGATGCGTAGTATTCCATTGTGTGAATATACCATAATTTATCCATTTATCCATTGATGGATACCTTGGTTGCTTCCATTCTTTTGCTATTGTAAACAGTGCTGCAGTAAACATGGGAGAGCATATATCTGTTTGTGTAAAGGCTCTTATTTCCATAGGATATATTCCAAGGAGTGGGATTGCTGGATCGTATGGTAGTTCTATTTCTAGCTTTTTAAGGAAGTGCCAAATCAATTTCCAAAGTGGTTGTACCATTTGACATTCCCACCAGCAGTGTATAAGAGTTCCAATCTCTCCACAGCCTCTCCAACATTTGTTATTTTCTGTTTTTTGGATTAATGCCAGCCTTGTTGGAGTGAGATGAAATCTCATTGTAGTTTTGATCTGCATTTCTCTAATGGCTCATGATCGTGAACATTTCCTCATATATCTGTTAGCTACCTGAATGTCTTCTTTAGTGAAGCATCTGTTCATATCTTTTGCCCATTTTTTAATTGGGTTATTTGTCTTTTTGCAGTTGAGTTTTTACAGTATCATGTAGATTTTAGAGATCAGGCACTGATCAGAATGTCATAGCTAAAAACTTTTTCTCAGTCAGCAGGTAGTCTTTTTACTTTTTCGGTGAAGTCTTTGGATGAGCATAGGTATTTGATTTTTAGGAGCTCCCATTTATGTAGTTTTTCTTCTACATTCCTTATAATGTTTATACTGTTTATGCCATGTATTAAGGCTCCTAACATTGTCCCTATTTTTTCTTCCATGATCTTTATCGTTTTAGATCTTATATTTAGGTCTTTGATCCATTTTGAGTTAGTTTTTGTGCATGGAGTGAGGTATGGGTCTTGTTTCATTTTTTTGCAGGTGGATATCCAGTTATGCCAGCACCATTTGTTAAAAACACTCTCTTTTCCCCGTTTAACTGTTTTGGGGCCTTTGCCAAATATCAGCAGCTCATATGTGGTTGGATTTATGTCTGGATTCTCAATTCTGTTCCATTGGTCCATGTATCTGTTGTTGTACCAGTACCAGGCTGTTTTGGCTACTGTGGCGGTATAATAGGCTCTAAAATCAGGTAAAGTAAGGCCTCCCACTTTGTTCTTCTTTTTCAGTAATGCCTTATTTATCCAGGGCCTTGCTTCCTTCCACATGAAGCTGGTGATTTGTTTCTCCATCTCATTAAAGAATGTCCTTGGAATTTGGATCGGAATTGCATTAAATGTATAGATCGCTTTTGGTAGAATAGACATTCTTATAATGTTAAGTCTTCCTATCCACGAGCAAGGTATTTTCTTCCACTTATGTAAGTCTCTTTTGGTTTCTTGCAGAAGTGTACTGTAGTTTTCTTTGTATAAGTCTTTTACTTCTCTGGTAAGATTTATTCCTAAGTATTTTATCTTCTTGGGGGCATTGATTTGGTGATTTCCTCTTTGATGTTCTTTTTGTTGGTGTACAGGAATCCTAGTGATTTTAGTATGTTTATCTTGTATCCCAGTACTCTGCTGAACTCTTCTGTTAGTTTCAGTAGTTTCTGGAGGATTCCTTAGGGTTTTTTGTGTATAAGATCATGTCATCTCCAAATAGAGATACTTTTATTTCTTCCTAGCCAATCTGGATGCCCTTTATTTCTTTGTCTAGGCTAATATCTCTGGCTAGGACTTCCAACACAATGTTGAATAAGAGTGGTGATAAAGGGCATCCTTGACTGGTTCCTGATCTCAGTGGGAATGTTTTCAGGCTCTCTCCATTTAGGGTGATGGTGGCTGTTGGCTTTGTATAAGTGCCCTTTATTGTGTTGAGGAATTTTCTTTCTATTCCTATTTTCTGAGAGTTTTTATCATGAATGAGTGTTGAACTTTGTCCAATGTCTTTTCTGCATCAATTGATAAAACCATATGATTCTTGTCTTTTGTTTTATTTACGTGGTGGATTACAGGAATTGTTTTTCTAATGATGAACCATCCATGCATACCTGGTATGAATCCCACTTGCTCATGTTGAATTATTTTTTTTGATATGTTGTTGAATTCTATTGGCTAGAATTTTGTTGAGGTTTTTTGCATCTGCATTCATGAGGGATATAGGTCTATAATTTTCTTTTCTTGTGGTGCCTTTACCTGGTTTTGGTATCAGGGATATGGTGACTTCATAGAATGAGTTTGGTGGTATTCCATCCTTTTCTGTGCTCTGAAATACCTTTAGTAGGAGTGGTGTTAACTCTTCTCTGAAAGTTTGGTAGAACTCTGCAGCGAAGCTCTCCGGACCAGTGCTTTTTTTTGTTGGGAGTTTTTTGATTATCTTTTCCATCTCTTCTTTTGTAATGGGTCTATTTAGTTGTTCTACCTCTGTTTGTGTTAATTTAGGTAGGTAGTGTGTTTCTAGGAATTCATCCATTCCTTTTAGGTTTTCAAATTTGTTTGAGTATAGTTTTTCATAGTAATCTGATACGTTTCTTTTAATTTCAGTTGGGTCTGTTGTAATTTCGCCCCACTCATTTCTTATTTGGGTTATTTGCTTCCTCTCCTGTTTTTCTTTTTTCAGTTTGGCTAGTAGTTTATCAATTTTGTTGAATTTTTCAGAAAACCAGCTTTTGGTCTTGTTGATTCCTTCAATTGTTTTTTGGTTTCCATTTCATTTAGTTCAGCTCTAATTTTTATTATTTGTTTTCTTCTGGTGCCTGACGGTTTCTTTTGTTGCTCTCTTTCTATTTCTTCAAGCTGTAGGGAGAGTTCTTTGATTTTGGCCCTTTCTTCTTTTTGGATGTGTGCATTTATTGATGCAAATTGGCCTATGAGCACCACTTTCGCTGTGTCCCAAAGGTTCTGAGAGGAAAAGTTTTCATTCTCATTGGATTCTCTGAATTTCTTTATTACATCCTTAATGTCTTCTATAATCCAGTCTTTTTTGAGCAGGGTTTTGTTATGTTTCCAAGTGTTTGATTTCTTTTCCCTGCTTTTCCTGTTATTGATTTCCGCTTTTATGGCCTTATGGTCAGAGAAGATGCTTTGCAATATTTCAATGTTTTGGATTCTGCTAAGGCTTGCTTTATGACCTAATATGTGGTCTATTCTAGGGAATGTTCCATGTGCGCTAGAAAAGAAAGTATACTTGGTTGCTGTTGGGTGGAGTGTTCTGTATGTGTCTATGAGGTCAATTTGGTTGATTGTGGCATTTAGGTCTTCCGTGTCTTTATTGAGCTTCTTTCTGGATATCCTGTCCTTCACTGAAAGTGGCGTGTCGAACTCTCCTACTATTATTGTGGAGCTGTCTATCTCACTTTTCAATGCTGATAGAGTTTGTTTTATGTATCCTGCAGCCCTGTCATTGGGTGCATAAATATTTAATATGGTTATATCTTCTTGGTGTATTGTCCCTTTAATTATTATATAGTGTCCTTCCTTATCCTTTCTGATGGATTTAACTTTAAAGTCTATTTTGTCAGAAATTAATATTGCCAACTCCTGCTCTTTTTTGATTGTTGTTTGCTTGATATATTTTTTTCCGTCCTTTGAGTTTTAGTTTGTTTGTGTCTCTAAGTCTAGTGTGTGTCTCTTTTAGGCAGCATATAGATGGATCTCGTTTTTTAATCCATTCTGCCACTCTCTGCCTCTTTATTGGTGCATTTAGTCCATTTGCATTCAGGGTAATTATGGGTAGGTATGAATTTAGTGCTATCATTTTGATGTATTTCTTTGTGTGTTGACAGTTTCTTTTTCTCACTTGATTTTATGTGCTGAGAAGATTTTCTTTATATACTGTCCCTTCCTCCTATTTGTTGTTGTTGACTTTGTTTCTGCTGAGTCTGTATTTTTCCCTTGTATTTTATTTTGCTGAGTAGGATAGTTTGTCTCCTTCGTGGTTACCTTATTATCTACCCCTATTTTTCTAAATTTAAAACTAACTTTTATTTCTTTGTATCGCCGCATCTTCCTCTCCATATGGAAGGTGTATGATTACATTTCTTAGTCCTTCTTTATTATTTTAATGTTGTCTTCTTTCACATAATAACATTGCTGTTACCCTGTTTGGGGCTTTGTTTTTTTTTAATAATCTTGCTTTTTTTTTTTTTTTTTTGATTTCCCTGTCTGGGTTGACTTCTGGTTGCCCTGCCCAGTGTTCTAGTCTTGGGTTGACACCTGATATTATTGATTTTCTAACCAAAGAACTCCCTTCAGTATTTCTTGTAGTTTTGGGTTGTTTTTTACAAATTCCCTAAACTTGTGCTTATCTGGTAATGTCTTAATTTCACCTTCATATTTAAGAGACAGTTTTACTGGATATATGATTCTCGGCAGGCAATTTTTTTCCTTCAATTTTTTAAATATATCATCTCATTGCCTTCTTGCCTGAGTGGTTTCTGCCGAGTAGTCTGAGGTTATTCTTCTCGGCTCTCCTTTGTAGGTGACTTTTTGTTTATCCCTCACTGCTCTTATAATTCTCTCTTTATCCTTGGTTTTGGCAAGTTTGATTATAATATGTCTTGGTGACTTTCTTTTCAGATCTACCTTATGTGGAGTTCGATGAGCGTCTTGGAAAGATATCTTCTCATCTTTCACAATATCAGGGAAGTCTTCTGCCAACAAATCTTTAACAATTTTCTCTGTATTTTCTGTTATGCCTCCTTGTTCTGGTACTCCAATTAATCGTAGGTTATTTTTCTTGATAGAGTCCCACAAGATTCTTAAGGTTTCTTCATTTTTTTTTAATTCTTTTATCTGATTTTTCTTCAGATATATTACTACCAAGTGACATCTTCAAGTTCAGAAATTCCAGCTTCTACTTGTTCAGTTCTGCTTCTCTGACTTTCTATTGAGTTGTCTAATTCTGTAATTGTATTGTTAATCTTCTGAATTTCTTGTTGCTGTCTGTGTATGGATTTTTCCAACTTATTAAACTTTTTGTTATGTTCCTGAATAATATTTCTAATTTCTTTGGTTGCTTTATCTGTGTGTTCCTTGGCTTCTTCTGCGTATTGCCTCTTTTCCTTCCTGATGTTTTGAAGGGTTCTGTATATTAAACTTTTGTATTCTGCATCTGGTAATTTCAGGAATGCACTTTCATCTAGAAGATCCCTGGATTCTTTGTTTTGAGAGCCTGTTGAGGTGATTGTGGTCTGTTTTTTTATGTGACTTGATATTGACTGTTGCTTCTGAGCCACCTATAAGTTATTGTATTAGTTTATGCTTGCTTACTGTGTCATAGCTGCTTGCTTTGTTTTGTTTTGGTATACCCCTATGGGTCACTTGAGTGAGCTAGCTTGATTATTTTTGCCTTTGGACCTCTGGTGTCCTGTCCCCAGCTGGCTAAAGCTGTTATATTGTATATCAATCTAGGAGTCCATTCAGTTTTCTTGTATGAGTTCAGCTCAGGTTTCCAGGTAGCTGATCATCAAGTGTGATCATCAAGTGTCCTACAGTCTTAGAGGGGCAGGGGTAATTGGCGTATATACCGGTATCTGGTTGCAGCAGGGGGTTACGCTCTGAACAAGGCAGGGGGCTGAGAACCAACCCCCAAGTGTCTCTGAAGAAAATGCATCTCTGTTCCCTACAGCATGCTGGTTGGTGGGTTCTGCAGAGGGACCATGGGCACCCAAAGTTTTTGGTTGTAAGGACTGGGAGGTACCAGTTATCTTTGTACCCCTGTCATGGGTGGCTGGGTGACTTGAGTAGAGCTACCAGTCTTTTGGTCCCTGATGTGGGTAGGTAAGGACCTCGTTTAATAAGCAAAGCAATGTCAAACATCAAACACCCATCTCTCCACTGCATAGCTGAAATAGTTGGAGTTTGCCAACAAGGGCCTATTCTCCCGAAATAGGCCCACACAGTTCCATGTAGAAGGGAAAAGTGCTCAAGGTCCATGGACGGTTTATGCCTGGACAAGAGCCACTCTGTCCTGAGCTTCCCTGGTTAATGGAGCTAGCAAATTATCTTTTCACCCCAATTGCAAATTTTTTCCTTCCCCAAGGCTGGGAGGATTGCTCTAGGTGCTCACCATGGTCTATCTTAGGCTCAGGGATTCAGCCGCTGAACGCGGCTTGAGGTAAAATATACGCAAGTACTTAGTTTTTGTCAAGAGTGCCGTTCTCCTCAGTTTCCAGAGGTTGAGTAGACTGTGTGGCTGGGTGCTTCTCCCTGAGGAAACTGTGGCCGAACACGAGTATCAGCCCGCCACCGCCACTGCTGCTCCAGGAATGGTGCCTGAGTGCTCCCAACAATTCATGTCTGGTAACTCCTCTCCACTTCTGCACGGTCTCTTCCTCCCCCTGCTCCTCAGTTCATTATCTAAGCTTTCCTTTGATGCTCAGTGCTCCCAGTTTGTCACAAATATACTGATTTCACTTGTTTTTTTTGGGTCTTTGTTGTAAAGAGGGTTCTACGGAAGTCTGTCTATTCCACCATCTTGTCTCTGCCTCCCTTCCATCTTCTTTTGGTGCTTCCTTCATATTTTAATATTTTCCCAGTGGAATCCGTCAATATTTCCACCTGAAATTTGAAGTTTTTCTTCAGTTTTTTCAGCTAGGGAAATGCCAAAATGTGCTTCCCTTTTGTTTTTCTAGCTCCAGGTCTTTGCTCATGTCACTGTAATACTTTTCTTTGTCTTCTTGAGCTGCTCCTTGAAATCTTCCATTCAACTCTTTTGCTTCATCATTTTTCTTTTGCTTTAGCTATTGCCTTTTCAAGAGCAAGTTTCAGAGTCTCATCTGACATCCATTTTGGTCTTTGTTTCTCTTTAAAGACCTACTACTTTCTTCATGTATGATGTCCTTGCTATCATTCCACAACTTGTCTGGTCATTGGTCATTAGTGTTCAACGTGTTGAATCTACTTTTGAGATGGTCTTTAAATTCAGGTGGGATATACCCAAGATCGTACTTTGGCTTTCATGGACTTGTTGTAATTTTCTTCAGTTTCAACTTGAACTTGCATATGAGCAATCGATGACCTGTTCTGTAGTCAGCCCCTGGCCTTCCTTTGACTGCTGATACCGAGCTTTTCCATTGTCTCTTTCTACAGATGTAGTCAATTTGATTCCTGTGTATTCCATCTGGTGAGATCCACATGTATAGACGCCATTTATGTCTTTGAAAAAAGTTATTTTCATTGAAGAAGTTGTTGGTCTTGCAAATTCTATCATGCCATCCCTGACATCATTTTTATCACCAAGCCCATATTTTCCAACTACCAATCCTTCTTCTTTGTTTCCAAGTTGTGAAAGTTAGAAACAGAAGAGAAGCAGTTATTTTGGAAAGAGAAATGTGAAACAGGTTAATTTAATGACTAGTTATCCTGCATGTGTATATGTGGGTGTACATATGTACTTGAGCTAGACTTAGTTGTCAGGGGAATATGCGGGATAGTCAGAGATTAGGTTTACAAGTGAGAAGCTTTCACCACTGGTGGTACCAGATAGATTGGTGCATGGAAACTTCAATTCTAAAATAATGTTTTTGTGATTTTTTTTTTTTTTAGGCAGTTTTTAGTAGTAGCGGAACAAAATAACCTTGTGATTGTATGATGTGGATCAGGAATGAAAATGGAGATTTACCAACAATAGCTGGAGCTCTGGGGGACTGAATTAAGTTTTGATTTCAGCCTCTGTTGACTTGTTTTTTTGATGGAGTGCAAAAACAGGCCTCTGGACACCATAGACTAATTTTTTAAGTGATTTTATCCAATTCTATTATACAAGCTTATTTTCAGCCAGACAAAATGTTTTGGATAATTAATTGTATGCCCACCACATGCCACATGCTATGCTAATCCCTTACGTTCTGAGAAGTATACCTTAAAATTTAAAAAGCAAATTTGTAAATATGTGCAGAAAAGGAGGTTATACTGTGCTCTCCACTGTTCCATTTATCTATACTTTTGAGTTTGAGAGGATCTATTTCACTGGAACTAAACGCCTTAAATTCACTCTACATCAAACTGAATAATTAAATATATATGAATGCTGAAATTTTCTCTGAGTGAAAGGATAACATCTGTGTAACCTTTTATATTTTATTTTGAATTGATTGACATTCTAAAAGCTACATCTGGGTTCATATCCCAGCTCTACCACTTACCAGCTCTATGGCACTGGGTAAGATACTGACCTTTTGTGTCTCTGTTTTGCCATATTTAAAATGAAAAGAATAATACCTCCCACATCCTAAAGCAGTTGTGAAGATTAAATTTGTAGTGTAAAGAAGCTTAGAAAATTCTAAATTTCTGTAAGGCCTCTTTGAAAATATGATTTTTACTATACCATAAAAATAATAAGTCCTTATATACAAGGAAGATATTTAAAATATATATATTAATATAAATTTCATGGATATACAGTTTGTTTTTTAGCCTATCAAAATTGATTTATTGGAAGAAATCCAAATGTATTGCTACTTTGCAAAAATTATATTCTGCGTTTGTAAGTCATAAGTTTAATTGTATTTTTTGTCCCTCTGTTTAGAAATATTTACATATTTTTCATAATAAGGTTATGCTGACTGTAGATATATTGGTGAATTCTTCATTTTATTAAATTTCTAGTATGCATAACAAATTATCAGAAATGTAGGGGTTTAAAATAATACCCATTTATTGTCTTAGGGTTTTGTGAATCAGCAATTCAGTAACAAGTTAGGTGAGTCCTCTGTTCAAGGTCTTACCAGGCTAAAATCAATGTGTGAACTGGGATTGCAATTTCACTTGTGGCTTGAAGTCTTTGAACTTCTTAAGAATATTGGATTCCAATTCTGTAGTTGTAGACTGAGGCCCCTGTTTTTTGGTTGGCTGTCAACCAGAGGCTATTCTCAGTTTCTAGAGTTGGTCGCTGATCTCTGCAATATGGCCTCTCTATAACATGGCAGTTTGTTCCATGAAGTTTAATAGGAGGGTACCTGCTGCAGCTTCACATCTCTGTGACTTCTGCTTTTAGACTCTTTTTAAAAAATAGATCACCTGATTAGTTCAAATTATAAGCATTATGCAAAGATTCTACAACAACGGGTGGGAATCTTAGATCGATCTTAAAATTCTGCTTACCACAGTCATCTATTTCTGTTATTTGGGATATTCTGAACCTCTCTGTCCCTTTCATCTAAATTTTCAAAGTTATTGATATAAAACTATCCTTAATTTTTTCCTTAATTATATTTTAATTTTACAAGAATTTACTGATGTCTTCTTTTTCATTCTTAAAATCATTTATTTTTTACATTATTCTTTAAAGGTTTGGTCAGTTTTGCCAGTGGAATATTTATTTGCCTTTTCAAAGAACCAGTTTTTGTTGTGGTTGATGTCACTGTTGTTGTTCCTGCTTAGCTCTCTAGTCCCAATTTTTGAAACTCATTAGATGCATTTCATTCTATCCTTCATAGTTCCTTGACTTTTTTCTTGTATTTTCCATTTTTTTATATTAAAATGTTGCACAATAAGATGTTAATTTAGAGCTAACTTCCAATTATTCAGTTCTTTTTCATGTAGGTATAGTCTATTTTACCTACTTATTGAGTGTTTATTTTATTTTGATGAAATTTTAATTTCTAGAATATTTATTTGGTTTATTCCTAAGTATTCCTTTTTTTCAATGTTTATTAATGATCTCTTTTTATTTTATGTATTCTGTATGTTTTCTTTAAATATTTAATCTTACCTAGTTTTATAATCCTTTTTATAATTTTCTACTATATCCATTTACATTAGCAGATTCTCATTTTTATTTAAGTTACTGACTGCTGAGGGAGACCTCTTTAAAGTGTTGAAAAGCAAAGATGTCACCATGGAAGACCGAGGTGCGCCTGACCATGGTACTTTCAATCACATCATATGCATGTGAAAGCTGGATGATGAATAAGGAAGACCGAAGAAGAATTAATGCCTTTGAACTGTGGTGTTGATGAAGAATATTGAATATACCATGGTCTGCCAGAAGAACAAACAAATCTGTCTTGGAAGAAAGTAAGGCTGGAATGCTACTTAGAATCAAGGATGTTGAGACTACATCTCACATACTTTGGACATGTTATTGGGAGGAATCAGTCCCTGGAGAAGGACATTATGCTACATAAAATACAGGGTCAGCAAAAAAGAGGAAGACCCTCAACAAGATGGATTGACACAGTTGCTTCAACAATGGGCTCAAGTATAACAGTGACTGTGAGGATGGTGCAGGACCAAGCAGTGTTTTGTTCTGTTTTATGCAGAGTTTCTATGAATCAGAGCTGACTCCAGGCACCTAGCAACAACAAACATATACAATGAATAATAGAATATAAAAATGAAAAATATGACTAAGTCTCAAACACACACAAAGAAGTCATATTTGTGAACTAGTAAAATAATAGAAAAAATAATGCTGAGAGAGCTATAGCTTGAAGCCTTTTTGGGTTTCCATTAAGAAAAGTAAATAGTGAAAGTTAAGGCATTGGTTCCTGGGAGAGAAAAAGAATTTAATTTCTAGCCTCAGCTTGAAGCCAGGAATGGGATGACCTTTATCCTTAACAGTGACTGTAGATAAGTAAAGAGCAATATATTATAAGAATTATTAAAAGCAGATACCACATCTCTCCTTGATTTTAAGAAAAACGAAAGCAGCTAAGCTTTTCCTTAGAAAACGTACAATTGTTTGTATTTAAACTGTGATGTAATTAGAACTAGCTGATAAATTTGCATACAAACTCAGTCTCATTGTCCCATCCACCCCTGTAACATCAGATTCAGTGGGTACGGGTGAGGCCTTGGAATATTCATTTTTTATTTTTATTATCAGTATGGGATTTTTCTGGTGTTTATAGACCTCTGAGGATAATTTTAGACAAAATATCCCTGTTTCCAGATTTTACATCTATTTTAAGACCAAGAGCCCTAACATTTATCAAATTATTCCAATAGAGAGGCTCACTTCAATTCTAACTCTTAATACTACATTTAATTTTTAAATTAAATGTAGCTATTTACACATGCAAAAATATTAACCCATTTTAAAGTGGACTAACTGCTCTGTTGAAGACTTGATCAATTTCCTAAAATGAGGTATTGTTTAAGAGGCGTGTATTAGAAAAAATGGTTGAGCCTTATGGAGAATGGGAAAAGAAAGTACAAATCACATGTCTGTTTATTCTTAAGGATTAAATAAAATCATGGTTAAAAAAGTTTTAACTAATTGTTTCAAATATAAACAAGTAGAATTTAAAAGATTAATTTAATGTACTTTAAAACTTGTAATTAAGTTGACTTTTTAAGAGATATGTTCCTATAAAATGTACAAAGAACTTGGGTCTTAATCATATACATGTATTATGGCTTTAAATTTTGATGTTTTCTCCCTTTTCATTTGTACATAGAGGCTCTGAAGGAAATACATTTGGTTTATAGCGGGTTGTTAGAGAAGACAGAAATATCATTTACACATTTCAGCAGTCATGCATTAAAAGCAGAGTATATACAATGATAAATGTCTCGTATCAATTTGCCTATACCAACACTGAAAAACATGTTAAAGTTTCATTTAATAATAGCTATAATTCCAGTTTCTTTTGAATTTATGTATTTATTTTCAACTGCCCTCAGTATAATAAAGTGAAAATTCAAAAGACATAGAAACCCCAAATGCTATCCTGAATCCTAAATTAAAACTAAGAAAAAATATGAGGATAAATGAACAGCAGTCTTTTTACCTTCATATTTATTAATGTTTTTATGTCAGTACTAAAATTCCTGAGATCATTTCCTTCTCAAAGAAATCTATTTAGATTTTAAAAAGTGTTAATGATCCTTTATATATATTATTGATTATTTAAGGAATTATTGTTTCCACATAGTCGACATTTGTCTGTGGTAGATAGGATAATGGTGCCTCCCAAAATGTTCACATCCAAACCCCTACAGTGTGTGAATATTTTGGGTTACTTTGCAAGGGGAGGTTAAGTTTGCATGTGGAATAAAGGTTGACCATTAGCTGATTTTATTTATTTATTTATTTATTTTTGTAGTGATAATACACAAAGGAAAATATATACCTATTCAACAATTTCTATATGTACAGTTCACTGACATTGATTAAATTCTTAAAGTTGTGCAACCATTCTCACTATCCGTTTCCAAATTATTCCACCACCATTAACATAAACTCACTGCCCTTTAAGCATCTAACTTTCAACTTGCTGTTGTCAATTTGATCACATATAGATAATTCTTTAAAAGAGAAGAACCCTTAATCAGACACTCCTCACTAATTAAACTATTGTTTGCCTTAATGATGAATCCAGGGCATAGTTTCCATTTAAGGTTTAATGATTATCTCAGGGCAATAGTTTCAGGAGAGAGGTTATATAGTTTCTGGAGTCAGAAAGTCTGGATTCAATGAGAATTTGAAATTCTGTTTCACATTTTCCCACTTTTCAGAGGGTTCTTCTATAGAATCTTTGATCAAAATGTTCAGTAATGGTTGCCAGGTACTATCCATTTCTGTTCTCATGAAAAAGGAAGCAGTTGTTCATAGAGATAATTAGGCATACATTACAGTTCCTCCTCTGATTCCTGACTCTCCTACTTCTATTCTGCTGCTCCAGTCAAAGAGAGAGCAATTGTACTTGGATGGTTACTCATGGGCTCTTAAGACTCCAGGCACTACACAGTGAATTAGGAGGTACAAAAGGAACACTAAAAACAGCATTAGGCCAATTGGCTGGGTTGTCCCATGAAACCATGATCTTAAACTTCAAGACCAAAAAAATCTCATGAGGTGTTTTTCCATAAGTAGCATCAGTAACTGCTTTTTTCCAATTTTTTGCTGTTGTAAAAATATGTATATCTCAACTTTTGCCAATCCAACCTTTTCGCCTGTATGACATATTGATATCAATTTTATTAATCATGTTGTAAAACTGTTACCTTTAATCAATGCCAAATTTCTCATCAGCATAAACAGAAATTAATTGCTTCCCAAGGTAATTAGCTGATTTTAAAGAAATTAATTACCTGGATTAATGAGGTGGGCCCAATGTAATCACATAGGTTGTGATAATTGGGAAACGGAAGAAAAAGAGATAGAGTCAGGGAGATGACTTAATAGGTCCTTGGTGCCTTTGACTATGGGAGGTTATGGGCCAAACATGCATGCAGCCTCTACAGCTGGAAAAAACAAAGAAACTGCATCATTCTCTTCTGCTTTTATAAAAAAAATAACCAAAAATTTACTGTCGTTTAAGCCACTAAACTTATATTAATTTGTTACAGAAGCAATAGGAAACTACTACAACATTGTATCATCTTTTAACAGCTTAATTAAAAAATAATTGACGGAATATATTGCACTTACACAAGTATAAAATTTGTTAAGTTTCAACATAAGCTTTGACATGTGGCCATCACTATGATCGAGAAAGTAATACATCTTTCCGTCTTCCCTAGGAATTGCTGACTATAATCTGCCCCACACACAAATGTGAAATCCAAAGAATTGGCTCACCCAATTGTGGGGCTGGCAAATCCAAAGTCCGTAGGTCAGCAGGCTGAAAATTCCTGCAATCTTATGTCCCAAAATCCACAGCTCAAGTGATGGAAAGAGCGAAGAGAGAGTGAATCCTGGAAAAATGTCAATTTGTAGTCTGGCAGCACAAAATATCTTAGGGAAAGCCCCATTTGTGCTCTTAAGTCCTTCAGCTGATTGGATAAAGCCCAACCACATTATGAATGGTAATCTTGTTTACTTAAGACTTACTTATTTGACCACATTTAACTACTCATCATAGAGTCTAGGCTAGTATTTGACCAAACAACTGAACACCACAACCTAGTTAAGTTGATCCATAAAATTAATCAGTAATTGAAGAATAAACCAAACTCTTCTCTACAAAAGCAGATGTGGGCACTTTTACTTTGGGATTGAAGTGAGAATTAGGGCTATCCTGAATAAGCCAATCCATGGAGGAAAGAAAAGGAGAAACAGTAGGGTGCCTCAGTAGATGACATTTGCAAGGACTTGTAATTTTCTTCAGCCCCCCAAATAGTAGATGTTGGTGAAGAGACCCTAGAAGTGCATGCTTCAGGCAGGCTTTGGGAATAAGTTGGATCCACACTCATGTAGTTGAGGAGAAGAACAAAAATAAAACAAAAATCAAAGGACTAAACTTTGGGATAGCCCAAGTAAGACTTAAAGACTTTTTGAGGGGAAAATATGAAGATCTCAAAATATAAGAGCATTAAAAGGAAGAGACCAGCCCGATCCACCCCCACAGTACATAAATAAGTAAAATAAACCTCTTATAACTTAAAAAAAAAAAAAACCTCTACATGTTTAAAATACCAATATGTTATTCTATAGAATAAAATAAAACAGCAATATATTGAACTGATAATGATAGTGCACACACATTCAGTGTGGATACATATGTATGTTTGTGTATGCATTAAATATACATATATTTAATTCAGTGGAATCTCTGGTGGTGTAGTGGTTAAGTGATACGGGTGCTAACCAAAAGGTCAGTAGTTCAAGTCCACCAGGCACTCCTTGGAAAACTCTATGGGGCAGTTCTACTCTGACCTATAGGGTCGCTATGAATTGGAATCGACTCGATGGGAACGGGTTTGGTTTGGTTTTGGTTTTAATTCAGTTGAAACAGTACTTTTAGGAAACATTTATATTTGAAATATCATAAAATAAAAATAGAATTAATAAGGCAACACCCAATGGCAGGGCTCCAAAATACATAATACGAACTGTAACAGCACTGAAAAGAGAAATTGACAGTTTCTCAGTAATGGTAGGAGACTTCAACACACCACTCTAGGTAAAGGACAGAACATCTAGAAAGAAACTCAACAAAACTACAGAAGACCCAAAGTACACATCAGCCAACTTGAACTCATAGACACATACAGAACACTCTACCCGACAGTTTCAAAGACCATATTCTATTCCAACATACATGGAACATTCTCCAGAATAGACCACATCTTAGGCCACAAAGCAACCCTCTACAAAATCCAAAACATTGAGATAATACAAAGTAACTTCTCTGACCACAATGCCATCAAAGTAGAAATTAATAATAGGAAAAACAAGAAAAAAAAAATCAATTACATAGAAACTGAATAACACTCTGCTTAAAAACAACTGGGTAATAGAAGAAATCAGAGATGGAATAAAAAAATTCCTAAACTCAAATGAGAATGAAAACATATCCTGTAACAAAACCTTTGGGACACAGTAAAGGCAGTGTTCAGAGGCCAATTTATAGCAATAGATGCACATATCAAAAAAGAAGAAAGGACAAAATTAAAATATTAGCTATACAACTCAAACAGAGAACAGCAAAAGAAGCCCACAACCACCAGAAGAAAGGAAATAATAAAGACCAGAGCAGAAATGAATGACATGGAGGATAGAAAACCAATAGAGAGAATCAACAAAACTGAAATTTGGTTCTTTGAAAGGATCAATGAAATCAACAAACCACTGGCCAAATTGACAAAAGAAAAACAGGAGAAGATACAAATAACCCAAATAAGAAGTGAAATTGGGACATTACAACAGACCCAACTGAAATAAAAAGGGTCATAAACAAGTCTTATGAAAAACTATACTCCAACGAATTTGAAAACCTAGAGGAAATGAATGAATTTCTAGAAACAGGCTACCTACCCAAACTAACACAAAATAATGTTGGCAATCTGAACATACAACAAGAGAAGAGATTGAAAAAGTAAAAAAAAAAAAAAAAACTTCCAACCAGAAGAAAAAAAAGCCCTGGCCCTGATGGCTTCACTGGAGAATTCTACCAAACATTCAGAGAAGAGTTTACACCAGTACTACTCAAACAATTTCAGAACACAGAAAAGGAAGGGATACTTCTCAATGCATTTTATGAAGCCAGCATAACCCTGATACCAAAATCAAAGACACCACAAAAAAAGAAAATTATACAGACCAATATCTCTCATGAAAACAGATGCAAAAATTCTCAATAAAATTCTAGCTAATAGAATTCAGTATCATATTAAAAAATATATATATACCATGACCAAATAGGATTCATATCAGGTACGCAAGGATGGTTCAACAATAGAAAGTCAATCAATGTAATCCACCACATAAATAAAAGAAAAAAATCACATGATCATTTCAATAGGCTCAGAAAAGGCATTCGACAAAGTCCAACACCCATTTGTGATAAAAACTCTCAATAAAATAGGTATAGAAGGGGAAGTTCTCAACATAATAAAGGTCACCTATACAAAGCCAACAGCCAACATCATTCTTAGTGGAGAGAGGCTGAAAACATTCCCTTTGAGAATAGGAACAAGACGAGGGTGCCCTTTATCCTTACTATCCTTTTTAACACTGTGCAGGAAGTCCTAGCTAGAATAAGGCAAGAAAAAGAAATGAAGGGCATCCAAAGTGGTAATGAAGAAGGAAAACCATCCATTTTTGCTGATGATATGCTACTATACATAGAAAACCCAAAAAACTCCACAAGAAAACTACTGGAACGGATAGAAAGATTCAGCAGATTTGCCGCATACAAAATAAATATACAAAAATCAGTTGAATTCCTATACACCAATAAAGAAAATGGCAAAAAATAAATCAGAAATACAATACCATTTATAACAGCCCATAAAGAAATAAAATACTTAGGAATAAATCTCAGTAGGGATGTAAAAGTCCTGTACAAAGAAAAATACAAAACTCTACTGCAAGAATCCAAAATAGATCTACATAAACGGAAAAACATACCATGCTCATGAATAGGTGGACTCAACATTGTGAAAATGACAATTCTACAGAAAGCAATCTATAAATATAATACAATCCCGATCCAAATACCAACAGCATTTTTTAAAAAGATGGAAAAACTAATCACTAACTTTATACAGAAAGGAAAGAGGCGCAGAATAAGTAAAGTGCTATTGAAGAAGAAGCGTAAAGTAGGAGAACTCACACGACCTGACCTCAGAATCTACTGTACAGCTACAGTAGTCAAATCAGCCTGGTACTTGTACAAAGACAAATACACTGACCAATGGAACAGAATTGAGAACCCAGATGTAAATCCATGCACCTATGGTCACCTGCTCTTCCACAAAGGCCCAAAATCCATCAAATGAGAAAGACAGTATTTTTAACAAATGGTGCTGGCAAAACTGGATGTCCATCTGCGAAAAAAAAAAAAAAAAAAGGAAAAGAAACAGGACCCATACCTCACACCATACACAAAAACTAATGGAAAATGGTCAAAGACCTAAATATAAAACCAAAAGCTGTAAAAATCATAGAAGAAAAATAGAATCAATGCTAGGCACCCCAATACACAGAATTAACAGGATACAAACTGTAACAACACACAAATGCCAGAAGATGAGCTAGGTAACTGATATCTTCTAAAAATTAAACACTTATGCTCATCAAAAGACTTCACCAAAAAAGAAAAAAGAAAACCTACAGGCTAGGGAAAATTTTGGATATGACAAATCTGACAAAGGTCTAATCTCTAAAATCTGCAGGAAAATCCAACACCTCTACAACAAAAAACAAATAATCCAATTAAAAAATGGGCAAAGGAAATGAACAGACATTTTACCAAATAAGACTTTCCAGTGGCTAACAGACACATGAGGAAATGCTCGTGATCAGTAGCCATTAGAAAAATACAAGTCAAAACCACAAGGAGATACCATCTTATCCCAGCATTACTGGCATGAATCAAAAAAATGGAAAATAACAAATATTGGAGAGGTTGCAGTGAGATTGGGATGTTTATGAACCACTGGTGGGAATGCAAAATGATACAACCATTTTGGAAAACGACATGGAGCCCCTTTAGAAAGCTGGAAATAGAAATACAGTATGATCCAGCAATACCACTCCTAGGAATATATACCAGAGAAATAAGAGTCGTCACATGAATAGACATATACACAATCATGTTCACTGCAGCATAGTTCACAACAGCAAAAAGATGGAAACAACCTAGAGGCTCATTAACAGATAAATGGATTAACAAACTACGGTACATACACACAATTGGAATACTAGGAAAAGACACAGAATAATAATGAATCTGTGAAGCATCTCACAACATGGATGAATCTGGAGGCCGTTATGCTGAATGAGATAAGTAAATCACAAAAGGACAAATATTGTATGAGACCACTACTATAAAATTTCATGAAAAGTATTACACACAAAAAGAAATAATCTTCGATGATTATGAGGAAGGCGAGGGTTGGGGATGGAAAAACACTAAATAGACAATAGATTAATGGTTTCTTTGGTGAAGAGTGAGACAGTACACAATAATGGAAAAGCATGCACAAGTTGTACAAGGCAAGGTCATGGACGCTTCATAGATGCATCCAAATTCCCTGAGGGACCGAATTTCTGGGCCGAGGGCTATGGGGACCATGGTCTTGGGGGATATCTAGCTCAATTGGCATAACACAGCTTATAAAGAAAATTTTCTACATTCTACTTTGGTGAGCAGTGTCTGGGGTCTTAAAAGCCTGTGAGTGGCCATCTAAGATACTCCACTAGTCTCACCCTTTTGGGAGCAAGAGAGAATGAAGAAAACTAAAGACACAAGGGAAAGATTAATCCAAAGGACTAATGGACCACATCTACCACAGCGTCCACCAGACTGAGTCCAGTACAACTAGATGGTGCCCAGCTACCACTGCTGACTGCTCTGACAGGGATCACAACAGAGGGTCCCAGACAGAGCTGGAGAAAAATATAGAACAAAATTCTAACTCACAAAATCGACCAGACTTACTGGCTTGACAGAGACGAGAGAAACACCAAGAGTATGGCCCCTGGGCACCCTTTTAGCTCAGTAATGAAGTCACTCCTGAGGCTCATCCTTTAGCCAAAGATTAGACAGGCCCATGAAAAAAAAAATGAGACTACAGGGGCACGCAGCCCAGAGGCAAGGACTAGAAGGCAGGAGGAGATAGGAAAGCCAGTAATAGAGATTAAGAAGGGATTGGTAAACAACATCATAAAACAATATGCTTACTGTTTAATGAGAAGCTAGTTTGTTTTGTAAACTTTCATCTAAAGTACAATAATAATTAAAAAAAAAAAAAAGAAGAAGCCAAGCATTCAATTTAGGAAGTTAGAAAAGGCAACATAATAAAACCAAATATAATGGAATTTAATAACAATAACAGCAGAAAAATATGCCCAAATAATTCTAAAACAGAGAGAAGCAAACAAATAAAAAATATTCTCAAAAGTTTCATTATATAGGCAAATATTTCTTAAGATAAATTAAGAAAGAGATAGAAGCCACAAATAACAATGTTAGGAATTGTGGAGGAAAATAACCATGGATGACACTATAGAGGTGAAATAGTGAAAACACAATAATATTTAAATAAAACTTTATTATAATTATTTAGAAAATTTATATATTTATATATATCATATCTATTTTTATGTATATATGTGTGTGCACACACACATAAAGCCTTCACTTATTCTAGAAGAAATGGTGTGATTATTAATATAACCAGTAATATAAATTAAAATCTTCACACTAAGAAAAACGTAGGCTTAGATCCGTACAAGATTGTTTCAGATACACCCAAATGCTATTCTTACATAAGTTCCTGCAGAAGCTAGTAGGATAACTATGGGAATTACTCTGAATATATTGTGTGTTTTAACATTGATAACAAATGCAGCCAAGTCCAGTGTGAGGAAAGAAATCATAGGCCAACTACACGCACAAATTCTAAAGGAAATGCTAGTACACTGAGCCCAGCAATGTATTAAAAAGAAGATACTGCGTCATGATCAGGTTTTATTTATTCAAGTAATGCAAAGTTGATTTAATATAGAAAATGGGCATTTGCTAACAGTGTCCCACACCCCTCTCTTCCTTTCAAATAAAGACAGCATATGTAACATTTTAATATTACTGAGGGGAAATCCACTTCAATATTCTGGGTCAAAATTCATTGGGAGAATCCATCCAGGACAGGTGAGGCACATTCTTTTTTTGACTAAGTTCATTACTCAAACATTCCTCAAGGAGGATCTTCATTCTAAATTCATCCAGCTCCCCATCAGGCAATCACTAAAGTATAATTTCCACAGTATTTGCCCTTAGCCACAGTTTCCCCTAACTTGGGTCACTGGAATTTCTCTTTTAAGATACACAAAATACTGTTATCGTCTTGTACTATATACATATATAGAATCAATTCAATTCTTTTTACTGTCTTTCTTATGTATAATAATTACCTTAACACCATTTTGTACTAATTATATATTCCTCGTGTGTTACAACTTGAAACAACTATAATTTTTAAAGAGTGTCCAGATAACACCTCTACTTATATTCCATACTGTCAAAATAGGAATATTTTCTATCATGGCGGAGATGCATTGTTACCTCCTATTGCTTTCTCCCCTTTAATTTTCACCCAAATTTCTACTTTTTTTCCACATACTAACAATAAATTCCACTGTGACTTCCAAAAATATCATACCATATTTAGCATATTTCTCTATTACATCAAGACAATGTTGAAATCGAACAAATCCGTCTTGAAAAAAGTACGACCAGAATGCTCCTTAGAAGCAAGGATGGCAAGACTGCATCTTACATAATTTGGGTTGTTGTCAGGAGGGATCAGACCCTGGAGAAGGACATTACACTTGGTAAAGTAGAGGGTCAGAGATAAAGAGGAAGACCCTCAATGAGATGGATTGGCACAGTGGCTGCGACAATGGGCTCAAGCATAACAATGATTGTGAGCATGGTGCAGGACCAGGCAGTGCTCCCATCTATAGTACACAGGATTGCTATGAGTTGGAACTGACTAGACGGCACCTAACAACAACAACGTTGAAATATTTTTTGTTGCTACACTGCCTTAAGGGAATTTCTTTTATTATACCTATTTATTTATATCATACTTCACCATACTCAGTTAAGGGTGAATATGTTTTAAAATTTCTACTTCTGTTTTCAAACTATGAAGCACGGTTCTTTTGAAAAAAAAAAAAAAAGCCTCTATCCAATGGATACTTATGTTTTCATTTATACTCTTCCTTTTCCTTTTCTAGTATCTAGTCATGTCTTGAAGGTTTTTGTGCGATGTGTCATCTTTCCATTTCTCACCAGCATCCTTGAGGTCTGTAATATCAATGTGAGAAAAAGATAGTTGGGTTATTTTTCTCAAATGACCAATTCTTCCACACGCCTCAGCCACTCATGCCCAAACTAAGTCTGAGAATGATACTGCAACATAAATAATCATCAAGCTATTTTGTGGAGCCTCAATGAATTTCTAGCTCTGTGTCCTTTTAGGCTTTTCAATAAAACTTTGAAGGGTTCACTTGACTCACATACCAAAATGTTAGGCAGCACAGAATTCACAAGAATTAAAAGCCTAAGAAACTATTTATATGGGATACTTAGTTTATTATACTCTGTTTTTGTAAGTCTAGAAATTCTTCTACAATATTTTTGTTGATCCATAGATGTTAATTACCACTCATGGTATGTAGGAAAAATACTTTCAAACATGCATTACTCTATTTAACATATGCTT
This sequence comes from Elephas maximus indicus, assembly GCF_024166365.1. Classification (NCBI taxonomy): domain Eukaryota; kingdom Metazoa; phylum Chordata; class Mammalia; order Proboscidea; family Elephantidae; genus Elephas; species Elephas maximus. The sequence goes on from NC_064823.1 coordinate 13,842,336, forward strand.
GGTGTAGGTGGCAGAAAGTATGACTAAAGTAATTGCAATAGTTACAGCTCAAGGATGGACTTTTTATTTAGGTTTGAAATGTTAACCTTCCCACCTGCCCCAGAGAGAGATATTTAAGATTATGTGATTTCAAATATTATCAAAAAAAGGAAGCCATAAGCCCCAAGTTTTAAGGCTTAAATAGATAGACTGATTAATGCAGGTTCAGGGAAGGATTACCCAATAAGCAAGGTAAGCACATGCTTAAAAACCAAATTCATTGTGTTGAGCTAATTCTGACTCATAGCAGTCCTATAGGACAGAGTGGAATTGCCCCATAGCGTTTCCAAAGAGCACCTGGTGCATTTGAACTGCCGACCTTTTGGTTAGCAGCTGAATTCTTAACCACTATGCCATCAGGGTTTCCAAGCACCTGCTCAGGCATTAACAAAACGGGGGCACCTGTTGTCCAAAGCAAAGATCCATAGATGCCAAGCATTCAGAACACAAGGAAAAGCGAGCGGTACAGTGGAAGTGACCTGGCAGGGCATTGAATGAAACTGATGCCAGCTCCAGTGCATGAGAATGTGCAGCCCGGAAATAAAGTTCACAAAGGGTCGCTAGACCACTGAAGTGCAAGGTTGTTTAAGCTATGAGGGCCCTACCAATTCAACACCTCTGATACCGTGTCTCTCACTGTACCCTCTCATGCAATTAAAACTCCTTATCTCAGAGGTTCTCTTGGGAGTATATTACTTCTCCAAACAAGAGTTGGAGGTAGAGTGTCAAATCTAACTCTTGCTACATTCATCCTGTATGCAACTTGATCCAACATGAGTGGTTACTGGGCAAGGATGGATTATATTAATAGATAACTGGTCTCTGACACACTTTGAGAGAACCATCTTGTACATCTACATACACTGATCCAGCAAATCCACACAGGTGGACCAGCAATGCTCTTCGCCATGATACAAACACAAGGATATCATTTTGCCCGTGTTCTGGTAAACGACCAATGGAAACTCCAGTTCCAGATGATGTGCAAAATTTAGAGAACTCAAATAAGTCATCCATTGCAATCAATTCAATCGAATAATTTTTAAACTGTACGGCATTTATGTACAGAGTTACACCCGAAGTTTTGTAAAGAATATCTATAATTTTAACTTTAAAATATATTTGGCATATACACAGAGGCAATCTAGCATAAGTTTAATATAATACTAACAGGTAATAATTTAATATAATACATAGCAAGTGTCCAAAAACCTGGAAATATTAATATTTGTCCAACATGAAAATTTTAATTTATGTATCAAGTGAGTTTCATTTTTTACTCTCCATTGTGCAGGACACAGTGCTTTATATTACTCTCCATGTACTAATAAATGAGGTATTAGGCACATTAAGAGAACACAAAATTATTTATTTATCATGCAAAATAAATTTCTGTTTTGCAGCCAGTGTGTTTCTAAATTCATTTTCCAAGAAGGAGACAAGGGCATGTACCAGAACATTACAGCTATATTTTATCAGAATATTTACATATCTTTGTCTAAGGGGGCATAGTGGTTAAGAGCTCAGGCTGCTAACCAAAAGGCTGGCAATTCAAATCCACCAGCCACTCCTTGAAAACCCTATGGAGCAGCTCCACATTGTCCTAAGGGTCTTTTTCTGAGTCAGCATCAACTAGATGGCAATGTTTTTTTTTTCTTTCTTTTTTTTTTTGGTGTAAGGAAATTGAACAATTGCTCAAGTATATAAATTAAATGAATATTTAGATAATAAAAAATGTATTTTATTTCCCATTCCTCTTCAGTCTTTCTTTTAAGAAATTGGTTGACAAAGTTATGACTCACAAAACAAACTTTTTTATTGAGAAATGGTGCTATTGCTACATCAATTATGTACATACTTCCTAATATGGGAGCTGAACAATTTCACAACGAAATAAAATGTACATTTTATAAATTCTGTGTAGAATAACAATTACACTTTCCTTTTCATTTTGGATCGATCTGGTATAGCCTCAGATTGAGTTCTCTTGTGGACCACATATTAATGCGCCAATGGCACTATGATCTTGTGACTCATGAAGTGTCTGGTCCTGTGCAAAGGAAATCAAAAAGGACCTTCATATTGAGAATACCCTTGTATTTGTACCATGTTCTTTGCCATTGCTCTTGTCCCTGTTGGGTATCAGCAGTAGTTCAATGAACTGTGAAGATGCAGCAGCAAAGGATGGAATGTGATCGGGCAAGTTTTGAAGCATTATTTCAAGATGAAAAACACTCATGGAGATCTGTGAAGGGCCTGCCAATGAACATCCTATGACGAAGAAATAAAATAATTTCTGACTGCCTTGTAAGTACTATTTCTTTTAACTATCCAAGACTTGAAGAACAAAATTACATGTTCCAAGCTGATTTTTTTTACTCACTGATTTTCAAATACAAATTTGTGTGTCAAAATTAAATTTGAATGCAAGTTTTATTTTATAAATTTTATTTATTTTCAATTATTCAAATTGATTAGCTATGGTAGAACCAAATTTCAAAAGTGACATAATTGTATATCCAGGGAAAATGAAATGGCAACAACTAAGTGGAGTGCAAAAACAAAACCTTGTAGAAATAAAAAAAAAATATGAATCCATAAAGACAATTTCAAAATCAAATTCCTTTGGAAAACGTAATGAATCAGAAGAGACTTCTGTTGAATGCTCAAGCTCAAGTTTAATGGTTGCAAATTTTTGTACTAGTATCATTAGTGCTGAAATTACTAACAGCAATACGAATATAACAGTTTGTCCCAAAGTCTGCATTCATTCCTTACAGTAGTAAATAATAATAATGGTATAGGAAGTGAAACTATTTTAGAATCTGAAATTGTCACATCTACAGACCCCATAAATAACAGAATTGCAGACCCTACTTTGTGGAATAATTTTTCTTCTAATAATGCAAATCGTTGGATCAAAAGAGGCCCAAATGATTGTCAACATCACAGTGGATTATTTGTAAATTTGTGCTGAAGAATTCTGGATGGTAAACAAACAAGGTTCCTGGGTGCAAAGCTATTGCTAAAAATTATAAGAAGCGGCTACTGTGTTCTTCATCAGTTGACTTTGTGTATTGTTTTGTTTGCAAACTATTTGGTGCTAAATCATTTAATTTTCGATTTGCTACAGGTAGATTTAGCCAATTTGGATATGATTGATAAACATGAAAATAGTCCAATACACAGAGATTGTACATTGTCATATTTAAATTAAAAACATGGTTTGGCTTAACTCATGTACTGGAAACACAAATTCGTGAAGAATGTGAGTAAAGCTCTTTTACAATGAGTAGTTATTGTCATTATATCAATCGCTGAACACAGACTATCTTTTTGAGGAAGAAATGAAGTGTTTGAGTTCTCAAGAAATGGAAAATTTGGGGGTTTACTTGAGCTCATTACTCAGTTTGATCCATTTTTAGCAAGTCACTTCTCAAAATATGGTAACACAGGAAAGGGCAACCAATCATATATGTCTAAAACAATGCATGAAGAATTAATAAACCTAATAAGTGATAAAGTTCAATCAACTATTTTCAGTGAACTAAGTATAGCTTGATATTTCAGTTTGTCTATAGATTCCACTCCTGATTATTCTCATACAGGTCAGGTAAGTATTCTTTTAAGATATGTATCTCCAAAAGGTGGAAAATGTGTCTAGCCATTTATTACATTTACTAGCTTAAAAAATGGAAACCAGTGAAGAAATTGCAGTTCAAGCATTTCCAGCACTTCACTATTTATATAAAGTTTGAAAAATTAATTTTTCTAAGTGCTGAGGCCAATCCTATGGCAATGTTACCAATATGTCAGGGCATTTTAAAGGCATGGAACAGAAAATTTTAGAACATAATAAATATGCCATTTTCATACCACCTGCTACACATTCACTTCATCTTGAGGACACAGCATAGTAGATCGTAGTCCAGAAGCAGTTGATTTTTTTTTTTTTCCTGCTGTTCAGTTACTCTACACATTTTTTGGACTCACTGATGAGCTGTTCTTAAAACATATTTAGGCGATGATTGAGTATTAAAACGTCTTTCTAAAACACATTGAGAAGCACATGCTGTAGCAAAAGTGCAATCCTGAAACCGTACACTCAGATTACAAAATGCCTTGGGCCAGACACAAGAAGGAGGTACCAAAAGAGAAGCCGGAAACATTCCCAACAATATGAAAACATTAGAGTATACATTTTTGTTGGTTAGGTGGAATAATGTATTGCAGCATTTTCATCAGATGAATCAAGCTCTCCAAGATCCAGAAGTAAATTTATAGACATGTACAGATCTCTAACAGTCATTAAGAGGTATTTATATATTTTAAGAGAAGATTTTGAACATTTTGAAACACAAACAAAACAGATACTGATTATCAAGCAGTTCACCATTGCAGATGCATAGAAACAAGCAAATGACACAAGTGTTCCAGAAGTATTGAGTGCCAGAGATCAATTTCACATAGCCGCATACTACATTTATAATATACTGCATAGTCCTTAACACACTTGAATCTTACAAGAAAATTAAGGAGAAAGCATATGATGTGCTTTCAAGTAGATTTTTCTTCTTCAACAATGTGGATATACCCACTGAAGAATGTATGATGAAATCCAAGAAATTAGTGCAGACTTATCCTGATGACTTAAATACATATCTGTACGGCGCAGTGTAACAATTTTATTCTTAACTGATAACTAAGTTAGAGATTCAGGAAAGACAAATTTTACTCATTTAGGCATGTGGGATTCTGTGACAGAAGATAAAATACAAGGTGTATTTCCCAAAGTTGAAATTGCTTTACACATATTGCTGACTTTAATGATCACACACTGCACAACAGAATGCTCATTTTCAACCCCAAAGAGACTCAGAAACCCTCAGTGTATGACAATGATTCAACGAAGATTCGACTCATCGTCCTTATTTTATAGATGTGTTCAGGAGATTAATTGTCACAAAATCATTGAAGAATTTGTAAGAGCAAAGAAAAGAAGTGTTTTTAATTATGTTAGAGATGAAAGACCTATCTAAAAATAAAATATGGTAAGTTGTTGTAATATTTGTTTTCTAATCATTAAATTCTCTTCTATGACATGTTTTCACTTACAGCATTTATTATGAAACAAGCACCAAAATTGAAGTATGAGAGTTTCAAAGCAAAATTGGTGAAAGTCAATTTTTCATTGTGGGAGATCCACAGAATTTTACACTGATTGTTGAGACAAGTTCACTGACTCATTTTCTTTGTTGTGGAATACCCTTTTTGTAGCAAATGTGATATATAGCAAAAAATCTTGGTACCCTGCATCCACTAAAAATTTTATAACCCAGGACATCTCATTCTGCTAAAATGGCATACTCCACTTTAGCGTTCAATCACTAATATTATGATTGTATTTAAAAAGAAGCTACATCTCAAATAGCTAACACCCCCCCCACACACACATATATGTATACACCCACTCCTCACTTATTGACATGGTTAGTTCCTAAAGACCAGGTCATTATGCAAAATCAGCATTATGTGAGTCCTGGGCTCTGCCCAGTCTTCTGCTCTGCAGTTCCCCAGAACACTCACTGCCTGTGGGGAGTTCCTGCATGCCTTGGGGTGCACATGGCACGGTAGGCTCCCCCTTTCCCACCATGCTTTCCTCACCACTGCAGAGCCCATGGGGAATAGGGTTGGTGGTGGTAGTGGTCAGGTGTTGCCCACCATCTACTGCCTGCCACCAGTCCTGGGTTGGAATCCCCCTTATCCTCCACCCATCACTTCCCACAACCCACCCTGGGTGGGGACCCTGCTTGTCCTCTATCTTCCCAGGCCCTGCAGCCCTGCAAGGCTCCCTTCCCTTTCCCCCACTTCCTACCTCCCCCACTGACCTCCCCCAGCACCTTTGGCAATCAGCTAGCCTCCTCCTGCCCACCCGTGGACTTGCATTATCCTGCTGTTGTCCTGAACCCTCCATGGCCAGACCAAATTTTCACAGATGATTGAGAGAAGGAGTCTACATTCAGTAGACTGCCGTGCCTCACATGACCTGGTCTTGAATGGGCTTCCAGTATATCATCGGTGTGGCCCACTGAGGGTATCGTGGGCCCAGGAATGGCCCATGTGGAGCCTGGACCATCAGAGGTCTTCCCTGAGATTCTTTTCAAAGTTGTCATAAAATGTGAAATGTTGGATAACGCAACAATCAATAAGTGAGGAGTAAGTGTACATGTATACATATAACTCAGATAACCTGTTGGAACATGTCGGAAAGAAGAGTAAGGGAAATCGCAGATTATCAGTGTTTAGGGCCCTCACTTCCTTCAGTCGGGACCTGTGCAGGTTACTGTTAGTGGCACTATAATTGCGCTATGATTTTTATTATGATTATTCTTGTCTGTTTTAGTGAATAGATTTTGAGTCGTCTGTCCCAATTCTATTACAGTCCTGTAAGTCTGAACACCATATAATTTATAGTCTATACCCGGACCTTTTTGAGAGTTAAAAGAGACAATAACTGGATAGCCTCTGGGGACAATGCGCTTAGCACTGCCCTGAGTGACCTGAGATGTGTGGTCATCCCATTACTTATAGTGCATGATTGTATAAAACTTGGAGTTTCTAGAGAACAAGAACACAGTCTATATTATAGTAGAAAATCATGTGCAATTATCACTGACACTAGCTGACATTCTATGTGGTTGAAGTCTGCTGAAATCCCTTTCCTTCTCCTTGGGAACACTGACAAACTAAATTTTCTAGACTTCTTGATAGTTAGTTATAGTGACATAACTAAGTTCTAGGCAATTTAATGTGGACAAAAAGTAACATGTGCATCTTCCAGGCCGATCTTTTCCTCCCTTCTGTCTAATACTAGCAAAATTTAGGGTAGTCTGAAGGCCTTACGCAGAGAATAGCATGGTATTTAGCTTGAGCTCCTAAGTAACTGTGAAAAATATCCCTTTGTGCCCCCATCAAATATCCTGGATTGTTATGACGAGGAAACCCTGGCGGTGTAGTGGTTAAGTGCTACGGCCGCTAATCAAAGGATTGGCAGTTCGAATCCACCAGGCGCGCCTTGGAAACTCTATGGGGCAGTTCTACTCTGCCCTATAGGGTCCCTATGAGTCGGAATTGACTCAATGGCACTGGGCTTGGTTTTTGGTTTTGTTATGAGGGATAAATATTCTTCTACTGTGTTGAGTCACTATACACATGAGTCTATTAGTCACAGCAGGCCAGCATTCCCTGACCTATTCAAGTGCCTTTTTGTCTCTGTTTAATGTTTTACATGCTAAGGTCTGCACGTTTACTTTTCATTGAATCTCTTTACATGTCTATTATTACCATTGTTACGTTATCTGTACCTGTATATGAAAAAAAATCCTCAGTTAATTTTACTAATAAATCTTTTTTATCACAGCAATTGAATTCTATGCAATATTTGCCTCATTCCATGAGAAAACTCAAAAATTTCCAAACCCTACAAACCTGGATAATATTACTCTTAAGAGTGAAAAATAGTGGGATAGCAAGTAAAAAGGAAGTAGTGAAGTGGGGATATATTTTTGATACCATGGTCTGAGATGGCCTCTTTCATTGATATTTGAGCAGAAAAGAAGAAGCCATGCGAAGTTGGCAGGACGCACTTTACATGACTTTTTGTTAATACCATAAAACTCAATTCCTTGCAAGTAGAGCAGGGGGCCGAGAACATTAAGGAAACAGATCCAACCGTAAAGATTTAGAGCTGTGGAAGATGCAAAACTCTATCAGCTATATTGTTTGAGAAAAAAAGCAGCATTTTATTGGTATTTCATTTAAGTACTGTTATATACAAGTGTTTCTATTACTTCTTATCATCTGCAGTAATACATCTTCATAAGTATAATTGAATAAAATGCCACTATCCATATATTCCCTGCCTAGTTAATGACTCTAATACTAATTGAAAAGCTTCTGCAGTGTCATAATTCTATCAAAATATCCACGTATTTATAGCACTTTTATCAGCAGAGTATCTCATTGTTTTGACCTGGTGCCATTTTAGCAACAGGCAATAAAAAAAAAAAGGCGGGGGGAGGAATAATATCTTCCAGAGCAAATCTTCCTGCTGCTCCTATACACTTAGTTTTTTAGGACTAAAAAAACAGTCCTAAAATCCTTTTAATCCTTCTCCTTTAACTTTTGGCGAACTGGATTTTATTGTTCTTAATTTATATAATATTTCTTGGCAACCACATTATAAGACTATCTGTAAATTGTCCATGTGAACGTTTTAGTTTACTTTTGGTCACTGACCTTCTGTTATACAATATGATTTTAATTACATTTAGAAGAATTATTGTTTCTAATCCTTAATAGCAATCTTAACAATTGTTAGCCTAAAGCTGTTCTCCTACTCACCCCTTCCAGCTCTGCTAATATGATTTTATAGTTTGTAACCTGCTTTCGACATTTAACTACAAATCCAGATGGGGCAAAGAGAGTTCATGTTTGGAAACTTGGGAGTTTTTATTCTGACATTTAAACTGTTTTGACCTTTATGTAGCACACATAAGCTTTCTTGCACAATGAGGGCAGGGTTGACTACAACTCACAGGACTCTACATTGACTTTGGTTTTCCTCATATACCAAAATACACGATAGGATGAATGGCTACATATGATTTGCTGAATATGTTACTTGGTCAGTGATGACAACTCACCATACAGAGATGATTAAGGAGTGACCAAAATTGATTTGAAAACCCTGTTCTTAAGGAGATTAGTCAAGAAAGGAATGGCAAAGAAGGCAGTCATTAGATAAATAATTACACAATGATCAATTAGCAACTATTGTGATTACATTTAGTAACTATTCAGTTAGGATAAAAACAAACAGATTTTTGTGAGAGAAAATAATAATCAACTCAGTAGCACCCAACAACAACAACAACCTAGCCAGGAATGTTATATGATGCATCCCTCGGGAAGTAACCATATACTGTTAGAAAAGCAAGTGTCAGCGGGAAAATGTGATGGGCAGGGAAAATAGTACTTATTTCAGGTAAAGAAAGAGGGTGGTCAATGAAGCTAAATCAGGAATATGTTTGAGGTTTCGAAAATGGAGATAAGGATGACAGGGGCTTAATGAGTGAAGGAGAATTTGGCAGGAAATTGGGCTGGAGAGGCAACAAGCAGTTCATACAAAGCTTATAAGAGAGTAAAGAATATAGATTTCACCTTCAGTACAATGGAGAGGAGCCTACAGAGTTTAAGCATGGCGTAATGTGACCAGATTTGCTTCTTAAGGAGATGATTCTAATTCCTTAGGAAGTTCAGAATGGGGCAGTAAGACTCAATTTGTTGGTTGCGGGTGGAGGGGATTAGGAAGTCATGACTGTAGTTCAGATAAAGAGCTGACTGGTTTGGGTGATTATAGCCTAACGATGGTGGGCAAAAGTGCCTGGATTAGGGATATATCTTGTAGTTAAAATCAACAAGATTTTCTGATGGATGGAGGAGGGGGTGATGCTAATTATAAAGGTACTGGCAAACAGATAAAAGGAAAAAAGGGTAATAAAGATCACTGTTACTCCTCTGCTTGGTATCTTTCATATATTCCCATTGCCACAAGAATGAAAGACAGCTTGTAGAGTAATTATAAGAGCAGGGACCCTGATTTGGGCATTCTGTGTTCAAATTCCAGCTCTACTACTTGTGAACCATGCAACCTTAAACAACCCTAAACCCTCTAAGCCTGGGTTAAAAAAAAAGCCTGGGTAGCTGACTGTAAATGGTGATAAAAATTGTATGTCTGTCAGAGCATTGGTATATGGATTTATGACAAAATGTAAACAGATAAGTATTTCACATAATAATTGACCTTTAATATCTCCTTGGGTGGCACAGATGGCTTGTGTAGTCTACTAACTTAAAGGTTGGCAGTTTGAACCCACTCAGATGCACCTCAGAAGAAAGGCCTGGGGAATTGCTTCCATAAAGATTATAGTCAAGAAAACCTATGGAGTATACAATGAAGTTTAGCTTTCAAATTAAACTTTACTGATATGGTCTATAAGGCTCAGCTAACTCCCACTCATCTCTCAAAGATCACCTAGTGGCACTCTCATCCTTGCACCTGGCACTCCAGAGACATCAGCCACCTTCATTTTCTTTGGCACAACGAATAGTTTCCGTCTCCACTCTTGCTTCGCAGAATGCCAGGCATCCGTTCTTTTTCATCGCATCCCAGTATCTCGTTAATATTTACTCGTTCTTCAGGTCTCAGCTCGAATGTCAAATTTCTCAGAGATATAGTCCCAACCTCCAAACCAAGAAAGCTCCCACTCTCACAGCCCTTAAGACGTTATAATTATTATAGATAGTGATTTGAGTTTATTTCATTAATGTCTGAAATCTTCTACCAGACTTCAAATTTGTGAAGCCAAGGAACATGATGCTTGACAGTCTGTCCAGAGCACCTAGTGCAATGTCTGAAAAATGAGAAAAATGCAAAAGGCATGGATGACTTAACTGTTACTGATCAAATAAATAAATGGAAAAGAATTATGTTTGGAGATGAAGACCAGGAGTTCAGGTTTTAATATACAGAATTTGAAAAGTCTGTGAATTATTTAAATGTAGATTTTGTTTTTCCTTTCTAAAATCATGTTTGCTGATGACAGAGGGGAAAAAAAAGAAGAAGAAAAAGAAGAGAGCAAAGGATCTTAGGGTCTCTCTGGTTCAGTAGGTATAAATACTCCTCAACAAGGTAGAATTTTTAGTATTATTGAAGTCTTGAGTAATAAGACAGAGACTGTCAGGGAGCAATCATAAGAAAGATAAGAAAAGGTTGGAGGTAATCACAGTTAACTGGGACATTAACTGTATTAATAGCTTGGATGTCTTTGTTTATTGGAATTATGATAACACCCTTAACTGAGCAGGCATCATTTAATTCAGGACATTTTAGAATTAAGTATCAACTAACTTAAGAGTTTCAAATTTATAAAATTAATATTTTGTGTTGAGAGGGATTCTGTGTCCATTTGGTAATCTATGTATTTGTAATATTTAAGAGAACATGGCCTGTATGGGATTTCTGTTTAAAAGTGAGAATATGTACCTGGGTTTATGGCCTGCAAAACAAGGTACTGAAAATAATAGAACTTAGGGGAAAAATAGAGATAACTAAGCAATGTGTATACAACTTTTTAACCAGAGCACTTAAAAATAGCCTCATAGTTGCATAACCAAAAGCTGTATTAAATATTCACTGATATTTACACCAATCACCACAGTTTTTAGATTCTTTGCACAGGATTCAAAGTGACCTGCTAGGAGCAGGCTATCTTGGGGTGTGCCTTTCTGGGCAGGAAATCTTACTGTAAGTCCTTGATCTTATTTTTCTTAAAATTGAGTTAAAATATTCCCTGATTTCAAGACAGCAGTAAAGTTGATGAACTTAATTTTTTCTGCTGAAGTTTAAATTTGCAATACATTGATATCGTTATCTCATTTATCATTTATAATTATTTTTTGTTACAGAAACATATATTGTAGCAGAACAGATCATATTAAAAAACAGGTCATATTAGATAATAATAAATTAATAATAATAGATAATAATAAAATAATAATAAATTAAAAAACCCTGTTGCCATCAAGTGGATTCCAACTCAGGGCGATCCCACGGGTTACAGAGTAGAATCGCTTCATGTTGTTTAATTGGCTGTAATCTTTACAGAAACAGATTGTCAAGACTTTCCTCCACAGCATCACTGAGCGGGTTCTAACTGTTAGTCTTTGGGTTACTAGTCAAGGTCAAACCATTTGCCCCTCCCAGGGACCTACATTAGATTAAAAAAAAAAAAAATCAAACCTGTTGCCATTGAGTGGATTCTGACTCATAGCCATCCTATAGGACAGAGTATAACTACCTCACAGGGTTTCGAAAGAATGCCTGGTAGATTTGAACTGATGACCTTTTGCTTAGCAGCCGTAGGTCACTCTAACAATTAATTAGGCTTGGTTTCATAATTACAATTTTTATCCTTTTTAATAATTAATGTTACATCCATAGAATATAAGATATGGCCATTGAAAAATAAGACGGAACTATATGTGTGTTAATACAGAAAAATACCCAAGCTAAACTGAAGAGGGAGGATACTGTATAGTAAGTATATATACACTTACTATATATATATATATATACACACACACACACACGTACACACACATGAATACACACACACACATATATATGGATGGATGGAGGAGAGAATGACGCTAATTACAGTTTTTTCTTTGTGGGTGAAGAAATATTCAAAAAAAGAAGAAAAGAACAAGGATCTTATACTTTCTCTGAGCCAGTGAGTATAAATACTCCTGAACAAGGTAAAGTTTTTAGTATTATTAAAGTCTTGAGTAACAGAAGCCTGTTTTATTACTGTCCCAAAGAGTGCAATTTAAATAGTTATAAGACAGAGAATCAAGAGATACATGCCTCACACCACCTAATTGGGTAGTTGCTGTTAAATAACTCCTACTTGTCGACAAATGATAATATTTTGTCATTGACTGTCAATTACAAAGGGAGTGGGCAATACTTGCATCTTTGAAACTGCTAGATATCATGCCATGAGTCTTTCTTGACAGTAAATACAGAATTGACCAGAATAAAGATGAATTTCAAGCAAGTTCTTACTTAAGGGGTGAAGGTACATATTCCAAAACTGAAATATGGTGTGTGTCTATGTGTGTTTGTGTGTGTGTGAGTTCTGGCGAAGTGTGGAATTGTTTCTTCTCTATAACTCCTTTGATGATTCTTCTCATTATAATTGGTTTGAGGTTTTCTTGCCTCTTCGTAGGAAGGGTAGTCATCTGTAGACTTCAGGAAGTCGTTAGATATGAACTTCTCAAGTTTCCTCCTCTATGCCCTTTTTCTCTCTTTCCCATAGCTCTTTCCATTTTTATTTCAGCCTCACCAAGTATCCATTTCCCATTTATACAAGCTCATCTTCTTTCCCATTAGAAGTAGTCACCTTGAAATATTCACAGTGATTGTGTTTCATTTTAGAAAAAACAAGTTTGGCCAGTCACATTCTTGATCAGAAAGTTCATGATTACAAATTTCATTCTACTCTCAAAAGAACTTTTTTTTTCTATTTTCTTTGTTTTAATCATTAATTCAGCAGCTACTAATTAAAAATGAGAGCTAAGCTGTTTTGTGTAAGTTCCCTGGAATTCTAGGTCCATTTGAGAAGGGGTTATTTCATCACACGAGTGCACTGTTTCTCAAAACAAATAAAACAAACCATCTTGTAGACGTTATACCTGGGGATGTTCTTCCCTAAGCATGAGGGCAATGGATTGGGTGTCAAGTCATTGGAGAATTTCCAAAGGAATATTTTGATTAGCTTGTCTTATGATAAGGCATTCATTCATTCAATTTGTCTGCAAATCAACTAATTGGAGCTCCGGTGGCACAGTTTTTAAGAGCTATGGCTGCCAACCAAAAGGTTGGCAGTTCAAAGCCACTAGCCGTTCTTTGGAAACCCTATGCGACAGTTCTACTCTGCTCTATAGGGTCTCTACGAGTCGGAATCGACTAGAAGGCAATGTTTTGTTTTTTTGATTATGGAGACAGACAAGGAAGAGAGCCCTGGAAATCAACTTCCAAAACTCAGCTAATAAAAACCCTATGCATTACAAGAGTGATCATAGATATGTTGCAGAACCATTGTGCCTGGGGTCACTATGCTTTGGGGCAACTTCATGGCAGCTAGGAACAACAACAACAGTGGGGTCCCAGAGTGGTGCAAACAGTAAAGGCTCTCAGCTGCTAACCAAAGGTTGGAGGTTCCAGTACACCCAGAGGTGCCTCAGAAAAAAAGACCTTGCAATCTACTTCCAAAACTGCACAGCCCATGAACACCCCACAGAGGACAGTTTACTCTGACATACATGGGGTCCCTATGAACTGACATCAACCTGATCACAGCTGGTTAGTTAGTTATCACTGAATAAAAAATTGAATAGATAACCTCAAAATGGTATTTAAATTGTTAGATATATAGTTATATTAGACCCTAAACTACTAAAAAAAATTTTTTTTGATTTAGGAGAATTCTTCATATTTAATCCAGATGAAATAATAGTACAATGTTTATTTTGCCTTCTTAAATCCTGGAGGATTAAAAATTCCAAATCATTTAGAGCATTATATAAAATATTCTATCTAGATTTTAAAAAATATAAGAATATAATTTAACTTGCTCTGAATAAAAATTTAAGTTATTCTTGTATACCAGAAATTCATTCTTTGATGTTGATTTTTCTATTTAGTCTTGATTTTATCTAAACTATTTTTATGTATATATATATATTTTTTTAATATATATTTTTAACTCTTAGTTCATATTTGACCAAAATATGTTATTGTTTCACCCCTAAAAAAAGATGTGGCTAACACACCATAGGGGCATTATAAAGCTATTGAGATGGATAATAATTACTTCTATCTGGCCAAGTCCTCTCCTCTTTCTTTTCAATCTTCATTATATTGCTGCCTGCACAGCTATAGCACGTTCATTATGCCATGCCTTGGGGCAAAATTTTCTATCTGAGAAGAGCTACACTGCACTGTGCAATATGCTTTTAACTCAATAAAATCATCAAAGAGTCCCTTGTATGTAGTTTTGCAAACTGCTCCATGAGATGCTTATTCACAGAATATTCCCAATCAGCAAAAGGGTGTTCAATGTATGTCTGTAAAATGTGTTAATTTCCTTTCAAACAGAAAATCAGTCATAAAACACCACAGACTTGAATTGGCATACATGCAGGAAGGACGGGCACATATACTCACATTTCAGCATTGTATTATTTAATGAAGAAATTTAACCTTCAATATTAAATTTAGAGAGCTCCTCTGCTTGTATGGATTTCCAATTTTGGCATTCAACAAAATGAAGAATAATGGAATATGTAAAAAACTATTTGGGTTGCGTTTTCCACTTGTTCATTTGAAAGGACTGCTTTAAAACGTGTGCCTGATTTTTGGTGTCTCAGGAAAAGACTCAAGGAATAATGTAATAGTTTTGATTAGGTACTTCATTTCTAATAAATCCATTTCCTGTTTTGCAAATGCATTTACACAGAACTCACTCTGCCTCACCTCAAGAACGCAGAAGGAGATGAAAAGAAATGCATAGTAGAGAGAAACGTGGGGCTATTTTGTAACCAGGCCTCCAATTTTTAAAATTAAACCTTTGATGCATGAGAGTTTATCACTGCTATGGTAGAGGTGTCAAAGCAGAAATCCAACATGTACGGTCCTGATCAGAATTTCAGAACTGTGAAGGACTTACTCAGTATAGGCAATTCTGTATTTTTCTATGAGCTAATTTCTCCTGAATGAGGGAGCAAGGTGAAAATTCTGTTTGCCCTAAGTTGATGATAGAGGTGGGAAGCAAAAAACAACAAACAAAATCAACTCACCTTGGAAAACTAGCCCAGAAAACGCAGAATGGTTCCTGATTATTCACTTGTCAGGGATTGCAGTATTTGTCTCACCCTTGAAACCAACCACCGGTAGAGTTATAGACATCCTGGCAATAACCCGTTGCCTTCGAGTCGATTCTGACTCATAGCAGACCTAAAGGGCAAAGTGGAACTGCCCCACAGGGTTTCTTCCAAGGAGTGCCTGGTGGATTTGAACTACTGACCTTTTGCTTAGCAGCTGTAGCTCTTAGCACTACGCCACCAGGGCTCCAAAGTGCCTAAGTGTGAGCAAAATTAAAAATGAAATTCAGCAGTTTGCCACTCTACACGTTCCTGTATTTTTTCCCAGAATTTTGAAAGTCATTGGAGCACTGCTGGCTAGTGGTTAAGAGCTCAGTGGCTAACCAAAATGTTAGCAGGTGAAATCCAGCAGCCCCTCCTTGGAGACACTATGGGGCAGTCCTACTCTGTCCTACAGGGTCACTGTGAGTAGGCATCAACTCTATAGCAACAGGGTTTTGTTTTTTTAAATCATTGTTTTTCCTTTTAGTTTAGCACTTTCTTTGTCTCCACCTTCATATTTCTGCCTACTTTTTCATGTTTTTTACATTTTTTTCTTCTAAGTCTACTTTTTTAATTAAAACTACTAATCACTATGTCTAAAACCAAAAATACTAAATCCGTTACTGTCATGTCGATTCCAACGCATGGTAACCCCAAGTGTTAAGAGTAGAACTGCTCCACAGGGTTTTTTTTGTTTTTTTACTATAGTCTTTACAAAAGCAAATTGCCAGGACTTTCTTCCGTGGAGCTGCTGGATGTGTTTGAACCGCCAACCTTTGAGTTAGCAGCCAGTTGCAAACCACTTGTGCCACCCGTGAATTTTTCTATCAGTGTACATACGTTTATATTTAGTTTCTTTCTTAGTTGTAATCATATGCTACAGTATTGATTTTGTTGCTCAAATTGTTACTGAACTGGTATTTGTGAGCTCTTTCAGGTTGGTTTTTGTGTCCCTTTGACATGCCCTCATCCTTTTGCTTTTTGAGTGCTTCATACATTCTGTCAATACAGGATTCTCAGGGCTTATTCTGTATTTTCCATGTCTTAGCCCTGTTGTTGCTTTTAGGTGCCATTGAGTCAGTTTCAAATCTTAGCGACCCTGTGTACAATAGAATGAAACACTGCCTGGTCCTGGGCCATTCTCAAATTGTTGTTGTGCTTGAGCCCATTGTTGCAGCCACTGTCAATCCATCTTCTTGAAGGTCTCCTTTTTCACTGACTCTCCACTCTACCAAGCATGATGTACTTCACCAGGGACTAGTCCCTCCTGATAACACATACAAAGTATGTGAGACAAAGTCTGCCATCCTTGCTTCTAAGGAGGATTCTGCCTGTACTTCTTCCGAGACAGATTTGTTCATTCTTCTGGCAGCCCATGGTATTTTCAATATTCTTCATGAACACTGTGATTCAAAGTCATAGATTATTCTTTGGTCTTCATTGTTTATTATCCAGCTTTCCTGTGCATATGAGATTATTGAAAAAACCATAGCTACGTCAGGTGCATCTTAACCCTTAAAGTGACGCCTTTGCTTTTTAACACTTTAAAGAGATATTTGTTACCTCCTGAAACGGTTGCATGTGACTCTGTGCATTCCTTCCATTTACTTTTTTTTTTTATTATTAATTTTTATTAAGCTTCAAGTGAACATTTACCATTCCAATCAGTCTGTCACATGTAAGTTTACATACATCTTACTCCCTTCTCCCACTTGCTCTCCCCCTATTGAGTCAGCCCTTTCAGTCTCTCGTTTCATGCCAATTTTGCCGTCTTCCCTCTCTCTCTCTCTTCCCATCCCCCCTCCAGTCAAGAGTTGCCAACACACTCTCCCGTGTCCACCTGATTTAATTAGCTCACTCTTCATCAGCATCTCTCTCCCCCCTCCGCTGACCAGTCCTTTTCATGTCTGATGAGTTGTCTTCGGGGATGGTTCCTGTCCTGTGCCATCAGAAGGTCTGGGGAGCATTGCCTCCGGGATTCCTCTAGTCGCAGTCACACCATTAAGTATGGTCTTTTTATGAGAATTTGGGGTCTGTATCCCATTGGTCTCCTGCTCCCTCAGGAGTTGTCTGTTGTGCTCCCTGACAGGGCAGACATCGATTGAGGCTGGGCACCAACTAGTTCTTCTGGTCTCAGGATGATGTAGGTCTCTGGTTCATGTGGCCCTTTCTGTCTCTTGAGTTCTTAGTTGTCGTGTGACCGTGGTGTTCTTCCTTTGCCTTTGCTGCGGGTGGGTTGAGACCAATTGATGTATCTTAGATGGCCGCTTGTTGGCATTTAGGACCCCAGATGCCACATTTCAAAGTAGGATGCAGAATGTTTTCATAATAGAATTATTTTGCCCATTGACTTAGAAGTCCCCTTAAACCATGTTCCCCAGACCCCAGCCCCTGCTCCGCTGACCTCTGAAGCTTTCATTTTATCCTGTAAACCTCTTTGCTCTTAGTCCAGTCCAATTAGGCTGACCTTCCTTGTATTGAGTGTTGTTTTTCCCTTCACCCAAAGTAGTTCTTATCAATTGACTGATCAATAAAAAACCCTCCCCCTCCCTCCCTCCCCCCTCGTAACCACAAAAGTATGTGTTCTTCTCAGTTTTTACTATTTCTCAAGATCTTATAATAGTGGTCTTATACAATATTTGTCCTTTTGCCTCTGACTCATTTCGCTCAGCATAATGCCTTCCAGATTCCTCCATGTTATGAAATGTTTCACAGATTCGTCACTGTTCTTTATCGATGCGTAGTATTCCATTGTGTGAATATACCACAATTTATTTACCCATTCATCCATTGACGGACATCTTGGTTGCTTCCAGCTTTTTGCTATTGTAAAGAGAGCTGCAATAAACATGGGTGTGCATATATCTGTTTTTGTGAAGGCTCTTGTATCTCTAGGGTATATTCCGAGGAGTGGGATTTCTGGGTTGTATGGTAGTTCTATTTCTAACTGTTTAAGATAACGCCAGATGGATTTCCAAAGTGGTTGTACCATTTTACATTCCCACCAGCAGTGTATGAGAGTTCCAATCTCTCCACAGCATCTCCAACATTTATTATTTTGTGTATTTTGGATTAATGCCAGCCTAGTTGGTGTGAGATGGAATCTCATCGTAGTTTTAATTTGCGTTTCTCTAATGGCTAATGATCGGGAGCATTTTCTCATGTATCTATTGGCTGCCTGAATATCTTCTTTAGTGAAATGTGTGTTCTTATCCTTTGCCCACTTCTTGATTGGGTTGTTTGTCTTTTTGTGATTGAGTTTTGACAGAATCATGTAGATTTTCGAAATCAGGCACTGGTATGAGATGTCATAGCTGAATATTCTTTCCCAGTCTGTAGGTGGTCTTTTTTACTCTTTTGGTGAAGTCTTTAGATGAGCATAGGTGTTCGATTTTTAGGAGCTCCCAGTTATCTGGTTTCTCTTCATCATTTTTGGTAATGTTCTGTATTCTGTTTATGCCCTGTATTAGGGCTCCTGGGTTGTCCCTGTTTTTTCTTCCATGATCTTTATCGTTTTAGTCTTTATGTTTAGGCCTTTGATCCACTTGGAGTTAGTTTTTGTGCATGGTGTGAGGTATGGGTCCTGTTTCATTCTTTTGCAAATGGATATCCAGTTATGCCAGCACCATTTGTTAAAAAGACTATCATTTCCCCAATTGACTGACACTGGTCCTTTGTCAAATATCAGCTGCTCATACGTAGATGGATTTATATCTGGGCTCTCAATTCTGTTCCATTGGTCTATGTGCCGGTTGTTGTACCAGTACCAAGCTGTTTTGACTACTGTAGCTGTATAATAGGTTCTGAAATCAGGTAGAGTGAGGCCTCCCACTTTCTTCTTCTTTTTCAGTAATGCTTTGCTTATCCGGGGGTTCTTTCCCTTCCATATGAAATTGGTGATTTGTTTCTCTATCCCCTTAAAATATGACATTGGTATTTGGATTGGAAGGGCGTTATATGTATAGATGGCTTTTGGTAGAATAGACATTTTTACTATGTTAAGTCTTCCTATCCATGAGCAGGGTATGTTTTTCCACTTAGGTATGTCCTTTTGAATTTCTTGTAGTAGAGCTTTGTAGTTTTCTTTGTATAGGTCTTTTACATCCTTGGTAGGATTTATTCCTAAGTATTTTATCTTCTTGGGGGCTACTGTGAATGGTATTGATTTGGTTATTTCCTCTTTGGTGTTCTTTTTGTTGATGTAGAGGAATCCAAGTGATTTTTGTATGTTTATTTTATAACCTGAGACTCTTCCAAACTCTTCTATTAGTTTCAGTAGTTTTCTAGAGGATTCCTTAGGGTTTTCCATGTATACGATCATGTCATCTGCAAATAGTGATAGCTTTACTTCCTCCTTGCCAACCTGGATACCCTTTATTTCTTTGTCTAGCCTAATTGCCCTGGCTAGGACTTCAAGTACGATGTTGAACAAGAGCGGTGATAGAGGGCATCCTTGTCTGGTTCCCGTTCTCAAGGGAAATGCTTTCAGGTTCTCTCCATTTAGAGTGATATTGGCTGTTGGCTTTGCATAGATGCCCTTTATTATGTTGAGGAATTTTCCTTCAATTCTTCTTTTGGTAAGAGTTTTTATCATAAATGGGTGCTGAACTTTGTCAAATGCCTTTTCTGCATCTATTGATAAGATCATGCGGTTTTTATCTTTTGTTTTATTTATGTGATGGATTACATTAATGGTTTTTCTGATATTAAACCAGCCTTGCATACCTGGTATAAATCCCACTTGATCAGGGTGAATTATTTTTTTGATGTGTTGTTGGATTCTATTGGCTAGAATTTTGTTGAGGATTTTTGCATCTATGTTCATGAGGGATATAGGTCTGTAATTTTCTTTTTTTGTGTGATGTCTTTACCTGGTTTTGGTATCAGGGAGATGGTGGCTTCATAGAATGAGTTGGGTAGTATTCCGTCATTTTCTATGTTTTGGAATACCTTCAGAAGTAGTGGTGTTAACTCTTCTCTGAAAGTTTGGTAGAACTCTGCTGTGAAGCCGTCCGGGCCAGGGCTTTTTTTTGTTGGGAGTTTTTTGATTACTGTTTCAATCTCTTTTTTTGTTATGGGTCTATTTAGTTGTTCTACTTCTGAATGTGTTAGTTTAGGTAGGTAGTGTTTTTTCCAGGAATTCTTCCATTTCTCCTAGGTTTTCAAATTTGTTAGAGTACAATTTTTCATAATAATCTGAAATGATTCTTTTAATTTCATTTGGTTCTGTTGTGATGTGGTCCTTCTCGTTTCTTATTCGGGTTATTTGTTTCCTTTCCTGTATTTCTTTAGTCAGTCTAGCCAATGGTTTATCAATTTTGTTAATTTTTTCAAAGAACCAGCTTTTGGCTTTGTTTATTCTTTCAATTGTTTTTCTGTTCTCTAATTCATTTAGTTCAGCTCTAATTTTTATTATTTGTTTTCTTCTGGAGCCTGATGGATTCTTTTGTTGCTCAATTTCTATTTGTTCAAGTTGTAGGAACAGTTCTCTGATTTTGGCTCTTTCTTCTTTTTGTATGTGTGCATTTATCGATATAAATTGGCCTCTGAGCACTGCTTTTGCTGTGTCCCAGAGGTTTTGATAGGAAGTATTTTCATTCTCGTTGCTTTCTAAGAATTTCCTTATTCCCTCCTTGATGTCTTCTATAACCCAGTCTTTTTTCAGGAGGGTATTGTTCATTTTCCAAGTATTTGATTTCTTTTCCCTAGTTTTTTTTGTTATTGATTTCTAGTTTCATTGCCTGTGGTCTGAGAAGATGCTTTGTAATATTTCGATGTTTTGGATTCTGCAAAGGTTTGTTTTATGACCTAATATGTGGTCTATTCTAGAGAATGTTCCATGTGCACTAGAAAAAAAAGTATATTTTGCAGCAGTTGGGTGGAGAGTTCTGTATAAGTCAATGAGGTCAGGTTGGTTGATTGTTGTAAGTAGGTCTTCGTGTCTCTATTGAGCTTCTTACTGGATGTCTTGTCCTTCTCCAAAAGTGGTGTGTTGAAGTCTCCTACTATAAATGTGGAGGTATCTATCTCACTTTTCAATTCTGTTAAAATTTGATTTATGTATCTTGCAGCCCTGTCATTGGGTGCACAAATATTTAATATGGTTATGTCTTCCTGATCAATTGTCCCTTTTATCATTATATAGTGTCCTTCTTTATCCTTTGTGGCGGATTTAAGTCTAAAGTCTATTTTGTCAGAAATTAATATTGCTACTCCTCTTCTTTTTTGCTTATTGTTTGCTTGATATATTTTTTTCCATCCTTTGAGTTTTAGTTTGTTTGTGTCTCTAAGTCTAAGGTGTGTCTCTTGTAGGCAGCATATAGGTGGATCGTGTTTCTTTATCCAGTCCGTGACTCTCTGTCTCCTTATGGGTGCGTTTAGTCCATTTACATTCAGCATAATTATAGATAAATATGCTTTTAGTGCTGTCATTTTGATGCCTTTTCATGTGTGTTGTTGGCCATTTCATTTTTCCACATACTTTTTTGTGCTGAGACATTTTTCTTAGTAAATTGTGAGATCCTCATTTTCATAATGTTTAACTTTATGTTAGTTGAGTCGTTACATTTTTCTTGGCTTTTTTCTTGAGTTATGGAATTGATATTCCTTTTTGTGGTTACCTTATTATTTACCCCTATTTTTCTAAGTAAAAACCTAACTTGTATCATTCTATATAGCCTTGTATCACTCTCCATCTGGCAGTTCAATGCCTCCTATATTTAGTCACTCTTTTTGATTATTGTGATAGTTTATCTATTGATTTCCATGATTCCCTGTTATGTGTGTTATTTTGTTTATTTATTTATTTTTTAGAATTAATCTTAATTTGTTTGTTTTTGTGATTTCCCTATTTGAGTTGAATTGATATCAGAGCGTTCTGTTTTGTGACCTTGTATTGTGCTGGTACCTGATATTATTGGTCATCCGGCCAAACAATCTCCTTTAGCATTTCTTGCAGTCTTGGTTTAGTTTTTGCAAATTCTCTAAACTTGTGTTTATCTGTAAATATCTTAATTTCTCCTTCATATTTCAGAGAGAGTTTTGCTGGATATATGATCCTTGGTTGGCAGTTTTTCTCCTTCAGTGCTCTGTATACGTCGTCCCACTCCCTTCTTGCCTGCATGGTTTCTGCTGAGTAGTCTGAACTTATTCTTATTGATTCTCCCTTGAAGGAAACCTTTCTTTTCTCCCTGGCTGCTTTTAAAATTTTCTGTTTGTCTTTGGTTTTGGCAAGTTTGATGGTAATATGTCTTGGTGTTTTTCTTTTTGGATCAATCTTAAGTGGGGTTCAATGAGCATCTTGGATAGATATCCTTTTGTCTTTCATGATGTTAGGGAAGTTTTTTGTCAGGAGTTCTTCATCTATTTTCTCTGTGTTTTCTGTCCCCCCTCCCTGTTCTGGGACTCCAATCACTCGCAAGTTATCCTTCTTGATAGAGTCCCACATGATTCTTAGGGTTTCTTCATTTTTTTAAATTCTTTTATCTGATTTTTTTTCAGCTATGTTGGTGTTGATTCCCTGGTCCTCCAGATGTCCCAGTCTGCATTCTAATTGCTCGAGTCTGCTCCTCTGACTTCCTATTGCGTTGTCTAATTCTGTAATTTTATTGTTAAACTTTTGGATTTCTACATGCTGTCTCTCTATGGATTCTTGCAACTTATTAATTTTTCCAGTATGTTCTTGAATAATCTTTTTGAGTTCTTCAACAGTTTTATCAGTGTGTTCCTTGGCTTTTTCTGCAGTTAGCCTAATTTCATTTGTAATGTCTTTAAGCATTCTGTAAATTAGTTTTTTATACTCTGTATCTGATAATTCCAGGATTGTATCTTCATTTGGGAAAGATTTTGATTCTTTTGTTTGGGGGGTTGGAGAATCTGTCATGGTCTGTTTCTTTATGTGGTTTTATATGGACTGCTGTCTCCGAGCCATCACTGGGAAACTAGTTTTTCCAGGTAATCAGCTGGTACACTAGCTCCTGGTTCTGAAAACGATCGCTGTCTGCCCGTATTTGTTCGTTCTTCGTCTCTAAGTCTGTGTTTGTTGTTCAGAGTTCGTGGATTTTTATGTATATGATCGATTCACTTGTTTTTCCGAGTCTTTGTTGCAAGAGGGATCCGCGGTAGCGCCCACCTAGTCCGCCATCTTGGCCCCGCCCCCCTTCCATTTATTTTTGATGCTTCCCGCATCGTTCAATATTTTTCCCATAGAATCCTTCACTATTGCAACTGGAGGCTTGAACTTTTTCTTCAGTTCTATCAGCTGGAGAAATGTGGAGTGTGTTCTTCCCTTTTGGTTTTCTAACTCCAGGTCTTTGCACATTTCATTATAATACTTTGTCTTCTCAAGCCACCCTTTGAAATATTCTGTTCAGTTCTTGTACTTCATCATTTCTTCCTTTAGCTTTAGCTATTCTGGGTTAAGGGCAAGTTTCAGAGTCTCTTCTGACATGAATTTCGGTATTTTATGTCTTTCCTGTCTTTTTAATGACTTTTTACTTTTTTCATGTATGATGTCCTTGATGTCATTCCACAACTCGTCTGATCTTCTGTGTTAGCGTTAAATGAGTCAAACCTATTCTTGAATGGTCTCTAAATTCAAGTGGAATGTAGTGAAGGTCATACTTTCGTTCTCCTGGACTCATTCTAATTTTCCTCAACTTCAACTTGAATTTGCATGTGGGCAATTGATGGTGTGTTCTGCAATAGCCCCTGGCCTTGTTCTGACTGACGATACAGAGGTTTTCCATTGTCTCTTTCCACAGATGTAGTCAATTTGACTTCTGTGTATTCTATCTTTGGAGGTCCACATGTGAAGTTGCCATTTATGTTTATGAAGTGAATTATTCTATCATGAATTGTTTCTATCACCAAGACCAGATTTTCTAACTACCATCCCTTCTTTTTTTCAACTTTCAATTCCAATCTCCAGTAATTATCAATGCATCTTGATCACATGTTTGATCAATTTCAGACTGCAGAAGTTGGTAAAAGTCTTTAATTTCTTCATCTTTGGCCTTAGTGGTTGGTGTGTAAATTTGAATAATAGTTGTATTAACTGGTATTTCTTGTAGGTGTATGGATATTATCCTATCAGTGATAGCACTGTGCTTCAGAATAGATCTTGAAATGTTCTTGTTGAAAATAAATGCAATGCCGTTCCTCTTCAAGCTGCCATTCCCAGCACAATAGACCATGTAGTTGTCCAATTCAAAATGACCAATGTCAGTCCATTTTAGCTCATGAATGCCTAGGATATCAATCTTTATGCATTCTGTTTCATTTTCTACTATTTCCAATTTTCCTAGATTCATATTTTGTTCATTCCATATTCCTGTTATTAATGTATGTTTGCAGATGTTCTCAGTTTAAGTCACATCAGCAAATGAAGGTCATGAAAACTTGACTCCGTCCACATCATTAAAGGTGACTGCACTTTGAGGAGGCAACTTCTTCCCAGTTGCAATTTGAGTACCTTCCAGCCTGAGAGCCTTATCTTCTGGCACTATATCAGACAATGTTCCACTGCTTTTCAGAAGGTTTTGACTGGCTAATCTTTTTCAGAAATAGACTGCCAGGTCCTTCTTCCTCATTTGTCTTAGCCTGGAAGCTCAACTGAAACCTGTCTTCAGTGGGTGACTATGCTGGTATTTGAATACTGGTATCATAGCTTCCAGCATCACAGCAACACACAAGCCCCCACAGTACTGAAAACTGACAGATACATGGGGGTCTATTGCTAGCCTTAGACATATTAATTCACTACAGAGGTCTGGTTCTTCTAGTTGAAGAATGATATTTAGAAACTGTCTTGGCTTGAATTGTGTCCCCCAAAAATGTGTGCATCAATTTGGCTGGGCCATGATTCCCAGTATTGTGTGATTGTCTACCATTTTGTCATCTGATGTCGTTTTCCTGTGTGTTGTAAATCCTGCCTGTATGATGTTAATGACGGGGGATGGCGGTAGTTGTGTTGAAGAAGCAGGACTCAATCTACAGGATTGGATTGTGTCTTGAATCAATTTCTTTTGAGATATAAAAGAGAAAAGCAAGCAGAAAGACAGGGGGACCTCATACCACCAAGAAGTGCCAGAAGCAGAGCACGTTCTTGGACCTAGGGTTCCTGCACAGGGAAGCTCCTAGTCCAGGGGAAGATTGATGACGAGTACCTTCCTCCAGAGCCAATAGAGAGAGAAAGTCTTCTCCTGGAGCTGATGCACTAAATTTGGACTGCTAACCTACTTTACTGTGAGGAAAATAAATTTATCTTTGTTAAAGTCACCCACTTGTGGTATTTCTGCTATAGCAGCACTAGGTAACTAAGGCAGAAACCAATATGTGAGTGTTGGGTATGCTCTTTGCTACCGGGACACTCTGCTTTTAGATCCTCAACAGACAGAAATAGGAGATTTATTTATGTACACTAATCTATGTGTGTTGTTGTTTCTATGTTCCATGGAGTCAATTTTTACTCATAACCACCCCATATTACAGAACAGAACTGCCTAATAGGGATTTCTAGGATGTAGTCTTTCTAGGGAGCAGATCACCATGCTTTCTCTAGCAGACCTGCTGGGTGGATTCTAACTGCCAAAGTTTTAGGTTAGTACTGAGAGCTTAACTGTTGTGCCATCAGGGGCCTTTAACCTATATATACACACTATAATTATTTCTGTATTTATCAATCCATTAATATATCAGTGTACATGTAAAGCAGGTTCAGATTTGTTAGCATGTATACCTGCCCCTTAAGAAACTAATTTGAGTATGGTTCCTTTTGTGTATAACCTTATATTTATAGTTGATTTCCATTTATCCAAAGTTTCTTTCTTCCAAAATCTCTTCAATGAGATTATATCACACTTTTTTAAAAATTATACTTTAGATGAAGGTTTACAGACCAAACTAGTTTCTCATTAAACAATTAATATACATATTGTTTGTGACATTACCAACACCATAACATGTCAACACTCTCCCTGCTTGTCCTTAGGTTCCCTATTACGAGCTTTCTTATCCGTCCTGCCTTTTAGTCCTTGCTCCCAGGCTGGTGTGTCCCTTTAGTCTCATTTTGTTTTATGAGCCTGTCTAATCTTTGGCTGACGGGTGAGCCTCAGGAGTGACTTCATTACTGAGCTAAAAGGGTGTCCAGGGGCCCTCTTGGTGTTTCTCCAGTCTCTATCAGGCCAGTAAGTCTGCTATTTTTTTGTGAGTTAGAATTTTGTCCTGCATTTTTCTTTAGCAGGACTCTCTATTGTGATCCTTGTCAGGGCAGTCAGTGGTGGTAGCCGGTCACCATCTAGTTGTGCTGCACCCAGTCTGGTGGAAGCTGTGGTAGTTGTGGTCCATTAGTTCTGTGGACTAATCTTTCCTTGTGACTTTGATTTTCTTCATTCTTCCTTGCTCCAGATGGGGTGAGATCAGTGGAGTATCTTAGACAGCCACTCACAAGCTTTTAAGACCCCAGACGTTACTCACCAAAGTAGAATATAGGACATTTTCTTTATAAACTATTTTATGCCAACTGAGCTAGATGTTCCCTGAGACTGTGGTCAGCATTGCCCTCAGTCAAGTAATTCAGTTCCTTAGGGAGCCTGGATGTGTCTATGGAGCTTCCATGGCCTAACCTTGGACAAGATGTGCTGGCTGCCCCATTATTGTGTACTGTCTTATCCTTCACCAAAGTTACCACTTATTTATTGTCTAATTTAGTGCTTTTCCATTCCTACCCTACCCCTCTTTTGTAACCATCAAAGATTGTTCCTTTTTGTTCATAACCCTTTTCATGAGTTTTTATAGTAATGGTCTCATACACTATTTGTCCTTTTGTGATTGACTTATGTCATTCAGCACAATGCTTTCCAGACGCATCCATGTCATGAGACACTTCGCAGATTCATCATGTTCTTTATCTTTCCATAGTACTCCACTGTGTCTATGTACCATAGTTTGTTTATCCATTCATCTGTTGATGGGCATCTAGGTAGTTTGTATCTTTTTGTTATTGTGAACAATGCTGCAATGAACATGGGTGTGCATATGTCTTTTCATGTGACAGCTCTTATTTCTTTAGGATATATTCCTAGGAGTGGGATTGCTGGATCATATTGTATTTCTATTTCTAGCTTTCTAAGGAAGAGCCATATCATTTTCCAAAATGGTTGCACCATTCTGCATTGCCACTAGCAGTGCATAAGAGTTCCAATATCCCCACAGCCTCTCCACTATTTGTTACTTTCTGTTTTTTTATTCCTGCCAGTAATGCCATGTGGTATCTCATTGTGGTTTTGAGTTGCATTTCTGTAATGGCTAGTGATTGCAAGCATTTCCTCATGTATCTGTTACCCGCCTAAATGTATTCTTTGGTGAAGTATGTGTTTATTTCCTTTGATCATTTTTTAATTGAATTATTTGATTTTTTGTTGTAGAGGTGTTGGATTTTCCTATAGATTTTAGAGATCAGACCTTTGTCCAATTTGTTATAGCCAGAATTTGTTTTCCAGGCTGTAGTTTCTGTTTTTACTCTTTTGATGAAGTCTTTTGATAAGCATAAGTGTTTAATTTTTAGAAGGTCCCAGTTATCTAGCTTATCTTTTGGAGTTTTTGTTTGTTAGTTATGGTTTGAATACTGTTAATGCCATGTACTAGGGTCTTTAGCGTTGATCCTATTTTTCTTCTATGATCTTTATAGTTTTTGGTTTATATTTAGGTCTTTGATTCATTTTGAATTAGATTTTGGGTATGATGTGAAGCATGGGTCCTGTTGCATTTTTTTGGAGATGGACATACAGTTTGACAACACCATTTGTTTAAAAAGCTGTCTTTTCTCCATTTGATGAATTTTGGGTCCTTTTCGAAGATCAGGTGACCGTAGGTGCATGGATTTCCATCTGGGTTATCAATTCTGTTCCATTGGTCAAAGTATCTGTCATTATATGAGTACAAAGCTATTTTGACTACCATAGCTGTACAGTAGATTCTGAGGTCAGGTACAGCCAGTCTTCATACTTTATTCTTCTTCTTCAATAGTGCTTAACTTATCCAGCACCTCTTCCTTTTCCACATAAAGTTGATGATTATTTTTCCATCTCTTTAAAGAATGCTGTTGGTATCTGGATCCGGATTGTATTGTATTTGTAGATTGCTTTGGGTAGAATTGTCATTTTCACAATGTTGAGTCTACCCATCCATGAGCATGGTATGTTTTTTTCCACTTATGTAGCTCTCTTTTGGTTTCTTGCAGCAATGTTTTGTGGTTTTCTTTGTATAGGTTTTTTACATCTCTAGTTAGATTTATTACTATATATTTTATTTTGGGGGGACTATTATAAACGGACTCATTCTTTTTTTTATTATAAATGGCATTGTTTTTTCTGATTTCCTTTTCATCATTTTTTTTAATTGGTGTATAAGAATCAAACTGATTTTTGTATGCTTATCTCGTATCCTGCTGCTTTGCTGAATCTTTCCATTAGTGTCAGTAGCTTTCTCATGGAGTCTTTTGGGTTTTCTTTGTATAACATCATATACAATATGCAAATAGAGACACTTTTACTTCTTCCTTACCAGTTTGATTGTACTTTATTTCTGTTTTTGCCTTATTGCTTTAGCTAGGAATTCCAGCACAAAGTTAAATGGGAATGGTGATAAAGGGCATCCTTGTCTTGTTTCTGTTCTCAGGGGGGATGTTTTGAACTTCTCTCCAGTAAGAATGATGTTGGCTGCTGGTTTTGTATTAAAAAAAAAAAAAAAAATTAATTTTTTATAGATCCCCTTTATTAAGTTGAGGAATATCCCTTGTCTACCTATTTTATTGAGAGTTTTTTATCAGGAATGGGTGTTGGACTTTGTCAAATGCCTTTTCTGCATTGATTGGCATGATCATGTGATTCTTTCATTTATTTATGTATGTGGTAGATTATATTGATTTATTTTCAAGTGTTCAACAATCCTTGCATACCTGGTAATCCTACTGGGTCATGGTGTATTATTTTTTTGATATGATGCTGAATTCTATTAGCTAGAATTTTGTTGGGAATTTTTGCACCTATATTCATGAGACACATTGTAATTTCTTTTTTCTTTTTTTTTTGTGGTGTCTTTGACTGGTGTTGGTATCAGAGTTATGCTGGCTTCATGGAAGGAATTTGGAAGTATCACTTCCTTTTCTATGTTCTGAAATAGTTTGAGTAGTACTGCTGTAATCTCTTCTTTCAATGTTTGGTAGAATTCTTCAGTGAAGCCATCTGGGCCAGGTTTTTGTTGTTGTTGGGAGTTTTTTTTTTTTTTTTACATTTTTTTATTTCTTCTCTTGTTATGGGTCTGTTCAGATTTTCAATGTCATTTTATGTTAGTTTGGGTAGGTAGTGTGTTTCTAGAAGTTTGTCCATTTGCACTAAGTTTTTTAATTTGTTGGAGTATAGTCTTTCATAATAA
Source organism: Elephas maximus indicus (assembly GCF_024166365.1). Classification (NCBI taxonomy): domain Eukaryota; kingdom Metazoa; phylum Chordata; class Mammalia; order Proboscidea; family Elephantidae; genus Elephas; species Elephas maximus. Next base: position 13,872,360 of record NC_064823.1, read on the forward strand.
TCTGTTATGATCCTTTTTATTTCAGTTGGGTCTGTTGTAATGCCCCCATTTCATTTCTTATTTAAGTTATTTGCTTCCTCTTCTGTTTTTCTTTTGTCAATTTGCCCAGTGGTTTGTCAATTTTTTTTTGACTCTTTCAATGAACCAACTTTTGGTTTTGTTGTTTTTTTCTATTCTCTATTTCTTTATTTTTGCTCTGATCTTTATTATTTCCTTTCTTCTGGTGGCTATGGGCTTCTTTTGCTCTTCTCTTTCTGTTTGTTCGAGTTGTATAGCTAATGTTTTGATTTTGTCCCTTTCTTCTTTTTTGATGTGTGCATCTATTGCTATAAGTTGACTTCTGAGCACTACCTTTTCTGCGTCCCAAAGGTTTTGGTATGATATGTTTTCATTCTCTTTTGAGTCTAGGAAATTTTTTATTCTATCTTTGATTTCATTCTTTTGTCCATATTTTCCATGATTTTGTCTGCATTCTTCATGATTTTTTCTATTTTTCCTCATTTTTGTCTGTTTTTTGCTTCAACTCTTGGATAGCCTTGGATATTAGAGATTTGAATTCCCTTTCCAGTAGTTCCAGAGCATTTTCTTCTGCTAGAAGGTCATCTAGTGTTTCATTTTAGATGCCTACTGGAACCATCCAGTCTTTTTTTTTTTTTTTAATATGTTTTGATATTGTCTTCTCCGGGACATTCAGTAGTTATTTTCTTCATTTATTGATTGTAGATTTGTTTGTTTTGCTCTGCTCTTCTGCTTTATTTGGTTATATATGAGCAGACGGGCTGGGTGTTCTTTGTTGTTTGCTTGTCTGTGGGCACAATATTTATCACCACCTTGTCTAAGCGGGCAGGGCAAGTCAATCTGTTATGGTGCAGCAAGGTAGGTTCAGCAGAATGAAAGGAGCTGGGACAGGTTGTTTGTGCATGTACTGGAGCCTACAGGGCAGGCCTAAGGTTAATGCAGGTAGAATTTGCCTGTGCTGCTCACGGGTGCGATGTTTAGTGCGCAGTGCAGATAGGCAGGAGGGAGGGAAAAGGTTGTGATGTGTAGAGCTAAGTGGTTGTGGGAAAGAAGAGAAAGAGGAAAGAGAAACCGGAGCCAAAAGAAAAAAAAAGAAAAGAAAAGAAAGTGCTGAATGAGCCTACCACAGAGTGGTGCAGACCTAGAAAAGCCATGTGTCTGTGACTTTCTTGTCAGGTGATGAGGCACAGTCCGTTAAGAAGAGACAGATATGGTGCACATAGCTAGATGGGTGGAAGAGAGGAAAGCAAGGGAGGGAGAGAGAAATAAGAAGCTAGATTAAAAAATAAAAGAAGGGAGAAAGGCACACATGGCTAAGTGATCAGGAGAAAGGAATGGAAAAAATGTAGAGAACGACAAAAAACCAAGAAAAAAAAAAAAGATGCCATGTGGTTTGGAGGAAGGAAAGGAAGGGAGGTAGAGAAAGAAAAAAACAAAAAAATAGAAAGAAGAAAGAAAAAAAATTCCCAAGGGAGACCACCAAAATTAGGTCCACAGCAGAGTGAGGCTGCACAGCCCATCAAGAAGGAGCCGAGAAGGCACACAGCATCAGGTGTTCAGGAGAAGGGTAAGGAAGGAAGGTAGAGGGAGACAAGAAATCAGGAAAAAAAAAAAAATGCCCTGAGGGAGCCCACTGCTGTGGTGGCATGGACCAAGGAATTGGCTCCCCAGCTGCATGACATTGCACAACGTGTTTAGAAGGGGTGGAGGTGGCACACAGTGCAAGGTATTCAGGAGAGAGGGAAAAAAAAGGAAAGCAGAGGGAGACGCCTTTGAATTGTGGTGTCGGCAAAGAATATTGAATATACCATGGACTGCCAAAAGAACGAAGAAATCTGTCTTAGAAGAAGTAAAACCAGAATGTTCCTTAGAGGCAAGGATGACAAGACTGTGTCTTACGTACTTTGGACATGTTGTCAGGAGGAATCAGTCCCTGGAGGAGGACATCATGCTTGACAGAGTACAGGGTCAGCAGGAAAGAGGAAGACCCTCAATGAGGTGGATTGACACAGTGGCTGCAACATTGAGCTCAAGCATAACAATGATTGTAAAGGTGGCTCAGGACTGGCAGTGTTTCATTCTGTTGTGCATAGGGTCACTACGAGTCAGAACCAACTTGACGGCACCTAACAACAACAACAACAGAGGGAGATAAAAAAAAAAAAGAAAGAAAGAAAAACAAAAAGGAAAAAGAAAAGGCAAAAAATGCCCTAGGGAATCCCAGTGGTGTGGCAGCTCTAACCAGGTAGTGGTTCCCTAGCTGAGTGGCACTTTGCAGGCTGTCAAAAAGAAGGAGAGATGGCACAATAAGCCAGGTGCATGAGAAAAAGTAAGAGAAGGAGGTGTGAAAAAAGCAACAACGTGAACAAAAAAAAATGGCACTGATGGAGCTGGCTGGTGTGGACAGGGAGAATCCAAGTGGCATGGAGTCATGCTCCTCCTTGGCTGAGCAATCACACCCTGCTGGAAAGTGGCTGAGGCAGAGCAGGGGGAAGAAGGGTAGGGGGCAGGAAAGGATGTTATTGCTGGTTACCATGTGCTGTCTCCTGCTGGGAGTTCCTTGAAGTTGTCTTGCTGTACACTTTGTCCACCAATCTTGGTGACTGAGGAGTTCAAGGTGGCGGATCTGAGCCACATTAGCTTATATGGGACCTCCACTCCATATCTCTGTTCTCTGTCAGTTTCTTATTCCATTCGGTGCTTGGTTGAGTTCTCTCTCTCTCTTCATTTGATGCTTAGGGTTCCAGGATAGACATTTGTCTCTGTTTTACTTAGTTTTTTGAGTCTTCACTGTGGAAAGATGGCATAGTACTCCTGTCTATAGCACCATGTTGGCTCCACCCCATGAAACTTAACCCATTGCCATCGAGTTAATTCCAACTCGTAGTGACTGTATAGGACAGGGTAGAACTGCCCCATATGGTTTCCAAGGAGAAGCTGGTGGATTCAAACTGCCAACATTTTGGTTAGCAGCCAGTTGCTTAACCACTGTGCCAGCAGAGCTTCAGCCACACATTTTAATATAGTTAGATAATTTGTCACAAATTACATTCCACTTTGGGATTTCCTGACATACTACTTATTTATTTACATATTTTTTAATTTGCACACACCTAAGTCTCCTCTTTGTGATGTACAGTTCTGTAGGTTTTAGCAAATTCAGAAACCATGTATCCACCAATCTAGTACCATGGAGAACAGTTTCATTACCCTAAAAATCTACCTGTGCATCCCTTTTGTAGTTAATTCCCCTTTCCTCCAGTACCTGAAAACCATTGATCTGTTTTTCAGCCCTATGGATTTTTAATTCCAAAATCATATGAATGGAAAACTGTAATATGTAGAATTTTGGACTTGACTTCTTACACTTAGTGAAATGTATTTGAGATTCATCCATTTAGGTGTTTAAATTAATAATGTGTTCGTTTTTGTGCTGAGTAGTATTCCATTGAATGGATGTACCAGTTTATTTATTCATTCCCTGTTGAAGAAAATCATGGTTGTTTCCAGTTTTGCCAATACTAATTTTTCAAACAGCTTAAATCACTCCTCTTTCTACCATCAAAAAAGCAAACAGTTATTTTTATTGTTATTTTTGCTGTTAACTGTCATCAAGTCAGGCCCCAACTCATAGTTACCCCATGAACAATGGAAATGAATGTTGCCCAGGCCTGCACTATCCCCACGATCAGTTGCGGACCAAACCATTTTGATCCATTGGGTTTTCATTAACTGATTTCAGAAGTAGATCACCAGGCTTTTCTTCCAGTTTGTATTAGCCTGAAAGCTCCACTGAAACCTGTTCAGTATCATAGCAACAAGCAAACCTCCACAGGCCGACATGTAGTGACTGCACATGAAGGGTTGTTGTTGTTGTTAGACACCATCGAGTCAGTTCAGGCTCATAGCAACCCCATGTACAACAGAACCAAACACTGCCCAGTCCTGCACAATCATTACAACCATTGTTATGTTTGAGCCCATTGCTGCAGCCACTGTGTCAATCCATCTCATTGAGGATCTTCCTGTTTTTCACTGACTGTCTCCTTTATCTAGCATGATATGCTTCTCCAGAGACTGGTCCCTCCAGATAACATGTCCAAAGTATGTAAGGGGAAGTCTCACCATCCTCCGTTCTAAGGAACATTTTACCTGTGTTTCTTCCAAGACACATTTGTGCGTTCTTCTGGCAGTTCATGGTATATTCAATATTCTTTGGCAACACCATAATTCAAAGGCATCAATTCATTTTTGGTCACATTATCAAATTTAATTTGAAGTGGAAATGTAAATGTATTTCAAGTAAACTCTCAAAGTTAAGGGATATATCATTATCCTTTTTTTTTTCTTTTAATTGACACTGAACAAAAAGTATAAAAGAAAGTGATTACCTTAAAATGTTTCTTTAATTTTTAGATATTCTAAATGTTGTCCATATAGATATGATGAAAAATTTTGAAATCAGGATTGATTTTCAATTTCCACTCACCCTTTCCTTGGAGCTGTTATATACATATATTTTCCTCATGGTCATATATTGAAATACCCTATTTTTATTATGATACTTAAATATCCTCAAATCAAAGATTAGGTGTAAAGTTCTCATTATTATAACTTTCATTTGACTATAAAACCTAAATTTATTTTAAAATACATACAGGCTACATTACAAAACTGCCAACATTCAAATTAACATTATTGTTTGAACATAATAAGTGCGTTTTTTATTATGATAATTTAACATAAACATAAATATGGTAGATTGCTCTAATGCAGTTTTTTTTTTAGACTTGGCATGTGTATATGAACATGTCCTTATGCTAACTTATTTTTCATTCCATCGTTCTTTAGTTAAACTCCTGTGAAACTTTTATGTAGACTGAGTGCTGGACTGTACAAGGGCCATGAATTGGAATCATAAATGAACTAAGTCAGTTTCTGTTATTTTCTCATTAGGCTATGATAATTAAAAAGTATCACTTTGGGCTCAGGTGATTATGAATAAAATGCAGATTTAGACATTGAAACATCATGGCTTTTTTTGGATATAAGAATAGATTCTACATCTTAGCTACACAAAATGTGATTAGCAGTCTGACATCATAAGCACCAGGCATCTCTAGCATCACCTGGGGGTTTCCTAGAGATGTAGAACTTGTGTTTTACCACAGACCTACTGAATCCAAATTTTCATTTTAACAAGATACCCAGATGTTTCATACGCACATTAAATTTTGAAAATCATTGCTCTAAATGATAAAAATGTTCCCCACTGCACTTGTGTTATTAGTTTACACTGTTTTTCAAGTAAAAGTTAGGAAATTAAAAGAAAATCTCTGAAGAGGTCAAACAAACATTTTAAGAAACTCAACACCAAAAGTTAGGTTGTTAGTGTTTCTTAGAGACTGAAATACAGCAGCATTAAATTCTTGTAACTGGGCCGGCCTGTTTGCCTCTGCCTCAGTTTCAGTTTCAGAAGATAGGAGTCTTCTATATATTTTGAAGTTTCCTGTACGATATGGATTTTTAGGTTTTTATGTCTCAATAACTAATCTTTCTTCATTTGTAAATACACTCTAGCTGTGGTAGGAGTTGTATGAAAATTTGCCCATCTTGCAATTGTCCATGATTTTCTGTCGTAACATTAAAGTCTCAGTTGTATTCCTGAAAAGATCATTTTTGCTCTGAAGTCCATAGCTTCTAAGCTTTTACAGGTAATGCCAGATTCTGTGTGGAAAAAAAGATTTAGAAGAGGCTGGGGGAGTCTGATTTGATTAACATAAATAGAAATGTAGATCTATCAGGAAGAGAAAATCTACAATATGGAAATTGGAGAGGAGGAGAGGCAACAGTGGACGGTGGAGCAAGAGCCCAAGTAATGGATTTAGAATGGAGAGGAGTTTGATGATGAAGCTGCCATGGAAGGAGGTGCTTAAGAAGACTAGCATCTAAAACAGGTTTTTAAGAAATGTTGCTCCATTTTGTGTGATTTTTTTCCCCAAATTTTTATTTAGATTTATATTTCCTTACTAGGGTTGTTATGAGTTGGAACCAACTCTATGGTACCAGGTTTTTATAATAATTGAGGTCCCTGGGTGCTTAGTTGAAATCAACTTGATGGCAATGGGTTTGGTTTGGTTTATGTGCTTAGTGGTTAAGAGCCAAAAGGCCAGCAGTTTGAATCCATTGGTCGCTCCTTGGAAACCCTATGGGGCCATTCTACTCCGTCCTATAGGGTCACTATGAGTCAGAATCAACTCAACAGCAAAGGGACTTTTTGGTTTTAGGTGGTACAAACAATTTGTGCTTGACTGCCAACCTAAAGATTGGTGGTTTGAAAGAAAAGAAAGGGCCTGGTGATCAGCTTCTATTATGATTGGCAAGAAAACCCTGTGGACCAGTTCTATTCTGTAACACATGATGTCTCCAAGAGTCAGAGCTGACTTGACAACAGCTAATAACATTAAGAACTATAATAATTAGAAAGGAAGAAATTCTAGTTTATAATAGGATGCAGAACTGGAAGTTATTGATACTTAAGTTAATCTTCACAGAAAACTTTTAAAATAATCCCTGATAGACTCATTTTCACAGAGAAAAATCATGCTAATAATGATTGAATAATTTGCTCCACAACTGTTTTTAATAAGAAAATGCCCAGGTTTTTCAGATCTCAAAACAAATATGTGTTCCACCATTAAGTCTCAACCATGGCTACTTATTAGCTCTATTGGACAGCTTATACAGTAGGCAACGACTGAACCTTAAGCATGGAATTGAAGCAAGATCTTTGAAGGTGAAGCCAAGGTAAAGAGTCTTTACAACATTCTCTGAGATTACTAGCCTTGACATTATTCTGCTATGCACAGGTTAATATCCAATTAATATTTCCTCAAAATAATTTAGATTTTTTCTAATATCTTAGAATCATACTTTTCTTAGCACCCAAAAATGTAAAAAAAAATTGAGTTTCACTTATTAACCTCTCAATCACACAACACACAAAAGAGAAAAAGCCTACCTCATAATTCTAGATGTCAATTTGCTCTTGCAACATAGTATTCAAAGCAGTTCAAATAGTAAGATTCTTTTTTGCTTTTTCTATTACTACCTCATTCACATTCCTCAACCCACCTCAATATCCAACCTAACCAAACATAAAAAATGAGAAGGTAAATTAGGACTCCCCGAAGACAGTAACCTGGCACACCAATTCAAACAAGACCTGTTGGGGAACATGTCTTCAACAGTGTGTATCTTGGATGGAAATTAAAAGTAAGCAAATATATATTTTAAACTTGAAAGAAATAAAATGAAAATATGCCTTACCTTGGGGATCTTTACTAAGCTAAAATAAATTGTAAAGAGTATGGCTTAAAATGTTGAAATATACATGTACTGTCTTTGTTCCTAATTATTACTAATTGTATAACATAGGTCAAATCACAGTATATCTGTAACTATAAATTAGAATAATAAAACTTGTCTAGTCTATCTTATACATTGTTTGAGAGAACAGAATATTTAACACACTCAAAGAACTTTGAAAACTGTAATATGTGACCTGTTATATTCAATGTACCATTAGAAGACAAAAATTGGATATATGTCATATTTTCTACACTACATTATTCTCATAAGACTTGAGCAGACACAATTTCTAACATTTTTGTAAAAATTGTTCTCAAAACTCTTTTTGTCCTGTATCCACATGGAGAATTGTAAAAATGTGTATTAGGACAGTCATTAGTTCCTCACATTGTACCATATATTTTAATAAATAAATGAGAATAGCAAAGTATAAAAACACATAGAAAGAGAGAAAAGCAAAATTGTATAATTTCAGACATACTCATAACATGTAATTCACACCACTTAATTAGAGTTTAGCCAGTAAAAATAGTCACACCTGGAGACCAATTAAAATTTGGTGTCTTTAATTTTGCTCTTGCAAGTATCTGCAAATTCTTTTTCTGTTTTCCACCTGGTTGGAAATCCATTGCCAAAAGACAATCTAACCTTTAACTTGTTACCAGGAGAATTGGCTGAGCATGTTTGCGTAGAATTCAAATGCGACCAGAGAGAAGGGTAAATTATCTGAGGTGGGCTTGAAGGTAAACAGCTGTCTGTGAACTATGAATCATCTCAAAGGCACATTAGCTAAACTCATTTAAAAAGGAAAATTGTTTTGCATGTTGAAAGGAATAACCACAAGGACCCTGCACTCTCTTAATTTGCTGTCTGTAACTCATAGCTCCCTTGGGGGAAGCAATATGATGAACTGTTTAGGTTGTTTAGAAAAATCAGATTTTTTTTTTCTGGTTGCTGAAATGAATGTGGAGAGAAAAACTGAAATGTTCTTTTACAAAGAGGTAGCAAAACATCAACATTTTAACAGTTGGGCTGCATTTCAACCAGGTTTTAGTTGCATAAAACTGTTCTTCTGGTGTTTTGTTTATTTGCTTGTTTACATTTTGATTTTCAAAATGAAACCTCAGAAAATTCAGGATGCAACAAATAATGTATCATTAATTATAGATATATAATATCTATAGCATCCTGTTGCCGATTGCTTTTGAGTCAATTCCAACTCATAGCGACCCTACAGGACAGAGTAGAACTGCCCCATAGGGATTCCAAGGACCAGCTGGTGGATTTAAACTGCCGACCTTTTGATCAGCAGGCAAGCTTTTAACCACTGAGCCACCGGGGCCTTGTCTATAGCTTAGTACAGTTTTTATTATAATGGAACCAATGCATTGGGCTTCTCTTTCTTTCATTCCTTATTTATTTATTTTTTAAATCTTTGAAATATGAGAATATCTTGATTTATAAGCAATGAATAATTTGAAATGTAAATTTTTTTTATTAAAACCACCCTTGTACTTTTAAAATACAATTTTTTTAAGCATAATGGTAATGTAAACTTTCTCTTGATAGCTGCAACAGAAACAACACAACTACATCAAACGAAAAACCAGTTAATCTTGCAGCAGAACCTTAAGGCTCCAAACGTGTAACAAACCTGTACCTGAGGTACCTGAATATGGATGTTTATTATTGATGTTTTAAAATATTCGAGATATAAAATAGGATAAATTGAGTTAGAATCAGACATTATAGCACTGAAACATTTCTAGGGAAACCTGAATTTCTACAAAATTTACTTCACAAAATGTCGTTTTAAAGATTTAAGTTAGATGATTTGAAGAGCAGTGAAAAGAGCTTAATTAGGTAATTTATGAAAATGCTGCATGAAATTATCCTGAAATATATGGTTTAATACAAACAAAAAATTCAAAAGCAGTGTCTTTTGACTGGTAACTTAGAACATACTAATCACTATTCTCTTACAGTCTGGCTGTTCTTTTACTCTCTCCATTATTATTTTTATATTCTTCTTCCATTGTCTACTTCTTTGTTACTATGTCTTTCTACTATTATGTCTCTCTCTCTTTTCAATTCTTTTACATGTTTTTTCAAGCTATATTTTATACTCCTTTTCTTCTAATGTACCTTGCTATTTATGATATCTAATATTTTTCCTAAAATATAGCAAACAATCACGAATATGTTCCTTAAATATTACATGTACATGTTGTATGTAGCACAGAAATTTAAATGACTGATTTTAGGCCAATATTTAATTTTTCTTTGTGACTCAATATTCTCATCTTTTGAGAAATTAGTGACAAAACTGAAGGTTTGGAGATTTTTGTTAAGCCTTCAGCCATCAAATTGAATCAATGCTTCACAGATGCATTTTATTTACAATTTTAAAGAATTCTACAGCCTGTTTAGAAGTGCCCTTAGCAAGTTGTGTTTGGCATATAAGCAGGTGGATATGATCTAGGGAGAGAGCTGTGTTGCTGCCAGCCAACAAGCATCAGCAGCAAAGGCATGTGAAGAGTAAGAGAACCATATGCCCTGTTGTCAGAGTTCCTCACTGCAGGGAAAGAAGCAGAAGTCTAGAGGTCGATTCTCCTCAACAAGCTTCTGAAAGTGACACTTGTATTAACAAATAATGATAATAAGAATAGGGATGGAAACAGATGGGATTACCCTAGACCTTCACTGGAAGTTTCGTATGAGTTTCAGAGGGCCAGATTCCAATGCTTTTAGTTGTAAATTGGATGGGATGGTGACTCTGTGTCCACATTAGATTCAACCCATCCCTCTGTTTAATACAAATACAAATACAAATACAAATATTCTTAGTGAAAACAATCAATATATGAGCTTTTCTTTACAGGGCATATGGTCACATAACTGTGGAAATTTGGAATTAATGGGTATTTAAGAGAAAATGAAAGATAATTTGTGTTGCTTTTTTTCTTTTTTTGAGAGGTAGGGGAAATTTCTGATATGTTGGTAGTGTATTCAGTTTTTGAAAATATAAAATTTATGTACAAAAATAAACCTTTAAGGCATTTGCTTTTGAAATAATTTGTGTGCCTAAGTATGACACAAAGATTAAAAGCTTTTTTGTTTAAGCAGTTAGAGATCTTACAAGGGTTTATTTTAAGATTAGCAAATATAAAGACAGACAGATTGTTAAAGTTTCGGTACATGTGACAAGTACCAAAAAAACTTTTGTTTTCCAAGTATTAACATGGATAGACTATACACTGATTCCATTTTAGGTAATCATCAAACTATTGATAGACTTTTCTCATATTCTCCTGAAAACTATTTTATAAATCACAAAAGTGACATTCCAAAAAAAAAAAAAAAAAAGAAAAAGAAATCCTGGGAGTGAATGTCAGTGAATTTTTGGCTCTTTTCCAAAAATTTATGTTCAAAGGATGAAATTTATTACCTGTAACTAAGAGGTTCAAAATCCTGAATATTCAAAGGTTGGTGTACGGTAACACTATTCAGCTATATGCATCCCCTTCCTAATTGACTCAGCTTTGCTCTTCCCCAGAGCATGCTGGGGATGAACTTGGGATGGACACAGGCTAAGGTACAAGGCCAGGAGTGGCATGACTGGGACAGCGGCCAAGGCCGAGGAATGCCTTAGCAACAAGAAGGAAAATGTCTGGGCCTAGACGTGAAGTCCCTGGGAACTCAGTCCACGGATGTGGGAGAAAAAGAATAAGCCTTTGTCCCAACTGGAATGGTTATAAGCTTGGGTCCTTTGCTAGGTGGTTGTGGAAAATACTCCAGCCGGCCACAACTGGAGGGCAACTGCTTGCCCTTGTCAATAGGTTTCCCTGAATTCATGAATCTGGAAAGGGCTACATGTCAGGCCTTCAGATTATCTGCCAGGATGTACAGTGAGGGTCTTTCCTTGCTGGGGCTGTCTCCCAACAGTTAGGCATTTTACTTTTTTTTTTCTTATTTTTCTCTATTACAGACAAAGTCTTAGTGAAAATCATTACACATATGACTAGTCATACTTTTTAAAGTATAGATTATATTATGGGGATGCAAATTGCTCAGATTACATGAAATTGACAAACCCACTGTCATCGAGTCGATTCCGACTTACAGTTGACCCTATAGGACAGAGCAGAACTGCCCCATAGGGTTTCCAAGGAGCACCTGGTGGATTCGAACTGCTGACCTCTTGGTTAGCAGCCATAGCACTTTAACACTACACCACCAGGGTTTCCACACACACGTATACATATACAATCTTTGCTAGGTTCCAACTCCCCTGATGTCAGGGAGGGGAAGAAGTATAGAAGTTAGTGAAAAAAGAGAAATATTTCTTTACCTAACTGGACAAAGCTACAATTTCGTTTTCTCTAGCTATGGGTAAAGACAAGCTGCCAGTTCCTGTAAAATTTATGGCAGGTGGACTCTTTCATGGGCAATATATGTGGATTTGCTAGAGGCTGGAAGGTCAGTCCTTGGACAGTCCAACGGCCATATCTTCCTAATTCTGCTAGTATCCTTAGGCTTTGGGACAGACCAAACCTCACGTTGGAGCCTGATGTTCTGGCCAGATAAGCAGCAGAGCTGAGGAGATCAAAATCCATCTGAGACCAGGGAAACCCCGACTGACATCTATCATGGGCCATGGACCTCCTTGGGATGTTAAGCCAGAAAATGTGCAGCTGTGTTTAATTCGGGAAGCCTTGGTGGCATAGTGGTTAAAAGCTACAGCTGCTAACCAAAAGTCCAGCAGTTCAAATCCACCAAGTGCTCCTTGGAAACTCTCTGGGGCAGTTCTACTCTGTCTTATAGGGTCACTATGAGTCCAAATGACTGGACAGCAATGGGTTTGGTTTTGGTGTTTAATTCAAGTGAGTCACGTGACCACTGGAGAATAAAACTGGGTGGGTATGGGGCTTCAGAGTCCCTCTCATATTGTGCAACATTGGCCCGCTTAGAGAAGTCTTCATCCTGCATGGAAAGCCATCTGAACTCAAGGGGAAAAGGGTTATAGTCAATGTGTTCCTTGTATTTGCTGTCTGCTTTCTCTTTGCAATAAATGGCTTTTATTTTCCCAACACTGTCTAAGTGCCATGTGTGTGCAACTCAGTCAGACTGAATATATGTAACACCCATGGAAGGATCACTGCTACTACTTCCAGTACTCATCCCATTAGTCTTGAGGCTGCTTGGGGTTTGGGTTCACCTTTGAGGCAACCTGCATGTGCAGCACAGAGCCCCTATGGGGCCTCTCCACTCTACTATTCTCTGATGTGTGTTATAAAGCTGTTTCTAACCTAATCTACCTTTTCCCTCCAGTTCTTATATTGGCAAGTCACTGCCTTGTCTTCAGTAAGATGGGTTAAGTTCAGCCATCTCTGTGATATCCATTCAGCCTGTGAGAAATCAATGAGCATACATGTCATTCAAATGTTGTCCACTCTGTCAACTCTACAATTTCACTTTTTTAATTTTAACCCAGTCCTGACAGGCAAAAGGGAAAACTAGTAAGTAACCCAACCAAGAAAACATCTACTAGGAAAAAAAATGCCTCTTCTAGCAAACACTTCATAATCTCTTTGAATGGGGCTATTTAGAGTTTATCTTCTAAAATTTGAGCCTTGGTTGCATTTCTAGGACAGGTGGATATATTGTATGTTCAATATTCAATTGTACATATTTACAATATGAGTATATAGAAAAGTGTCTATTATGGTCTCACCAATTCATACTTTGACCACAGTGTATTGGAGTGACTGATTTTTTTTCACTATGTGCAATACTGATGTAATTTAATTCACTAATTAAAACAAATTAAAAAAACCCTGAAACCCAGTGTTGTTGAGTTGATTCTGACTCACTGTGACCATATAAGACAGAGAAGAACTGCCCCATAGGGTTTTCAAGGAGCAGCTGGTGGTTTTGAACTGCCAACCTTTTGGTTAGCAGCTCAGCTCTTTAATCACCGTACTACCAGGGCTCCAAAACAATTCTACAAGAGCCAAGATACAACCTTGAGTATACCCCACCTGAATTTGGAGACCATCTCAAGAATAGATTTGATGAATTAAACACTAATAACTAAAGACCAGGCAAGTTGTAGGATGACATGAAGGACATCATACATGAAGAAAGAAAATGGTCATTAAAAAGGCAGGAGAAAAAAAAGATACCAAGATGGATGTTGGAAGAGACTCTGAAACTTGAACTTAGAACAGTAAAGCAAATGGGAGAAATGATGAAGTAAAAGAAGAAGGATAAAAGATTTAAAGGGTGGCTCGAGAAGACAAAATGAAGTATTATATTTAAATGTGCAAAGACCTGGAGTTAGAAAACCAAAGTGGAAGAATACACTTGACTTTTCTCAAGTTGAAAGAACTGAAGAAAAAATTCAAGCCTCGAGTTGCAATATTGAAGGATTCTATGGGCACAAGAAAGCATCAAAAGAACATGGAAGGAATACACAGAGTCACTGTACCGAGAGGAATTGATAGATATTCAACATTTTCAGGAAGTAGCATAGGAACGAGAGCTGATGGCGTTGATGGAAAAAGTCCAAGGTATGCTGAAAGCATTGGCAAAATACAAGGCTACAGGAATTGAGAAGGGATGCAGCACTGGAGGTGCTCACTCGTAATATGCCATGAAATTTGAAAGACAGCTACCTGGCCAATCTACTGTAAGAAATCCATATATGTGCCCATTCCAAAGAAAAGTGATCCAAAAGAATGTGGAAATCATTGAACAATACTATTAATATCAGACTCAACTAAAATTATGCTGAAAATCATGCAAAAACATTTGCAGCAGTACTTTGACTGGGAACTATCAGAAAATCAAGCCAGGTTCAGAAGAGGACTTGGAACAAGGAATATCATTTGTGATGTCAGATGGATCTTGGCTGAAACAAGGGAATATGACAAAGTCATTTGCCTATGTTTTGTTGACTATGCAAAGGCATTCAAACGTGTGGATCGTAACAAATTATGGATAACGTTGTGAAGAATGGGAATGCCAGAACACTTGATTGTGCTCATGCAGAAACTGAACATAGACCAAGAGGCATTCCTTTGAACAAGGCGAGGGGATGCTGCATGGTTTAAAATTAAGAAAATTGTGTGTCAGGATTGTATACTTTAACCATACTTATTCAATCTGTGGGAAACCCTGGTGGCATAGTGGTTAAGAGTTCAGCTGCTAACCAAAAGGTCAACAGTTTGGATCTACCAGGCACTCCTTGGAAACCCTATGGGGCAGTTCTAATCTGTCCTATGGGGTCCCTATGAGTCAGAATCAACTTGAGAGCAATGGGTTTGGTTTTTGGTTTATTCAATCTGTATGCTGAACAAATAATTTGACAAGCTGGACTCTACGAAAAAGAATGCAGCATCAGAATTGGTGAAAGACTCATTGACGACCTATGATATGCAGATGATACAACCTTGCTTGCTGAAAGCAAAGAGGTCTTGAAGAGCTTAGTGACGAAGACCAAAGACCACAGCCTTTTGTATGGATTATACCTCAACATAAAGAAAAAAATCCTCACAACTGGACCAACCAATAAGCAATATCCTGATAAATGGAGAAAAGATTGACGTCAAGAATTTCATTTTCCTTGGATCCACAATCAACACCCATGGAAGCAGCAGTCAGGAAATCAAATGACTGCAAAAGGCCTCTTCAAAATGTTAAAAAGCCAAGACACTACTTTGAGGACTGAGGTGTGCCTGGCCTAAGCCATGACATTTTCAATCTGCTCATAGGCATGAGAAACCTGGACAATGAATATGGAAACCCAAAGAAGAATCGATGCCTTTGAATTATGGTGTTGGTGAAGAATACTGAATATACCATGGACTTCCAGAAGAACAAACAACTCTGTCTTGGAAGAAATAGTCAGCGTGCTCCTTGGAAGCGAGGTTGGTGAGACTTTGTCTCACGTACTTTGGACATGTTATCAGGTGGGGCTAGTCCCAGAAGGACATCATGCTTGGTAAAGTATAGGGTCAGCAAAAAAGAGGCAGACTCTTGATGAGATGGATTGACACATAGGCTGCAAGAATGGGGTCAAACATAGCAACAATTGTGAAGGTGGCACAGGTTTTCATTCTGTTATGCACAGGATCTCTATGAGTCAGAAGTGACTTGATGGCACATAACAACAGCAACAACAATTTGTGAAAGTCTGATAGATAATTTTTTTTTTATTGTTTGATTTGTAATTTTTTTATTTGAATAAACATGAACACCCTTTTTCGTGTATTTATTGTCTGTTTACATGTACCTGTGACATATTATCTGTTCATATTATTTTAGGTTTAGAATCTTTTTAAATTGTTTCATAAAAGCTCTTTCTATATTAAGAAATTTGAATATTAGAATCTCAAAGTTGTTCATTTATTTCTAAACTTGCAGTATGTTTTTTGACTTTTTCTTATGAGATTTTTTTTTGTGTGTGTATGTGTTTGTGTGTGTGGAGCTGTTGTCAAATAGTCTTTTTTTCCCTTATAGTTTCTGGAATTTGTGTATAACTTATAGATCATTCTTGGATGAGCATACTAACAGTTATGAATTTCAGCTTCTCCTTTTGTAATACATAACACAAAATATTGTTGTGTTAATTAGATCAATAATCCAATAAAAAGCATTTCATACATTTATGTTAAAAAATAGCTAACAACTTTTAGTATTTTTTTTTCTTTCTTTTTTCCATGAAGCTCTGTTCAGTCTCTACATCAGGCTCTTCAAAAAAGTAGAGTATGAATTTTACACTGGGTTACAAAAAAAAAGTATTTCTATCGCTTTGTTAAATGTTTGTATTCTACCCATTTCTCAACCTGCTTCCTTTCTGAATCACAATAATACTTTCTTCATTGATATGGAGTCAATAATTTTTCTTAATTTTTTATTATTGCTTTGGATAAGACATCTAATGAGGTAGGATATTATGTAACAAAGAAATAGAATTTAAGGGGGTTTGGAGGTCTAACCTTGGCACAATAGCTTTTTTAGTAAACTATAAAATGGGAACAATAGTTCTTGAATTAATTTTCACAAAGCAAATTAGTTGTCTTAGTGTTTTGGGTGATGGGTTCTTCACCAAAAATGGTCACAATTATTCTCCTCTGTACCAATACCTTCATTGGTTTTTATTGCTGTGCAAAAAATTACCCCAAAATTTAGCAATTTAAATCAACACATATTATGTCATATATTATCTGAGGCTTAAGATTCCATGAGCAGTTTAACTGTGTGGTTCTGACTCATGGTCCTCATACGATTGCAACTGAGATGTTGGCCAGAGATGCTGTCTCTGAATACTTGACTTGGATGGATTATCTGCTTCCAAGTGCTATTGGCAAGACAATACAGTTTCGTACCACGTGGACCTCTCCATAGATTTACTCACAACATGACAGGTGATTGCCCCAGAGAATGATCCAAAAGAGAGAACACAGAAGCTACACAGTGTTTTAAAACTTAGCCTCAAAAGT
This sequence comes from Elephas maximus indicus, assembly GCF_024166365.1. Taxonomy (NCBI): domain Eukaryota; kingdom Metazoa; phylum Chordata; class Mammalia; order Proboscidea; family Elephantidae; genus Elephas; species Elephas maximus. The sequence continues at coordinate 13,889,255 of NC_064823.1, forward strand.
GACATACAATCACTTTTGGAATATTCTATCCGTCAAGCAGGTGAATTTTGACACACTGTGAGACAGGACTACACAAGGCCATATACCAAGTGAGTAGGAGCATTTGAGGATGACTACCACAACAGTCTTTTCCAATATGACTTTAAGCTTCTGTCATCAAAATGTAAACTTTATTTTCCTACCCTTTAAATCTGGGCTTTGTTTATAATTTTCTTTGAACAAGGGAATTCAGAGAAAGGGATGAAGATTTTTTTTTTTAGTTTCCAGCCTGGGCCTCATGAAGCTTTGTATGCTTCAATTCACAATCTTAGAAACCAACCAACCACCATGTGAAGTCTGGGATATTTTGCTAAGCATTAAGAGACTATACGGAGGAAATCTCAGTTATCCCAGGGGCCCCAGCCAATATCTTTGGAGCAGCCTACCCAGATTTCAGCTCATCAAAGAAAAATGAGTAAGTCCAGCCAAAACTGAAAGAAGCACATAGCTTACCCAGAGATCAGTATGCAATAATAATTGGTTGTTATTTTGTGCCACTGAATTTTTCATGGTCTGTTTCTCAGCAATTAATAACTGACATATTCTATATGGATAAAATGAATTATATATTGTACAATACATTATTTGAAATGCAATAAAATATAAATGACCCATTGTCATTGAGTCGATCCTGACTCACAGTGACCATATAGGACATAACAGAACTACCCCATAGGGTTTCCAAGGGGCAGCTGGTGAATTTGAACCATTTGATTAGCAACTATAGTTCTTAACCACTGTGCCACCAAGTCTCCAAACTATGAATATGTAAAGAGAAATTAAATTTATTTCTAGGTTTGCAGTTAAAGTTTTTATTTTTTTATTATAACAGAGATGCCTAGTTGCCATCCTTTGCTGGTTATTTCTCAGTGTATCCACCTGTGCTCTACTCTGTACTTATGGCAGAGAGTATATTAACTAAATTACTGCATCTCCTCTGTCAGCTGGACTAGCTGTTGATTGTTGTTAGCAGAAGTTACTAGGAGATTGTGAGACAGGAGAAGCTATAGTTCTTTTTCACTCTCACTTTTCATCTTTGGGCAATGACTCAAGTGTAGCATCCTCTTCTTTAACCTATATCAAGCCTTCTTTAAATGGACCCACAGCAGTTTCCTAACTTGACTGTGTATAAAGAAGAGAAAAATACTCTGGCCTTTCGGAAATTGACACTAATTTCTAGATTCCAAAATTCCATTGTGGCCCACACTTATAGTACAGTCCTGTGGGGATCAACTGATACATGGAGTTATAGCCTGAGTTGTCACACATCATGTTCAGTGCTTCTGCAAAGATATCTATCTTAGTTTCTTAGTGCTGCTATAACAAAAATACAACAAACAGATGGATATAAAATAACAAAAATTTACTTTCTAGTAGTGCAGGAAGCTAGAAGTCCAAATCCAGTGTACTGGCTCTAGGGGAAGTCTCTGTCATCTCTAGGGGAAGATCCTCTTTCAGCTTATGTAGCCTCAGTGTTCCTTGGTTCTTTGACAATCTTTATGTTGTATCTATTTTTTCCCATTTGTACTTGCTTTTCTGTGCCTATGTTGTTGTTGCTGGTCTTGTTAGGTGCCGTTGAGTCTGTTCCGACTCATAGCAAACCTATGCACAACAGACCGAAACACTGCCCAGTCCTCAGCCATCCTTACAATCGTTATGCTTGAGCTCATTGTTGCAGCCACTGTGTCAATCCACCTCGTTGAGGGACTTCCTCTTTTCCGCTGACTCTGTACCCTGCCAAGCATGATGTCCTTCTCCAGGGACTGATTCCTTCTTGACAACATGTCCAAAGTACGTAAGACTCAGTCTTGCCACCCTTGCCTCTAAGGAGTCTTCTGGCTGTACTTCTGAGACAGATTTGTTCGTTCTTTTGGCAGTCCATGGTATATTCAATATTCTTTGCCAACACCACAATTCAAAGGCATCAATTCTTCTTCGGTCTTCCTTATTCATTGTCCAGCTTTCACATGCATATGATGCAATTGAAAATACCACGGCTTGGGTCAGGCACACCTTAGTCTTCAGGGTAACATCTTTGCTCTTCAACACTTTGAAGAGGTCCTTTGCAGCAGATTTACCCAATGAAATGTGTCTTTAATTTCTTGACTACTGCTTCCATGGCTGTTGATTGTGGATCCAAGTAAAATGAAATCCTTGACAACTTCAATCTTTTCTCCGTTTATCATGATGTTGCTCATTGGTCCAGTTGGGAGGATTTTTGTTTTCTTTATGTTGAGGTGCAATCCACACTGAAGGCTGTGGTCTTTGATCTTCATTAGTAGGTGCTTCAAGTCCTCTTCACTTTCGGCAAGCAAGATTGTCTATGTTGCTCCGTATAATTCAGATGTGATTAGGTTTAGAACACACCCTGTGTTACATGGTTTCCCTAATATAACAGTGAAAACACTATTTCCAAATAGGATTACGTCCACAAGCATAGGGGTTAGGATGTATTTTGGAGGGGCACAATTCAATGCACAATAATACCCATAGCTTATTGCGATGGTTAAGATTGTATGTCAATTTGGCTAAGTCATGATTCTCAGTGTTTTGGCAGTCATGTGATGTTGTGGTCACTTCCCTGTTGAAATTTGATATGTGATCGCCCCATGATGGGATCTGATGTGATTGGCCAATCGATTGAAGGGGCGTTTCCTTGGGGGTGGGTCTACATCAAATGTGGACAGAAGATCTGGCAGAGCTCAGGGGCTTTTGCTAGTTCTGGATCCTGCACCTGGCTCCTGTTTGCCCGAGCTCTGGTTCTTGGGACTTGAGGTAGCAGCTTACATGCAGTCTTGCTTGTTGGTCTTGGGATGCATCGATCTTCATATCTTGTGAGCAATAGTCCTGTTCTCTGACTTATGGATCTTGAGTTTGCCAGTCCCTACAGCTATGTGAATCAGGAGAAGCCTCTATCCTGACTCAAGGACTTGGGACATTACAGCCTCTACAACTGCATGAGCTATTTCCTTTATATAAACCTCTCCCTCTCTCTCTTTTTCTCTCTCTCTTTCTATACATACTTATATACTTTACTGGTTTTGCTTCTCCAGGGAAACCCAGCCCTGAGACACTTATTTTCCCAGTCTGGATGTATAATTGACATAGATATACACAGCAAACTGGTAAAATTTCCACATTAACTTCTTGCTCCATGGAATTAGGACTATTATTTGAGGGACCCTGAAATGGAAATTCCAGGAACTTCTCCCTACTAGGTTAGTAGACAATACATGTCATCCTCATAGAATTTCAGAAATCACTGCTACTATCAAAGACTTGAAATTGAAAGGATAGTAATTCCTATAAAATTCCCTTTGTTTTTCTTTTACAAGGACCCCCAGAAGCAGTTTACTTTACTTGCAGGGATAAAAGTATAACTTTGCTGGATTGTCTAAGGACTGTGTCAACACTCTTGCTCTTTGCCATAATAAAGTCAGCCCTTAAACAGTTACTCTAGTCCACTTCCTTAAAGCATAATGCTGCCTGAACCTGATGAGGAGTACGTAATTTGTTCAAAATGCCTTAATATGACATGTGCCTGTAGAGGCCACATGGAATTGCCAAAACTTGCAAAGCCAATGAATTTTCTAGGGACTCAGTGATCTGTAGCATGTCAGAATATCCCGTCTAAAATAAAAACAAAATAATAACAACAAAGAACATGTTTCTGTGTCCTGCAATTATTTCAACCAAAAAATGGGAAAAATACGTGTCGGGTGTATTTGAATATTGAAACACTGTGTATGTTTTTGAGTATATTTCTCTATCCTATTTACTGAAGAACTCTTAAGACTGTCAGTTTTAAGTGAGGCCCCAAACAAGAGAATTTCTGCAGCAAATTTAGACTTCCCTTCCATTAGCCTTATTATCAAGTAGATTCAGCTATCTGTGCTACCTGAAATGACTATTGTAAAACAGAGTACTCTATGGAGTGACTACCAAGCCCCAGTAGAAGAATTACAGCACAAGCCCATAAAGGATTTGGATAATTATCCTCCTTTGGGGGAAATAAATAAATAAAGTGTCCTATCCCAATTCCTTCTAGGTTGCTAGAAATCCAACTTTTCCCTGGTAACAGATCATTTTCTGTTTCCATTCCTGGCTTAGAGACCCAGGTTATCAAGGAAAGAATGATTTTACCAGGGAAAACAACAATGGCTCTATTGAATTGAAACTTGGCTGCCACCTTATTATTTGCCTTTGTTACAGATCAATTTCCATGGTTCTTTTGCCTATTCATTAATGTCTTATTTACCTATTAATTCTCATAAGTTCTATTTATAATTTTTAGTGTGGTGTGTTATTGTTGTTCATTGCCATTGAGTCAGCTGCGACTCGTGGCAACCTTATTTAGAAAGAAACGTGGTCCGGTCCTGTGCAATCCTCATGATCGTTATATTTAAGCCTGTTGCAGTTACTTGTGTAATCCATCTCTTTGAATGTTTCTCTTATTTTTGCTGACCCTCTAGCAAATATGATGCCCTTTTGTAAGGATTTGTCTTTCCTAAATATGCATCAAAAATAAACAAGATGAAGTTTCCCCACCCTAGGGTCTAAGGAGCATTCTGGCTGCACTTCCTCTAAGACAGATTTGTTTGTTCCCCTTGCAGTCCTTGATATATTTAATATTCTTCTCCAACACCACAGTTTGAATGCATCAATACTTCTTGTGCCTTCTTTTTTCATATCTGGCTTCCGCATGCATATGAGGCAATTGAAAATACCATGCCTTGGGTTAGGTGCACCTTAGTCATCCAAGTGGGGTGTATGGTTATCCAAAATATAATTGGCAGATCGCAGTCTCCCCTGAAGCCAAGTATAATCATAATACTAAGTTCTGGTTAGTTAAACATAAGATATGTGTTATGTCCTTAAAAGGAGGAAGGATAAAATCCCTCTTCCCTTTTACTTCTTACTTTAGGTGAAATACGAACATGCGATTTAGCCATTCTGAACCACGCAGAAAAAGGGAACTAGGTCAAGAATATCAGATGGAGGTAAAAGGTAGGAGACTGCATCCCTGATACATCATAGAGTAGAGCTGGCTTGCCCACTTGGATTTTCACAAGAGAAAAATAAATTCTATTTTGCTTAAGCTAACACTATTCTGGATCCCTGCCAAAAGCAGCCAAACAAATAATTAGGATATCTACAAAATATATTAAAGTTCTCCTAAGCTATTAATAGTTATAAAAATTTTAACTAAGTCCTTTTTGATAATATGAATTACTGAATTTCACAGGTAAATTAAAACAGTCTTTATCTACATTCTTTTCACCAAGACCTGTACTACTGATACTAACAGCAATACTGACCAAGTAGGGTATTCTCTTTTCCTTTGTGCTTGCACTGAAATACTGTGCCTATGACTAGAAAAACAAAGCAAAGCAATATATTGACTGCAGTAAGCCATAGGGGTGTGTGTGTGTCTGTGTGTGTGTGTGTGTGTGTGAAAGAAAGGGAGAGAGAAATGTTCTGAAATTTTGAACTACCTATAGACTCGACAGCAGTGGGTTTGGTTTTTGGGTTTTTTTTTTTAATAGTTTAATGACTCTAGGATTGTAGAATATATTCTACTAAATGTAGGAACAAAATTGTTTCTATATGTTTACCTGTTACTCTTACATTTGAAAATTCTCAGGCCTATAAAAATGAAATCCCAAACCAAAAACCAAACCCATTGTCTCTGAGTTAATTTCAACTCATAGTGACCCTTAAGGTACGGTGTAGAACTGCCCCATAGAGTTTCCAAGGCTGTGATCGTTACAGAAACAGACCGCCACATCTTTCTCCCTTGGAGTGGCTGGTGGATTTTAACTGCCAGCCTTATGGTTAGCTGCCCAGCGCTTAATCACTGCACCACCAGGGCTCCTTAAAATGAAATCAGGTGAATATATTTGTAGTAATGTTACTTTTAACGTGAGTTTCATGCTATATGCAAAATTTACTTTGTGTGCTGTGAAGCACATTACAGAAAGCCATCCTTCATGGTTGCTTAAACTGAGGTACAATAAGTTCTTCGGAGACTCTCCTTTCAGTATGACACACCACGTACGTTGATACATTCTGAATAGAGAAACCAATCAATGGCTGCTAACAGGAGTTTGGAAGAGAATGACTTAAAACTCAGTACTCAAAGTACTCTAAGGTCAGTACTTCTGCATGCTTTTATCTACCATATATGTCTCTTTGGAAGACAACTTTAGTAGTAGAAAGGCCTTTTTTTTATTTTCAAATTAACAGTTCTTCTAAGTAACATCAAAGAGGCTACTTAGTAAACAAATAGTTTAAATCATATTCATGCTAAGATACTGGAATTTATTTTTAAGTTGAGAGAATTCAAGAGATTTTTTAAAAGAGGTAACACTCGTTTGTGCTTCTTTGCGCCTTCATAATATTTCTTAACATGTGAATTTAACCTTCAAATACTACATGAAACACATTCAAGTTATCACTGTGTTACAGAACTTTCGAAAGAGCCAGAATAAAATTTGTCATCTTATCCACAATTTCTGAGTCAGAATATATATTTTCCCGGAAGTACAACCTAATCCTACATACCACAAGAGAGTAAAAAAAAGTTATAAATGATATAAAAGTTTAACTAAATTATTATTCAAAGATCCTTTACTCTGTTGACTACTGTCTCTAAATAAATAAATATTTCCCAAGCATTTCTTTTTGTAGGATACAGTAATGAGTACTAGGCAAATAATGATTATGCTTTCCTCACAGAGGTGAAGTGATCTGTTCTAAAGACACAGAAATAATTCTTTTTAGTATTTCCAGTTTTGTAGTGATCCTGATCATATAGTAAGAAATCAACCTACAGTAGATACAGGCTGACATCACCAAGAATCCTATTGTTTCCATTGGCCAGAGATAAAATGATCAACTGTGTGCAATAAACCTAGAATTCACAGATCTTCAGTTCCTGAAAAAATGTCTTTGATTTCAATATCTCATTTAATGCATAGATGCCCATTTGGTCCACAATATCTGTTTGGCTTTCACATTACTACTAAATGATGGTCAAATATAGGGATGGGCCAAAGACCAAAACCTGTTCCTTTTTCCTCTATGATAATTTGTAGTCTCTGTTTTTATTACCTATTTTTGTATTTATGTAAACCATGGACTCTCCCATCTAGATTGTTGCATCCATCCTTTGCTGACCTCCTTACCTATCATCTATTTGAATTTATCTAAAAAGAGAGTCAATAATCAACATTAAGTGTATTACATGGATCATGCCTTTTCAAAAAGTTCACAATGACTCTCATTATCACCTTTATGAAATACAAACTCTTTAGTATGGTGAATCTCAAGCTCTTCAGGTGTCTGAAGAATGTCTAATGGTGAAGGAAAATATAATAAGTAATCTGGAGTCAGAAAACCTCAAGTAGAATTTATCTATAAATTCTTGGGCTTAATCTTAATAATCAATATGAAATTATTATTCACTTGCATAATTTAATGGTGTCTTTTTAAATACAAAACATGTTTTCAAATACATAAATAAAGCTAATACTACAGTAAAATAAATTATATTTATCTTATACTCATTGAGGGGTTAACATGTATAAGTGATAACACCTCAGCACTGTCCTTCAATCCCCACTTAATGCTTTTCAATTCCTATTGCAACTTTCCTCAGAATTTCATCTTTATACAGGCAAAAACTATGTACAATAACAATTTTGTTCACTGACACTAAGACCAACTTTATAAATTATACAAATACCCATTATTTTTTCCAAGTAACGTTTTGTTCTTTGTTGGAAAAAAATTTAAAAATATTTTTGCCTCACCTCTTCCATATATATATTTTTAATAAATAAAATTTATTTATATAGCAAATACCTATGTAAAAACACACACAAACTACTAAATTATTCAACTTCTTCTAAACAAAAAAAAAAATTATCATTAAACTGGTAGCAATTCATGTTAACATACTCAAGATTTTCCTAAACCATACATCAGATTAAACTTTTACTATAAAATACTCAGTTATACATAATTTATGTGTTTTAAAATGTTTGTGGCCATTGTGTGAAGTACACTTGGGCTAATTTGTTGACTCAGCCCAATTCTCAAAACTTGAAGTTTACCTTTGTACTTTGAATGTTTTATTGAACAATCTATACTTTTTCAAATGGAATAAGTGAAATGGCATCTATCCCATTAATGCCTTGTTGGGCAGAACTATTAATAGGTTTGACTGAATAATAATAAAAAAAAAAACTGAATAATAAAAAAAAAACTATTATTAGGTTTGACTGAATAGAACATCCTTTTTCCCACTGCAGTGCAATTCTTCAGAAAACTTATATAACAGCACAAAGAGATTTTAAAAAGAATCAACCTGGCAACTTCATTTAACTAACATGAAGTGAAGGTTGAGTCAAATCTCAGAGCTTTTGAAATCATATTCATTTGCATTTTAATTAATCTTTCTGTAAAATGCATTTTCCTTGAATACGTTTACATACTGTCACATGTTCCTTCATCTTAGGAATAAAACATGTGTCAAACTCCAGTTCATAGTATGAAAGAATACTGTCAGATTCTGACTATCTTAGCATCAAGAGTGTGTTGATGAAATAGTTGTCTACAAATTTCCATGATGCACATATCAATACAAACTTAAAATTAGGTAATTTTTATAAAATTTAATTGTATAATTAAAATTAAAAATCACTTAATTTTGAGTCTTAGAAGATTTAAATCTATGTACACTTCTATTTCTAATGATGTCTATTTCTAGTTATTCCTGCAAGGTTATAGGCATATTTTAAAAGACAACAACCTGAAGAATTTTGAGAACACATGTGTTACTATTATTATTATTATTAACCTGAATAGGTTATTTGAAGTATGAAGCCTTGCTAATTAGATAGTAGATAAGAGCTACTTTAGGTAAAGGGAAAGACAGCACACAATACAGGGGAGGTCAGCACAACTGGACTAAACCAAAAGCAAAGAAGTTTCCTGAATAAACTGAATGCTTCAAAGGCCAGCGTAGCAGGGGCAAGGGTCTGGGGACCATGGTTTCAGGGGACATGTAAGTTAATTGGCATAATAAAATTATTAAGAAAACACTCTGCATCCCACCTTGTAGAGTGGCACCTGGGGTCTTGAATGCTAGCAAGCAGCCATCTAAGATGCATCAATTGGTCTCAGCCCACCTGGATCAAAGGAGAATGAAGAACACGAGGGACACAAGACAATTACAACCCCAAGAGATAGAAAGGACCACATAAGCCAGAGACTACATCAGCCTGAGACCAGAAGAACTAGATAGTGCCCAGCTGCAACCGATGACTACCCTGACAGGGAACACAACAGAGAACCCCTGAGGGAGCAGGAGAGCAGTGGGATGCAGACCCCAAATTCTCATAAGACCAGACTTAATGGTCTGACTGAGACTAGAAGGACCTCGGTGGTCATGGCCCCCAGACCTTCTGTTGGCCCAGGACAGGAACCATTCCCGAAGTCAACTCTTCAGACATGGATTGGACTGGACAATGGGTTGGAGAGGGATGCTGGTGAGGCGTGAGCTTCTTGGATCAGGTGGACACTTGAGACTATGTTGGCATCTCCTTCCTAGAGGAGAGATGAGAGGGTGGAGGGGGTTAGAAGCTGGTGAAATGGACAAGAAAAGAAGAATGGAGGGAGAGAGTGGGCTGTCTCATTAGGGGGAGAGTAATTGGGAGTGTGTAGCAAGGTGTATATGGGTTTTTGTGTGAGAGACTGACTTGATTTGTAAACTTTCACTTAAAGCACAATAAAAATTAAAAAAAAAAAATGAAGCCTTGGATTTTACATTTTTTTTAAAAAAATTTTCATTTACTATTTTGGTCATCTATGTAGTCAGTTCTAGTCAAATAATGTAGCTTTCCATTCAGTACAGCCATTATGATAAATTATGGGCAACATTATGAAGAATGTAAATTCCAGAACACTTAATGGTGCTTATGCAGAATCCATGCATGGATCAATAGGCAGTCATTTGAACAGAGCAATGGGACATCTCCTGATTCAAAGTTGGAAAAGATGTGTCGTAGGGTTGTATTCTTTAACCTTAATAAATAAGTCTGTAATTTGTCTTAGTCATCTAGTGCTGCTATAACAGAAATTCCACAAGCGGATTTGCTTTAACAAGAAAAAATAATTTTCTTACAGTCTAGTAGGCTAGAAGTCCAAGTTCAGAGCATCAGCTCCAGGGGAAGTCTTTCTCTCTCTGTTGGCTCTGGAGGAAGGTCCTTGTCCTCAATCTTCCCCTGGTGGAGGAACTTCTCAGGTGCAGGTTCCAAAGGACACACTCTGCTCTCAGTGCTTCTTTCTTGGGGGTATGAGGTCCCCAACTCTCTGCTTGCTTCCCTTTCCTTTTCTGTCATGAAAAATAAAAGGTGGTGCATCGTACACCCCAGGGAAACTCCCTTTACATTGGATCAGAGAGGTGACCTGAGTAAGGGTGGTGTTACAATTCTACCCTAATCCTCTCAACATAAAATTACAATCACAAAATGGAGGAGAACCACACAATATTGGAATCACGGACTAACCAAGTTGATACACACATTTTTGGGGGGACATAATTCAATCCATGACATTCCACCCATTGGCCCACCTAAAAATCATATCCTTGCAACATGCAAAATATATTCATCCCATCATATCATAGCAAAAATCTTAACTCCAAAATCCAAAAATTCCTCTTCATTTTTGAAATCTGGAATACAAGTTATCTGCTTCCAAAGATACAATGGCAGAACAGGCACAAGCTAGACACTTCTATTACAAACAGGAGGCACTGGAGGGAAAGAAGGGATAACAGGCACCAAGCAAGTTAGCAGAACATATTACAGTAGCCCTCAAGGCTTTGAAAATATTCCTCTGTTCTCTGAGACAATTTACACCATAGCCCTGCCCTCCAGACTCTAGGTATTGGCTACACTCTTCAAATTCTGAGTGGAGACCCCTCAGCCTGGGCTTCAGCTGTGCCTTCCAAGTCCATGGAGAAAGCAACTCTGCTCCCTCAGCTTTAGGGGCACCATTCTCCTAGTCCATCTGAGTGGCAAGTCCACCCTTAGAAACACCAGAAGCCGTGGCTCCACCCTTTGAAACTCCTGAGGTCATAGCCATAAATTTTGAGAGTGAGGTAGCTCAGCTTCTTGTGTTGTCTCTTCAGCTTCTGCTTCCTTGTTTCTTGGGCTCTCATCTCCTCGGGCCTCACGCCTGCATCTGCCTTGCTGGGGCAAGTGTTCCAAAGCTCTGTGGCATCACTGGTAAGTGCCTGGAGACACCCCATTCTGCCAGCAAGCCTCCTGCACAAAGGCATTCAGCACTCTTGCTCCATTGGTCGGCTCCAGCACCATTTCGCACTGCTCTCCTGGGTCTGCTGCTGCAGGTTCTCTGCTGCTGCTGGTCCTCTGCCATTGCCAGAACTTTATCCATTCACAGTTTCAAAACTGCTTCCACATTTTAGGTATCTGTTAGAGCAACACCCCACTCTCGGTACCAAATTCTGTTTTAGTTATCCAGTGCTGCTAAAACAGAAATACCAGAAGTGATGGCTTTAACAAACAGAAATTTATTCTCTCAAAGTCCAGTAGGCCAGGGTCCCTGTGCCTGAGAAGCTTTTTGACCAGGGGAAGATTGAGGACAAGGACCTTCCTCTAGAGCCAACAGACGGAGAAAGACTTCCCCTGGAGCTGATGCTCAGAACTTGGACTTCTAGCCTACTAGACTGTGAGAAAATAAATTTCTCTTGTTATGCCATCCACTTGTGGTATTTCTGTTATAGCAGCACTAGATGACTAAGACAATATTTAATAAATAATCTGACAAGCTGGACTATATGGAGAAGAATGAGGCATCAGGTTTGGAGAAAGACTCATTAACAACCTGCAATATGCAGATGACACAACCTTCCTTGCTGAAAACAAAGATGACCTGAAGTGCTGACTGGTGAAAGTCAAAGACTATAACCTTCAGTATTAATTACACCTGAACACAAAGAAAACAAAACTACTCACAACTGGACAATAAACAACATCATGATAAATGGAGAAAACATTCACTTTTCCAAGGATTTCATTCTATTAGGATTAACAATGAATGCCCATGGACGCAGCACTAATGAAGTCAAACAGTGAATTGCCTTTGGCAAATCTGCTGCAAAAGACCTCTTTAATGTGTTAAAAAGCAAAGACGTCACTCTGATGACTAAGGTGCATGTTACTCAAGTCATGGTCTTTTAAATTGCCTCAAATGCACCCAAAAGATGGACAATGAAAAAGGAAGACAGAAAAAGAATTGATGCATTCAAATTATGGTGTTGATGAAAAATATTAAATATACCTTGAACTGCCAAAAGAGTAATGCAGTTAATCTCAGAAAAAACAAAACCAGAACACATCTTAGAAGTGAGGATGGTGAGACTGTGGCTAGCTTACTTTGGACACTTTATCAGAAAATATTAATATCTGAAAAAAGTACATAATGTTTGGAAAAGCAGAAGGTTAGCTAAAATGAGGAAAACCCTCAATAGGATAGATTGACACAACAGCCTAAACAACAGGTTCAAACCTATGTAAGATCATGGAAATGGTGCTGGACATGACAACATTTCCTTCTGTTATACATAAAGTCACTGTGAGTTGGAGCTGACTCAATATCAACTAACAGCAAATGAAGAGTGAAATGTGACAACTTAAAACTGGAAGCACTTGATTTTTTTTTTTGCACCCTGGCCTATATAAACATCTATTTATATCTTTGACGGTGCTTCTTCATCTCAAGATTCTCTATTAAAACTTTTTTTCATGTCTAGTTCCCATAAGATGAGAAGCTTAAAAAATCAAATTAAAAGCAAAAATCATTATCTCTGATTTGGACCACCATTTTCTATTAAATTTGTTATTTTTGGCCAACAGGCAGGTATTTTAATACAGATATATGTTGAAATACACTGGAAACTTTGAAATTTCATCAAATTATTACAAGCCATACTAGTTCTTCCAGTTTCCTGTTAAATATTACAGATATTTCAGTGATCTTTAAAATCTGAACTCATGAACATTTCAATAGCTTTTAGTTATTTCAGAAATACCTTGGGTCAAGAGTAAACTGTACATATAAGCATAAGTGTACATATATGTAGGTTGTGTCTCTAAATCCCAAGCAATCATGACACTGAAAGGTTGAGGACTGTATTATCTGATCTGATTGAGTCGCACACACAAGGACACTTCACAAAGTGTTGGCATTTGAAAGCAGTCATTATTATTTACAGAGAGTAAATAGTAAATAACAGGGACACATTACTTATAGAAACCAAACAGTAAGAAACAGGAACAGATGTGAGGTGAACCAGTCCTCTCCACCCCATGAGTACCCCACTTAGCATTGTAAGAGATTGATCCACCTATGTCTAAAAGGGGACTCACTCAACTTTCCCAAATGACCCATATCCATTTCTTTGTTAATGGGGCTACATACTGTGCATCAGGTGTCAGATCAGCAGGTGTGCCTCAGTTCAGGTCAGGTGCCACATGGCTGTGTTGGTTCTTCTCTCAGTCTCTCTATACGGCTTTCCTTGGCTGGATCTGGCCCCCTGAGCTCACTTGTTCATCTCTTAATCAGCAGATTAGGGAAAGTCCTGGTCCAGTGCCAGGGTTAAGGGGCATTACAACAGCACTAGAGGCAAAATTTTTGTGGGTAACTCCACTCGAATCTATGCCCAAGCTTCTGCAGGCCTTCTCTAGGCCCCCTCATAACAGTGTTCCTCTCTGCCCCTCTGGACAGGCCTCCTCTTGTCCTTTATGCACCACTTGCTTTTCTCAGATGTCTGCCTGCATAAGCTCAGACTGTGGCCTCATCTCCATTATGGCTCAGCCAGGTCCGTTGGCGACCTCCTGCAGACCAGAAGGTAACCAGCTGCGCTGAAGATCCAGCCCACTACCACCAGGTGCCGGTCTCATGGCTCGCACCCTTACACCACTGCCGGCACTTCTCTGATGCTTGACTCTGCTGTGTTTACCTCTTAGTCTTCAGTGTTATCAACTCATTGATATGGCTCAGTGTCACAACTCAGTATAACCTTTCACTCAGATCTAGGAGGTTCTCAGTGCTCCTCCCCAGCCTCTTCTTGATCAAGAGGTTCCCAAAAAATCTCTATGAGATTAGCTGCTTATATAGGAAAACTCTTTGTTAGTATCAAGGTGTGCCTTTCATAAACCGACCGAACCCTTAGGCAGATCATAAACACCAAATCCTATTGGGTGGATTGGAAGTCACTTATGTGGCTAGCAAACTGACCAATCCTTGCAAAATGCTTTTGTGAATAGCAAACCAAGCAATTCATTGGCAGATGAGGCCAGAATAATTTGGGAGAATAGCTAACCCAGAGACAGAAAGGCCACATAAAGAAACACATTGCATCACAGTAGTCAAACTCCTTCTTTATGGAAACTTAGTAATATTCTGACACTTATTTTTGCCTCTATATGCCTATTATTTTTTAGGCTATATACTTTCAGGATTTATTAGTAATTATAACAGAAAACTAGCTAAGCTTAGCTTCCATTTGTATATCACTATCCAGCTCATGAAGGATTTTTATATAGGTTAGATCATTTGTTTTTTAGATCATTTGATCTATATTATAACTGTGTGAACAGAAATGCTAAGTCTTATTAGTCCCATTTTCCTGGTGGAGGATACCAAGGCTCAAGGAGACAAATGACTTGCCAGGAGCAGTTTCCTGATTTCACGCAATATTATCTTTTTTTTTTTTTTTAATAAAGTAGGCTTTAGACAAGCTAGACAATAATAGTAGCTGTTGTAAAGGTTTTCTACCAAGAAACAACATAGTGGTATTTGGCCACTATAAGAGACCCACTCAGGCCTGAGCCCACATGTTCAGTACGGTGAAAGACGCTCGCTTGAAATTTGATTTTCAAACTTGAGCCAAAAAGAGCATATGAATTATTAAACTACTATGCCAGAATAGTAAGCAACTGCCATTTATTAAACAATTATAAGTTTGTTAATGAAATGTTTAAACTAAAGCAAGATGCCAAAAAAAAAAAATGAAAAAAGTGGCAATGTAAGGATTCTTTAATGTTGCACGCCATCCTGAAAAAAAATGTCTAAAACTACACCTATTTATTAGAAATAAATATTTTATCTCTATTAACATCAGCCCCTTCAAAAACTCAGAATGATTAAAACTTGCAACACATGCTCTAAATTAGGGAATCAAAACTATAAATGTTGAGTGAATTGTCTGAGGTATTATAAGAGAGAGCAAGAATTGACCCCAAAGTTCGTAAGATCCCAATAGTTGTGGTCTTTGTATTACGCCACATATGAGCCCATTGAGTCCTCATGTACACTTACGTGCAGCAAAAGTAAATGCACTCTCATTTTTAATGAGACTATAGGATTTCGTTACTCATATGGGTGCCCCCTGAATATGTAGAATTAGTTAGTTGTCAATGATAAACTCAATTATTTTTGTTATATAACTTCATATTTCAATATTTTCTCCTCAATCTTAGGCAATTTATTCTATATAATAAAGGCTTTGACAAAGCTATTACACATATACTAACCGAATAAAAATGAGATGTTATTTCCAGTGGCATTTTTGTTGTTGTTAGTTGCCATCAAGTCGGCTTCAACTTGTGGCAACTTTATTTATAACAAAATGAAACATTGCCCAGTCCTTCACCACACTTACAATATTTAGTATGTTTGAGCCCATTGTGTAAGCACCATGTCAATTCATCTCATAGAGTGTTTTCTTCATTTTCACTAACGCTCTTCTTTACCAAACATGATGTCCTTTTCTAGCAATTGGTCTAAACTAGGAAGATGAAGTCTTGCCATCCTCACTTCTAAGAACATTCTGGCTGTAGTTCTTTGAAGACAGATTTGATTGTTCTTCTGGCACCCTGTGGTATATTCAATATTCATTGCCTACACCACAATTCAAACGCATCAATTTACTTTGATTTTCCTTTTTCATTGTTCAGCATTCACATGCGTATGAGGTGATGGAAAAGACCATGGCTTGGGTCAGGCATACTTTAGTCATCAAGGTGACAGCTTTGCTTTTTAAAACTTTAAAGAAGCTTTCAAAGCACATTTTCCCAATGCAATACATCCTTTGATTCCTTGACCGCTGCTTCTATGGACTTTGATTGTTAATCCAAGTAGAATGGAATCCTTGAGAACTTCAAATTCTTTGCTGTTTATCATGATGTTTCATTTTCTTTATGTTCAAGTGTAATTCATATTATAGTCTGTAATCTTTGCCTTTCTTTGGTAAGTGCTTCAAGTCACCTTCACATTTGGCAAGCAAAGCTGTGTCCTCTGCATACGGTAGATCGTTAATGAGTCTTCCTCCTATCTTGACACCATTTTCTTTATCATACACTCCAGCTTCTCAAATTACTTGTTCAGCAACCAGATTGGATAAGTAAGGTGAAAGAATACAGTCTTTCCTCACACCTTTTCCAAGACCGAACCATGAATTATCTCCTGGTTTTGCTCTAACATTTCTGATCAATATACAGTTTCTGCATGAACAAAATTAAGTGTTCTGGTAATCACATTCTTCATAATATCCATAATTTGTTGTGATTCAAAAAATCAAATGCCTTTCCATAGTTGATAAAACATAGGTAAGCATCTTTCTGGTATTCTCTGCATTCAGCCAATTTTAGCTAACATTATCAAAGCTAACCCTCATATCATTCTCTTGTCTCAATCTGACTTGAACTTTTCCAGTTCCCCATCTATGTATGGCTGTGCTGTTTTTCAATTATCTTCAGCAAAATTTTGCTAGCAGCGATATTAATATTATTTGTTAACTCTCCCTTTCTGTTTGATCACTTTTCCATGGAATAGGCATGAGCGTAGATCTCTTCTAGTTGCCTGGCCAGGTGGTTGTCTTCAAATTTCTTGACATTGATAAATAAGCGCTTCTGGGGTTACATCTGTTTGTGGAAGCATCTCTATTGGCATTCCACGAGTTCTTGGAGCCTTGCTTTTTCCCATAGTGCCTTCAGTGCAGTTTGAACTTCTTCCTTCAGTACCAGCAGTTTTGTATTGTATCATACCTCTTGAAATGGTTGAATGTTGGCCAATTCTTTTTGATACAGTGGCTCCCTGTATTTTTTCATCTTCTTTTGGTGTTTCCTGCAGCACTCAATTTTTTGCGCACAGTACCTTTAAATATCGCAACTCGAGATTTGCATTTTCTCTTCCGTTCTTTGACCTTGAGAATTGTCGATTGTGATCTTCCCTTTTGTTTTCCAACTTCATGTCTTCGTATGTTTAATTTTAATACTTTACCTTGTCTTCTTGAGCCACCCTTTGAAATCTTTTGTTTGGCTCTTTTACTTCATGATTTCTTCTAATTTTCTTAAGCTCTTGTGTGTCTGAGAGCAAATTTTAGAGTCTCTTCTGACGTCCTTTTTGGTCTTTCCTTCCTTCCTGTATTTTTAATTACCTTTAACTTGTTTCATATATGACACCCTTACTGTTTTGGTCTTTGGTTATTAGTGTTCTGTGCATCAAATCTATTCTTCAGCTTGAAATTGCTTGTGAGGAACTGATGATCTGTTCTACAGTCAGCACCTGTCTTTTTCTTGACTGATGATACGGAGCTTCCCACCATTGTCTCTTTCCCCAGATTTAGTCAGTTTGATTTCTATATAATCCATCTGGCCATGTCCATGTATATAGCCACGTATATAGTATATTTTGTTGAAAAAAAAATTGTTTCTGATGAATAAGTCATTGGTCTTACAGAATTCTGTCATACGATCTCAGGCATTGTTCCCCATACCAAGGCTATATTTTCCAACTACTGTTGTTTCTTCTTTATCTCCAACTTTTTCATTCCATCTCCAATAATTATAAATGCATACTGACTGCAGGTTTGATCAATTTCAGACTGCAGCAGTTCATGAAAATCTTCAATTTAATCATCTTTGGTATTTGTAATTGGCACATAAATTTGAATAGCAGTCTTATTAACTGGTCTTCCTTGGAAGTGTATGGATATTAACCTATTACTGACAACATTGTAGTTCAAGCTAGATATTGAAAAGTTCTTTGTCACCATTCCTCTTTACTTAGTAATCCTGGCATAGTAAATCACATGTTTGTCAAATTTAAAATGGTCAATACCAGTTTCATCTCATTAATGCCTAGTATATAGATTTTCAAGCATTCCATTTCATTTCTGACAACTTCCAATTTTCCTTGATTAATACCTTACACATTCCACATTCTCATTGCTATTGGATGTTTCCAGCTGTTGCTTCTTGTTTTGAGTTGTGCCATATCAACAAATAAAGGCCCTGAAGGCTTTACTCCTAACACATCATTAAGGCTGACTCTACACTGAGAAGGCAGCTCTTCTCCAGTTGTATTTGGAGTGTCTTCCAACTTGAGGGGCACATATTCTAGCACTATATGGTATACTGCTCTAATGCTTTCCATAAGATTTTAAAGTTTTCACTGGCTGACTTTCAGAAGAGGATCACCAGACCTTCCATCTTAGTCTGTCTTAGTCTGGAAGTACCACTGAAACCTGTCCACCATGGGTGACACTGCTGGCATTTGAAATTTTGGTGGCAAAGCTTCCAGCATCACAGTAACACACAAACTACCACTGTATGACAAACTGACACATGGGTGGTGGCTAATTATATTAATGACTTGAATTAAACAAAAGGGAGAGGAAAGATTAATGCTGCTTTTGATGTAATTATCAGCCTTGTATAGATCAAATATTTCAATCACTTACAGTGAATGTTAAGTGACAAAATGATCATAAAGAGATTTCCTAAAAAAATTTTTGCAAATTGACTGTCATCCATGAGAATATTTTTAAGTATAAAAATACTCTAAACTTCACCTGTATGCTCTTTAAATATTGATTTAAAAAAAAAAAAACCCAGTTGAAATGTTTTCTACATTTTCAAACTATTGAAATATATGTTCATACGTTGTCAGCATTAGTGTTTTCTAGGAGATATAATTCTTGTGTATCACAAGATTTAAAAAGTAGCTATAAAAATCAAAGATTCCTTAACACATTTAAAAAAACTACACAGCTCTATTTTTTCTTTGCACTTGGAAGTATTAATATAAGACATTATAATCAAATATGGTTTCCTCATTAAGCTCATCATTAATGATGCTGATTCAGCTGTTGCTAATGAGAATTTTAAAACTTTGTTGATTAGGTTGTTGAATTAAGTCTTGTTAGTGTCATTAAAACTCATTTACTGTATGTAGAGTGATCGAAAATGGGAATTCTGTGTTTTCATTTCTGTAGGAGTAGAAATTCTCCTTGATAATGAGGGTATGCATTGCACTGGGTAAATCTGCTGCAAAAGACCTCTTTAAAAAAGTGTTGAAAAGCAAAGATATCACCTTGAAGGCTAAGGTACACCTGACCCAAGCCATGGTATTTTCAATCGCATCAGATGCATGCAAAAACTTGACAATGAATAAGGAAAACAGAAGAAGAATTAATGCCTTTGAATTGTGGTGCTGGCAAAGAACACTGAATACACCATGAACTACAAAAAAGAACGAACAAATCTGTCTTGGAAGAAGTACAACCAGAGTGCTCCCTACAAGGAAGGATGGCAAGACTACGTCTTAGATACTTTGGACATGTTGTCAAGGCAGACCAGCCCCTGGAGAAGGGCATCATGCTTGTTAAAGCACAGGGTCAATGAAAAAGAGAGAGAACCTCAATGAGATAAACTGACGCAGTAGCTGCAACGATGGGCTCAAGCATAGCGATGATTGCGGGCATGGTGCAGGACCAGGCAGTGTTTCGTTCTGTTGTATACGGGGTTGCTATGAGTCGGAACCGACACAATGGCACCTCACTATAACAACAGTGAGGGTACAACTATTTCAGGCACTTACTCAGTTTCCTACTCTCACAGCCTTTGAGAGCAAACATTATAGACAATTTATAAAAAATAAATTCTGCAAAAATATACTTTAAGCTTTAATATGGTTCAATAAGAAAAGTAGATAGATCCTGGCGTATGTGAACTCAGCTTTGGAAAACCAACTTAAAAGAATATGATTAAACAAGTGAATACAACAGAATACAGATTAATTTATCGAACAGAATAGTCTGATTCCATCATAGTGAAAAGGGAATAGATCAAAATGCACCAGACTAGAATTTAAAATTTAGAGTCCTGACAAGAGACACCATTACATTTGACCACAATAGTATCCTTCAACATGGCAACTTAAAGCTTGAATTTTTTTTCAGTTCTTATAGCTTTAAAGACCCTGAAATTTGCTCTCAAGCACAGAGTAGTGAAAGAAAACAGAAGAAATGTTCAAGTTTCCAAAGGGAAGAACACAATCGACATTTGTCAAGCTAAGTGCCAAAAAACTTGGACATAGCTATGCTAGAATCAAAGGAAAGGTCACAGGTCAGACTGAGAATCAGCCTAAATAACTAGGCTTGATGTGCAGAACAGTGACAGTCTGCTGGTAACCAAATAGCATCTTTGCAAGTTTTCCTTCATTTACAAATATTCTTACTTATTAAAGAGTTTTTTTTTTTTTTTTTTTTTAATTCAGTCTGTTGTAAGAACATCCTGAGAAAACCCTAAGGTGTCCGGAGAAAGAATCACAAGAGAGATCAGAAAACTGAGGAGAAAAGGGACATCATCTATCAAACCCAAGTTGAATGAATAAAAGCCACGTACATGTGGGAATTAAGTTAACATGCTCCTAAATTAAAAATTGTACTTCCTAGAGTTAAAACGTATATGCACCTTTATTTTCAGACAATTCTTGTGTTTCTCAAGGTTATTACTTTTTCCTATGATCCAAAGGCTTGTGCAATAAACTATTTGAATAATCCATAGAAGAATTTGCTGTCTTTCAATTAAGTACAGATTTTCTACTTCCAAGACCTCAAATCAATAGCCCGTACCTAGTTGTTTAATAACATATTTCATTTTAAACATACATTTGTTCTTACACTTATTAAAGTATTACTATACATTAGACATTTAAATATACTCATGTGAAACATGTACATGGATCAAGAGTCAGTCATTCAAACAGAACAAGGCGTTACTATGTGGCTTAAAACTGGAAAAGACATGCAGCAATGTTGTAGTCTTTTACCTTACTTATTTAATCTTTATGCTTCAGTATGGATTACTCCTGAATATGAAGAAAGCAAAAATCCTTAAAACTGCACCAAGAAACAACATCATGGTAAATGAAGAAAAAATAGGAGTTGCCAAGGATTTCATTCTACTCAGATCAAAAATCAATGTCCAAAAAAGCAGCAGTCAAGAAATCAAATGCCATATTACCTTCGGCAAATATTCTGAGAAATACTTCCTTACAGTTTTAAAAAGCAAAAAGGTCACATTGATGACTGAGGTGTGCATGACCCACGCCATGATCTTTCTAATTTCCTCATATGTATGTGAATATATGGTAATGAAAAAAGAAGACACAAGAAAATTGACGCAGTAGAGGATCTTGGCACGAATACACTGTAGACTGGCAGAAACAGGATGAGATTCTTGAAGGCATTACGTGAAAACAACAAATGAGTCTTAGAAAACATGCTACCAAAATATTCCTTAGATACAAGGATGATGATACTTTGACTTCCTTACTTTGGTCATATCACCAAGAAAAAAGACCAATTTCTAGAAAAGGACATCATATTTGGTAATTAGGGGGCCAACAAAGATGAAGGAAACCCTCAATGAGATGGATTGATACAGTAGCCACAACAATTGATTCAAACTTACCACTGATCATTAAGAGGGCGTAGAATCTGACAATGTCTTGTTCTGTTTTAAAACCAGTTGGAGCTGACTTGATAGCAACCAACAACGACATACAGTAGGCAAATTGATAATCCACTACTATATCATTAAACAATCTGCTGAATATCTTTTTAGAATAATGACTTCTCTTTAACGTATTATTAAAAAAAGTGTGATTTATAATTTTCAGCTAACTACAACAGCTTGACAGCCGTCACAGGTGCACTATTGATTTGTGTCCCTCTCTTAGAGTGAGTTCACTGGGTTACATTCTTTAAGACATAGATTTGCTACAAAAAGGTATGGTATTAGGTTTTATCTCCCACATTTTAAAGTGCATGTGCCTTTTTAAAGCACTAATGGTATTTCCACTTTTAGCTCAAGTGGTACTATTAAAATGATGCAATCAATATAGTGGGAAAATGTGATGATCGTGCTAGAAGGCAGAAAAGGTACATCTCAAGTGAACCTAATTTGCTCCTGAACCACCTCATGATATAGGAGGGAAATAATGCATTAGTCTATTTATTGGCTACAGATAATGTACCTGAGGCCATGTTAATCTTCTTTAGTAAACCTACCACACATTTCACAGCACCTGAAATGGAAATACTTATTTGTTGAGTTTTTGATGGTTCATTATCATTTGTGAGGATAGTAGAGGTATTGTTATAATGGAAAGAAAAAAAAAAAAAAAAAAAACAGGATGAGATTCTTGAAAGCATTACATGAAAACAAATTTGGAAAGGAAGCCAGACAGGAAACACAGTATGTGATAAAAGCATGGAGGTATAAGAACGAAGATGGTGTCTCTCAGGGTGGTTTGAGTATGTTGTCCAGGATATGAGAGACGTGAGTACTTAAGCACAAGGTGCATAAAAGAGCTGTTTGAAAAAGATTTCTGATGGCACTAATGGGCTTTCATAATTCTTGTCCCCAAAACAAAAAACCCTTTGCTATTGAGTAGTTCCAACTCATAGTCACCCTATAGGACAGAGTTGAACTGCCTCATAGGGTTTCCAAGAAATGGCTGATGGATTTGAACTGAGACCTTTTGATTAGCAGCCAAGCTCTTAACCACTGCACCACCAGGGTTCCTTTATAGGTAACAATATTTCATATTACTACATTGCATGCTCAATAGTGTGAAGATAGATTTAAGTGTCTTTTATAATGAGATATATTCAGGAAAATTAATGGAAACACAGTGTTTCAGAAAGTTCTCTAGAGCTACACTGTGCAATACAATTGTGACTAGCCATAAGTAGCTATTAAGTGGTTATAATATGGCTATTCCAAATTGAAATGAACTGTAAAATGTAAAATATATGCCAGATTTTGAAGATAATTTAGGAAAAATGAAAAAAATACCTTCATTAATAAGTTTTATATTGATTATTTTTGTTGTTTTTCACATCAAGATTCCTTCCTTCAGAATATTATTTCATTTTGCTTTTTGAATTAATTGGTGTCATTTTATTAATGTTTATTAATTATTTTAACATTTTTCATTAGTTTTTCTAAATATGTTGTTTCTATTTTATTTGAAGTCACTAAAATTTACAATGTAATCTTACAGTCAGTACTGTTTTTGCCCAATGATTTTGTATTTCCTTATTTTATTATATACATTTAATATCATGTGATAAATTAACTAATCAATCTTTCCAAGTACTAGAGCCTGGTGAAATTTTTGGATAAAAATACATGCTAAGAGTTCCAATCCCCCACGTGTCTGTCAGTTTGCCATACTGTGGGGGCTTGTGTGTTGCTGTGTTGCTGGAAGCTATGCCACTGGTATTCAGATACCAGCAGGGTCACCCATGGAGGACAGATTTCAGTTGAGCTTCCAGACTAAGACACACTAGGGAAAAGGACCTGGCAATCTACTTCTGAAAAGTATTAGCCAGAGAAAACCTTATGAATAGCAGCGGAACATTGTCTGATATAGTGCTGGAAGATGAGCCCCCCAGGTTGGAAGGCACTCAAAAGATGACTGGGGTAGAGCTGCCTCCTCAAAGTAGAGTCAACCTTAATGACATGGATGGAGTAAAGCTTTCGGGACCTTCATTTGCTGATGTGGCATGACTCAAAATGAGAAGAAACAGCTGCAAACATCCATTAATAATCAGAACCTGGAATGTATGAAGTCTGAATCTAGGAAAATTGGAAATCAACAAAAATGAAATGGAATGCATAAACATCGATATCCTAGGCATTAGTGAGCTGAAATGGACTGGTATTGACCATTTTGAATCAGACAATCATATGGTCTACTATGCTGGGAATGACAACTAGAAGAGGAATGGTGTTGCATTCATCATCAAAAAGAACGTTTCAAAATCTATCCTGAAGTACAACGCTGGCACTGATAGGATAATATCCATACGCCTACAAGGAAGACCGGTTAATACAACTATTACTCAAATTTATGCACCAACCACTAGGTCCAAAGATGAAGAAATAGAAGATTTTTTATCAGCTGCTACAGTCTGAAATTGATCGAACATGCAATCAAGGTGCATTGATAATTACTGATGATTGGAATGCGAAAGTTGGAAACAAAGAAGGATCAGTAGTTGGAAAATATGGCCTTCCTGATGGAAACAATGCCAGAGATTGAATGATAGAATTTCGCAAGATCAACAACTTCTTCATTGCAAATACCTTCTTTCACCAACATAAACGGTGACTATACACATGGACCTCGCCAGATGGAACACACAGAAATCAAATTGAATACATCTGTGGAAAGAGACGATGGAAAAGCTCAATATCATCAGTCAGAACAAGGCCTGGGGCTGACTGTGGAACCGATCATCAATTGCTCATATGCAAGGTCAAGCTGAAACTGAAGAAAATCAGAGCAAGTCCACAAAAGCCAAAGTATGACCTTTAGTATATCCAACCTGAATTTAGAGACCATCTCAAGAATAGATTTGATACATTGAACACTAGTGACCGCAGACCAGACGAGTTGTGGAGTGACATCAAGGACATCATCCATGAAGAAAGAGGTCACTGAAAAGACAGGAAGGAAAGAAAAGATCAAGACGGATGTCAGAAGAGCCTCTGAAACTTGCTCTTGAACGTCGAGCAGCTAAGGCAAAAGGAAGAATTGATGAAGTAAAAGAACTGAACAGAAGATTTCAAAGGGCCTCTCGAGAAGACAAAGTATTATAATGACATGTGCAAAGAGCTGGAGATGGAAAGCGAAAAGGGAAGAACACACTCGACATTTCTCAAGCTGAAATAACTGAAGAAAAATTCAAGCCTCAAGTTGCAATAGTGAAGAATTCCATGGCGAAAATATTAAATGACGCAGAAAGCATCAAAAGAAGATGGAAGGAATACACAGAGTCATTATACCAAGAGAAATTAGTCAATATTCAACCATTTCAAAAGGTGGAACTGATGGTACTGAAGGAAGAAGTCCAAGCTGCTCTGAAGGCTTTGGCAAAAAACAATGCTCCAGGAATTGATGGAATATCAACTGAGAAGTTTCAACAAGCAGATGCAGCGCTGGAGGTGTTCACTCGTCTATGCCAAGAAATATGGAAGACAGCTTCCTGGCCAACTGACTGGAAGAGATCTGTATTTATGCCTAGTCCCAAGAAACGTGATCCAACTGAATGTGGAAATTATAGAACAATATCATTAATATCACACGCAAGCAAAATTTTGCTGAAGATCATTCAAAAGCGGCTGCAGCAGTATATCGATAGGGAACTGCCAGAAATTCAGGCCGGTTTCAGAAGAGGACGTGGAACCAGGGATATCATTGCTGATGTCAGATGGATCCTGGCTGAAAGCAGAGAATACCAGAAGGATGTTTACCTGTGTTTTATTGACTATGCAAAGGCATTCGACTGTGTGGATCATAACAAACTATGGATAACACTGCGAAAAATGGGAATTCCACAACACTTAATTGTGCTCATGAGGAACATTTACATAGATCAAGAGGCAGTTGTTCGGACAGATCAAGGGGATACTGATTGGTTAAAGTCAGGAAAGGTGTGTGTCAGGGTTGTATTCTTTCACCATACCTATTTAATCTGTATGCTGAACAAATAATCCAAGAAGCTGGACTATATGAAGAAGACCGGGGCATCAGGATTGGAGGAAGACTCATTAACAACCTGCGTTATGCAGATGACACATATATGCCTTATGATACACATATATACATGTGTATATATATATATAATTTATATATAT
Organism: Elephas maximus indicus; assembly: GCF_024166365.1. NCBI lineage: Eukaryota > Metazoa > Chordata > Mammalia > Proboscidea > Elephantidae > Elephas > Elephas maximus. The sequence continues at coordinate 13,915,387 of NC_064823.1, forward strand.
ATGCCATTTGTGTATATATATGTGTGTATATATGTGTGTATATATGTGTGTGTATAAGTGTGTGTGCATCTGTGTGTGTATATATGTGTGTGTACCTGTGCATATCTGTCTATATGTATGTATGTATACACCAAGACAGTCCCTCCTTCATACCTACAGAATGCATCTTTATCGAATGACTTTTGATCAGAGGTTAAGAATTTTTAAAATTGGTAATGTGCTAGCAGAAATTAGGACAAGGCTCCTTAGCAAGATATATGTGCAGAAACAGAAATGCACACTTGTGAGGAACAGTTACTCTAGTATTAGTCTACTCTACTGAGGAAATAGAGGAAGACGGTTACTCTGACTTATAATCTTTCATTTTCAATAAACAAGCATCTTTTCCAATATTGACATCTTGGAACCAGATCTTTGAAGAAGTATATGCTTTAGGTTGCACACTCTTGAACCCTAAGGCTGGGGAAAACATTTCCCACTCAGTTTGCTAATGGTTTATAATTCCATTAATTTCCATATAAGGATTTTTGATAAGACGTTTATGGTATATCATCAAACATAGTTTAGATTTTTGTGAAACATCAGTTAATTTATTACTTCAGACAAAATTAGAGACTAAACAAGTGTAAACAGAAAAGCAGAGCAAAGAGCAACATATTATAACTCTGAGCAAGTTAAAATCTTCCCGTTTCCTAATTTGTTTTCCTTTTTTTTTTTGAATTGTTGAATTTGTGAAAAGAAAGAACATTATAGCATTTTCAATGAACATAATAACTGCAGTAACAAAAATGAGAATGTCATCAGATATACAAGACACAGCATAAACAGAATTATTAAAGACAGAAAATCATGATAATGTTCTTTAATAAATTTAATTTACATAGTCACTCTAGAGTTCCCTTGAATTATATTGTCCTGTAATTCAATCTTTGTAAATATTTTAAAGCCTTAAATAAGTAAGAAAACATTTGAAAATGTAATTGGCCATTGGCCACATAGTTGTATCATCTGAATGTCTTGGCTATTGTCCATAATTTTCACCTGTGTTTAGAATTTACGCCAATAAAACTAATTTTTGAAGTTTTTAATTTACTTTATTTTGATATTAAAATTTCTTATCAACCTATAAAGATATTGCTTTAGTATCAAATTTATTTTGATATATTGGTTTAATTTTGGCTTCCCCATAAACAGACCCTGCTACAAGGAATGGAAAAATAGTAATTTATTTAGGAGCTCATCTCAGGAAACATGGGTAAGAAGCAGGAGGTGTAAAACAGGGAGAAGAAGCCTGTAAGGGGAGTGTTACTGAGGAGATTAACGTTCTGTAAAACTGATGCTACATCTGTGAGAGAACTCTGGGAGTCAGAGCAGAACATGTCTAATAGTTTCCCCATGTCAGGATTCAGTAAAATTTCTTTTGTATCTGCCAATTTCCACTCATTATTGACCAAAGGCTCTTCCTGAGTGCATTAACACCCAATACTTCCCATCTGTCATACATAGGAATCAAAAGAAAGTCCTCAGGAAAAGAGGCTCAGCATTAGCAGCAGCCTGCTATGAGCATATATTTGAACTAGGATGATATGGACATATGGGTAGGGCCCAATACACCAGCTGTATGCAATGTCACCTTGCTTTGATATATGATATCACAATATAATTGATTTTGACATTTTCCTATTCTTTTAGAAAGTTGTGGCACTTTAGACAAATTAATAGTATATTTCAATGCTAAAATTATGTTAGCAGACAATAGGAAAAAGAACACACTATATCAGAAAACTTGTGAAATTTATAGCGTCTGAGACACCATTCCCTTGTTCCTAATCTTTTTTTTTTTTTTTTTTAATTTAACAGTAAAGAGTAGCTCTAAAGGTGAAACAAGCTTTCGTAAGGCATTGTATAAGCCATTTGTGTAGACGTGGGTATTATTCCATCTGGTATTTTGCTACCAAACCACACACACAATACTTGAAAAGATAAATAAAAGCTAGGAACAAAGCACAAAAATTAGGTTTTCAAACATAATGAAATAAAAACCATAATGTGTTACCACTCTATACTAGTTTAGATGTAGGAAGCTGCCTTTAGAAGCAAACTTTTGTTTTATAAAAATATTTCCTAATTATATTTTGTGCATATTTCATTTCCCAGCTGTTCACTATCCATTTTTATACTCTGGAGAAATTGTAGGATTTCTATAATGTGTAGTTTGATTCTATGAAATTAAAATTCAACCAGAAATATGAAAGTTATTTAAACTTTGAAAATGTAGTATATAACTATTCCATAGATTGATTTTCTATCAATAGAGGATAACAGAATAGCTTTTCGACAAGCATAAACTTTTAAGGATAAAAATATTTTGATTATGTGAAAAGGTATATGGCAATACTGTCTTGTGAATTGACTCCAATGAATAACAATGTCCTAAGTTTTTCGTACAGTTTCTGAAGAGGAACCAATAACTGATTTGCATTTTAAGATCTCTCAAAGCTCATACTTATTTTAGTACCAGAGTATCATTAATTCCTTATGTGCATATAAAGCTAGAATATTTTATTCAGTGGAACAAAAGTATTCTTTAGCTCTTTTGCTCACTGTATCAAAGAGCAAGTATCAGTCAGTTGGCATTAGTTAATTTTGTTATCACACAAAGCATAAACCAATAGACTGTGCTATAACTGTGTTCTAAAAAACTTGCATGTACACGTAGAACACTGAGTGCTTATATTTGGCACTTTCATTTCATGTTTGTTATATACTAGTTGATTATCTATAAAGGAGTTTTAATTTTTTAAAATAATAATCATAAGTAGTATACATTTCAGTACTGTTTAGGCTTTAATAAAATGCTATTTTTGTCCATAGTTTTATATGGCATCAGCACTAATCACTCAGTCGTTTTATCTTTATTAAACCTTCAGTTTCATTAAACTGTCTTTATTCAGGGAAGCAAAAAATAACAAATTGAAGAAAGACTAACAGCTAAAAGGTGCAAGAAGCATATTTTGTAATTTTTGTTAGTAGTTTTTCAATGCAGAGAACTGTATCTTCCACATTAAAAAAATAATATTATAATGGAAAAGAAAGGCACAACAATTAGATAAAAATTATTCCTTGAAGAGATCTAGGAAACCTTCTGTCTCCCCAAATCACCTTTGTCACTAAATGTTGGATAAGCCAGAAAAAAAAAAAAAAAGCCAAACCCATTGCCATGGAGTCAATTCCAGCTCATAGCGACCCTATAAGACAGAGTAGAACCCCATAGGGTTTCCAAGGAGCATCTGGTGAATTCAAACTGCCAATCTTTCTTGGTTAGAGCCTTAGCTCTTAACCACTGTGTCACCAGGGTTTCCAAATATTAGATAAGGAAATACAAACTCAGTAGAGCATAATGAAGTTCCATAAGTCATTTTGGAGAATTGATTCACAATGAACAGACAACTAGAATGCTTAACTAAGGTTTCCGAAGAAATGTTAACAACAATAACAACAACAAAAAAAAGTGGAGAGATGAGTTCTAACAGACCGAGAGAGAATGGAATGGTGACTTCATTGGCATGTGGTGAAAGCCAAGCATAGTGGAATGAGGGTATAACATGGTTTGAATAAGAAAGTATGGGAAGCAAGAGTGCCATACACTCAGTTTGTCTCCCTGGTGGTCCCAGGATACAAAATAGCCCAGAGGCTATTAGAAAGAAGAAAAATGATCCCTGTATGAATATTGTGACTGTCCAATAAGAGCCTGAACATACACGACATACCCAGTTAGCACATGGAAAACAGTGTTTATTACTAACAAAAAAACAGACAGCAGAATACAAAAAATGTGGATCCATTTTTGAGCTGATCCTCTGACTCAAAAAGGCTATCTGGACTGAGATGACTCTTCTACACATGCCCTCACCTGGTACTGTAAGTGGGTGCCTCCAAAATCCTTCCCCTAGCCATTTTATATCCCAAAGCCTACATGATTCACTACATGGAGCACAATGTGGATTTTCCCACCTGATCACTTGAGGGTGGGGACATTTAGACATTTTGACTTCTAGCCTGGAATTGTAGCTCCTTAACTCTGCTGACAAATATCAGGCCATGATGGGTGGTAGTTTTTTTGAGGCCTAAATATGCTAGAGAAAGAGGAACCTGAAATACCATAGCTGGACTTGTCTGAAATACTGCGTCCATAGATAGACTCCAGAAATTTTGAGGATTTCTGAAATAAAGTAATTATTTAGAAGTGGCAGGCATGATCAGAAGAGTTGGTAACACTAACGAAGAGTACATTCCTATTAAGGAGTTTCAGAAATTGGCAAATGAGGCTGCTTAATTTGGTGTTCTCAAAGACATCTTAGTTTCCTAGTAAAATCAGAGAAATCTGGGAAAATTGGAAGAAAGTAAAGTAATTTAAAAGTCTTTGAATGAGAGGTGTTATGTGAGGAAGACTGCCAGAGCTAACAATGACAGCCAGAAGAAGGCACTGTGTTGTAAGTTAACCTAAAAAAAAAAAAACCTACTGCCTTCAGACTAGCACTTAACCACTGCCACCAGGGTTTCCCCTATTGTAAATTAACAGAGGACACAAATTCTTGAGTCCCATGTCCTCTGATCCCTTTGGAACATTGGGGCATGTTACATATGAGACAGGAGTCATTTCCACCAGGTATGTGGTAAAGCAAAGTCATGTATTTGAGCCAGAGTAAGCTTTTATTAAAGGTTCAGAAAAGGAAAGGTATTCTATAAATATTTAAGGTTACAAAGCTAGAAAATGCTGGCTGAAACATTTATAGGTTCCTGAATTTTGGCGAACTCCCCTTATTCTTTGCTTTACTTCTATTGTCTCCCATTTGCTAATCTAGCCCTTCCAAAACTCTGTAACAATACTTTATCTTTATGTTTAACTTTTCTATTTTAAATAACTAGTAATGGTTTTCTTTTTCATACTGGATTCTGATAAAAACTGTGAGATTTGGCAGAAATCTATAGTTGCATGTGAAAAGCTATTTTCTGGATGTATACTGGTTTATTGTGTTAAAAGCTGCTATGAAAAAATCTTAAATCTAAGGAAAAAAACCTAGTGCAGGTAAGTGCCTCCAAGAAGTATGAGATGAGAACATCAATTAGGTCATTCCTAGGAATAAAGCGGGATGAGTTCCCAGATTCGGCAATAGTGGAGAAGACATTTTATGGATGGAAGTTACCTCATAGAGATTAGAGCATATGTTAGGTTTGTTTCACTTAATTTTTCCACAAGTGCGGAGAAACAAGTCAAAATGGCAATAAAATATGGTACCATGTGATGGAATATTTATAGTGATTAGAACATGGATATTTGAAGAGCTATGCATTAGTAAATTTATAAGTATTTTATTTCTTTTATCTTTTGTTGGCCTCAGTGAAAACAATAGCAATGTAAATGTATCTTTCTTAAGGGTTTCACATATATATTCTTTCCTTTTTCATTGAAATGTATAGTATTCTACACACAAATATTTTCGAGTTTATTAAACATAGATATCTTCTGTAGAACA